>NC_140772.1:142727860-144009263 GCF_044657685.1 Stegodyphus dumicola | reverse complement strand
CAAATATTGTTTAGATCAGCTGCCAAAAATAAAAATGCTAAACTGGGTATTTGTCATCAGAAAATGAAAGCTTATAATCATTTTTTTTTTTCTTTCATTCTTTGCTAAAATACTTAAAATGAGCTGCTTTCTGCAATGACACTTCAAGCTACTGATCACCCCTTGTTTCATAGCTTGCTGCAGCATTGAAAGTGCATTCAAGGGCAAGAAAACTGTTTTAATTCATTTTTAAGTTTTCAGACTAATGTGTGTGTGTGCATCAATGAAGAGTAGAAGCTTTTGCTTTTTGACCAAAAGTTCCTCATTCCATTTTCAAAGCTCTTCTTCAAACAGTTCAGACATCATCCATTCTTTATAGTTAATTTTATAGGAAATAAGAACTTTCACCCTTTTTAAGCATCTTGGCTTTTGAGATTTTCCTGTCACCAAAAGCCTATGATGCTCAGTACTGTTGATATTAACATGCGAAAAAAATATAATTTGCACTTTTGACAGTTTTTCACCAGTACCTCTTTGGTCTTCAAATTTTAACTTTTGATTAGTCATCATCTTGTTGAACAACCAACTTTACTGTCATTGAAAATATCTTTGTGTTGACAATAAACATCATCCTGTATATAATTTTAAATTTCTCAATACCTAATTTTAAAATGCTTCTTGATTGTGGAGTAATTTTTCTGAAGAAATGTTGTTTACTTCTTAAACTTATCTAACAATCTATTTGAGCACAGGAAGACAATCTCTTCAAAGTGCTTGGCAAATTCTTTGGTCTTTATATGAAGCATTTTCAAAGAAATTTTCAGATCATGGCTTCTTTGAATTCTGAATCATTTCTGCTATGACTCTTCAACATTTTCTTGTTAAATTCTATCCATAAGAAGGAACTGTTGAGTTTCAGTTTTTCTATATGACACTGACTACAGATTTATATAAACTCTATTTAAATCAGGTATTGATTTGGCTTCATCCATATTGTATTTTCCAACTAAACTTGCCTTATCTTCTGGGCATTATGTTTAATCTTTATAACTTGCCATGTAGATAAATTTCATTGATACCTAGTAAAGAGAGAACAAAGAATATCTGATGTTTCACCCTTCTAAAAAAAAAAAAAAAAGAAAAAGAAAAAAAAAAAAAAAAAAAAGAATAACTTTGTCATTAATTTCTCCTATCTAATGGCGAATGAAAACGCATTTATTTCCCCCAAGATCTGCAGTGTTGAAAGCAAAGGTGCATTAGCCATTATAAAGAATGTTTTAAAACTTGCAAAAAGCCTTGAGAATTTAAATTCTCCATTCAGAAGACAGAAATTGAAGGACATTTTAAGTAGTAAAGCAAAACAAACCAATAAGGATGACAAATTTCCATTTCATAGAAAGTAAATCTTCTGTATAGCCCCCAAGCTCATAAAAATCTATTTCTTGCTTCCTCTTTCACTGACTAGTAAAAATGTTCCATCTTAGCATCAACCTCAAACAGAGCTGTGGCTTCTGGCACAATCAAAGATCTTGAGTAGGAGGAATCAGTTCAAGTTCTTTGTTTCTGTGGTCACATATGTAGTGTAGTATTCTAAGATAGGCTTATTGTTTTGTACTGATTCTCCAAGAACTGGATGTTATGCATGTTTTGTGTAGCCTTTATATAGAGCACAGAGAAATGTGGGGTTGAAGGTAAAAGAATGGTAATGTAAAAGTGTTTTTTGCTATCCTCATCTGATTTTTCATATCTTTGGAGGTTCACTTTGGAGAAATAATTTTCTATATACCTAGTGTTGTCTTCATCATCAAATAGTGAAGAATCTGTATGTATCTATGTGCGTTCCTAACACTGCAGGAAAATAGCAGTGCCTACAGCCATGAAATTTTAAGCACACTAGTTCTTCACCTTACTTCATTTGCACATCAGAGCACAAATTTTGAATTTTTTTTTTATTTTTTTTAATTTTTTTTATTTTTATTTATTTGATACTTAGTGAGAATTCAGTGAATATTTGGTTAGTAAATTCAAGGATTTAAAAACAATGTGTTGCCGCTTAACAAAGCGTATGATATTTATGCATCAAATTTAATCTGAAAAACTAAGCAATTTAAAAGCATTTTTTTAACCTTTGGCAAAATATGAGATGTTTATCTTTTGAATTTAATCAACAGCCTCAGCTATTTAAAAGAAAAGTGGTATCATTTCCAAAATAAAGTGCCATGCACTAGTGTGTTGCCATTTGTTTAAATGTAAGATATTTAATTTTACTTTTAAATTTAGTATCTTCATTGTAGCATTTTATTGATTATATCTGGTCTGTATCTGTTGCTAAGAACTATATTTCAAAACTTGTTTGTTATGTGTTTCATGATTCTATTTTAAATAAAATAATGAAATTATATTATTTAGTAAAACAGTTCGTTGTAATTTTCTTGTACCAAAAGATTTTAACTTTCAGCCTGGCCAGTACATTGAAGTCCGTGATGCACATCTATTTAGCCCTAGAAATAATCCTGATGAATGCAAACTTTGTTTACATGCAGGAAATAAGGAAGGAAGGGGTATCTGTGTTTTAAAAAGTGAAGATGACAGAGTGATTTTATTAAAAGAGTATGTTTCTTTTCATGATTTGAAGATGTTAATATGGTAGTCAAATATATGTGTTATAGATTATTATTTTTACAGTATGCTTTGGATGATGGTCTTTTTTTATAATAAAATGTTTAGTCAGTAACACAATTTAAAATTAGTCAATTAGGCAAAAAAAAAAAAAAAAGCAACCTCAGTTTGGCAGAGATATACATTGGCATGTCCCTCTTCTAATCAGTAACACAATGCTCAGTTGGTATGCTATAATGAATAATTCACGATTCCTTATATAATCTATTTTACTTTAAATTTTGTTCAAATTTTCTATTTCTTTAATCCTGAGTTAGCCTTACATAAGCATTACTGCTTTCATGTGCAAAAGTAGAATCTTTGCATTTTAGATTATATTTTGTACTAATCTTTGTTTATCATTGATAATTGTGTACTTTTTGTACTTCAGCTCATCTTTGAATTCATTTGCCCACAGTATTTTTATTTGCAATTGAACTAAACTCTGTTTTTTCTAGGAAACTGTTTATGATTTATTATATTTGGTATATGATTTCCTGGCAATAACTGTTATAATTAATTCTCTTCACATTCACTTTAAAAATAGTGAATTGATAATTTTTTTGTTTCTACTGCTTATACTGTTGGAAGAGATCTGTTGATATCCTGTATTAGTTTACAAGTTCTTCTCCTAGCTCCAGAGCCATAGCTAGGGTTTTCAGTGCCTGGAGATAATTGAAGATTTCGCACCACCTTCCTGTTTGCCAAGAATGAAAAACATTCCATAGCATCAATCTGAAACCTTCTGGATGCTGAGCGGATGGCCCTCTTAGCTACATCACTGCCTAGCTCTGAAGCTATTTAGTGAAAAAAAAGGGGGCATCTTCCTCTCTCTCTTTTCTTCTTCTTCTTCTTTTTTTTTTTTTTTTTTTTTTTTTTCCGTGTGTCTATCTACAGCATTTGATGTGCATTTCACATCAGCTGCAATCTTCTGCTTTCACAAACCAGCATATCTGAAAGTCCTTCCCCCCCCCTGTTTCTTCGCTCAGTAGACAATTCTGATAAATTTAGCATTTGAATTTTTCAAGAACTTTTGTAAGGGGTATAATTGTACACTTTCCAAGTTCTTCAAAGTGCCTTATATTGCCCTTAAGAGGTGGGGAGGAGGAAATAATAGGAAAATACTTATTTTTTTAAACAGAAATATTTGTCAATTTCCCTGTTCCAGACTGTAAAACCATCTGTAATTCAGAAAGTAGCCAATCATAGAGTTAAAGTTACTGAAAAATTAATATTATAATCATTACTGACAAAATAGAAATAGGACAGACTTTTAAGTTATACAAGCAACGAAATTACAGTAAGTATAGTTGTAGAAATTTTTAAAAAATGATTTTACTCTGATTTTTTTTTTTTTTTTTTTTTTTTTTTAGTATTGTATATCTGAATGCCAAGATAAATTCATATACCCTTATTTACACATATGTACAGTTTTGAGAAACATGAAAATGAGATGAAAGAAAAGACAGACATAATAAATAATATTTTCTTTTTTGAGTTATGTGTCACATGTCACTATATGATTCTGTTAAGGTATTTTCAAATGTTGTCAAAAGGTAATTGATGCTTAACTAAAAGACTTAAACATGGATTTCTCACCTGAATTCCAATAATTTTTCATAGGATTCAACCAACAAAAGTAAGTATAAAAATTAGACTTAATCATACCGAAATTTTTCAAATAATTGTAGGAAACATTGTGAATTTCAAATACAGTACAAAGTCCGTAATGCGGACTCGTCGGGACTTTGGCGATTCCAGATTAGGGGTTTTTTCTGGGTTATAGATCATCAATTTAAATCTGGTAAGATGGCATGCAGAAATTATACAATTAAAAATATGAAACCATAATTTATGAAATAAAGAGAAATTATGAGCTAAAGGTTATCAAAATTTACAAAAAAAAAAAGCTTAAAATATATTTGTTTACTTTATTAAATATTTCTTTCAATGTAAGTTGTTTAAGTTGCTTCATTTTTTGTGCTAATACTTTCTCTTTAATTCTATAAACAGACATAATTTCTTTTTCAGTTACAAGGTTCCACTGTTCAAGTCCTGTAATTGCTGTGTCGAGAATACCAGCTAACCTGTCAATTGAATTTTTTTCATTTTCAATAACAGGGTTGCCACGCTAACTGGAAAACCGGAAAAAATCAGGGAATTCGAAAAGTGACCAAAAAAGTCAGGGAATTTAAATAATATAGTAAAAATCTGGAAATGTCAGGGAATGTCATATGGCAATCTCCCAAAAAGCGAGTTTTGCGCCAATGTTGGAAGCGATGATGTTGTTGGCGAATTATGTATCAGATGAGCGTCATTCAGGCAGCTGGCGTAGTGCCAATTTTCGCAGCTCCAATTAGATTGTCTTTTAGAAAGGCAAAGGAAGTTTTTAGAAAGTTTGGTTTCCAGTAACCTCGAGAATCCTAAGACTCGCATGTGCAGGTTATGTTGAACTAAAGAAAATACCTTCCCAATCTTGTATACAACAAAATCGGTTTAATCCTAATATACGGGACTGTGGAGGCTAGAATAGCCCCCATGTACTCTGCTCTAATATAAGAATGTCTATGTAAAGAAAGAAAGGTTCCATAGGCATAATGTAAATCAGTTTGCTAGAGTGCCGCTAGAAAGCAAAGGGAAAAACTCGCTAAGGGATTTGGCGACAGAACCTGACGGCGAGAATTTCCATCTCCATGATGTGTACAGGAAATTGTGGAGCATGTATTAAGAAGAAACGTTCTTTGACTTTCGGGATAATTTATACTCCGATTTTCGTACTTTTTTGCTCAAAATAGCTAATCTATTAATTTACTCGTGCAAATAATATTTTCTTTTCCTTTAAAGTTTAAAGAAATTTAAAACAATATTCGTTTTATGTACTCTGGATAAACTTGACCTTTGAACTGCGCGAACTTTGCCGACAGATATTTCGCGCATACGCTGCAGTTTCCCTCTACGTTGGGACAGAGCCATTCCTGTTGCAGAGAAGTTTTTTTATCTTGAAAATACATATTTTTTTATTCTAACCTCCATGTACGGTACACATGGGATTTGGGGACATTATAATGAGCAGTAACAACAGTTACCTCTTTCTGTCTCTTAGTCTGTGTTTAAGAAGGTGTTGGGTAGTAAACCAGTCATTTTGGTGTTGGCGGCAGTTTTCAAAATTGTACAAAGGCCATAGTGAAGACTAGGATTTTACTGCAAAATCTTTTAAACTTTTTTTTTTCATTTTAATAAATGCCTTATTTTTAATTTTGCAGTAAAATAAAGTAGTAATCAGTCATCTAGACTAACATTTAATATTCGCCAAAATAGCATTGATTATTGTAATTCAATTTTTAAGTAATTAACTTCATTTTAATGTTATTTATATCATTTAATGTTCTTCTTTCCTCCAAATTTATTTATTATTAGTTAATAATACTTTCAAATTTCAGGAATTTCTCTGGCATACTTCTGAAACTAAATCTAGCAGTATGATGACATACTATCAACTAAATTTTTAATGCACATATTTTTGTTTATGTATGCTGCTAAATAAATATAAAATACCTCAATTTATTTAAAAATATCATTAAATAGATTTCTCTCTTTCATTTAGATGCAAAATGTCTGCAAAAAAAAAAAAATCATTTTTTAATCCAGATTGGGCAGATTCTAATCTCAATTTTCAGTGGAGAAAACAACTCCTGTTATAGCTATAATAGTAATTCTTTCAGGATTATATATATAATAAGTCATATGCAATTGGCAAATTTTTGTGTTTTCAAGTGCTACCATAATTAATTTACCTCTCAGCACAGCCAACGCACCCTATGTGGATAGACTGGAATTTTCTCAAAACACACCTGGAAAACCTGGAAAAGTCAGGGAATTTCATTCTCCTCTTTAAGTGGCAACCCTGCAATAACCTCTCTGTTACTTTCTTCTCTATTGGAAGTGGTATTTTCTGGATCTAGAACCATACTGCAGATTTCGCCGTCCGTTAATTGATTGATGATTGGGGCATTGTTATCGCAGTGAAAAACTTCTGTTATATCATTTTTATTTATTACCACTTCTCCACATTTCTTTACAAAATATCCAATAACTGGAAAATTTCACCTTTAATCTGAGATGTCCGAAAACTTCAGATTCGCGGCTATCATGTTCATCGTCCTCACTATGAAATATGGTAGCTTATACCGTCCATTATACATTAAATGCGCATGCATAAAGCATACCAAAAAAAATGTTTGTGGCTTTGAGGTCCAGATTATAGATCATTCTGGATAATGGACGTCCGGATTAGGGACTTTGTACTGTATGAGCATATATATATATATATATATATATATATATATATATATGTTTTCAACAGCAGTGGTCACAAATTGCTTAGCTGAGTTTTCATTTTCATATTAAAGGATATTAACCCTCTGAGTGTGGCTTTTTAGATCTGCTCATAAAGATCTGTATTTAAACAGCTTAGATTCGCTAAATCTTTATTATTACTCATTTTAGGTGTGTGGTTTCATAAACTTCCATTTATTAAGGTTATATTTACATAATTAAAGAAAGTAAAATATTTTAAATTATGGTCTAATATATACCAACTGGTAAAATAGCTAATGACCAGATAAATGGCCAATTCACTTAATGGGTTACTTTGTGACAAGCTATCTGTACAACAAGTAACTGTATCAACAAGCTATCTGTGAAAAAGAATATGATTATTAATATTGATATTTTTATTGGCTATATAAGAAACTATTAAAATCTTTTAAGTGTATACGGCCTCTAAAGGTAAAAAAAAAACAGCTTTTTTTGTTGCAAAGCACGGATGAGAAACGTACTTCTTTATATTATTTTGTAGTCTTTCTTAATTTCTTATTCATTGTTTAGTTATTCGCAGGGTCTCTCAAAATGCTTGTTGCACTCGTATGCAAAAAAACAGTGTATGAAACATATATAACAATTCCTTTATTTATATGAAAATTAATTTAATTATTTTATTTATATAAAATTATTTAATTTTTATTGCTAATTTTATCCATAATCACCTAACATTTTAGCTTCCGTGTACCTTGTTTGAAGAATTCCTGTACAGTTTTCAATAAACATTACTGATAAGCATTTCTATTGAAATAATATTGCCTCTTTGCAAGTTCTTTCATACACCTAAACATGGAAATCATAGTGTGCAAAACCAGATGTCATGGTTTTTCTAAGATTTCCATTAACTTTATTGTGGATTTTTTTCTTGTGATGTGTATCTGTTCTCGAACAAGGCACATTATTTTATAATTGTCTGGTGTAAAATTACTTCATCAGCATGTTGATGAATTTCAATTGGGTATAAAGTTTTTTTTTTTTTTTTTTTTCCTGCAAAAAAAAAAAAAAAAAAGCCATAATGCACATTTTTCAATTTAGACACTTAATGATGTAGCCACTGTTTAACACTAGAATTACGGTGGTCTTCGTATACCTAGAATTGCGGCGGGTGTTATTTTGACCCCTTGATAAGATATCTGCATATTTCTCTATGTGATATAATATATTTGTGAAAAAGAAATTTAAATAACGCAAATTATGACAACTACAGTTTATTTTAAAGAATATAGAGACTTTGAAGGTATGTAGTCAAATAATGAACAAGCATTTAAATATTTCCATTGTAAAATGTAATTTTTTTTTTTTTTTCATTTTCTATAGCTTACATTTCAGAAACACAGAAAATAAAATGTATAAATATTTACGCAAATTTTTCCAAAAAAAAGTGGCTTTAATTCCAAATATTAAAGTATTTTAAAACAAACTTTTTGCTATAAAGAGTACATAGAAATAGAAATATATAGAAATGTTTTATTTACAGATAATATATTAGTCAGTGCAGCAATTAGCACACACGCTTATCTTTCTGATTTTTTATGTACAATATCTGCATACTTTTTTTTTTTTTTTTTTTAATTATTCTATTGAATCTTGTCCATCCACAAAGCCACTTGAAGAGAGAAAAAATTTGTTTTTGCCGGATATATATATTCTTAGTTCTTCTGCCAAACGCAATAGAAAATCCCTCTGCTGATATTTTCTTTTGTAACTTCCTTATACAGAATCCACGGATTTATGTCTGCTAAGTCCAAAATATTGTAGAATGCATGTACTAGCCAACGGCATGATGGTGCTTTCACGGAGTACTTTCTTGCCATTTGATCCAAAACATCTACCTCGAGTTTTGTAGAATTGTGAAACTGTATTACATCAGGAACCTTCTTCTCATTAGATTCAAATTCAACTGATGAATGGAGTGTACTTAACAAAATTACGTTTTTGTTCCTTTTACTTTGATATAATGTAAGTGTTATATAGTCGTGTTTCATCACAACTGAAGAAAAAAGTTTGTTTCTTACATTTTTTAAACTAGAGGGAATTTTTCTTTTTGCACGATTTACTGTTCCAACATGACTCAATCCTTTTTATTTTAGAGATTTTGCAAGTTTTACTGATGTAAAGAAACTGTCTCTAGTTATATTTCAGCCAGTATTTTTGTAAGGATCAACTAAACGATTTACTACGTTCTGTCCCAAACCTTCGTCACTTGGTCTCATTTTATCTTTTCCTTAATATGGAAATCTGTTTAATAAGTATTTTGTCCTAACGTCTACTACTAGCCAAAATTTTATTCCAAATTTATCGGCCTTGTTAGGAATATACTGCAAAAAATGGCATCTTGTTTTTGTAGGGAATAACTGTTCATCAATCGTAATCTTTTCATTTGGCTTGTAGCAAAGCTTACAGTTTTCTATAAAAGTATTCCATACTTCAGATATTAGTGCAAATATATTACACTGCAAACGTGAAGACCTTGTTAATTTATTATCAAAACAAAGAAATTTCATAATTTCCAGAAACCTATCTCTACTCATAGTTTCATGAAAAAACTTTGGTCCCCAAGTCTTGGACCACAAACTAAGAATTGGTAAGCCCTTGGCGGCTACTGCCCTCCTTACGTACGATAACGCTATGAATGCTTCCAGTTCTGCTAATACAATAGTGAAAGAGTCATTGTGAAGTTTACGCTTGGCTTTGGCATCAGTACACTCCTTTATGACGCGTAAATTTTTTTCATTTATTATTAACTTCCACGCACTAAGAGCTTTACCAGAATCAACGTGGCGTTAAGCATAGAATGTTGGTCCTCCCTTTTTCTCGCAAAATATTTTGCAAGGGTTGACCAGAAGTCTTTGAAGTATTTTCTACTTTGCATACAGTTCCATCACTAGCAATTTCTTTACAAGTGTTAGTCTGAATTACGTTGAATTTCATATTCCCTTATGAGCGTCTACTAGTTCCTGCTTTGGCATTCTTAGGTACGGCAGAATTTGAACTCGTAGAAACAAATCCATTTTTACTTTCACTTGAGCTAGAAGATGATATTGCCTGATTACTCTGTGTAATAAATTCAGAATCGCAAGATGTTTCATCTCCATCTTTATCTGTAGAATTACTTTCGATTTCAGAACCGGAATTGGCATCAGATAGTTCTTGCATCAGTTTCACGATTTCTTCATGCATTAGTCCTTTTCAATGCGCCATTAGTACGTCACTGTCATAAATTCGTGTAAATAGATAAAATTTTCCACTAAAACTTGTTATGAATAATACAAAAGATATCTACGAAAAATCTACAAACGTTCAGCTTGTAATAATCTCTTTTCTCTGTTTTCTTTCCACAAAAAAAAGTATTGCACATACTATTTCCAATCATGTGACAGGCAGATGTGAAACTACGCAGACCCACCGTATTCTTTTCCTTTGTTTGTATTTTGTTTAGCAGGTTCAAATAAAAATAGTTTACAAAAGTAACAGTGTTCAGATAATACAATGGAATGTATTCACATTTCTTTTCTCTCAAAGGGGTCAAAATGACACCTACCGTATTTCTAGGTATAATCATTTGTTAGGGCTAAAATAAAAATACGATTTTCTTGAAATCTTTACTATTTCGTAAATTGCAATGATTTAGGAAAAATTGAGAAAAGATTAAGATATTTGAAAAAAAAAAAAGAAGAGCTGTCAGAGATAAAAGTCTGCTAGGTGTCAAAATGACGCCTTCCGCAATTCTAGTGTTAACTGCCTTTGCTTATTTATTGCTGTGCTTTTTCAAGAGAACTATGGGCAGTCTTGCCAACTATGTGCTTAAAAAATTATTGTGATTATCTCTTTCCAACAAAGTCAATTTACATATATATTTTGACTGTAACAAAGAAAAAAAATTTGGAAAATTTCTGTATCTTTTTTAACCTTTCCGCGACGGCGCACCTTTGTTTAATACTCTCGTTCGGGACAGAAGGGAATTGAAGGCAGTCACCGTACAGGACGGAGGTTTTGCATCACTAAGCCTAATTTTATAAAAAAAAAAAAAAAAAAAATCAGAAAAAAAAAAAAAGTTTCGCTTCTAGCATCGTAATTTTTGGTATCATTTTACTTTATTTTTTGGTACATTTTGATTATTACTTGAGCTCTTATATATGTTAAAATTAGCACTTAATAACGTTTTTTTTTTTTTCTTTACTTTACATGAAAATATACTTAAAAAATTGCTTATCTTGTAAAATAATTTTCGGAAGCGCTGTCCAAATTATGCCAAAGTTTTAATTCATAAAATCCATCAACAATATTTAAAATTAATAAAACAGCCCAACAAGGACTATTTACAGTAAGAAGTAACAAAATTTAAAATGAAGACTGAGTGTGGTAAATCTCGAAGCACGGAGAAGTATCACTTCTAACTCTTAGAAAAAGTATCACTTTCTAACTCTTTAGAAAATGAATCATCACCCTCATGTGCATTAATTAAATGGTTCATTGACCATACGAGGGTATTCTTTAGTAAAAAAAAGAATTGGATATAAATCAGACATGCGAATGTTTTCATTAGCATGCAGCGATTTAAAGAGCTCACCTCTGTTCACGCTTTCCCTTCCCCCACCCTCGCAAGAACTGATGAGTAAAATACCAAAGTCAAGCAGAATATATCTAGCTAAAGGTCAGGAACCTAAAACTGTGTTTATTTCAAAAGTAATGGACATAGGATGCTATCTAATGGCCTTCAGAAAAACGTTCCAGCTTAAAATGCGTATACGCATCACCCGTCCTCTGAATGCGACCTCTAGTGATGCGTGGATGGGACGCCCGGCTGTAAGAGACGTTCTTAGGGAATGTGTATATGGGACGCCCGTCCTGAAAGGGTTAACAGTTAAAAAGTTTTGATAGCTTTAGGAATCGAATATAAATTCTGTACCTAAGCCAGAAGCATGTGAACTGAATTTCAGTTTAAAACTAAAGAAAATTTATTCCTAAACTGATACAGGGAAACCTTCGCAAACTTAATTAATTTTTTAATATAATTTGTCATCTCTAAGCAAAACTGTTTTTCCCATAAGAATTAATGTAAAATGAATTAATCCGTTACATGAATCCAAATGATTCTTAATGAACCTTGGTTGAAAAAGAATACTTTATTTACAAGTTCATAATACAAAACCAACAGACACAATATTAGCACTTATACAATATAAACGTATTGCTACGAATATGAAAAATGAGATAATTAAATAATGCCGTATTTGTATGAAGTAAATTTTAAGTGTAAATAAAAACAGTTAAAAAGAGAAAGAGGTTAACCTTTTCCATAAAAGTATATGGAAGCTGCTGTTTTTCTGTGCATGTGTGTGTTTTCTCCTCCTCTTTTCTGTCTTAACACTGCTAATTTTTTATCAAAATTTTGTCCCATGTGATTTGTTTCTGTCTGAGCACATAAAATTTCTGCTTGGAATACAATTTCCTCCAGGCCAGATTCATAGATTTATAAGTCATTTTCCAAGCTTTGTCTATGACAGTTAAGTAATGAAGAATATTAAAATGATGTTTCCTGTGTGTTAATTCTGTGTGAGAGGTTATTTTCAAAGTGCTTTGGTGTAAAATTTCTTGAAATTTAAAATAACCTACTGATCCATGGCATTGTAGTAGAGAAGTCATATTAGGAAACAGGAAATTTGACTGATGAAATTTAATTCTTCTAACTCATGAAGATGGGTAGGTGCAAGGCATTTCAACTGCACATTGTTTCCTTGTAAGCACTTCTTCACACCTCGGACAAACATCATGGGTCCACTTGATAAAAATTTTTTAGTTACAGTTATCATTCCATGTAATGAGAAATGTACTATTTATCATATTATTTTTTAAAATCTCTTGTATTCCTTGAGTGGTTCACAAATAACGACTTGAACTTAAAATCTCTACTTTTGCTCTCGCATAGCAAAAGAGTTAGCATGTCCTTTGTTCACTTGCATCCAGGTAATAGTACATCCTTTTGGGTGAAGTATTTTCTCCTAGGCATTTTTGTTTCCCAGAGTAAACCATTTTCACCACACTTTAGGAAGAAATCTCTGAGCTTTTACATAGACACTGAAACTTTCACAAACCACTCAGCATCTTTTTCGGCTCACACTTATAACTTCTCCTTACCTAACTATAATATATATGCCATTTCTTATATTAAAAATCACAAACCACCTTCTGTTAAGTTTGAAAATACTTCCTCTGAATTCAGAGAAAAATTGACATGAGTCTCTCTTCTTTAAGCAGTAAAAATATTCTCTGCCATAGCATTGAAATGTGTTATTTAAATAAATAAATAAAATTAATTTGAAGCCTATCATATGTTTATTGTGTTTCTCCTGTTTAAAAGGCCTATTTCTAGCCTTTGAAGCAGAATACTTATAAGCCTTCAAGAAGTGTAATACTTGTTTCCTTGAAAATACATGGTTTTTCCATAAAATTAAGATTGATTTGTTGTTGAGTTGTACTTAAATTTTAATCTAATATGCTTTTTTTCCATATAAAGTTATTCGTATGAAAGGAGTTTTCATGGAATGAACTGGCTGCACTTTAAGTTTTTTCTCCCCTTGTTTAATACAAATGTAAACCAGTTTACATTATAAAGAAGCATCTTCCTTTTAAAATATATAGATATAACCAGTTATTACCACTTAAATATAATGTAGTTATTTATGTTGTTCTATGTTACATAATGTTCTCTTTTAGTGGCATTGATATAAACATTTCTATCTAAAGAAAGTATTTTTCTTTATTAGAAGACTGGAAAAAATTATTGCTGATGCACAAGAGTTTGAAACTCAAACAGATGCTGATGATTTATTAAATGCAAACAATAGCATCTTTTTAAATTGTGGTAAGTTTAATTCTTAATTTTGATTTAACATACAATGCTCATTAAGTTTCATTTGGATGAAAATTTCTTTTTCCATTCTATTGACAATTGGTGCAAAATAAATTAATTAATTGTAACAACCTTTTTCTTTAAAATATATATCATGGTAGTTTTAATAAATTCAAAATATGTGAACTATGATTAAATTATTATTATGTCACATTATTAATATTTGGAATACATACTTATATCCAAAATTATCTTTGCATGGGTTACAGTGCTAATTTTCTAAACCTATGAATAAAATTGAACAAATTTATTTAGAGTAATATATAACATCTTAGCACTTAACACTAGATTTAACAGGCATGCCATTTTGACTCATTTCGAGCTTCGTAAGAAAAATTATAGAAACCTCTTATTTTTGTATTCTGCTGCTTGTGTTGACTTTATTCATTCAATGAGATGAGTACATATGAAAATGCATCTTCTTAAAAGCTTTTAATTTTAAAGTTCTTTATGTGATGTACCTATCTCTACCGATATAGGTCAATTTGGCATATTAGGAAAGTAACCAACAATGAGGAAATTCACTATGTTTATGTAATACATATTTGTGTTAGAAGACCTTAATGCAGAAAAGAGATGAGCATCAGAAGAACAAATGAAAGTTAATACATGAATTATTGTTTTAGGCTGTAAAAGACATCTTAAGAGTTTTAGTTCCAGTCTTTGCCTTGAAAAGGAAAATACTCATGCATTTTGCATATCAGTAACATCGTAATATTCAGTTTTACTGTGTTTCAACAAGTAGCCCTGCTTTATTCATCCGAGTATGTCTAGAAAATGTCATATATTGAAAAACTAGTCGGCATAAATGTAAACAATAGCATCTTATAAGTGTGCCATGCTTTGGTATTAGTTGTCAAGAAAATGAAAATGAGAATGAAATTCAGATTCTGAAATTGGAATATTATGTTGTAGAGTTTCACTTGATCTGGTAATGCTAATTAGTCCAAGAAACCTGACAGATGTGAAGAATTATTGCTATGTCTGAAATAATGACAAGTCAAAAAATTGTTAAAATAACCATTTTATTTAAACAGAATTCAGAGCACAAAGGTTGCTACAATATAATCCATAGTTTATGGTATAAGGTATTTTTCCCGCCTTCTTAGCATGCCTTTCTGGTGTAATGGCCAGCACGCTCGGCATGTATTTGAGAAGTTCCGAGTATGGCGAGGGTGCTGCTCTTTTTTCATGTACTCATGTTAAAAAAAAAACCTAATATCTTTGCAGTGGCACCTGAAATAAAAAAGGTGGTTTATGATGATTCTCCACTACCAGGATTTGGCGATTGGGTCCTATAAAAAGGCGAATATATAATATATTTCTTCCATCTTCTTAGCATGCCTTCGTATGTAATGTTCATGTCTCCTGCTTCGAAATAACCTAATGTCCCTACAATGGTGATGCAACTAAATAAAACAATCAAATTTAAATCAAACATTGAACAGTGGTGAAGGGCTACAATTAAATATTGCTAGAAGCTGGCTCATCACTCTACTGGAGCATCAGAATCAAAGTGTCAATAGTAACAGATTGCAAATCCAAAGAATTATAACTGTCAGAGCTAGCAATAAACTAACAACTGTAGCACAAACATAATGAAGAATAAAGATAGCAAAATCAGCTTACCTTTTGTGCACTCAGTAGCAGCAGTTGAGTCTCCGAAACTATTGTTGATGATGAGAGGGATTTATCCATAAATAATACGATGCAGATTTAAACACTAATAACATATTTATTGAACTGCAACTAAAATAATATAAGCGATAGATACATTAAAGTTAACACAAGCACATACAGAAGCTTAATAATAACTAAAGAACAAGAGGATCATGGGATATATTAATATCACGTGATTAACATAGTTTACGTGTTTGACGCCCGTGTGTCTTGGCATTTTTTTAGGGTTGCCAGAAGTAAGTTAGAAAAACATTTTATTTATTTATTCACAAATGCTTGATTAATTTACAACAATCCCCCCTTTAATCATGTATTTGGAAAATATTGGAAATTATATTTAGCTCACTTCTTAATTTCAGAAATTTTGGTTTAGGCAATGGCTTAGTAAAAATATCTGCAATCAAAGAATTTGTATTGCAGTAAGTTATGTCGATTATTTTATTTTCTTCCATTTCCCTTAAAAAGAGATATTTAACATTAATATGCTTTAACTTAGTATTCATTTTTCCCTGTTTTATAAGAGCTATTGTGGACTTATTGTCCTCAAATATCTTAATGGGTAGTTTTTGAGTGATTCCAAAATCTTTAAGGAGATCTAATATCCATTTGAGCTCCTGAACAGCAGTGGCTGCAGAAGTAAGCTTGGATTCGGTAGATGATAGGGAAACACAATTTTGTCTCTTTGTGGACCAAAATATTGGGCTATTTCCTAAGAAAAATAAATTTCCACCTGTTGATCGTCTGGTGGTTAAATCAGATGTATAGTCAGTATCCATATAACAGGAAAGTGTTGGTGTGCTATCAGAGTCAATTTTCAGGCAAATGTCCTTTGTACAGTTCAGGTATTCTATCACTCTTAGAACTGCTTTCCAGTCTTTCTCATTTGGATATTCATTTTTCCTGCTTAATAGATTCACTTCAAGAGTAATGTCCAAACTAGTTACAGTGGCTATGTATAATAAGGCTCCAATAGCTTGCCTGTACTTCGTATTGTCCACTGATGGAGAGATGTCCTCTTCCTTTCGATAAGAAGTATCCATTGATGTGTAAGATGGTTTGTGGATACCTGGACAAAATATCTTCTTCAGGTTTTCTATTTTTGATTTTTGACTCAACAGGAAGTTGTTTTCATCTCTTTTGATGTTGATTCCTAAGTAATTTCTGATTTCTCCTAAATCTTTTTCTTCGAAGAATTCATTGAAAGATTTGATTAACCTTTTAATTTTTCTTTCACTTTTGCATGCTATAAGGATATCATCGACGTAGACAATAATCATTATCGTGACATTTCTATCTTTCTTTAGAAATAAGCATGGGTCTGCCATGCTTTGCAAAAAGTTACTATTCTTTAATACTTCTTCAACTTTTGTATTCCATGCTCTAGCAGCTTGCTTTAATCCATAAATAGCTTTTTTCAGTCTCCAAACCTTCTCTTCTTGTCCGGATTAAACCGTGCCTTCAGGCTGTTCCTTGTAAATTTCCGTGCAGAAATGCTGTAGTAACGTCTACATGCCTCACATGCATTTTACCATATGCTGCGACAGCAAGAAAAGTTCTTATAGTTGTATGTCGAACTACTGGTGCAAAGGTATGATCATAATCAGTTCCAAATTTTTGACTACAGTCAAAAATCCGGACATGCCGGGACTTCGGCGATTCCGGATTATCGATTTTTCCGGATTATAGATCATCAGTTTAAATCTGGTAAGATGGCATGCAGAAATTATAAAATTAAAAATATGAAATCGTAATTTATAAAATAATGAGCAATTATGATCTAAAGGGTATCAAAATTTACAAAAAGAGAAGCTTAATATTTATTTGTTTACTTTATTAAACATTTCTTTCAACACGCGCATGCGTAAAGCATACCTTACGCATAGCCGAAATTAGAAAATTGCAACCAGAAAACTATTTGATTTGTATTCGTGATATTTATAATGACGAGGAATTTGATTTAAATCATATCAAAGACGGAGTACATCGAGATTAAATACTACTTTTAGTAAGAAATTATAAGCCAAATAAAATAAAAACATCTGCCCTGAAGATAATGATAGTGCTGACAGATCAACTTCCAGTTCATTGCGCGCCGCGACATCCCCCCCTCGTACAGAGCAGCGTGAAATTGATAAACAGATTTCGGAACGGTTAGATAAACAAAGGATATACCTTTATCCATTTTTTGTAGCAATTCGTTTTTTGTTTGATGGACATCAAAACATACTTTCGTTTTCTAGATCCTTTGAGAGCTCTAGCATTGGAAATTCTATTTGACATAATCGAAAGTTCAAGCTTACTTTTATAAAATTGCTCTTACAGTCTGCAAAAAATAATAAGCCTGATCCAATTCGAAGATTAAGGAACAACGCAATCATCAACATTAACTGAAATAGATAATTAGATAATTTTAGCTTATACCGTCCGTTATACATTAAACGCGCACGCAAAAACGTATTCTGCGCTTGCGCAGACGCATATGCGCAGTCGTAAATGTCTTGCGTGCACGCGTAAAACGCCTATGAGCATGTGTCAACACGGCGCACGCGCAGAAAGATTTTAGCTTTGAGGTCTGGATTATAGATCATTCCGGATTATGGGTGTCCGAATTAACGACTTTTGACTGTATAACTTTTAGCAACTAGTCGCGTCTTGTAACGAATGATAGTTCCATCTTCGTTTTCTTTCAGATTGAAAATCCATCGACAGCCAATAGGTTTCCTTCCTACAGGAAGATCAACCAGTTCAAAAGTTTTATTTCGAGATAAGGAATTGATTTCTTGCGAGTAACCACTTTTTCTTTTCTTCGGAATTCAATTTATCTAAGTCTTGAATCTTATCTATTCTCAGGAATGGTTTGATTGTGCTTGTTAAGAATTCTAGACGTTCTGGTGGTATTCCCTTCGTTTTCCTTTCTGATCGTCTTGGCTCTTCTTTGGATATAATTTTGTGTTTTTCTTCAGTTTCTTCATCATTTTCAACATCTTCAACTTTTGAATGAAAAGAAATTTCAACATTTCGCTGATAATTCTTCGACAAATTTTACTCTTCTACTGATAATTATACGGTTTTCACCTGTGTAGATTCTGTACCCCTTTGATCGCTGATCGTAACTGACAAAAATTCCTTCAATTGCTTTCTGGTCTAATTTTCTACAGTTTTCCTTATGTACATATGCATAAGCTGTGCAACCAAATTGTTTCATATGAGCTAAATTAGGTTTTCTTCCACTCCATAATTCATAGAGAGTCTTATTGCTAGCTCTGGTTGGAAGGCGATTCTGGATGTAATTAGCTGTGTTAACAGCTTCACCCCAAAAATTGTCTGAAAGTCGGCCTTTGGACAATAGGCACCTGGTCATCTCAGTAAGACTTCTGTTTTTTCTTTCACTTACACCATTCTGAGGAGGCAAAAAGGGAACAATTAGTTGATGCTTGATGCCGTTATCTGATAGAAATTTCTCCATTTCCTTGCTGGTATGTTCACCATCGTTATCGGTTCGAAGAGTCTGTATGGTTCTCCCAAATTTATTTCTTGTTATACCGACAAAGTCCTTTAATTTACTAAGAACTTCATTCTTTTTAGTGACAATAGTGTGACAGTGTGAGTAAATAGACGACAGTGTATCTAGTAAAGTCATCAATAAAAGTTACGAAAAAAGGTTTCCACCAATACTTGTAGGCATAGGCCTGCAAATGTCACTATGTATAAGTTCTAGTGGTTTTCTTGCTCGAACGCTAGCAGCTTTTGGATAAGGAATTTGCTGCATTTTATTCTTTATGCATTCTGAACAGCTTTCATTATAAGTGCAATTCTCTAATTTTATTCCTTCTGCAAGATTTTCTCTTACTAATTGTCTGATTGCATCATAACTTCATTGACCTAACCTAGAATGCCATATTTGTATGCAATTTTTATTTTTACATTCAACTGCAAAATTAGCGCTTTCTGAATTTTTTATTAAAACAATTTTATATAAACTATTATCATCAGAATACGCACGCATAATTATTTGGCTATCCTTCTTTACATAACACTTTTCTTTTTCGAAAGTAACAGAATATCCCTTACTAGCAATTTGCTTAACGGAAATTAAATTGCTCTTTAAATCAGGAACGTAATAAACATCAGTCAACCGAATTTTCTGTAATCCACATTCATCTTCTAAATCAAGATCGACAAATCCTCTGCCCTGCGAATATAAAATTTTTCCATCCGCTAAAATGATTTTTGCTTGAGAATCCTCATATATCATTTCTGTAAACAAACTTTTATCTCCTATTAGATGACTGCTCGCACCGGAATCGACATACAAAATCTTTTCATTTATATTTTGTTCTGAGCAATATCGTGGAGTAATTATTAAACCCTTTTTATAAACGGCGGTTTTGACAGACGACAATTGACATCTGGATTTATAGCTTTCTTTAATGGAAATGTCTGCGCTCCTGTAATGCCGGTTCGATTTTTCGACATGTTTGATCACGCAGTTTTCGGATTTTGAGTCGTCAGGACAAGGCTTGTTATTTTTGCTTTTCAATTTATAACAACACTCTCGAGTATGACCATTGCATTTACAAAAGGTACAATATTTTTTTTGTTTATTATTATCATAATTTCTTGCATTTATTGCAGATTTAAACACGGTTGAAGAATTAGAACTTCAATCTGCTTGTTGTTCTAATATTCTATTGTATTCGTCAGTGAGTTTCATTTTTACAAGATCTGTAGTTATAAAAATTTCCACTGTAGCTTCAATGGCGGTTATAAGATTATTGTACGATTCGGGAATCGAAACTAACAAAAGTGCGGCTACATGCTGATCTGGAATGTTCTCACCGATAGCTTTCAGTCTTTCAACCAAGTCCATCATATGAGTGATGTGCGATCATATCACCGTGTTCTGCCATTTTTATTGAATATAATTTTCTTAGAAGATATAGTTTGCTACTCAAATTTGAGCGCTCATGAACTGACTTTAATTTCTGCCATGTACCGGCGGTAGTCGTTTCATTTTTAACATGAATAATTTGAGAGTCATCAATGCATAGATTTATTATAGCTCGTGCTTGTTTATCCCTCTTTAAAAATTCATCATCAGGATTAGAAGGTGGAGGAGAATAAAGAAGATCATCATGCATTAAAAGCATTTAAATCTTGAATTTCCAATTAGCGTAATTTTCGGAATTCAGTTTAGTTATTTGCATGCAGTCTTTAAGACTTGCCCGTGCCATTATTAATTCTTACTTAGCACTTTCAGAAAGTTTATATGCACAGTTTAAATTTTAGTTTCGGGATTTACAACGATATCAGTTTCATAATCAATGAAGAATAAAGATAGCAAAATCAGCTTACCTTTTGTGCACTCAGTAGCAGCAGTTGAGTCTCCGAAACTATTGTTGATGATGAGAGGGATTTATCCATAAATAATACGATGCAGATTTAAACACTAATAACATATTTATTGAACTGCAACTAAAATAATATAAGCGATAGATACATTAAAGTTAACACAAGCACATACAGAAGCTTAATAATAACTAAAGAACAAGAGGATCATGGGATATATTAATATCACGTGATTAACATAGTTTACGTGTTTGACGCCCGTGTGTCTTGGCATTCTTTTAGGGTTGCCAGAAGTAAGTTAGAAAAAACATTTTATTTATTTATTCGCAAATGCTTGATTAATTTACAACACATAATGCCAAAAACACACTCTATATTAAAGTCCAAAAACTTCAGATTAAATACTGGCTACTACTGATTTGCGGTGAGGAACAGAAAAAGGATAAATTATATAATAAAAGATAAAATTATAAATAACTAGTCAATTAACATAAAATTCCTTACATTCCCCCCCCCACTTGAATTTAAGTAATTTCAGTGAAGGTCTTTAATGACCATGCTAAGATTTTAAATTCTGAGCCTATAACATGAGCCAACTATTAAAATCATAGAGTTAAATGTCTAAAACTAAATTAAAAGTTTTACAGAAATTTCACTTTTATTGTACAAAACTTCATATCATTGCAGTTTAGTTCACATTCTCTCTTTCGAGGCATCTGGAATGGAAAATATTTTATCAACCACTTATTCAACATTTATTCTTCTCAACTTGAAATCCTTTTTAAAACCAACAAGAAAAAACTTTTTAACTTTTTTTTCCTTTAAACTGAATTTCTCACCAGCATTGTAGTATATATAAATGCATATAAAAGTGGGCATAGTGTTCAGTTCCTTTAAGCCCAGAGCCTGCAGTTGGACTTCTTTTTTTACCATCTCATTCACGATCAATTGCATAGCAGCTTCCTGAAAATTACTTTTCTACTCCACAGCATTTAAAATCCAACCCCAATATCATGTTCGCTTGCAGTTCCCCCCCCCCTATAAAGAAACCTTATTTTTCTTCTGCACATGTAAGATTACTTTCCTTACACATTCACAGTGTTTCCCTTGGTCAAGGGTCACTTTCATCCCTTCAACCTCAAATACTCTATAGCATTTGAATTTTTCCCTAATAGAGTTTCCTGCCAAGAAATTAATTTGCGCTCTATTAGCCAATAATGCATCTCCTGGTACATTGTTTAACAAAATTTGAATCCCTGGGAGGGAAAAATTTCTTTATCAACATTGTATTTAATAGAATCTGAGAAGGATTTATTTTCTTTCTTGAGTTACTGTGTCCTCTGTGTTTCAGTACCCCTGAGTAATTTATATTCTTTGTATCTTTCTCCAGTTCCCTGTTTTGCAATTTATTTTGGTAGTCTCCATTATTGGATCAAAGTTCTTTGCAGCTATCAAAACATCTACTGCTGTCAAACCATGGATTTCCTTCTGCTGTAGATCTATGAAAATATCTGCTTGATCTGTGCTCATATCTCGCTGTGTGTGCATTCATTAATATTCGCTTACTTTTGAACTTCGTGGTTAGCTCAAATAACTGCTCCAATGTACTCAGGTTGCATAATGCCACAAAATCCTGAATTTGGGGCAACAACCTACACAATATTATTTCGATTACTTCTGTATCTTGTCTGTTCTCATAAACAGGATTGCCATGTTACATAAAAAACCGGTAAAATCAGGGAATTCGAAAATGGATAAAAAAATTCAGGGAAAAGTCAGGGAGTTAAATATTTTAGTCAAAATCTGGAAAAGTTAGGGAATTTCATACAGCGATTCCCTCCCCCCCCACAAAAAAGTGAGTTTTGCGCCAAAGTTGGAAGCGATCACTTTCTTGGCGAATTGTGTATCATGTGAGTGTAATTCGGGCAGCTGGCATAGAGCCAATTTATGCTGCTCCAATCAGATTGTCTTTTATCAAGGCAAAGCAAGTTTCCACCAAATTTGGGTTTCCAGTAACCTTGAGAATCGCATGTGCAGTGCATGTTGAATTAAACAAAATACTTATTTTCATATAAAACAAAATTGGTTTAATCGTAGTATATGGTACTTTGGAGGTTAGAATCAAAGAATATGTATTGTTAAGAAGGAAAACATTTCTGCAACAGGATTGGTTCCATTCCAACATAGAGGAAAACAGCTGCACATGCGCGAAATATCTGTCGCTAAAGCTCAAAGCCCGTATCAAAATCCGAAGGTCACATTATCAAGTTCATAAAATGAATATCGTTTAAAATTTCTTTAAACTTTAAAGGAAAAGAAAATATTCTTTTGCACAAGTAAATTAATTAATGGATTAGTTATTTTGAGCAAAAAAAAACTAACTAAGAAAATCCTTGTATAAATTATTGCAAAAAACCAAAGAAATGTTTTATCAAAGAACATTTCTTCGTAATATGGTTTCCTCAATTTCCTGTGCACATCGTGGACAGGGAAATTCTGAACGCCAAGTTCCATCGCCATATACCTTGGCAGTAGATGGGTCAATTTGGTGTTGGCGCAAAAATTTTCAAAATCATGCCAAGGCCTTACCGTATACTAGAATTTTACTGCAAAATCTTTTAAACCTTTTTTTTTTCTTCTTCTTTTTAATAAATGCTTTATTTTTCATTTTGCAGTAAAATAAAAAAAAAATAGTAATCAGTCATCTAGGGTAACCATTTACTATAATATATTCGCTAAAATATAGCTGATTATTCTAATTCAATTTTTAATTATCTTTATTTTTATGTTTATCCATATCATTTAATGTTGCTTCTTCCCTCTAAATTTATTTATTATTAGTAAATATACAACAAAGTCCGTAATCTAGACTCGTCGGGACTTCGGCGATTCCGGATTAGGAATTTTTCCAGATTATAGATCATCAATTTAAATCTGGTAAGATGGCATGCAGAAATAATACAATTAAAAATATGAAACTGTAATTTATGAAATAAAGAGCGATTATGATCTAAAGGGTATCAAAATTTACAAAAACAAAGCTTAATATTTATTTGTTTACTTTATTAAACATTTCTTTCAATAATTAAGACACAATAACACGCCAAACAAATACTAATTCAGAAGTCAAACAACAAAAATCAGTGTTATATTTTCAAATTTTCACAGGACTAGTTTCGATGGTTTTACCGAACCACCATCGTCAGCTGCAAAAGCGAAAATAAATTGCGCTTTTGCAGCTGACGATGGTGGTTCGATAAAACCATCGAAACTAGTCCTGTGAAAATTTGAAAATATAATGCTGATTTTTGTTGTTTGACTTCTGAATTATTATCTCTTTCAATGTAAGTTGTTTAAGTTGCTTCATTTTTTGTGCTAATACTTTCTCTTTAATTCTATAAACAGACATAATTTCTTGTTCAGTTACAAAGTTCTACTGTTCAAGTCTTGTAATTGCTGTATCGTGAATACCGACTGACTTGTCAATCGAAATTTTTTCGTTTTCAATAACCTCTCTGTCACTTTCTTCTCTACTGAAAGCGGCATTTTCTAGATCTAGAAACATACTACAGATTTCGCCATTTGTTAATTGATAGATGATTGGGGCATTGTCGTTGAAATGAAAAACTTGTGTTATATCATCTTCATTTATTTCCGCTTCTCCACATTTCTTTACAAAATCCAATAACTGGAAAATTTCACCTTTAGTTTGCGATGTCCAAAAACCTTCAGATTCGTGGCCATCATCTTCATCATCCTCACCATGAAATATGGTAGCTGGCCATAAATTATGCCAAGCATTTTTTAACGTATCTGGAGATGCATCCTCCCATGATCTTGCGATGCTCCACACTGCAGACTTTATGCTAAAAAATTTCAAAAATTCTTAAGCGCATGCATAAAGCATACAAAAAAAAAAAAAAAAAAAAAAGAGTTTGGGGCTTTGAGGTCCGGATTATAGATCATTCCAGATAATGGACGTCCGGATTACAGACTTTTATTTCATACTGTAATACTTTCAAATTTGAGGAAATTTTCTCTGGCATAATCCTGAAACTAATTCTAGCAGTATGATGACGTACCAGCGCGAAATTTAATGCACAATTTTTTACTTATATATGCTGCTAAATAAATAAAAACATCATTAAATAGACTTCTTTCTTCCTTTAGCTGAAAAATGTCTGCAGTAAAGACATTTTACAATCTCGATTGGGCAGATTCTAATTCTAGCAGTATGATGACATACCAGCACGAAATTTAATGCACATATTCTTTGCTTATGTATGCTGCTAAATAAATATAAAATACCTGAATTTATTTAAAAGTATCATTAAATAGATTTCTTTCTTTCATTTAGCTGCAAAATGTCTGCAAAAAAAGACATTTTTTAATCCAGATTGGGCAGATTTTAATGTCAATCTTCAGAGGAGAAAACAACTCTTATTATAGTTACAATAGTAATACTTTGGGGGTTATATGTATAAATCATATGTAATTGGCAAATTTTTTAGTTTTCAAGTAATACCATAATTAATTTACCTCTTAGCACAGCCAACGTGCATTACGTGGATAGACTGGAATTTTCTTAAAACACACCTGGAAAAGTCAGGGAATTTCATTCTCATGTTTGAGTGGCAACCCTGAAAAAATTCAGTACTTGCATTTTATTTAACATAAACTTCGCCAACTGTTTAGTCTTAGTTTGATATCCACTTCTAATTTTACTCATTCTTTCACCACGGGAAATGTTTTTGTCTTCAAAGTGTAGCATTTATTATCGTGACCTTCTGTACTTTTGCAGCCAAATAAGGTAAAAAGTAAGAATCTGGTGTGGTGTATTTTATTATGGCAAAGCACACTAGGGCTATCTGCCTAAGGGGAGGGATGCCTTTGTGGAGGACTTTCTAAGGGAAACTGGCTCGTATGCACGTTACACATGGGGAAATCCACGAAAACCCCCATGCAGCCAGCCCGTTCGCGGGATTCGAACCTCAGACCGAACTACCAGTGTTCAGCGACTTTACCGCTCGGCCGCTGGTGGGCTAGTAAGAATCTGGATTTTTCCGCAAAGGTCACTCTCAAACTTCTGCCTTCAGAAATAGTTGCTAGTTAAATTGATGCTCATGTTAACAGTGAACTCAAAACCTTCCATTGGACTTCATGGCGCTGACAGAGCCTCCAGTCTTAGGGGGGGGGAAGCAGACTAAATGTTGCCCTTGTTCTGCAACATGATCCATGATTTGTTCAGGTGCAGCTTATAGGGTTTCACTTGATTTTGTAATGCTAATTTGTCTAAAAACTATAACAGACTAAAAGTGAATTATTGCTGTGTCTGAAACAATGACAAAAGTTTAAAAAGAACCTTTTTATTTAAACAGAATTTAGAGCATAGAAGCCCTCTCTCAATATAAGCCACAGCTCATGGTGATGCAACTAAATAGAACAATCAAATTTAAATCAGGTGTTGAACAGTTGTCAAGGACTACACAATTAAATGTTATTATAAGCTGGCTTGTTACTCTATTGGAATGTCGGAGTTAAAATGTCTACAGCGATAAAATGCAATGCCAAATAATTACAACTAACAGAGCCAGCAGTAAACTAATGATTGTAGCACTCACACATTGCCAGAAACATGTTCTGTCTTAAAATGCCAAAACCTCAGTTTAAATACTGGCTTCTCATTTGCATTCTGGTGAGGAATAAGGGGAGAAGGTATTGTAAAGGCTGAAATTATAAATAACTGGTTAATTAACATAAAATCCCTTACAGTATTTAATTATGCTGTTATTTAAAGAAAATGATTTTTTTCATGCATCAAATTAACCCAAGTAGATATAGGTAGATATATAAGAAATGTTGTAAACCTAGAGTTAATTATAAATTAAAAAACTAAATATGAATGCATAAGACACAAAACTGTATTATGCAGCAAATAAAATTGAAATGCAGTGGAAGATCTGAACTCTGCCAACGTCTGTAGTCCACACAGCTTCTGAGATATAAACTATGAAATCTGCAGTTAATAAGATTCCAAATCACAAATATTCAAACTTCAAGGCATTTATTTCTGAGCCCATCTTGACCCACATCTTATGACTGCAATCATTTTATATTAAACCAGAAATTTGATAGTGGTGAATTTTCTAATTTTGAGTGAATCCCATAAAGACTGAAGAACTGTTTATTTATTCAAAACAAATAATAAAAATGCTTCAAGAAGACTACATTGTAGACTGGATATCAAAAAGATCACTATCAAATGATTGATTATGACACCATTGACAGTTCTATAAATACAGTGCAGAAAAGATAATCATGACAACAGTCTAAGAAAAACTAAAAAAGTTTATGAAGTGAAGAACTTGAAAGTGGAAAAGTTTAGTTGAAGGTCTTAGGAGAAAAAATGTCTGAAATGTTTAGCAATAAACCATGTAATTTAGTATTTATAATTTATACCTCCTTCCTCAAAAAAACAATTTCATACTAAAAAACATCTTAAATTTTTAAAACTGTTATAAAAAAATATATTTTTTAAAACTATTTTCATCACTATTTCCTTTTTTTATATACCCTGTTTTATTGTATGAAAGTGTAAAAATAGAACTTAATTGTTTTCGTTGAGAGTAAAAAATCAAAAAGTAATTCAGGGTTGACATCTACCCAATTCAGAGTGCTTTGTAAAGTTTATGAGGACAAAATCATTCAGGAAACATGTAAACATTTTATTGTACAAAGACAGACACAGCAGCAAATACCTTACATACAACCAAAACTATGTACTTGTTTAATCAAGCTAAACAAACAGTAATGTCACTCGTGCAGTGTCAGCATAACTGTACATCAACTTAAATTCACTTCCCTCCACTGAGACTTTAAGGAGAGTCTCAAACTTTTTAACAATTATAATTAAACGAATCCAGGCTTTTTGGTGCTTTTATGCACCTACCAGAAGAAGTTTTTATTTTAAGATCTGGTAACCAAATTCTTTGATACTAGAATTCACAAGCTTAGCACTATACTACAAGACATCATCTCCAACTGTGACATATTCTGGTTTGAGCCACTCTAGACTTCGTTCTAACAAGAACTATTTTCATGTCAGCATGAACTATTGAGTGAATAAATATGCACGCAACATACACCCCTTTGCAAGTATAAACAAAAACATGCAATTCGAAAGATGAAAAATTGCCATGTGACAAGGCAATTCATCTTTTGAATTGTCCATGTGACAACATTTTTTTACTTTGTATGCATTTTTATATCATTTTGAGAACTTGATTACGATATCTGGATGTAAATCGGGGAAATATTTTCAAAGTCTGAAGTAATTTTTGACTTCAGGGAAGCAATGATGCTCCAAGCAAAACAGCCACATGATAATATTCATACTCTTCAGAACATGTTTCTCTGCCTGAAGGTTTATCAACTGACAAATTTCTTTCTTGGTTGGTCATGAAAACTTACTAGTTTTCCAGCTCTTTTCATCCACCAAATGGCTGAAGTACTGTATCCTATTGTCTTTTAATGTTTTTTTTTTTTTTTTTTTTTTTTTTTTTTTTTTCCCCTTCCATGCCTCTTAAAGTTTGCCTAGAATTGAGGCAAATATTTTGCATATCATTTATTGAAATATTTTTTATACTTCAAATGGTGAAGAAAATATAATAATAAAGTTTTCAGTTTAATTCTGATGACAACCTGAGTGTTATTCATTAAAATGTGCTAAAAATTTTAACAATTGGACCTGAAATTTAATTTATGCTAACTTTTCTCCAAAGTTAGTAGTGCATATTCCCATCCCAACAAGACAGTGTAATTTAAAGAGGATGTTCCTCTCTGGCAGCTAGCAAGTGTCAAAAACTAGACCAATTTTCTAAGTTTTACCATGTAATTTAAATAATGAATTCAGAAGCAAATAATGACATTTGTTATTCAATTCAGCTTACAGTACATGTTCAATGATATTAATTTTTCCCATTCCTGGAAAGCCTTTTGATAATTATAAAAACGTTTGCCATGTATCATGTTTTCATGCCTTTTTTTAGGTTAGCTGTTTATTATCAGATATATGAGTAGACTCGCATTTCCATGACACTTCTAGTTCATTTCTTCTATCGGGAAAAATTTTCATTTTGTCTTTAAAATTGGTTAAAATATCTTTCTCTTTAAAAGTTTTTGAGAAATCAGCTTGAAACTACTATAATGTGCTTAAATAAATATTCCTAACATGCATTGATGAAGTCTTTAAAATGCTATTACTTTTGCATAAATTCTGTTTTTCCGTTACCACCCACCCAAGTTTAGTTTTTATGGCTGTCAAGCTTGAATGTAGCTCAACTAAGTTTTCAGTCAAGAATTTTCCCAAAAGTTCAGTTTTAGTTTCTTCACAGAAAATATCTGTTAAATTGATTTTACAATCATTAATTTCCAGAATAAATCCATATCTCTTTTTCACCTGAATAACTTCAAAACTGCAAGTATATTACCTTTTTAAATCACTGACCTTGATAGAAAATGCTTTATGTTCCTTCGATTTTGTTTCTAGGCCCCTAAAACACTGCACATAGTAAATATTCATTCCAAAGTGGAGGAATTTTCAGTAATGCTATAATTCTTCAGTAATGCTATAATTCTTTTATTTACATAATTACTGTGGCTAACTGAATCACACAGAGCATGAATTTTTTCTCTTGACATTAATCCCGAATGGCTATGCAAAGAGGTTACAAGCAGTTTCATTTCTAGGACAGTTAGAGAGGCAACTCTCAGTTATACACACATTCTTTTTTTTTTTTTTTTTTTTTTTTTCAGATTCAAAAGGAGAATTATTACTTTCAGAACGAACAGGTCAATTGATTTTCAACATTACAAAATTTGCTTAAATGGCTCGCTTTCTTAACACATGAGAAACATGCACCTTTCTTAATAACTGTTGTTTATTACTTAAAGTTGTTTTTTTAGGGGGGAGTGTTGTAACATCTCTGGCTCAAGTGAAACTTATCAGAAAAAATACAATTAAGTCACCTACCTGTATCACTCTGTCAAGATTTACCAATGCAGAAACTTTTGAAGGTTCAGCTTTTTTCACTTTGCCCCCCAAAAGACATTTCTTTTAAAATTAAAATAGGAACTAAATTCAGTTCTTGCTAATAAATCATTTCTTGGCCTTGTACTTCTTCAAAGGAAGTCCATCACTTGTTCTAGTTGTCATTGATAAAGAATGGGAACTCTTGGAATCACTTGATTCATAATTCCTACTTCCTTTTCAGGTTAGCAGTGCTTCTTCAAGGAGGCAGCTTTCAGCTAATGGAATAAGAAAATCACTGTACTTTTCTTCTGTTCTTTCTGAGCTCTGAGATTAGCTTCTACTTCATTGTACTCAGCTGCCAATTGGCCATGGCTCATCTAATCATGTTGATCTTTATAACTAAGCTTAATAAATCATAAACATAAATATGCACAAGCAAATCCTTGCTTCCAAATCATACCCCTTTGAGCAATTTTCCACTGTTTGCTAAAAAACTCTGAATTAAATGTTCAACTTTTGATCCTGGGTTTTGGTCCTGCAGACTGCACTCAGGTATAGACTTCTGTTTATGAATCTTCTAAAATAGGCTCTAGCAGGACAAGAAATCCTTTGGTTCACCTGAAAATAGCTACCATTTGATTTTCAGTAAATTAAATTTCCTCTTTTCATTTTTATCTGCAGTAGATTCTTATAATCTGATTTCCAGTATAGCACAGATTTCTAAATGTCTGCATTTGTAATTTATGGCTTCTTCAAAATGATCAGTATGCACATCAATCATCATACATTAGCATCTCAACATATTCAGTCCAATTAATTTTCAGAAATCAATGACTGACATTATTTCAACTCTATGGAACTTATCAATAAGTTGCATTTTTAAAATGGAAATTCAATCAAATCTATAACTTCATTAAGCAGCTCATTTTCAGTTTTTTTCAGACTGAAAGTAAATGGCATCCTCAGTCCCTCTTTCTTGAAGGCATTCAAATCTATCTCCAGAAAATAATTCCAATTTCTTAAATCAAAGCACCTATCTTGTCATAGGCACAGCTAACATAATTTGGAAAAACAAAAATCCAAAAATTAATTCATTGTTTGCATCTACCTGCACATTTGGTCCCCTGAATGTCCTAAGAGACCAGGAAATGAAGAAGCTCCCATTCACACAAAATCAGCTAATCTAACTAAAAACCCAGCTAACAAAAATATAACTTAAAAAACTTTATCTTCTCCCAGCCAAACAGAAAATGTTTCTACAAATTCTCCCAGCCAGTCATATGCCGCAGCTGCTGGTGCACCTGCAAAAAATTCTAACAACTCTTACACTAAAAATAAAAATTTCTAAAGGAAAAGAAGTTAACGAAGATAATAATTTTGAAGAATTTACTGAACTTATAAAAAGCCTTTATCAAATGCAGGAATCCTAGCGATTCGGCTAGCAAGATTAACATCGCAATGGATGCTGTAAAGATTTTCATCAAGCAACCTATACCACTCCTCATCATAATTTACAGCATATAAATTATGCTAAATTTATGTTCCCCTAAGTCCTTCATGAACACATTCTTTTCCTTAGGCAAATGGCTCTCATCATAACCTAAGTAATCAAATCCTGGGTTTTGTGTATTTCTGGTTTTCTGCTTTTATATGTCGCTGCAAAACTTCAAAGGGGGGAAAAAGAAATATTTCAGAAATAAATACAGACTTTTGTGTTATCTCACAACAATGTTCTAACAATCATTTGATAATCGAGGTGTTAACAATAATATCTTAAGTTGTGAGGAGGTGGTCCAAGAAATTATTGGAAGAGCATTACAATACAGAAGACTCACAATTATCTGCGTCTGCTGCACAATTTTTTTTTTTTTTTACAAGCGTAAAGCAAAGAAAATAAAAATGTTTACAAAACTGAGCGAAACGTTAAATTTGCTAACATCATGCTTATTTATAGCAAAAATATCCCAGGCCTTCTCGGAACCTTCCCCTCTGATGAGTAAGTGATTTCTTACTCACCCTTGCAGTGCCCGCTCCACCGCCCTCTCTCATCTTAATCTTACTGACATGTCCACTTCCTCCCACTTGCCATTGTTAGTTTAAGTCTGGTAGTGTTTGCGAACCAGTCGGAATTAATTTCTTATATTTTATTGTGTTCAGTGCTCTTTTTTTTTTTTTTTTTTTGTTACTGATTTAAAATTAAGTTCCGGGTGGTGAAAACGTTGATGCTGAAAACATTAATGAGTGGTTGGTGTATGACATCAACGAACCTGGCTTTGAATGCTTGACAGATGACGAAATTGTGAAGAAAGCAAGGGGAGAGACCGAGAATGAAGGACAGCGAAGTGAAAGCGAAGAAGAACCCACTGTGCAGATGCGGAAGACTCGCGAGGCGGCTTTGCAACAAGTCGACGGACTGCTGAACTGTTTGGAAGAACAAGACGACGCGGAGGTGGCCGAGAAACTTATGCTACAAAAAATGCAATCTCGTATCAAGAGAAAATGCTTCCAAAGCAAGAAGCAAACACAAATGACTGATTTCTTCAAAAAGGTGTAGTTTTACAGTTATGCTTTTGTAATTACATAATACATTACAGTATTAAAACAGTACATATGTATTAATTTTTCTGTGTATCCTTGACGCCTCTCGTAAGTACAAAGCACTTTTCTGTTTTCATTAACAAAATCATTTTAGATTAATTTTGAGTGATGTACTAAAATATTAAGCATTAGTTAAACATTTCCATTTCCTGCTGTTTATTTTATGTTTTATTGTACATAAAACGATTTTTCAAAGTTGGAATGACTGTTTTCTCTTTTGCTATACCTGTTTTTAGCTTTTTTCTGGATTATGTGCGATTTTTATTATCCACGGCGGCCACGCCACCCAATTCCATGTATAATCGGGAGTGTACTATAATCTCAAATTATATCTGGCGTGTGAAATAATTTATATGTTTAAACATTATTATAAGCAATGTATCTTGTTTTAATGAAAGTTTCCTGCCACCGCAAATATCATCTGTACAAACAGTTTGCGTTGCCATGTTTAATCATATTTTGTAAAAAAATTTTTGTCATTTGAAAGAAAGACTTGCTTTAGAACACTGTATTGTGAAACTTGTAAAAAAAGTATCATTAATTATAAGGTGTCTGAAATGGAACTGTCAAGCTACCAGGTTAGAACCATAATTTATTTCCAGTTCTGTTGGAAAAAGTCAGCTGTAGAATGTAACCAAATCATGTGTACAGCTTTAGGTACTAGTGTTATATATGGCACTGTGAAGGTTTGGTACCGAAATAAAGACTGTGCACTTATAGGCATAAGGAAAAATAAGGACTGTGCACTTATAGGCAGATATTCTACCCTTAGCATTAAAAAAAAACTTTGTATTCAAGAAGCAGAGTTCTCAGGCCAGCCTGGTCATGTTGATGAGGCCCACCTGTGAGAATTTGTGGAAGAAGATCAGTATGCAACCACACGAGAGCTTGCTAAGCTAGACTTTAATGCCATGTCCATTAATCATACTATGCATTGCATAAATTTGATGTACAATTTCAATCACTGGGTGCTGCATGAGTTGACCCAAGCAAATAAGGACAGACGTGTTCAGGCCTGCACTAATCTGCTTGAATATCAACGCAAGGACAAATTTCTGGACTGGATCATCACATGTGAATAAAAGTGGATTTACTTCAACAACACTGGCCGGAAAGGGGTGGGTCTGAACTCGGTGAGCCTATCAGCAGTGTCGCAAAACGCAGTTTGACTAACGAAAAGATCATGCTTTACATCTGGTGGGATTGCCATGGTATTATCCACAGAGAGTATCTGGGAAAAGGTAAAACCCTCGACAGTAAGATGTACAGCGAGATGCTGGTCTGTGTTGACACTGCTATTAAGGGAAAATGTAAAACTGAGTTCTGGCACAAAAAGGTAACTTTCCATCAACATAATGCAAGAGCACATGTGTCTGCATTCACTGGCTGTACATTGTACGGACTAGAATGGGATCTTTAGCCACACCCACTATATGGGCCACACCTTCGGGCTTTTACCTTTTTTCACACCTGCAGCTACATCTTGGTGCTATCTTCCATTCTACACAGGACATCTGAAATGAGGTTGATCTGTTTTTGGACTCATGGCAACCAAGTTTCTGGGTTGAAGGCTTTGAAAAACTACCAATTCATTGTCATAAAAATCATAGATTTGGGTGGTGATTACTACTTGCACTAAAGGTATTGCTTTCATGTTCATCCCCCCTCCTAACTTTATTAAAAACGTTTTTTGGGGGAAGACTTTCATTACAACCAGACATATTTAAACATTTACTTTTTCCAAATTAACTATTGAATTATATTTCAAGCTAAAAGCGAGTTCTGCAATGAAGTTAATTCTAATTTATGGACTATCATTTTATTTATTCAAGTTCTTCTAGCTGAAAACTAGTAACAGAGAGCATACTGAAGTGATTGCCATATATTTGTGTAAAAATTTCTGAATTTTTAAGTTTTTTTTTTTTTTTTTTTTTTTTTTTTTTTTTTTTTTAAATTTAATTAGCTGTACTTTTATTTGTCTACCATTAATCAGTAAGTTGCAGGGAAAAAAATAAAAAGAGAAAGAAATATTCCATGACATCCATAATTTTCAAACTAATTGTCAGTAGAGTTGAAATCCTGCAATTACAAACTGCAGATTTTTTTTTTTAAAATATTTTTTCTCTAAATGAATGAGACAATTTTATAATTAATGCATGTAAACCGGTTTTACATGCTGGTAAGAATTATTTCAAATACTGTAAGATAATTAGTTTTTCTCATCATACTGTTCAAATGAATTACAACTGCTCAATTTGGAAGTTATTTGATCCTTCAAATAAGGTTTAAAAAATGATTAATCACGGCAATATTGAAAGATTTAGAAAAATATATTGAACTATGACATTTAAACTCGCACAGCGTGATTTTTTAGAACATTCATGGAATGAAATGGCATCAAATATTCTAAGTAACTGATTTTAAAAAGGTGGAATTTTATTGCAAAGTGCAATTGAAGATGATCTTCCCTTCATCTAGAAAATTATGAAAAGCATACTTTCAGAAAAGATGAGGAAATTTCATAGACCTGATAATTTTTTACTATGCATTAGTCTATGTTGGTTTGGGAACCTTTGGCATGTAGTGTGATGATAAACAAACAGAGGATCCTATATTGTATACAAGGAGAAAAGATAACAAATCACATTTGTAGCCTGGCACACGGGCTGAAAAAAGCTTCAAACCAAAGTATAAAATGAAAATGAGTTAATAGGGAAATTTGTTCTTTGATCATAGAACAAAACACAAATGTTTCAAGCACCCTTACAGTGCACTTTAGTATCATTGGTTTATTAGTTATTATTATTTTTTAAGTTTTATATTACTGAAACTTTCATATTGATGAAACTATGATTTTTGTATTTTGTTATGCATGATTCTTTCAATTTAACTTCAGCTGTTTAACAGGTTAAAAAAAAAAAAAAAAAAAAAAAAGAATGAAAAACATTTTATAGAATATTTAATTTATACTATATATATCTCTTGAAGGTAACAGCAAAATTTTCTGTTTTGGTATTCATTATGGTTTGTAGCCTGGCTAAATTCTAAATGGACTGTAACTCTTAATTAATCTAATTAACAAACTAAACTGTAATAAATAATCATCTTTATTTTACTAATTTGTGAAAGGCATTCAGGTTTTCAACTCACTCTCTGCTTCGCCATTGAAGCAAACTCCAAAAAGTAATAACATTCTTCTTGTAAACAGTAACGATGGCAGCGCCATCTGTTCTCAAACGGGTTTAATACTCCCCCGGAATGAAATTACAAAATTTCAAGAAATTATGCAAACATTCTTAAAACATAATACTATTACTATAACACTACTGCTATTACAATACTAAAACAAAATACAATTTTCCTTTTACGTATGCAAAAACATCAGTTCAGTTTTCTGTAGGAAGCACGGCGATCTTTGTGATCGCTCTTTTTAATTCTTCTGATTTTGTTTTGATTTTAACAGTTCTTACTTTATTGTCAGATCTATGATAGACTTTAATAAGCCAACCTAATATCCATTTGCAAATTGGCAGATAATCTTCCTTGACGAGTACCATAGTACTAACAGAAATATCGTACTTTTCTATCATCCACTTATTTCTCTGCTGCAAAGTTCCTAAATACTCATTTGACCATTTCTTCCAAGTAATCTTAACTACTTTTGTTGTTCTCTACCACCGGCTTAACTGATTTTAATTTATGCCTATTATCATTGGCTCCGGAATCGATCTTCCTATTAAGAAATGACCTGGGGTCAAAACTTCATAACAATCAGAATCTTTGGAAATAGGTGTAAGAGGTCTCGAATTTAGTATTCCCTCTACCTGCACAATTATAGTTTCAAACTCCTCATATGTAAAATGCAAATTTCCTATCCTTCTCTTTAAGTGATACTTTATGGACTTTACACCAGCTTCCCATAGCCCTCCGAAATGAGGGGACTGGGAGGAATAAAGTTCCAGCCTATTCTTTCGGACGTGAAATATGAGGCCAAAGTTTTGTTGGGAAAATTAATTACATTGTAAAATTTCTTCAGCAGAGAATTTGCTCCTACAAAATTAGGGACATTATCAGCGAATATTTTCGCACATTTGCCACATCTGGCCATGAAACGCTTAAGAGTGGAAGTTACTAGAAGCACTAGAAGTTAAATCTGACAAAGGCTCATGATAAATAGCTTGTGTCACAAAACATATACTACATACATGAATGTAAATTTTATTAAGCATACCCTTTCTCAGATGTTTGTAAGTTACATATGGGGACCGCATAGATCCAAACCTGAAACACTAAATTGGGGTGACCTATTAACTCTCTCGTATGACAAATTACCCATAATCTGTGAAGACAAAATCGGTTTGCATTTAAAGCATGTCACACCAAGATGTACTGTTTTTTGCACCAAATCTTTACCACCTAATGGCCAAAATTTTAAATGTGTTGCATTCAATAATCCCTGAGGGCCAACATGCAATAATCTTCTGTGCACACTAGTAAAATAAATCTTACTTAGCTTAGAATTTTTTGGGAGGATAGCAGGATATTTCTGAGAAAATGATAAAGAAGCTTTCTCAAGAAAAACAGCAACATGAATTATTCCTTTACGATCAACAAAGGGATGTAAATTTCTTAAGTTACCTGTTACGTCCTTTTTACAAAACAGAACTCTTTGCTCATGCTTAATGAGCATCTCCTCAGCTATTCTTATCTCTTCTAGTTGAAGAGATCCTATCCTTTTTATCCATCCCTGCAATTACAAATAAACCTAAAAATGTAAGAAAGAACATTAATAATTTTATAATAATTGTTACTAATATTCAAGAGTTCATCTAAAACATTAGAGTTCATTGTCAATCAACACGGTTCTCTCAGAAATGTCATTAATGTCAATAGAACTTCTGGTTTCGTGCATAAAGGACTCTTTTTCACTTGGTGTTAGGTTCTCAACCTTTGGAACTATTGGTTGTAAGCACTTGTAGGGAAGATGCGCCTCCATCAAAAATTCTGCGCAAGTCCACCAGTTGGAATTGTTCACTAGAGAAGAGGCACTAGCTCCACATGTTAGAAGATCGGCTGGATTGTCCTTGGTTGAATAATGAATCTGGATTAGTCAACTTCTGAATCTCGTCAACATGATTTTGAACGAATGACTTCCATTTTCTGCTTGATCCTTTAATCCAATACAGTGTGACTTTAGAATCTTTCCAAAAAAAGATATTAGATAATCCTTTTCAATCCAAAGCTTTTTTAACTTTCGTTCACAATCTTGCAGCAATCAGTGCACCCAGGAGTTCCAGTCGAGGCAAGGAAACTTTTTTGACAGGTGAAACTCTGCTCTTGGAAGCCAGCAAATTCACAGAAATTCTTTCTCAATTCTGTACCTTTACATAAACGGCTGCACCATACGACTTTTGGCTTGCATCAGAAGAAACATGAATCTCTATATTTTCATCATGTGAATCCAAAACAAATCTTGAAATACTAATGTTACAAAGTTCTGAAAGCTTGCTGCACCACTGAGACCACTTGTTCAAATTAGAAGGAAGCTCAGCATTCCATGGTAGTTTATGTAGCCATAGCTTTTATAGTAAAAGTTTTATTCTAACAGTGAATGGTGTGATGAGTTCCAAGAGGATCATATATTTTTCCAGCTGTTTGGAGGATGAAGCGTTTGGTACTTTTCTTTCTCCTCGAAATTTCAGTCAAACAAAAAGTCTCTATACTCAAACTATCTTCCTGAATTTTCCATTGAGTTCCCAATACTTTGAGTATCTTTTCATTTGAGCTTAGCAGATGAATGTCAAAATTTTCTTCTTCCCATTCTCCAACTAAATGATGATTATTCGTCACCCATTTGTGTGGATTCATCCCAGCTCCACTCATAATTTTCTTTGCTTCCCTTGAAATTTTTAAGCCTTCTGATACATCATCTGCTCCTGTAACAAGATCATCAACATACATACGTGTATCAAGAATTTGAAAGGTTATTGGAATACACGTTTCTATGCTTTTGGATATGCAGTTTATAGCTATGGCTAACAAAAAGGGACTGGAATTAACACCAAAGAATCTATACACCTCTAGCTGATCTTTGGTATTCTGCAAAGGTGTATCAATATTCTTAGCAAATAAAAATCTAACTGCATCTCGATCTTTCTCAGCTAACACAATCTGTAAAAATGCCTTTTCGATATCTCCTAAGATTGCCACTCTATTAAATGTAAAATATGTCAGCAAGTGGAATATATTTTGATTCAAATTGATACCTTAATACCAGGCCACAAACAATCATTTAGGGATAGACTACCTATTTCTTGTGAGCTCGCATCAAATACAATATGCATTTTTGTCGTAATGCTTTCCTCTCTATAAACTGCCTGATGCGGCATATAAAAATTGGCTTGTTTACTAGTTTCGTAGAATGAAATACTCTTTCTATTATCCCTTGATTTAGGTATTCTTCTAAAGTTTCTCTGTATTTTAGGTATAATGCATTATCATGCTGCATTTTCCTCATCAGGATCTTTATTCTTTTTTCTGCGCTACCAAAATTGTCGCCTAAATGCTCTCAACTTTTCTTCCAGGGTAGGCTAACAACATATCGACCACCTTTGAAACTAACTGTTTTATTGAATATCTCTAATGCTTTATCTTCATCGTACGAGTTGCAATGCTGAGTTCTATAACACTAAATTTGTATTGGGTATAAAAATTTGCCCTAATCTTATCAAATTAAGAAATATTTCAGATCCAAGAAGTAACTGAATTTTACCCGGTTTGTGAAAATATGGATCAGCTAACGTAACTCCTTGTGGAATCACAATATTACAGACATCAATTTGTCTAGAAGGCATCAAATGAGTAATTTTTGGAATTACAAAAAGTTCTAGTTTACGATTGTACATGTTTTCTCTGTTTAAAATAACCACACTCACTTTCAATTTCACCGTTGTTAAAATTCTAGATAAACAACCTACTAATAAGTTTACATTTTCTTTTTGCAAATGAAGCTTTTCAGCTAATTCCAATGAACAAAGATGAATCATACTTCCACTGTCAAGCAAAGTTCTGGCTGGAAGTATTTCTCCTTCATTTCCCTTAATATAAACAATCGCTGTCTATTTTAGGACTCTATTAACTCCATTACAATTTTTATTTACATTAGCTCATAAAACACTCATTATCCTTATTTATGAATGGCTCTGCGGGAACATTGAGTTCCTTATTTATGAATGGCTTTGCGTGAGAGTTTCGTTGCTTCCGTAGCCTGACTAGCGTCTGACTTTTGATCCGGTGACGCGGTTTCGCAACTGTTTCTATTTTGGGGAATTAAAACTTTTTCTCGCTCATAAAACAGTAATGAATTGTGCTTTTTCTGCATTGCCAACAAGAGTAATTTGAAGGGCAATTTCTCACTCCATGGTTTCCAAAGAAGCAGAAACATAAATTGTGCTTTTTAACATAATGAACTCTATCTTTTAAGCTGAATTTTTGAAATTTAGGACATTTAAATAATTTATGTTCCACATTACACAGTTTACAAATAAATGCACATTTCTCAGTCGTACATAAAACCATTGAAGAAACCTTTGACTCACTTTGTTTAGACATTACTGGAATTCTAGAAGCGTTTAATGTCCTTGCGTGATCCTTTAGAAATTCTAATAACTGATGTTCGGTATTTTTTCTTTCTTTAAATTCCTCTCCCACCATAACTTAGTATTCTGATCAAGTTTCTCACTAAGAATAAAGGCAAATATAGCGGATGAAACCCTATCTAACTTTTGTTCTAAACATTCTAATGATCTTACAACTTCACTTGTAACATCAATTAAATTTAGAATTGCAGAAGCTGACTCATTTTGAATAACGGGAATACTCATAAATCTTTTAAGTTGAGCATACACTTGTTCTCTAGGGTTTGAGTATCTTTCTTCAAGGAGAGACCATGCTAACTTATAATTATTATCCGTTATAGCTATCATTTGGATTATTCTAATGGCATCTCCTTTCAATGCTGCTTTCAAATATTGCAATTTTACAGCATCTGATAAATTTGGGTTTTGATCAATACTCACTTTAAAAATATCCTTAAAGGAAAGCCAAGTATGCATTTCTCCTGAAAATATCGGTAAGGAAATCTTAGGTAAACGCACAATAGTGTTTTCAAACATTACTGTATTTTCTACTTTATTCTCTTTAACAACTTTCGACAATCTATTATTTATTTCAAATTCTATATCAATAACACTACTATTATTCATTTCATTTGGCTCACTGAAGATTTTTTCGATATTTTCTTCACTACTTAAATTAATAATGGAATGAAAAATATTATCAAATTCATTTTGCAAATTGTTAAATTTAGTTTTTAACAATTCTAAATCACTAATACTTAAATCTGGCTCACAAAGTTTCTTTTGCAACTTCAATAAGATAGTTTTCTGAGTTCTCTTTATAGTAAGAACATCTTTTAATTTCGTAGCCATTTTCGCTACACTTATCAATAATAACAAATTATCACACAAACTTAATTCAGAATTTTCTAAATGCAACAGTTAATAATGAATAGTTTTAAGGGTGGTTTACTGACCCCTTTCTTTCAGCAACTGGCCATAATCCACAAACACAAATTCTTCAGGAACAAAATGTCAAAATCACAGTTTTACACTAGATTATTTACTTAGCCGATATCACTCCGGCTCTACAGGACCACTCAAGATGGTCTGGCTAAATTCTAAATGGACTGTAACTCTTAATTAAAATAATTAACAAACTAAACTGTAATAAATAATCATTTTTATTTTACTAATTTTCACAGTCACTCTCTGCTTCGCCATTGAAGCAAACTCCAAAAAGTAGTAAACAGTAACGATGGCAGCGCCATCTGGCTTCAAAGAGATTTAACAGTTTGTATTCACTTATAATTAAACCGAACCATCCTAACCTTTTTCCTTAATTTTGAGCTTGAGAATATAAACCTCAATTATAATTTTTTAGTTAATTATAAACCAGTCTTTTTAAACCTGCTTAGCTAATGTTTCATTTTCTTCATAATGTATCAGAATTATCCTGCATAAATTTTAAAAATAAAAAGTTTTAAAAAGTAAATGCAGAAGGAAGAATTTCCATTTTATAATCTGGTTTAATAAAAATTAAGCAATGAATACCTCTAGATTTTTTTTTTGTACGTGCATAGATATAGATAAATGTAATAAGCAAGAAGGTAGTATGTTAATATCCATGCAAAATGCATTTTTTTTTTTTTTTTTTTTTTTTTTTTTTTTTTTTCTAAATGGAAAAAATAGCTCCCCCATTATTTATTTTATAAATATGTTGTGTGTTTCAGATATCTCAGTTTTTGCCTCTTCTCAGAAATCAAGTAAAGATCCTGATGATAATGCTAGAAGTAAATATGTAAAATTATATTTTTAATTTATAAAACTTTTGTGATAAAGTTACGACTTGTCGTGAGTCATTTCATCAATTAGGTATGGTGCATTTCTGCTTTGTGTATGAGAGTTTAAAACACATGTCACAAAATACCGTGTTCCAGTTCTCCAATAAGAATCAAGTGCTGCTGCAGGTCATCTGGCATATATTAGCCAATGAGCACAAAGCAAAATCAGGGTTGTTTATGTGGTTTTTCTTGCCTTTTTCCTGGTTGTTTATTTTGTTTGAGTCGCGTAAGTTTCACATGCTTTCCAGAAATAGTTTAGGAAACTCCGATCGTTTTTCTTAGTCATGTCTGCGAAAAATATAAAATACTCTTATACTTTTAAAAAAGTCTTACACAGATGACTTTCCTTCTACTATTTCATCAAGGAAATGTAACATTAGAATACCGTTTGTCATTGCAATTTTTCGATTTCGCACTGTGAAAAATCTGATGTTCTTAAACTTGGGCATACACAAGGACAACATGAGTTGTATTGGGGAAAAAATAAATTTTTTTATGGAAACAAAAGACCAAAAAGTTATTAATTCTGAATGCCTGTTCTCTACCTTTTTACTGGAGCATAACCTGCCACTGAATGCATCAGATCGTGCTGTAGCTTTTTTAGAAAAGTGTTTCCCAGCAGTAAAACCACTAAAAAATACTATAGTGCAGGGGTTCTCAACCGGTGGTACGCAAGAGAAAAATAGGTGGTACGTAAAGAAGCAAAGTATTTTTAACTATTAAATTCAAAAATTAAAACTCCTACATCCTGATTTAGTTTTTTCTCTAACACTCTTAAATTTATGTGATCTGAGCTTTGTTCAAGAGTGGTGGTGGTAGTAGCATTTTGTAGTGGCAGTACTAAAGGTTTTCAATTTTTGTTTAGATGGTACACGTTAGTCAAAAGGTTGAGAACTGCTGCTTTAGTGCAAGGACAAAAACAGCTGCAATTGTAGAAGAAAGGGATTCAAGGAATTAGTATGAAAAACAAATTCTCAGTTATTAATTGCGTTAAAGCAGTTCCATTCTGCCTGTCTATGGATGGAAGCAATAATACCAATGCAAAATTGTATCCAGTTGGTTTTTTTTTTTTTTTTTTTTTTTTTTAATTCTAATTCTAGAGTCTTCAGAAATTGATTATAGTTTACTTTCTGTTCCCACTTTAGATGGAGATTTGATAGGCTTTACTATATATATGAAATAATATGATATTTAAATATATTTAATTCATTATGATTTAAATATATTAAAAATTGCATTCTAACATTTTAAAGACTTTTTTATGAAATTAATATATATATATATAAGGAATTAAAATATTAAAAGTTCATGCAAATATTTCTCTTCACTTTTTAAATAAAAGCAATACTTGCTACTTCATAATACTTTTGTTTAAAATTAAATTTTAGTTTAAAACTTTTTGCAGTTTTAAAAGTTTCAACATTTATTTCTGCATTCTTTTTTAGTATGAAATGATATTAGCAGAAAACTATCAAAATATTTTTTAAAAAATGTTATTCTTTACAACAAAACTGAAAAAAAGAGATATGTAAAGTATATATAAAAGGTGCATTTTGTATGTTACTGTAAAGTTTTATCATATCATTAGATTTTATGTTTCATACAAGTGACAACATACATGAAAAATAGAGTTAGAAATTTCAAGCAGAGTGCTTGTCTATTTATGACAAACAGACTTCATTATAAACTGTTAACAATACCTCTTTGAGGTGTCAAAAATTGTAATTTCTGAGTCTTTCTCGGACAACTTACACACAGTATTTGATGTTTAAAAAACAAAATATTATGAGTTGTTTAGTCTTTTCTAAATTGTTTACAAAAAATTAGTAAAATAAATGTTAAAAAGTGGTAAAACGTTTCAGCTAATACACTATCCAGCATTGAAAATGCAACAACAAGAAAGTATGGCCTGAAAATTATGCAAATTTCAAGGTAGACACACATCACCGAGTTATGTGAAATATATAGCTCTCCAGTGCACTTTGAAGAAGATGTAAGGGAAGGAACCTACAGAATGTTCTATTTCTGTACCATTATTTCTGCAAGGGTAATCATCGTAGAAAAAAATTTTTCTTTTGTCTCAGAGGATGCGTGTAATAGCAGAGAATGTCAGGTCGTGGTCAACAGAGGCAGTTACAGAGGACAGACAATTTTATGAGGGGCATGGTGATCAGACTGAGAAGGGCAGGTTGATCCATACAACAAATCTCAGCTGATAGACACCTGGACATTTCCACAGTGCATCGACTGTGGCGATGATAGTTGGAACAAGGAACTGTGGCAAGTTCAAGGGGTACTGGCACAGGCAGATTGGCATCAGCACATGTGGATCGACACATCCGCCAACAAGTGGTGGTGCACCCGCAAATCACTTCTACTTCCTTTCTTCAGCATGTTCAAAACACCCTGGATGTTCCCATACTGACCAGAACCATTTGCCATCAATTGATGGCTAGTGGCCTGCACTCGTGGCTTCCATTAAGAAGAGTGCCATTGACCCCACGCATAGATGCCAACGTCTGCAATGGTACCAGGCTCAAGCAATGTGGACAACGGAATTGCACAGGGTCATGTTCTCAGATGAAGACGCTTCTGTTTCTCCAATGATAGTTGTCACGTACAAGTGTGACATTTATGTGCCACACTTGTACGATTACTTTACACAATTACTGTGCATTATACAGCAATTGTGTAACACGACAGTGCGGCATCAGGGTTTGGGATGCAATTGCATAAAATTCCATATCACCTCTAGTTCATATTCAGAGCACTATGACGGCCTAACAATATATGGAAGATTTGCTGTGGCGGATGACACTCTCCAAACCTTCAGGGAGTGCCCAATGCCCTTTATCAGCAGCATAACACCCAACCACACACTGCTCGCATCAGCCAACGTGCTCTGCAATGTTTCCCTTTCCACTATTCTCTCCTGATCTTTCACCAATCAAACACATTTGGCATGTGATTGGATGCCATTTGCAGACTCTGCCATTGCCATGCTCAGAAGGCGGACTGTGGCAGATGGTTGATAGGGAATGGAGAGTCATTCCTCAAGACACCATTCATAATCTTATTGATTCTGTACCTAGATGTGTTGCTTCATGTAATGGCCATTCAAGGTGGTCCTAGACCCTACTGAGCCAACTCTCGATCTGTATTATGCAAATCATTTCGAAATAAAAATAACTTATTGTTCCTTGCTATCTCTCTTTGCTTGCTGAATTTCATCACTTTCTGGCCACTCCTTCTTGGTGTTGCATTTTCAATGTCAAGTAGTGTTTTAAAGTAACAATATAAACCAATTATTATATCAATAGAAGATTTTTAAGTTTTTTTTGGGGGGGTAACTAAAAGATCAGTTGATTGTAATTTGTTTACCAATTTACTCAATCTAAAATAATAATAAACATGTGAATTTAATGTTTACACATTTTTAGAATGATTTCAAGGCCATTTATTTAAAGTTTAAAATGGAAAGAATATTTTTTTAAACATTTGGTCTGAAACCTTTTTTCTCGACTATGAGTCAGCATTGTGATTTCGATGCTAGAAGGACTCTTCATGAAATTTTCTGGAATATTGATTTCCATTGTTCTTCCACTACATTTCAGAGTCCATCAGTTCGGGTGCATTTGCACTTAAAAACAGCTCTTTTCATGAGACCAAAGATATAGATGAAATGTCAGGAGACTTTGCAGGAATATGTTAAAAAGGAATATCTGCTGTCAGTCTTCATTTCTTTTCAAGGAATGCAGTGGTACATTTCAAAATATGATTTGTTGCTTTGTCTTGAAGTTTCACTCTTTGTAAGTTACGGGGATAAAGAGTTGAAATTCTTCTCTAAATATTAGACATAGAACTTACTCATAATAGTACATTGAGTTGATTTTAACACTTTTTCCACTTTTCTTAATTTCCCATTCTAAGAGAATTCTGCAGTCATAAACCCGCTTACTGAAACTTTCTTTGCATTAATAGAATCAGGTTTGTCCGATTAATAATGTTGCTTATTTTACACTTAGAAATTTTAATACCATGCATTTCAAAACAATTTTGAGTTATTGAATAGGAATATTTCTCTTCAGAAAGCAAAAAACAGATCCTTCAATCCACAACTTGTTTATATGGCAACATTTTAAAAGAAGAATAAATTTTAAAATAGCTGCCTATTTCTTATTCCAAATGATAAGTTTTTGATAGAAATGTTTATTTCAAAACATCTGTGTTTTAAAATGTAAATTTAATTGTTTTTAAATGTAAATTTAATTTTTTTAAAGTTAATCTTTATGGCTATTTAAATGCTTGCGCAAAAGTCTTAATATAATACTGAGTAAATGTAGTAGTATTATTCATTTTAAATATTTTTATATTTTCTAGATGCAGAAACAAATCAAGAAGATACATCATCATTGACACATACAAGTGATATTGCTAGGCTTGCAGGTGATGATAAAGTAAATGAAGGTAAGATTAATATTTTGAAATTTTAAGATAAATATTTATTTTCCGGATAGCTAAATACTAATTAATTTCATAATTAGTAATACTTAATTAAATTCATCTCCACATCTGAAACAGATAATTACTGTGAATTAATATTTAAAGTTCTATTTTAATTATTAATTAGTGCATGTGTAGAGTGCAAGTGCATTTTAATACACAAAACTTTTTCTATAATTAAAGGAAAATTCTATTTCAGATATAAACAACCTATTCAAATTATTCTATAAATTTATTTATTTGCAGATGTTGAAGTTTTAAACAGGTCTTTATCTTTGAAAGTTGCAGATGTACCTCAAGCAGAAACAACAGGTAAAAAAAGTGCTAATGAAAAACTCATGAAATTTGGGTTGTGTGTTTGTATTTATGAATTTTATAGAGTTAATATTAAAAGATGATGATGCACTGTGCAAAAAAAAAAGGGGGGGACAGTTCTATATTTCTTGTTCTACTGTGCCGATTAATGAAATTCAACTTGCATTTTTCATGTCTCAAAAGCGCAAGTTGGATATGTATTTGATTTATATATAGCGTTGTTCTAATATGGGTATTTTGACACAAAATCGGACTTTTTCTGAAATAACATACCATTTTTTTTCCATATTTCAATTCTACGACTCAAATTATGCCAAACTACCAAGCTTTGTAAAAATCGCATGAGTAGATTTTAAAAAATTAGCTCTCAAAATTTTAGCTCCTCAATGTTAATTGAGTTTGGTATATATTTATTAATCTCTCTTTTTTTAATTAAACTCATTTGATTCTTCCTTTCACATTTCAAAATTTAGGTTCATTCCAAATAAAATTCGCCTATTTTTTTAGATTTATTTTTAAAATTTATATTTTAAATAAATTTTATAAATTTTTCAAAAAAAATTTGTATTATAATGTATAAAATTTTTACAATCATCTTAAAGTAGACTTATTTCTAAGCATATCTGCAAAAAATGACAGTTTTTTTATTCAAAATTTCTGAAGATATATGTGAGTTTATATATTGGTGCATTTTGAAATTTGGCATATTTGTTAAAAGCGATAAAACATGAAATGTGGTTTAGACATTTTGCTAAAATTATTTGGAAGTAGAAACAAGGTGACTTTTTTCCCAGTCATGCACAATGTAAAAAGGTAGGAAGGAACAAGGTGACTTTTTTCCCACTCCAGCATAATAGAAGGGAAAAGAAAATTTGTTGCCACATATTAAGAAGTTCGCCAAGTGAATTATTTGTGGCACAAACTAAAAAAATTGCGCCAAAGTAAATTTTTGAATTTCTCTGTAAATTTTACAAAATTTAATATCTAGGCATAATTTGAGTCATAGAATCGAAATATGGGAAAAAAAATTGTATGTTATTTCAAAAAATGACTGATTTTGTATCAAAATACCTATGTTAGAACAATGCTATATGTAAATCTAATGTATATCCTAAGTCGTGTGTTCATGGAATGCATGCGTTGTTATACAATTCCAAATTAACTAGATGTGGACTGTACTAATTAATATATTATTTTAAAACCTTAATCACATGCATGCCATCTTTCAAGCGATGATCATCTTAAAGTAAAAAACAGCAATAAAAAACTGAGCGAGCATTTACAGGGTTGCTGTAATGAACATCTGCATCATACAAGGTGCCAAGAAGAGAAAAAAATGACATAATCTTACAGTTAAATAGTCCTAATGACTAAACATACCTCCCCCAGCATTGAAGGGTTACTTCAATGATTTTGTGCTATAATACTCATAATAACATACAAAATTGTATAGTTAAAACCTTATACAATAAAGCAATACGAAAAACATATCAATTCAATACAATAATATTCAATTTTCAATACAAAATTTTATACACGAGTTACAATACAAGCTTAATAATACATAAGGTTTTATAATAATAAGCTAACGCTTAACTAAATTAAGTAGCTTCTTCCTGGGGTAAAATTGCAATTTTTGTAATTCCACGCTTAATGATGCCTTTTGCTGTATGTATTTCTACTACTCTAACCTTACTGTCAACTCCAGGAAAAAGTCTTGCAATGCACCCTAACACCCATCTACTGACAGGAAACTCATCCTCCTTAACTAGTACTAGCATACCTATTTTAATATTCGTTTGTTCTACCTTCCATTTTGAACGCTGTTGCAGTGTGTTTAAATAGTCCCTATGCCAACGATTCCATATCAACGGGACAAATCTGGTAGTTTGTTTCCATCTTGAGACTCTGTTTTCAGGTGTATCAATTAATTTGGGTTCTACTATAGCATTCAAGGGTCTTCCAATGAGAAAATGGCCTGGTCTTAAGGCCTCTAAATCATTTACATCTAAAGATAAGGGAGTAATAGGGTGAGAATTTAAAACAGACTCTATCTAAGTTACTACAGTTAATAACTCCTCGAAAGTCAACCTTGCATTACCTACAATCCGCTTTAAGCGATATTTCATGGATTTTATTCCAGATTCCCATAGTCCACCAAAATTAGGTGTCCGTGGGGGAATAAACTTCCAAACGATTCCTTCTACACCTAAATAATCTGCTAATTTAGGTGGATTTCTAATTAAATTGTTCATTCTTTGAAATTCGGCATTTGTAGCAATGAAGTTTTTTGCGTTGTCTGAGAAAATGATTAAGCATTTTCCATGCCTAGCAATAAATCTCTTTAAGGTGGCAATAAATGCATCAGTGGGGAGGTCCCTCACTAGTTTGAGATGCACAGCCTTTGTTACAAGGCAAATGAAAAGAGCTAAATATACCTTATGAAAAGTTCCTTTCTTCTGTTCCTTGTACCTAATAAAAAATGGGCCACAAAAATTGGTGCCAACATGATTAAAGGGTGAGCTCGGATTCACGCGCTCTGCAGGTAATGACCCCATAATTTGTTCGACAATGACTGGTTTATTTTTACTACAAATTATACATTCATGGTAAATCTTTCTAATCTAAATTCGTACCTTGTAATAGCCAAAATTTCTGTCTCATAAAACACAATAATGCTTGTGAACCTATGTGCAAATATTTCCGATGATAATGCTCAGCAATCAGTTTAGTTAGTTTGATGTTTTTGTGAAAACATTACATTGGCCCCTTGTAATCGACCTCCTACTCTCATTATATTATTTTCATCCAAAAAAGGGTTCAAAGAAAGTAAATAACTTTTATTATTAATGGGTTTGCCTTGTGCGAGAGAGTTGTAATCTAAATAAAAACTACATTTTTGAACCTCTCTTACTAAAAAGGATTCTGCCTCATTTAACTCCTTTGAACTTACCCCCTCCTGTTCTTCTCTGTGCTACTTTTTGTTTTGCATACCTAGAGTTCCAAATGAACCTGAAAAAATCACTAATAATACGTAATAATTTTAAGTAATTGTTAGTGATATCTAGGACATTATCAATCAATTTTGAAGGCGAAGTGCATAAACAAGCAATGTCAGTTCTTTTTCTCAGTTCATTAGAAAATATCTCTTTTTTTCCTAATTGTTCAAAGTTAATATTCTTGCTAGGTATGACACCTTCCCTCAAGAATGGAGGACCTTTCCACCAGAGCATCATGCATCTTTTCAAAATTCAGTCCTCGGGAAATAAGGTCTGCTGAGTTCTCCTCTTAACGCACATAATTCCACTGGCATGTCTGTGTTAGCTCTTGGATCATCAACACTAGGTTAGCAACAAAAGTTTTTAGTACATGTGGAGGATTCTGAAGCCACGCTAACACTATGGTTGAGTCACACCACAGACATATTTTACTGATGTCCAATTTCAATAAAGGCATCACATTTGTAACAATCTGTGCTAGCAATACAGCTGCACAGAGTTCCAGTCGTGGTATTGTTAATGGTTTTAGTGGAGCAACTCTGGACTTGCTGCAAAGCAAATGTGAAGATAAATTATTGTCACTTCTTCAGCGTAAATAGATGACTGCTCCATATGCGTGTTCTGATACATCTGAAAATCCATAAATTTGTATCTCAGAAAAACTGCCCTGTAAAACATTTCTACTCACTTGCAAATTGTTGATAGATTGCATTGAATCAATAAGAAGTTGCCACTCCTTAATTATCTTCTCGGGTAGTGGATTGTTCCAATCAAGCTTCAATAACCAAAGTCTTTGGATGATTTTGCTTTTGTTATCCCTGGACCAAGCAGTCCTAATGGATCCTAAATGCAAGCAATGTCAGACAACACTGTTCTCTTTGTGTAGGTAGCTGGTTTCTTGATCATTGATTTGTACAAAAAACAATCTATCTTTGGATTCCATAATAATAATCCTAAAGTTTTGATGCTCTGATTGTCATCAAAATTACTGAAAGAATATTCCTCTTGTCCATCCGGAAACTGCAAAAGATCAGGATGATTAGCACACCATCTGTGCAGACACATTCCTACACGTGATAGGTTAATCAACTGTGACTGTAATTCTTTAGCCTCTGTTAGAGTATGGGCTCCTATGAGTATGTCATCGACATAAAAATCCCTTTGTACTATTTGTGCTGCTAACGAAAAGTTGTTTCTGTCATCCTCTGCTAATTGGTTAAGTGTACGTGTTGCCATATATGGTGCGTTGGAAGTACCGTAAGTTATAGTCTTCAGTATATAGACCTTAACTGGTTCTTATTCACTACTCTTCCATAAGATACATAATAAATCTCTTTGATGTTCTTTAATCAAAATCTGATGATACATTTTTACAATGTCTGCTGTGAAGGCAATTTTATGCGTTCAAAATCTCCAAATAATATCAAATAGTTCATCTTGAACTAACCCTCCATTCAGCAGAATATCGTTTAATGAAATTCCAGTAGTCGTAGGAGCAGTGGCATCAAACACTACCCTAAGTTTAGTGCTAGCTTTATCGGGCTTGAAATTTTCTAGCGTTTACTCTCGATTTGCCTAAAAGGCTAAGCCCTTCCTCCTTTATTGCCATTTCCACTACATATCTGCCGTCATCTTGCCTCCTGTGTGTACGAAGAAAGTGCTGTTCACAAAATTCCTCTTCATGACTCTTCACTTTTTTTGCTTCATTAATACCTTCAATCTCCCAAAACCTTCTCATATTGTCAGATAAATGATCCACAGTTTCAACAAACCCACAATAATTATAAACATTGCCTTGCTGTGGCATGCGTACTGACCCGCTAACGATGTATCCAAAAACTGGCTGATGGAGAATCAGGTCTTGCATATTTATTCTATTTGTTCCCAGTAAATCAAAAGATATTTTGTTAGATAATAAAACATGTATTTGACCAGGTTTATAAAATTCTGGATCAGCTAAACCAATGAGTTGCAACTGCTTAACATGAGGAATGTTTATATATCTAGCAGGCGTTACGCGAATTATTTCTGGAACAATTAAAAAATTGTAAGGTATGAATAAAATCTCTAGTAACGTTAGCGATAGTTGCTATAGCTTTTTCCTTCACACCCATAACTGTACCATTGATACCTGAAATAGAAATGTTTATTTTTCGTTTCTTCAAATTCAATAACTCGGTACATTCTTTAGTAATGAAATTATTTTAAGAACCCGAATCAAGGACAGCTCTCAGTGAAATAAATTTTCCATCATCACCTTTAACGAAAATAATTGCAGTTGAAAGTAGAATTTGTTTATTGAAAGAACTGGAAATATTCAGCGCAGTACCGTTAATGGACTTTGCTTGGTTGGTTTCATTAGTGTCACTAACCTTTTGGCTGCTTGCCAATGGAGTAAATGTATCAGCATTTGGAGAAAGATTACTGCTAAATTTGTTAGTCTTGTTTGTGTTTTGATTCAATGTTCCATTTTCTCTATCGAAATTTTCTTCACTTCAATCAAAATGTAAGAGCAAATTGTGAAATTTCTGACATTTTCTGCATGTATTAGAACTTTTACAGTCCTTGATTGTGTGGACCGAAGATAAACAATTGAAACACAATTTTTTGTCTACAAATTCAAATCGTTTCTTGACTATTAAAAATTAAGAACTGCACACATTTCAACAATAAATGATCAGCTTTACAATAAGGACAATTTTTTGAATTTTCCGAAAGTGATGTAAGAGCTTTGGTATTAAATGAATGTTTCGATTCCCCATGCGGAGGTTTGTAATGTGATAGGGTGCAAGCACGTTCCTTCAAGAAACATGTCAGTCATTTAATTGTTCCTATTTCATCTTTTTTAAATGATCTTTCTCACCAGCACCGAGTATTTCTATCCAACTTTTCAGCTAATAAATAAACAATTAACGTGTCTGAAAGTTCTTCCACCTTTTGCTCCAATGCTTCTAAGGATCGTAAACATTCATGCACCTTATCGATAAACTTTAAAAGCGACGAAGTAGAATCACTCATTTGAGGTATAGACATTAATTTCTTTATAATAGAATTGATCAAATCTTTTTTGTTGCAATAGCGCTCAACTAACAGATTCCATGCTATGTCATAATTTGAATCTGAAATTGGAATGGATTGCCGAATCCGAAATTGGAATAATATTTAACGCATCTGCCTTGCACGAACTCTTTAAATATTGCAATTTTTGCGCATTAGTTAATTGCTATTTTTATGCACAGCTGTGGAAAATAAATCCTCAAATTCAATCCATTCTTCAATTTTCCCACTAAATATTGGAAGAGACAATTTAGGCAATTTTATATCCGAAACAATTACGTCTTTACTCGAACCGTTTTCATTTGAACAACTATTCCTTTGAGAACGGATCTCAGAAATTTTTCTTTTAATTTTCAAATGAATTTCGTCGGGATTATCTGCTACCTTTTTCTTTTCCTTAATGAATTCGTTGGTGTCCTTTTCCTCACAATGTGCAAATAAAGAATCGAAAATGTTACTTCATTCCTTTTTGAATTCTAATATTTTTTATTTGTATAACTCCAATAAGGAAATATAGTCAAAAGTCGTTAATTCGGACACCCATAATCCAGAATGATCTGTAATCCGGACCTCAAAGCTAAAAACTTTCTGCACATGCGCCGCGTTGGCACATGCGCACAGGCGTTTTACGTGTGTGCGTAAGACCTTGACTACTGCGCATATGCGTGTGCGCAAGTGCAGAATACATTTTCGCCTGCGCGCTTAATGTATAACGGAGGGTGTAAGCTAAAATTATCTAATTATCTATTTCACTTAATGTTAATGATTGCGTTGTTCCTTAATCTTCGAATTGGATCCCGCTTATTATTTTTTGCAGACTGTAAGAGCAATTTTATAAAAGTAAACTTGAACTTTTGATTATGTCAAATAGAATTTCCGATGCTGGAATTTCCAAAGGATCTATAAAACGAAAGTATGTTTCGATGTCCAACAAACAAAAAGTGGAATTGCTGCAAAAAATGGATAAAGACATGAAGAATGTGACAGAGAGGTTAGTGAAAACGAAAACATTTTGATTGACAAGTTAGTCGGTATTCTCGGCACAGCAATTAACGGGACTTGAACAGCGGAACTTAGTAACTGAACAAGAAATTATGTCTGTTTATAGAGTTAAAGAGAAAGTATTATCACATAAAACGAAGCAACTTAAACAACTTACATTGAAAGAAATGTTTAATAAAGTAAACAAATAAATATTAAGCTTTTTTTTTTTTTTTTTTGTAAATTTTGGTACCCATTAGATCATAATTGTTCTTTATTTCATAAATTACGGTTTTATATTTTTAATTTTAGAATTTCTGCATGCCATCTTACGAGATTTAAACTGATGATCTATAATCCGGAAAAATCGATAATCCGGAATCGCCGAAGTCCGAACAAGGCTGGATTAACGACTTTTGACTGTATCTGCTTCATCCACCTTAGAATTTACCTTATTTTCAAACTTTCTGATACTGCATTTATACTCTTTTTGCTAACTTTAATCGCTTTCAGTTCACTCATCATGAACAAATAAATAATTTATCACTTACCGTGATTGCAGATTTATCGACAGCAACACCGGAAATGAATGATGACACAGTATCCAACCTTAATTGCGTAATTCATATGAAAACGAAAGCATTCCAATTGCATGCATTGTTACACAACAATTCCAAATTAACTAGGTGTGAACTGCACTAATTAATATTTTATTCTAAAACCTTAATCACATGCGTGCCGTCTTTCAAGCAATGACTTACTACTAACAACAACAGCAATAAGAAACTGAGCGAGCATTTACAGGGTTGCTGTAATGAGCATCTGCACCTTGCAAGGCACCAAGAAGAGAAAAAATGATGTAATCTTACAGTTAAAAAGCCCTACTGACTTAACATCATGCTTTTGAGATGTGAAAAACGTGGTTTGAATTTTGTCAATCGGCCCAGTAGAACGGGAGATGTAAAAATGTCCCTCTCCCCCTTTTTTTTTGCGCAGTGTACGCAGATCATGCAAACAGAAATCTTAGTTGGGTCTTTATCAGTTTTTAATGACCCATGAGATAGTGTTACTCTCCAGAAACGAACTGAAATAAAGGTACGGATTCTTTTAGAGAATGAAACATATTTTATTGAAAAACTAAATTTATTAAGTTTTTATTACTTTTATTTGCACTATTTGGTATCAATTTATATTCCGGAACTAATAAATTTTACTAATAACTAAGTGAATAAGACCACTGAACACTTATTCAGAGCCTTATTGAATATGGGTTTAAAATGCTGTTGAATAAACTGACTCCATGGGTGTTTTCTTGGGGGGAGGAGGTATATAAAGCACAGTTTTCCTTACACAGTCTCTTCTACGAAGGCATTCCCAACCCCTGGGTAGATAGCCCATGTGTGATTTATTAAATTAAACAAACAAAATTTTGCAACTGGTAACCTTAATTTACATTTAATAATGGTAATTTTGCAGTGGATGATTAAATTATCATTAGCAGTGCAGAATTTCAAACTAATTTTCTACATTTGTAAATTATTTGTTGGCAAGTGTTGTGATGTTGCTCCTCTTAACATAAGTATTTGTAGGTGCATATTAACTTTTGTGTGAACTGTATAATAATACTTTTGAGCAATAAAATCAAAGTATTTTGTAATCAAATTATCAAAAGATGATATAAATTAGGTAACATCAATGATAAGTTTTCAGGTGGATGCTTTTGTAAAGATATGATTAAAACAAAAAAAGTTAATATTAAAAAATATGAAAGCTTTTAGATTTTATATTATGTCCAAATGTGTGCTTTTTTCATTTACACACACATATACATTTCAAGAGCATTTAGGCTAATGTCCCTTTGGGCTAAATATATTTGAAAATAACATGTCTTTAGAATTTCTGATGGACAGTCTTGCACACTAGAGATGAAAATGTCCCCCCCCCCCTGTAGAGTGTTGCCATTGCTCATTTTGAGATCGTTCAGTTTGTTAATCAAAAATTCTTAAAAGTTTTACAAAATATGAAATAGATAATAAAACAAATTTAAATTCAGGCTTTCAGATGCCCATATTCAAGTGGATAAATATGTTATTCAAAATTAGATGTCTCTAGGTACCATTGTTTTTTCACAGTGTGAGAAACATACATACATTCATGAAGATTCTTCATTATTTAATTTCTTTAAATATAATACAGGGCTATAATTTTGGTGGCAACAATTTGAAAAGTGCCATTTCAGGACTAATAGCACTTCTGGGCTAATACCCCTTTGTGCTAATTATTTAAACTCTTCATGCTTTATAAGGAAATTAAAACTGAAAATTTATAATGAGAAATATTTTTGATGTCAAAGTAAGTGTAGCCCTTTTTCTGATGAATTTCTAATAATACTAAATTGTATTATTTTCCCATTAATCTTTATCTGGGGTTTTTATTATTTGCAAAAATATCTGATTTTATTTTACTTTTCTTAATCTAGTTTTGTGTACAAAACTTAGCTATAATTATTTTTCCTATTTTTTTATATTACTTCAATATTAAATATATTTTATGACTAAATATTTTTAAATTGTGATTTTTTTCCCCTTCTGCATTGCTCTTGGAAAGAAATGTTCCATATCTAGTTTCATGTCAAAAAAAAAAAAAAAAAGAAAGAAAAAGAAAGAAAGAAAATACGGGAGAAGGCAATTCTTCTTAGAATACATTTTAAACCTTTTCATCTTTCAGTGATATTTTTAATTATTCAAAAGCTAATAATTCCCATAAGTTCTTAAAATCAAAATGTAGTTTAAAAATTTAAGTTTCTAAATATGTTTGATGTTGTTATTTTGCCCAGTAACTTGTCATGTTTTCATCTTATTATGCATGTCATCATCAAGCAATACATGCTTGTCATTAAAGATTGTAGAAAAAGTTTTGTTGTAAAATCATGTTGTTGCATTCATATAGGTTCCTAATAGATTCAATGCACATAGTTCCGATAAATAGGTTAATAAAACTTATTTTATCAAAACAAACACTTCCGAGTTCTAGAACTTGCCACAAAAATACTTGTATATTTGTTCACAGTACCACAGAGTACAATCAATAGTTACACTTCAAACTACTGATAATGTTAAACACAACACAAACAAAGGGCATCTAAAAGCAAAGCTTTCAGTACTCCAAAGTTGCTCTGAACTGACAGCTCACAACAAAAACTGAAAGCAAATGCTCTTCTACCCTTATATAGTTTTCATGTGTCCACTGAGATATTTCTAATACTTTCTGTTTCTTGAAATTGCTGGAAGGCATATGAAGGCCGAATCATGGTTGCAGCCATACCGAATATCAATTGCAGTTGTTTATTTACTATGCCTATTGCGGTGGTACAGGGAGCAGACCAAAATGCTGCTAAAAAGGTCGCCAAGTTTGACGACCGAAACCGTTGCAGCGTGGCGACATCTCTCCAATTTAATGAAATAGCTGTTTACTCAATGTTAAATAGACTTGCCCGTGTATTCTTACTTTTCCAAGAAGCTTTGCTCCTTTAGATGTTCATGTTACATTACACAAAAGAAATACAACAATTTCACATATAGTTTCACTAAAATTATCTATCTATGTACGAAATTCATAATATTATACCCCTGCCAAGGACTACACATCCCAGGCAGTTACAGATGCTGGACAGGAAGCCATACTTACAACTAATAAATGACATAAAACAAATGCTAAGCCAACATCATAAATGCAAAAACTTACAAATTTTTATATAAATAGGACCATGATCTTTGTGTACCATTTACTTTATATACACAATGGGGACTACTTACTATGGCCATAAGTAAAGGGCTAGCCTGCCATAATGAACAACTTTAGGCTTAGAAGTCAATGACTTACAGATCCAGACAACAATGTCATTCAGCATGTTTAGGACTGTGTAAAGACCTTGCTAAGTTGATTATAGTCTACAACCACACCCTGTCACCTTCACTGAATTGATGTCCTGGAGCTCTTGTGTTGTATTATGTCTTCATATACTCCAGCACCAAGTTGACTCACTCTCGTGCAAAATTGTGCATCACTTGAAACCGGGCCTGGTGATCTTGGATATACTCCTTAGGCAATGAAGGTGTATTCGGAAGACCACCAAACAACAGATTATAAAGCAGACGATACTCACAACCGAAGAGCACTGGGTATGGAGAATAGCTGGTAGTCTCACAGACAGCATTACAATAGGCCAGTAAAAACAGAGGTAACTTCTTGTCCCAGTCCTGTTGATTTCCGAAAACCACCAATGAGAGGTTATTAATCTTCCAGCATGCGTGCATGCACAAAATTTATGACCAATTCAGTTTTTAATGCACATTTTTCGCATTTCGAAGCTGAGACGTCTGAAGGTCATTTCTATTCCTCTCTTCTACCCTTCCTCACATCATGGAATGTGCCAGCAGGAAGTCATTTGACTTTTTTTAACTAGGCTTTTGTGCTATGTGGCTGTTTTTTTCATAAAATTTACGACACACGCGTGGTTGTGTTTTAAAATTCGGAAAGTATATTTTTTCTCAAATATTTTGTAATTTTGCATTATTCAGGTTTCGTACGGTCCTTAAGAGTCCTTAAAAGTCCTTAAGTTTTTTGGAATCCATTTTTGGTCTTTAAATGTCCTTAATTAGGGCCAAAATTGACAGAAGGTCCTTAATTTTAATCATCAGAAATGTCTGTCTGTTTTTACGACTGCCATTTTGAGTGTTAATTATCATTTTGGAGGAATATTCACTGACATATATGGTTATCTTTTGAATGGTTTATGGGTTATAATTTGCTTCCATTTCTAATATAAATGGTGGAATACTGGAGTTTCTAAGCAAGAAGTAAAACATAAGCTTTTCAGAATTCATTTTTTTCTAATGAAGAGCTCTTAAACAACTTTTCACTTTAATTAAACGATTCTGAATTTGACGTCTTACCAACATTTTGGCGATTTATAATTTTTTTGGCGGTAATATTTGAATGCATTATTTCTGATACTGGAATCTTTTTCTTAACATGTTTATCTTCCCTTTATTTTCTGTACTTTTCACTAGACACAAGTATGAAAAAGATCAAAAATGCTTATAATCTTATCACATGGGCAGGCGTTTTAGAAACGAATTTTTTTATTAATAAAAAAAATTGAATACGTAGAATTTAAAAGATTCATCTAATATGCCTTAATGCATCATACACCGAGCTACCACTAGGCATTTTTCCTCCTAATGCAATCTCTGTGCATGCTTTCCGCTGCCTAGTGCCTTTCTAAATTCTGCTTCCAATGTTTGCTCTAAATTCTAAAAGTTTTACCATTTCTAGATTTTGTTGCTCGGTGTGTCACTAAATTCTAAAAATTCTGCCACACCAGCTGCATAACCAGGCCTTACTATATATATTTCATATTTCTTCTGAATGTTCATATTACTAAAGAAATAAAATTAGCCTCTTTTTCTATACATTCTAAATGCACTTTTTTTTTTTTTTTTTTTTTTTTTTTTTAAATTTTATTTTAGAATAACAGAAATCCTTAATTAAATCCAAAAATTCTAAAATGAAAAGGAAATCTGTTGAAGAAAGAAACTGAATACATGAAGAAAATTATTCTTCAAAGATATGTACAATTATTATGTAAATTACCCAGTTGTTTATGATTTCAAAAAACCTTTACTATAATTTCCCATTTCGTTTTCCTCAAATGATAGAGTTACTGAGCCAGCTTAAATTAAATTATATAATTTTTTACCACTAGTCCACATTTTTAGTTTGAATTTGACTGTTTTTGTTTAATATAACGTCACCATGAGCTGTAATTGATTTTTTTAGCATCAAAACATGCCTTTATATTCCAAGTTCTTTTTAAATAAGAGGTTTATTTAAGGCTTTGTCCAATATTATTATATTTCAGACATAGCAATTATTTTCTTTACGTCTGTCGGGGGTGTTGGAACTATTTAACTTTTACCAGATCAAGTAAACCCTCATAGATATATTGTGGAGAGGTTGACAAGTTAGCAGAACTACTGGTATGCATGCAGAAACTAGTCAGAACATTGGTTTAGGTATTGAGACAAATTTCTTATTGTTAGAAAAGATGCTTAAAGAGAAGGAAATCTATAAAAAATAGCTAAAATGTCTGGGAAAGCTTCAAATTAAAATGACACATAAATATTTTGTTGAGTGTAGTTGTTACAAGACATAAATGTTCTGTAGCTTTTAATGTGTAATTATCCTAATATTGCTTAAGAATCAAATGTCATAATTTACATTATTTTAAACTGTGAAATTTTATTAGATTTTTATTTAATATGGCTTTTTAAATAAATATTGTTAAAAAAGAAATAAAATTTAATAGTGATCATGTAAATCCATAATGACGAAGGTTATCTAACTACCTAATTTAATTATTTATAACAAACTGCTTACTCTTAAAAATTATCTCTGTGTATTAAAGCGAGTTATTGCCTTTCATTAATCCTCACTCTGGTCACAAGATAAAACACAAAAAATTCGACTAAAACTTATTCTTTGTATCTAGTAAGAATTAAAATAATACAAAACAACTTATCACCTCTGGTGCTCTGGTGAAACCTTAAAGTATATTAACTGGGTGACAACCCCTGAAACTCTACACGAAGCTACGACACTAACTGCATCAAACAAATCCCAACTAACTTTTAAAACTTGCCAACTGTGCCTACATCAGGCCTTTCAGGTTTGTTCTAATCAGCAGGTCTCTCTCTAGACAAGCAGCAGCACTGGCAACATTCAGTCTTTTGTTATGAATCATTCTGATTATGATCTTAATTCTCATTTTAACCTATAATGCTTGACATAAAATCTACTTGCTATTTACTAAATTTCTAGACCAGGGGTTCTCAAACACATACCATTGGTGGTATGCAAGAGAAAAATAGGTGGTACGTAAGGAAGCAAAGTATTTTTAACTATTAAATTCAAAAATTAAAACTCTGACATCTTGATTGAGTTTTTTCTCTAACACTCGTAAATTTATGGATCTGAGCTTTGTTCAAGAGTTGTGGGGGTAGTGGTACTAAAAGTTTTCAGTTTTTGTTTAGATGGTACGCGTTAGTCAAAAGATTGAGAATTGCTACTCCAGACTAAACAAGTATGTGATAAAATGAGACATAAAAAAATCAACATAAAGCTAGCTTTTAGTAAAACGTAAATGCCACTTATCTTCTTTCAAATATGTCCAACTATTATAAGTGTAAAATATTTAATGCTACTTGATAAATTGCATAAAGTTTGTTTTTATTCACAAGCTTATTAATAATAATGTTAATTAATTCATGCTTAATAAAAGTGCTTCGTACTTAGGGATCTATTTTATTTTTAGAATGGTATTACAAAAATGAAATTCAGGCATAGATAATATTTTTAATTGAATTTATTCAGTTCCCATTTGCTCATAGATCCTTAATTTTTTCATTAATGGTCCTTAATTTCCGTGTGCAAAAACGTGTACAAACCCTGGTTATTAATTGTGGTGTATTATTTTAATTTGAATTCATTTGGCTCTGTAAATTTTATATCAGTTTTCAGGGCAAAAAAAATATGTGCAACCAGTTGGTTTTGCTCGCGTTCTTTAAGAATTATCTGATGAAGACGAGGAAACCTTTGGATGGGAGAACAATAGCGATTTCATTCTTTTATTTATATTTTTTAGAAATAAAAAAAACATTAAAAGTTAATTTAAAGTTCGTTTTTGTAACCAGTAAGAAGTAAATTTCCTTGCAGAAGTAAGTAATGCTAAATTTACTTTTTTTCTTACCAAGGTGTTTTCCTTTTTTATTGTCTACACTTGTCTTTGGTGAATATTAAAATTAGCTTCGATTTTAAAATATAATTATTAAATAATAAATTTAAAATTTTCTATTATGAAATTTTTGCATTTCCATCTCACTAACATAAAATAATCATTGCATTTCCATCTCACTAACATAAGAGCTTAAAAATAATTTACTTATATTTGGATGTGATATCGTTTGTATTTTCCAATAATAAGATAAATATTTTATTTCTTAACAAATTTATAGTGGATGGACAAAAATATGGAAACACCTTGTGAAATGCATGTTTGAAAAGAAAGATTAATTTTAATGAAATATGTAGGTGGCGCTGGCGTTTTTGACTACTGACGCCACCTATACAACTTCGTAAATGTGCTAAACAGTTCAGTTGTTGTTGGAGTTGTGAGGTTGTCATTGCATTATGTCAGAGTTAACAGACTTCGAAAGTGGGCAAATTGTTGGAGCACGTATGGTAGGTGCTTCCATAATCCAGGTAGCCGAGGTGTTTAGTGTTTCAAGAGGTACTGTATCGAAGATTTATTCCACATATTTGAAAAGCGGAAAAACATCATCTGCTAAATCACAGCGCGGACGAAAGTGTGTCCTGAGTGATCGTGACAGACGATCATTAAGGGAAATTGTGACGAAAAATAAGAAGACCACAGCTGCAAAAGTTACTGCTGAAATGAATGTTGTGTTACCGAACCCTGTGAGTACCAAAACAATTAGAAGGGAGCTTCATAAACAGGGAATTGCTGGCCGTGCTGCAATTGAGAAGCCACTCATCAGTGATGCTAATGCCTGTAACAGGAAAAGGTGGTGTTTAAGTCATAAAGCCTGGACTATAGAACAGTGGAAGCGAGTAATATGGTCTGACGAGTCTTCTTTCACATTGTTTCCCACTTCTGGCCAAGTTTACGTCTGGAGAACGCCATCTCAAGCCTATAATACAGACTGCTTGTTGCCAAGAGTGAAACATGGCGGGGGTTCTGTTATGGTTTGGGCAGCCATATCGTGGTTCTCTGCTAGCCCCATGATAACTGTGTCAGGGCAAATGACTGCCAAGACTTATGTGAACATTTTGGTTGATCAAGTTCATCCCATGGTACAAACTTTGTTCCCCGATGGTGATGGTGTCTTCCAAGACGACAAAGCCCCTGTTCACACAGCTCACATTGTCCAGGACTGGTTTTCTGAGCACGAGGATGAGTTGACCCATCTCCTCTGGCCACCACAGTCACCAGACCTGAATATTATCGAATCTTTGTGGTCTACATTGGAACAGAAAGTGCATTCTCGTTATCCACCGCCAACATCGTTATCTGAACTTGCCACCGTTTTGCAGGAAGAATGGTATAATATTCTGTTGGCAAACATACAGGAACTGTATTTATACATTACGAGAAGACTGCAAGCTGTTTGGGATGCCAACGGGAAACACCATATTCTTTGCTTAATATGGTGTTTCCTACACCATATTAAGCAAAGAAATATGTTTTTTTAAAGGTGTTTCCATATTTTTGTCCAATCCCTGTATTATCAATATTCATTAATTTCTGTCGTTTTTCGTGCCAAAAACAGTAAAATAACTGATGTCATAAAAAATACGACACGTGCTCATGTAAAATTGCCAAGCGCATGCTGGGAGGTTAAGGATAGTTTGATTCTCTACCATTCTATCTGACTGGGGGTGTAAAGGTTCGTTTGGGTTTTGCCGATGCTGAGTAGCTTGCATAGTGGTTTAATTACAGCCAATGTGAAATTTCTTCCTTGATCGGAATACAACTGAAGAGGCACTTCAAACCTGGAAATTAAATGCTGTACCATTAACTCTGCTACAATGACAATTTCTTGATCAGGAATAGGATACACTTCAGGTGACTTGGTAATGTAATCAGTGACAACGAGGATGTATTTGTTGCCATCACCAGTTCATAGCAGAGGTCGCATGATGTCAAAAACAATAAGTTCAAGAGGCACTCCTATATTGCAACATTGCAGTTTCCCTCTGCGTTTCTTTTCAACCCACACAGGCATTGCAAATAGGCACCACTTTTACATTTCAGCCCTTGTATTACTCCAGTAGAAGCATTCTCGAACTTAATGCAAAATCTTCATTATTCCGAATTCGTTTTCTGTTGGACTGCTGTGTAATTCTTTAAGGATGTCTGGTATCATGGAAGTATCAGCTGCCATCAGAATCCCTTCAAAATCAACTATGGAGTGAACCTCCAGGAGCCTGATATTGTTTGTCGTAGGACTATAGATTGAAATGTCCTTCCAAGTAAATTTCTTGTTCGGAGACTCCATTAGTTCAGTCGTCTTCCAATTGGTCTTTCCTGACTCCATTGTCACTCTATAGGTCTCGATCAGCTGAAGTTGTAGCTTATCGTCCAACTGCGGTAAGTGGCTCATATTTCACTTCGACACTGGAATAATATTAGCAGCTTTTTGGGCAGGATCTTCTAACAGACCGTCAGTGTTTCCAAGCAATGATAACTTCTGATGACGGTTTGTGATGTCATATTCCTTAAGTCTCTGTATCTGCCTAGCTATGTGGCCTTTGATATTCTTGACGTTTAAAAGCCAGATCAAAGATGTATGATCTGTGCAGAGCAAAAATTTTCTGCCATAGTGTTAATGATGGTAATGTTCTACGGCTTTAACTATGTCAAGCAACTCTCCCGGTGACACAGTAATTTCTCTCCATTTTGGACACTTACTCCAGTAGGCCCTGGCATGTCCTTGACCATTTATTTCTTGGGACAAAACATCACCCTCACTCTCATTGCTAGCATCAGTGTCAAGAATAAATGGTTTGTCAAGCTAAGGATATGTCAAGATTGGAGCAGATGTGAAAGCTTCCTTCAGATTGTATAATGCATCCTCGCATTCTTTTGACCACAAGTACTTGTGCTTGCTCTCTGTCAGCTTATGAAGAGGTCTTGTGATGGAAGAGAAGTCCTTCACACATCTCTTATAGCAGGTGCAAAGCTCCAGGAAACTTCTCAGCTGATGCGCATTTTCAGCCGAACTTCATCTCAAGAATGTGTTATTGAGTGTGTGATGGGATGTGCAGAGAATAATTCAATAGGAGATCCTGCTATTCAACCAAACCATCACTGCTGCCTTCTGCTTTCTACAGTTAGACAGGCTGCATTCAAATTTGGTTAAAGCAGCCAGGTCTCATCAGTCGTCGCGGTGTTATCCTTCATCATGATAATGCCAGACCACATACTGCTATCATCACTCGCCAAAAGTTACTCGGCTTCGGTTGGAAGGTTTTCTACATCCTCCCTATTCTCCTAACTTGACACCAACTGACTATCACTTATTTCATGCGTTGAACGATTCCTTCAGTCAGAAAATCTTCGTGATCTTTATGATGTGAAAATTGCCATCCAAGACTTTGTTTGACTCGAAACCGCCAGAATTTTACCGCCATGGGATTCATCTCCTACCAGAAAGATTGCAAGAGGTCATAGATAACAATGGAGATTATGCACAATAATAGGTACTGTTCATTTTGCATTTATTTGCTCTTCCGTATGGGTAATGAAAGCAGGTAGAACTTTTGCACTTACCCAATAATATGGGGAATCCTCATCGTTGTTGCCACCAGTGTTACCAAAGGAATGCGATTCAAAAATGACTTCAAATATATGTATTTGCGTATATGCAGTTGAATATATATTTTTACTAAGTTTTTGAAATCCGTTAATTTTTAAACCGTGTAAATCAAAGGATAGGTGTATTTGTTAGATCAGCACTCAAATGGCTCAAAAATAACAAGTTGGCTATTTGTTTAAGCATATTCTAATTGATTTAATATATGTAAATTCTTTTAGTTTTTATAAATTTTTCAAAATTGCATAATAGTTAAAAATAATTATTTTAAAGTTTGTGAAGATTATATTAATTTATTTAACAATTAAACTTTGAGTTAAACTTCCTTTCCTATCATTTCTGAATTTCATCTTACTACTTCTGGTCAGAACGTAGTTTTAGAATCATGTTTGAATGAGAAAGAGTAGTATTTAACCGCAAAGTACTGTCTTAGTCAGAGAGAACCAGATTCTGGCTGGCACACGTCCACCATTTTAGGCTACTCTCTCTTAAACTATTATTACGCTCGACCATACTTTAGGCGCTTGATAGCTTTACAATTAATCAGCTTTAAGGGGCCAACTCTGTTAGACTTTTGATAGCTTCGGCTATATCTTTTAAGTTAAGATTAGTTTAGTTCTTAGTCTCGTAAGTTGAAGCCAGAGTGTTGGCTTTATTGTACAACTACAAGACAGAGTTCTGTTACACCTTATTGCAATAATAAAGGATTATTTCACCCTTCTTACTTGTTGTTTCCTATCCCATGAATTCAAGTGATTATTCGCTTACTAGTTCTTAAGATTCTTCACATTCAACTGTAACTTAAAAGTACACAGTACAGAATCTTATAATGCATATTTTCACTTTTTAGTAATTTCAGTCACAGAAGCTGCAGTCAAACCTGGTCAAAGTACACAAGAATTTGGAGGTCAGTGATATTCTTAATTCCAAAATATCGATTATTTTTATTGTATGCATTCATCTCATTACTTTTTATGATTTTTAATGTAACCTATTACTGTCTGTCTTTTGATGAAATATGTGTGATAGAAATATTGTATATATTTTTATGTGTTTAATATTTCATTACTGTAGAAGGAATGCTAAAGGAATTTCAGAGTACACAAGCATCTCAAGGAACTGCTGCTTCGACATCCATTGAACCTGGTAGGATAATTTATTATCTTGTCTTCTTTGTATATTTAGAATCCAGCAAATAATGTGAGGAAACTAGTGCTTATTCAAGGTTAGAGTGCAATCTCTATTTTTCTCTCCATTACATAATCACATAGCTTTTCATCAGATAACTTTTCAAATATAAAAATAAATTAACATTATATATGTTAAAATACTTATTGAAAAAAAAAAAAAAATCATTGTCGTTAGATTGATGTGAACTCTTGACAGAGTTCTGGTGGGGAGTGTTTGGAAATTATTTTGATTAATTGATAGATGGCGCTAGCATCGCGTGTTGAACGCGGCATGTCTTCTGAATTTCCATAGACTCTCCACCGGCAGCTTGATAGATGTATGTTTAAATGCTTCGCACACTTTAGGAACACTTCGGTTCCTATTTAAAAGATTTCGATTTTCGATTATGAAAGCGTATAGATTTGCTTGTCAACTGAACCACCATGTTTTGATTGATGATCTGTAAATATTGTACATTTTAAAAGTGATTGATGTTGATTTATAGCAATCTTAGAATATTTTGAAATTATAACTGTCCATTCAACTGTATTATGTTTATCTTGTGTCTTACAGTTAATGGTGTTTAGGAGTAATGCTATAGGTGTAATTGCTATTCATCTCATATATATGTGGAACTTTCACCATATTTTACTACACAGTCCTGTTTTACAATTTGTTGTGTTGTCTGCTTAAACTCTGCAAGAGACAGCCAGCCACAGTGGCATTATGACAATTGAAACTCTATATTGAAAAAACCATGTTCCTGTTCAACCAGTTTGTATATCTAAAACATTATTTAGAGAAAAATAATAGAAACCCAAACTGTATAGCATCTTGATTGAATCATCAGGAAATTAAGTATGAAAGAGAAATGGCTGATGTTTCTTGCAGATACAAAGTATATTTATCAGAAGCCATGTCCTATAAAGCTTTGTGTATACATATTTGCCATTCCAGCTCAGAATGCAGATGTAAGGAGAATGTTTTCCTTAATACCAACTCACTGGTCAGACAAAAGAAGCAAGCTGTCAGTGGATATAACTGATGCAATTTTGATTTGTAGTTATAATTTTAAAATAACTCATGCCCAGTTTTATAGTCATGTGAAAAGTGCATAGTTTCAATTAGGTAAAATCATCTTAAAGTATGATTGTGCTAAAAAGGATTAACCTTGCATCTTTTTATATTATTATAATTGTTCATTTTATTAGATTACTTAAGGTTTATTAATTTTTAAATCTGAGTAAAATAAACCACTACCTAGCAATTTTCTTTTAGCCCCAAAGGGTGTTAGGCAAAAGAACTATTAGTGTTGAAATGGAATTTTGTTTTGCCCACTATAAATGGTAAATAACTTTTCAAATTGTTGCCCCCAAGTATTATCACCCTATATTAATTTAAAGAAATTAAATAATGCGGAATCTGTTGTTGTTGTGACTTATCTCACTTGCCTGACAGTACCAATAAAGATATAAAATAATGTAGTATAAGCATTAGTGAGACATCAGTGAGTGTATTTTTGAAGTTTTCATATTTTAGGTTTAGTTGTTAATAGTGGTAGGCAAAATGTCTGGTTCTGCATTTAAACAATTAAAAAAAAACTGTTTAAAATACTTCACAGAAATATGTCTAATTTTCTTTCTCAGAGAAGAATTTGAATTCATCTAATAAAGACAGTCAAAATTACGACAGACTTTGGCTTTGAAACTTGATTTTTAATTTGATGTGAGATTATCAAATCTATCAGGACCTTATATTCTATTCAGTTTAAGTGGTTTTTTTTTTTTTTTTTTGTTGTGTGTGTGTGTGTGTTTAACACAACTCAGATTCTATTTTATGTCATGAAGCACTTTCTCTTGATCTGTTAGAAAGTAGTGTTTAAATAAATCTTTCAAAGCTTCATCTGAATAATTTTCTGTATTTGTTCTTGAATCTTGATATTATTTTTACTTGAGAAGATTTTTGGAAAAAATAAAAAATCAGTATTCCCATTCCATAGCACACCAATATGTAAGTTCCTAGTTGAAAGACAACATTTTGTCTGCATCAAAAGCTGTAACATTTTCCCTTGCAATGAGAGATTCTTTTTGTTTATTTTCCTAAAGCTGTTGGCAAGGTATGCCAGTTTACACATACAGTTCTTCATCATTTAAAACTATCAGCAATCATTATGGTCCATCAAAACTGCTGTTTCATCTGCTCAGTTCCATCAAATTTGCCAGTAGTTTCTCCTGGAATCAATAATGTAAAATTTTTCTACAAAACTGTACTGTCTTAGTTTGAGATTCAAATGTATGAGTGAAGACACTTCATTAATTAATATTTACTAATTACACAACTAAGCCTCACAAACAGGTCAAACACATAGAAAAATCGCAGTGTTATCGCTATTGTAAATTCATTGGGAAGTGACTCTTAATTCACTAGCTATCATCAATTTATATGGGCTAAATTTCAAACAGATTCCAGGAATTCTCAAAGGGTTGAGAATAAGAGAGAAATTTCTCTAATATGCATTTCCAGGAAATCATATGAACATTCAGTTCCAGGAAAAGGCCATTAAAAACATGGCAAATGAGAGATCAGCATCCCACTCAGCCTCTCATCGGTCTTACATAAATTACAATTTGAAGTTAGTACCTTTAGAATGATTAAGTGGTCTGTTACTCTTTTATTTCACTCAATTTTTATTTATTTTATTTTTCTGAAGCAGCCATGGAGTCCCTGGGAAGTGCACATTGAACACAGTTTGGGAACCACTTATTTATATGATATAAATTACTTTTTTCCTTGCGTTCCCTTTAACATGTGTACATATAATGCAGAAAATGTCAGAATTTGTGTTAGGACACTTTTTACTAGGACTTTTTTTAACACTTTTTTTAAACCACTTTTTAATCTGTTATAACATCTGGTGACTTCAGCCTCGATACAAGTCATTATTCTTAACTATCAGAAAAAATTATCATAGAAGAGATGCTTAAAGTAATTTTATTTAGTGAACTGTGATGAGGATTTGAATATTGCTATGCAAGTAGCTACTATAGGTCAGTATATTAGAAACCATTTCCGAATAGCAAAAAGATTTGATGGAAGAATTTTTAATTTTCATGCAAAAAAAGTTTGGCTGATATTAAAAATTAAAATTACTATTAAAAATTAAAATTATTATGAAAAATTAAAATTACTGATTCTCCACATCTTTATTATGAGGCAAATCAGCAGCTGAAAACTGCATCACTCTGGCTTCACTTTCAGGCTGTTGAATGCCTGCCTGAGGTCTTCATAGATTTATTTGCATATATGAATGTAGGACAGTTTTCCTTGGAAAGGGAGACTAAAGCACACTAGACTGATGGCGCAAATATGTGATATGGCAGATGACATTAGGTTGATAGCCAATATGATTTGTTATAATTCATAATATGTTCCATTCAATTATAATAATGTATAAAAATGAAAATTCATCTGAATGTCTGTTATTAAATTAAGCAAACACTAGTTGGTGGCTCAAAATATTTTACACAGCTGTGTAAAGACTAATTTGAACACAGGCCATCAAGCATGTAGCATTTCAGTTCAAACAGATGCTAAGAAATCTGCATAAACATTGCTATTAGAAATACCCATAAATTTTTAATGATGACAATAAATTATACATGTTCTGGAAAGCATTTTTTGCAACAAATGGCATATGCTCTGAAGCACATCATGTGAAGTCATTAACTTTATTCTTTTAAGATCAAAACAACTTGAGCAGTAAAAATAAAGCAAATTTAATGAAAATATTATTCAGGCAAGAAAATAAAAAATTTTCACTGTAAATGATTATGGTAGTTAAAACTTGAGTTTGAAGAAACTCTGGCAGAATAATTAAATAGATTGTTAAAGTGGTTATTTAACAATGTAAAAGTTTTAAAGAATTCTAAGAGAAAATTTTGATTTTATTTTTGCTAATTTGCTTTTGCTGGCACTACCATGGTTACTTAGGCAAAGCCAGGTAAAATAACAACTATACATTTCCATATATAAGCCATGAATTTTTAGAAAATTTTTTATTACTTAAGTTTGAGGATTGACTTAACATGTGAATTTCAGATGGCTTACAAATAATTCCATCACAAAAATCGGCCATCGGAAAAAGTATTAATAACTGAAATTAATTTTAAAATACTATATTTATTTAATTTATTCCTTATATGTATTAATCAAACTTCTTAATATAAATAGCTGAGACACAATAACATGCCGAACAAATAATAATTCAGAAGTCAAACAACAAAAATCAGCATTATATTTTCAAATTGTCACAGGACTTGTTTCGAGGATTTTACCCGACGGTTATCGATGGAAAGATGGATTGGTTAATTCCAATCCATCTCTGCCTTCGGCCTTTAAAGAAATTATGTTTTAGTTCTGGTTTTATCAACAGATGGTGCCACTAGCTTATCTTCTGTCCAGGCTTTCTTATCTTATCTAATCATTATATCCTATCTCGTTCATTTGCACTTTTGCAGCTGAGGATTGTGGTTTGGTAAAACCATCGAAACTAGTCCTGTGATAATTTGAAAATATAACACTGATTTTTGTTGTTTGACTTCTGAATTAGTATTGATAGCTGAGTTAAAATTTTCTAGCAATTTTTGAAGTTCTCTCTCATTGTTACAGACAACTCTGTGTCAGCATCATCATCATCGTCCATTTCATCATGAACATTGTCACCATAAATATAATTTTCAGTTCATCTGATAGCATTACTAGTGCAACTTTTTTGAATGACTGGATGATTCTTTCTGTCTTACTTTTGAATAGATGAGGACATAACACTCAACTCCAGCTCATTTGATAAGTTATAACCAGTTACATGAATTTTTAATGATGTAGAGTCGGATTTATAAGTTTTAATTCACCTGATATGTGGGTTTTCAGTTCTTGCCATATTTTTGCAGCTAAATATTACCTTATATGTAATGATAGCTTCTTATACATGTAATGAAAGCACACTTTTGGAAGTACTGATATTAGGAACACTACAATGTAGAAGATGTAGATGCACTTAGAAATGCTGATTGTGAAGATACTTGATGCTTAGAGTGTCCATCCATTTTAAAGAAGAAACAGTCGAGCCGCATTAAATTCCATTATTTATTTAAATTCACTCGTGGCCACAATCACTTGGCACTCTACTCTGCCAAAATGATCATTTGGCTGATTAAAGAACATTTACAATTTTGGTACTATGGTGATATAAGCATTATTGCAGCAGTGTCTGGATAGCATGAAAGTGTAAGCAAGAAGATAAAGAATATCGCAGCAATAGTGCAGAGGAAGAACGGAGAGAGTCAAAATTAATTTCTAAGTTTTGGTTTACAATTTGGTGATTGGTCAGGAGGCATCTGCATTAAGTGTTGCGTAAAATCACATGATTAATTTGAATGATGCAATTTAGATTTATAGCACTATTTCTAAGACATCCATGAATTGGCATATATTTAGAAATACATAGTAGTTTATAAATTTTATACAGTAATACCTATAGTCAAGGAATATTTATAAAACTATATTTTCTTATTGAATGCTATAAAAATTCAAACCTTGTATTGCAAATTTACTTTGCAAGTATTAAGCTTAAAGCAACAATTTTTTTTATTTAGGTCCGTCATGTAACAAGACACCCCTGGAAATGCGGTTTTTTGTGAATGATCCATGTAAGTATTTTCTGTTGATATGAAATTTAATTTCATATATTTCATGTAATGAAATGTAATTTGTAAAATTTATTTTTTTTTCATAAAATTAAAATTTTTATTAATAAAATTTAAGAATTTGTGCTTAAAAAATGCAGATCAAATTTTAAAAGACTCGTTTCTATTGATATTTATAAGCGTCATTCTGAATCCAAATTATTAAAAAAAAACTGAATTTTGTATATAAATATTGTTGTTACTTATGCTCACTTGTCTGACTAACATCAGCCCAAGCCCACGAAATTCCTCGTGGTAAATAGTGTGCAAGAGACGCATGCCATTGGCAGCAGCCTTGATCACCATGCAGGTGACAGTGCGATTTAGCTCTGTTCCGCCCCGAATTTTGATGGAGAGCACCTCTAGGGAATGGGTCTGAGGGTCCCCCCCTTCCACCACACCACACAAGAGGACTTTTGGCTTGCTACATTTACAAACAGTCATGTCTTCTATGGGATTCGATGCTAACCACTGTACCGGTTGTGCAATCTATGTAAATGCACAGCTTTACTTAATGACGGCAAAGGGGACTTCATGCCGTGCTGGACAAAATACTGACTAATTAAGATTACCTGCCACTTTGCTGGTCAAATACTGGACAAAGATTGGGCAGCTGTTCTTAATGAAATGAAGGTACTTTGTAGGGTTTTAATTGTGTTGAAGTTTAAATGACTGACCTTCAGACACTATTAGACTGACAAATGAATTATTACTCCAGTCTGAATTAAGATGACAAAGTCTTATGAAGGTATCTTTTTCGTGAATCGGCAGAAGACGCCACTTTGTTTTCTTGTGGGTGTTAAAAATAAGATAAGTTGAAAATCACAGTCGAGTAACCTTCAAGAAGACTTCTGGAAAATTAGTCTACTTAATCTGGCTCAAATATTTTAAATAGCTTGGTTTTAACATCAGATAGAAATATGGCTAAAGCTGGAATAATCTCTGGCAGAACTGGATATAGGATGTAATTGCAGGTAAAGCTACCAAAAGAAACGTTCAAAACCCTTGACTTAAATCCTCTGACAACTAATTTACATTCTGGTAAGGACTGCAGAAAAGAAATTACAGTAAAAGTTTAAATCATAATAATTAGTTAGTTAACATGAAATCCTAACATTTTTCCACACCAGAATTTAAACTGATCAAAAATGAAAGTTTTATTGACCTTGGATAAGATTTTAATATTCTGAAATCTTTCCGAACCAATCTTGCAAAATCTCATTCAAGTTAAATTTAATTCTTATGCCTAAATGTGCATTTTCCATTATATTTAAACTGCATTTTGATTTACATTTTCAAATTCATCGCAGACTTTGTCTTCCATCGCCTTCCAACATTCTGGAAAAAAAATAGTTTTGCAAAGAATTTAAGATACACAATATGTACATACAAGAATAAATTTTACAATTCAAATCTTTTTCACTCTGCTGTCCTCCTCAGGGGCTGTTTTTTGTGAGGAGGTTGTGGCAATCCCAAAGTACCCTAGCTCATCAGGGGATCATCATCTTGGTGAAAAAGGTGTTACAATCCTAGAACCCTAGTGATCTAGCCCTTTTCCTTTTCTCCTCCTCTTATTTCCTTCTGTCTCCTATTTCTCTCCCTTGTGGTTTTCCTCATTTAGAGGTTAGCGCTCATTATGGGAGGCTGCTACAGCTCTTGCTTCTAGCTTCAGGTGGAAAGAAAACTGCACACGTGTTTGTCATGCATGGAGACCGATGTCACTGGAAAGGAGGGTCCTGATAGTTGAGGGGTGAGGTACTGTCCCCAACACACTGCTTTGGCCTATTGCTTCAGCTAAACAAGAAGCACTTTGTCGTTCTCACAAGTGTCAATCAGCTGGTCACTAGTCCTTGTGTCAGTGACTTGGGAATAAGCTCTTGGAAGTACTTGCTTTTGGGAAAGCCGACTATGGAGCTTCAGTATGTGTATAGGTTTGGCTAGACCTAACGCAGGGATCTGTGTTCCCGTGTTGGGTTTTTCATGGTGGGTGGGGCGGACAAGCCAAAATCTTGGTGTGCATTCATTCTGTCAAATGTCAAATCAAAATGTCTTCTTTCATAATGAATAAGTACATTCATTCCTGTATTGGTGAGCCAAAAAATATGAAGCATTTCTGTTCTAAAGACTTGCCTATTAAGTCTTCAGCCATATAGGCTGCTTCCTTGCATCGAATAACCAGCCTTTGGCAAGCCACTGTCAATGTAACAGCACATAAAATACTGAAATATTGTCAAGGTGTAATCTCAGAAGTCGACCTTCTGTTTTTTTATGAAGAAGAGATTATAATCCGAGCTTTTTGATAAAAGTGTCTGTGGTGTTATGTGGATTAAAATCCGTAAGGAAGGTCAGTTAATGTGAAACACATAGTTCTGACCTTCAAGTTGCCTGATCTGTCTAAGAATGTTAAATCTGGATACCTAAATTGTCCTATAAGACCTTATATTTCAAACCCTATGCAATGCTTCATTTTGGCCATTCTAAGATGTTCTGTCGTGGCAGCCTCACATGCACTTGATCATCAAAGATCAGCCATGATTGTGAAAATCGTACTGCTGCGCCTTTGTGTATAAATTACACCCAGCATTTTCTCATTCATTCCCAAAATGGAAATCAGAAAAGGAAGTGCAATCTGCAAAAGTTACTAGGAACATCACATATGCTGAAGCCAGAAGGTTAGTCCAATGCACACAGCTTTGACCATATGCCAGCGCTGTTACATCAAATCATACAATTGCCATTCAAACTTCAATGAGTTCTACCAACTGCCAACTGCACCAACTAAAAGCCAGCAGATCATAAGCAGTAAGAAAAAAGAATATCCAACTCTTGTGATGCCGAAAAAAATGAAATTGTGCTTCAAAGCAAAAAAAAAAAAAAAAAATCCTCTCTCCAAAAATATTTAACGAAAATGGAAGCTCTTGTGAAGACATGTTGTCTGAATCTTTAGATTCATATAGTATAGAAGTAGAGGAGGGTCTATAAGTGCCCAAATATATGCTTCCGTGGAAAACTAAGAAACAGAACAAACATCAATAATAATGTACCTTGGAATTCTTGTGCCTTCCACCAAAATCTTGTTAACGTCAAACATTTGATTGATGTATATCAACCAGTGTGCTTAGCTATTCAAGAAACTATGCTAAAACCAGAACAAGTAACAAAACTTCAGAGATATTCTTTCGCTAGGAAAGATAATCTGTGAGATAAGCTGTCAATGGAGATGTAAGTTTCCTCATCTGACTTGATTGCCCTTCCAGTCTGATTTCTTTAACCACAAACCTCCAAGCTGTTGCTATTCAAATAAATATGCTGAGTTTGTTCCTTTATTTGAATCCAAATCACCGCATCGATCAGCAAGATTTAGATGAACTAATATAGCAGCTGCATGAAACCTTTATCATAATAGGGGACTTTATGGTCATAGCCCATTCTGGGAAAGTAAGGATACAAATCCCCAAGGCAGACAAACAGCAAATAATTGAAGATCACGGCCTTTGTCTCCTCAATAGTGAACAAAATAACTACTTCCGTGAGCCTACATTCATATGCTACTCATAATAAGAGACCATACTGACAGAAAATGATTGCATGATGCCTGTTCTTTATTTAGCACTGAATTGACTGCTCTGTATTCTGCTTTAGCATTCATCTCTAAGCAATTCCAGAAGAAATTTGTAATTTACCCTGACTCAGTAAGTGCTATAAAAGTCTTTGTTAGTTTTTCTGACACCTGGAATCCTTTACTAATGGACATAACTAAAAAAAAAAGCTTAATATTTATTTGTTTACTTTATTAAACATTTCTTTTAATGTAAGTTGTTTAAGTTGCTTTGTTTTATGTGATAATACTTTCTCTTTACTTCTATAAACAGACATAATTTCTTGTTCATTTACAAAGTTCTGCTGTTCAAGTCCTATAATTGCTGTGTCGAGAATACCGATTAATTTGTCAATCGAAATTTTTTCGTTTTCAATAACCTCTGTCACTTTCTTCTCTATTGGAAGCGAATTATAATGACGAGAAATTTGATTTAAATCGTATCAAAGACGGAGTACATCGAGATGAAATACTACATTTAGTAAGGAATTATAAGCCATATAAAATAAAAACATCTGCCCTGAAGATAAGGATAGTGCTGACAGATCAACTTCCAATTCATTGCGAGCCGCAGCGTCCCCGCCGCCGAGCATCGTGAAATTGATAAACAGATTTCGGAATGGTTAGAGAAACAAAGCTTTAGCTTTGTAAATCCTTTACATATTAGTAAATATATATCGAAAATTCTATTTGCCATAATCGAAAGTTCAAGCTTACTTTTATAACATTGCTCTAACAGTCTGCAAAAAATCATAAGCCGGATCCAATTCGAAGATTAAGGAACAACGCAATCTGCAACATTAACTGAATTAGATAATTTTAGCTTAGCTTATACTGTCCGTTATACATTAAACGCGCATGCGTCAACGTATTATGTGCATGCGCACACGCATATTCGCAGACATAAAGGTCTTACGTCACCGCGATGCATGCACAGAAAGTTTGTAGCTTTGAGGTCCAGATTATGGGTGTCTAAATTAACGACTTTTGACTGTATTATCTATGTATTCATAATCTTAAATTTACATATGTATATTCTTACATATGCTATATTTGAAATATAGTATTCAATATACTCAAAAGAGTACCTTTACTTAGTTTTAACTTTACATGGAAAATGCATAAACGCATACATTAGTTGTTATTATTTTAACTTTACTTCTTGCTTTTTCTACTATTTTCAGTCTTTTGGATTAAAGTAACATAGTTGGATTTTAACACACAAACATAAAATTCTTAAAAGTATAAATATATCAACTAAAAAATTCTGAGCTGTACTTAAACATCCTTGCTTGAGGTAAAACAAAAATATATTAGCAGCTTTGTGCACATGTTTTAACAGATTTAAAATAAAACTTCCGTTTGAACAAACAGAGAAATTTTCACGTAATTTCTACTTTTATGGAAGTCAGCCATCCTCTTTTCCACAAATTCCCTGCAAGTTATATAGGTAATTGTTTTACTCTAATTCTTCTTCAGGACTTGTAGTTACCCTGGTCATTTCCTGGCTTCTGTTTTTTCAATCCGGTTCTTAATTCTCATCAATTTCCTTTGACCCTCTGTGTATTCTGGCGGTGCTGATCTCTTTCTTGGAAAGTTTCTTTAGGGTTCATGGTCTCCACCATCTCGTCTGCCATCCGTATGTGTTTACTGGTTACTGATTCTGATAATTTCTTCGGAAATGTTTCATTGTCTGATGGCCCTTTGTGGCATATTTTACTCAGTAACTGACCAACTGCTTTCCATCCATGCAAACCTTCAGCTGATGTTTTTTACTGGGACTTTTTCCTTCTCACCATCCTGCAAGCTGCCTTTGCTTCTCACTCGGGTGGTCCCGATACCTTAGAGATACTTAACCTTTGCTTTCAACCTTTAACATATTCCTTATTCTTTTCTTCCTTCTTGGACGCCCTCCTCTGTAGCTTTCCTTTTTGGTGAATCACTCAATCTGGCCTTTTCTCTTTCTTTTTTTTTTTTTTTTTTTTTTTTTTTTTACTTTGTAGGCTCTCTTTTGATTTATATGCCTGTACTGAATCAACAGGCCTGCACTGCTCGTGCAAGGAGAGCCCTCTAATACATGCCTTATGGGCAGTATCCCAGCCAGCTCATAGTATTTTTTTTTTTATCTAATCCATGTTTACTCACCAGATTCACCATTCTTTCTCTTTAAATTCAACACTGTTTCTCTGATTCTTTCTTTCTGATTTCTCTGATTTCTTTCAATAAAAAAATAACCTTCAAATCTGTGTTAGAATTTTCCCACTATTCCTCATGCACAAGTGAATGTTTAATTTTTAGATTCTCATTTCATCCAAATCATGCCTTTTCTTATCATAATAAAATTTTTGCTTATCATGGGCAATATCTCAATTGCATGTTGCTTTATCTGCGAATTCCTGAATGCCTACCATTTGTTGAATATCAAAAATTTAGTGTTTTAATACTTTTTTAAAACTTTGAACTTTGATTCATAGTGCCGGACACACTAACTCAAAAATATAATATAAAACATTCATATATCATATCAACATTCTTATAAACATTCGTATAGTGGTAGTACAATTTAACTTTTAGGTTCGCGTTGTGAGTAACCTATGAAAGAGGATATATCAATAATCCAAATTCAATAAAACTCCATGTTTCTTAAAAGCCTCCCAAACAAAAGGCTCAAACAAATGGAGGGACATGACAGACCACAGTAACTTATACACTAAATTAAACAAATAAAACATAAAAGATATATCAAACACGTTTATTAATTTCTAGAATGCTCAAATATATGATAACTAGGTAAATTGATCAGTCCCCTACAAATTAACCTTAAGATGTAAATTAACATATATATCATTTTAAATCTTACACTCATGTTAAGTGTAGGTGTACCAATTTTTTTTAACATTACATAACTCACAATTTAGGTGGTTGTACCAATTTTCTAATTATTCGTTTACAGGTATATTTAAATAACTTGTCATTGTATTTAAATAACTTAAATCTTCAAATAATTTTGTTTACACGTATATTAATATAAGTATCATTACTCGGTTACGGTTTAAATAGAAAAGACGAAAAAAAATCACTCACAGGGTGAAGTTCATCATCAAACTCCTATTTTCCCATGTGTGCCATCATCGACGGATAAATACGGAGTTTTAAATAGTTCAACAAATAATGCTGCTTATTTTGTTGACTGATTAATACGGAGTGTTAATAGTTCAACAGATCGTTCAACTCATTTTGTTGACCATTCGAAGAAATCCACAAAACGTAAATCGTGCTGCTTGCCGGATGCAGGTCAATGATGCGCACTGCATTCAGGAACACTTCACTCAAGTCAGAATCCCAGGAAAATACTGGTATCGGGCAGCTTTTTTTTTTTTTTTTTTAAAATCAGGAACACTCTTATTCAGGAATGCTAACGCTTAAACAAAATCAAGACCAATGGAAGATACAGGTATCGGGATGCTTCTTTTAAATCCGGAACATTCTTTATCAGGAACGCTTCAATAAACCAGGAAAAAACATCTGGAAAGGTACTAGGCAGGATAAACAAGAAACCCACTGGTATCTGCGTCACCCTGAGAATATCTATTTACAATTCTCTGAAAATTATAATGGAGAAACGACGATGCTATAAATTTTTGCGATGAGCTCTACCACCTTTTTTTTTAAACGTAATTTCTCATCTGATCAAAGCCGGGAATCCATAGCCGTAGCCCGCTGGTACACGCCGCTCGCATGAGCAAGACCCGCAAGGGGCAAACGTCCCGATCTCTCTCTTTATTTATTTATTTATTTTTTCCAGCTTAACTTTACATTGCCCGACGCAATAGCCGGCGCTCGCGAGAGCAAGACCCGCAGAGGTCAAGCCCCCACTCTTTCTCTTACTCTTAGCTTGAAAATCAAAATCAGAATAATAATCTAGCCTGGTGCAAGCACCCAGGAAATATTGGTTTCTCCGCCTCTGTGAGTTCATAGGCTTTCAAAAATCATAAAATTAAAATCACACCAATGCCAGAGTTTTACGTTATGTAAACTGAGAAAATGACACACGCATGACGAATCAAACACCAGAAAATCTGACAATGCAGTCCAAAAAACATCTGTACACGCAACGTGAGAAAAAAAATGGACCCCCCCCCCCAACTAACAAGCAGAACTAAGCTTTTACGAGAATCCAATTACCTAAGCTTAGTTCAACCCCCACTGTCTTGGAGTAAGCAAAACTGCAACTTTAACAAAGCAAAGGCAAGACAATTTTCGTTTCACACGCCATTAGTAAAGTCGACAACAGAACACCCTACTGCCTCCATTGTTAGTAAAAAGGCCATAAACCAATAAACCAAATGGCTCTTGCAACCGTTTCCTGTCGTTGTTACACTACGCTTTCAAGAACTACCAGTTAAATAAGGCTTTCACAATTTAAAAATACTTTTTTCCAGATTAAAATATACATGAATACAAATAAAAATATTAGAATAATAATAACTTGAAACACATATTAATAATTAAAATTTGCGACATAACACATTTTAAATTCTTTTTTTTTTTTCAACAAAAAATAATTTATTGAGGTGAATAAACAACTTCCTCCCAAGAAATAATTCAGCCTGTGTTTGCTAGTGGTATCGTGTTTAGCTGATTTTAATACATAGGCTATTATATTGACACAGCTATCTCAACATTTATAGTAATTTCTCACATAACTGCAGAAATTTTAACTATATTTCTGTTGACCTGCTTTGTAATATTTGATTGTAGTTGATCAGGGACCATTTTAAAATACTTTATATCAAGACTGGTACACATTTCCTCGAAAATTTAACTTACAAACTGCAAACCACTGGCTGAAATTACTTTTATTGGAGCTGCATATTTTAATATAAATTTGTGTAAAAATTAATCTGCCATAATTTTCATACATGCCGTTCTGAGGGGGAGTATTTTATCAACTTCAAAAAACAATCAACAATCATCAACTAATATCTGCTTTTATTTTTTTCATTATGTGGGTAAAGGCCTTGGAGATCAATTCCTATGATTTCATTAAAAAATGTGGCTTTTATGCTATTTAGGTTAAAGATGGGTAGAACGATGCCTTTAAGGAATCAGATTGGAACTGTATGCTCTCTGAAGTGAATCGGTTCTTTTTTATGATTTATTACTCACTAGCAATGACCTTGATGAATACGCTTCGAATATCAGTGGATCAAGTTAAGAATCTCTAAAACCAAATATCAGTGGTGCATAAAGGTGGGGGAAAAGCAGAAAGAACGCAACAAGAAGTGTGATCGGTGGAATCAATTCAGTCAACGCTGACACTCTAATTTCTTCCAAGTTTAGTTTTGAGATTCTGTAAGAACACCGTTCTACATATAACTTGCAATAAAATTCTAGAATTAAAAAATGCTCAAAAAGTCGAAAAATAATGAAAACTTAACTCACTTTTTTTACTTTGTTTTATCACTGTAATTGATACTATGTTACTACTACATGTTACTACTACCTAACACTAGAACTGTCAGCGCTACTAAAAATACTATATAAAAATAACTTAACGCTAAAAATTTAATAAAATATACCAATCTAGTATAAAAATATAATCAAAGTTTTGATTTATCAACAGAATTTTAGTTAACATTCCCAATGAGAGGTGGTTGCTTTTCTCATACATATCTCATACTGAACTACATAGGCCTGCTTTCAAAAAGATTTGTTCACTGAGCACTTAAATTAGCCAGAATGCGTAAATGTTTTAGAATAAGTTCATACAATATGGGATATATTAGCTTTCAGGACTTAAGTAATAAGGGGTAACCACAATAAGGGGTCATTATTTCTAGGTAAATAATACTCCACTAAATGTTTATGTAATTCCACTCTAAAATAGATTCCAAGTTCTGTGCTCCTTGACATTTATTGATAGTTTCATCGAACTCCTCCCATCAACTTCCGCTTCCCCCACTCTTTTTTTTCTATTTTTTTTTTTTTTTTTTTAACTCTTTAAATTAGCAAAACTTTTTCCAAACTTTTTTTCATGTAAAAGTTAACACTTGCTTCAGGTACAATCTTTTTAAAGTTTCTGATAACCTTAAGATAACCTTCCATAAGTTCCTTTCATCGAGCTCCTGTCTACCCGTATTTGTTGAACTCAAAAAATCTTGGATATGAGACCCTATTCGAATGACAAGTGAGTTATCCATGCAGTCTGAATTAAGACAAAAAAGTCCTTTGAAAGTTGAAATAAACTTTTTATTAACTCTTAAATTTAGCACAAGGCACCACTTGTATTTACATCACTTTCGGGTATTTAAACTTAGTTTGAAAATTAAATTCAAGTAGTATAATCAGAGACTGCAAAAAATGGTTTATTTAAGGCTCAGGTATTTTAATTGGTACATTTTTAACATGGCTAGAAAAACAGCTAAAGCCAGAATAATCTGTGGCAGAGCTGGCGACAGGACATAACTGCAGGTAAGGTTGCTAAAAGCTCTAACACTAAAACATTCAGAACCCTCAACTTAAATACTCTAACAACTAATTTACATTCTGTTGATGACTATGGAAAAAAGAAGTTAAGTAAAGGTTTAAATTTTAATAATTGGTTAATTAGTGTGAAATCCTTATACAGTCAAAAGTCGTTAATTCGGACACCCATAATCCGGACCTCAAAGCTCAAAATTTTCTGCGCATGCGCCGTGTTGACACATGCGCATAGGCGTTTACGCGTGCTCGTAAGACCTTTTACCACTGCGCATATGCGTGTGCGCAAGTGCAGAATACGTTTTCGCGTGCGCGTTTTATGTATAATCTAAAATTATCTATTTCAGTTAATGTTGATGATTGCATTGTTCCTTAATCTTCGAATTGGATCCGGCTTATTATTATATTTTGCAGACTGTAAGAGCAATTTTATAAAAGTAAACTTGAACTTTCGATTATGTCAAATAGAATTTCTGATTCTGGAGCTCCCAAAGGATCGTACAAAACGAAAGTATGTTTCGATGTCCATCAAACAAAAAGTGGAATCAAACGAAAGTGGAAAAAAAATGGATAAAGACATGAAGAATGTGACTGAGAGGTTAGTGAAAACGAAAAAATTTCGATTGACAAGTTAGTCGGTATTCTTAGCACAGCAATTAACAGGACTTGAACAGCGGAACTTTGTAACTGAACAAGAAATTATGTCTGTTTATAGAGTTAAAGAGAAAGTATTATCACATAAAACGAAGCAACTTAAACAACTTACATTGAAAGAAATGTTTAATAAAGTAAACAAATAAATATTAAGCCTTCTTTTTTTGTAAATTTTGATACCCTTTAGATCATAATTGCTCTTTGTTTCATAAATTACGGTTTCATATTTTTAATTTTAGAATTTCTGCATGCCATCTTGCGAGACTTAAACTGATGATCTATAATCCGGAAAAATCGATAATCCGGAATCGCCGAAGTCCCGACGAGTCCGGATTAACGACTTTTGACTGTAATTTAAAAGCTGTTTATCTTAAAATCTTGTTCAGTGGAGGAATGATATAAGGTTCTTGCATAACATCTTCCATTGTGCTTTTGATCTAAACTGAAAAAAAGTTTAACATGCATGGGTGCTTTGCCAATAAACCAGCCCAATTCAAAAGATTTTAACAAAAATTCACCTTGTCCTTGTTGTTCTCTGTCACCATGACACTAACTGTCCTCTATCTCTTCTTATCAGTAGGCCATTTTTGCTCATGGATGAACGCTGCTGAATACTCGAACAGTTGTTCCTGCCATTTGAAATGCTCTCCAGACTTGTGAAATAACACTGCAGGTGATCCTTATTCCTCAGATAAAGTCATACAGATTATGTCTCTTTGATTGCCTATTGGCCATATGACACAATAGTAACTGCTTGATTTAATTGAAATCACTGTACACTATGCAATAGCTTTCACTGAATTGCTGAGCATACCTTCCAACAAACTCTTCCTCCTAGTTGATGTGCCATATATGCACATGCCCTACTGTACCTGTCCCAGTTCTATCTCCTGATTGGTCTTCTGGTACGTTTTTATTATTATTATTATTATTATTATTTTATGCTAATTTATCTGCCTCATCCATAATTTTTGCACACTCATTAGCTCATGTCATATATTTATAAATAACAATATGGTTCCATGAGTGCTGTTATATAACTATTTACCTGTACAAAAAAATATTTCACTTACTTCAGAACCACTATCAGATGTGTTGATATTATAATTAGCATCCAAAAATGCTTGTATCATGAAGCTTTTTTACTGCTTCTTTGTGGCAATATTATAAATCCAAGAACCTCTGATCTGCAGCTTAATACATGATATTGGTACGAATAGAAACAAAGGGTCTAGTTTCAGATATGAATTCTTGCAAAATTTATAACATTCATTGCCCATGGGGTTTATTATACTATATAGTCCAATCTTGATTTAAATTACAATCTGTATTTTTCCAAAGTCTTCAATTAACTTAATTGTTTATGCTTTTGCCTTCTTATGTCAATAGATTTTATTATTCATTTCTTATTCTCATAGCGCATTATTGTAGAACCTTCATGAACTTTATCTTTCCTTGATTACATTTCATTCTGTTGAAATATTTTTTGATATCTTTCCAAGTAAAGATTAGGAATGTGAATCCCCTTTCTGAATGCCTTCTTCTTCCATGATGATCATCCATTCATTTTCAAGTAAATAACTAAATAAGATGTTTGTCATAAAATATCTTCATACTAATATAACATAAAAATTCATATAAATAGTCATATATTAAAGTTATTCATATAAATATTTCTATACTTTAAGATGTGAAGTATTTGATGGTAAATTTTATTTTGTCAGTGATTTTTTTCCAGTTTTCTTAAATTATTTGTATTACAATATGCATTTCCGTATGCTTAATTTAAATTACAGCTTATATATAATTATTATATTTGTAAATAAGTTGCTGTTAGTAAACTTGTTATTTTTTTAACTCTTGGATTCTTCTTTTCTACTAGTTAATTTATCAAGCCAAATTAAAACGAAAATATTCCATACCTTTTCTGCATCAACCCAAGAAGAATGGTGGACTTCTGTACCTACAGTGTCTAGTATGTTATTTGATTTGCTTTATATGTAGCTCAATAATTTGCTAAGTGGATAGGCAGTTATTTTATTTCTCAGTGTTCTGATGAATTACACTAGAATTTTTATTTAGAATGTTACACCTTTCATTAAAATTTCCTATTAATAAACATTAATTAAGAAACAAAAAATATATTTAATGGCTTTTAAATCCTAAAACTATCCCCATCTTGAAATAATTGCATTTGAACAAAAACTTGAGTATTAGGCAAAGTTAAAAATGAAAAATTTACTATATTATAATGTGATAAATATATTATAATTTTTTCTGAATTTGTTACAGAGTGATATTTTTTTATTTGTGTAGGCATTTCAAAGATAATATATATATTACCCCTTCCATAAGGAAAATTCGTTCATTACCAAATAAATATCTAGATAAATCTTAATGAATACATATAAAAATAGCCTGCTGATATTTTAAATTGTGAGTACTAAAATACAGGGTGTTCGGGATAAATTTGACAGTTTCGTAAGGAAAAAGAAAATCTGCTTGTATGAGTAGTAGCGAAGGTCTTCATTGAGTGCAAGCTTCATATAGAGGCTGCAACATTCATTTCACGTGACAAAGCCCAAATTTCAATGCCAAGGTTCTTCAACACCTGTTCCTACAGATTTGCAAGGAATTCTGCTGTACGAACGCAATCAGATCATCTGCTAGGGATCTTTCTTCTTGCTACATCCTCGTAGTCACCATTGCAAGTCTCTAGTTCATGCCTGATTGTTTTTTACTGTGTTCAGGGAGCATTGGGCAGCAGTCATAATATCCTTATTTTGATGGCCGGCACGAATCATCATGATGCAAGCTATTCTCTTCTATGATTCAGGTGGGTTCCAGTCATCCATCCTTTCTGACAACTTTTATTTGAATGAAGAAGGGTCCAAACTTTTAAATGACGAGTAGTGTGTCTCAATAGCTCCAACCTACAGAAAAATATAATCAATTATAAATATGTCAAATTTATCCCGAACACCCTGTATAGATAAATTGATTATAAAGTTAGTTGACAATTATAGGTTCATTTTGTTTATTAAAACAGAATGAATAAAAAGTGAGTTGAACAGTCTAACACTATGACTGTTAATCACCTTAGAAGAGTTATTATCATTAGTGCAATTTCAACTGTTTTATCATAAATGAATTGTTATACTTTTTCAAAGAATAACAAAAAATTTATCAGCATTTGTAATACCGAAGGAATTATTTCTAGAGTCACAGATTGCATAAGTGAATCACCTTGTTTAAATGTGCAGAAAAATGTGATAGACTGCACAATAATACAGGGTGTCTATAATTAAAGAGCCCTATTTCAAAGCTGCTTACAAGCGAAACCAGTGATAAGAAAATTGTGAAATTTTGTGGTAGATTTAATAAAGAGATGAGAATTTCTTTCAGGAAAAAAAAAAAAAATAGTTGCAAATAAAGGGTCAGCAGAGGGTACTTATTATATTAATAAATTATGCTTTTAGCCACATCTTTATAATAGTTTTACAATTTTGTAAATTCTGTTACAAAGAGACATCTTCCACATGATGGCCATCATTTTCAGCTACCATCTGAAATCGCAAGGTGACTTGTTCCACAATTGACTGAAATGTGAGCCGAGAAATGTTCAACATGTGGCGTGAAACATTGGTTTTAAGATCAGGTAAAGTTCTTGGATCGTCACGACTTACCAGATGTTTCAAATGTCCCCAAGGCCAAAAATCGCATGGATTGAGGTCTGGAGATCGGGGAGGTCACACATTACAAAAGTGCCGGCAAATGGCATGTTCTTCTGTAAAATGACATATAAGAACATTCGTAACACACCATGCAATATGTGAAGAAACTCCATGTTGCATTAAGATTGTGCATGCAAGGCACTGATGTGCTTTCAACGATGCATATCACTGCCCGGTGATTGAGCATGTCACTGGACCTGTGGAATTAAATTCCTTGGAAGAAGTTCAGGCCAAGAATAAATGGCATAGAAAATCCACACCATACCATCATTTCTGGTGAATGCAATAGATTCTCTAAGGACAGGATGAGGATTTTTTTATCCCCAGATTCGGAAGTTCTGAGTATTCACTACACCGTCCAAATAAAAATGTGCTTTGTCTGTCCAGAGGGATATTCCAAGGCCATTCTGAATCGACCTCAAAGCAAGCAAGAAACTGAAATGAGAACTGGAGTCAAGCATCAAAATCATGTGGAAGCAACTGCTGCATTAGTGAATGATATTAATGAATTAGAATAATATCAGAGAATATTCCGCAAGATCTTTTGGACAGTTGAACATGGTCTATTCAGTCCCTTTGCTATATGCCAGACACTGGTGCTACCCTGAAAGTTTGAATCTGTGTCATCTGTGACCTAAAGCGCAACATCTTATACGGCTTCTGCAAGAAACAGGTTTTCCTCCTCTTCTAGGACAAACAGAAAACAATATGGTTTCTTCAGATTTCGTTATCCAGTTCCGAAGAATTTTAACATTCATTGGACATCTTAGAATCCCCTTTGAGGTCTGAAATTTCCATAGAGCAGCTACTGCATAATTACAGTTTTTGTGAAATAATTTTACTAACAAAGCACGATCTTGTAAACTTATTGTCATTGTGAGCAACAAGCATATTAAAAACAAAGTCTCCTGCTAATGTTTCTAGGTTTATAACAGCTGCTACGTGAAAAAATTTACATTTTCCTTGTAGGTTTTAAAAGTAAAATGCTCTCTGATGCTATCTCTAACTATTTTTGTTTTTTTCCCATTGAAAGAATTAAGTCCACCACAAAATTTCACAAGTTTCTTATTACTGATTTCACTTGTAGGCAGCTTTGAAATAGGGTTCTTTAATTATTAGACAACCCTGTACTTTAATTAGTTGTTCCCACTGAACATCACTGATGCAGTTTTCTAGCTAGAAGTTAACTACAAGCCTTCCATCCTTAAAGCATGTTTCCGAAGCACTAAAGTAATTTTATTTTGTGTATTAATTTCTTAAAATGACTTCATCTATCAAAATTTATTTTAGTTTGATATTACCTAAAATTATTTATTAATATATATGAGCTGGAGAAATGGGGTATATCTTTTTCGAGGTATCTGCTTTGCAATTTCTACTGGTTAAAGTAAATTTATTTTTAAACAAATTATAAATCTTAATATTAATCATCAGTTTTCGCTATAGAACTCCATTTGAATTAAAAGTTCTGCCCATGGGATTCTAAATATTTGAGTTAATTCGTATTGCATTTTTTGACTGTAGACTGACAATACTTTTCTGTGTGCATAATTTATTACTATTTCTATTTCCCTACCTGTTATGTTATAACAACATAGACTGTTACTGAAGTTGAAAATTAAGGGATCCAAAATAAATAGGAAAAAAATAAAATATCAATGATTTTAAAAGTATAGACTGTATTGCACTTTTCATTGACAGGTGATGCAGAAGTTCAAATGATTGTGCAGCACAGTTCACAGTATAGTTGGGATTACAAATGGCTGTGACATACAGCACAGAATTATGCACTGCACTGTGTTGCTATGTTGATGATAAATATCCTATTTTGACGTAGCCAGTGATATCAGCTAACCTCTGTACACTTGTAACTTTCAAGTAGTTCCATGACCAAAACTCACAAGGCCTGGAGGTTTCATAGCTACTCAGGCGAGAAAGAGTAACTGAAAACTCAGTCAGTCGGATGTCAGTCACAACAGGCTCTGAGCAGGACTTGTACAAAGCCACTGCATCTGCACAAATGTTCACTATAGAGATTCTATGTTAGTTAGAGATCGTTTTAGCTGTTATATAAAGTAAAATTTTAGTGTAATAATATATTAAGTTTTAAACTGGCTGACTTAACTTCCTCCATGGTGCCCGAAAAAAAATAAGGAAACTAGGTAACCAACTAAAAATTAAAAACTGAAAACTCTGATACTGTGTTGAGGAACTGCATGATTGATCTAAACCCAAATTACAGTAATAAATGTTTCTTTAAAATCAATTAATTCAATGGAGTTCAAATTGACACTTATTAAATCAATAACCTGAAAATAAAAAGGAATACATCTTACTGATGCTTGGGAAAAACAGAAGGTTATCTCTCTTAAAAAAAAAATACATTTCTTCAAATCACTGAAACTAAATACTCAGTTAATTTCATAATTATCTCTAGAGTGATAAGAATAAATTACTTTCCATGAGTTCAAACTCACAAACACCAAACAAGAAATATTCATACATATCAAACAGTTCCCCATAATTTATTAAAATTCAATGAGTACAAATAATTTTTCAGCATTTTCAAATAACCAAACAAATTATCAATTATCATCCATTGTTATAATAACTAGTACAGAAGAAGTAGTTAGTACATGTAATATTAAGCATTGTGTTTATTACTCTAAAATAATTGGCAATACCGTGACCTTCGAGAGAGAGAAGGCCATGACGCTCGTCGAACATGTCAGAGATGCTGCTTTCCATCTATCGTTTTTCCACCATTAGTTTTGTAACTACCACGAGGTGTGTGTACATTCTTGTAAAGCTCTGAATTTGTCAATATAGTTTGTTGTTTAGTGCTGACTTTGTTAATATTGTAGCAATGCCTGACCATTGTTGTGCACTTAAGTGCAATTTGAATTATGCTGGAACTGAAAATTACGAGAGTGAATACAGATTTCTAAAGGATGAAGCAAAAAAGCAGCTTTAGTTGCCGTAAGATTCCTCGCGCGAATTTCATATTATATAAACGAAGTGTTGTTCGTAAGAAACATTTTCGCGAAGATACAGTTGTGCGTGAAGATGTATTCACGGATAAAAATAGGGCGATTTTAAGAATTCCAAGAAAGCGTCCAATGTTAAAAGACGATGCATATCCATGCATATTTGACGGCTGTGATGTGGAGTTAAATGTATCAATGAATAAACAGCAAGCTTTAATATATATAACTGGTTATTGTGTACATTCTTTGAAACTGCAGTGTGTAATCTAGAAAGAAAAGATATTAAGTTTGAATAATTTATTGATTGAAGGGGGAGATTATGATAATCTTCCATTATCTTAAACAACAGAAACCAAACATAAGTGAACATATTTAGATATGGTAAGTAGAGGTGGTGTTAAGAAACCGTCCATACTAGTTTTTAATATTATAATCCATAGTTATTTCATATTTAAAAAACTCATATCAAAGAAATATGAAACACATTTTCAAAAATGCCAAAATCAGCATTCAGTCATTATTTTACTTTTTTAAATATTTATAAGTAATAGTGGGCTACTTGGTAATGGAATATGTCAGTCTTCCAACTGTGATTTCTTTCATTTTGTCATCAAAATGCTAAATACATTTGCAAACATTTGTTTAAACAATTATACCAAAGTATTAGAAGAGAGTAAGTTTTCTGCTTCAAATGAACGAAAACTAAAGAAATTAAAAAAGCATTAAATATTTTTATTTTCTTAATTGTAAAATGCAGTTTTATTAATTTTATTATAGTATTTGTAACCCCAAGCACTGCTTAGTTTATGCCATTTAAAAGATAAGTTATATGTATTTGCTAAGATATGACCATAGTATAAATATGAATGTTTGAATGTAGAGTTTTTACTAATAAAATATATTGTTTCCATTGCTTAATTTGTGTATATATTTGTGATAGCAGGAAAATTCATGATAAATGTTGATTAAAAAAAAAGTTTCATTGTATGCTATTTCGTGAAGAGAGTCTTCAATGCATGTGGTATGCTGTGTATATTTAAAGATTTTCTGTGCAGTTTATGCAAAAAAGTTTACTGATTTTAGAAAACGTATTTTTTTAATGAAATTATTATGATTATTCAAAGAATAGAATATGTTTAGGTATGATAGAGAGAGGAGATGTTAAGAAACCACTATAAATAACAATAAATGTGAATGTTTGATTATATGATTTTTGTTATTATATTTAAGTATAACCTTAGCTTTTTTCCTTAATTTGATATATGTGATAATAAGGAAGCAATAAATTTAAAAAAAAAATTTTTTTTTTTGACATGCTGTTTAATGAAGAGCAGATTTTATTGCACATAGTAAGTTATTGTGTATATTATTGAAAGCTCTTTCATGTACTGTGCAAAGAACGCTTGATGATTTTAAAAAGCGTATAAATGATAATCGTAATTCCCATTATCATAAAGCTTAAAAGCTAAAAATATGTATATGCACCTGCATATGATTGAAAGAAATGGTGTTAAGAAACATCAGCAAATTGTAATCCATAATTATTGCATTTTTAATCGTATAATATTTAAAAAAACATTAAATTTTACATGAAGTGCAAATTGCAGTTCTGTTATTTTTCTCTTGGAATTTGTAATATATCTCTTGGTATAAATATGAATGTTGCAAGTTATGTTTTTTAATTATTTCATTTGAATACACATTTCACTGTTAATACAGTGTATATACATTTTCACTGTTAATTTTTGTACATGCTTGTGATAGCAATAAAATTCATGATAAATGGGAAAAACTTTTTGTGCTGCGCTATTTAATGAAGAGCAGATTTAAATGTGCAGTTCTTACTATTGTGTATATTATTCAAATCATTTCTGCGCAGTATCCAAGGGAAAGTATCCAAAGGAATGTTATTGATTTGAAAAAATGAATAAATTGGCTGTGAGAATCTGCCATTGTCTAAAACAAGTATATACATATGATCAAAAGAAATGATGTTAAAAATCATCAGCGTTGCTACCAATTATTGTACTTTTAACAGCTTGCCATTGAAAAAACACTAAATGATTTTTTATTAATTGGAAATAGTAGTTCTGTTACTTTTTCTGGTAACTCTCAAACACTGCATAGTTTTTTTTTTTTTTTTTTTTTTAATATTGCCAGTTGTGTATATTGTTTGTTATGTTATCTCATTTCAAATATGAACGTTGGAAAGCTTTTTTGTTATAAAATTTAGGTATGTTTCTTGTATGAAATATTTTTTATCACATTTATTAGCTAATTTATATAGTATTTAATTTACATACGTTGGAGATATAGAAGTTGATGGTTATATTTTTTGTTCTGAAACATGAATAAATTAGTACTTGAGCCTAGGTAAAATATTAATTATTATCTTAAGAACCCCTTTCCAATTTATCATGACAGTGGCAATTTTTAATCAGCGTTTAAATTTTTGTAAAATGTTTGTTCTGCAGTTCTTTCAATTATATTTATGCAAAAAGTTAATTAAAATATCTGTAAAAAGGCCTAAAAAGTGAAAATAATGTATATAAAGCTTCCTTTCTTTCAGCTATTTTAATTAACTAAGCAACATGATAAAGTTATATTTCCGACGAAAATTTAAAAATCCAGATGACTTTCCAACGATAACATCGGACGGAAACCTCCACCATGTTTATAAAGTGTCATGGCCTTCTCCCTCTCGAAAGTCACGGCAATACCCTATGCACATAATCCCCATTTTTTTAAAAGCCATAAACTCAAACAAATGAGTGTCTGGACAGGCCACCAATATAGATTAAATAAACATTCAAGTAATTGGGTTAACTGATCGGTTCCCTGCAATATTTTCCTTAAGATGCATTAAACACAATACTTTCAAATTGCTAAGTAAAATACCCTTCTTACAAATAATATATCTTATTGTAATATTCCTTTTAGATTCCATAGGTCACAAATTTAGATGGTTAAACAAATTTTCTAATCGTTCATTTACATACACATTAAAATAAAGGGTGATGACTTATATCTTCTAATTATCTCGTTTACATATGTATTAAAATAATTGATCATTACTTAATCACAATTAAAATAGAAAAAGCAGGAGGAAGCAAAATCATCATTCACAGGGTGAAGTCCATACATCAAACTTCTCTTACTAGGGATTGCAATTACCACCTGAATATTAATCTTTAAATCCAGCAGATCATCCTGCTTATTTCGTTGGACTGTTTAGGAGAATTCCACAGAAACCCAAACCATGGCAACTGCCAGATATCAATCAAGAATATTTTAATGGTTAGATTCACGCAGAGTTCACAACAGTTTCCTGTGCAGGTATGGGGAAAAGTCTGTGCAAAATTATCTAGTTCTAAATGGCACTTTCGTAGAAACACAAGGTGCCGGATACTGATAAAAAATTTTAATGATTCTGTTCACTAGACATTCACACTAATTTCAAGTTCAGAAAGGATTATCAGGAGATGCAGGTGAGGTGGAAATAGTCTGTGCTAAAATCTTGTGGTAAATTCCACTATCATCAAGAACACAAGGTGCTGGATAACTGATAATAAATATTTAATGCTTCGGTTCACTAGACGTTCACACAAATTTCGAGTTTGGAACGGATTATCAGGAGATGCAGGTGAGGTGCAAATAGACTGTGCTAAAATCTCACTGTAAATTGTTGTCAGTTAGGGCCCCTATTGCAATAAAGCTGGTTGCACTCCTTTGGTAGGGAAAAAAAAAGCAGTCCAAGCCTCTTTGCACAGGCAAGCCTGCAGCAAGACGAGTGGCCCCAGAATGTACACTTTTTTGGGTGAGAATCAATGAGAACAAATGGGTGAGAAACAAAAATTCAACCCTTTCTAACAAGTTGCTGCTACCCTTAAAATGAAATTTACAGGCACCCCTCCATTCAAAAAACTTATTTGTCCATTACTTGCAACATTCACAAAGCAAAAGTGAAGCAAAGATGCCAATTAAATCTTCCTTTACCACCACCTAGTAAGCAAAACCCTCTGCAGTGACGAAGTACTTTAACAGCTCAATCTTATCTTAAATGCTATTCACAATCATTTGAGGGAATCCTGGGGCCCGTGCTTTCGCCCAAATGTTCTGAAAAAAACTGTTCTCTGTTTCATGAGAAAGTCTAAGCATCGAAAAATGAATACAAAATGCTTTTAACTGCCAAAAATAAATATCGACTACACTGTTCACAAAATAATTTCAGTTAATTAAAAACTTTAATAATAATTGATTAGATTGCATTATCAAAATTTAGAAAAGCAGCATATTCAGTTACATTAATAAGCTACATGCCATACTAATATTTTACTCATCAAAACTAGTTATCCAAGAAATCAGTGATAATTTCAAATTTGCCTACAAAATAAGCATTGAATTTTTAAAAAACTTAAATTCAAGGGAAAAAAATTATAATATGACTCGAAATAAACAAAAAAAAATTCAGACGGCAAGTGAAGTGTCACTATAGTCATTTTCATTAACTTCGTAATAAAATGCACACAAACCAAAAAAAAAAAAAAATTAAACACTAGTGAGCAAACAATATATGCCTTAGCTTTCTAAGTAATCAACAGGGATAAAAACCAAAAAGTTTTATAAACTGATTAAATACTAAACTGAAGCAGAAACAGCTCCAGAAATGGAAAACAGGAACTTGACCAAAATCTAAGCTGAAAGAATCTAGAGTGCAACTAGGAGCAAAAAGGGGAAAATAATTTAGATAATCCTAACTTGAAAACAGAAAATGAAAGTTCAGACTAGCCGAATTATTCTCTAAACACAAACTAACTATGGAGCCAAGAAAATGAAACCGAAACTAAAGAAATCTCAAACATGCGCAAACAACTACTAAATCCAAACTTGAATGCAGAATTTATAAAAGAACTAATTAAGACCCCACCACACACACCAAAAAAAAAAAATCCTTAAAATTGTCAACACGTATTCAATAAGACTAAACTGAAGCAAGTTACAAATACATATAGAAATTCCCAAAAATAATGAAGAAAGTATTCAAAAAATACTTACAGTTTAGACAGTCTGAAATCTGTACACCATCAAATGTTTCAGAGGCAATGTGAACTGCAATAAAAGTAACATTATTTTGCAACACCTCTACTTAAACATGAAGAAACGTAAAAAACCACTTGCCGCATCCATGTTAGTTAAGAAGAGTACTACATTGCAAGTGGCAGTCTTTAGCTACCTCCTAAAACAAACCACCAGACAGGTTGGAAAAGCAATACAGAATCTAATATTCTGGAAAGGATGTGCACTGCACTGAAATGTTGCAATCATTTAACACCTTCCCTACGAAAAAGGTACATAGTTCTCAGATACAAGTTTCTCATTTTCCCAGTGTGCAGTCAAGAATAAATAATGAAGTGTATGCATTGTGACATGGTTAGCAATCGGAAGCATGACAACATTCATATGTAAGACCACAAATAACTGCAAGTACAAAATGCAAAAATTTTCGTAAGAAGGAAGTGCTTAAACTGAAAAACTACTCATAAAACAAATCTCACAAAACTCAACTCTTATAACCACTAGTAAACATTGTTCCTTGACATACACTAAGCTTCAAGAGAATTCACATTTTTCATAACCAGGCAGTGTCTACCAAGAAAAACAAAAGACTTGAAAGATAAAAACTTTAACAGAATGACAATACACAACTTATAGCAAAGTTAATTATCCTTCAAAAAAAAAAAAAAAGTCTCAAAAGCCATAAACCAAAATCACTACAAAACTGAACTCAGCATAAGTATGAATTTTCAAATTCCACTTGTTTCAAACATTATTTACCAATACAAAACATAATCCCAATTTAGAATTAAACCCAAATTCTTGCAACAAGTCTAATCAAGAACTGAAATTCAGTAGTCGATACAAGAGAACTATTAAAGCTCAAATTGACAAGTCAAAAAAAAATTTTTTTATTTCACAGTTAAAAGCATATTACACCACTTACTAGTAAATTCACTACAAACTACTTTAAACAACATGAAAAACCTATGCTAAAAGTATAGAATAAAAGTAATTATCTTTTAACCTTATTTCAAAATTCTCAAAAAATAAATTCTTCATTGCCACAATAATTTTCATAAGGTTCACAGATCACAGCTCTTGCTGAAAACTAATGCTAAATTCCTGCTAACCATTTCTCTCTAACAGTAATAACGCAAAGTATAAGGAAGGAGGTGAAACTGCGTAGTAGAAAAATGGGCCAAAAAATGTCGCAATCACTAGATGGCGCTGCTGTTGCATCTGAGCGGTTCCAAATGTAAACATTTATTGAGTCGCCAGGCTGCTAAGCTTCCTAACGGATGAAGAAACTTTTATGTTTTTATACGATCGGTTGTGTTATTATCAACGTTATAATATTCTGCTCACTAATGATTGTATTTTATTCCTCAAATTATAAAATTAATTTACAGCTTTCATGCTGTAAGGTTTGTAGTACTTTTTATGAATAATTAATTTGAAGATATTTTCCAGTTCCCCCCCCTTTAAAAAGCTAATCATATTACTAGTAATAATACTTACTGTATATATGTTAAATTTAATTAAAATAGGTCCTTCCTGTCTCTCATTTTGTAAAATGCTTAGATACACAGCTTGATATAAACTGTGGGAAAATTTTAATGAAGCTTATAGACTTTTTTGCTTCAGTCAGTACATTTCCTTTACTGTCATAATGAGGTTTTTTTTTTTTTTTTTTTTTTTTTTTTTTTTTTTTTTTTTTATGAATCAGATGTCAGTTTTGATTTTGTTATTTTTATCATTTTCTGTTTAAAGTTTCCATATCTTTGTTATTTGAGAAGATCTAATACAGGGTTCGTACGGTCCTTAAAAGTCCTTAAGTTTTTTGGAATCGATTTTTGGTCCTTAAAAGTCCTTAATTTCGACGAAATTCGGCAGGAGTTCCTTAATTTTAATCATCTGAAATTTTTGTCTGTTTTTATGACTGCCATTCTGAATGTGAATTAGCATTTTGGACAAATATTTTTGGTGATTCATTGACAAAATGGGTGAATAGGTCTTCATGGGTTATACTAATTTGTTTCTATTTCTAATATAAACGGTGGGATACTCAAGTTTCTGAGCTAGAAGTGAAACATAAGCATTTCAAAATTATTTCATTTTTTTTTTTTTTTTTTTAATGAAGAGCTCTTAAACAACATTTCGCGTTCGGGAATGTGAATTCTGTATTAGACGGTTCCAAATTTGGCGACTTATCAATATTTTGGCGATTTTAAGATCAATTTCTATAAAAAAAAACCTTTTAATTCGGAAATCTGGGAATTTTTTGACGATATTATTTTAAATATTGTAACTTTTATCAATTTCATTAAAATAATGCAAATACATTGAAATTCTATCCAAGAAATAACATTAAAATTAAACATTTTTATTTTTCGCTATCATATAAAGCGTCATTACTTTCGATTTTGGCGACTTATACAATATTTTTAATCTGAAAAATAAACAAGGTAATAAACGCTTTAGCACAATTTATGAAACAATTCTTAGCAAAAGAAAAATAGCTGTGTAATTAATTAAAACTGCCTTCATTGTAATTTTTTCATGGTGAGAGTTTTTCCCATGTAGTTATCTCAATATGCGTCAGTTTTCTCTATGAAATTAATTTTAGTCTTTTCCCTCTGATTTTTTAAAAAAATATTTCAGTCTTTTTGCTGTTACAGAATTGGTTGGGGTAATTTTTCTTCAGGATATTTGACTTTGCAACTTGCAAAGTTTAGAAGGATTTTAAGGCAATATTTACCTTCCCACGAATCTAGAAAATTCCAGACAAATGTCTTCATGGTATTTACTCGTAATGGATGTATTTTACAGAAAGTTTGTGATAAACTTTTACTTTTGGGAGAATTTTCTGAAAAACAAGGAAAACCTAATATTTAAATGTTTTTATTTCTGATACTAGATTTTTTTTCTTAATATGTTTATCTTCCCATTGTTTTCTCTACTTTTTACTAGACACTGGCACGGAAAATATCAAAAATGTCTCTAATCTTATTACAATGACAAGCAATTTTTAGAAAGGAATTTTTCTATTAATAAAGAAATTGAAAACTGACAATTTAAAAGATTAATCTGATATGTCTCAATGTATCGTCAGTGGCGTAGCTAGGCTGGAGCAAGGGGGGACATCTGTCCCCGGGCACAACATCCATGCGATGCCAAATTGATGTTACAAAATTATAGAATGAAATGTTTTTTATTCTTGGCATACAGGAGGGGGCACAAAATCTTCAATTGTCCCTGGATGCTGAAAACCTTAGTTACAGCTTTGTGCATCATACATAGGGCTGGCACTACGCATTTTGATCTTTGACTCTCTGGATCTTAAATTCTAAAATTTTGCCATTTCTTGGTTTTATTGCTCAGTGTGTCACTAAATTCTAAAAATTCTGCTACATCGGCTCTGCAACCGGCCCATAATCGTATATCATTTTATATTTGTTCTGAATGTTCACGTCACTAAAGAAATAAAATTAGCACCTTTTCCTATAAAATCTATATGCATTTACCTTTTCAGAATAACAGAAATCTTTAATTAAATCCAAAAATTATAAAATGAAGAGGAAACTTACTGAAAAAAGAAGTGGAATACATAAAAAGAAAGAAAATTATTCTTCAAAGATATGTACAGTTGTTATTGTGTAAATTAAGCAGTTGTGTATAATTTCAGCCTTTGCTATAATTTTTCCTTTCCGTTTCATCACCAAAATGAAAATCACCTAGATAATTTTTAAACTAAGGTTTTGGAGTTGTGAGACAGAATTTGTTTCTTCCCTCCGCTTACACCCTGAATTAATTCCTACCAGCTCTGATAATTTGCAATTATTCGTTTTTGCGTTATCGTTGCCGATACTTGAATTTGTTACGCGATAACTAGGTTACGACGAGTTACGAGTTTGTTAAGGCATGTTACTACTGAGCCAGCTTAGATTAAAATTAAATTGTCTGGTTTTTGACCATTAGTCCACATTTTTAGTTTGAATTTGACTGTTACTGTTTAATTGGATCACCATAAGCTGTAGTTGTTTTTGCTAGCATAAGAACATGCCTTTATGTTCTAAGGTCTTTTTAAAAAAGATGTAGCTTTTTTTAAATCTTTATCTGACTTTTTAGTTACCTTTAGACATGAAGCAATAATTTGCTTCATGTCTATCAGGTGTTTGGGACTATTTTAATGTTTACCAGATCAAATAAAACCTCACTGGTACTTTATTGAGAGATTGCCAAGTTAGGAGATAAAACATGAGAAACTAGTAAGAATATGTTTTTGCATATTGAAACAAATTTCTTATAGTTATAAAAGATGTTTTTAAAAAGAAGGAAATTGATATAATAGAATGTCTGGAATGGCTTCAAATTAAAAAAAGACGCTGAAATATTTTGCCGAGTACTGTTGCTACAAAACGTAAATGTTTTAAATGTGTATCGTTTAAGAATCATCTTAATATCGTTTAAGAGTCAATGTCATAAATAACATGTATTTTAAACTGTGACATGTTAATCGATTGTGATTTTAATAGTGCTTTTTTAACAAATATTTAAAATATATATATATTTAATAGTAGCTATGTAAATCTATAATGACTAAGTACCCTTGTAAGGATCCTAAGTTTTACTAACGTTTATTTTATTTTAAAACTGTACTATCACTTCTTATTTTCTACTTCCGGCCAGAATTAAAAGCTTTAACTTATTTATGTAAATTGTCTTGCTAATGCCAAGTACTTAAGTTGTGGCTTTTTGCCAAGCAAGAGAGAGGAAGGAGTTATTGAAAGCAAGCCACTTGCCACTGTAGTTGTACGAGTTTTCACTCTGTTGCTGGTTGCCTTCAAGGTCACAGGTTTAGCCCTCTTGATAATTGCAGATGTATCGTAGTTTTAGCAGCTCGGTGTACTACATACGTATCTTTCTTTAAATAAAGGCCAATCTTAGTGCTAGGCACTTGTATACTAATTCAAAGTTAGTTTTAGTTAGTAGTTTTTATATTCTTACATTCAGACCACAAGTGGTTGGTCTCTGTATTCCAATGTTTCGGAAATTTCTGTAAAGTATAGACAATAAAGGGTTTCGTATACCCTTCCTGCTTGTATGGTCAAAAGTCGTTAATCCGGACTCGTCGAGACTTCAGCGATTCCGGATTATTGATTTTTCTGGATTATAGATCATCAGTTTAAATCTCATAAGATGGCATGCAGAAATTCTAAAATTAAAAATATGAAACCGTAATTTATGAAATAAAGAGCAATTATGATCTAAAGGGTATCAAAATTTACAAAAAAAAAAGCTTAATATTTATTTGTTTACTTTATTAAACATTTCTTTCAATGTAAGTTGTTTAAGTTGCTTCGTTTTATGTGATAATACTTTCTCTTTAATTCTATAAACAGACACAATTTCTTGTTCAGTTACAAAGTTCCGCTGTTCAAGTCCCGTAATTGCTGTGCTGAGAATACCGACTAACTTGTCAATCGAAATTTTTTCGTTTTCACTAACCTCTCTGTCACCTTCTTCATGTCTTTATCCATTTCTTTGCAGCAATTCCACTTTTTGTTTATTGGGCATTGAAACATACTTTCGTTTTGTAGATCCTTTGGAAGCTCCAGCATCGAAATTCTATTTGACAAAATCGAAAGTTCAAGTTTACTTTTATAAAATTGCTCTTACAGTCTGCAAAAAATAATAAGCCGGATCCACTTCGAAGATTAAGGAACAAAGCAATCATCAACATTAACTGAAATAGATAATTACATAATTTTAGCTTAGACCGTCCGTTATGCATTAAACATGCACGCGAAAACGTATTCTGCAGCTATTGCAGCATATGCGTAAACGCCTGTGCGCATGTGTCAACGTGGCGCATGCGCAGAAAGTTTTTAGCTTTGAGGTCCAGATTATAGATCGTTCCGGATTATGGATGTCCGAATTAACAACTTTTGACTGTATTGTCTACTTCACACATTCCTAAACATAGCTTGAGGAAGCTCCCTGTTCCGATTTAGGTCCATTCATGTTTTCAAAGCAAGCCAAAAGAAACACTAGTCCTGATACCCTTATCTAACTAATGTAATTATTTGTAACTGGTCACCCTTAAAAATTATCTGTGCATATTAAACTGAGTTAGTGCCTTTCATTAATCTTTACCGTGGTCACAAGAAACAGCACAAAATGTAAAAATTAACGTGCAACTTAATTCTTTGCATCTAGTGACACTTAAACTAATACAAAACAGCTTATCACCTCTGATGCTTTAGTGGCTTCTTGGAACCTTAAAATATATTAACTGGGTTACAACCCCAGGAACTCTACACGAAGTTATGACACAAATTGTGTCTGACAATCCAGAGCACAACTAACTTTCAAAACTTGCCAAGTGGCCCTAGAATAAGGCTTTCAGGTTTGTTTTGTCAGCAAGCCTCTCTCTAGGCAAGCAGTAGCAGTAACAACAGTCAGTCTTCTGTAAGGAGTCGTGCTGATTATAATTTTGCTTCTCATTTTAACCTATGACGTTTGACATAAAATCTACCCGCTATTTACTAAACCTCTAAACTGAGCAAGTACGTGACAAAATGAGACATAAAAGAAAAATATCAGCATAAAGGTAAATTAGTAAAATGTAAGTAAAATGTCATTAATCTTCTATCAAATATGTCCAACTATTATAAAGGTAAAATATTTAATGCTACCTGATAAATTTAATAAAGTTTATTTTATTCCCAAATTTGATTTATAATTGTGTTTATTAAATTATGTTTAATAATAATGCATTCTACTTGTGGATCTATTTTATTCTTAGGATGGTATCACTTAAGCGAAGTTCAGGGCATCTTTAATTCAATTTATTCAGTTCCCATTTGTTGATGGGTCCTTAATTTTTTTCATTAATGGTCCTTAAAAGTACTTAATTTCCATGTGCAGAAATGTGTACGAACCCTGGAATTATGTTTCAAATTGATTTGACAAGATTTTAAAATAAAATTCAGATTTGAATTCAGTTCAGTATTCTGAACACCTGGTTATGCTGAATTCTATATTATTCATAAATATAAAGAGTAAAAAATATATTGAAACTAATTCAATCTATCTTTAATTTTGTCCTGCTTGCACTAACTTCTAACCAATAAATGCAGTATTTTAAATTTAAAAAAAATAATGCAGATCTTATCTTTAATTTTGTCCTGCTTGAACTAACTTCTAACCAATAGATGCAGTATTTGAACTAAAAAAATAATGTAGATCTTTTGTATTTTAAAAGTACATGTGCTAATCTCTCTTCCTACAAAAGATATGTATGCAGACATTAAGCTGTTGGCCATGATTAAATTACCTACAATAGTGTCTCATTGCCTACAGTAGTGTGTCTGTGTGTGTGTGCGTTTTCTGAAATTAAGTGTAGTTAATAATTTTTCAAAGTAAATCATTCTATCCCATTCAACAGCCTAAAAGATGAATTTCTTATGATTAGAAAAATTTTATTCCAGTTATAATGAGATGATATTATCTCACTGTTAAGTTTCAAATTAGTACATGTAGCTCTTTTCAAAAAAAAAAAAAAAATGTTTTGCATGTGTTATCCTTTACAGGAAAAGATCCCATATTTTTTATTTTCATTTATTGAACTGATTATTTACTAATCGAGTCTAATTACATTTGTTGCAAAACTACCAGTTTAATATCAGAATACCTAATATATGCTTACTGCGGTATTTAAAAAAATATCATTTACTATGTGAAACTAAAGTTCGTTGTCTGTTGCAGTAATTATTTACTTTTTTATTCACAATTTAATATCTCTTTTTCAACGATTAAAGACTCACAGTGAAAGAAATAAGTTCAATTAACCCTTTAACTGCTTAAGACGTCTTTACACAAATTTAAAATCGCTCGAAAAATGTTTAAGACGTATATACTCAAAGCCCAAATTTTGCCAAAAGTGCTTAAGACGTGTTTAGACGATGCGCTCTGGTGTTCTTTCCCCTACCTTTCTGCAGGTGGTTGTCAGTTGACACAAAGCGCTTAATGGGGTGTGAAGTTATCAGGTTCAATGTTCCATCTTACTTTCTTCGGGAACATGCAAGGACCTGACTCGGAACAGAGAGCTTACTAAAGCTATGTTCAATAACTGTGGAAAGTAGACAGGATACACAAGAAGGGTATACAAAACCCTTTATTTTTTCTTTATTTACAATAACTTCCGTACTTCGGAATACAAAGACCCACTACTTGTGGTCTAAACGTAAGAATATAAAAAATATAACTAAACTCTAACTTAAATTTGGAATAATAAACGTGGAAGATTGGCCTTATATTAACAGGGAGCCGTATGTAGTACAGAGAACTGTTAACACTACAATACGTTTAGAATTATCAAGAGGATTAAACCTCTGGCCTGGAAGGCAAACGGCAACCGAGTAAAACTTCTAAGGCAAGCGGCCTGCTTCGACTAACTCCTTCCTCTCTCTCGCTTGGCAAAAAGCCACAACTTAAGTACTTGGCGTTCGCCAGACAAATTTTGCATAAATACGTTAACGCTTTTAATTCTGGCCGGAAGTAGAAAATAAGAAGTGATAGTAAAGATTTAAAATAAAATAAACGTTAGTAAAACTTAAGATCCTTACATACTTCCCGCCAGAGTTAATTAGTTTGAAACTGAGGTCTAAAACGACCTTGTTGAAAACTTTTAGCTCTAGAATCTAACGCGAGGCCAATCTTTTACAAACATTTTTCGCTAGAAACTAGAAATTTAAAAGAAAGAAATTAGTTTTTACAATAGCAGCTCCCAGGACACGCAATTTTTTCATCTGTACTGCATCTAAACAGGAGCTTTTATTCAAATCTGGTTCCTTCCAGAGATCTGGAAGGAAAACTAGTTTAATGAAATGTTACACAATGAAATGGCAAGTAACATGTATAATTACATTTCTCTTAACATTCTTATTTCATTCATGACTATTTTAATTATCTCTCCCTGTGCTCTCTGACATGTGTTGTAAAAGAACACCAAACACGAATGTGTTTTATGTCTACGTGTTCAACACTTCCTCCTACAATCAAAGCACTAACGTGTTAAAAATTCAACATACCAAGACCTCGTAACACACCCTAACTTCAACTCTAAACCCTGAGGTACTATTCTGAAAGTGGCTAACTTTCAAGTGTAGCGTCAGAGAGCCTAACTATATTCATTCAACCTTTAACACATATTCACCATGATTTAGTCTTTTTACAGTCACACGAATAAAAAAAAAAATTTAACATTACTTTCACTTTTACCATATCACGGTATTTCTTAACATTTGAAATAACAGTTTACATTGTATATAAGAACATATTAACATGCCGTTAATTTTATGCATTTGAAAACATACATTAGTAGTACATTGTTAACTTCTATTCTTTTCTAAGCAAGTGCCAATTCTTCTACATTGAAATACTACATTTCAAAAAAAGTCTTTCAGACTAAAACTTCTTTCTTGCCGGAAAGTTTTAAATAAAATTTATACAATAACTTTTACAATCTTTAAGTCTTTACACATCGCTATTATACATCAACTTTAGTTTTACACGCGAGTAATTGAAAAACATAATACCAAAATCGGTAACAACTCATTTCTCGCCCTTTTGGCGTTAAAGGTAGACCTCGCATGAGGTAAAACTTCTTGAAATCTGCCACTTGCAGTAAGAATGAAAGATTAACTTAAGTTTGCAAAGTAACATAAAATTTTACTTATCTTTGTGATATTCGGACATTCTTTTCTGAGCCCAGTCCTGGAAGGTAGCGCAAATTCTGGTTTGATTTATCCTCCTTCTTGTGCGGGCTCGCCCTTCAGTGCCTTCCTCTAGAAGCTTTCTTTTTCCTCCAGTTCGGTCACCCTTGAATACCTTCTTTTTCGCCTCTGCCTGTGGTCTTGGCCGTTTGATGGCAGCTGGTCTTGGCGGAACCAGGAAACTTCTTTCGTGTTCCTGCTTGGACCTCGTTGCTGGCCGTTCAAATTTTCCTTGTAACTTTTCCTCCGCCGCCGGTGGCCCTTCCGCAGTTCGGCGACATTTGCTGCGGAGAGTCCTGTCGGATGAGTAGATCTTCTGTTTTAGAGCCGGGTTATAGTTGCCGTCATTTCTCCTGGCTCTCTTTGCATACGTCGTCCTTCTCCCTTCTTCATTCTGGGGTGTTCGTGAGCTCTCTTTTCTGGATGGTGGAACGGCTTCTTTTTCTTGCTACCTTCAATTTTCCCGCGGGAATACTTTCTTTTCACTTGCTCCTGCCTCTTAATGGCTTGCCCTTGTACTTGTCGTTGTTCCACCTCTGGAGTTTGTGCCTGCGGTGTCTGCTGTGCCGGATCCTGCAGAAGATCTTTGAAAATTTGCATTTTATTACGATCATAGTAGGGTTTGATTTGATCAATGTTTGCGGAGCAGGTTTCACCATTTCTAGCTTTTAACACTACTACAGCGTGAGTTATTTTTTCTATGACATATGGTCCTTCAAATCGTGGAAAAAATTTGGCAGTTTTATCTTCTGGTGCTGAAGAAAGTGAATGCTTAATTTTTAATACTTCATCCCCTACTTTATAAGTTACTCCCCGTCGTTTCAAGTCATAATATAGCTTTTGTTTTCTCTGTGCTACTTCAGTATTCTTTTTTGCTTCTTTAATTAGTTTTTCTATATCACCCATTTTAAATTCTGGGGCTCTTTGTTGCACATAAAATAATTTATCTAACGGCATTACACTCTTTCTGCCTAAAAATAACTCAGCAGGAGTTTTGCCTGTTGTATCATGTTTTGCGGTCCTAAGGGCGAAAGCAAATTCATTGACATAGTTATCCCAGCTTTTATGAAAATTTTTAACATAACTACAAATAATTTTCACTATATTTCTATTGACCCGTTCTGCTATATTTGATTGTGGCCGATACGGGACCATTTTTAAATGACGTATGCCCAGTTTTTGGCACATGTCTTCAAATACATTACTTACAAATTGAGGACCACTATTCGATATAACTTTTAGGGGCGCCCCGTATTTTAAAATATATTTATTTAAAATAGAATCAGTAACTAATTTCGCGGAGGCTCGTTTTAAGGGAACAATTTTGGTCCACTTACTAAAATGATCAACCATAACAAGGAGATAGCGACTTTTATTTAACTGACTTTTTGGGAAAGGGCCCAATAAAACGATGCCAATTATTTCATTTGGAAATTCGGATTTAATACTATTTAGAAACCCGGCCGGGCGGAAATTAATATAATTAACTGCTTGACATGTTGGGCAGGACTGGACATACGTCCTTGTTAATTTTTGCAGTTCAGGAAAATAGACTGCCTCGCGTACGCGTTGGATAGTTTTTCGAATACCAGCATGAGAAGCTAAAGGGCTGTCATGGAGCTCCTGCAGGATATTTAATCTAAGACTAGCTGGGATAACAGGTCGAAATTCGTTGTTGGAATTCGTAGTTTTTGTATAGAATAATAGACCATCTATTAGTTCGTAATGGGCCGCCCTATTTCTTATCGCCACAATATCTTGGTGGCTAAAATTTTCAGGATCCTTTAAATACTCATAAATGCTTCCAAACTCAGGATCCTTACCCAGTTCGGTTATTACAGTTTCTCGGGAATTTATTGTACATGCTGTGAGCATTGCCACCTTTACGGTATTACCTTCTTCATCTATTTTAATTCTGGATAGGGCATCTGCTACGATATTTTCCTTTCCGGGGGTATGCTTGATTACTAGATTATATTCTTGTAGCTTGAGTGCCCATCTTATTAACCTTGGGCATAAGTTTTTCCCTGAGTACAATCTAGTTACCGCCGCATGATCAGAGTACACTGTTATTGGCGCCTTTCCAAAATAGACTCGGAACTTTTGCACTGCTAACAGAACTGCAAGTGCCTCTCTCTCAGTCGCGGAATAGTTTCTTTGTGTTTGATTTAAAGTTCGGCTAAAAAATGCCACGGGCTGCTGATTTTGCGAAAGTACCGCTCCTACCGCATAATCCGAAGCATCCGCTGAAATTTCTAAATTCTCATCCTTTTCAGGAAATTTCAACACAGGGGCTTGCGTTAATGCTTGTTTTAATTTTTCGAAAGCACCATTGGCTTCGGCCGTCCACGAGAATCTTGCCCTTTTTCCTTTTTAATTTTAACAATGGTTCAGCCATAGCTGCAAAATCTTTTATAAAGGACCTATAATATGAACAAAGTCCTAGAAACGAAGAGAGCTTCTTCGCCGTGTTTGGAGTCGGATAATTTTGTACAGCGTTTATTTTTGATTCGTCTGTCTCTATTCCTTTCTGAGATATTTTGTAACCTAAATATTTTAATTCAGGGGCTGCAAATTTGCACTTTTCGACATTAACTTTTAGACCGGTCTCATTTAATAAAGAAAACACCTGTCTTAAATCCTGTACATGTTGGTCGAGATTATCACTAGTAATAATGATATCGTCTAAATAGATAAATGTGGACTTTCCAAGAACAGGTCTTAACACAATGTCCATACATCGCTGAAATGTTGCCGGCGCCCCTGAATGGCCAAACGGCATACGCAAAAATGCATAAGTGCCAGACTTGGTTATAAAAGCAGTCTTAGGCACGTCCTCAGGCCTAACCCCTATTTGAAAATAACCAGTCGTTAAGTCTAAAGTCGTCATATATTTGGTGGATGTTACGTTCCTTAGGATTTCTTCAATAATAGGTAACGGATATACCGGATATTTAGTTATGGAGTTTAATTTACGGTAGTCAATTGCGAATCTCCACCTTTTTGGATGTGTCAAAGGATAGTCATTATTTTTCTTACATAAAACCACCGGGCTAGCATAACTACTTGAGATGGGCGCTATGATCTTTTTACGTAGCATATTGGTGATATGCCATTCTACAATTTTTTCCTTATTCTTATCATACCGGTATGCTTTGTGGCGAACTGGCATTGAAACTCCGGTGTCAATACTATGGTTAGTAACCTGAGTAAATCCTGGAATATCACTAAATAACGAAGCAAATTCACTTACCACTTGTCGGAGTCTTCCTTGCTCGTCATTAGGCAGGTGGTCAAGATTTAACATTGGCGGTTCAGCCTTTTCTCCACGAACTGGTTTCATCGTCAGCTTAAGGGACGCTTCATTAAAATCCAGCGTTGCTTGTGCCTCTAAAAGAAAATCTATTCCTAAAATATTATGTGCTTGCAGATTCTTTACTATGAAAAACATCACCTTTATTTGTTCGTCCTTGATATGGACATACAGCGGTAATTTACCTATACACTTACATTTTTCTCCTTGCGCCGCTAACACTGTCGTATTATCCGAATTATATATGCGGTATTTCCGAAAATACTTCCTAAAAAAATCTTCTGCCACACAGGAACACTGCGCGCCTGTATCCAGGAGTGCGGTGGCTGGGATATTATTCACTAACACTTCAATCTTCGGAAGAGTCAAATTTTTCACCATTACTGTATTTAACTTGAAGAAAGAGGGGTTTTCGTGGCCTTCGGATTTCCGCACCCTCCCATCAGCAGAAATCTGTTTTAGTTTAAATTATTTTTCATTTCCGTGCATTCCTTCTTTTTCCACTGGCCTTGAGACTTTTTTCCTGGATTGCTATTGAACTGTCGACATTCGCCGGCTGTTTTTGAATGCTCGGGTTTCCTTGCCCACTGATTCGCTTTGCTTCCGTAGCCATGTGCTTGAGTTTGCTGTAGTCTTGGCGCACCAAATTGGTTTCGCTGTTGATATTGGCGTCTTCTTTCAATGTCCGCCGTTCTTCTACTTTCAAACTGGATTGCTAGCTCAAATAACTTTTCCAGTGTAGTTGGATTTCTTAATTCAATAAAGTCTTGCACTTGGGGCAGTAACCTCGGCAAAATCACTTGAATTATCTCAGGATCCGGACGGTTTCCATACAAGAGTTTGAAGACGTGAATTTTTCTTAAAATAAAGCTTGAGAGATTTTCGATTCTTTGCTGATATATACTAAAAAGTTCCGTTTCTAATTTCGCACGATCCCTTACAACAGGGAAGGCTTTTACTAGGGCAGTCTTGAAATTCTTGTAAGTATAGGTGGGACTTTCTGCTTGACCCAAGAGACTTCTGCCTATACATTTGAACCAGTTAAGCGCTTGGCCCCTCAAAGCGCTGGTAGCTAAGGTAACTTTTTGAAATTCGTGCACAGGGTAGAGCATGAAGTGGTCATCCAATTTTTCCAAAAAACTGGTTACCGGTGGGTTTCCATTAAATGTTGCTTCTGGTTTCATCGAAGCGCGCATGGTCTGGACGATGTAACCAAATCCTTCCAGGGTGGCAGCTGGCATTTCTGGATTCTGAGCCGCTTCTGCAGGCAGCACAGGTTCTTCTTGAAACTCGGCCATGGTTATTCTTCTTCGTAGGGCGCCACTATCAGGTTCAATGTTCCTTCTTACTTTCTTCGGGAACATGCAAGGACCTGACTCGGAACAGAGAGCTTACTAAAGCTATGTTCAATAACTGGGAAGTAGACAGGATACACAAGAAGGCTATACAAAACCCTTTATTTTTTCTCTATTTACAATAACTTCCGTACTTCGGAATACAAAGACCCACTACTTGTGGTCTAAACGTAAAAATATAAAAATAAAACTAAACTCTAACTTAACTTTAAAATAATAAACGTGGAAGATTGGCCTTATATTAACAGGAAGCCGTATGTAGTACAGAGAACTGTGAACACTACAATACGTTTAAAGTTATCAAGACGATTAAACCTCTGGCCTGGAAGGCAACCAGCAACTGAGTAAAACTTCTAAGGTAAGCGGCCTGCTTCGACTAACTGCTTCCTCTCTTTCGCTTGGCAAAAAGCCACCACTTAAGTACTTGGCGTTCGCCAGACAAACTTTGCATAAATACGTTAACGCTTTTAATTCTGGCCGGAAGTAGAAAATAAGAAGTGATAGTAAAGATTTAAAATAAAATAAACATTAGTAAAACTTAAGATCCTTACAAAGTCTCTTTGAAAAGAGCACTTTACGAAAGAGTCCTGAGAGTGAAGTATCATTGTCAGACAGCAGGTATGTATTATCTGTGTGCCGACTAAAAGTTTGCAAATGAAGATGTTTACAATTGTTTTACAACTGTTTTTGCTTTGTGGTACTTTATACAAATGAAAGTCAAACAGAATCAGACGTTCTTATAGTATATTGTCGAGTTTTAGTAGAAACAGGAAAAAATAAGAATTGTAACGGAAGACGCCCTTTTTAATAAATCATATTTTATACAATCAAATATTTTATTTTTGTATTAAAAGTTGATTACAATTTCTGATTCGTCAGGAAAAAATATAAAATGCAGCAATCAGCTTTCTTGTTTGCCCTCGTATTTCAAATGCTCGTTATTATAATGGTATATTCTTCTTTTTACATTCTGAAATGTTAAAACTGTGCTTTCAGCATGCCTGAGTTTTGTACTCATATGTGTGGTTCTGTGTTCCGTAGAAATGGCGAACTGACATAAAAATTTTATGAATGTTGAAAGGAAGATGTTCTACTCAAAAACTTAAGTGGACTAAATCAATATGCCGAAGAAATTTCTAGAAATATTTGTTTTAAAAATTTTATTATTAAGATTTTAAATCCAAAATCTTTTAAGATCTAAGGGGGAAAATACGTATTCCTTGAAACTTTTTTGGAAAGAAATCTATCGGTATAAAATCGCTTAAAATGAATGGAGGGTAAATTAAGTAAAACAGTTAGTGTATGGAAGGGCTAGATATACTACTCACAAAAAATTACAGTCAGAAGAACAATTACCTAAAGAATTTAATTAATTACATTAAAAGAATTTAAAATAAATCAATATCTCTCCAAATGTCAATACTAACAGCAATAGCACAAATGAAAGTTATTCTCTAAGTTCTGAACTTAATTCATCTGTTGGTACGCAATGATTGTGTCTTTGCAATTACCTTTCATATAGATGCTACAAAAGTCCACCAACGACGTAGCAGTAAAATCTTTGAATAATAATTGTTTGAAGCAGGTTCAAATCCTGGCGAATGGATTGCCTGCATATCAGTTTTCATAAATTTTTGCTGCCCATGTTTAATGTGAATATGAGACAATTTCAGTTAGCTTTTCATGATGATGTGCGTTGACTACGCGTCCTCACTCGAGTTGTGTTTGGTTTGGCTTGTTAGATTATTAAGCACGCGAAGGCGATCTGCCTAAGGGGAGGTATGCTTTCGAGACAAATTTTCTAAGGGAAACAATCTCGTACTACAAAAAGTTAAAACCATAAAAACGCCCATGCAATCAGCCTGTTCACGGAGTTTTGAATGCAGGTCAGACTACCAGTATGTGAAGAGATAGCCCTCGTATAGTTTGCCGTAAGCTAAATAAAATAATTAAACATTCTTGAAATCGCTTAACATTTCTTAAATGGCTATAACTTCATATTATACTATGCTACCATTTTTCCTCTAATATGAAATTTTGAGCCTTTTCGTTATCGGACAGCCCACCAGCGACTGAGCGGAATCTAACGGAACAATTGGTGATTCTGTCTGGGGTTCGAATCCTAGCAAACAGGCTGGCTGCAAGGATGTTTTCTTAGTTTTTCATATGTCTAACATGTATTCAAGCCAATTTCCGTTAGGCAGTCCTCCAATGAAGGCATCCTTCACCTTAGGCAAATAACCCTCAAGTGCCTTGCCATAATCAAATAAACATGCATCCATAACATGCTTCAACTATTTTTCTGTTCAAAAGTGCAGGCGCCAAAGTTGGCCCCCGTTGAATGAAATATGTTGTTTATTTTTTTGTTTGTTTGTTTTTTATAACAATGTTCTTGTTTTCGGAATCTGAATAATCAATAAAATACTCTTATAATATGCGATTCTATTTTGCTTTTTGTTTAATGGAAAATTAATTTAAGCTACAAATTTCTTACGTTTAGAAAAATTTTCGATTGTCGAGACGAGTTGCTGTCAAAAGCACATCTTCTCGTTGCTGCATATATTTATTTAAAGAAAATTGCTTGGCGCTTGTGCTTTAATTGAAAAGATCCAGAGAATTTTCAACACGGAAATAAAGTTATTAATTTTATTGAAGTTTGTGGATTCTTTGTGTTTTGAGGTAAAATTCAAACTATCAGATACGTGATAACCTTAAAATAAGGGTATATATAATGATGATTTTGCGGCCAGACATTCCCAGCAAAATATATTACAAAAATTTATCTATGTAGAATTAATGTATATTCCGTTTAGTATTTGAATTTATCAGTGTTATTACACATCAGTTTATCAGTGTAAGTTATATCAAGATTTAGTTGTGTTCAATATAAGAATTTTATTTTGTTTATATAAATCTGATTCGTTTAATAATATTATATTTAATAAATACTATTTATTATGTGTCCAAATCTGTCAAACCCAATCAATGGCCTCCTGACTAAGATTTCTGATTACTGCTAGTTCGAATTCAAACCCAAACAAATGAACTGGTTGCATGGTTGGGTTTTGTGATTTCCCCTATGTGTAACATGAACATGAGAACCTTTTACTTAGAAAGTCGTCCATGGAGACATCCATTTTCTTTGGCTGATAGATCTTGTTTCCTTTGCCATACTCAAATAATCTAAAATTTTTTCAAAAAGACTAACAGATGCATATAACAAAATAAAATTAATTAAATGTATATAATGAAAAAAAAAAATTGAGCTAAAAACAAATTTTAATCATTTTTTAATGCAGTAGTTTTAAAATTGCTTGTTTTCAAATTTTATTTCATTTTTATGTATGTACTAATATACAGTTTATATGTGCGAAAGTGTGCTTGTTCAGCATATCCATACATATTAATTAAATAAATCTGATTTGAAAATGCATGCACTAACGCTCTATTCTCGTATCTTGGAAAACACTGCACGTAAAGTATTGTCTGAGAAAAATATTTATAAAGAAAATTAAATTATTCTCTTACTCGGTGCTGTGTAAAACAATTAAAATAAGCTTATTAATTTTTTTCTTCTTTATTAAAAACAAATTAGTTTCTTTTTCATCTATATATGAAAAATACCAAAATCTTGCTGTTAGGCTGGAAATTCTTTAAAATATAAAACTCGTTTTTTTCAAACAAAAGTTTCTGGGAAATTTCTCTAGGTCACCAGGTAGTAACAGGACCACTGAATGTTTTTTTCGAAAAACCCAATGAAGTGGATGATTTCACCCCCAAAAGGTTTTCTTTAACAAAGCAGATGCGGTCCAAATGGCTTCTGAGAAGCATTCGTATTTGAATAGCTAAAAGCTTGAGTTGGAAGACGTATTGTTCCGAAGCAATCAGTCAGACGGCAATAAAATTTGTTATAGATATTTCTCTCTCTGTGGGTTCTTGAAATCCTGGAATGGGTGAAAGTTTATTTTGTTTTACATATACAGTGCAAAGTACATAATCCGGACTCGTTGGGACTTCGGCAATTCCGGATTAGGGGTTTTTCCGGATTATAGATAATCAATTTAAATCTGTTGAGATGGTGTGCAGAAATTATACAATTAAAAATATGAAATCGTAATTTATGAAATAAAGAGCAATTATGATCTAAAGGGTATCAAAATTTACAAAAAAAAAAAAAAAAAAAAGCTTAATATTTATTTGTTTACTTTATTAAACATTTCTTTCAATGTAAGCTGTTTAAGTTGCTTCGTTTTTTGTGCTAATACTTACTCTTTAATTCTATAAAAGACATAATTTCTTGTTCAGTTACAATGTTCCACTGTTGAAGTCCTGTAATTGCTGTGTCGAGAATACCGACTAACTTGTCAATCGAAATTTTTTTCATTTTCAATAACCTCTCCGTCACTTTCTTAACTATTGGAAGCACGCCGCATGTGTAAACACATTACGCGCATGCGTAAGTTTTTGCTTTGAGGTCCGGATTATGGACTTTGTACTAAGGAAACTGCATGTAAAGCAAAATAATACCTGGCACCCATGTATGTTAGTCATTGTACATCCCCTCAGCTCTTCGATTGGATATTAAGAAAAGAAATTCCTATACTGCTTTTGTATTACTTGTATAGTGAAAGATTTGAAAAAAAATAGCTTCATATGAAAAGTGTTTCTCTGAGGAACGAATACAGCTGAAAACATGTTTCTGTCTTCCGTATATCCACAAAACAACATGAAATAGTACTGTACTCTTTTGTGTTATTTTAGATTTTTATATTACTTTCTGGTAAATTTTTCGATTCTTAAATTTCTCTCTCTTTTCTTACAATACACAAGCACTCTTTCAAATATGGCTGACCTATGAACCTAAATTTTTATGCTATAAAATTTTATATAAAAATTAGCCGTAATCATTAGACACTGCTTTGTGTATATTATATTTATGAATACATGCCTGCAATTAATACTAAGAATACTGTTGATAAAATTTGTGATATAATTAATAATGAAAATACTGTTTAAGCTAAAACCCGATTTGAATCCTTTTTTCATTATAGGTTAACATGAGCCAAACAGGTTTTCATTAGAAATATACAATTATGCTAACTTGATACATCAGATAGAAAATATTTTATCTTCATCATCGGCTATGTGATAAAAGGTTTTCACACTTAAGATTTTGGATTATGATAAAGCACACAGAACCTATTTGTCTGAGGGAAAGGAAGTCTTTGTGGTAGATTTTTTTGAGGGAAACAAACTGTTAATTCACAATTGTGCTTGTGAAAAACCCCTAAACCTCCCATGCAGCCGCTAAAATTTACCTGCGCTCAGCTATCTTACCGCTTGGAGACTATTTGGCTTTCTGAACTTACGCAATATCTATCTGAACTTGGGTATTTGCATATAAAACGAGCAAAATAAATTGGCACATTGTAAATAGTACATTTTATGGAAAACAAACTTTCTTTAAAAAAGGAAAATTAATTGTAAGGAATAAGATGGATGCATTAATTAAACGGCAGCCAGTAACAGCACTGATCATATGTTTTTGTATAGGAAATCATTTTGTTCGTGTTAACGTACAACGGAAAATATCCACAGATTATATTTTACAGTTTTTAAGAAATCATGGAGTATCCGTTTTAAGGGAACACCTTTGTGGGTAATTTTCTAAATAAAATTGGCTTGAATTCACATTACGCATGGGGAAAATCATAAAGACAACAAGCAGCTAAACTGTTCAGCTGCCAACAACAAACTACCAACATCCAGCAATCTTATTCACTCAACTATAGTGAACTTAAATTACTGTTTGTATATTATTAGTAGTATTAAAATAATGAAAATATTTATTCTAATAAAAATTTTTGTTTAAAAATATCCTCCCTAGTAAGGTATTTTCTTTTGTTGGAGATTTGGTGTCAATAATAAATGCTATGTTCAAACAAGACATTTATTTAGAGCATAATGCTTCAAAAATGTATGCTGAGATCCCTAGGAAAAGAATATTGCTGAAAAAAATATCTCCGAAAAAATATTTCATTATTCATATTCTTATGATTAATTATTAAATAATTAATAACTGTTATAATTATTAAATGCAATGCTTATTTATACTTTACAAAATGTACAGCAACACTCTTTCTTTACAAAAATACCATACTGAATAAATTATATTGTAAGCTAATGAGTAACAACATTGCTTTGTTTAATTAAGATACAATAACAAGCCGAACAAATATTAATTTGCAAGTCAAACAACAAAAATCGGCGTTGTATTTTCAAATTTTCTCAATCTAATTTTCATTATATTTTATCTCGTTCATTTGCGCTTTTGCAGCTGAGGACGATGGTTTGGTAAAACCATCAAAACTAATCCTGTGAAAATTTGAAAATATAACACTGATTTTTGTTGTTTGACTTCCAAATTAATTGGCTTTGTTTGTTATTATTATGTCTCATCTTTCCTATTTCAGATAAAGTTTACTAGTGTTTCTTGGACAGGAAAGCAAGAATTTTTAAATTGAGTCAATAAATTTATGATACACTGAAAACAGTTTCAGGTTATAATTCCCTTTCTGAATATCTTGAATGTATATAAAAAAGTAAAATGCAAATTTAATATTAATATTATCACCCTTAAATAACACCTAAATGTTTCGTTTATTACTCTTAAAACTACGTAATAATTAAGGTAAAAAGAAATTATTTAAAACAATTATTATTGGCATGCAGTTGAAGAATATAGGAAAATGTTGAAAGTTTTAAAGATTTTTAATTAATGACAAAAATACAGAAAAATTGGAAATAATACGAAATGTTTCAGCAATATCTCAGAAGGCATGAAAGTTGAACCAGATATTTGTCAGAATAGAATTTAGTGATAGCAGTTTAATCAGTCTTCATTGATTATTACCCGAATTGAAATTCAGGTGATAATCAGTGACATACAGATTTAGGTTACTTAAGTTGAAAATGCGTAATAATTAAACCGGGTAAATTTTAAAACCAATTCATTTGAAAATAAGATTGTTTTAGGGAAGTAAACTTTTAAGTTTTGCAGCTGTACCTTGTGGCATTGAGACGGTCATCACGGAGATTCTAGTCTTTGCAATTCTCTTGACAGCTCACATCTACGGAACAATATCTAGTAATCAATCTCACTTAGCGGAATCATTGAAGTAAAATTCTGGGTGGGATGGGAAATAACAAAAGAACTCCTTAACAATTTTCAGAGGTTTAGGGTTATTTTCGCGACATTTTACGGGAAGTTTGGTCCAAAACTAGTGACAGTTTTAAAGGGATTCGCAGAAAATCACTCGACAGGCTAAGAGTTAAATAACAAAAATTTAATGAAAATGTAACAGTAATCATATAATTCTGAAACAATCTTAATAATATTGTTTTATATTGTTACACACAGGGGTGAGCTATAGGAGGCTAGAGTGACTCCTTTGTTAAATTTGTTTTCAATTTGCAAGTGCCTTGTTCTTCCCCACCAGCAGTTGAGCAGCAAAAGTCGCCGAACATTGCCAGATCGGTCCTGGGTTCGAATCCCGGCAACAGGCTAGCTGCATGGGCATTTTTCTGATTTTTCCATGTGAAATAAGCCAATTTCCCTTAGAAATGAAGGTATCCTTAACCTTAGGCAGATAGCCTGCAAGTTGTTTGGTGTAATTAAATAAAGCAAACCAAACCCTTTCTTTTCGTTTGTGGCTTAGAAAGTACTGCTGCTGAATGTATATATAATAAATCAAATTCATATGGAAAACTATTTAAAGAAACCCATTTAATTGCAATTTAATCTGAATTTTTTTTTTTTTTACGTGATTTTGATGCAAGTTTAATATTTAATGATTAAAATTTAAATTGAAAATTGTAATGGCAAATTAAAATTTAATAGCAGCATGTAACGCTTGAATAGTTCTACACATTCAAATTTAAAATCCTTGTATGATTCTCACCCTGCACTGTACCAATATTTAAATCTTAATTTTTAATAGCCATTTATTTATGTGGTTAGGTGACATATATGTTCACTCAACCATGCAAGTAAAGTTAATTTTAGTGTTCATTTCCATTCATTATAAAAACCTACTTCAAACAGAAAAGAAGGGGAGAATGAGTTTTTCTTTTCTGTAAATGAAATAAAAAAGAAAATATTCTGTCATTCTTGTATGATTTCAGAAATTTATTTAACTTTAAAATCTACCGATTGCCTGCTTTCATTCACGAAATGCAGATGTACACTGCTCAAAAAAAAAAAAAAAAAAAAAAAAAATGAGACAGTTCTATATCTCCCGTTCTACTGGGCCGATTGACAAAATTCAAATTGCGTTCTTCATGTCTCGAAAGCGCGACTTAGGATATATATTAGATTTATATATAGCACTATTCTAACATAGGTATTTTGACACAAAATCGGACTTTTTCTGAAATAACATACCAATTTTTTTACATATTTCGATTCTACAGCTCAAATTACGCCTAAATATGAAATTTTGTAAAATTTGGAGCGAAATGTACGGAGAAATTCACAAATTTATGTTGGCCCTTTTTGTTCAGTTTGCGCCAAGAATAGTTCACTTGGCGAACTTCTTAATATATGGCAACCTAGTTTCCTTTCCCGTGAGAGGAAAAAAAATCACCATCGTTCCTTTTTTCCAAATAATATTCTTTATATTATATTTTTTATTATAACTGTTATTATTTTAAGTAATTTTTCTTTTTCGAATTTCATTTTAATTGTTTAAGTTGCATTTTTTTTTTTTTTAACTGTTTTAAAAATAACTGTTTTAAAAATTTCTATTTACCTATTCGAACTGCGTAAATAAAGGTGCAGTGTTTATTTTTTTTCAAATAGTTTTCTTTATATATATTTTTTATCCTAGTTATTATTTTAGGAATTTTTTTAATTTTTATATTTTTATTTTAATTGTTTGTGTTGCATTGTCTCTTCAGATAATTGTTTTAAAATTTTCTATTTATTCCTTCGAACTGAGCATTTTAAATATATTTATCAATATAAATTTTCCAGAATTTGATTTTATTTATTTGAATTGCGTTTCTTTTGGAAGAATACTTTGTAACCCAGACTATGATGCGATCAAAAACTGCATATATTAAAAGAGAAAATACAGTAAAGCACAGTTCCTTTCAATGTTCCGTTGAGAAAAGATATATATAAATAAGAGATATGTATAACGGACATTTTAACTTAGGATGACTTGCATAAACTGCTTTAAACAGTTTTATCATTGTGCCCATTGCTTTACCCAATTTTATCCTACATTTGGTTTCTTAAAAAGTTATTGATATTTTAGTGAAATATTTTATTTTTGAAATCGCAAGAATCAAATATCATAAGATTAAAAGCTTTTAAATTTAAAAAAAAAAATGTAAATACTAAATTTTACGCAAAAATTTATTTTTTCTTCAGGCATTCTACTTTATTTTTGCTCTTTTTCTTTAGGCATTCTGCAAGTATATTAAAAAGCATCCAACTTTTCGAAATATCTTGGTATTTCTGACAATCATTTTAAATAAAGTTATTGCCTTCCATTTCATAAAGGCCAACAAACAGCCGAGCGGTAGAGAATTGTTGAACACTGGTAGTTCACTCTGGGGTTCGAATCCTGGTAAACGGGCTGGTTGCATGGGCATTTTCGTGGATTTTTCTCATGTGTACCGTGTATGCCAGCTGGTTTCTCTTAGAAAGTTCTTCACGAAGTATTTGGTCAGGAGTCTTTATTGGATTGGAGCCTTTATCAGTCTTTAGAGGCTAAACATTTTGAAGGTATGAGATGAAAGGAAAGTCTGGTTTCATCAAGAGATTTTGGTTTATTTAATTATGACAAAGCACACTAGGGCTATCTGCCTGAGGGATGCCTTCGTGGAGGACTTTCTAAGGGAAACTGGCTTGCATATACGTTACACATGGGGAAAACCACGAAAACGCCCATGCAGACAGCCCGTTAGCGGGATTCGAACCTCGGACCGAACTACCAGTGTTCAGCGACTTTACCTTTCGGCCCCTGTTTCATCAGGAGGGGAAAAAACGTATTTAGGTGACATCCACATACATCACTGGATAAATTCCTGAATCTTCAACTAATTCGACTGGGAAAATCATGGGATTCTCCATTTATGATACGATATGATGTTCTATAACGTAAGTTAAATTTATACAACCGTATAGTCTACAACCAGTCGCTCTTCACTTTAATCTGTAATGATATCGTTTTTGTCTTTTCTGTTAACACAAGCTCAATTGATGGTATTTGGTGGTGGTGGTGTACACGTCCAAGTGTTTTCTCTTTGATCACCTAAATTCTTTGAAGTATCCTGAAGGAATACTCAAAAGCGTCCAACTTTTTGAAACATCTTGGTATGTCTGACAGTCAAATTTCCCTGCAAATTTTTGCTTAGTTTTCTCGTTAATTTTCTTCTTTCTGTCTACAGTTATTTTAAGTGCTCACACAAGGAAATTAAGATTTTTCGATTGCTAGACTTCCATAAATTTTGCATTCTTGTCAATTTTTTAAAATATCAATTACATGAATTGCGTTTCAGCTGAAGACAGCTTTTCATTTTCTAGTCATTTTAACTATAAGTAAAGTTTAAATCGAAGCCCAAAGGATAAATATTTTAATTAAAAGATTTTTTGCTAAAACAGTCCAGCAGTGTTTATTCTGTACCACCGAGTAACCCGATTCTTATATCGGCTGAAACAATCTAAATCATATTAAAGATCATGTTTTTTTTATACAATCTATAACGCGAAAGAAAAATTAGCTTCTTAAAACATTCTTTCTAAGAGGATTAATAAAAAATATTATATTTAAATATATATATTTTTAAAGCTGGGACTTGAACCAAACTGTCAGACTTTTAAAGTTTAATTTACATGGTGCTTATAATTAAAGTTCCAAATTGAAATGGTCATAAAAGCAAAACTACCGGACCAAATGTTATCAAACTTGGGAATCGTGTAAAGGAGGTTATGGGAATTTATTTTCCGCGGGGAAGAAAAAAAAAGAGTTCAAAAACTCACCGCCAGTGGAAAAATGGCGCTGTATACAATATTGTTAAATGAAATAAGACATGAAAACCTCTGTTTAAAATGTGTTTAACAGTTTCCGAAACGTGCTACAAAGCATCTTCAATGTAGCGTCCAGCATTTTCCGAAAGCAAGTTAAATCCTGTTACTGCATTCTCAACAGCAGTTCTTAGCATATCAGGAGAAATGTTGCGGATATTTTTCATTTCTTCCAAATTGTTCAGATTATCACCATAAACAGTGCTTTTTAGATAACCCCATAGCCAAAAGTCACAGAGATTGAGGTCTGGTTGGAAGAGGGGAATTGTCAGCCTATAAGACGTTCATTCGTGAAATGTTGCCTAAGTAACTATGCAACACACGTGAGGTGGGGCCCAGCCGTGCATAAAAATCGTACTATCTAAAATTCTATCTTACTGCATTTCATGTGTCACGAAACATTTTAACATTGACTCTGCAATCACAGTGGTCCAGCTGTTGCCTGCTCTTCATCAGAAAAATGGTTCAGTTATAAAACTAGCTGTCATTCAACACTAAACGGTGTGGAATGACTGCTATGTAATCGAATGCAGTAGGAGAATGCAATGGAACTAGATAGATAACATGAGGGATTTCTTTGGCCCAAATCGATTAAAAGCGTTTTGAATCAGTATCTTCATGTTTTAGGGCCGAATTCAGGCTTCAAAAATTACAAATTAGTGATCTGTAAGAAAACGATTTCCAGATTGTACGCACTTGTGCGAGTGATTTGCGATCTCGCATTTTCTAATCGCTAATTCGTGGTTTTCACGGACGAATTTCTCACTTACACGGATTGCGCACTGGACTTTTATCGAATTTAACGCTTTTAAATGGTAATTTCCCTACTTCAAAGTTTCTTAAGGGTATGCAACATATTAAACCCATGTAACAAAAGGTTAAGTTAGATTCCGACCCATATTTCGTTTAACAATATTGCATATTGCCATTTCCCCCCTGGTGGTGAGGTTTCGAACTTCCTTTTTTTCGCGGAAAATAAATTCCCATGACCTCCTTTACACAATTACCAAGTTTGATAACATTTGATCCAGCAGTTTTCCTTTTATGACCGTTTCATTGTGGAACTTTTAATAATATACAGAGTGGTTATAATTAATTTTAATTTGAAGCTATGCGTTATATGTATACAATGCGTAAATTTTTCACTTTTATGGAAAAATAAAGAATTGAAGCAAATATACTTAGGATAATGGACCAAATCTGAAAAAATTTCCCCTCCCTCCGAAAATCAAATATTGAAACTTCGACCTTGAATTTATTGGGTTATCGAAATATTTAATTTGACTTATCTTCTAAGTCCTAGTTCCGACAACAATTCCGTCAAAATTCCGAATTACTGAAGCTGAATGAATCCAGTGATGTATGTGGATGTCACCTAAAGACTTTTTTCTTTCCACCTGATGAAACAGCGGCCGAGCGGTAAATCGCTGAACACTGGTAGTTCGGCCCGAGTTTCGAATCCCACAAACGGGCTGTCTGCACAAGTGTTTTCATGGTTTTCCCCATGTGTAACGTGTATATGAACCAGTGTCCCTTAGAAAGTCCTCCATGAAGACGTTCCTCCCTTTAGGCAGGTAGCCCTCGTGTGCTTTGCCATAATTAAATAGTTCAAGCCAATCCAATCCAATCCTTAATTAAATATAATTTATTTGTAACTTCTACTAGAACTGACGGTAAGAATTCAAGTGCAAATAAATAATATCGTGTGCAATCTTGATTAATAAAAAATTAAAAGTATTTGCACAGAAAAATATTTGCATTCAGACAGAAAGTTTTTTGAAATATTTGCAATTACTTTATAAGAAGAATTTATTAATAACTGTAATAATTACTTATTATATTACTCATGATTAGGATTCAGTTTTTGACAATTACATTTTAAATTAGAATTTTAAGGATATAATGAAAATACGCTACGCACAAAAATACATTTTAGGATAAAAAATGAGTTAATTTTTTATGTTTTAAAATTTCTTGAATTCATTTAATAAACATCGTATCCTCGTTGTTAATTGAATCCAGAATGTTGGATGTCGTTTATATAATTATTCTTACTTGTCCACAGAATCTGCTGACTTATCCAGCCATTACGTAGCTGCAAATCATTTCTACATAACCATTGAACTTCCATTAATTCAGTCTCTAGAGGGTTATATGTTTATATCATAATTTGACTTTTATAAAAATGATTATTCTAAATCTTATGTTTCTATAAAAATATATTGTGCTTTAAAAATGTGGATGATAGTATCAGCTGCTCTTTCAGCCACTTCAAAAGCAACAGTTTGTTTAGAAATAAATTATGCAGTTAATGTCATAAAATTCAAATAAACATCAAACAAAAATTCTCAGTTTTAGACAATTCGATTTAAACGAAGTAATGTAGCAGACGATAAAACGCCGAAGATAAAAATTTACTCTTATTTTTTATTTATTTATTTATTGTTAAAAAAGATAGAGAGAAATAAAAAAAAATAGTTAAAAATTTGAATAATGTCATCTATAATTTAAAAAAATAGCTTTTCATATATTATTAATAAATATTTATTACGCATCATTGAGGGAAAAAATGTCATATAATTAATTCTCCATAAAATTTTACTTAAAATTAATAAAATTAAATAAAGGTTAAAAATAGCTGTGGTAATTTAGTGTAACAAAAATCCATAGACCACATTTGGCTTTATTATCGCTCAAAAAAAAGATGCCAAATTTCAAAACGCGAAAATATGTAAATTCGTGTATATCTTAGAAAATTTTGAATAAAAAAGTCTAATTTTTTGCAGATATGCTTAAAAATACACCTACTTAAGATGATGGTAAAAATTTTATAGGTTATAATTCAAAACGTTTTTCGAAAAATTTATAAAAATTATTTAAAAATAGAAATTTAAAAAATAAAACACAAAAAAAAATGGGTAAATTTTATTTGGAATGAACCTAAATTTCGAAATGTGAGAAAAAAAATCAAAAAAGTTTAATAAAAAAAGAGATATTAATAAATATTTGCCAAATTCAATTAACATTGAGGAGCTAAAATTTTGAAAGCTAATATTTTAAAAACTAGTCGTACGATTTTTACAAAACTTGGTACTCTGGCATAATTTGAGTCGTAGAATCGAAATATGGAAAAAAAATTGGTATGGTATTTCAGAAAAAGTCCGATTTTGTGTCAAAATACCTATGTTAGAATAGTGCTATATATAAATCTAATATATATCCTAAGTCGCGCTTTCGAGACATGAAAAACGCAGTTTGAATTTTGTCAATCGGCCCAGTAGAACGGGAGATATAGCACTGTCCCATTTTTATTTTGAACAGTGTACATAAGTTATGTGAAATATTTAACTAATTTCCAATTTAAGTTATGTGAATTATTTAACTAATTTCCAATTTATTACTTTTTAAATATCCTCTTATTTGCTAACAATCCAGATGTTCTGTAAAGTTATATAAATTCGTCTGACACTGATCAGGCAGGATATAAATGTTGCTCACCTTTGAAGCTTTAAATCTACTTGGATTCTTCATTCCCAAGCTTTTATTCTTCTGCCTAACATTTCTGTAACCAATGTTGCATCCAGGGACAAAACAGGTTGCATTATAAGACTTATTTATAATGGAAATTGATATCAAATCATTATTTTCGGTATTGCTGCCTATGTAGAATACTAGGACAAGACAAACCACTGGTGATTGCAGCACCCTCTATAAATAATGCGATGACCATTTTTGGGAAAAGTGGTAATACCACTTTCACCTCCTTCATTATACTCCGTGGTAATAAATATTCACAAAATCCACACAATTCAGAAAATAAGTAGAATTTCAATTACTCATTAAAGCTAAACAAGAACTTCACTCTAGCTGAAAATCCAACTTCTAAAAAAAAATTCATTCAGTATCTAAGCAACTTATCACTGGTCCCACACAACCTTACAAATCTAACCAATATTATCTTTAATAAAAAAATAACCATTCAGTTCTTCCAAAAAAAATCCAAATTTTTAACTCATATCTGTTATGTACAAATTACATAATCTCTATTAACACACTTTAAAAAGTTAAAAAATTCATATTTCATTAAAACACAAAATTGTCCTGACATTTAAGCAATTCATTAAAAATGGAAATAGCCAAACCAATTAATTAAAAAATGCAAGTTGAACAAAATACTTTAAAGCATAAAAAATGCAAGTTGAACAAAATACTTTAAAGCAAATAATAACTACATCAAAGAGCACACATGCGAGTGCAAACATATTAAATCAGTTCTACTCAAAAACACAATATTCACATAAAATGCATAAAGAAATTAAGTACATAATTCAAAACATTCAGAGTGGTCTGCCAGTTGCAAAGTTGCCGCATCATTTTTATGTAAAGAAAACTTTTAGTGTAATAATATATTAAGTTTTAAACTGACTAACGTTCTCTTTCTGGTGCCAGACAAAAAAATAAGGAAACTAGGTAACCAACTATAAAAATTGAAAACTCTGATACTGTGTGATTGATCTAAACCCAAATTACATTAATAAACGTCTCTTTAAAATCAATCAATTAACTCAATCAAGTTCAAATTCACACTTTTTAAATCAATAACCTGAAAATAAAAAGGAATAAATCTTCACTGGTGCTTGGAGAAAAAGAATGCCATCTCTCTTTAAAAAAAAAAAAAAAGAATACCATTTCTTCAAATCACCTAAACTATACTCAATTCATTTCGTAATTATCTGTGATAAGAACAAATTACTTTTCAGGAATTCAAAGTCACAAATACCAGAGAAGAAATATTCATACATATAAATCAACCATTTCCCCATAATAGCCAATAAATACTTTAAGAGCTCAATCTCATCATAAATGCTATTTGCAATCCGTTGAGAAACATTAAGACCCCTGCTTCTTCCCAGACTTTTCAAAATAACTGTTCCCCGTTTCATGAGAAAGTCTAAGCATCAAAAAATAAATAAAAGCAGCTTTTAACTGCCAAAAATAAATATCCACTTACTATTCACAAAATAATTTCAATTAAATAAAAACCATAATAGAAATAGATTACATTATCACAATTAAAATTAGCAACGCAACATAGCTTGGTACAAATATAGTACTAGGTTAGAGCCAGCACTAGGCTTCGCTGTCCAGTTTTTCTAAAATTTTTCACTCCTTAACAATATTGCCACTTATTGTAGCAGCACTGGTTGCCCAGCTCTGATGACAGCATTATACTTCTTTAATCTGTTAATATTTTTTGTCTTCCTAATTTTTTATCGTCATGTACATCTGGCACATCCTTCACGAAAGCTTAGTAGCCCAATAGAAAGTTGTACTATGATCCCACTGCTTGATCATTATAAATTTCACGTGAAAGTGTGAAATTTTGTTAGAGTTTAGCCTGTGAATGTTTTGCTTGTAAGTCTGATCTTTCATCTTCTTCAAGTCACAGTACCCTCATATACCTACATACTCCATTTCAGATTTATTTTCTATACACAGTTGTATAACTATTAGGGCTAACAATAAAATAAGAAGGTATTTATTTTAAACTTTCTTCTGAAATATTCTACTCAGAAATTTAAGATGACGGTAAATCATTTGACTGCCTTTATGGGTCCAAATAGTTAACAATTTAGGATATACCTCTATATATGTTGTCAAAAATTCAAGAACTAAACTATCATGTAGACATCTGCCATTTCACAGAAGGCCTCCACATTAAACATCTGTACATGTCCATAGAAATGTGGAGAGTATATGTTCATGTTATATCTGTATTTGTAAAATAAATTCATTATAGTAGTCACATGTATGTTTTCTTTCTGTACCATTAGTTTTGATTTACCTTGTATTTATAAACAGCTCAAAATTAAACGGGTATGGCTAAATAGTTCAACTAATAGACAATTGTAATATCTGCTCAGCGAAGCATTTGCACAACCTGGCACCAACGCTAGATTTATTAGCAATAGGTTATCTATGTCTAGAATTATTGAAATGATTTGAGAAATTTCAGTGATGTGTGACACACTGATTACTTAAAATTTTTTTCTGATTACTTGAAAATTACGCTAATTAAAGTTATTTATATTCAAAACTTTTATTATTATTTTTGAAGTGAAACAAATTTGGACTTATGACTCTCAAGCTTTCATGAAATCTACCATGTTGCTTCTGTTGTCTTGAAGGTTGGCAACCCCTGCTATATACATTGAATTTTGTAAAGATGCATCATCAGGAAGTCCCGTAAAAAATGCCATTTTTCCAATACAATTACGGTGACACCTGATGGTTAAAAAAGTGGCTCTTCTGGCAATTACATTTTTCATTAAGATAACTAATGTTTTTCTGTGCATTTATGTAAAAAAATGCATTCTAATACTCTGTATGTTTTTGAAATTATTATTTTTCTGTTATTTTTGAATCACCTGGTATATTTTTATATTAAAGGATACATTCCATTTACATCTGAAATAGCACTTAAATAATCATTCTTTTTCAATTTATATTTTCCCATGCCTTTCAGCAACTGATGATCACTCAAATATCAGGCCTTCTTCAATTGAAGAGGTAGTGAAACATAGCGTACCTTTCAGATTTAGGATATTTGCTGTAGTGCTTGGATTTAAGCCTGATATAAGTTCTTTTGAGGATTTAATTCATCTTTATTGTCCTGAATGCTTCTATATGTAAGTATCACTCTTATTTGTGTTTTTCTGTTAGGTATTGAAAATTTACTTATTATTCCAAAACCACTTTTGATATAAATAAATTTAGCTTAATGCTGCCATGTTTACTTAAAAATTAGACTTCACTTCATGCTATGTTTTTTATTGTGCAATTTTTTAGGATCTTAAAATTGAATATTTTAATAAATGAAACTGCAAAGAAAGAGTTTAACTATTACACTAAGGAAAATAATTACATTGTACTATAATACTAAATAAACATAAAAATGCTAAATAAATTAATGACTATATATATATACATTATCACTAATTTTCTCTAATTGTAATAGCCATGTCTAATTGAGCGATTACAGTTTAGGCCTGCATCCATTATATTTCCAGTATGCTGGAAAACAAATATATAATGTATCATTTAATTATTCCTAATTTTCTTTTCTACATCGCAGTTGAGTGATAAAGTCACTGAACATGGGTAGTTTGGTCTGAAGTTCGACTCCTGGGCTGGCTGCATTAGCGTTTTCGTAGTTTTCCCTGTGTGTGTCATGTATATGAGGCAGTTCCCGTTAGAAAGTACTCCACAAAGGCAACCTTCCCCTTAGGCAGACAGCCCTTGAGGCTTTGCTGTAATCACATAAACCAAAACAATCAGAACCATGCTCACAACAAGTATTCACCTGCATCTTTATTTCTTAAATTTTACCCCTAAAATGTAAAGGGTAATTTTTGAGTAAATACAGCATTTTTTTATTTTTATGGGTGAATTTTTGTATTCAAAATTCAATTACTATTCAAATTATTAGTGAAATGTATGCATGCATGTTAAAGTGGGAGAGGGAAAATGTTAATTTTGAACATATAAATGAAAAACATAATGATATTCTTATCACAAAGACTATATTCACAATACTTTTTTGAAGTTTTTATTTTTGAGCTAAGTAGGTAATTTAGCTTAATAGGGAGTAGTAAATATATTGGAATGAATGAAGATAAAATATTAGCATACGGGGGAAGTCCGTAATCTGGATGTCCATTATCTGAAATGATCTATAATCTGGACCTCAAAACCACGAACTTTTTTTTTTGTATGCTTTATGCATGCGCGTTTAGTGTATAATGGACGGTATAAGCTAGGCTAAAATTATCTTTACTGATTCTGGAGCAGCCAAAGGATCTACAAAGCGATAGCATGTTTCTATGTCCATCAAACAAAAAGTGGAATTGCTGCAAAAAAATGGATAAAGGCATATCCATCTCAAAATTATGCGAGGAGTATGACATTAGAAAGTCAACTGTATATGACATAAGCAAAAAGAAAAAGGAACTTTTTGAATTTTTTGTGGATTCTGACACCTCACTTGCAGTGAATAACAGAAAAAGGGTTCGTTATGCTACAGGCAGCGTCGCACTGATTACGTGCCATTGACGTGTCCAGTGCTGATGCTAATGGCTCGAGCCAAAATATTTCATGGACTGTGGAACTTTGTAACTGAACAAGAAATTATGTCTGTTTATAGAATTAAAGAGAAAGTGTTAGCACAAAAAACGAAGCAACTTAAACAACTTAAATTGAAAGAAATGTTTAATAAAGTAAAAAAAAAATAAATTTTAAGTTTTTTTGTAAATTTTGATACCTTTTAGATCATAATTGCTGTTTATTTTATAAATTATGGTTTCATATTTTTAATTGTATAATTTCTGCATGCCATCTTACCAGATTTAAATTGATGATCTATAATCCGGAATTGCCGAAGTCCCGAGGAGTCTGGATTACGGACTTTGTACTGTATATGATTAAATAACTAAATAAGTGAAAGAGATGATAAATAATTTTCCTATGGTTTATTTCCGCATTTGATGTTCTTTTGATCATTCATTTGATCATGATTTCTTCCTTCCTCAATGGCCCTGTAAAGAAAATTGCAAACAAAACGTTACAGATGCCTTTTAAATCACTCAAATGAACTAAAAGTTCTCCAGATAAATGAATATGATAATTTCATAAATTAACAACTATTTATTGTTAAAATAAAGCCTTAAATTAGCATTGCTAACATAAACAACATCAAAAAAGCTGAAAACACTGTATTCTAAAAATTACCTAAAAACGAAAGACTATTTTTCTTAATAACAATAATAATCATTGCCATTCAACAACATAAAAGTAATAACAAAAATATAAGTTAAAAATCATAGGTGACATAGCAGTTAAGTTTAAATAACAGTATTAGTTATTGTGCAATCTTTAACAGGCTTGATGGCGCAGGGTGAGCCATGGCCTTCTCAAGAAGCTTTTTCCTGGCGAATCTTCTACTTGTTAGTGTTTTTCAGGTTTTGGTTTTTAAGACCAGTAGGTCATTTTCAAGCCAGTCTAACCATCTTAGATTTGGTCTGCCTTTTTTCTGTGTGCCTGTTGGTCTGGTGTTGAAAACATTTTCTTGCACAGTCTTCATCCATTCTGACAATGTGGCCTGCCCATTTTATTCTTTGGTATTTAATGAAATTAATGATGTCAGGTTCATCATATGAGCAATATAGCTCCAAATTTAATCTTCTAAGCCACACATCTTTCTTTTTTTTTTTTTTTTCCATTCCTCAAAAAATACTTCTCAAACCCTTCCTCACAAAAATGTCCAACATATTCTCATTCATATGCATCGTGGTTCAAGTTTCACATGCATATGTCAGAATTGGTCTTATGAGGCTAAAATTATCTTGTGCAGTACAACCTTTGTTTTTCTTTGAATTTCACTTGATTTCATATATTTTTGTATTCCATTTAAGCATTTATTGGCTGCAGTGATTCTCTTTTGTATTTCTATAGTAATATTGTTCCTGTTGTTAATTTCAGAGCCTAAATATGTGAAGCTGTCAACCGTTTCAAATATATATATTCTCCAATTTCTTAGTGAGTGTCTTTGAAGTCTGTTTTAGTGCATAGCATATATTTTATTTTCGTTAATTCTCAGGCCCATCCAAGCTTATAAAATAACAAGAAAATTAGAGAGATCTTAATTAAAAAGAAAAAGCTGTCAAGAAATTCATTTTTCCCTACATTTTAAAACTAATGGTTAAAAGTTGAACTTTACTTTTTATATGCTATCAATAAATTTTGTTATTCTATTATTTTCTTGTCAGAAAATTAAGGTTTACAATATAAAAACAAACATTTTCACTCTACATACTCACTTTTTTGCATTGTTTATATCAATGGAAGTTCTGCCATGAAATAAAGTGTGATAATAGTAATTTGAACTTAGTATACTTTGATTGAATTCAGTCTAATGCATTAATTTAGAACAGAAATTCTCAACTTTTTTTATTGTTGTTTAGAGTCGTAAATTATTTCAGAAGTTCCTCGTAGCAATTTGAGCTAAAAGTGTATATTCTATCAGTTAATATTCATAAAATTGGTAATTTCATACCAAAAATAGTTACTTTGTTTTAAAAATACACCCAATTAAACTCTCTCAACAAAATAAAATTGTGTGAGACATGAATCTATACTTGAAATAATTATTTTACATATGAGCACAGTCAGATCCTTTCATAATTAACTTCATACAGTTGAAACTCCCGATAACGAACCTCAAGGGACCAATAGTTGAGGTTTGCTATAAATCTGATTTCATGAGAAAAAATTAATCATCACACAAAACAGTGTAAAAATTTATTGATGAATTAACAGAAAAAAAGACTGATTAACGTTACATTTTTCCAAGTTAATAACAGCGATTTTTTTTAATCTTATTAAGGATTAATTACTATGAGCAATTACTAAATTTCTCTTTCACTGTTTTTCAGTTCTGCTATATGTTTAGAATTTAGCATGAAAAATTACTTAACATAAAAGTTAGGATTTAGACCCTTTTCACCATTTATACATCTCCATCTAAATACAAATTTGTAATAGTGAATAGTCATTTTATTTGTAAAAATATAAAACACTAAAAATGAATCACAAATTTACCTTTAACCAGGGTTGCCACGCTACCTGGAAAACCGGAAAAAGTCAGGGAATTCGAAAATTGACCAAAATATTCAGGGAAAAGTCAGGGAATTTAAGTTTTTTTGTCAAAATCTGGAAAAGTTCATACAACGATCCCGCCAAAAAAAGCGATTTTTGCGCCGACGTCAGAAGAGGTAACTTTTTTGACGAATTATGTATCACGTGATTGTCATTCGGGTAGCTGGCATAGAGCCAATTTTCGCAGCTCCAATTTGATTGTCTTTTAGAAAGGCAAAGCAACTTTTGGTTTCCAGTATTCTCGAGAATCGCATGTGCAGTGCATGAACTAAAGAAAGTACCTGTTCTCGTATAAAACAAAATGGGTTTAATCCTAGTATACGGTACTATGGAGGTTAGAATCAAAGAATATGTATTGTAAAGAAGGAAAATCTCTCTGCAACAGACGTGGCTGTGGCTCCATTCCATCACAGAGGGAAACAGCTGTGTATGTCTGATATATCTGTCACCAAAGCTCGAAACCGGTGTCGAAGTTCGAAGGTCACGTTATCAAGAGTTCATAAAATGAATATCGTTTAAAGTTTCTTTAACCACTTGCGCTAAAAAGACGTGCCACGCACGTCAAGATGCTTTTGTCTCAAACCGCGAGCGACGTGAACACCACGTCGATAAGCATTTATCGCAAAAATGAAAATAACGTGGTGCACACGTCGCCTAACAACGAGATTGTTTATTTCTCGAGTTACAGTTCTGGATTGCACTCGCAGATGCGGAGCGGCGTAAATGAGACACTTTACCGCTTGTTATATAGTAGTGCACGGCATTTTCATTAGATTCGCGTCATGGACGCCAACAGTGATGGACGTTCGAGCTCTGAGCTCCGACATGCGAAAAAGGATACCACGAATACGGCGCCGCCAGCAGGCAATCAACTCGACTTCGCAACCTTTGCAAGTTCTTACAGACATGGAAATTACTAACTCTACTCCTCCTGCTTCTCCTTCAGCCCAAGAACTCTCAAAAAGTGCACTTCAAATATACGCGCTAAAGACCCGGCACACTGATCTTCTCTTCGATATTCAGCGTCTGCAGAGATCTGAAACACCCAACAAGGACCTGATGATGAAACAACTACAGGATGAGGGTGAGAAAATTTTATTTTCCTTACACGCACTCTGTACCCGCCTCAACATTAACCTCTTCACTTTACCAGCTACTGAAGACGAATTCATAAAGGAATTCCAAAAAACCACCAAAACCTCTGAACCTGAAAATAGTAATCCAAAAACTACCTCACCCTCATCCTCAAACCCACCCAAAGAAACTTCTCAAAATGATACCAAAAAAAGATCCAGGCCAGTCGACAGCGACGGCTTTGCAATCCCCCCTAAACATTTGATTGCAAAGAAACCACCCAACACAAAAGAAAACTCTAACAACATTACAATTACAAACTCTTACACTAACATACAAAACGTCACAGAAACCACAGAAAACGTAACGCAGCAGCCGGCTGAAACTACAACACCCAAAACTCAGACACCACCACCCATCTTCATTAAACCGCGAGCTGATTGGTTCTTTTTACTGAATCAGCTACGCAGACACGCAACGACTGTCCAATCCAAACAAGACATCGAATTTCTACGACTCACTACCACTAATGAAACAGACTATCGGACAGTCGTCAGATTTCTCACAGAAAACAACATTCAATTTAAGTCTCACACACTAAAATCTGACAGACCACTCAAAGTGGTCATTAGGGGATTACCCTCCAACACTCCGATCAACGTTGTGCAGACTGCGGTCGAAGTACTTGGTTTTAAAATCCATAAGATATCGCAGCTGAAGAAATTCAAGACAAAAATGCCAATGCCACTCTTCTACCTCCAGATACATAACAGCCTCAAAGCTTCAGAAATATATTCAGTTACTGAACTCCTTGGCACAGAAGTGGTGATGGAACACTTCAAAGGGCAGAAAGGTCCCTCGCAATGCTGGCGTTGCCAGGGATTCTTTCATTCTTCGGAGGTCTGTACGTTACCTCAACGATGTGTCAGATGCGCTGGTCCGCATCAGGCGAAGGAATGCACCAAGCCCTTCGAGGAACCCAACAAATGTGCTAACTGTTCTGGAAGCCACGCAGCAAACTGGAGATCCTGTCCAAGATTCCCTGGATCCAAAAATCGTCAACCACCAAAGCCAAGTACAAAACCCAGTCAGACCGTTGGCAACACGAACAAATTTAGTATACAACATAACTCATTTCCAACACTGCCGGCTGCACACACTCCCAGTGCAAATAATACTCGTCCTGGAGTATCCTACTCTGCTGCCCTTACGGGTATGCAACAGACTGCACCCCCACTTATTCCAAATTTATCGGTCCCCTTAGGAGCAAATCCGACTCTAAATTGTACCGAGATCCTTTTGGCTATAATCCAAATTTCTAATCAGCCTGGCATTGACCAGAGCAAATTACTTCTGGCATTCAAAAACACGTCGGAGCTGTGACGGCAAACGTGTAGGACGTACTGAAGTTACTCTCCTGATTTTCGCAGATCTGCCCCAGTCCAGTAGGCGGACAGAGATTGCACTTTACTTTTTCTTACCTTCGGGTAGTTAAAATGTCCTTTTTTAGGACAGTCGGCGATACTGATGAAGACATTACGGAACCGGATCAACGGACTTATGATTTTAAGGATACGGAATTCTCAGAAAAACCTTCAAATACCAAACAGAAACTTCCTCTAAAGTTGAATGACTTTTTGAGCCCGCCTGAGACGAAAAAGAATAAGAAAAAGAAAACTTCGCATGAGGGGAAAAATGATGAACCTTCACAGGAGAGAAGCATGATACAAAATAGGGAAAACGTTAAACCCACTGAATCAGCAATGTATAAAATCGATTTACATGACCAAGAAAAGGAAAGACAAATCTCAGCACTAATAAAAGAACACGGAGTTAGCAATCTTCTGGAAATTCTTAAGCACGGGAAAACTCCCGAAACCCTGACGGATGAATGGATCTCTCCCAAGAAAACTGCGAAGATTCCGAAAGAAACTGCGTCTATGGAAATCATCACCGAAAATAGATTTAAAGACTTAGAAGAAAAAGAAGATATTGAAAATAACATGGAGACCACCAGTGAAACGGAAATTCCACCACCAATTGTATTTACACAGAAAGAAGTAAATTGGATGGAGATAAGAGAGCTACTTTTAACGGTATGCTCGGATGAATTCGAAGCAGAAACGAAAATGCAATCTATTTATGTGAAAGTCAAAACTCCCAACGAATATAGAGCTGCCACACGCTTACTACATGCCAGGAATATACCCTTTCACACATATAGACTCGAAAGTGAAAAACCATTGAAAGTGATATTAAAAAATCTACCGGCCAGCATGCAAGAAGAACTGATCAAAGATGATCTTGAAAGACGTAAATTCCCAGTCTTGAAGGTGAAACAATTCACACGCAGCCCAAAATTTAATCTCGAAAAATTACCAATTTTCCTAACCGAATTGAAGAAAAGCAAAGCAGGATATGCCATTTATCATCTTGACAATATGTTCAATATGAACATAAAAATTGAAAAATATCAACCAAAGAAAAGAATTATTCAATGCTTTCGCTGCCAGGAATACGGACATTCCCAACATTTATGCACGAAACCAGAACGATGCTGTAAATGCGGAGCACACCATCGAAGCAAACTATGCCCATTAAAACCGGAAGAAAAGCCAACATGTATTTTCTGCTCGAAGCAACATGTATCCTCATATCGTGGATGTGAAGTTTATCAGAAAAAATTCGAAAAGAAAAAACCTGTACCAAGTGCACCAAAATTTAGAAATAACAACGAAGATTTTCCTCCTCTCCCGACAAGAACTGATAATGGAAACACTCAAAACGCCGAATCCAGTCGTAATAGAAGTAGAAACATCCAACCTCCGCCTGAAGATCTTAATGAAGCAATAGAATGGATCAAAGACCCCAAAATCAATAACTTATTAAGTAACATCATCAATCATATAAGAAAAATAAGAACAGCGAAGAACTCTGCTGAAAAGTTTATGCTAGGATTTCAAGCAGTCATGTCGATAATAAAGTTCGCCGAGGATTCGGATTAACTTCAAGTATCACAGTTAAAAATATTATCTGAAAAATTCTATTCATTAACGTCATGAACCTCTCTTTTAACTTTTGGCTTCTTTTCAAGCAGCAACCGGAGAGTCAGCACTTGGGTGGGTGACCACCCTCGTGACTGGCCTCGACGAATGACGACCTTGGTGGGTGAGCGAAGAAATTCAGGAGTAAACGCAGAAACGTTTCGCCGCTCGGACAGCCACTGCTCATTTTGTTTTTGCTTAAAATCGCAGGATTTTTATCCTTTTGAATTTTTTCGCCTCTGTGCGGGTGCGTATTGCACCACTATCCTCTCTAATCAACTGGCCGTATGGCATGATCAAAACCGATTGGATTAAGGCTCGTTGTAGCCAAGGCCAATTTTGTAAAAGATACCGATTAGATTAGATTCAAAAACACCTTACCGCAGCTCAGAGTGGCTCCATCTGGTGCTGACGCGGCCTACTATATCTTTGAGAGTTATATTACTCTCCAATTCTCTGATTCCCACATTCATTAAAATTCAATACCTTGAAAGGGTTGAAAAATCTAAAACTATGCACCTGGAATGCAAATGGCATTCTTTCCAAATTCCATGAGTTTAGAGACTATGTAGAAGAGAAGGATTTTGATATCATTTTTGTCCAAGAGACCAAACTCCAGCCAGGGAGAGCTCCCAAGCTTGTAAATTATGCACTTTATAAAAATGACAGGCAAGCTTCGAATACACGTGATGTTTATCATGGTGGCACTTGTATCTACATAAAAAATTCAATCCCGCATCGCAGAAGTGACACTCCAAATATGAGCAAACTTGAAGCAACAATTATCGAAATTTTTATTCAAAATTCACCATCCCTAGTCCTGATCTCTGCCTATCTTCCACCAGGTGGAAATTTTCCTGTGGTCGATTTTAATAAACTGCTCAATTTTTCAAATAATCTTATCATAGCTGGTGATTTAAATTGTCACCACCAGCATTGGCGTTGCCATAGATCAAACCCTGCTGGTCGTGGCCTCCTAAAATGGGCTCAGTGCGCCCAAATTAAAATCATTGCGCCGGATTCCCCCACTAGATATGGTTCACGGGGTGCCCCCTCTTTTATAGATTTGGCACTCTTTAGAAACATCCCTTTTGGATATCAAGTGACTGTTGAAAATTGTTTATCATCAGATCACAACCCCGTAACCATTGACCTTAGCTGTACTATTTTTACTCAAAATTTTCCGGCACTCGTCTCTACAAATTGGGACAATTTTCGCTTTAAATTAAATTCTAAAAGCATACCCTCCCTCGAAATTAAATCCAGCCATGATATTGACAAAGCAGTAGATCAGTTAACGAACACCCTTACTGATACTTATAAGGAAGTATCAAAACCCACCCTCAGACCCAATTTTCGTAAAATACCTCAAGAAATTAAACTCAAAATTAAAGAAAAGAATAAAGTACGGAGACTTTGGCAAAGAAATAGAAATCCTGGCTTAAAAATTCAACTCCGTACTCTCCAAAATGAGATCAAGGCATCATGTGACCAGTTCTTCCAATCACAATACACGAATTACATTCAGTCCTTAACGACCAATGATAACAGTCTTTGGCGCGCATCAGCCCGCCTACGCAAACACAAATCTAACATTCCGTCCTTAGCTACGGACGCAGCGGTGGCTCACACAGACGCTGAGAAATCCGAATTAATTGCGGATTCTCTTCAAACTCAATTTACACCACATAATGAAGGAATTTTTGCGAACAACGCAAGTTCTTTCCCACAAGATGTTGAACGTTTCCTCTCCTCGCCTTTTGCGAGAGAAATACAATATACATCCATGAGCGAGGTAAGTGTATACATTACCAAGCTCAAACCCAAAAAAGCCCCTGGTATGGACTCTATTTCTAATCGTATGATTAAAAATATACCCACCCATTATCTATTTTTCTTAGTAATGCTTATAAATTTTATGATACAGCATTGCTATTTTCCTCAAAGCTGGAAACAAGCACTTATTGTGCCTATTCCAAAACCAGGCCAAAGCCTTTCTAACCCTCAAAATTATCGACCTATCAGCCTCCTATCCTCGTTATCAAAGATATACGACTTTGTGTTACTTAAACGCCTGAATAATTTTCTCCGAAATCACAACGTTCTAATTGACGAACAATTTGGATTTCGAGCAAAACACTGCACCACGCACCAGCTGCTGAGGACAGTGGAGTTCATTCACGAAGGGTTTCGTAACAAAATGCTTACTGGCACTTTATTTCTTGACATAGCCAAAGCATTTGATAGGACTTGGCATATAGGAATTATTATCAAGCTCATACGACTTGACGTTTCGGCCCATTTAATTCATATAATTAATTCGTACCTCACTAATAGATCTTTTTCTGTACGAGTTAATTCTATCATTTCGACACCCCGTCCTATACTAAGCGGCGTCCCCCAAGGGTCACTTTTAGACCTAATTTTGTTCAACATTTTCATAAATGACATACCAAAATCACCAAGTATCACTCTTGCACTTTATGCAGATGATACGGCCATCCTAGCTCAACACAAACGCCTGGAAAACTTAGTCCAAAACATTCAGAGTTATCTCTCTAGCCTTGAGCACTGGCTCATCACTTGGAAAATAAAAATTAATGTTGCTAAATGTGCTGCTATGATATTCAAACGTAGCCCCCTCCCGTACCCTTCCATTAATATTAAATTCTTTGACGACTATGTTCCCTGGTCAAACTCTTACAAGTACCTAGGAGTTGTACTTGATTCTAAATTAACCTGGCGCCTTCACATTGAAAGTGTTCTCAATAAAGCGAAAGGTGCTAGAGCCCAACTTTACCCATTTTTAGCTCGGAAGAGCCAACTGTCAATTAAAAACAAAATTCTTCTCTATACATCAATTATAAGACCTGTCTTCATGTATGCATGTACAATCTGGGGTACTGCTGCAAAAACTCATGTGAAAAAACTTCAATCCTTTCAAAGTAAGACCCTACGTATGGCCCTGAATGCAGCCTGGTACGTCCGTACAGATGTGATTCATTCGGACCTAAATATTAAACCTGTAGATTACCATATTAAAAAGCTTAGTCAAAATTTATTCCTCAAAATTGAACAGATTGATAACCGAGCACTTCAGCGGATTCCTGCATACGATCCTGCTATTCGCAGCTCACAGAAGAGACCGAGAGCCGTGATTGGCCGAGAGTTCGGCATCTACCCTCCATCCAAAAGGACAAGACACGCCCTCTCAACATCAGTTCCAGCTCCCGCGCCAAGAAGGAAGGACGTCTCTTCAGCGAGCTGCCATATAATTGCTTATTACATCTTCTGCAACCACTATCAAGATCTTCAAGCAAAGTTATCAATCTGTTTACTTAAGAATCACATCTCCCGCAGATTTCAAATCTGCCTAAGAATATTTTCATCGCGATCTCTATAATTATTTGCACTCCCTAACACAAGCCACATGCCAATGAGCCTATTAATTGTAAAATCTTTCCTATCCGCTTTTTGCTTTAGTGTTTGTACTGTGTATATAAAATTATAAAAAACCAAAAAAAGTATAAAATTAAAATACAAAAAAAATTTTTAAAAAAAAAAAAATTATGAAACTTAAGTTTTTATTTCTCATCTCTATCCCTAAACTCTCTCGAGCCTGTGGCTCCCTCTAGTGTGCATCAAGTAAATCACTTATGCCAAATTTTTCTTATTTCTGCTCGCTTTTATTAATTCTGATGTGGAGGTAGATGGTTTTGAACCATAGGAACTCCGAAATTTTTAAAATCATTGGCATTGGCAGTAGTGCACGGCACCGCAACCGTGAAGTTTAGTCTTAGCGCAAGTGGTTAAACTCTAAAGGAAAAGAAAATATTTTTTGGCGCAAGTAAATTAATTCATGGATTAGTTATTTTCAGAGAAAAAAAAAAAAAAAAACTACGAAAATCCGTTTTTAAAATTATTGCGAAAAATCCAAGAAGAAACGTCCTTTGATAAAACGTTTCTTCTTGGATTTTTCGCAATAATTTAAAAACGGATTTTCTTTTTGTCAAAGAGCGTTTCTTCTTAACACGTGTTTCTCAATTTCCTGTACGCATCGCGGAGAGGATAATTCTGACCGCCAGGTTCCGTCGCCAAATCCCTTGGCAAATTTTCCCTCCGCATTCTAGCGGCGTAATAGCATTTTACTTGTATGGAACCTTTTCTTCTTTACATAGACGTTCTTTGTTGGTTAGAATAATAATGGGATTTGGCGACATCTTGATGCGCAGTAAACGGGTCATTTTGGTCTTGGCGACAATTTTCAAAATCGTGCCAAAGCCTTACCGTATACTAGAATTTTACCGCAAAATCTTTTTAAACCCTTTTTTTTTTTCTTTTTAATAAATACCTTGCCATTTTGCAGTAAAATAAAAAAATAGTAATCAGTCATCTAGGCTAGCCATGTAATATAACTATATTCGCTAAAATATAGATGATTATTCTAATTCAATTTTTAAGTAATTATTTTTATGTTATTCATATAATTTAATGTTGCTTCTTCCCTCTAAATTTATTAATTATTAGTAAATAATATTTCCAAATTTCAGGAAATTTTCTCTCGCGTAATCCTGAAATTAATTATAGCAGTATGATGACATACCATCACGAAATTTAATGCACATATTTTTTCCTTATGTATGCTGCAAAATAAATATAAAATACCTCAATTTATTAAAATAGATTTCTTTCTTTCGTTTAGCTGCAGAATGTCTGCAAAAAAAGCCTTATTTTATTCCAGATTGGGAAGATTCTAATCTCAATCTTCAGTGGAGAAAACAACAACTATTATAATTATATTTGTGTTTTCAAGTGTTAAGGTTTTAAGAACATACCTCACGCAAATTAAATTTACCTAAAATCTAACCTAACTATTTAGCATTGCGTTGTGATTTATAAGGACCGGATTAGCCTCGTGTTGAACTGGTGATGATCATGAGTAATAATTAAATAAAACATACATTGTTTATCCAATATATATATCTTAAATTTTATTAAGTTTCTTAAGTGGAAAACTAAACAAAATTATCAAACAAAGTATACCAAGAATAATTAAGAATAAATGTCCTCTGGGATTTATTGAATAATTAAGTGAATTTGCTACACAATACAAGTAATACCATAATTAATTTACCTCTTAGCACAGCCAACGTACATTACGCGGATAGACTGGAATTTTCTTGAAACACACCTGGAAAAGTCAGGGAATTTCATTCTCCTGTTTGAGTGGCAACCCTGTTAATTTATTAACACCTCAAAATACCAATGACTAAGCCCATACATCTTTCTGCAGAAAATTATCTACCATGTGCCAATCTATAACAGAAAATAACTTAATTAATGCAAGCTAGGTTTTGTTGTTACACTTTAATTCTAAGTACAAAATGTGTAATTTTCTATTGCTGTGATGCAGAATTTAGGAAAATTTTATCTATATTTCTGTCTAGAATCAAAAAAGGATGCTTCATTTCTAGTGTTTGTGTGAATAAAAGTTTATTAATCACATGCACCACAGTGTTTACACCAGGCATCTGTTGTTTAGGGCGTTTTCTTCAGCTATGTTGCATATCTTCATTACTTTTATCAGCACCTGAAGAAGAATCTTTGACATCAGTATTTCTCATTTTAACTTCTATTACAATATCAGTATTGCTTGGATCTTCACACATAACAGCATTATCATTGCATGTTTGAAGAAGCTTCAAATTAAATTCTGAAAGTATTCAAATAACATTTTTTATTCCTAACCTCTTAAAGATGTATATATTCTCATTTTCATCATTTTCCAATTCAGTTCTCTGTTTTATATGTCTTGTGTTAAAACCAAAAAAAAATTCAGATGTCTGATTTTGGAACAGATCGCCAAAACTTTAGTGAAACATTTCATTGAACATTGAAACATTTCATCAAGAAGTGAAACAATATATCTACTTGCTTTCTGTACTTTTCTAAATGCTTAAAAGGAGACTGGTTTTTGTAATAACACATCAGACTCCTGATCATGCCTTAGTCAAAAATTTTAGAATCGAAGTTGCATTTGGGAGTAAGAAAAATAATTCGTTTTAAGTTTTGATATATATATATGTGTGTGTTTAATAAAGTTGTCAATATTTTATTTTTGGGCCAAAAAACATCCATCCTACATTCATAGCATGACTTCAAACAACTTGGGCATTATGCAAACCTTACAATTAGATTTATAGAAAACAGAAAGAATTTTTACATTATTTAAAGATTTTTGCTGAGATTTTCCAGTTACCAAAACCATATGATATTTAGTGACATTGATATCAGTACACAAAAGAATGTAATTCATACTTTTGATGTTTTTTGACCAATGCATTTTTGACTTTTTGAAACCAAATTTGAACATTTGGTCATGTTGTAACATCATCTTGTAGAACAGCTCAACTTCACTAATGGTGAATATGTCTTTCTCTTGGCAAGAGACATTAAACACCACCACCTCTCTAATTTCTTGACATTTGATTTGGAAATGCTTCCTGATTCTCAGACAATTTTTCCTGGGAAAAAAAAAAAATATATATATATATATATATATATATATTGTTCTGTTTTAATTTATCGAATTAGCTCAGTGGTTCTTCTTTTTTGCCCCATGCATCCCTTTCATCATTGGTAGCCAATCATTCTGCCCTCACCCCCACTTTCCAAAAATCTAAAAATGTATATGCATTTATTTAAATTTAGGTTATTTTTAAATGTGTTGTATAAATTAAATCAGAAGAAAGTATAGAAAATGTTGATAAATACCAAACCATGAATAAAAGTAGTTTTTTTTTTTTTTTTTTAATGCATATGCATAAACTAAAACTAAATACTTAACAGGTAAATAAAAGTCTGCTTCCTCTCTTAAACTAAAATATATTTCCCTGGTTAAGAACAACTGAATTAGCCGTATGAGCATAAAGAACCATTGGCATATTTAATAGCCTTTATCAGAAGATTTCTCCGAATATTGGCAGATTATGGCTTTTTTGAATGGCGAGCCACCATCATGCAAAATATATGAAGAAGGACCCTATTCAAAAGACAGAACTTATACAGCATTTTAAATATTGAAACAAAAAGCTCATAAGGATAAAAAACTTCGTTATAGCTCCAAGCTCATAGGAATTTATTCACTTTTTCCCTGAATTGTTAAGATTTCAAAATTTATTATTTCTGTTTGAAACACAGAAAAGTTGGGAATAGAGATAAAAAGAACACCTTGTAAAATCTCAGTTTTATAAAATATATGGGCTATGGATCCTAACGTCCGGTACTCAGAAGGTTTCAAAAGTTTGTAATTAAAACTTGCAGAAATTCTGAAAAAAAAAAGTATGAAAAATATAAAAAAATATCCATAAAGTTCATTATATCTAATTTTCATGCAGTTTTAAAGTCTGCTTTAGTAACTTAAAATGTATAGGAAATTGGACTAGATCAGAAAGTTTTGATTATTATATCCAGAGGTTCATTCTAAACTAGATTTGCTAGAGCAGGATTGGACTTCATTCACAGGATTAAAATTATTCCATATTCATTAGTCAATACAATACTTATTACTGTTTCTGACCTGCATGTATTTTAATACCTGGTTATCTTTTATTACTAACTTTTGATGAACTTTGGTAACTTTTACTAACTTTTGATAGTATGGGAAAGAAATGGCTAAAGCCAGATTGAACAATATTTTGTTCAGTCTGGCTTTAGCCATTAAATATGAGAAAAACTGTGACACTGAACTTTTCTTTTTTCCATGAGTATGAATTTTTAACAGTGTTGTTATTTTTCTTTTTACTATCAGACTTTAGATAACTTAAAACTGAACTTGGGGAAACAATTTTGAAGAATCAAAAATTCATCTTTTCAAGAAAAGTTAATATTAATTATTCATTTTGAGGATTCAGAATGGCATATAAAAATTTAGATTGTAGATAAAGAGTTCAAGTAACTAAAGTAATGTTGTTTTATACGTCTTGTGTTTAAACCTTTCTCTCTTATGCTGCTTCATCTTGCCAGCTCCATGAGATACAATGCAATGTTCCATGAGATGCAATGTTTACATCAGCAGCATTAATTTGAAAAGGAATCTTGATTCAGACTAATATATTTTTCTCTGAAAAGAATGGTTTTTAACCTTTGTGTGATCCCAACCCAAAAAATTTCATCTTTATAAGATTAGGTCTGGTCCCAACAATTTACTCAAAATTCTTTTTCCATTTTCTTTAGTGTTGATTATTTTAACAAAAGATCTTTAGCACATTTTTGTTCACAGTATAAAATACTGGCATATATAAAACTGCATTCAGTTATCCATCCCTAAACTAATTAATTCTGTATTCAGCATAGTGCAATTTCCTCTGGCCAGAATCATTAAAAGAATTTGTTCTGATTTTTATATGCATATCTATTCTGATCACCAAAAATTTATAATTTTATTCAGTATGAAATTGGTTAGTTTGTTCTAAATTGATTCTTCTATAAAGATCTTGTGGCATAAAAAAAAATCAAAATTAAACTCAATTATTTAATAACTGTTTCAGCATATTGAAAACTTCCATACAAAATATTAAATACCAGAAGAGAAGATTGAGAAACACTTGAAAAAAAAATAATTTTTTTTTCTGGTCTCTCCATCTTATTTAAAATAAGTAGGTTGTAGTTTAAATTAAATTTAGGCAGATTAATTGAAAGTTAACACTTGGAAGGAAGCATACTATGTTAACAATCAATTATTGGTGTACACAGTTCAGTAAAACATTTTGCTCATAAAGTTTAAGCATTGTTTTTAAATTCTACTGCAATATTTTTCCTGAATGTTGAGAAATTTCAAAATATGAAAATACCTGATCATTCATGAAGTCTTCAATGTGAATATGCAGCTTTATCAGTAACATTTCCTTTGCAAATGTTTAATAGATCTTCTGGATTTGAGCATTTTGATACATTTATAAATATTATTCCCCTTCAAATTGTTCCACTATTCATGAAAAATGCTTAGAAAACTTAAATTACAAATTCCCCAAAGGGCCTCTTGGGCAGCCCTACAAAGTCTTTGAACAAAGCAAAAAGTTGATACCATCTGTAGAATTACTATCTGTAACATCATTAAGATCAGTGCAGCTGTAGAGGTGGTTGCCAGTCATGTCAGTGCAACCATTTAATAAACAGATTAACGAGTTTACTAGACCCATTGGGATGATCTGGTAACTTTTTGAACTTCTGAAGACTAGTTTGAGGTCTGATATAACTACTTTAAGAATCCAGTACCAAATCATGGCCCAATGATTAGGAAATGCATATTTACTAAATGATGTTTTATTTCAAATTAATGATGTGATGTATGATGTAAAATTTATACAACCAAATAAAATGTTTTTGGCTGTCAATATGTTATTTCATTCAATTCCAATAATGTTGCCATGTAGTTCTCATTTGAGACCCACTGGCTTAGAGGATTAATAATCAGTTTGAGAAATCTGAAATATTTTTTGCATGAAAACTACTGCAATCTAAGTATTTAGTAACAAAATTTAGTTCAGAGTTTCGATTTTGGAAATAAGAATTTAATTTTTATTTTATAGAACACAAGACATTCATCCTTCATTTGAAGCTTTTGAAACAAGAGAAGGTTTACCCTATTTTCATTGCCCTGAGTGCTCAAGTAAACAAGGTAAATATTTTTCTCAAAAAATTGCCTTAATAACATTTTTTAATTATTATTTTATTTGTATGTATGTATAACAAATTATCTAGAATTTCATTGTTGATAAAGTATTATTAATAATTTATGTAAATTGTGTCAGCAATTGTATAGAGTATAGCGTATTGTATAGAGCAGCGGTTCTCAACCTTTTGACTAACACATACCATCTAAACAAAAACTGAAAAACTTTAGTACCACCACTACATTTTACAATGATTATTTTTCAATTTCTCAATAGAAATATATTGCCATTTGCACAATCTGTTGGCTATTTGTATTAAATAAGCACACATAAAAAATACTAGATTAAAATTTGTTTACCACTTTAATTATCAAAATTTGAGTTATAATACTTTTAATTCTAAAACTTAAAGTGAAATTTAGCCTGTGTACTAGAGATTATATTCTTTATGTCTGATATTATTTCACTTAATTTTGACCGTAAATTAGGATACACTTTTAATTTTGTTCTGCATTTATTTTTCAAATATAACATGAAAGGAAATCCTTGTTCACACAAATAGGTTGTGCAAAATGGCAGTGAAAATTTAATAGCTTTATTTGAAATGTCTTTAAATCCGATTTTTCGGTTCAGCAGAAAGTTAACAAGTGTGTTATTTTTGAAATTTCATTTAGAGTTCAATCACAGGAAATTTCTGACAATTGTTCTTTTTCTTCACGGGATAAAATTTCAGGTACATTTGAACAAAATGGATTTCTAAACAAATTTTCTTTTTCATAATCCTTGAGAAAATACATGCTGTAATTATTTATCAGTACAAAACTATTATTTTTAATGTTGGATGCTAATTCTTTTAGTTTCAAATTATTTTTGGTTAGAAAACTGTCTAAAAGTAGTAAAATGCTTAAAATACTATTATCCAATTCTTTGAATTTTAGTCCAAGTTCTTTTAACATTGCATTTATTTTATCTCTAATGGAAAACAAACTAACACTTTGACCTTGTAATCCTAAATATAATTCATTTAACTTTCCAAAGGTCTCAGCTAAGTATGCTAAACATCTAAACCATAATTCACGAAGTAAACATTTTTGCAATTCAAATTTTGAATCACAGAGGAAAACTTGAATTTTTTATCAAAGTTCAAAAAGACGATTTAAAACTTTGCCTCTAGATAACCCCCTTACTTTGGAATGTAACAAAAGCGTCTGATGCTCACTGCCCATCTCTTAGCATAAAATCGTAAATATTCTTGAATTTAAAACTTAGCTTTTAATAAAATTAACAATTTTCACTGCTTGATTCAAAAAAATTTTGGGGATTGTTTTGGATACTACAGTTTTATGATGAATATAGCAGTGAGTAAATTTAGTTTCAGGTGCGACTTTCTTTATTTGAGAAATAATACCGGAATGTTTTCCTGTTAAAACCTGAGCTCCATCACTGCATATGGCAATGTGCCAAGGAATATCATTTTAAGATATAAAATTGTCATTAACTTTGAAAATTTCATTTGTAGTTACTTTATTATGAAGAGATTCACAAAATAAATAATCTTCGGCAATGCGTTAATCTTCTTTGAAATATATGTAAATTAATAATTGAACAAAGATCGTTAAATCAGTACTTTCATTCAATAGCAATGCGAAATACTCACTATGTTTTATTTTTTAAATAAGTGTCTCTTTTATAGAATTTGCCATTTCGTGAATTTGTCGACTTTTAGATCATTCCGGATATTGGACGTCCGGATTTCATACTTTGTACTGTATCTTTCTTTCTGTGGTAAAGCAGATAAAAACACTGTTTGAAACAGCTGTTTGCCCAAAGTGAAAGGATGTAGCAGCCTTATAATATCAAAAGCTGGTTAATGCAGCATAGTGCATATTTCCTCATTTAAAGGTGGTAGAATAAGTTCTTCACCAATGCTGTGTATGGCTTTCTGACTTTGCTGTCAGTAAAGAAATGTTCTAAGAAATATGCAATTCATCTCTTCTTGCTCAGATAATAAAGTTTTCAAATATTCTTCTTTGACTCTTTTTAAAAAAGTCCCCCCTTTCTTTGAGAGGGGGGTCACTACTGACTTTTATCAAATGATTGATTCTTAAGCTTCATTTATTTGTTTGACAAAGTTTAATTGAATAGAAGGCACATAGGTAAAGTACTATGTCCTGGTAATGGAGTAAAGCCATATTTTAAATATTAAATAATGTATTATCTGCAGTTTTTCTTCAGCTCATTCGTAACAGGACAAAATTTCTTTTATTTTACTCTGGACGTAAAAAGTGTTTCCAGTCATTATTGCTATTTACACTATTTTTGCAGAGAAAAAAAAAGGGGGCACCCTTAAAAAAATAATCCTATCATCTCAAAATTTTGTATATAAATTCCTTTTTGCCAAGTACACAAATGATTAAATTTTCAAAGCTATTGAGAGTAAACTTCATTCATAGAGCACATTTCTACTATGCAACTATCATTGTATAAAACAGGTAAAAACTGCACATGGTTTATCATTTCTCATTGTTGGCACTACAGCTCCCTGGAGATGTAACCATTAATACCATTATGACATTGTCGAAGATTGGATGATTTCAAACATGGTCACATGATAAAAATGTGTGAAGCGGGCTGGTCATACCGAGCAATAAGACACTACTCGAACCATATGCACATTTTAGTGAAAAGGTGCTGGCAACAATGGCTGCTGCATGGTACTTATAAGCATAATGAAGGCTCTGGAAGGTAAAGGTGCATAAAAGAAAGGCAAGATCGGATGATTGTGCAACAAGCCTGAACTACCCCAACAGCATCATTATTTGCTATTTAACGTGCTACAGCATCTTCCATACCATCCGTGACACCTTCCACCATTTCATGATGCTTGTAGGTAGGGTTGCACTCGGGATGTTCTTTAAGACATTCGCCTTTAACCCCAAAACATCAACAGGCTTCTGGAATGGTGTTAAAATTAATTATCACGGCTACCAGCTGATTGGCATCCAAAATGTTCAGTGATGAATCTATCTTCCTTCTTGATGCAGATTACCATTGGTCCATGTGTGGTGGGACCAGGGCCAGCAGTCCCAATGAGCCTTTGCTTTACAATGGCACACAGCCATTAGTCCTGCTGTGATGGTGAGAGGGACTCTTATGACAGCAGGTCAGCCTTAGTCATCCTGCATACAATGTTAAGAGCTCAACAGGTTGATGACATCATGTGCCTATTTGTGTTACCTGTCATAGCGTAGCATCCTGGAGCCATTTTCTATCAAAATACTGCTAGACCCCATACAGCTCGCATATCTCTGCATTGTATCCAAGCTGTTAATACTCTTCCTTGCCAGCAAGGTCTCCAGATCCTTCGCCAGTTGAACATGTATGAGGTATGTTAGGCTGCCAGATTTGGACTCCGTAGAATGCTGCAGATCTGCAGCAACAGTTGAGGATTGGCTGGCAGAATGTATCACAGGATGAGATTAGGAGTTTATCATTCCTTACCTCACTGTTTACAAGCATGCATTGCCCTGAGGGGGGTTTCACCAATTACTGATTTCAACATTCAGTGTGTGATTGCTAGTCACTGATGGATCCTGTGGCCTTGAAATTTTAATCATTTTGTTACCTGTGTGTTACTTTTATACAAATTTATTTTCATTAAATTTCATTAAAAAACAATAACCTTTTTCATGGTGCTTCTCCTCCCACCCCCTTTCCAAATTGGTATATATAGTACAAAATCCGTAATCCGGACTCGTCAAGGCCTTTTTTTTTTTTTTTTTTTTTTTTTTTTTAAATCATTTTAGTTTTGCAATAAATGTGGCTTTTATGGCGTGTTGTCCAAGGCAGGTTGTAAAGGTGTAACAGTAAGGTTGGAAAAGCATTTTCTAAAGCATTTTTTACGTAATTTTAATAACTATTTTTATGTAGATATTTATATTAAACACATCAAAACAATAAAGTTAATAAATATGGTATCACATTGTTGTCTTTTTTTTTATTTAAAAGTTGGATGCATTGCAGGGAAAACTGGTGATCAGTGGACATGATATCACATATTTGATCACCCATAGATCCATCAAAAACTGTTTACTGTCAAAAATATTTTGCATTTTCGAATTTAGGACAGAACATATATTAATTTTCAGCAATTAAAAAAAAATGCTTTCTGAGGGTCAAAAATTCGGGAAAAAAAATCCAACCTAGAAGGGGTGAAACAAATCTTCTTTCTTCCCCCCCCCCCGCATGAAATTGTCAGTGTTTCTGTTTAAGTGAGTGCATTAACCCTTTCTGGTACTCTACCTTTTAAAGTTAAAGTCTCAGCAAAAAAAAAAAAAAAAAAAAAAAAAAAAAAAAGGAGGCAGTCAAATCAGGCCTAGAGGAGCACACAGGTAAAAGTTTGTGCAGATAGCACTTATCATTTTAATTCTGTGGGTGTGCCCGAAACGAGCGCACTGAATGAATAGAGCTTCGAAAAGAGTGCTAAAAGGAGCATTGCTGGGAAGCACGTAAAAGAGCAAGAGATTTTGCCTACAATTAAAAAACATTAAATTCTGAATACTGTAAATATTTAGCATTACCCAGGGTATGCCATGGGGAAGCATGCTACTTTACACCCCCGCCTAAAAAAGCTCATTTTATCTGATAGGTTATATGATGATTACATGCGTGTGAATGGAAAAAAAGTAACTTGGGTATATGATATTTACATTTCATATTTACACATTAATCCTTTTTTTTTTTTTTTTCATGGTGGTACTTTTCGAAGAACGTGACACCACCTTTGAAAAAGCACAACCCAATACAGCACAAAATCTGTAATCTGGAATGATCTATAATCCGGACCTCAAAGCCACAAACTTTTTTTTTTTTTTTTTTTGTATGCTTTATGCACGCGCGTTTAATGTTTACACATGCGCGTTTAGCACAAAAAACGAAACAACTTGCATTGAAAGAAATGTTTAATAAAGTAAACAAATAAATATTAAGCTTTTTTTGTAAATTCTGATACCCTTTAGATCATACGAGGGCCATCCAGGAAGTAGATTACGTTTCCGTCTGTGTCCGCTAGGGGCGGGGCTAGCGCGGCCATCTTGGGGTCAGAGCGTTGCGCAGCTCAGTCTGCATCTAGCCATGCTAGTGAGAGGTTCGTGCTGTGCTCCGTTCAGATACTGTGACGGTTTGAAATGTCTTTGTTAATTGAAAATCCCGCGAGGTGCGCTCAGTAATAAGGTTTCTGACTGCAAAAAACTGTAAACCGATAGAAATCTATCGGCAGCTTCGTGAAGTGTATGGGGACAACATTATCACTGAAGGTGGAGTGCGTCAGTGGGTCATAAGATTTCAAAATGGCCGAACCAATGTTCACGACGAAGATCGAAGTGGGAGACCCAGCATAGTGACCGCCGAACTTCTCGAAAAAGTCGATGCTAAAGTCCGTGAAAATCGAAATTTCACAATAACGGAACTTTCTTTGAGTTTTCCACAAATTTCGCGAAGTTTGTTGCACGAAATCATCAGCGAAAAGCTTGGTTACCACAAGTTTTGTGCAAGATGGATTCCAAAAATCTTGACAGAGGACCACAAAAATCAGCGAATGGCTGCAGCGTTGAACTTTTTGGACGCTTACCATAAGGATGGTGACTCTTTACTCGATCGCATCGTTACTGGTGACGAAACATGGGTGAAACATGTGAACTGTGAAACGAAATTGCAATCAATGCAGTGGGGGCACACAAGTTCTCCCCAAAAACCCAAGAAATGCATACAAACAATGTCGGCAAGGAAGATGATGGCAACTGTTTTTTGGGACAGAAAAGGTGTAATTTTGGTGGACTTCCTGGAAAGAGGCACTACAATAAACTCTCAAAGGTATTGCCAAACTCTCCAAAAACTCAGAAGAGCAATTCAAAACAAGCGCAGAGGAATTTTGAGCTCTAAGATCTTGTTGATTCACGACAACGCCCGGCCCCACACGGCAAATGTCACTCGTAAAGTTCTTGAATCTTTTAAGTGGGAGTTGTTTCCTCATCCGCCGTACAGTCCTGACCTGGCACCGAGCGACTTCCACCTATTCCCAGCAATGAAGAAGTGGCTGGCTATGCAGCGTTTTGATGACGACGCACAGCTGCAAGAAGAGGTAACGAAGTGGTTGAAGGCGCAGGCGGCCGAATTTTTCGACGAAGGAATTTCCAAGCTCGTACATCGCTACGATAAATGCCTTAATTTGTATGGTGACTATGTAGAAAAGTAGTATTTGAGTGTGGCTTTCATCTGTATATAATAAAATTTGTTTCCTATACTTTGTTTATTTTTTTATTCCAAAACGTAATCTACTTTCTGGATAGCCCTCGTAATTGCTTTTTATTTCATAAATTACGGTTTCATATTTTGAATTGTATAATTTCTGCATGCCATCTTACCAGACTTAAATTGATGATCTATAATCCGGGAAAACCCTTAATCTGTAATCGCCGAAGTCCCGATGAGTTTGGATTACGGACTTCGTACTGTATTGCATGTTTTGCACATGTGCCAGGATCCCTGTCCGATTCACTATCTGAAAGCAATTCATGTAGTTCTTTCAGTGCATCAGAAATAGTCAGCCCTCTTCGATCCATTTGGAAAATAATTAAAAATCGGAAAAAAAATAAACTAATATTATATCTACAGTTTGAAATTATAAACTATAAAATTAAATTAAATAAATGTCTACTAACTATTAAACATAGCACTAACAAAACTTCTTTGAACGAAAGCAAAAAAGAGAATTGCTCTAGTGAAAAACCAAACAGCTAGCTGATAAAATTACCCCTTACCTTCAGATAATCACTCTAACAGTTTTTTAGTTGTTAACCAAACCTCCCTTCCCCCAAAAAAGACAAAAGAAAAAAGAGAAAAACAGGAAATGAAACACAGATGTGGACCCACCTTTCTGTTATGAATGACCTGACCTATGAGCTGCAGAGAAACAAAGATATTGGTTTTGTTCTTGTCCTAGCCTATCAGTGAGCCCACTCTGGGCACACCTGATGTTCACCATTCGTTTTTAGGCAAGATTTCAAAGTAAAAATTTAAAACTAGTATAGAATAAGGAAATTAGCATACAGCCAAGAAAATAACATAGAAATTTCTTGTCAAACAATCCTTTTTATATCCTTAAAAAAAATCTTTACGATTTCTTTGAAAAATGAGTGTCTTTAAAAACTAAACATGGCTAAAATATATGGACTGGTTTGTCTTGGGCTGCCATCTACTATAAATAAAGACAGTTTAGAGTAACCTTATAGTAACCTAAAAATTCTTTTTCATTAAATTTTCCTGTGCATACAGAGGGAAATTTTTAGGTGTGCCCAGATCGGGTGTACCATGCCACAAAGGGTTAAAGAAGTTTGGATTCCTTTCATCAAACAGTATCAGCAAATTAAAGATATTATTGCATGTGTACTGGTTCATTAGGGATTGAATGCACACAGAACCATGATAGCTTGATCAAATTTATTTTCACAAACGAAACACTTTACAATTGTAGAACTTTCCACAAAAGTACTCATACGCCTCTTCCCAATATGGTAGAGCACAGTCAGCAGTTACTGCTTTAAACTACTAAGAATGATAAATAGAACACAATGCAAATAGCAAAGCTTGCACAAAGATCCAACTTCGAACTGATGCTCTCTCTCTGGGCTTATATAGTTTTCTCCCCGTGACAAATAATCTCTAGTACCTTCCATTTTTTGAAATTATTGGAAGGCCTATAGAGTTAAAGTTACATATAGGGATCAATTATAGTTATACAAGGACCAGACCAAATGGTCACCAAGTTTCTCGACAAAAATCAGTTGCCAAAACCACCACCGCCAGCTTGGCAATATCTCGCTTATTTAGCAAAACAGCCATTTACCTCGATGTTCAATATATCTGCTACTTTGCAAGCAAGTAAGATATGTTTAAATATTACAAATACAAAATAAAGCAGCTTATCTTCTATAAAGCCATGTGCATTGACATAGATAGGGCTTAGGAGCACAGCTTTCTAGTAGCAATTGTAATTTATGTTCCAAGAAATCTAAACACTGTCGTCTGGGTCTGACAGAGATATTACTAATGATGCTACCTAATCCACTGAATGAGCTTAATATCGACTTTAGATGATACTGTATAGCCGACTGCTGAATAGCCAGGCATGATGTGCATGATAACGATATTGGAATTGTGTATCTTCTATAAACAGCACTCAGTGACTAATTAGAATTTCTGACCAGACAGCATCCATAATGCAAACTATCTCCTATATAATCAATATTAGCATCTCTATGTTTTACATACTGTGGGGTTTTCTACAAATGCTGCTGTTTTCTACAAATGTACCACACATTAACTCATGTGGAACAGATATTGATCACCAACTGTTTGATACTTTTTGGGGACCTGCTGAAATTTTATTTAGTCATTTCTTCTTCTAGCAATGGCATTCAAACTTTATCATCAATAATATGTTAATGGACTCATCTTCATAATTTCTTGCTTACTTGTAGAGTACTTGAGATGAGCAGTCATTATGCTATTATCATTTCAGCCTCCACTTTTTATTTCATTTAAAAAAAAAAAAAAAAAACGCTAGTTCATGGCATAATTTTAAGAATGCTCTCTTATATTAGTTGCCAGTACCTCTTTCATTGCATATCAAAGACTGCATCTGATCTGATCATCATTAGGTGCAATCTGAAACATAGCTGCTTACTCTGAACCCTTCTGCCACTCACCATCCTTTTCTTCATATGTTAGGCAGCTACCTTACTTGTCCATACTATCACAGTTATTTAAACTCGTACTTCTTGTTATATGCCCAAAGGACATTATTTGTTTTCCTTAGCCAAGAGACTGCTGCTTCAGTATTTAGTGACTTTATTCTAGTCATATGCATAATCCTGTGTCAAATGGATTAACCCTTTGAGGGGCAGTATGTAAAATAATTTAAATTGTGGTAAAATTTTGCATGAATTGTAACTTATGGACCCTAAGAATACATTTAGACTTGGAAAAAGTCTAGAGTGAAATCTTGAATTTTGAGAGCCGCTATATATAGATTTATATATAAATTTCCGTATATAAATTATGTTGTATTTTTGAAGTTATTATATTTTATGCTTTAGGTAATATATAAAAAAGAGCATGCTTCATCAAAACTAAGAAAAAAGTCAAACATTTGCCTTCCCCCCCCCCTTTTTTTTTTCTTTCACTAACTGTGAATACTTATTTTGAAAACCATCTACTTGTATCCCGGCCTAAGGGGTAAATTTCTCTTGTGTTCCCTAGTTTCTCATCTGAAATTAACAAAGACAATATTCTAAAGCATGCTTTCAAATCAGCAGTTTTTCCATTCACTAAAAGACAGACCTAAAGTGTATTTTCTATTTCAAGTGTCTGTAGTGAGCTTTCCTTTTGTGTGATCCTATCACGCAGCCTCTTTGTGAAGATCGTATGACCCCTGCATGACAAATTAAATGTTGATCACTTCTTATCATTTTTGCTGCATTCTAAGATTTTGGGAAACATGAAGCCACTGCTGTCTTTTGGGGCTAACATGTCACATTTAATCTCTACAGTTATCTAATGTTTTGACGCTAGATGACAATTTTGAAATTGACGGAGGAAAGCGTGAAGTGGTGAAATTAAAATATTAGCTAAACAGAGAAGAATGAGAAACTCAACTAGAGTAAGCAAAGAATTAAAAAAAAAACTAAAATACTTTTATTCATTCTTAGCACAGGGTCAGTAAACTAACTTCCCATACCCCATGAACATAATATTGAATCCTAAATAACTAGTAAATTAATCATAAACAAATTATTACATCATAAACGAATGTAATATAAAGAAATTCTGTCATCTTACAGAGTACAGAAGGAGAAGTCTGGTGTGGTCATCTATTGGCATGGTGCCCTCAGTATGGGTGCCAGTATATTTTATATACCGGTCTTAAAATCGTATCAATAATCTTCTTTTAATTATCAATTCTGTCTGAAATGCAGTAAATATACACTGAAGTGCCACTGAATTATGGATAGACATGGCTATGCAAATTTTGTAGCGCTACTCCGCATTTATGTTCATGTGAAGGAGTTGTGGTAACTGTATGTATAGCTAGTACTATAGTTTTTGTTAATCAGTCATTTCAATTGCCAGTATGGGTAAAACTTCTGATTTAGACACATTCGATCGCGAACAGATTGTAGGCACTCGATGCATGGGACATTCAATTTCCAAAATTGTTAGAGGGCTAGGATTTTCAAGATTGATAATGTAAAAAGTATACTGAGATTGCGCAGATGATGGGAGAAAAAATAGCAATCGAGCAAATTGCAAAGAACAATCAATCTTGAACGACCGTGGTGTGAGACAGTTCAGCCATACTGTACATAGCCAGCGAAACCAAACATTAGCTCAAATTACCACCCAGATGAATCAGGGTGCCACTCGTATAGTCAGTAAACGGATCGTGCAACACCAGCTTCCCCATATGAGCTTCAGGAGCCGTAGACTCAAGACAGTACTATTACTCTCAGTGCTTGCCATTAAGCTGCACGTCTTACCTGGGCAAAAGAACACAGAGAATGGACTCTAGGGAACTGGAAATAAGTAGCATGGAATCATGAGTCTCAATTCCAACTGCATAACACCAACGGGAGGCTGAGAATATGGTGTCAGGCTTATGAAGTCATGGATCCTGCATGCCAGATTGAGAGTGTGCAAGGCATGGCAGCTCAGTCATGGTCTGAGGTGTTGGTCTTGGCAGTGTTTGGGATCTTTGGTACTTGAACCTCGCTCGATGCAATTTGGTACATAGAGTTGCTTGGAGATGACTTCCATCCATTTATGTTATCCTGCCATTCACACAGAAAAGAAGTATTCCAGCAAGATAACTGCACCTCTCACAGTCACAATTGGCAACTGTCGGGTTGGATAAGCATTCTTCTGACTTCTCTGTCACGAACTGGCCACCTAACTTAAATGCTATTGAGCACTTCTGGGATGTTTTGAAGAAAGGTGTGAAAGCACATTGCACAACATTAGCTACCCGTTATGAATTGTAAACAGCTCTAGCCAATGTTTGGCAAGCCATTGCCATGGAATACTTCTGCTAACTTTTTGAATCTATGCTTCACCATGTGACAGCCATTATCAAAGCCAAAGAACACCCAATTCATTATTGACTTGCTATCCCTAATTTAGTGGCACTTCAGTGTATAAGATTCAACATGTGTATGTCATACATTTGCAGATTTCAAATTTTTTCTCCCTTTCCAATAGAAATTATGAATCTTCAAACATGTTACCTTGGAACAAGGTATATTCATAACTGCAAAATATTGAGCATTCATTGGATACTGCTGCCATTTAGAATGAAAAGGAAACATTAGAAACTTATAATTACAGCTTTTGGTGTAGGAAAATTGGCATTTTTTAGAAGGTTAAAAAACTGACAAACATCTGGTATATTTTACATGCAGGATGGTTACGGGATTTGGTGCTCTTTAAAGGGTTAATTGTCAAGGAAGCAGATTTTCTGAGACCAAATGGAAATACATTGAAATCCAGCTATCCATGGGAAACCCCAATATCTAGGAATTTCTTTGTTTAAATATAAATGGGTAAATATCTCTCTGAAAAGAATTATTGCTATTTATTAATTTGAGATTTCTTGATAGAAAATATTCTGGAGATGGTATTATTTCCAATCACATCAAAACATTGGCAATTCACTAATTAAATCATATGAGAAATTATCATTACAGATAATATTTGACTATACAAAACTGGCAAAACTCACAACAATTATTCCTTGCTTTGAAGTTTAAAAATTAAATCTGAATATATGTTTAAAATAAAATTTGCCTTGCTAGTGTTATTTATATAGGTTTTGCTCCCTTCTTTCTAAAACTTTTTTAACTCGAATTTTTTATATTGAAATTTTATATTTGTTTTTCTTTTTCTTTCAGATGATAATGAAAAGTGGCCTGTTTTAGAATACACATATTTGATTTCATTTGCTCTACATGATGGGACAGGTCCATCATTCATTGAAGTATATTTGTGGCGAGAAAATGCTGTATGTTTTTAATTAAGGAAAGCTTATTACTTCAATATAAACTGTTCAGTATTTTTTTTTTTTTTTTTTTTTTTTTTTTTTTTTTTACAGTATAACCTTTAAATTTTTCGGTTATAGGGATTTTATTCTATGAACTTTTTATTAATTTAACTCGCTCTTCCCCCCCCCCCCAAATACATTTCTGTATGTTTTATTTTAGCTTTAAAAAAATTATTATTTTTATGGTTTTTATTAAAATAAAATTTATGTCTTAGATTATTAAAGCAAAAATTATGTTTTCAAATAAGTAATTTAATGTAAAAAAAATAAGTTCCACCATTGTTTGCATTAATCAGTCTGCATTTTTTATTAAAAAAGAGAGTTTTAAATAATCTTGTTGCAATCAGTATCTACTACTGATTTTTGATTAGTACTTATGCTTCTGCCCTATATCAAGAAGCAAAGTTTTTAATCCTTTTAAGCAAAATTGATTAACAGTATAAAAAAACATTTGAAAGTACCTAAATAAAGTTATTAAAATAGGTTCTTTAAGGGACCTTATAAATTTGATGAAGAAAGGTGACAAAAGAATTTTTTCAGAACCACATTGGGAATACTTTTTTTTAACATTCTGAAGTATGTACTTTTCTGGGAACAGAAATGAAAGATTGCATTCTGAAGAATTAGTAAGTTAGTTACTAATAACCGTAAGTGAGAAGTTTACAAGAATTTTGCCTTTCATAATAAGTGCCATTTCTTAAAAAATTATAATTATTAACTGAGACAGTATTGGATTTCTCATGGAAGAAATTTGTTTCTCCTAGAATAGTAGGAAAGAAAAATTGAAATGAAGTCGAAGAAATAAGAATGGTGCGTGCAACATCACATCTCCATGGATCACCTATGGATTTTGGTTTCACACACAAAATCCAGAAAGAAAAAAATAAAATAATAGTAATACCTGTACAGTGAGTGAATATCTAACACCAAATTCATGTGTATTTCATTTTCTCCTCTCCTTCCCTACTACACACACACACACACAGAGAGAGAGAGAAAAAAGACATAATTCTGAAATAGCAGTAGGATAGAATCCTTACTGTTTCACGAATATATGTATGTATGTATTGTTAACAAAAGTTTACTGATACAGTTTTATATATTTTGAAATACATGTTTATTATTTCTGCAATAATGGGAAGCGTAACACTAAAAAGGGGGGAACTGAGTATTTTGAACTGCAAGGAGCAGCAATAAACTGCACAGCAATCAAAATTTATGAACTCCCCCCACCCCATCCCATGATTAACTGCTTAAGGACATAACTTAAGTTAATTCACCATTTGTAATGTATGCTGTTTCCTTTATCCTGAGATAACTTAAGACTAACTACTTTAACTGTATCAATCTTATCAAACTCATTTATGTTTAAGCAAAGATGTACAGTTATTGTGCATAACCAAGTGTACTCAGAAAGAATTCATGAGAGTTTCTATTACACGACAGATTATTTTAGACTAGAATAAGGTCCCATGCTTTGCCATGGACTAGAGAAATCATCATTTACCTTACAACCCTAAATTATTTAAAATTTGCAATAGACTTTATTTAAGTTACTGGTCGATAGATGGTGCCACTAAACTACAAATATGCTGGTAAATGGTAAATTCTTTCCACAGTCGAGTTGATTCTAAACTTTTGTATGTTCTTTAGTGATATTTTACACTGTTATTGTATACATTTAAAATGTTGGATGATGAAAATGAATATGAATATTCTGGTTATAAAATATTGAACAAGATTTAGGTGTTAGTGAGAGTAAGCAAAATGTGTGCTGTACCATGTTTTCATGTTTATCACACCACTGGCACCATATAAATTGTTTACCAATTTTAAATAAAATATGATTCCATAAGCAAATTGTCTTTTTTTATACAGTGCAATTGCTCAATCCGACTTAACTCGAGTTATGGATTTTTTGAACTTTTGGTTAACTATTTTTTGCCAAACTTGGTCCTTATTAGCAAACATATTTTTTGTTTTTAATTAGTCGCATTGTTTTCTTTTCAAATCAGCAGTAAAAAAACAGCAAATTTCTGGCAGCTAATTATAAAAGAATTCAGCCCACAAGTGGTTAAAGTAAATTTTCTCTTTTTTAGGATTCATCCATTCAAAATTACAAATTAGATTATTGCATGCTACAGTGTGAAAAAGTCTGTTTTGTATATTACTTGTTACGCCCTTTGTAAATGATGATGTCAATTCAGTTTCATAATAGTTTGTTTACTCAGCTTTCTGAATAAATGCATTAATTTGTTATTTTTATATAATGAGATTTGCTTTCAAAATTTATCCAAATTCAAAATGGGAAAGCTGATCTCATAATAAATGCACAAATATATTTATGTTTATAATAATGTTTTATTATTATTGAAAAGTTATTACAGACACATAAATACTAATTGAATTGTACACAGAATGCAGATACTTAATTAGTACTGTGAAAATGCTACTTCTGAATAAAATGTAAATGTAGTAAGTAAATACAAAAATAAGTTCCTTCCAGGTGATTTTTACTACCTTGGAATAAACTTGCCAATCTTAAATTGGCATAAGGATGATTTCTAGATGCATCAGAATTGTGGTAACTTTCAGTAATTTTGAAATGAAAGTAAAATCTTTAATGATTTAGGGAAGATATCATTGGTTTACTATTCTTGTGATCAGGGAGGTGGTCCCTGCCCCCTTAAGATTGCTATTGAATTATTGAGTTTTGAATTTCAGTATTTTCATGATTTTCTATGTTTATACTGATAGTTGGTTTATTATTTGCAGTATATGACTGACATTAGTTACATGCACTTCCAATTTCAGTTCTTGTATTTTGTTATTTTAGTTACTTACAGGAATATACTATTACTTCTGAGATATATTAGATAACTTCTGTAAATTGTGTAGCCCCAGGCAATTATTATTAAGGCAAACAGATGTCTGTAATGTGCCTGTACACATCTCATGTAGCATAATTTAATGTTGCACTTGTATGACGCTACTAATTTTCTTTATCGTATAATGGGAATTTTTATGATATAAGTAAATTTTTCTGAAATTTGATTTATGTTAATTTTAATATTCAAGTTGGCATGCTTTTTGTAAATGCTAAAATTTAAGTCCTTTTTTACCCCCTCATTTTTTTTATCCTGTTTTATTTCAGGTCAAATTTTTCAAAAACATTCATCCAGAGGAAGCTTTACGAGACAAAACTGTTGCAGATGGCATTTTGCATACATTGTGGAGCATTTGTCCAAACTGTAGACCATTTAATTTGAAAACTGATGGTACAAATAATTACAATCCATATCCTACATTAGATTGTTGTATATTGTCATATTCTGCTATTAATTGTACAAGATACCAGATGTTTGATACGAAATTGCTGTGATATAAATGTATATCATGTATAGTTGATTTTCAATAATTCTATAAATATATTTTAATAAAATACCATTTGATATATATGTATGAAATTTTGTTTTGTGTTGATCATTACAAAATTTTGTATACATTTGTTTGCCCTTTTTTAAAGATCCTTACCAAATGTGAATTTGTAAATCATGTGGTGTGATAAATTAAAGAACTGTGTGTAGGTATAAAGCAGTTTATTGCTTCTTTATGAGATTAGAAAAATAGGTAATAATTCATTAACTTTTAACTGCTGTGACAATTTTTTCGGCATAATTACTGTGAGCGGTCTCACAGACCACTTTAAAGAAACACGTAAAAATACATACTTTTATACCTTTTTAAGGAATGTTATAGATACTTTATGAATATTTATGGAATTCTAATTCATTTAAATCAATATATTTTAAACATAAATCATTTGATTTTATGCAGTTAATTTCATATAAAAATATGACTATTTTCCTCATTTTAAGGAACAAAATTTTTAAAGGAAAAGATCTTATTAAACATGCATGAAAATATGTGACTTTATTAAGTATTAATGTCAATTAAACCATAATTCTACGACAGTAAATTTAATTATGAATAAATAATAGATTAGTATATCTTTGTTTACAAAGATGAATTATAAGATGATATACAGTCAAAACACATTTTTTGAGAGCACGGAAGACACACTATTTCCTTGCATTCCGAGTATTTGTATGCTGTTTTTCTCTCCTTACAAGGTGGGCACAGACTACATGTTTTTCTTTCTTCTGATTTTACTTCTTGATTTGATAAATCCATTCTCTTAATTTAACTCTGTCCATGGATTCTTCTAATTGTTATCTTCAGTTCCCTTGGCAAAAAAAGCGGAAATTATCCGAACTTTCAAATGTGATTTAATAAATTGATTAGCTAATAAAAAGATAAAAAAGTTTTCTTTTCAGTTCTGTAGCATCAGGATATGACTGGAACAATATGTACTATAAACATAAATTGCAAGTATCTTCGGGCTTTGCTCTAGAGACTATTTTTGCAGGATATTTCAAACCAGGAAACTGAACTATTATGTTATGTTATGTTTTGGTGTTCGTATTGCCCGACTTGGTTCTTTTTTGCTTTATTCGAAGTGCTTTTTTCCATAAAAATTATCATTTTGTTTACAGTTATTAGAAAAATTATGATATTTATCTGCAGAAACTTTTACTGTGAATACTACATGATTCTTCAGAATCAGAGTATTCTATGTCAAAAATATTGACAAGATATTCAGTTTCTTTTTGGGTGAGATATAAGGGGCATTTTCATGTAAAATTTGAAGCCATATTTATCACCTTTACGAAAAACAAGCATCCGATAAGTAACGTCTATCGTCACTAAAACTGGTACGCATCTGCTACGAGTGGTCTCCCCAGGCACCTTAAAAAGTAAAAAACAGGGACCATTCTTTGTTTTTAGGAGTGGAAACAACTGTTAGAGAATCCCTCTCTCAGACCGTTCACAGCAGTTAAAGGTTAAAGACCATGAATCCTATATCAGAAAATAATAAATTGTTTGTCATTATTATTTATTGTCTCTCAGAATTCCATTTTACTTCTAATTTTATACAAATAAGAAATTTCATAAATCCGTCTGCATCCATTAAAATCTTTTTATTTTACTAAATGTTAACTGTATTTTCTCATTGTTGATTATTCATACACTGATTACCTCATGAATATTTTTTCCCATTTTCCTTGAATTCATGTTCCTGTTCTATCTTGTGTCACATAATAATATTTCATTCTGTGAATCTAAACAGATTACTGTAATTAATGAAATTGTGTCATACAGTGTCTTTAAATTATTGAAATTTAAAAAAAAAAAAAATTAGTTGCTTGCACAATGAGCCACTTAAAATATTTTTCACAATATCAGGACTGCTTGATCTTGGTGGCACACAAGCTGCATGGAGCCTTCGAAGTAATTTTATGCTGCCTGTGAATACACTTCCTGTAAATAATTTCGCACTATTATGACAAGAATTTGAAGAAAAAGTTTAAGATTTTAATGGCTTGGAGTCCAGTTACGCGTTATATTCAGTTCCGAAAATGAACATAACTCTTCGCAACATCTAGAAATGCAGCTAATTAATTTACGCTGTGGTTCAAAAATTTTAAGATGCAAACTTGATTAACTTTTATTAGTACTTGTCAAAAGATAAATACCAGGTGGCCATAATTAAACTGACAGTGCTCACAGTGTTCTGTAGCGCGATCTATTTGCGAGAATGACGCCACATTTTGTAGAAAGATTAAACAAGACGGGGGACGAAGGATTCCGCAAAAAAAAAAAAAATTAGTTCCAAAAGTCACCGCCAGGGGAATATTTGGCACTGTGTAATAGAAAATAGAGTGTTAACAAATGCAAATTAATACGGAATAAAATTTATCGTAGGTCCATTCTTCTATGAGAACATTACCCCAACAGGACCAGAAACCTGTTCTGTTACCGGAGAGAAATATTGCCACGTGTTGAACAGCTGTCATTCCAGCACTTCAGCCAAGAAAATGCATGGGAGAAATCATTTTCATGCAAGATGGAGCCCCTCCACACGTTGCTGTAAGGGTGCAACAGATGCTACGACAGAAATTCACAACAGAAAGAGTCATTAGCCCCTACTTTGCAACTGCATGGCCACTTCGGTCGCCTGATCTTACCCCAAGCGATTTCTGGCTATGGGCTTACCTTAAGTCCAAGGTCTATCAAGGAGTAGTCCAGGACCTGGCTACATTGAAGGATAACATATCACGGACTGTACAGGAGATTCCTGCAGACATGTTACTTTCTGCTGTTGTGCATACTGCGCACAGAATGCAATATGTGGTCCACAACAACGGCACCCACATTGAACCTCATTTGAATGCAAAATAAAAGGTAATTTCCGTATTGATTTGCATTTGTTAACACTCTATTTTCTATTACGCAGCATCAAATATTCCCCTAGCAATGACTTTTGGAACTTTTTTTTTTTAATCCTTCGTCCATTGTCTTGTTTAATCTTCCTACAAAATGTGGCGTCATTCTCGAAAATAGATCGCGCTACAGAACACTGTGAGCACTGTCAGTTTAATGATGGCTACCCGTTATATTAAGTTGTAAAGACCTTATTTTGTACTGATTATTTTTATTTTAAGAAACTTTCCATTCCCTTCTGATTTTAATTTCCTGCCAGAATGCAAATATAAATGACATATATACAAATTCTCAAAGAATTCAGAAGTAGTAGTTAAGTAGAAGAATTGAAGAGTTAGTTTACAATAGAGCGGTTTACGCCAAGACCGAGTTTATGCCGCATTTTTGCAAGTAGCTCTGTAACTAAATATTTTTGCTAGCCACTTACTTTACACTCATTATTTTACACTCAGCTTTGCAATGTGCAGCCAATAAGGCATATTTAAATTGAAGTAGTAGCCAGTCGTGTAGTTAAAGTTTAATTCATTCTGATTGTACATGGTATTTTGTGTTTAAGTTACTTTGCCACAAGCAGTGGTTAGTTGTAAGCACCGAGCATGTGCATGTTCTGTTCAGTTTAATTAAAATAAAAAAGGTTGTTATAACCTTCGTCTAGAGTCATTTGTTTTTCAAGACCTAGCAAGAAAGCATGTCTCATCTTCACTAAGGTCAACATTTTATGCACCCAAAAAGAACAAGACTCTACAAACTTAATACTTTTTGTGGTAGGAATATTCGCTTTGCTTTTGAGTACATTTACATGAAAACAGTTTTTCCCCCCATAGTTGAAAATTAATAAGTCTTCGAAAAGAACCATACTGCCAATGAGTACCTGCAATTTGTGATGATACTTTTTAGTAATTTCTCTTCAAGATTACAAACTTCATGAGGTGGTGTAGCTGAAAGGTATAGCAAAATAACAAAGATGTTTACAGTAATTCACATACAAATATTTTTTCTGTTTTGCATCATAGGAAAATCTAATAAATAAAAGAAAGAAAATAGGTTGACATTATTTATTCTCAAGTTGGGAAGTTTTTGTATATATCTTTTTAATTTAAATTAAAAGTAAGGTACTTAGTAGTTCAATATCTTACAATTAGTTGAATAAATGCCAGTCTGAAAATTTTAATATATAGCTGTTGAATTTCAGTATTCAGCTGTCTGTTTGAATTCCAAACTGTGATCAACAGAAATTTCTTGCAGATGCCAACTTTAAGATTTCAGGCAAAATATAGGTATAAATTTGATATTTTCATTTGTGTTATATATATTCATATGTTTTTACAAATATCTAGATTTTGTTTAAAAAAAAATCAGCCCCCCCCCCCTTTTTTATTCCAAAGAGGCTCTGCGCTGTCCCTGAAGGAATATTGTTTTCGTTTTGCGATTTTGCATCCAAATCCTATAAACGGCGTATCACTTTTTAAATCATTGCCACCAAATACTATCGCCCTGTATTATATCTGAAGAAATTAAGTAATGAAGAATCTGCCTAAATGTATGTATGTTTCTCGCATTGTGTTAAAACAGCGGTACCTAGAGCATTCCAATTTTGAATGACGTAATGGGCATCTGAAAGCTCAAATTTGGAATTTGTTTTATTATCGATTTCATATTTTGTAAAACTTTAACGAATTTTTGATTAACAAACTCAACGATTTCAAAGCGAGCAATTGCAACAATCTACAGGGGTAAAAAAAACCTTTTTATCTGCCGCGGCGCGGAACTGTGTATTGGAAATTCTGAAGGTATGCTCATTTTAAGAATATTTTGCGACATTGCTGTTGAACTGAATTTTATCGTTTAGTGCAAAGAACATGATATTTAATAAATAAAGGTAATACACAAAAATTTAAACCAAACACCCCTCTGGACATAATTTAAAATTTGAAAACTTTCAGTCCCCCCCTAATTATTTATTGCTCATCAGCTACTTTCAAATTGTGCATTGGCCCATGTGCAATGTAAGTTTGAGACCACTTTTGTAAAGTGTCGTTTATGTAATATGAATTCTTCCGTTGTAGCAAAGTGCCGAAAATTCCTGGAAATGCCTGAAACGGTGATATTTTATTCCATATTTTTCCAAAGGACAATTTGCTTTTGGCAAAAAAACATGACTATATGTGTTCAAGACAGGATTCTATTAATGTGAAGAATGCAAGAATTTGCAGGGAACTTTTTCTGTGCAGTGATTGTGAAGATGACGTGAAAAATCGCTTGTTTGGATTGCCGCAGAAGGAGCAGTTAAAATGCAATACTGTGCCAGGATAAGAAAAATAATGCAGAGTGCTTTCGAAAGACTATACGAATTAAATTCGAAGAAAATTCAATTTGAGGCCGATTACGAAAACGATGATAAGAATAACAAATCAAATACTAATGATTTTAAAATAGATCTCACAAATGATGATGTAAATATTACTGAATGCCCTAACTGTAAAAATAAATATGAATATATTGATAATTTTTAAAAAACCCAAGCTCAGCATTTTATGTAATTTATAATCATATAAACCATCAAGTTATTTCGCATAAAAAGGTCTTCCTCCTTCGAAAGGTTAATTAACTCTCTTTAGATACTGCAAGCAAAGTTGTTTTGTCAAACTTAAGCCAACGATCTTGTATTTATTCAAATGTATGTATATAAATGTGATTATCAGTTAGACAATTATTTTTAAAATATCTGTTATTATATCAAATTGGAAAAGAAACTCTCTAATGTAAAATTTATAATTAGGTCAAAAAAGCAATCTTGGATTGGATTAAATTTTGAATAAAACTATCGATTTCAAGGGTCAAACACGGCTTCCTCTGCTTTACCTGCGGGGGAAAAAATTGGGTTCTTTTCCCGTTTCATCAGCGCAAATCTCGCCAAGCAGACCTTATTGGCGATAACACACACAGTATACACATAAAAAATATTGACAAATGTAAGTTCTAAGAATTTTTTATTTTGAAGGTATTAACATTTTAATGTCATTTAAAATTTTGTGAAAAAGCCAATACATAAAGGCAGTAAATTTGTAAAAAGACATTAATTTAAGAATTTACTATGCTTTCATGGTACAACATCCTGATTCCCCGGCTTATATCACGTGATCTCATCTCACGTAAACTACGCTACAAAAATCTAAATCTCTCAGTAATTACCTACATTAATTTCAAGTTAAACTTTAATTTGGAATACAAATTTAAATGAAAGAATTTTTTCAATTCGTACGAATAGCTTACTCAGAAATTAGGTAAAACCGCAGTGCTTTACTTCGCTAGTGCATTTTCCTTAGGAATTTATGAATTTAACTCTTGACTTTGCCTTTTCTATATTTTCGCCATCGGGTGAGCGGTGTGATTGCATCCTAATTGACTTAATTACCGCCCGCGAATGCCCTTAGGGCATGAAATTGAACTCTCTGTTAAAAATTCTATGTAATTGTATGCCAGTATTGAAGGAAACAATCAATCTGATGAGAAATGGCTAGGACTTGTTTTGAATATGAGGAGTAAAAGGTTACCAACGAGGATATTACATTTCGCATCGGTTGTACCAATATTGGCGACTTTATCGCTTGCGCCAGCAAAACGGAAAAGTACCAAAAATTGACATACATATTAAAAACTACACCAAACTAAGTTTTTTTCGGGGGGGGCTAACTTTAAGAAGCTGTTATTATAGTTTTCTTACAAAGAGTAATAGAATTCTCCCACTTGGTATTCAGATGAAGTAAAGGTAATGAATGCGATAGTTTTTTCCTTTAAAATGCACAGGGAAAGAACTTGCAACTTTTAAGAAAAAGTAGCATATTTTATTTACCATTTTTAAATTAATAAATAAGTGTTATTAACTTTTTTAACGTTATAAATGCTTACAGCAATAACATCTTCTAAATTAAAACTATTTTATAAGCTTTTTTTTCCCCAAATTCAAATCTTGTACTTTCCTGCTGCGAATTGCGTCTTTGCCATCAGTCTACTCAGGCGAACGCAGTTCGCGAAGCGGCGCTCCCGCCCGTCAGCGCAATCCCAGACTATGTCGTTAACGATTTTCTATCTGCAATGTAAAAAGTTCAAGTGAGAGTAGTTACCTGCTGTACAGTTACCTTCTGTAATTCATTCGAGAGAAGGAAGCGGTGCTTGAATATGTGTCGTGAAAGAGATTGTGCCTGCTACCGAATCTGATTTGACCACGTGTTTACGAACAAAGCCACGTGCTAAGCTTAGAGCTATATTTTGCTTATCCACTGCCATCGCCTTATTTCTGTTTAACTGTCATTAATTGCTATCATCTTTATAATATTATTTACGATTATTTTCTAAATATTTAATTATTTTTCTTGGCTTGTATTTTCTTCCTATATAGTTACACCCAAGCTCTCTCTGTCAGTCTGAGAGTCAGGAGCCTTCTAGGATTCCACCTGCCCGTCCGTCTGCCGGGACACCGTCGAGTGGGCCCGGTTCCGGTGTGTAGGTTTGCATGCATTTATTTGGGTGCTGGATTTGGACAGTTTCTTGACTTATGCGATCATGGACAGGATATATGCGTTTTTACTGCAAGTCATTATTGAGTATGAATGCAAGGAAAAATTAGGTGAATTAGACTCTAGAAAGCTTCTAAGCATGAGTTTTTCCAACTCATGCTTAGTACATACGATGCTGAATTTAAGGACTTAGACACTGAGACTAATGATAACTAATGATAACCTAAAAGAGCTAACACATAATTTAGCTGACCCACCTTCTCATATAAATGATAACACACAGGATGATAAAGTACCGAGCGTTCTCACTATTAGTAACAGCGACAGCGAAAGATCTAGACGCCCTATCAACATACAGGGGTTGGACAAAAATATGGAAGCACCTTTAAAAAACATGTTTCTTTGCTTAATATGGTGTAGGAAACCCGTTGGCATCCAAAACAACTTGCAGTCTTCTCGGAATGGATAAATACAGTCCCTGTATGTTTGCCAGGGGAATATTATACCATTCTTCCTGCAAAACGGTGGCAAGTTCAGATAACGATGTTGGCGGTGAATAACGAGAACATTCCAATGTACACCACAAAGGTTCGATAATATTCAGGTATGGTGACTGTGGTGGCCAGGGGAGATGGGACAACTCATCCTCGTGCTCAGAAAACCAGTCCTGGACAATGTGAGCTGTGTGAACAGGGGCTTTGTCGTCTTGGAAGACACTATCACCATCGGGGAACAAAGTTTGTACCATGGGATGAACTTGATCGGCCAAAATGTTCACATAAGTCTTGGCAGTCATGTGCCCTGACACAGTTATGGGGCTAGCAGAGAACCACGATATGGCTGCCCAAACCATAACAGAACCCTCGCCATGTTTCACTCTTGGCAACAAGCAGTCTGTATTATAGGCTTGAGATGGCGTTCTCCAGAAGTGGGAAACAATGTGAAAGAAGACTCGTCAGACCATATTACTCGCTTCCACTGCTGTATTCTCCAGGCTTTATGACTTAAACACCACCTTTTCCTGTTACGGGCATTAGCATTACTGACGAGTGGCTTCTCAATTGCAGCATGGTCAGCAATTCCCTGTTTATGAAGCTCCCTTCTAATTGTTTTGGTACTCACAGGGTTCGGTAACACAACATTCATTTCAGCAGTAACTTTTGCAGCTGTGGTCTTCTTATTTTTCGTCACAATTTCCCTTAATGATCGTCTGTCACGATCACTCAGGACACACTTTCGTCCGCGCTGTGATTTAGCAGATGATGTTTTTCCGCTTTTCAAATATGCGGAATAAATCTTCGATACAGTACCTCTTGAAACACTAAACACCTCGGCTACCTTGCTTACGGAAGCACCTACCGTACGTGCTCCAACAATTTGCCCACGTTCGAAGTGTGTTAACTCTGACATAATGCAATGACAACCTCACATAACAGTACTCCGACAACAACTGAACTGTTTAGCACATTTACGAAGTTGTATAGGTGGCGTCAGTAGTCAAAAACGCCAGCGCCACCTACATATTTAATTAAAATCAATCTTTCTTTTCAAACATGCATTTCACAAGGTGTTTCCATATATTTGTCCATCCACTGTAGATGTTAATTGTTATGGGGATGAAATAACCTTAGACAAAGACAAGTTCAGACGACGAGTTCTATGCCAAACGCCGAGGGGACAAAAGAGTAAGGACCAGGAGGAATAATAAGAATTTGAATAAAAAGCAAAAAATCGATAATATGACTGAGATGACTAACATACCTGAGCTGCCCGCAGCAAGTAAGGTGCATGTGAAAATCAATACAAATATCGCGACAAACAGGAAAGAGTCTCTTGCAGCTAGTACTACGCAGGAAGAAAATAATTCTAATAACACGGCTAGCACTAGCAATGATAACAATTTAATGGATACTAACAATAACGAACAACCTACATATCAAATAGTTACTGATAATCAACAAAACCACGGTAGGCGACTTCACTAAAAAGAATAAAATACCACCTATCACAATTAAAGTAAACAGTAATGGATGGAGTAAAACCAGACGCATTTTCAGGGAAAATAATATCGAATTTACACCCCATACAGTAAATGACTATAAAAGTTTACGCCAAAGATGCTGAAGAATACAGGTTGGCGATCAAACTGCTGAGAGAAGCTAACATCGAGTACCGTTGCTATATCTTACCCGAAGATAAGGATTTAAAATTTGTCCTAAGGGAACTTTTGAGAGATGACTACCCAAAAGAAATACAAGACTAATTAGAAGCAAAAACATTACACCATCTCATCAGTAAAACAAATGACACGGGGTAGGAATGCTGAAAATACCAAGCTACCACCTTTTTCTCATTTCTTTACCCAAAAAACGACAAATCAGCAGAAATCTTAATGAGGAGTATTTATTAGACTTAATCAAAGTCGAGCAGTACAGAGGAAGGGTAGGACCCCTGCAATGATATAGGTGCCAGGAATTCCACTATACTCAAAGTGTGTGTAACCACCCTCCCAAATGTATCATATGTGCCGACAATCACTTTTCATTTCAATGTCCAAATAAGAGCAAGGACACGCCCCCAAAGTGTGCCAACTGCAATTTAGACCACACCTCCAATTTTAAAGGGTGTGAGAAATTTCCCAAGAAAGCTAACACTAATTCTGAAAAACCAAAGACATATGCCAGTCGTGTGATTGAAAATAAATCTTTCGCACAAGCTTTATCTACTAGAATTTATACTGATACAATCAACGAAGCTAAGAAAACCTTTGCTGATTTAGCCGAACTGGTATCTGTAATCAAAAGAAAAAACAAACAAGTTCAACTTCAACCCAGTCCTCCACCAGCAATCAATCCCTGGACTAACAGAAGACAAGACTTTCCTCCGCTGACATCAAACAGTAACGAAAATCTCGCTCAAACCTCCATTCAAAAGGAAAATCCAACTGAAAAAACTACCAGCACCGCAGAATCCTCCCTGTCAGACCTCTTCGACTTCTCTTCGCTAAAAACAATCTGGACAATAGTGATACAAGGACTCAAAAACATTAAAAAACCAAGAAATCACCTCTTGATAAAATAATCGCAGTAGTCGAAATCATTGAAAAAATAGGAAATCATCTTTTATTCTAATAAATTCAAGAATAGGTGCAATATAAAAATCCTCTCTAGGAACGCAAACGGTCTTTACCGTAAAAAAGATGAATTATCCAACCTCATTATTGAAATTGAACCTGACGTAATACTCATATAAGAGACTCACCTTAGACCAGCACTCAAAGTACTTTATACTAATTATAACACCTACCGTACGAATCGTGAGACAGGAAGAGGCGGTGGCGTCATCACATTTGTTAAAAGGAGCATAAAACACTTTCAAATTCCTAATCCCAGCACCACTTTCGAAAGTAACACAATAGAAATTGTAATAGAACATAAAAAATTCAAAATTTCTAATATATACATCCCACCAAATAATAATCCCAGCGCACAAGAATTGATTCACCACCTTAATTCTATTACTTCTACCATTGTCGGAGGGGACTTCAACGCCAAACACCCCTGCTGGAACCGAGGACCTGCTAACAAAAAAGGAAATGACATATTTAAACTCATTCAATCAAATAATTATAACATTCATGCTCCAAACGAGCCCACCCATTATGGGTACAATTATGGGTAGCGCCACCACAATTGACTTCTTCATCTCAAATAACATTACTAACAGATGCAATATCTCTGTAATTTCAGCCCTGTCTTCCAACCACAATCCCATTTTGTATTTGAAACCCCCATTAATAAGTACCTCCCCTCACTTGACAGAAGTATAGGAGTTACAAATTGGATCAAATACTCTGAAATTCTGAATAACTCCATACAAGGTAACCCATGCATCAACAATAAAGAAGATTTAGAACACGAAGTCTCAAAATTTACCAACTGCATCAATTCTGCTGTAAAGGAAGCCACCAATACTTTTTATGTGAACAAGTCTTTCTTCCCCCTGCCTGCCGATATAAGAAATAGTATTAAAGAGAAAAACCGGATCCGTAAAAGATGGCAAACCACCAGGAATCCACAACTCAAACGCGAACTAAACTCTATGCAAAAAGAAATCAACAGAAGAATCAAGAACTTCAAAAACCAAAAAGGGACCAATTTCCTAAATAACCTAGCTATAGAGGACAATTCCCTATTTGACATTTCCCGCAAATTCAAGAAACCTTATAAACCTATCCCACCTATCCATGGACCTAGTGGAATTTCATATACAGAAGAAGATAAAGCTAAATCTTTTGCGGACTATATGGAAGATACATTCACTCTTAACCCATTAACGAGCCCGCCCCTTGGAACGAAATGCTTTGAAAATGGTCGTGTTGTCAGTCAACAAACCCCTCCAAAAAATATCGCTTTTGTTTTCTGAAATCTCTCTAAGATGACCCAGCCTAGGGCAGTATGTTTGCTTCCCCTTAGTGTGATGGATAAGCCATAAAATTGCCTCCCCGCTATTGAATGGCAAAAAGTACTTGTTGGGTTTAGTTTCGTTTTTCCTCTTTCTTTGTACTTGTAGTTTGTAGACTTGTTTCTTTTAATATGTGACGTCCGAATTTTCCGAAATCTTTTTAGGATTTTAGCTTCCAAGTTTGTAAATTTTCAATTATTCGACATGTTTTATTAGGCAGTATTTTAAGAAAGATCATTATTTATTTTGTTACACAATTTTTTTTTTACTATTTATTTATCTATTTTATTTAGTTTTAGTAGGCCAATTTATTTTGCGAAATTAAATTTTAATCCATTCTTTTACCGACTCAGTTTTCATCACATTATAAGTCCATATATATTTACGATGAGAGTACAATATTTATCAGGAATTTTTGGAAAATTTTGGCATACGTATTTATATTTTAGCGTTTAATTTTTTCCACAAGTTGTTCGTTAACAGTCGAGCTCATCTTTGTAAACGCTTGATCTTTTCAGCATGGAATTGGCAAGCAATAATCTTCCTAATGTTTTTCGGGATTTTATAGCAATTTCTAGAATTTTGGCGGTTTTCTACAAATATTTAAGTTTAGCTATTATACAGTTGTTACTAATGTGGAATTTAAAACCAAAAATGTATTCCTTCGTTGATTTGAGAGATCGCATTTCGAATTTAAACGGAAGTTTAAATGAATTTGATACAATGTTACCACAGACTAGAAAGAATTATTTCTCTGTGGTGGATGGATTTTCTCACTTTTCCGTATTTTATACATTAAATGCATAAAGCAGACACGCACAAAAATCCCTTTTGATTCTTACTTTTTCAATTAAATGTAATATATATATATTTTTTAACTTTCAAAATGTATTTGCTCGTTTATACATAAATTTAAAATCGCGGGACTTCCACTTACAAATTATGTGACTAAATTGCAGTATTTAAGCTAATAACTGAAATTATAGTACTGAAATGACATAGAATATAAGAATAATTATAGTCAATTTCAATAAATTTCTATTTTCATTTAAAATGTGTCATTATTAGCACCTCCCGCAGTTTTATGCAATCATGGGATTTTCCGAATTCAATTAGATGCTTAGCATAATTTCAAGGCCTAATAGAAAAGTGATAATATGGAAAGACTATGTCTTAAGTACCAATAGCCAAGTATTTGTAATTAAATAAATAAATATTGAATACCAGCCGCTTTTTTTATTTATTTTTAGTCATATAACAAAAGATAAACAAGAATACTATTACATCTAAGAATTATTTAGCAAATTATTTTGCTAATTTTATATGAATTAGGAAACATGGTAAAAATGTTTTAAAGATTGAATTCACCATTAAAAATCAAACAAACCCCAAAATTCCTTTTTCCCAAAACTGCGTAAAATGTTTTGATTAAATATGATTTGAATGAGTTTTGCAATTTGTTTTGAGTGATATAAAAGAGGATATAAATATTATTAAATTAGGATATAAATTATTATTAGTAATAATTTTTATATTATAACTTAGCAGAATATCGTTTACCGTTAAAAATTATATCTAAAAGAAATAAATTTTGTAAAAGAATAAAAAATATAATTAACTGTTCCATTTTGTCCTTTATGCATGTATTTATATAAAAATGGAATCTGGCTAGGGAATATACGTCTTATATATGAACTAAAAATTGGTATCTTGACAAAACTTGTCAGAATATAAAAAGCGTATATCCTGTGATATTAGTGTATTAATCATACTTCTGTATACTTAAACGCAGTTTATAATTACCAGCATAAGTATCATAATGGATTTTATTAAAACGACGCAAACTGAATGCATGATCCTAGCATTATCAAACTACGGCTCTTTATCCCGTTAAGTATTGCTTGGGTCGTAACCAACACAAGTTTTATTTTTGAAATATTATTCCAAACAAAACAGGAAGCGTTAAACGATATGCATTTTAAGCAGTTTTACTTTTTTATATGCATAGAAATGTTAAGTAGCTTTAAATTGTACTTCATTTCTGAAACTTCTGCGGTACTACGAGTCGTATTTTTAGAACAGATCAAGGACTTTAAAGAACAAGTACATTTTAGCAATATGCAACGTTAATGATATAGTTCAAATGTTATTGAACAGCTGTATGATTTGTAACCGGCACTGGAAGAAGCAAAATTTATCTGATGATCCAATCTTCATTTAATGAATTAATAGAGAATGATACAGGGTGAGCTGCTGGTCAGCATGTTAGTTACATACGAAAGCTAAACTACTTTCTTTTTTCCCACCGACACTGAGGCAGCCAATCCACTGGGGCAGTTAGCATAGGCAAACTACTATTTGCTTGTACAAAAACTGTACTTAAAGCTTACAGCTTATTTTAAATAAATTTCGTATACTGAATACAGCTCCCCGAAAAGCGCTGTTTTCTACCTTATTTTTTTAGATTTCAGATTAAAGGAAAATAATCAGTTCGGTTTCTCAAAGACGGAATTCCTGCCTGTTTGTTTTTCGTGGTTTTCTACATGTGTAACCCAGTTTCCCACTGAAAGGGCTCCACGAAGGCCCATAGCTCTCGTAAATAAATAGTGGAAAAAATACAAATTCACGTAGATTTTATGTAAAGTAACATCGATTGATCGATGTGTATTTTTGCATTGAAGAGGGGGAAAAAAAAGAAAACTGCAGTTTTTGACAGCATTAGGAGTCATACATTAAAAAAAGAGATTCTTCAGTCTAGTAGAAAAGGTTATGCTATTAGAATATGACAGAGTAGATGTGGGCTATTTGCATAAGGCGAGGAATGCCTTCGTGAATGATTTTCGTAGAAAAGCTGACTCGTATTCCCATTTCACAGGTGGAAAATCACGAAAACAAATCATGCGCTCAACATTTTCGCCTGTGATCGAATACCGGTTGAACTACCAGTATTCGGCTGCCACAGATAGGACTTTACACTTACAAAGAGCCTTTCGCTTAAGAACTGTTTATCACCTCTTTCCTTCCCCGATGTTAGGTTTTTATCGTTATTGGGGGACGTTGTTTACTGTTGTTTGATTTCAATGAATAAAGGCAAAGCAGACAAAGCCTCTCAACCTGAAATATAAAATGCCTTCAGTTAGGATTCATAGGAAACTGGTTCGAGTTCGTTTCATGCATCAGGGAATTTCATGCATCCGAATTTTGTTTATGTTTCTTTCATTTAGCTCAAAACATACGAGTACTCTCTATTTTAAGAAAAGAATGTTTTGGGGAGTACTTTATAAGGGTAAATTACTTGTATTAATGTTACACATGGAGGGAAAATCACGAAAAGATCCGTACAGTTAGCTGGTTCATCAATATGTGTACATGTGAGCATATAACATTTAAATTTAGTCATTTTAAACATAAATCAGATAGCATATCTTTTATGATACATTGAGTAATCTTCAGTGCTATGTAATTAATTCCCTAAATATGAAAGTATGTGAAACTTAAATTAGGAATTATAGCAAATCATTCCATAGAAATATGCTATGCCAGTATTAGTCTAGAAAGGATCAATTATGCTTAAATATTGTAGTAGGCACGTCAGGTAACAATTTGTCAGCAGTATACATATCATTAATTTAAAGAAGATAATAACGATATGTGTGCCTTTTGTTTTAGCATAGTTTTGCTCCCGTTACTTTTAAGCTAAACATATCACTCGAAATAAATTTCTTTCTAAAATCAGAGGGATATTATTAACAATTCTTCTTTATATTTATAAAGTTTATCCTTTATTATATAAATAATTGAAATGCTTAAATTTGGCATTCTAATAAATATTTTATCTTAACTTTCTGAAAAATTGAATTTATTTTAAAATGTATAAAAATGAATTAAATCCTGAATTTTTTCCAGTCTTATGATAATAAAATTTTAGAATCATCAGTTTGTATATCCGTATATATTATAAGAAAGTATCTCATTCTTTTTTGAGGGCTCTTGTGATGTAAGTGATAGTAGATCGGACTAGCATTCGGAAAGTCTGCGGTTCGTATACGTGCGAGAGCATAGAGGATTTTTCATATTTTCTCCTCAGAAAAACGGAATGTATGGAAACGTGATAGACGATAATTCGTGAACACATGAATTAGGCCAACAGAGTCTCGTGCTTCTTCTCTTTCGCCCTATAAGAAGGAAAAAATAAGGAATTATGCCATTCTCCCTATCTTGCTACAAATGGATGTTCTTCCAATTAGAATTTGAAAGACTTTGTTGGTAGAAGAATAATGACAGCACTGCTGAATTTTCGCATTTCTTGCTTAAAAAAAATCCAACGTCCGCCTATTATTCCGCCTTTCGCAATTTTTTTCAAATTTACTTTTTCTGGTATCGCTTTTCCATTACAGTATGTTGATAGGTGAAACAACCCCGTAAAACGTTTTTTACATAATTTACGTTCAAATTACATTAAATTACAATTTTCAGAATTAAACTTCCTACATAAGGGTTCCCTCTTTTTTGATACTTCTAGTGAAATTATATTAGGAGATAATATAATCAATATTTCTTTAGTAAATACATTATTATTATCTTACTTTGCGCAAGTATTAGAAAAACTTCTTTTCGAGCTAAGTGAATTTTAGATCATTCAACATATATATACACACCGCATTTTATAATTTCATTACACAAAAGTTTTATACCTTAGAGAGTATATCTTTTCTAGTAGATTTCGTATTGCTTGAATTTTGAGGGAAACGGAAAGTCAAGATTTCTACAAATAAAAACAATAAAAAAAAAAATTTACTTTCCTCCGATCAGTGCTGTAATCTCTTTACTGACATGTGTGTGTGATTATGGCAAAGCCTCGAGGATTATCTGCCTAAGGGGAGGGATGCCTTCGTGAAGGACTTTCTAAGGGAAGCTGGCTCGTATACACGTTACACATGGGGAAAACCACGAAAACGCCCATGCAGCCAGCCCGTTCGCAGGATTTGAACCTCGGACCGAACTACCAGTGTTCAGCAACTTTACCGCTCGGCCGCTGGTGGGCCTCTCTCTCTCTCTTTTTTTTTTTTTTTTTTTTTTTTACTGATGAATTAACACCAATAAATAGGCTGTTTTCTCTTATCTAGGTTCGGCCTTTCTGTAAACGATTAGGGAAAACCGGAAAAGCAATAAAATAATTTGTCACTCATGAATCGGCATCTTCAAGAAGCATCGATTCCCAGTGAGTAAAAGCGACCATCTGGGAAGACGTATTTTAGCATAAAATGGCTTGCAAATCCAAATAACATTAATTTAGAGAAATTTTTATGGTTGCAATATATAATTCTTAGATGAAAGTATAAAAGTAAGTAAAAGGGCGATGTAGGGTGTTTTTCGCTACTTTTAATTTTTAGAATAGGGCCCCAAACATATTACTGTCGACCCTGTATTTAGATTTGCTAACTTTATTAAAGCATGCGATATCTATCTTCTAAGATAGAAATATTTCACTTTCGGCGAACTTTCTAAGGAAAACTTACATGCATTTAGGTTTACATATAGAGAAAACCATGAAAATTCCATGCAGCTGATCTATTCCTTCGCTGAAAATAGAAGCCTACAAGAATTAATAGTATTGTGTTGCTTCAGCGACTAGATTTCTCACTTTGATTTTGGAATTATAAATATAATTACAAAGATCTCCACTAGAGGAGATCATAATTAATTTTTTTTCACACATATAAAATCTGATTAAATATGTTTCCTTGTTTATAAATTACAGAAGTTTTTTTCAATAATTCCTGATATTTTCAAGGAAAATTTTCATGTAATTTTTTTTTTTTTTCCTTGTAGCAGGTTTAAATAATCGTTGATTGAAACCACACTAATTTTACCTAACAATCGGAAAATGACACAAATGACGTGAACTCTTTCATATTTATATTACTCATTAGTATTAAAAAAAAAACTTAACTTGGGTTGAAGATTACCTCAGAAGAGTTTTTTTTTTTTTTAATTTCTTAATTTAGATGCCATACAGTCTGGTAATACATATCTAATAATACTGTTGCGTGCGTACGGGTTCGTTACGAAATGAATGCACAAGTCCGATGAAAAATGAACAAAAATTTATTATTATCACAACAAATATGCTTAAATTTCCTAAAATATTCGTGCAGTAGTACAATATCTCACACTAGTTATCTTTTAACTACTCAAACGTTCAATAGAACTTAATTCAAAACAGCTAAAGAAAGCTAATCCGCAAATTCGCTACAGTCAACAAGAGCAGTTTTCTAAACAACAACAAACTAAGTAACTACCACGAACTGAGAGGTTTTCCTCCTTTTATAAGATTTTAAAATCGCGCGATATAATTTTCTAGTACTTTCTCGAAATCAAAAAGAGATATTTATTAAATGTTAAATACACGCGCTCTTGTAGTTTCAATTTTTCGGCTTAGCTTTCTTTTAATATTCGTCACGCGCTGCACTGCACAGGAAATAAAACCATTTAATTTATAATTGAACTAACATTAGCTTTTTAAATACCAAATTCGTAACGCTGCTCCCTTCCCAAGGTCTGCACGTCCCGGGCAGTGCAATCCCTGAACAGGAAGTCAAACTTACAACTAAAGGCATAAATGCAATAATAAGCATTACATTACAATAACAAAAAAACATGAACAATAAATGCAATCAAATACTAAATACACATTTAGAAAGAAAAAGGGACCATGGTCTTACACTATTTACAATTATTTACACTGCGTACTATGGCCATAGTAATGAGCTAACCTGTCGTAATGAACGACTTTAGGTTTAGAGTTGGAAGACTTACGAATCCGAACCACGACGTCATTCAGCCTGTTTAGGACTGTGTACGGGCCAACCCAAGGTCACTGTAATTTTGGACAAAGTCCTTTCCGTCGAGTCGGATTCCACAACCACACCTTGTCTCCTTCGTGGAATTGATGCTCAGTAGCTCTTGTGTAGTGCTCAGTAGCTCTCGTGCTAAGTTGTGCATCACTTCAAATTGGGCCTGGAGATCTTGAATATATTCCTCAGACGATGAAGGAGCATCCGGAGGGCGACCAAACAAGAGATCACAAGGCAGACGAAGGTCACGACCGAAGAGCATCTGTGATGGTGAATAGCCGGTAGTCTCATGGACACCACTGCGGTAAGCCAGTAAAAACAGTGGTAATTTCTCGTCCCAGTCCTGTTGGTTTCTGGAAACCACTAATGAGAGGTTATTAAGGATGGTTCGATTGAACCTCTCTACCATGCCGTCCGACTGGAGATGTAATGGCGTCGTTTGGGTTTTGTTAATGCCGAGTAGTTTGCAGAGTTCTTTGATTACTGCCTACGTAAAATTCCTTCCCTGATCGGAATGTAACTGAAGAGGCACTCCGAACCTGGAAATCCAGTGTTGTACCATCACCTCAGCTATTGTGACAGCCTCTTGATCAGGAATAGGGTACGCTTCAGGCCATTTGGTGCAGTAATCAATGACAACGAGTATGTATTTGTTGCCATCAGCAGTTCGTGGCAGATGTCCCAAAATGTCAAAGGCGATACGTTCAAAAGACACCCCTCCCCTACGTTGTAACGTTGCAGCTGCGTCTCTTCGGTCCTTTCCGACCTGCACAGGCATCGCAAGATCGGCACCACTTTTGCACGTCATCCTTTGCATTATTCCAGTAAACGCGCTCACGAACTCTCTGCAAGGTCTTCATTATTTTAAGGTGACCTCCTGCAGGGCTGTTATGTAGTTCTTTAAGGACATCAGGAATCCGGGATGTTGGAAGTATCAGTTGCCATCGGAACGTCTTCCCATCATCCGATTCGAATTTCCGGTATAAGACGCCGTTTCGAATGTGAAGTGAATCCCAGAGTGCCCAGTATTGTTTTGTTGTAGGACTACAGATAGAAATGTCCTGCCAGATAGGTTTTCTGTTTTATGACTCCATTAAATCAATTATGGGTTTAATGTCACGGTTTTCCAGCTGGTCTTTCCTGACTTCATCATCACTCCACGGGTCTCTATCAGCCGATGTTGATGTTATAATTTGTCTTGCGACCGGAGTCAGCAGCTCGTATTTTGCTTTCACCCTGGAACAATATCGGCAGCATTCTGGACAAGTTCTTCTAGACAGGGCGTTGGCGTTCCCGTGTGATGATCCCTTAAGATGACGGATAGTGATGTCATATTCTTGAAGTCTCTGTATCCACCTGGCTATTTGACCTCAGGATTCTTGAAATTTAAAAGCCAGGCCAATGAGGCATGGTCCGTGCGGAAGAGAAATTTTCTGCCATAGTGTTAATGATGGTAATGTTCTACGGCTTTAACTATGTCAAGCATCTCTCCCGGTGACACAGTAATTTCTCTCCATTTTGGATACTTACTCCAGTAGGCCCTGGCATGTTCTTGACCATTTATTTCTTGGGACAAAACATCACCCTCACTCTCATTGCTAGCATCGGTGTCAAGAATAAATGGTTTGTCAAGCTAAGGATATGTCAAGATTGGAGCAGATGTTAAAGCTTCCTTCAGATTGTATAATGCATCCTCGCATTCTTTTGACCACAAGTACTTGTGCTTGCTCTCTGTCAGCTTATGAAGAGGTCTTGCGATGGAAGAGAAGTCCTTCACACATCTCTTATAGCAGGTGCAAAGCCCCAGGAAACTTCTCAGCTGATGCGCATTTTCATCCGAACTTCATCCCAAGAATGTGTTATTGAGTGTGTGATGGAATGTGCAGAGAATAATTCAATAGGTGATCCAATAGTGATGGAAATGCTCTACGGCTTTAACTATGGCGAGCAACTCTTTCCTAGTGACACAGTAATTCCTCTCCGGTTTAGACAGGCACTTGCTCCAGTAGGCTACTACACGTTCTTGGCCGTCTATTTCTTGGGACAAAACAGCACTGACACTTTCATTGCTCGCGTCCGTGTCGAGAATAAATGGTCTGTCGAGCTGAAGATACGTCAGGATTGGAGCAGATGTTAAAGCTTCCTTTAAGTTGTTAAATGCATCCTCGTATTCTTTTGTCCACAAGAACCTTTGCTTGCTCTTTGTCAGCTTGTGAAGGGGTCTTGCGATGGAAAAAGTCCTTCCTAGGTGCAAAGCCCTAGGAAGCTTCTCAGCTGATGGACATTTTCGGGACGTTTCCAGGATTTAACGGCTGACACCTTTTCAGGATCCGTGCACACACCTTCTGCAGAGATGACATGTCCCAAGAAAGTCACTTCCTTTCGGAACAATTTGCATTTAGCGGGACTCAGCTTAAGATTGTCTTCTTTCAGTTTCTGAAGCACCTTTCGAAAATTTTCTAGATGTTCTTCAAAACTCTTTCCGACGATGAGGATGTCGTCCAGATATATCAGACAGGCTTCGTAGGAAAGGCCTTTCAAAACAGTCTTCATGAGGCGTTCGAATGTTGCCGGCGCATTACACAGTCCAAACGGCATCACCTTGAATTGCCAAAGCCCTTGTCCCGTAGCAAATGCCGTCTTTTCACGGTCATCAGGATGTATTTCTACCTGCCAATACCCACTCTTTAAATCAAGTGTTGAGAACTACTTGCTTCCAGAAAGAGTGTCTAGAATGTCGTCAATTCTAGGAAGAGGGTAACTGTCTTTCTTCGTAACCTCATTCAACCGGCGATAGTCGACGCAAAATCTTGTTGAGCCGTCTTTCTTTCTGACGAGAGCGATGGGAGATGCTCATGGACTCGCTGAAGGCTCGATGACATCGCCATCTTCCATATCTTTTAACAGTGTTCGCACCTCTTCCTGTTTAGCAAACAGTAGACGTCTTGGATGTTGCTTTATCGGGGGATGATCGCCGGTATTTATTCTATGTTGTATCAAACTAGTTCGACCCACATCAGAAGACGAGCGGGAGAAAACAACTTGAAGATCTTTAATGACGTGATCGGCAGTATTTCTCTCTTTATCGTTTATTTGTGCATTCTGCAATAATTCCGATGTAATGCTCTCGGAGGACACGGATTCTGGGATGTTACTCTTTCTTTCAACGCTGGTTACTGGAGTACATGTTGCAACCACTTCACCTTTCTTAATAACTCTGGACTTCTCAGTTACATTGGCGACTCTCACCGGGATAACCGTTCTGGATAGGTCGACGAGTATTGAGGCTACTAGTACTCCTTTTGGGCTATTACAGTTATCGGGATATTCTATGATGCCGTAGGGGAAATTTCTATTTTCGGCCATGGATCCAGGAAGTAAAGTCTCGGTTCTTGCGGGTATTGTGATATCATCTTGAGCTATAATTTTGTGGATAGATTTTACTCCATCATTAATTCCGAATAGGGCTATGTCCTCAGATGTAGAATACAATTCGTTATTTTTAAAGTCCAAGGAAAAATTGTATTTCCTTAGAAAGTCCAATCCGAGTATGCAAGAATCAGTAATCTCTGCAACATATGCCATAAGCGGCACTTGTGTTATGGTAAACGGCACCAAACGTGATGTTAACGTTTACTTTTCCATCTATGTCGATCTTCTCACCGAACACAGTCTGGAGGGTAACGCAGGGCGGCGTTCAGATAAGTTTGTTCCTCAGTTTCTTGAGCCAAATCTTTTCGGATGATGGTAACGTTGGCTCCTGTATCTATCGTCATATTGCACAGAACTCCATTAATATGTCCTATTATGAAAAGTCCATTACTGCCGCCTGTAATACTTCTTTGTCGATATGAAGCAACTCCAATGATGGAACACAGCAATAACTTTTATTTAACACTCAAAAATGGCGACATACAAACAAGAAGAGAAAACATATTCTATCATTTAAAAATAAATTACATTCTTTGTGCGAGAGTCGCACGTTGCACTCGAGTCTGGTTTCAAATATTGCCATTCACAAATACCTCAATGTTCATCTATTTAAATTATTTAAACTACAAGATTTTAATAATATGTAAAGCTGTTACAACCTCTCCCCCAACGGAGAGACTTTTGCCGAAGGGAAAAGTTCTGTAAAAATTCGAAAGTTTATAAGCTCGGCTTGCTCAATTGCTTAAAGAGTAAAGGTAATTTCTCTTATAAATTTACAAATTTCAGGCCAAAGATTTTAAGTTTTAAATAAATACTTTTACACCACATTTAAATAGGAAGAAAATGGACAGTGTTCAAATTAGTCTTCTTTTTTTCTTGATGGCGCCTAGATCTCTTCCATGGTGGACCAGTTCCTCGGCTATAATTCATAGCAAAGCCTTTCCTCAGTTCATCTGTGCCTTTCGGATAATATTCATTTGTCATTTGCTTTCGACCATTGTTTTTTTCGTCTATTAGTAGCGGCTTTGATATTAAATCAAAAGCCGAAAGATGATGATAACGCTGCATTGCAAAATGATTCTCAATATTAATTTCTTTATCGTTTTTCAAATTTTCGTGAACTTCTTCCACGTTTAATTCCGGTGATTTAACTTCCTCTTCAAATACATCTCTGGATGCTTTATTTTCTTTCTTCATCGGCTCCAAGATCTGCTCTTCAGCTATTTTTCTTTTCCTTTGAGCTCTAGTAGAGACGGCATTAACCTGGTGAGGATGCCTATTAGGTTCCTTTCTTTGTTTATTCAACAGTGCAAAAGTTCGATTGCCTAATAAATACCTTCCCTTGTCGAGTTCATTTCTAATAATGGCAGCCTTAGTTATTACTCGCCCAAGATCGCAATGTAGTTCGATCTCAGCCAATGGTAAACAGATTGGATTCAAATCTAATGGCTGTTGCACCCACACATTTTCACCTGTTAGCATTTCCGGCGTGATGTATTTGCGACAAACTATATCAATACTAGCACCTGAATCCCTTAATATAGGAATTTTATGATCATTTACGTAACCCATACTAGTATAAGGTAATAGAAGTTTATCCCCTGGTTTTGCACTAATTCTGTTAAGATTAGCAGAAGATTCAGTACTATTCTTAAGTTTTGGACATTGGGGCCTTAAATGTTGATAGGACCCACACTGATAGCATTGTGGCGTCTTTCGTTTTTCATATTTATCATCTGGACGTGGACTTCTAGGTCTATGAAACAAGCTTTGCGTATTAAATCTTGATGAAATTTTGTTTTCAGTTTTATTTTTATTATCTGAACTCAATTTACCTTGAGTTAGTGCATTATATCTTTCTTTCTGCCTATCCACTACAGGCTTTTTTTTTTTAAAGTTTCCGCAAACGTTTCCATAGGCATCAAGTTTTTCAGCTAATATTTTAGATGAAATCATCTCTACCCACTCATCAAGAAAATGATCTCGAATTTCAGGAGGAACTCGACGCTTAAGTTGGTCAATCACCATCAAATCTAGCAACTGATCAAAAGTCTTAACTCCTAGACCAGTCACCCATTCCTTGCAATAATTTTCTATTTCATAATTTAAATCCACCCATGTGGATTCGGTACTCTTTTGATGTTTCATAAATTTCTGCCTAAACTTTTCCGGGCTTAGTTTAAACCGTCTTAACAATAAATTCTTCACGTGTTCATAGTCTTTAGCTTTATCGGAGGGTTCTCTAGCTATTAACTGGGTTACTTTGTAAGGAAGTAGTCCTAGTAAATGAGATACAAATTCTTCTTTATCAATTTTAGCCCATTCTGCTTGCCTTTCAAACAATAACAAATATAGACTGATATCTCCTTTCTTGTCATCGAATTTCTGCATAAGGTGACGCAGCTCCGTTTTCGGCCGGATCTGTCCGGTATTTTGAGACTTTGTCTCTGCTTCAAGTCTTAATCTCTCTAATTCATACTGTTCGTTCCTTCTCCGCTCTTCTGCTTCTTCCTGTCTCCTACGTTCTTCTCTTTCCCTTTCCTCCCTCTCTTTCCGTTCTTCTCTTTCCCTTTCCTCCCTCTCTTTCCGTTCTTCTCTTATCAGGTTCAATGTTCCGCCTTACTTTCTTTGGGAACATGCAAGGACCTGACTCGGAACAGGGAGCTTACTAAAGCTATGTTCAATAACTGTGGGAAGTAGACAAGATACACAAGAAGGGTATACAAAACCCTTTATTTTTCACTCTTTGCAATAATTTCCGTACTTCGGAATACAGAGACCAACTACTTGTGGTCTGAACGTAAGAATATAAAAAATATAACTAAACTCTAACTTAAATTTGGAATAATAAACGTGGAAGATTCGCCTTATATTAACAGGGAGCCGTATGTAGTACAGAGAACTGTTAACACTACAATACGTTTAAAATTATCAAGAGGATTAAACCTCTGGCCTGGAAGGCAAACAGCAACCGAATAAAACTTCTAAGGCAAGCGGCCTGCTTCGACTAACTCCTTCCTCTCTCTCGCTTGGCAAAAAGCCACTTGTACTTGGCGTTCGCCAGACAAATTTTGCATAAATAAGTTAACGCTTTTAATTCTGGCCGGAAGTAGAAAATAAGAAGTGATAGTAAAGATTTAAAATAAAATAAACGTTAGTAAAACTTAAGATCCTTACATACTTCCCGCCAGATTTAATTAGTTTGAAACTGAGCTCTAAAACGACCTTGTTGAAAACTTTTAGCTCTAGAATCTAACGCGAGGCCAATCTTTTACAAACATTTCTGACTAGAAACTAGAAATTTAAAAAAAAAATTTGTTTTTACAATAGCAGCTCCATGGACACCCAATTTTTCATCTGTACTGTATCTAAACAGGAGCTTTTATTCAAATCTGGTTCCTTCCAGAGATTTGGAAGGAAAACTAGTTTAATGAAATGTTACACAATGAAATGGCAAGTAACATGCATATTTATATTTCTCTTAACATTCTTATTTCATTCATGACTATTTTAATTATCTCTCCCCGTGCTCTCTGACATGTGTTGTAAAAGAACACCAAACACGAATGTGTTTATGTATACGTGTTCAACACTGCCTCCTACAATCAAAACACTAACGTGTTAAAATTCAACATGACAAGACCTCGTAACACACCCTATCTTCAACTCTAAACCCTGAGGTACTATTCTGAAAGTGGCTAACTCTGAAGTGTAGCGTCAGAGAGCCTAACTACATTCATTCAACCTTTAACACCTATTCACCATAATTTGGTCTTTTTTCAGTCACACGATAAGTTTTAAAATTTTTTTTGGCATTACTTTCACTTTTATCATATCACAGTACTTCTTAACATTTAAAATAACAGTTCACATTGTATATAAGAACATATTAACATGCCGTTAATTTTACGCATTTTAAAACATACATTAGTAGTACATTGTTAACTTCTATTCTTTTCAAAGCAAGTGTCAATTATTCTACAGTCGGTCACAAAAGTATTCGAACACCGGCACCCATTCAGAAAATTTACTTTTCCGTTGAGAAACAAAATTGTCTCCAGAGTCCATCTTGGTTCGATAGAAAAAAAAAACAAAAGGATGGCTCATGTCCAAAATTGGCTAGGTGTATGAAACAAAATACAACATGACCTATCTGGGTGAGATGGGAAACAAAATGGCTGCTCACGTGATCCATTATTGCGCTCAGAGAAAACGCAAAGTGTCGCTGCGGCTCGTCTCGGTTCGCGAAGAGTGAAAACCCAAAACGGTCTGCAGTGTCTATCTTTGTTGGATGAGAAAACAAAAGGATGGCTCATGTCCAATTTATTTAGGTGTGGGAAAAAATATAACGTGACCTATCTGGGTGAGATGTCTCCAGCGATCCAGTATAGACTTTTTCCCCATCTGCAATAGGTGACATCTATAAACAATTTCATTGAAATCTCCTCGAAATATAAGAAACAGCTAGCTCGTGAAATTGTAAGGTATTCGGAACGGGCTGTTGGACACGCAATACAACAATATGCTTCTCCTCCAGACCTGGAAAATACTTCCCTATTAGGAAGATAGAGATACGTAAAAGAATAAGCTGTTACGTTATTATTGATTCCATCTCCTTTTTAGCTTCTTCTCGTATGTGTTTACGATACTTTGTAATTTTCATAGAACGTTTAATGATGGTATAGGAAGGATTAAAAGATCGATACGGGAAATACTTTCGAAAGAATCGTTTTAACCTTCTCGAGCAACTATCTAATCTTCGAGGGAAAAGGGGGCCGGCAATAACCCAAGCAAGAAATTCATACAAAAATCGATTACGTTGATTCCATATATTAGACGAAGCCAATTTCTTTTCTGCATAATGTCGTCGAAGATCTGTTTCGTTCAGAAGTTTTAAAATTTCAGTTGCTTTTAAGTCAGTTTCAAGAATGATAAGAATAAATAAAGCCATCTCTTCATATTCATAGCGATCTATAACTATTTTTCTAAGTTTTTTGAGGTCATCTAATGTAAGCAGAGGACCTTGACATCTTTTAATATTGGTTTGTTTTGGATGTTCCCATTTCTCACTTAACAAGCGATACAAAAACCAGAGTTTATTCTTCACTTGATTGCGCGATTTCTTCTTTACTTCAGTCAGATACTTTTCATATTCCTCTAATGCTCTCTTATAATGATATTTAATGCCATCACCATGTTTTCGATACCAGTCATAGAATTCATTAAAATAAAATTCATAGTTAGTTCTTGTTGCTTCCGAAATATTCATACGTTTAATAATAATTTGACATTCCTCCATTGTCGGATTTGGTATGAATATTGTACTGTCATGCTTGTGTCTATGTTTAGGAAGAGAGTTTTCCCAACATTTCCACCGTCTCATTCGTTGGTATTCCCTCTCTTTGAATCGAACATTTGGATCTCTTCTCCTTTCTCGTAATCTCCATCGATTTGCTTCTTTTACTCTTTCCAATGACCAATAATGTTTCATGTAGGCCTTCTTTTTCCTTTTCCTTTCAGATAAAATTGTGGATTCCTCATTATTCATCTTGATTCGAACCCTTCATTATTTATTATTATCTATGTTATTTTTGATTCCGTCTTATATTTTTTTTAATCTAGTCCTTTTTTGGTACCTAAAAATTAAATTGATTAAAAAAATATAGGGTTTCTATAAACCTTTTGAATATCCTTTAACCGTAAAATAGAAAAGAGAATAAAAACCTAACCCCTTTCATATTACCCCATTTCTCGCTCAAGGCACCTTGATCAAGTAATGGGATAATGATAGAAGGGTTAGGACTTTAGGATCCTTTTTATTTCACTATAAATTGATAAAAAAGATTTATACTAAAGGATTTCAAAATTTTATTAATGATATTAAATTATTATTAATGATTTTTTGAATGGGTGTCAGGATCTGACGATATTGAAAAAGAAATAACTTTATCAATAATATATATGTTTGAAAAATGAATATCATGAAGGGAGGAAAAAAAACATAATTTTTCCTAATATCTAGCTTGTTGTGTTTGATAAATCATGTAAATGGTCAAACAAATCACTAATGTAATGACAAATAAACAGTAAAGCTGGACAGTATGAATGAAAGACATAAACTTACCCCTTTTCAATTTGAAGATTTGAGAAGGATAGAATATGTTATCTTCTTTAAGTGGAAGAGATTCCGGATATTATATTTCACCTTGAACTGTAGATTGGAAATCTAAATACTTCTATCGATAACAATGAATCCATTGTTTTTTTTCTGAAAAAAAAACTAGTAGTGACACACGTCGGCTGGAAACATTTAGCCTTCTCCATATAAACTCCTTGCATGTTTAGAAGTGATTTTTCTTTCTCCCATTTCAATAGCAAAACAAAATTGTTGATGATAACGTTCTCCTTTTTCCAATATCACTTTAAAGAATATCTTTTGAGATCTTTTACGTATCTCTGTCTTCCTAATAGGGAAGTATTTTCCAGGTCTGGAGGAGAAGCATCTTGTTGTATTGCGTGTCCAACAGCCCGTTCCGAACTGAACTGAAACTCGGAATGTTTTTATAGATCAGAGACGAGTTGAATGGGAAAGTGAAAACGAGTCGGCTGGAAACAAATTTCTGCGAGTTGAGAAAAACCATTCTTGTAATCCAAAAGCCTATATCCAGGTGAACTGCCCAGCACAGACTGATCTGAAGCTGAAACTGGAGTGGTTTAAATAGCTAAGTGAGAGTTCTTTCTAGAAACAATTTGAAAGTCTTGTTTTGATCATCGAATGGACTGGGAAAAAATTCTCAGAGCTGAGAAAAAAAAATTCTCAGATGTAAAAAAAAAAAAAAAAAAAAAAAAAAAAAAACTTTTTGTTAATTTTTATCATGTCTTCTAGACATGATAAAAATTAACTCACCCCCCCCCTTTTGTATGAGAATGTTGTCTCCCACTTTCTAAAAATAGACCATGACTCATCCAATCTTTTCTTGGAATTCTATTCTTTAGAAAGAATGAGTCATGGTCTATTTTTAGAAAGAGTGAGACAACATTCCCAGACAAAAAGAGAAGGGAGTTAATTTTATCATGTCTAGAAGACATGATAAAAATTAACAAAAAGATTTTTTTTTTTTTTTTTACATCTCAGAATTTTTTTCTGAGCTCTGAGAAATTTTTCCTAGCCGATCCCATTTCATTTTTCGACTTTCACTTTCAATTCTTCTCTTTTCTATAAAAGTATTCCGCGTTTTTGTTCAGAACAGTGTGGGCTCTTGAAAAGGTAACACGTCTCCCTCTCTCTTTATCCAAATCTGGAACCCATGATGATCTTAAGAAGAATTCTTTAAGAATCTCTTACAATTCCTGAACCTTAGACAAGCTGAATGTTTCTTTTTTGTATTTCGAAGCTATTGATGGATCAAAGAAGAAGATTTCAATGGAATGACTTCATCGTTCTAGGATAGAATATTTTTTCGAAATCTCTTCCTACTTTCGCCTACACAGAAATGCTTTTCACGAAAGTTAGGTCCTCTTTTACATTTACTTTTTAAATAGTTGTTCAAACGGATTTTCGTTCTGCTGATTCAGGTTTCCCGCGCTTCACGCTACCCATCCTCACCCATTTCTAAAGGATCTCAGAGAAAATTAAAAGGGAAAGAAATAGCCTCCAGTGAACACAACTCCAACAACGACAGTGGATAGTTTTTTTTTTTTTTCTGTCCTTCCAGAGATATCACCGGTGACCGATAGGTTGTTCAGCCACACGGGTGTCGTGAAATGGCACACCATACCTGTTTCCCTCCCAAAAATGTTTCTTCGGAAAAGGGAAAGTTTTTTTCCCACCCCTTTGGAGATTCCTTTTCCGAATCGATACCCAAACCCATCGGCCAGAAAAATAAATTTTTTTTAAGAACATTTCCATTCTTGAAACTCAATATAAGATACGTATTCATTTTAATATTTTTAATAAATCACGCATACATGTATTTTACGAGCTTATCTATTATTTCTTACAATGCTTCGTCAATCTTACGTAAAGTAGCGTGGAAGAACCGTATTATTATTTCTTTCTTCTAACCTCTTACAACTATATTGTTTAAAGTTTCTAAGGAATTTCTAATACATTGTATATACAATTTAGCTAAAACCTGTGACAAGATGAATTTAATTCCCCCCCTCAAAACAATTTATATACAGTCAGTTTGAGTTAGCTGGATCCGTGTAAATAGTTAGATAATATTTATGTCGCGTAAATTATTTGCTAACATAACATATTTTTCCTTCTTATCATGCTATTTCAACCATTTTGTTTAGCAATCATCCATCTCAAATAAAAAGGATTTGACGAGACACAATATACTTAAAAGATTGATGAAATAACACTAAAATCTCATGTTGTTGGAATCATTTAAGAAATTTAGAGTTTACAGACTACTTCATCCAATGAAGGTAAAATATTAAAATGAATACGTATGTTTGTAATATATTTCAGAAACCTAATGTTCTTAAAAAAATTTATTTTTCTGGCCGATGGGTTTGGGTATCGATGCGGAAAAGGAATCTCCAAAGGGGTGGGAAAAAACTTTCCCTTTTCCGAAGAAACATTTTTGGGAGGGAAACAGGTATGGTGTGCCTTTTCACGACACCCGTGTGGCTGAACAACCTATCGGTCACCGGTGATATCTCTGGAAGGACAGAAAAAAAAACTATCCACTGTCGTTGTTGGAGTTGTGTTCACTGGAGGCTATTTCTTTCCCTTTTAATTTTCTGAGATCCTTTAGAAATGGGTGAGGATGGGTAGCGTGAAGCGCGGGAAACCTGAATCAGCAGAACGAAAATCCCTTTGAACAACTATTTAAAAAGTAAATGTAAAAGAGGACCTAACTTTCGTGAAAAGCATTTCTGTGTAGACGAAAGTAGGAAGAGATTTCGAAAAAATATTCTATCCTAGTACGATGAAGTCATTCCATTGAAATCTTCTTCTTCGATCCATCAATAGCTTCGAAATACAAAAAAGAAACATTCAGCTTGTCTAAGGTTCAGGAATTGTAAGAGATTCTTAAAGAATTCTTCTTAAGATCATCATGGGTTCCAGATTTGGGTAAAGAGAGAGGGAGACGTGTTACGTTTTCAAGAGCCCACACTGTTCTGAACAAAAACGCGGAATACTTTTATAGAAAAGAGAAGAATTGAAAGTGAAAGTCAAAAAACGAAATGGGATCGGCTGGGAAAAAATTTTTCAGAGCTCAGGAAAAATTATGAGATTGAAAAAAAAAAAAAAAAACTCTTCCTTTTTCTTTATTAATTTGATGTTTTCACTCTTTTGACCTTGTAGAAAGTCAAAAAGTGAAGACATAAAATTAATAAAGAAAAAGGAAGAGTTTTTTTTTTTTTTTTTTTTTTTTCAATCTCAGAATTTTTTCCCGCCTCAGAAATTTTCCCAGCTGATCCGATTTCGTTTTTTTACTTTCACTTTCAATTCTTCTCTTATCTATAAAAGCATTCTACGTTTCTGTTCAGAACAGTGTGGGCTGTTGGAAAGGCAACACGTCAATGTTTTCCCCCTCGACTCGATGAGTCAAACGAGACCTATCTAAAGTGTTATTAGAACGAATTCATACTTGTGTATTGAAATCACTCCAGTTTCGACTTAACATCAGTCTGTGCTGTGTATTCTGCTTGGATACACACTTTTCCCTCCTAGAAAGAGCTTTTGTGAAGGTAGGCCATCCATTCTTCACAGCTCTTAGACATTTATTTACAGCTGATTTGATCGACGAGACATCACCTTATTTTTAAGCATCCACTCTCTGGGATCTATGAAAGTTTTTATCGTTTTGTTTCTGTTGAGTCTGTGCTGTAGAGCCCCCCAAATGTCTACAAGGGTTCTTATTCTAGAACGTGTGCACTATTTTGACATTTCATTTCATAGCTGGGGTGATGGGTGCGTCATCTTCCTTTCAAACTGCACCGTGGAGGTAGAGATGTTAGAAAGTTTCGAGCCTACGTGTTTCATTCATGGGTGAACCACGCTTCGTGAACAAAAGAGGACCCTTTCGTGGATCGTCCCTAGGAAAAAGCATAGAACTGAAATGGCTACTCGTCTTTTGTCTATTCGACATTGTTCAAAAGGATCTCTACTCTCTTTTTGGTTCGAAGGATGTCTCTACCTGTTGTCTTACGTGTCTAAAGAAATTAGCTTTTCAGGAAAAGAGTTGTCTTAGGTTTCTAAAGAAATTAGCTTTTCAGGAAAGAAATGTTACTTGAGAAACAGGACGAGATAGGTTGAAAGAGGTTTCAAAGAAAAAAGAGAGATGTCGTTCATTTTTATTATGTCTGAAGACATGATAAAAATGAACAAAAAGTATTTATAATATATATTATATAATATATATATTATATAATATATATATTTTTTTATTTTTAAATTTTTTTTTTCAAATCTCTCAGAAAATATTTTCCAGCTCATCTCAAAATGACCCTCCTACTCAGTTTCGAAAAAAAGAGACTGTGTCTTACTACTCTTCATTTTTTTCAACTTTCAAAAAAAAAACTATTTTACCATCTCATCTCTCACCATGAACCACCTTCATGCTTTCTGAAAAACGACACGTTGGTATCGTCTTCATGGGTGTTTCTCTGAGGTCCTTTAAAAATGGTTTCATAATCCACTCGACAGGATTTGTCAAAGTATTCCGAGCTTCATTTCAGAGGGCGTGCACTGCTAAACATACCTGATTTCAGGGAAAAGAGTTCCACGAGTCGTTGGAGGAGATATCCAAAAAAAATATAACGTGGTTGTGAGTCAAAATAAACGAACCCTTTTCACTTGAGCCATCACGAGATTTCAGCGACCACGAGAGGGTGGAGATGACTATATCGTAAGAGAATAAATCTAACCGTCCCACCACACCTACACAAACACACATGTTTTTTTAAAAGAATCATGCTTTTAGAAACTCATTTCAACTTTGAATAGGAAAATTGTGTTTTTAAGAGAGGGTCTCATCTAAAACGTAGAGTAAAACATATGAATCATGCCGGGTATAGATAGCCCTAAAACTAGGCATTGAAATTTTTTAATAGATTCATGATCAACAGAAAATAATACAACGTTTTACTTGCAACTATTTAAAAGAATCCTTTGAACCTATACTTGAAAAAGAAATGAAGAAACATCCAGCTAGCTCGTCTAAAGTTCAGAAAGGTTAAGAGATTCTCAAAGAATTCTTCTTAAGAATATCTTGGATTCCCGATTAATGTAGAGAGGGAGATGTGTTGCCTTTTCAACAGCCCACAGTGTTCTGAACAGAAACTCGAAATACTTTTATAGAAAAGAGAAGAGTTGAAAGTGAAAGTCGAAAAGCGAAATGAGATCGGCTGGGAAAATATTTTCAGAGCTCAGAAAAAAAAATTCTGAGATGTAAAAAAAAAAAAAAAAAAAAAAAAAAAAAAAAAAAACTTTTTGTTCATTTTTATCATGTCTTCTAGACATGATAAAAATTAACTCATCCCCCTTTTATCTGGGAATGTTGTCTTACCGTTTCTAAAAATAGACCAGAACCCAATCTTTTCTTGGAATTCTATTATTTAGAAAGGATGAGTCATGGTCGATTTTTAGAAAGTGGGAGACAACATTCCCAGACAAAAAGAGAAGGGAGTTAATTTTTATCATGTCTAAAAGACATGATAAAAATTAACAAAAAGATTTTTTTTTTTTTCATCTCAAAATTTTTTCTGAGCTCTGAGAAATTTTTCCTAGCCGATCCCATTTCGTTTTTCGACTTTCACTTTCAAGTCTTCGCTTTTCTATAAAAGCATTCCGCGTTTCTGTTCAGAACAGTGCGGGCTGTTGATGAGGCAACATATCTCTCTCTACCCAAATCTAGAACCCTAGTCACGAGAGAATATGAGACTAGAAAAATAGTTTAGCTTATTGATCTAAAAAATGTCCCATGCTAGAACTTAGAATTATAATCAGAGCGGGGCTTTCCAGTATCCAGTGCCAAGATTTTAGATTTGCCATGGTGACATGTTCCCAAATTCATAAATTCTTCAATTATAGTCCCCTTCTTTGACAAATGGCTAAGAAATTCTTAAAGAATATCATGAGATTGGGTAAAGAGACAGACTGGAGAAGATATCCAAAACACATCTCGTGGAGATGACTATCTCGTAAGAAAGAAAGCCAACCGTCCCACCACACCTACACAAACGAACATGTTTTTTTAAAAGGATCATGCTTTTGGAAACTCATTTCAACTTTGAATAGGAAAATCATGTTTTTAAGAGAGGGTCTTATCTAAAACGTAGAATAAAACATATGAATCATGCCGGGTATAGGTAGCCCTAAAATTAGGCATTGAAATTTTTTAATAGATTCATGATCAACAGAAAATAATACAACGTCTTACTTGCAACTATTTAAATGATTCCTTTGAACCCATACTTGAAAAAGAAATGAAGAAATATCCAGCTAGCTCGTCTAAAGTTCAGAAAGGTTAAGAGATTCTCAAAGAATTCTTCTTTAGAACATCTTGGATTCCCAATTAATGTAGAGAGGGAGACGTGTTGCCTTTTCAACAGCCCACAGTGTTCTGAACAGAAACTCGAAATACTTTTATAGAAAAGAGAAGAGTTGAAAGTGAAAGTCGAAAAACGAAATGAGATCGGCTGGGAAAATATTTTCAGAGCTCAGAAAAAAATTCTGAGATGTAAAAAAAAAAAAAAAAACTTTTTGTTAATTTTTATCATGTCTTCTAGACATGATAAAAATTAACTCACCCCCCCTTTTGTATGAGAATGTTGTCTCCCACTTTCTAAAAATAGACCATGACTCATCCAATCTTTTCTTGGAATTCTATTCTTTAGAAAGAATGAGTCATTGTCTATTTTTAGAAAGATTGAGACAACATTCCCAGACAAAAAGAGAAGGGAGTTAATTTTATCATGTCTAGAAGACATGATAAAAATTAACAAAAAGAATTTTTTTTTTTTTTTTTTTTTTTTTTTTACAACTCAGAATTTTTTTCTGAGCTCTGAGAAATTTTTCCTAGCCGATCCCATTTCATTTTTCGACTTTCACTTTCAATTCTTCTCTTTTCTATAAAAGTATTCCGCGTTTTTGTTCAGAACAGTGTGGGCTCTTGAAAAGGTAACACGTCTCCCTCTCTCTTTACCCAAATCTGGAACCCATGATGATCTTAAGAAGAATTCTTTAAGAATCTCTTACAATTCCTGAACCTTAGACAAGCTGAATGTTTCTTTTTTGTATTTCGAAGCTATTGATGGATCAAAGAAGAAGATTTCAATGGAATGACTTCATCGTACTAGGATAGAATATTTTTTCGAAATCTCTTCCTACTTTCGTCTACACAGAAATGCTTTTCACGAAAGTTAGGTCCTCTTTTACATTTACTTTTTAAATAGTTGTTCAAAGGGATTTTCGTTCTGCTGATTCAGGTTTCCCGCGCTTCACGCTACCCATCCTCACCCATTTCTAAAGGATCTCAGAGAAAATTAAAAGGGAAAGAAATAGCCTCCAGTGAACACAACTCCAACAACGACAGTGGATAGTTTTTTTTTTCTGTCCTTCCAGAGATATCACCGGTGACAGATAGGTTGTTCAGCCACACGGGTGTCGTGAAAAGGCACACCATACCTGTTTCCCTCCCAAAAATGTTTCTTCGGAAAAGGGAAAGTTTTTTTCCCACCCCTTTGGAGATTCCTTTTCCGCATCGATACCCAAACCCATCGGCCAGAAAAATAAATTTTTTTAAGAACATTTCCATTCTTGAAACTCAATATAAGATACGTATTCATTTTAATATTTTTAATAAATCACGCATACATGTATTTTACGAGCTTATCTATTATTTCTTACAATGCTTCGTCAATCTTACGTAAAGTAGCGTGGAAGAACCGTATTATTATTTCTTTCTTCTAACCTCTTACAACTATATTGTTTAAAGTTTCTAAGGAATTTCTAATACATTGTATATACAATTTAGCTAAAACCTGTGACAAGATGAATTTAATTCCCCCCCTCAAAACAATTTATATACAGTCAGTTTGAGTTAGCTGGATCCGTGTAAATAGTTAGATAATATTTATGTCGCGTAAATTATTTGCTAACATAACATATTTTTCCTTCTTATCATGCTATTTCAACCATTTTGTTTAGCAATCATCCATCTCAAATAAAAAGGATTTGACGAGACACAATATACTTAAAAGATTGATGAAATAACACTAAAATCTCATGTTGTTGGAATCATTTAAGAAATTTAGAGTTTACAGACTACTTCATCCAATGAAGGTAAAATATTAAAATGAATACGTATGTTTGTAATATATTTCAGAAACCTAATGTTCTTAAAAAAATTTATTTTTCTGGCCGATGGGTTTGGGTATCGATGCGGAAAAGGAATCTCCAAAGGGGTGGGAAAAAACTTTCCCTTTTCCGAAGAAACATTTTTGGGAGGGAAACAGGTATGGTGTGCCTTTTCACGACACCCGTGTGGCTGAATAACCTATCGGTCACCGGTGATATCTCTGGAAGGACAGAAAAAAAAACTATCCACTGTCGTTGTTGGAGTTGTGTTCACTGGAGGCTATTTCTTTCCCTTTTAATTTTCTCTGAGATCCTTTAGAAATGGGTGAGGATGGGTAGCGTGAAGCGCGGGAAACCTGAATCAGCAGAACGAAAATCCCTTTGAACAACTATTTAAAAAGTAAATGTAAAAGAGGACCTAACTTTCGTGAAAAGCATTTCTGTGTAGACGAAAGTAGGAAGAGATTTCGAAAAAATATTCTATCCTAGAACGATGAAGTCATTCCATTGAAATCTTCTTCTTTGATCCATCAATAGCTTCGAAATACAAAAAAGAAACATTCAGCTTGTCTAAGGTTCAGGAATTGTAAGAGATTCTTAAAGAATTCTTCTTAAGATCATCATGGGTTCCAGATTTGGGTAAAGAGAGAGGGAGACGTGTTACGTTTTCAAGAGCCCACACTGTTCTGAACAAAAACGCGGAATACTTTTATAGAAAAGAGAAGAATTGAAAGTGAAAGTCAAAAAACGAAATGGGATCGGCTGGGAAAAAATTTTTCAGAGCTCAGGAAAAATTATGAGATTGAAAAAAAAAAAAAAAAAAACTCTTCCTTTTTCTTTATTAATTTGATGTCTTCACTCTTTTGACCTTGTAGAAAGTCAAAAAGTGAAGACATCAAATTAATAAAGAAAAAGGAAGAGTTTTTTTTTTTTTTTCAATCTCAGAATTTTTTCCCGGCTCAGAAATTTTCCCAGCTGATCCGATTTCGTTTTTTTACTTTCACTTTCAATTCTTCTCTTATCTATAAAAGCATTCTACGTTTCTGTTCAGAACAGTGTGGGCTGTTGGAAAGGCAACACGTCAATGTTTTCCCCCTCGACTCGATGAGTCAAACGAGACCTATCTAAAGTGTTATTAGAACGAATTCATACTTGTGTATTGAAATCACTCCAGTTTCGACTTAACATCAGTCTGTGCTGTGTATTCTGCTTGGATACACACTTTTCCCTCCTAGAAAGAGCTTTTGTGAAGGTAGGCCATCCATTCTTCACAGCTCTTAGACATTTATTTACAGCTGATTTGATCGACGAGACATCACCTTATTTTTAAGCATCCACTCTCTGGGATCTATGAAAGTTTTTATCGTTTTGTTTCTGTTGAGTCTGTGCTGTAGAGCCCCCCAAATGTCTACAAGGGTTCTTATTCTAGAACGTGTGCACTATTTTGACATTTCATTTCATAGCTGGGGTGATGGGTGCGTCATCTTCCTTTCAAACTGCACCGTGGAGGTAGAGATGTTAGAAAGTTTCGAGCCTACGTGTTTCATTCATGGGTGAACCACGCTTCGTGAACAAAAGAGGACCCTTTCGTGGATCGTCCCTAGGAAAAAGCATAGAACTGAAATGGCTACTCGTCTTTTGTCTATTCGACATTATTCAAAAGGATCTCTACTCTCGTTTTGGTTCGAAGGATGTCTCTACCTGTTGTCTTACGTGTCTAAAGAAATTAGCTTTTCAGGAAAAGAGTTGTCTTAGGTTTCTAAAGAAATTAGCTTTTCAGGAAAGAAATGTTACTTGAGAAACAGGACGAGATAGGTTGAAAGAGGTTTCAAAGAAAAAAGAGAGATGTCGTTCATTTTTATTATGTCTGAAGACATGATAAAAATGAACAAAAAGTATTTATAATATATATTATATAATATATATATTATATAATATATATATTATATAATATATATATTTTTTTATTTTTAAATTTTTTTTTTCAAATCTCTCAGAAAATATTTTCCAGCTCATCTCAAAATGACCCTCCTACTCAGTTTCGAAAAAAAGAGACTGTGTCTTACTACTCTTCATTTTTTTCAACTTTCTAAGAAAAAAACTATTTTACCATCTCATCTCTCACCATGAACCACCTTCATGCTTTCTGAAAAACGACACGTTGGTATCGTCTTCATGGGTGTTTCTCTGAGGTCCTTTAAAAATGGTTTCATAATCCACTCGACAGGATTTGTCAAAGTATTCCGAGCTTCATTTCAGAGGGCGTGCACTGCTAAACATACCTGATTTCAGGGAAAAGAGTTCCACGAGTCGTTGGACGAGATATCCAAAAAAAATATAACGTGGTTGTGAGTCAAAATAAACGAACCCTTTTCACTTGAGCCATCACGAGATTTCAGCGACCACGAGAGGGTGGAGATGACTATCTCGTAAGAGAATAAATCTAACCGTCCCACCACACCTACACAAACACACATGTTTTTTTAAAAGAATCATGCTTTTAGAAACTCATTTCAACTTTGAATAGGAAAATCGTGTTTTTAAGAGAGGGTCTCATCTAAAACGTAGAGTAAAACATATGAATCATGCCGGGTATAGATAGCCCTAAAACTAGGCATTGAAATTTTTTAATAGATTCATGATCAACAGAAAATAATACAACGTCTTACTTGCAACTATTTAAAAGAATCCTTTGAACCTATACTTGAAAAAGAAATGAAGAAACATCCAGCTAGCTCGTCTAAAGTTCAGAAAGGTTAAGAGATTCTCAAAGAATTCTTCTTAAGAATATCTTGGATTCCCGATTAATGTAGAGAGGGAGATGTGTTGCCTTTTCAACAGCCCACAGTGTTCTGAACAGAAACTCGAAATACTTTTATAGAAAAGAGAAGAGTTGAAAGTGAAAGTCGAAAAGCGAAATGAGATCGGCTGGGAAAATATTTTCAGAGCTCAGAAAAAAAAATTCTGAGATGTAAAAAAAAAAAAAAAAAAAAAAACTTTTTGTTAATTTTTATCATGTCTTCTAGACATGATAAAAATTAACTCATCCCCCTTTTATCTGGGAATGTTGTCTTACCGTTTCTAAAAATAGACCAGAACCCAATCTTTTCTTGGAATTCTATTATTTAGAAAGGATGAGTCATGGTCTATTTTTAGAAAGTGGGAGACAACATTCCCAGAGAAAAAGAGAAGGGAGTTAATTTTTATCATGTCTAGAAGACATGATAAAAATTAACAAAAAGATTTTTTTTTTCATCTCAAAATTTTTTTCTGAGCTCTGAGAAATTTTTCCTAGCCGATCCCATTTCGTTTTTCGACTTTCACTTTCAAGTCTTCACTTTTCTATAAAAGCATTCCGCGTTTCTGTTCAGAACAGTGCGGGCTGTTGATGAGGCAACATATCTCTCTCTACCCAAATCTAGAACCCTAGTCACGAGAGAATATGAGACTAGAAAAATAGTTTAGCTTATTGATCTAAAAAATGTCCCATGCTAGAACTTAGAATTATAATCAGAGCGGGGCTTTCCAGTATCCAGTGCCAAGATTTTAGATTTGCCATGGTGACATGTTCCCAAATTCATAAATTCTTCAATTATAGTCCCCTTCTTTGACAAATGGCTAAGAAATTCTTAAAGAATATCATGAGATTGGGTAAAGAGAGAGACGTGTTGCCTCTTCCACAGCCCACACGGATCTGAAGTGAAACGCGGAATGCTTTTATAGATAACTGGGGAATTGAAACAAATTCAAAACCCAATCGAAAGTAAAAGCCCAACAGAATTCCACAAGAATGAGTCATAGTCTATTTTTAGAAAGAGTGAGACAACATTCCCAGACAAAAAGAGAAGGGAGTTAATTTTTATCATGTCTAGAAGACATGATAAAAATTAACAAAAAGATTTTTTTTTTTTTTTTTTACATCTCAGAATTTTTTTCTGAGCTCTGAGAATTTTTTCCCAGTCGGCTTGATTCACAAAACCAGATATATTCAAATTATTTCTATAGAGGGTTCTCATCTATTTAAACCACTCGCGTTTCAGCTTTAAATCAGTCTGTGCTGTGCACTGGAGCTCAATACACGCTTCTTCCTCCTATAAAGAGGTTTTGTGAAGGTGTGTGGAGATATTGTTTTCAGCTGTCAGACATTTTTTTCCAACAGCCGACTCGATCGTTCAAATGACACCGTGGAAGTTGGAGAGAGCTCAAGTCGATTCGGAGGACGGTAAAGCATTTGAGGGCTATTTGCCTTAAGAAATGCCTTCGTGGAGGACTTTGGAAGGGAAACTGGCTCGTATTCACGTTACACATGGGGAAAAACCACGAAAAAAAAACACCCATGCAGCCAGCTTGAAAGTCAGTCGTTCACGTTTAACAAAATATGAAATGGATTTTATAAAAACATATTGGGATCGTATTCAAAATTGGATCATTCTGTTGTTTTATCAGAATATACCAGTATACGATTGAACAATTCTATTGAATCACATTATCTTGCCTTCTTGAAAGTCATTTGTTAACGTTTCACAAAATATATATCAGTATAAGATGGAACCATCGTGATCCGTTATCCTGACTGATGGAGTCAGCTGTGGATCACAAGACCTTGCCTTTTTTGAAAAGGATTTGTTAAAGTTTCACAAAATATACAAAATATATATCAGTATACGATTGAAAAAAATCATGATCCATTATCCTGACTGATGGAGTCAACTGTGGATCACAAGACCTTGCCTTTTTTGAAAAGGATTTGTTAAAGTTTCACAAAATATACAAAATATATATCAGTATACGATTGAAAAAAATCATGATCCATTATCCTGACTGATGGAGTCAGCTGTGGATCACAGGATCTTGCCTTGTTGAAAACAATTTGTTAAAGTTCCACAAAATATATCAGTATACAATGGAACTATCGTGATCCGTTAATTCTGACAAGTCTAGTCAGCTGTGGATCACGAGATCTTGCCTTCTTGAAAGTCATTTGTTAAAGAAGTTTCACAAAATATATCAGTATACAATGGAATAATCGTGATCCGTTAATCCTGACTGATTGAGTCAGCTCTGGATCACGAGATCTTGCCTTGTTGAAAACAATTTGTTAAAGTTCCACAAAATATATTAGTATACAATGGAACTATCGTGATCCGTTAATTCTGACGGGTCTAGTCAGCTGTGGATCACGAGATCTTGCCTTCTTGAAAGTCATTTGTTAAAGAAGTTTCACAAAATATATCAGTATACAATGGAACAATCGTGATCCGTTAATCCTGACTGATTGAGTCAGTTCTGGATCACGAGATCTTGCCTTCTTGAAAGTCATTTGTTAAAAATTTCACAAAATATATCAGTATACGAGGGAACAGTCGTGATCCGATTATACTGACTACTCTAGCCAGCTGTGGATCACGAGATCTTGGCTTCTTGAAAGAAATTTGTTAAAGTTTCACAAAATATATCAGTATATGATGGAACAATCGTGATCCTATTACACTGACGGGTCTAGCCAGCTGTGGATCACGAGATCTTGGCTTCTTGAAAGGAATTTGTTAAAGTTTCACAAAATATATCAGTATATGATGGAACAATCGTGATCCGATTACACTGACGTATCTAGCCAGCTGTGGATCACGAGATCTTGTCTTCTTGAAAGGAATTTGTTAAAGTTTCACAAAATATATCAGTATATGATGGAACAATCGTGATCCGATTACACTGACGTATCTAGCCAGCTGTGGATCACGAGATCTTGGCTTCTTGAAAGGAATTTGTTAAAGTTTCACAAAATATATCAGTATATGATGGAACAATCGTGATCCGATTACACTGACGTATCTAGCCAGCTGTGGATCACGAGATCTTGGCTTCTTGAAAGGAATTTGTTAAAGTTTCACAAAATATATCAGTATATGAAATAATAGCATGTTTTCTATGAAAACAGCTATTGAGTAAAACATTTCTAGCCTTGAAAAACAAAAACAGTAGCAGGGGGAAAAATATTACCCTACCTCAAAGTATTGAAAGGAAATAAGAATACATTTCAATAAAATGGGTGACTCAATAAATATTTGTAGTCTATGAAATACAAAAGAGTAAGAAAAAAATGTTCACATACCTTCACAGAAGCTCTTCCCAGGAGAGTGAGAAGCGTGTATCCACGTTGAGTGCACAGCACAGATTGATCTGAAACTGAAACGCGAGTGGTTTAAATACATTAACGAGTTGCTTCTAGAAACCGACTGGGAAAAATTCTCAGAGCTCTGGAAAAATTTTCACACATTAAAAAAAAAAAAAAAACCTTTCTTTTTTCTTTCTTAATTTGATGTCTTCACTTTTTTTATTTCTACAAGGTCAAAAGAATGAAGACATCAAATTAAGAAAGAAAAAGGAAGTTTTTTTTTTTTTTTTTTTTTTTTAATCTTTTTTCAGCTTTGAAAATTTTCTTCCCAGTCGTTAACATTTCGTTTTTGGACTTTCACTTTCAATTCTTGGACCCATGATGTTCTTTTCTTGATGTTCTTGTAGTATATTCCTATACAAATTCACTCCTTTTCCCCCAAAAAAGATATCTTTTTTTTTATTTTTTTTTACCTTCCAATTTGTATAGCTATATACTGAAAACAGGCATTAAAGTCCGTTTGTAGTATATTCCTATACAAATTCATTGCCTTCCCCCCCGAAAAAAAGAAAGATGTCTTTTTTTTATTTTTTTTTACCTTCCAATTTGTATAGCTATATGCTGAAAACAGGCTTTAAAGTCCGTTTGTAGTATATTCCTATACAAATTCACTGCCTTCCCCCCCGAAAAAAAAAGATGTCTTTTTTTTTATTTTTTTTTACCTTCCAATTTGTATAGCTATATACTGAAAACAGGCCTTAAATTCCGTTTGTAGTATATTCCTATACAAATTTACTCCCTTTTCCCCAAAAAGATGTCTTTTTTTTTAATTTTACCTTCAAATTTGTATAGCTACATACTGAGAACAGGCGTTCAAGTCCGTTTGTAGTATATTGGTATACATGGTCTATTTTTAGAAACAGTGAGACAACATTCCCACACAAAAGGGGGGTAGGGTTAATTTTTATCATGTCTAGAAGACATGATAAAAAATAACAAAAAGTTTTTTTTTTTTTTTTTTTTTTTTTTTTTTTTTTTTTTTTTTACATCTCAAATTTTTTTTTCTGAGCTTTGAAAAATTTTTCCCAGTCGGCAACCAAGTGAAAATTCTACAGCCAAGACGATTGGCCTTTTACTTTCACTTTCAACACTTTTCTATAAAAGTATTCTACGTTTTCTGTTCAGAACTGTGCGGGCTGTCCAAGGTGCAGCATGCTTTTTCTCTCTCTACCTCATCTGGACCCAGGACCACTCTTCTAGAAAGACCTTCTGTGAACACAAGCTTTTTCCAATTTTTGACTTCTCAGAGAATAGAAATCATTCCTCCTTTTAGGGGAAAATGTTTCCCATTTGAAAAGCTAGGACCCCTCGTTTGGATTTCATCAGCAACCGTTTATCAGGGTCTAGCGAAATTGGATGATCCATCCATGGATCATCCAATTTCCCATCCGTGGTTTTTATGCATCAAGATTTCAACATAGTTTAAGAAAAATCCTTCAATCCTATTTGAAAGGAGATGACATTTTCCCATGACGGACATTGAAAGACATTGAAAGACATTTTCCCATGACGAAATCTCTCTATCCCACACCTTCTTCTAAAGTAAAGTTAAAGAGATATTTCATACCGGGTTTTCAATTTTCACCTCAAATCATACCGTTGACGACGTGTGACACACAAACCGTGACATAAATTTCAGTTTTCATGACAGCTAACAGTCTTGAGGTTTAAACAAATGTATGAAAGAATTTATTTTTGATCCGTTTCAGCGATTGAGTGGGCTGGGAAAAAAAGGCTCTTTCCATGACAGCTAACACGCTTGAGCTTTAAAAATGTATGAAACAATTTATTTTAAATCCATTTCAGCGATTGAGTGGGCTGGGGAAAAAAAGGTTCTTTCCATGACAGCTAACACGCTTGAGCTTTAAAAATGTATGAAACAATTTATTTTAAATCCATTTCATCCATGACAGCTAACACTCTTGAGCTTTAAAAATGTATGAAACAATTTATTTTAAATCCATTTCAGCGATTGAGTGTGCTCGGAAAATTTTCTTAGAGCTCAGGGAATGTGTGTCCAGGTCGAATGCACAGCACACACGGATGGGTAGTCGAAACTCGAGTAGCTTAAATAAATATACGAAATTTAGGTCATCGAGTGGACTAGGAAAAATTCTCAGAGCTCTGGAAATAGTTCTGATTTCAAGCATGGGACATGAGAACAGAAATGTATTACAATCATCATGTCATCATTGTTTTCGAAAGCCAAAAGAATTCCTCATGAAAGAACATCTTTTTTTCCTGGTTGCGGGATGGAGTAGAGTTGCTGCATCTTGAACAACCCACACTGATCTGAACAGAAATATGAAATGTTTTTATAGATATAAGAAATGAACTGAAAGTGAAAGTAAAAATGAAATTGTATTGGATGGAAATATTTCTTGGATGTTGAAAGGGAAAAATATTTCCAGAGCTGGAAAAAAAAAAAACTCTTCTTTTTTTCTATTAATTTGATGTCTTCACTTTATATACTTTGGAATGGAGAAACCCAAAGACTATGACTCATCCTTTCTAAAACATATAATTCCTAGAATGAGTCATGGTCTATTTTTAGAAACAGTGAGACAACATTCCCACACAAAAGGGGGTAGGGTTAATTTTTATCATGTCTAGAAGACATGATAAAAATTACTAAAAATTTTTTTTTTTTTTTTTTTTTTTTTTTCTGAGCTCTGAAATTTTTTTCCCAGTCGCCAACCAAGTGAAAAATTTCCAATCGGCTTTTACTTTCACTTTCAACTCTTTTCTATAAAAGCATTCCACGTTTTCTGTTCAGAACCGTGCGGGCTCTCCATGGTGCAGCATGCTTTTTCTCTCTCTACCTCATCTGCAGCTCTATGACAGCTAACACGCTTGAGCTTTAAAAATGTATGAAAGAAGTTATTTTTAATCCATTTCAGAGATTGAGTGGGCTGGGAAACAAAAAGGCCCTTTCTATGACAGCTAACACGCTTGAGCTTTAAAAATGTATAAAAGAAGTTATTTTTAATCCATTTCAGCGATTGAGTGGGCTGGGGAAAAAAAAGGCCCTTTCCATGACAGCTAACACGCTTGAGCTTTAAAAATGTATGAAAGAATTTGTTTTTAATCCATTTCAGCGATTGAGTCTACTGGGAAATATTTTCTCAGAACTCAGGGAAAAAAAAGGCTCTTTCCATGACAGCTAACACTCTTGAGCTTTAAAAATGTATGAAAGAATTTATTTTTAATCCATTTCAGCGATTGAGTCTACTGGGAAACATTTTCTTAGAGCTCAGGGAAAAAAAGGCTCTTTCCATGACAACTAACACTCTTGAGCTTTAAAAATGTATGAAAGAATTTATTTTTAATCCATTTCAGCGATTGAGTCTACTGGGAAACATTTTCTTAGAGCTCAGGGAAAAAAAAGGTTCTTTCCATGACACCTAACACTCTTGAGCTTTAAAAATGTATGAAAGAATTTTTTTAATCCATTTCAGGGATTGAGTCTACTGGGAAACATTTTCTTAGAGCTCAGGGAAAAAAAGGCTCTTTCCATGACAGCTAACACTCTTGAGCTTTAAAAATGTATGAAAGAATTTATTTTTAATCCATTTCAGCGATTGAGTCTACTGGGAAACATTTTCTTAGAGCTCAGGGAAAAAAAAGGCTCTTTCCATGACAGCTAACACTCTTGAGCTTTAAAAATATAGGAACAAATTTATTTTTAATCCATTTCAGCGATTGAGTCTGCTGGGAAACATTTTCTTAGAGCTCAGGGAAAAAAAAGGTTCTTTCCATGACACCTAACACTCTTGAGCTTTAAAAATGTATGAAAGAATTTTTTTAATCCATTTTAGGGATTGAGTCTACTGGGAAACATTTTCTTAGAGCTCAGGGAATGTGTCTCCAGGTTGAATGCACAGCACACACGGATGGGAAGTCGAAACTCGAGTGGCTTAAAAAATAAATATACGAAAGTTAGGTTATCGAGCTGACTAGGAAAAATTCTCAGAGTTCTGGAAATAATTCTGAGTTCAAGCATGGGACATGAGAACCGAAATGTATTACAATCATCATGTCATCATTGTTTTCGAAAGCCAAAAGAACATCTCATGAAAGAACATCTTTTTTTCCTGGTTGTGGGATGGAGTAGAGTTGCTGCATCTTGAACAACCCACACTGATCTGAACAGAAATATGAAATGTTTTTATAGATATAAGAAATGAACTGAAAGTGAAAGTAAAAATGAAATTGTATTGGATGGAAATATTTCTTGGATGTTGAATGGGAAAAATATTTCCAGAGCTGAAAAAAAAAAAAAAAAACTCTTCTTTTTTTCTATTAATTTGATGTCTTCACTTTATATACTTTGGAATGGAGAAACCCAAAGACTATGACTCATCCTTTCTAAAACATATAATTCCTAGAATGAGTCATGGTCTATTTTTAGAAACAGTGAGACAACATTCCCACACAAAAGGGGGTAGGGTTAATTTTTATCATGTCTAGAAGACATGATAAAAATTACTAAAAAGTTTTTTTTTTTTTTTTTTTTTTTTCTGAGCTCTGAAATTTTTTTCCCAGTCGCCAACCAAGTGAAAAATTTCCAATCGGCTTTTACTTTCACTTTCAACTCTTTTCTATAAAAGCATTCCACGTTTTCTGTTCAGAACCGTGCGGGCTCTCCATGGTGCAGCATGCTTTTTCTCTCTCTACCTCATCTGCAGCTCTATGACAGCTAACACGCTTGAGCTTTAAAAATGTATGAAAGAAGTTATTTTTAATCCATTTCGGAGATTGAGTGGGCTGGGAGACAAAAAGGCCCTTTCTATGACAGCTAACACGCTTGAGCTTTAAAAATGTATAAAAGAAGTTATTTTTAATCCATTTCAGCGATTGAGTGGGCTGGGGAAAAAAAGGCCCTTTCCATGACAGCTAACACGCTTGAGCTTTAAAAATGTATGAAAGAATTTGTTTTTAATCCATTTCAGCGATTGAGTCTACTGGGAAATATTTTCTCAGAACTCAGGGAAAAAAAAGGCTCTTTCCATGACAGCTAACACTCTTGAGCTTTAAAAATGTATGAAAGAATTTATTTTTAATCCATTTCAGCGATTGAGTCTACTGGGAAACATTTTCTTAGAGCTCAGGGAAAAAAAGGCTCTTTCCATGACAACTAACACTCTTGAGCTTTAAAAATGTATGAAAGAATTTATTTTTAATCCATTTCAGCGATTGAGTCTACTGGGAAACATTTTCTTAGAGCTCAGGGAAAAAAAAGGTTCTTTCCATGACACCTAACACTCTTGAGCTTTAAAAATGTATGAAAGAATTTTTTTAATCCATTTCAGGGATTGAGTCTACTGGGAAACATTTTCTTAGAGCTCAGGGAAAAAAAAGGCTCTTTCCATGACAGCTAACACTCTTGAGCTTTAAAAATGTATGAAAGAATTTATTTTTAATCCATTTCAGCGATTGAGTCTACTGGGAAACATTTTCTTAGAGCTCAGGGAAAAAAAAGGCTCTTTCCATGACACCTAACACTCTTGAGCTTTAAAAATGTATGAAAGAATTTTTTTAATCCATTTTAGGGATTGAGTCTACTGGGAAACATTTTCTTAGAGCTCAGGGAATGTGTCTCCAGGTTGAATGCACAGCACACACGGATGGGAAGTTGAAACTCGAGTGGCTTAAAAAATAAATATACGAAAGTTAGGTTATCGAGCTGACTAGGAAAAATTCTCAGAGTTCTGGAAATAATTCTGAGTTCAAGCATGGGACATGAGAACCGAAATGTATTACAATCATCATATCATCATTGTTTTCGAAAGCCAAAAGAACATCTCATGAAAGAACATCTTTTTTTCCTGGTTGTGGGATGGAGTAGAGTTGCTGCATCTTGAACAACCCACACTGATCTGAACAGAAAAATGAAATGTTCTTATAGATATAAGAAATGAATTGAAAGTGAAAGTAAAAATGAAATTGTATTGGCTGGAAATATTTCTTGGCTGTTGAATTGGAAAAATATTTCCAGAGCTATAAAAAAAAAAAAAAAAAAAAAAAAAAAAAAAAAAAAAAAAAAAAAACTCTTCCTTTTTTTTATATTAATTTGATGTCTTCACTTTGTTTACTTTGGAATGGAGAAACCCAAACACTTTTTAAAACATATCCTTTTTAAAAACTTATCTTATCTTATAAACTTTAAACTCATCCTTTTTAAAACATATAATTCCTAGAATGAGTCATGGTCTATTTTTAGAAACAGTGAGACAACATTCCCACACAAAAGGGGGGTAGGGCTAATTTTTATCATGTCTAGAAGACATGATAAAAATTAACAAGAAGGTTTTTTTTTTTTTTTTTTTTTTTTTAACATCTCAGAATTTTTTTTTTCTGAGCTCTGAAAATTTTTTCCCAGTCGGCAACCAAGTGAAAAATTTCCAATCGGCTTTTACTTTCACTTTCAACACTTTTCTATAAAAGCATTCCACGTTTTCTGTTCAGAACCGTGCGGGCTCTCCATAGTGCAACATGCTTTTTTTCTCTCTCTCTCTACCTCATCTGCATCTAGGATGTTTTTCCTTCTTCAAGAAGTGGAATTCTTTGGGAATACCTTACAATTTCACGAGCTAGCTGTTTCTTATATTTCGAGGAGATTTCAATGAAATTGTTTATAGATGTCACCTATTGCAGATGGGGAAAATGTCTATACTGGATCGCTGGAGACATCTCACCCAGATAGGTCACGTTATATTTTTTCCCACACCTAAATAAATTGGACATGAGCCATCCTTTTGTTTTCTCATCCAACAAAGATAGACACTGCAGACCGTTTTGGGTTTTGACTCTTCGCGAACCGAGACGAGCCGCAGCGACACTTTGCGTTTTCTCTGAGCGCAATAATGGATCACGTGAGCAGCCATTTTGTTTCCGATCTCACCCAGATAGGTCATGTTGTATTTTGTTTCATATACCTAGCCAATTTTGGACATGAGCCATCCTTTTGTTTTTTTTTTCTATCGAACCAAGATGGACTCTGGAGACAATTTTGTTTCTCAACGGAAAAGTAAATTTTCTGAATGGGTGCCGGTGTTCGAATACTTTTGTGACCGACTGTACATTGAAATACTACATTTCAAAAAGTCTTTCAGACTAAAACTTCTTTCTTGCCAGAATGTTTTAAATAAAATTTATACAATAACTTTTATAATATTTAAGTATTTACACATTCCTATTATACATCAACTTTAGTTTTACGCGCGAGTAATTGAAAAACATAATACCAAAATCGGTAACAACTCATTTCTCGCCTTTTTGGCGATAAAGGTAGACCTCACATGAGGTAAAACTTCTTGAAATCTGCCACTTGCAGTAAGAATGAAAGATTAACTTAAGTTTGCAAAGTAACATAAAATTTTACTTATCTTTGTGATATTCGGACATTCTTTTCTGAGCCCAGTCCTGGAAGGTAGCGCAAATTCTGGTTTGATTTATCCTCCTTCTTGTGCGGGCTCGCCCTTCAGTGCCTTCCTCTAGAAGCTTTCTTTTTCCTCCAGTTCGGTCACCCTTGAATACCTTCTTTTTCGCCTCTGCCTGTGGTCTTGGCCGTTTGATGGCAGCTGGTCTTGGCGGAACCGGGACACTTCTTTCGCGTTCCTGCTTGGACCTCGTTGCTGGCCGTTCAAATTTTCCTTGTAACTTTTCCTCCGTCGCTGGTGGCCCTTCCGCAGTTCGGCGACATTTGCTGCGGAGAGTCCTGTCCGATGAGTTTATCTTCCGTTTGGGAGCCGGGCTATAGTTGCCGTTATTTCTCCTGGCTTTCTTTGCATTTGTCGTACTTCTCCCTTCTTCATTCTGGGGCTGTTCGTGAGCTCTCTTTTCTGGACGGTGGAACGGCTTCTTTTTCTTGTTACCTTCAATTTTCCAACGGGGAAACTTTCTTTTCAATTGCTCCTGCCTCCTAATGGCTTGTCCTTGTGCTTGACGTTGTTCCACCTCTGGAGCTTGTGCCTGTCGTGTCTGCCGTGCCGGATCCTGCAAACGATCTTTGAAATTTTGCATTTTATTACGATCATAGTAGGGTTTTATTTGATCAATGTTTGCGGAGCATATTTCCCCATTCCTGGCTTTTAACACCACTACAGCGTGAGTTATTTTTTCTATGACATATGGTCCTTCAAATCGTGGAAAAAATTTGGCAGTTTTATCTTCTGGTGCTGAAGAAAGTGAATGCTTAATTTTTAACACTTCATCCCCTACTTTATAAGTTACTCCCCGTCGTTTCATGTCATAATAAAGCTTCTGTTTTCTCTGTGCTACTTCAGTATTCTTTTTTGCTTCTTTAATTAATTTTTCTATATCAACCATTTTAAATTCTGGGGCTCTTTGTTGCACATAAAATAATTTATCTAACGGCGTTATAATCTTTCTGCCTAAAAGTAACTCAGCAGGAGTTTTGCCCGTTGTATCATGTTTTGCGGTCCTAAGGGCGAAAGCAAATTCATTGACATAGTTATCCCAGCTTTTATGAAAATTTTTAACATAACTACGGATAATTTTCACTATATTTCTATTGACCCGTTCCGCTATATTTGATTGCGGCCGATACGGGACCATTTTTAAATGACGTATGCCCAGTTTTTGGCACATGTCTTCAAATACATTACTTACAAATTGAGGACCATTATCCGATATAACTTTTAGGGGCGCCCCGTATTTTAAAATATATTTATTTAAAATAGAATCAGTAACTAATTTCGCGGAGGCTCGTTTTAAGGGAAAAATTTCGGTCCACTTACTAAAATTGTAAGGATCTTAAGTTTTACTAACGTTTATTTTATTTTAAATCTTTACTATCACTTCTTATTTTCTACTTCCGGCCAGAATTATAAGCGTGAAGGTTTTTATGCAAAGTTTGTCTGGCGAACGCCAAGTATTTAAGTGTGGCCTTTTTGCCAAGCGAGAGAGAGGAAGCAGTAAGTCAACGCAGGCCGCTTACCTTAGAAGTTACGCAGTTGCTGTTCGCCTTCCAGGCCAGAGGTTAATCCTCTTGATAAATTAAACGTATTGTAGTGTTCACAGTCTCTGTGCTACATACGCTTCCTGTTATTATAAGGCCAATCTTCCACGTGTATTATTCTAAAGTTAAAATTAGAGTTTAGTTTATTTTTATACTTTTTTACGTTAGACCCCGAGTGGAGGGTCAGTGTATTCCGAAGTACGGAAGTTATTGTATATAGAGAAAAATAAAGGGTTTTGTATACCCTTCGTCTGTATCCTGTCTACTTACCACAATTAGTGAACATAGCTTTAGTAAGATATCTGTTCCGAGACAGGTCCTTGTATGTTCCCGAAGAAGGTTAGAAGGAATATTGAACCTGATAGTGGCGCCCAATGAAGAAGAATAACCATGGTCGAGTTTCAAGAAGAACCTGTGCTGCCTGCAGAAGCGGCTCAGAATCCAGAAATGCCAGCTGCCGCCCTGGAAGGATTTGGGTACATCGTCCAGACCATGCGCGCTTCGATGAAACCAGAAGCAACATTTAACGGAAACTCACCGGTAACCAGTTTTTTGGAAAAATTGGATGACCACTTCATGCTCTACCCCGTGCACGAGTTTCAAAAAGTTACCTTATCTACCAGCGCTTTGAGGGGCCAAGCGCTTAACTGGTTCAAATGTATAGGCAGAAGTCTCTTGGGTCAAGCAGGAAGTCCCACCTATACTTACGAGAATTTCAAGACTGCCCTACTAAAAGCCTTCCCTGTTGTAAGGGATCGTGCGAAATTAGAAACGGAACTTTTTAGTATATATCAACAAAGAATCGAAAACCTCTCGAGCTTTATTTTAAGAAAAATTCACGTTTTCAAGCTCTTGTATGGAAACCGTCCGGATCCTGAAATAATTCAAGTGATTTTGCCGAGGTTACTACCCCAAGTGCAAGACTTTATTGAATTAAGAAATCCGACTACACTGGAAAAGTTATTTGAGCTAGCAATCCAGTTTGAAAGTAGAAGAACGGCGGACGTCGAAAGAAGACGCCAATATCAACAGCGAAACCAATTTGGTAAGCCAAGACTACAGCAAACTCAATCATACGGCTACGGAGAAAAAGCGAATCAGTGGGCAAGGAAACCCGAGCATTCAAAAACAGCCGGCGAACGTCGACAGTTCAATAGCAACCCAGGAAAAAAGGCCAGGGGAAAAAGAAGGAAAGCACGGAAAGGAAAAATAATTTAAACTAAAATGGATTTCTGCTGACGAGAGGGTGCGGAAATCCGAAGGCCACGAAAACCCCTCTTCCTACAAGTTAAATACAGTAATGGTGAAAAATTTCACTCTTCCGAAGATTGAAGTCTTGGTGAATAATATCCCGGCCACCGCACTAGAAAGTATTTTCGCATATACCGCATATATAATGCGGATAATACAACAGTATTAGCGGCGCAAGGAGAACAATGTAAGTGCGTAGGTAAAGTACCTTTGTATATCCGTATCAAGGACGAACAAGTAAAGGTGATGTTTTTTATAGTAAAGAATTTGCAAGCACATTTAATTTTAGGAATAGACTTTCTTTCAGACGCACAAGCTAAACTGGATTTTAATGAAGCGTCCCTTAAGCTGACAATGAAACCAGTGCGTGTAGAAAAGGTTGAACCGCCAAGGTTAAATCTTGACCACCTGCCTAATGACGAGCAAGATAGAATCCGACAAGTGGTAAGTGAATTTGCTTCGTTATTTATTGATATTCCAGGATTTACTCAGGTTACTAACCATAGTATTGACACCGGAGATGCATTGCTAGTTCGTCAAAAACCATACCGGTATGATAAGAATAAGGAAAAAATTATAGAATTGCATATCACCGATATGTTACGTAAAAAGATCATAACGCCCATCTCAAGTAGTTATGCTAGCCCGGTGGTTTTATGTAAGAAAAATAATGACTATCTATTGACACATCCAAAAAGGTGGAGATTCGCGATTGACTACCGTAAATTAAACTCCATAACTAAATGTACGGTATATCCGTTACCTATTATTGAAGAAATTCTAAGGAACATAACATCGACCAAATATATGACGACTTTAGCCTCTACGACTGGTTATTTTCAAATAGGGGTTAGGCCTGAGGACGTGCCTAAGACTGCTTTTATAACCAAGTCTGGCACTTATGCATTTTTGCGTATGCCGTTTGGCCTTTCAGGGGCACCGGCAACATTTCAGCGATGCATGGACATTGTGTTAAGACCTGTTCTTGGAAAGTAGACATTTATCTATTTAGACGATATCATTATTACTAGTGATAATCTCGACCAACATATACAGGATTTAAGACAGGTGTTTTCTTTATTAAATGAGGCCGGTCTAAAAGTTAATGTCGAAAAGTGCAAATTTGCAGCCCCTGAATTAAAATATTTAGGTTACAAAATATCTCAAAAAGGGATCGAGACAGATGAATCAAAAATAATCGCTGTACAAAAGTATCCGACTCCAAACACGGCAAAGAAGCTCTCTTCTTTTCTAGGACTTTGTTCATATTATAGGTCCTTTATAAAAGATTTTGCGGCTATCGCTGAGCCATTGTTAAAATTAAAAAGGAAAAAGGCAAGATTCTCGTGGACGGCCGAAGCCAATAGTGCTTTCGAAAAATTAAAAGAAGCGTTAAATCAAACACAAAGAAACTATTCCGCGACCGAGAGAGAGGCACTTGCAGTTCTGTTAGCAGTACAAAAGTTCCGAGTCTATTTTGGAAAGGCGCCGATAACACTATACTCTGATCATGCGGCGGTAACTAGATTGTACTCAGGGAAATATTTATCCCCAAGGTTAATAAGATGGGCACTCAAGCTGCAAGAATATAATCTGGTAATCAAGCATACCCCCGGAAAGGAAAATATCGTAGCAGATGCCCTATCACGAATTAAATTAGACGAACAGGGTAATACCGTAAAAGTTGCAATGCTTACAGCGTGTACAATAAATTCCCGAGAAACTGTAATAACCGAACTGGGTAAGGATCCTGAGTTTGGAAGTATTTATGAGTATTTGAAGGATCCTGAAAATTTTAGCCACCAAGATATTGTGGCGATAAGAAATAGGGCGGCCCATTACGAACTAATAGATGGTCTATTATTCTACACAAAAACTACGAATTCCAACAACGAATTTCGACCTGTTATCCCAGCTAGTCTTAGATTAAATATCCTGCAGGAGCTCCATGACAGCCCTTTAGCTTCTCATGCTGGTATTCGAAAAACTATCCAACGCGTACGCGAGGCAGTCTACTTTCCTGAACTGCAAAAGTTAACAAGGGCGTATGTCCAGTCCTGCCCAACATGTCAAGCCGTTAATTATATTAATTTCCGCCCGGCCGGGTTTCTAAATAGTATTAAATCCGAATTTCCAAATGAAATAATTGGCATCGATTTATTGGGCCCTTTCCCAAAAAGTCAGTTAAATAAAAGTCGCTATCTCCTTGTTATGGTTGTAAAAGGTTGGCCTCGCGTTAGTTTCTAGAGCTAAAAGTTTTCAACAAGGTCGTTTTAGACCTCAGTTTCAAACTAATTAACTCTGGCGGGAAGTATGTAAGGATCTTAAGTTTTACTAACGTTTATTTTATTTTAAATCTTTACTATCACTTCTTATTTTCTACTTCCGGCCAGAATTATAAGCGTGAAGGTTTTTATGCAAAGTTTGTCTGGCGAACGCCAAGTATTTAAGTGTGGCCTTTTTGCCAAGCGAGAGAGAGGAAGCAGTAAGTCAACGCAGGCCGCTTACCTTAGAAGTTACGCAGTTGCTGTTCGCCTTCCAGGCCAGAGGTTAATCCTCTTGATAAATTAAACGTATTGTAGTGTTCACAGTCTCTGTGCTACATACGCTTCCTGTTATTATAAGGCCAATCTTCCACGTGTATTATTCTAAAGTTAAAATTAGAGTTTAGTTTATTTTTATACTTTTTTACGTTAGACCCCGAGTGGAGGGTCAGTGTATTCCGAAGTACGGAAGTTATTGTATATAGAGAAAAATAAAGGGTTTTGTATACCCTTCGTCTGTATCCTGTCTACTTACCACAATTAGTGAACATAGCTTTAGTAAGCTCTCTGTTCCGAGTCAGGTCCTTGTATGTTCCCGAAGAAGGTTAGAAGGAACATTGAACCTGATAAAATGATCAACCATAACAAGGAGATAGCGACTTTTATTTAACTCACTTTTTGGGAAAGGGCCCAATAAAACGATGCCAATTATTTCATTTGGAAATTCGGATTTTATACTATTTAGAAACCCGGCCGGGCGGAAATTAATATAATTAACTGCTTGACATGTTGGGCAGGACTGGACATACGTCCTTGTTAATTTTTGCAGTTCAGGAAAATAGACTGCCTCGCGTACGCGTTGGATAGTTTTTCGAATACCAGCATGAGAAGCTAAAGGGCTGTCATGCAACTCCTGCAGGATATTTAATCTAAGACTAGCTGGGATAACAGGTCGAAATTCGTTGTTGGAATTTGTGGTTTTTGTATAAAATAATAGACCATCTATTAGTTCGTAATGGGCCGCCCTTTTTCTTATCGCCACAATATCTTGGTGGCTAAAATTTTCAGGATCCTTTAAATACTCATAAATGCTTCCAAACTCAGGATCCTTACCCAGTTCGGTTATTACAGTTTCTCGGGAATTTATTGTACATGCTGTGAGCATTGCCACCTTTACAGTATTACCTTCTTCATCTATTTTAATTCTGGATAGGGCATCTGCTACGATATTTTCCTTTCCGGGGGTATGCTTGATTACCAGATTATATTCTTGTAGCTTGAGTGCCCATCTTATTAACCTTGGGGATAAGTTTTTCCCTGAGTACAATCTAGTTACCGCCGCATGATCAGAGTACACTGTTATTGGCGCCTTTCCAAAATAGACTCGGAACTTTTGCACTGCTAACAGAACTGCAAGTGCATCTCTCTCGGTCGCGGAATAGTTTCTTTGTGTTTGATTTAAAGTTCGGCTAAAAAATGCCACGGGCTGCTGATTTTGTGAAAGTACCGCTCCTACCGCATAATCCGAAGCATCCGCTGAAATTTCTAAATTCTCATCCTTTTCAGGAAATTTCAACACAGGGGCTTGCGTTAATCCTTGCTTTAATTTTTCGAACGCACTATTGTCTTCGGCCGTCCACGAGAATCTTGCCTTTTTCCTTTTTAATTTTAACAATGGTTCAGCAATAGCTGCAAAATCTTTTATAAAGGACCTATAATATGAACAAAGTCCTAGAAAAGAAGAGAGCTTCTTCGCCGTGTTTGGAGTCGGATACTTTTGTACAGCGATTATTTTTGTTTCGTCTGTCTCGATTCCTTTCTGAGATATTTTGTAACCTAAATATTTTAATTCAGGGGCTGCAAATTTGCACTTTTCGACATTAACTTTTAGACCGCCTCATTTAATAAAGAAAACACCTGTCTTAAATCCTGTACATGTTGGTCGAGATTATCACTAGTAATAATGATATCGTCTAAATAGATAAATGTGGACTTTCCAAGAACAGGCCTTAACACAATGTCCATACATCGCTGAAATGTTGCCGGTGCCCCTGAAAGGCCAAACGACATACGCAGAAATGCATAAGTGCCAGACTTGGTTATAAAAGCAGTCTTAGGCACGTCCTCAGGCCTAACCCCTATTTGAAAATAACCAGTCGTAGAGGCTAAAGTCGTCATATATTTGGTCGATGTTATGTTCCTTAGAATTTCTTCAATAATAGGTAACGGATATACCGTACATTTAGTTATGGAGTTTAATTTACGGTAGTCAATCGCGAATCTCCACCTTTTTGGATGTGTCAATAGATAGTCATTATTTTTCTTACATAAAACCACCGGGCTAGCATAACTACTTGAGATGGGCGTTATGATCTTTTTACGTAACATATCGGTGATATGCAATTCTATAATTTTTTCCTTATTCTTATCATACCGGTATGGTTTTTGACGAACTGGCATTGCATCTCCGGTGTCAATACTATGGTTAGTAACTTGAGTAAATCCTGGAATATCACTAAATAACGAAGCAAATTCACTTACCACTTGTAGGATTCTTCGTTGCTCTTCATTAGGCAGGTGGTCAAGGTTTAACATCGGCGGTTCAGCCTTTTGTTCTCGAACTGGTTGCATCATCAGCTTAAGGGACGCTTCATTAAAATCCAGCGTTGCTTGTGCCTCTGAAAGAAAATCTATTTCTAAGATAATATGTGCTTGCAGATTCTTTACTATGAAAACCATAACCTTTACTTGTTCGTCCTTGATACGGATGTATAGTGGTAATTTACCTATGCACTTACATCTTTCTCCTTGCGCCGCTAACACTGTCGCATTATCCGAATTATATATGCGGTATTTCCGAAAATACTTCCTAAAAAAATCTTCTGCCACACAGGAACACTGCGCGCCTGTATCCAGGAGTGCGTTGGCTGGGATATTATTCACCAACACTTCAATCTTCGGAAGAGTCAAATTTTTCACCATTACTGTATTTAACTTGAAGGAAAAGGGGTTTTCTTGGCCTTCGGATTTCCGCACCCTCCCGTCAGCAGAAATCCGTTTTAGTTTAAATCATTTTTCATTTCCATGCTTTCCTTCTTTTTCCACTGGCCTTGAGACTTTTTTCCTAGATTGCTATTGAACTGTCGACATTCGCCGGCTGTTTTTGAATGCTCGGGTTTCCTTGCCCACTGATTCGCTTTGCTTCCGTAGCCGTGTGCTTGACTTTGCTGCGGTCTTGGCGCACCAAATTGGTTTCGCTGTTGATATTGGCGTCTTCTTTCGATGTCCGCCGTTCTTCTACTTTCAAACTGGATTGCTAGCTCAAATAATTTTTCCAGTGTAGTCGGATTTCTTAATTCAATAAAGTCTTGCACTTGGGGAAGTAACCTCGGCAAAATCACTTGAATTATCTCAGGATCCGAACGGTTTCAATACAAGAGTTTGAAGACGTGAATTTTTCTTAAAATAAAGCTTGAGAGATTTTCGATTCTTTGCTGATATATGCTGAAAAGTTCCGTTTCTAATTTCGCACGATCCCTTACGACAGGGAAGGCTTTTACTAGGGCAGTCTTGAAATTTTCGTAAGTATAGGTGGGACTTCCTGCTTGACCCAAGAGACTTCTGCCTATACATTTGAACCAATTAAGCGCTTGGCCTCTCAAAGCTCTGGTAGCTAAGGTAACTTTTTGAAACTCGTGCACGAGGTAGAGCATGAAGTGGTCATCCAATTTTTCCAAAAAACTGGTTACCGGTGAGTTTCCATTAAATGTTGCTTCTGGTTTCATCGAAGCGCGCATGGTCTGGACAATGTGACCAAATCCTTCCAGGGCGGCAGCTGGCATTTCTGGATTCTGAGCCGCTTCTGCAGGCAGCACAGGTTCTTCTTGAAACTCGGCCATGGTTATTCTTCTTCGTTGGGCGCCACTATCAGGTTCAATGTTCCGCCTTACTTACTTTGGAAACATGCAAGGACCTGACTCGGAACAGGGAGCCTACTAAAGCTATCTTCAATAACTGTGGGAAGTAGACAAGATACACAAGAAGTGTATACAAAACCCTTTATTTTTCACTCTTTACAATAATTTCCGTACTTCGGAATACAGAGACCAACTACTTGTGATCTGAACGTAAGAATATAAAAAATATAACTAAACTCTAACTTAAATTTGGAATAATAAACGTGGAAGATTGGCCTTATATTAACAGGGAGCCGTATGTAGTACAGAGAACTGTTAACACTACAATAGGTTTAAAATTATCAAGAGGATTAAACCTCTGGCCTGGAAGGCAAACAGCAACCGAGTAAAACTTCTAAGGCAAGCGGCCTGCTTCGACTAACTCCTTCCTCTCTCTCGCTTGGCAAAAAGCCACAACTTAAGTACTTGGCGTTCGCCAGACAAATTTTGCATAAATAAGTTAACGCTTTTAATTCTGGCCGGAAGTAGAAAATAAGAAGTGATATTAAAGATTTAAAATAAAATAAACGTTAGTAAAACTTAAGATCCTTACACTCTTTCCCTTTCCTCTTTCTCTTTCCGTTCTTCTCTTTCCTCTCTCTCTTTTTCTCTTTTCTCCCTCTCTTTCCGTTCTTCTATTATTGTGTCTAAGACTCCTTTGACGAATACTTCATCATAATCACTACTTTCAACAATTTTCTGTTTTAAATCCACTATTTTCATATCTGCAGTCACATGAACTCCCAGTTCAGCCGCGAGATTTTGCAAATCTTCCTTACGAGCTCTTCCCAAGTAGGACATTTTTTTATGTTTAAAATTAACGAACACTGTGTTCTTTATATTTCCTCAAAATAGCTCAATTCAATTACTTTAGTTAATTAATGCAGTCAGGAATCGCGAAATTAAATGCACTTTGTTAAGTATGTATACCTCAAAAATGAAATATTTAAATTATATGAAGTTCATTCTCTGTACCACATTAATTGTGATTAAAATAAGAATAATAACATAGAGCAATATATATATCTACCGTCTGGACAACTAAAATGAATATTAAATATAATATCAAATACGGTAATAAAATAAGACAATTTATTATTAACAGGAAGTAATAATCTGGTATCACTAATATTGCGTTCAGTGATGAACTAATAACATAAAGCAATTCTATATAAACATTAAGTAATAATCTGGTGTCACTAATATTATGTTCAGTGATGAACTAATAAAATAAAAATACGCACGATTATTCGATCTCGGTCAGTGCCTCCAAAATAATTAAGACTGTAATACATCTTTGTCGATATGAAGCAACTCCAATGATGGAACACAGCAATAACTTTTATTTAACACTCAAAAATGGCGACATACAAACAAGAAGAGAAAACATATTCTATCATTTAAAAATAAATTACATTCTTTGTGCGAGAGTCGCACGTTGCACTCGAGTCTGGTTTCAAATATTGCCATTCACAAATACCTCAATGTTCATCTATTTAAATTATTTAAACTACGAGATTTTAATAATATGTAAAGCTGTTACACGCCTCTCACTGCAGAAACCTGAAACGCTTTAAACTGGGGCTTTTCATTATCTGGCAACCTCCGCCCCGCGAGATGGCCACTAATTAGTTTCCCTGCTGTTTGTTAGGAGCGGTCTTAACATCCGTACCCTGGGGTATTCTGCACTTTCGTCGAATGTGCCCTTCAGCACCGCAGTTCCAGCACTTAACGGTCGGTTTCTTCTCACCAATATTCCGTCTTAAGGTGTTCAGTTGTCTAGTTAAATCGTCTAGACGAGCGGTGACTCTGGCTCCCCTGGCTCTTGGACTTGAGCAGCTCTGACTGGGTGGCGGTCTCGACGAGTGGCTTGCTGGGCTGCCTCGAATTTCATGGCGTACACTAAAGTGCTTTTCAAATCTTTAACCTCCGCCATTCGCAGTGCTTTCTGTATTTCAGGGTCCCGGATGCCATCGATGAAATATTGCAGCGACAGGATTTCCCTCGTTTCTCTCGGGCACTCCGTAAAGGCGAGGTGGGACAGCCTTTCAACATTCGTGGCGAGTTCCTGGAGTGATTCGGTGGGCTTCTGTTGACAGGATTTTAATTGAAGCCTGCTGTAGTCTTTTAAACATTTCTCGCCAAAGCGCAACTCCAATGCGCCGGATAGAGCTTCGAAGTCAAGTCTTTGGTTTTCGGGAAGCGTCTGCAGGATATCCGCTGCGTCTGCTCTCAGCGAAGCGGCGAGATGACAGGCCTTAGTTTCGGAATCCCATCCATTCGCATCCGCCACTATAGAAAATTGTGTTTTATACACTTGCCAGGAGCTCTTCCTATCATAAGTGGATAACTTTAGAGAGGGACGAGCAGGCATGGGTAAAAATTGAAAACCATTACTATTGTTCCCTGCCGTCGCTACGAATTTTTTTAAAATATCCACTTCTTTGGCTACTGCAGAAACCCTATCATCAATTTGTTGCTCGATTTGGTGTTGGACGGCACAAACTCTTCCTTCAATTCGTTCCTCCACAGCAGAAACTTTCCCTTCTATATGTTCTTTTACAGAAGAAACTCTTTCTTCTATTTCTTCTTTCACCGAAGAAACTCTTTCTTCAATTTGATCTTTTACGGAAGAAACTTTTTCTTCAATTTGTCCAACTTTATTTTCAACTGTGTCAATTCTGCCTTCCATAGCTTCAAATTTATTTTCTATTATGCAGGTAATTTCTCTTTTCATTTCTTCTTGACCAGCTTGAACGGCTTTCATTTCGTCCTTAACGGATTCCGTGCTTAATTCCATCTCCTCTTTAACAGAATCTTTCATCTGTTCTTTAAATGATGTTTGGCCAGCTTCCATCTTTTCTTGGAATGCAGGAAAAGCAGTAATAAGCTGCGTCAATTGTTCCTCCATCGCTCTAGTAATTGGCATTCAAAAACCCCACTCCTGACACCAAAAATTGTTGCGTGCGTACGGGTTCGTCATGAAATGAATGCACAAGTCCGATGAAAAATGAACAAAAATTTATTATTATCACAACAAATATGCTTAAATTTCCTAAAATATTCGTGCAGTAGTACAATATTTCACAGTAGTTATCTTTTAACTACTCAAACGTTCAAAAGAACTTAATTCAAAACAACTAAAGAAAGCTAATCTGCGAATTCGCTACAGTCAACAAGAGCAGTTTTCTAAACAACAATAAACTAAGTAACTAACACGAACTTTATTTATTTTATTTATTTCTGATTCACCTCAGGTATACAACTACTTTGAGTTTTGACCTGTTCAATCTGTGTAGCCTATGAAGGCCCTTCACGGTTTTTAGTACATTAAGGTGCTACTGCACCTCGCCCGGGCGCGTGACATTAGAACAAGGTGCAATCATTCCGTGGCGAAGTCAAGCTGAATATACGAAAATTGGGAAATTAGTACTTGGAAAACAAAATCATCCAGCATTCAAGTCCATGCATGATGCATTCGGTTAGGATAGTAGCGTAAGGTTACTGAGATAGAGTGCGCAGTTCAGCAGGTGATCAGGAGTAGAACCACAGCAGTGGCCGTGGTGAGATCACAGAATACACAGTCCTTAACACATATTAATTAATTCAGAGTCTCTAGCCTGCTTCCAGGCAAATAGCCAATTTTGGCAGTAACACAGTACTTGGTTAAATAATAAGGTTAAATAAATAAGGTTAGATAGAGCACAAAACACAACTTCATATGTACACTATTTACATACTTACATCACCACCGCGCATTATGGTGAATCGACCGAGGTCTCTTCACCACGCTGTCCACCGTAGGGTCATAATTACCGAGTTCTCTTAGCGTGTGCACTGGAGAATTATCCATTTTTTCGAAGAAGTTGTGCGCCTCCATGAGGATTTGTTCAGGAATGGGCTTTATTTTCAAGTTTATATGAATGACGCTATTTCGTGCAAACCAGGGCGCGTTAGTGATGGCTCTCAAAATTATGTTTTGGAGGACTTCTAGTTTTCTCCTATCCGTTTTATTGGTAATTGCCCACGCTGGGTACCACGAACTTATTTATTTATTTATTTATTATTCACCGCAGGTATACAACTACATTAAGTTTTGACCTGTTCAATCTGTACAGCCTATGAAGGCCATTCACGGTTTTTAGTACATTAAGGTGCTACTGCACTTCGCCCGGGGGCGTGACATTAGAACTAAATGCAATCATTCCGTGGCAAAGTCAAGCTGAATATACGAAAATTGGGAAATTAGTACTTGGAAAACAAAATCATCCAGCATTCAAGTCCATGCATGATGCATTCGTTCAGGAGGTACCACGAACTGAGAGGTTTTCCTCCTTTTATAAGATTTTAATATCACGCGCGAGGATTTTCTAGTATTTTCTCGAAATCAAAAAGAGATATTTATTAAATGTTAAATGCACGCGCTCTTGTATTTTCAATTTTCCGGCTTAGCTTTCTTTTAATATTCGTCACGCGCTGCACTGCGCGGGAAATAAAACCATTTAATTTATAACTGAACTAACATTAGCTTTTTAAATACCAAATTCGTAACAATACATAATAATAAGTCTGGTTATACTACAGCCATATCAGTGGCCGATAAGACCGCTAAATATTAGTTGTTCGATTTGGATTCAAACTCAGACGAACGAATGCGATGGCTGTGTGGTATTTTTCCATGTATAACATGAGTATGAGCTATTTGTTAGAAAGTCCTCTATGAAGGCATTTTTCTCCTTAAAAGCAGATAGTCCTCGTGTGTTTTGCTGTATTCAAATAATCCTAGCCTTCAAACTACGACACCTATCACTCTAAATCAAGATTAAAGTTTTCTAAACAAGATTTTTAAATCGGGCTGTGGGGGTTCCAGTGGCCAATCGCTAAAACCGCTGAATACTGGTAATTCGACATGGGTTCAAATCCTGACGAACGCGTTTTTTCTATGAAAGTTTTCCAGCGTTTTTCTACGTTCAGTGTGGATGAGATATAGTTACTCTTAGAAATTCCCTCCATGATAGTTTCAGTCCTCTTGCGCAGAAAATAAATTATCTCAAATATCTAAAAGACGGATTTATAGGAGAATAAATCAACGTTTTTTATCGGATTCGTCAGAAGATGAAGTAGCATTTAATTCTGAGAAAAGGCTGTGCCGAATTTTCGCGCTAGCAAATATTCTTCAAGTTCCATTTCAAACTATGTCATTTTTAAGGAATATTCCAAATATAGGACTAATAAAATTCCGTTAGACTTTATGCGCCTTTTGTGCTTAGGAGTAGAACGAAAAATGATTGCTATTAGGATAGGCGGAGGCGGCATCTTACAAGCACGATTGCCACATAAAAATGTTGAACTAATTTTTAAAAAAATTGACCAGTTTTTAAAGCCTTATGTACCAATTGAATTTGCAAGAAAAACCAAGGAATTGAAACACTGGAAAGCTACAGAATACCGTCAATTTTTACTGTACACTATACTTACTTATTATTATTATTTTTTTAAATTTTAACAAAAAGCTATATGATTACTTTTCACTACTTCGTATTTCGATTAGACTATTATGCAAAATACAGAATTAAACTGCAATTGATGAAAACGCACAGTTTCTATTAAATCTCTTCGTAGTAAATTTTGGGCTTTATAATGGAAAACGGTATATTTCTCATAATGTACACGGCCTACTGCATACTTGCGAAGATGTAAAAATGTTTTGGCTGTTAGAGAATTACAGTACATTTAAATTTGAAAGCTATATATCTTCTATAAAAAAATTGATTTGAAAAACTTCCTCTCCATTACAGCAAATAGCAAGATGAACTCATGAACTGTTCGATCATATTGTAGCCATCAATAATGATTCAATCAACGTAACAGACTTAAGTTCAGAATTTCAAAACTTAAAGACGTCTGGTCCACTGCTTAAAGGTTGTAGGGATTTATATTTAGTTTTACTAATAATTTAAATTTTAGTTCAGACTTTCCTATAAGCCTTCATTCCCCTAAGTGTCAGTGCCAGAATAGTTAAATTTGGTAGCGAGCGTGACGAGAATGCAAATTCTACCTTGAGGAGAAAAGTTTAAATACTGAGGTTTTAGAATGGAAGAGAGAGTTGGGCTCGAGTAGCCGTCTCTGCCGTAGGTACAATCATTGATTGCTGGTTTAAGTGGCTAAAATGCATTTATCTGCTGCCACTAGAGGAGGTCGAAAGTCGGTATCTCGCTGAGCCCTGTAGATTAGTTCAGCACTTGTTAAACATTTCAACTTTTGATTTTTAAATTATCTGCTCTTCAGTTACCGCTCAAGTGGAGGCGAAGTTTGTTAGCGTCAAGTGGACGCAGTGTAAATTTTAAAGAGTTAATAAAGGGTTTGAACCCTTTCCTCTGTGTAGTTTCCTGTTACTCCTGTATCCAGCTAGAGGTTAAAGCACCTGGACACTACAAGGTAATTAAATGCTTAATTTTATTATTGAATTTTGAATACAAATTAACTGAAGTCAGAACTGGATTTGTAGAATAATTTAATTATGAATATATTGAAGAATTCAGTTTTGGGCTATTGAATGGTTAAAAATGATCGAAAGATTTTTAGTATTTTAAAGCAGAATTTTCTCTTATAATATTTTGTATTAATAATTCAAGTCACTTGCTCAGTTTCAGATATATTTACAAATTATTAAATAAATTGAAATTCAAATTAGAAAAATAAATTGTATAAATATTCTTAACATTTCTTATTTTTCCATACTAATCACAGATGGAGGACCTGAGACTGTCTATGGAAAATAAGCAAGTTTCAGGTTATCACAACACCTTCACACACTTTCACTGGAATATAAAGAAGATTTCTGGGGATATACTGGGATGTAACATTAAGCAGTTGAGAGAGTATGTATTTAAGAGGTTAAAGGGATATTAAAACTAGTATTTCAAATCCTGATTACATCCCATACGCTGTTGGTGGGACCTAGATAGGATGTCCTAAAGATATACTGGAATGTGACATTAAGCACTCGGGAGGATGAGTTTAGGAGGAAACTGTGATATTACGGGATGTCCTTAGGATATAGTAAGACTTTAAATCCTAATAACACCCCATACGCTTTCGATGGGGCATAGATAGGATGTTTTTAGGATATAATGGGATGTGTTTAGGAAGTTAGTGGGACATCCCGGGATGTCCTGAGGATGTAGTAAGTAGGAAATCATATCCTAATAACATCCCGCACGCTGTCGATGGGACTTAGTTAGGATGTCCTGAGGATATCCCGGGATGTGACATTAAGCACTCGGGAGGAGGTGTTTAGGAGGTTCGCGGGATATTCCGGGATGTCCTGAGGATGTGCGCATATCCCGCGAGCAACATCCTCGGGATATCCCAAGGATGTTTTTGTGCTAGGTGGGTATACCTGAAAAATGGGAAAAACATGAAAAATCTCATGCAGCCTGTTCGTTCCCCAGGATCTGAACCCTGTCGAACTACCAAGGTTTAGCGGTTTCATTCTCTGCAGCGTGAAGGATTATTTACTTAAAGCATAGTATATCATGCCCATTTGTTCATAGGATAAATGTCTTCGTGAAAGATTCTCTGAGCGAACCTGTAACGTAAATAATATTTGGGTTCAAAGATATTAGGAAAATATCTAAAATAATGTTTACAAAATATATTATGTAGCAATTAGAATTTAATCTTAAATACACTTTCAATATGAATTTGAAAACGGCTAAAACACGTGCCTATAATTTGTAAGAAAGTGCTCTGATCACTAAGCACGAAACAACAACAGATATTTGAAAATATTATTACTTACAGCCAACATATACAAGACCAAAATAAGTGTAAGCATAACAATTAAATTTCATATGCAGAATAGTAATCCATAGAGTAAGATTTCGATTCTTATCATATGACTTGAGTGTGGTACAAGGTTACTTTACTTTAATATTTTCAGATATCAGCTTCCATAAAAAGTAAGTACTGAAGATATCTCAGAAACAACATCCTCAGGAGATCTTCATATATCCCGGGACATTACGACTTGAACAGGACATCCTTAAGATGTTGATTTACGATGTCCTCAGGATATCTAAAAATCAACATCCTGAGGAGAACTTCATATATCCCGGGACATTGAGACTTGAATAGGATATCCTCAGGATGTTGATAGTCCTCAGGATATCTGAGAATGAACAGCCTCAGGATATCCTAACTTTTTCCCGGGACATTGCGACTTAAATGGGATATCCTGAGGATGTCTTGTGTTATGGGGGTTATTTTACCACACCAGTGCATTTTTAACCAGCGTCTGGTCGAATATTATCATTTACAAAATTGTCACGCTGGAACCCAAATATTCGTCGGAATATTAAAGGAGCGATTTTGGATAGTGAGAGGCAGAAGAGCGGTCAGGAAACTCGTAAAAAATTGTGTAAAATGCAATCGATACAAGGCCAAGTCTCCCGGTTGCGATCCGGTGTCTCTACCAGGCGATCGTGTCAATGACGCAGTGGTGTTCGAGGTAATAGAAGTTGATTTAGTAGGACACTTGTATGTGAAGACAGGTGAAAAAGTTTGTTTTGTTCACGTATGCAATATATGGAGCCGTTCATTTGGAATGACTTCCTCATTGTCTACCGACGCATTCTTGTTGTCATTGAGACAATTCGTATCCAGAAGTGGGAGGCCGAGAATAATTTATTCCGACAACAGAACCAATTTTCGAGGAGCGCAAACAGAACTTAAGAACATCGATTGGAAAAAAAATTTGAGGCAAACTGCTATACAACGCATAATATGGAAGTTTAATCCTCCCACAGCCGCTTGGTGGGGCGACTGGTGGGAGTAGTTAGTTCGGGTAGTAAAAGAACTGTTGAGAAGGACAGTCGGTAACGCGGTTCTTACAACCGAGGAGTTGTACACAGTATTTGCGACTGTGAGTCGATAATTAACTCTAAACCTCTTACCTATCTGCCCGAAAATTCGGATGATTTAATCCCCCTTTCCCCAGCTATGTTTCTCATCCAGAATTGTAGCTTAGATGTTCCCGATGTTGATTTCTGCGATTCAAAGGGTCTTCGAAAAAGGGCTAGACATCGCCAAAAACTACTTAACCCCTTAAGGACCAGCGCGCGGAGTATGAAGCGCAGTCACGGCACCGGACCTGCTGAAATGGATCGTCACCACCGCCCCACGCATTTTTAGCAGTTAAGCCTAATTTTACAAAAAAAAAAAAAAAAAAAAAAATCATATATAATCAGCATTTTGATATAATGACTTCAATTTTTGAAGTGGCATATTTAATGTACTTGTTTTTAATGCGTAATATAATGAATATCACATTAATAGAAATAAATTAAACAGGCAAAATACTAAAATCATAACTATACACACAGAAATAAATACTATAACCTGAAAACAAAATTACAAATACGAAATTTTAAAAAAACTTTTAAGAATTACCCGTAGGTAATTAAAATCCAATTTAAACTTCTGCTGTGTGTGAAATAATTCAAGACAAGGATCGACACATAGTCCTACACTGCATATGTTCCACTCAAATTGTGTTCTTTCCTTTCGCTTTTCCTTGTTTTTAGAACACGCAACGCATCTTTTCCTACCTTTACTACCTTTTCCGTCACTATAAATTTTCGGAATGTGTCTTCCAGTTAGACGGAAATGTGAATGTTTCCGGTGATTTTGGACAAATTTTTAAGATTTTAAGTAAAGTTTCTTAGCCAGGGTGTTGTGTAGCAAAATTCATTTAATTATTTTATTTACTGCTTATCAAAATTTAATTTATTAACTATTCTAAATTTATGCTACACATCGTGTATTTCAATTAATTATTTGTGCTGTTTGGTTTAATTTTAGTTGGGATTTTCTGTACGAAAGATTAGTAACTTCTTTTCACTCGCTACTTGCAAACGCGCTGAAACACACAATGGAATTGGATAAATTTCCACTTAATAAACTAGGATTTTTGTGACTTAATTTAAGTTTAACTCTTAATGTTTAGTATCATTAGAAGCAGAAAAATTAGCACTTTAATTTGAGACTACTTTCATAATCCTAGCTTTAACAGATTAAGTTATAGCCATTTAATTAACGAAAAACTTGCAAAACTTTTGTTTGGTTACAAAGGGTGATGATATTGGGAAAATTTTCCTTCAGTGACAAAAAATATCGTGTTTTTGGACTTGGGTAAGGCGATTTCCTGTGGGGGAAGTTTATGATTGTCAGATTCGACATATCAGCTGTTCTTAGGGGTGGCCTTGCTTGGCACGTATTTGTCAAGAATCGAGTTCTGTCTTTAGTTCAAAGCTTCAGAAAAAGTAGAAATTTTGCATGAAATTTTGCATGGCGGGAGTTTTCGGCAACTGGATTTTTCACCTTTTCGGGCAGGGGTTTAGCTAAGGTGGCTGTCCCGTCATATCTAAAAGGGGTTGTTTCGCGGGAATTCCTGTCTCTTGACACATTCTCTTGGACGCGCGCACTTCTCTTTTCTCAGAGGGCTTATACGACGAGGGGTGTGCCTCTGTTGCTCGAGGCCTAGATTTCAGCTTATGATTATTCATCGTGGCCAGGTAGCCATTTGGCATTTTCTAAAACTTAAGTCATGGAGTTCATAAATTCTTATCAATCACTCACAGTTAAAGAATTTCCTTGTTCCTTAGAATTTCTTCAGCAATTAGTTAAAAATGTAAAGCCAGTATCTCTTAAAGACTTATTCTTCCAGATGCAAGCATCCTCTATCGAAAGAGGTAAATTTGCCCCGTTTTGCGGTCCTATAATTTTCCGGTTGATCTCATAAGGCAGATTAAACTGATGACAAATGTCTATTCCATTTTTGCTTTTCCGGTTCGTCGCGAGGTCGTTCCAGATGTCTCCTTTCGCCTCATGATGTCAGTTCAACCAGATAACAGTTTCAGGTCCATTACAGAAGTTCCGGTACTCCTTAATTCTGCTCCGTTGTATCCCGAAGTTCCTGTATTCCTTGATGCTGCTCCTATTGTATCCCGTGTTCTTGAATTAAATGGCGAGAAGGTACTTAAATTTTGACTTCTGTTGTTGGCACTGTAACGTCTTAAGTTATTTTATCGACCGTCACGAAGTTCTCAGAAAAAGAATGACCACCACGAAAGTTCCCACGGACAGAGTATTCCTTAGCGAATTCTCGGAAAGAGGAAGTGACCAGCAATCACAAAACAATCTCAGCTTTTTGTTCATCTTATAGTTGTTCGAAGGGAGACATTGTTCCGTTCCCTTTCATAAGTTTATAGGTTCAGTGTACCATACCACCCGGTTTGAGTCCCCAGTTGGAATCTGAAATTTCTCACGGACTGTTTCCCAGGCTGTCTTCCTCATATCCAGTTTTTAATCAAAGTGCTCTCGCCAATCAAGAGGCGCTTCTAAAAATTACGGACAAATAAGGATCCTGGAAGTTTTTCCGACACGCTCAGGACAACTTGAACAAAATGATGGAACGCAGTTCCAGAGAAGAGAGCGAGTGAGAGTTAGTTGCAGTAAGTAGAAAGAGAAACCTTCTCTCGGTTTTTCCAGCTCGGTAACGAGCAAATTTTGCTTCGCTGTTCGTAGAGCGATACTAATATCTCTGCCAAGAGATTTACAGCGAGGTAGCCGGGTTCGCCGCTACCTTACGAAGACCATCCTGCTCGGATACAACTCAGTCCGGCAACCACCGGCTTAGAGATTTTATTAATTCAAGACAACCTCATCTTGAACTATTTCGAAACAAGAACTTTCATCTTGGCTGAGTTCTAAACAGGAACTTATTCACCCTACTGTGAGAACAATATTTTATAAGTTTATTTATTTTTATTTTTTTGCATATAGCCTAGAAAGAACCCAAATAAATTTATTTACGCTACCTCTTGTCTTTCGAATTCTTCACAGCACCTAGTGATTTTCCAACTTATACTGTTCCTGCTTCAAAGACAATAGAAATAGATTTTTCATAGACTTATGGACGGATTATTTTCACCTTAACTAGAATTCCTATTGGTAGCTAAATTCATTTTCTTTTAAATTCATTTTCAACTTAATTTGATTAGCTAAGTAATTGGTTGAGTGAATAATAGTTATCCAAGTTTAAAAAAATTTTTTTTTAAGTACAAGCTGAGAAAGTACAACTTAGAACCTATTGGAAAAAAAAAGGGGGGGTTCTTAAATAGATTGTTAAATCGACTTTTGTTAAAGTTAATTTAATTTAAGCTTAATTGTTTAGTGTATCAGATGGTTTGAGAAATCCATTCCTTAACTCCTTTGGCAAGAATTTGTTACTCAAATTTTAATTTTGTTTACTCCTAGAAATTTGTTAAGGTTGTTCTGTCTTTTAGTGAATTGATTTTATATGTGCAATATATTGTTGAAAATTACATTTGTTATACCATAACGTTATCTAGTAACCTTTGTTAAAACAAAAATCTGTGCAAATTGATAAATAGAGTACAATAGATATGAAAACGTAAACTGAATAGGAGTGCAATGTCAAAGTATATACTATATCATATGCTGGTTTCTTTCTTTCTTTTTTTTTTTTTTATTTTTTTTTTATTATTATTTACCCGGGTAAGTTAAAGTAAAGTAAAGTAAAAAAATTCATATCCTTATTTTGAATTTTATCACTTTGATTATTGAATTTAACTATGCAATTTATTAAATAAATTACCCTTTTCTTTGAGTTATTTAAATGTATGTTTTTTGTATTTAACATACACATGAACATCACCAGTTGACAAAACAAGGATTAATCCGGTAACTATCAAACACAACGCAACGTACCAGTACAGTAGTATTGCGTTATATTTAGATTAGAGGAAAATTTAAATTTTGTGTTTTTGTGTCTTCCTAAAAAGGTACAGAACAATGGCTAACGGAATGAAACTGAATATAACCCCAACACATGTCCCAAAACTTCTTCAAAAGACACCCAGAAATATTTCACCCTCAAACCTTGTGTGACATCAGGTTGTAAGGACTTTGTTAATTTTATTAACAGTTAAATTTTGAGTTAAACTTCTTTCCTGTCAAATTCTTAACTTCAACTTACTACTTCCGGCCAGAACGTAGTTTTATAATATCACGTCTGAATACATAATGAGGAGGAGCGCTATTTAACCACAAAGTTGTACTTGCTGAGTTAGAGAAAATCAGAGTTTCTAATTAGCGCGTGTCCGCCTTTTTGGCTACTCTCTCTCAAAGCTGGTTTTACGCTCGGCCGTCCTCAGGCCGTTGACAGCTTCGCAGTCATCTCGTGTTTAAGGGGCAACTCCATTCAAACTTTGATAGCTTCGGTTATATCTCTTTAGTTTAGATTAGTTTTAGTTTACTTCTTAGCCCCTTAAGTTCAAGCCCAAGTGTCGGCTTTTATTGTACACTTCAAGACGGAGTTCTGTTAAATCTTATTTGAATAATAAAGGGTTATTTACTCTTCCATCTTGTTGTTTCTTGTCACACGAACTCAAGCGATTATTCGCTTATCAGTTCTTAAGATTCTTCATGTTCAACTGTAACGTAGCATTTACAAAGTGAGGAACTCTATAAGGTTTATATTAGAAAACTTCCGGTTTATATTAGAAAACTTCCGGTTTCTACATCGAAAAACAGTGCCCGCAACGATGACCGGAAAGTGATCAAGGAAAGACCCTCATTTGCGAGATATCCGTTACTGATCACGTCAATATATACATTATATATAATTACATTATATTATGTGTATATAATTACATTATATTATATGTACATTACATTATATGTAAAGTAAATGCATTATATACCAAAATATAATGTCTGGGTCATTATATATACTCACCATTCAAGGCATTATATATAACGACCTAGTAAACCGAGTAAGAATAACAAAAAACGCTGGCTCTTTCCTGAGAAATGCGAGCGAGTAAAACTCATTACGTCTCGAGAAAGCTGATGGTGTTTCCCCTTCTGTAATAATGTTACTTTTTAATTAACCAAGAAAGCTTATGTTAATTTTCAAAATAAATGTAAAAAAGGACAACTGGTCTTGAGTTTTTCCATAATGGAAGCTCGGCGATGTCACACCTGCTATAGTCACCTGGATGCACTTTCCTAACAAAAAAAGCAAATAACGAAAACAAGGAGCTGGATGCACTTACCCACATTCTAAAAATGAAAAAAGCAAAGAACAAAAGCGAAAAAAAAATTCCTAACGAAACAAACAAAAACGCCTGTGTTTCTTTAATTCACAAGCGCCCTTATAAAGAGCCGTGATCCCCAGTTTGTTTACACCAATAAATCTATCAAAATCAGAAACACAGAACCGGAACTAATGCCAGTACATGAATGTCAAATGCGATATGAATTAACCCATGAGAAAACAGTTATCATTGAGCTCCATCTAATGGCTTTTAAAAATTTAAATAAATCGTTCGGTTTTCAGGTTACGTATACGCGACGCTGTAATCCAGAGAAAGATCACAGCTCTTCGCGTATACGCGACGCTGAGCTGGTAGGAGTGGAATCGTTGCGTCGCCTATACGCGACTCTGGTCCTGAACGGGTTAATGATTTAAGGCACAGATTTAGGAAAGAATATTTAGGTCATCTAGTCCAAAATAAGAAGGGAACATCCTTAGAGCTACGGGTGGGTGAAATTATCCTAATAGGAGATGACTTAAAAAATGGATGCATTGCACTTTAGTAATTGACATTCCCGAGAAAGATGGCAAGGTGAGAACTGTAGAGCTGAAGACTCAACCTGGTATGCTGCTTCGTCCCATTCAGCGGGTCTTATTATTGGAAGTGCAATTAACGGACACCTCCACTGATCCCATACACAATAATTCTTTTACTAATCCTATTTCTTCTATTACTAGTGATAAGCATTCAGATTCTAATGACTCTAGTAACGTCCTGCAAGGTGCTAAAGTTTCAAGATTTGGACGTGTCATCAAGGTGACTCAGAAATTAGATCTCTTCGACCAGGTAATGTATGTCTTGAGCCAAACTGAAGTCGACTCAAAAAAGGGGGGGTATGTAGGAGACAGCTGCTTCAGACAAACGATTACGCAACGGCTGGGCGAAATCGGCTGAAGGAGCGCCGCTTGTGATTGGACTATTTTTATTATTGTCTTATTTTTTCTTTACCTGCGAACTAAACGGGGAAATTCCATTTCCTTAACTTAGTTATACGTATTGTGATAAGGTGGCATAAAGGTTCTTTGTCCAGGATGAGTTTTCCGAGCGTAATAGTTTCACATCCGGGACGCAATCCTGTGCCTTTGTTAATGATTCCGGTTTCAGCCTCGAAAGTCGCTCCAGTGGACAAAGATACAAAGAGTCTTTTCATCAGGGTCAGAAGATGGACACTTTGTTATGCATGAGTAAAAGAATCTTTCCCCCTTGGGAGTTCAGCGCAAGTAAACACAGGGAGATGTATAAGGTGGTTTCCTAAGAAGAGGGGACAATCTTTCCTGTTTAGATTTATGGGCATGTCGGCCTGCTAAAAACGATCATTCCTCGTGTATTTTGCGTTAGAGCATTTTGTCTGTAACAAAATTTTGAAATTACGGGACTAAATATATCCAAGTCCCATACTGTCAAGATATGCAACTGTTAAGGATTTCATATTAAAATTCATGTTATTGTTAAAACTTGAGTTAGAAGTTCATTTCAACCCTGTGTCACCACCCGGGGTTTGCATAGCGGTTTCGGCCACTGAACCACAGTATGTACAAGTTAGAGTAATGTAACGTTTTCGTTTGTGTGAAATATCCATATTAAAATATTGAGATTAATAAACCCTGCTGTGATTATTTCATTTGTAACCTGCACGTTGTAACCCTGAGAGTTGCAACACTGATACTTATGATTTGGCAACGTGGAAGTAATTAAATTAATGTTTTTCGTTATTTTACTTGTTTCACTATATTTATCACTTTCAGTTTTCTGCTTCGGGGTAATACGTAAGCCTTCCTGTAGCTGCATGTTTTTGAACACATGGTGAGAAGAAAGGTAATATGGTCTAGTGCACCTCACACGAGTGAGTGAACTTAAATATATCGCTAAATTCTTCTCTCTTCTTACTACCATAATATGACGGCAGGGCAAATCCATGGAAGAATAAAATCCACAACTGCATGAATTTTCTGTAGCTATAATAACTGCAGTTCGTTTTCTTAAAGTATAAACATTATTCTCTACAGTTGAGAATGTTACCTTTTTTGACTGTTCATATACAGTGCAGACATGATTAGCCGCAAACTGAGTCGGATTTTTATTAATTTCTATCTCAACTTCATCAAGATTATCAGTTTTAACAGGCACTTTTTCCACCATTGTTATTGCACGGTGGTCTCGTTCAACATTTGTGGACACAAAAGAAATTATCAAGTTTTGAAAAAATTTACTTAGAGATCTATATCTTGTAATTATACTTTTTAACTTCTGATTTAAGCTTTCCAGTCTGTTTATAGTCCTGTTTTTAATGATACAGTTTCTACTTTGTTCACATAGAACCCATTCATCCTTTATATAATGCCAATTGTATTGTTGTAATATGTAATTAAATCATGAATATTGAAAGATATTAATTTACTAGACTCGAGTAGGCTAAATTAGTCAAAATCTCTAGCACTCGATTCTTGACAGCAGAATTTAAATTATCTCGTTTTAAAGGTACGCAGAGCATGAAAAAGAGCATGTCTCAATTTTTGCTGAAGGATATTTCTCTTCAAACACAATTCTATGTATCAAAGTCTTTATCTCCCACTACGACTTCTGTCTAAGCTTCATTGTTTTCTTTAAAAAAAATCCGCCATTGTCCCTATACACATTTTACTTTCAGAGCGAATGATGAAGAAAGCAACAATTTCATTTTCACAATTGCCGTATACAGCTAATAAAACAAATAGTGGCAACTTATAACTGTTTAGTTCGTATGTGGTATCAAAAATTAAAAGTTCAGGATATTTCCTAAACACTACTTGCATTCTAGTAATTTGAAAATACACACCTCTTAACTCTTTCGTTTCTTCTTCATATGCTACATTTATGACAGCTCCTGGTATACACTTCCTGGAGTCGAGCATTCTTTCCAAATCTGTCTGCCCATCTTTTTTCTCATTTCGTTGCAATTTTGTTGATATGTTATGCAATGCTTTTAGTATTGCAGGTTTTCCTCCTCTCTGCTCCATCAAATGTGCTTGAATTTTTTTTCTTATTGCCTCCTGACTTTATGCTAAGTTCAGTTTCTTTTATCTCCTCTGCATTTAATCTCAGCTTCTCTAGAAGTTGTCTGAACTGCAGGTTTTCACTAAATCGGTGATTACAGTCTTCCAAAATCTATTCTTCAACGATTAAAAAGTCATTACTAGTGCTTAACGTCAGCTTGAAGTTACATCTAAGCTTCCCATTTTAACATTCGGGGTAATGCCTTTTGCCGATGACTGTTTATAAATATGTGTTTTTTTTTTTTACATTCAAAGGCAACATATTTGTATTATAATGTTTCATGATGTTTATGACCCTCGTAAAATTTTTCCGATCTGGTTTTAATCAAAACAGCGACATTTTGATTTTTATTCTTTTTGACCTTTCAAATTCAAAATATGTGGAAAACTTGTTTCCACACTCAAAAGGCAAGAAACTTGTTTTTGTCACATATATAGTGCCTCAAGTTATGTCAAACAAATAACACGTAGATTTCAGTAACAATAACTAAACATTAATTAACAAACAAATCGCATAAGAGGAAGATAAGCAGAAACTGTTAACAACCCTTGCTATCCCTGAGTTAGGGTTAACAGCCCTCGCTCTGGCTACTGCCTACCTTACGGGAAGTCGGCGTAAAATGCTTGTACTTGGGCTGATTGTGTTCATGCGCTTAGCGTAGGTGGTGCGATTAGCCATTGCGTGCTCTCCCGTCTGCTGTCCAGTGAAAAGAGAATCTCAACTGGCTTTCCGACATCAAACTCGACCGGTGTCCAGACTAGACCCCCAGATCACTTCTACCGAATGCCGAAACCGGGGAGCCGATAATAGCGATATAAGCATCGATTTAAATGAATTTACCCATTTTACGTGAGGACATCAGTTTGAAATAATTCTGTATTTTTTCAGTAGAAATGTGGGTACTTTTCCGTTTCGCCGGCGCAAATCTCGCCAAGCAGAATTTATTGGCGACAACATACAGTATACACATAAAAAATATTAAAAAAATGTTAGTTTTAAGAATTCTTTTTTTTTTAATATCGCTTAAAATTTTATAAAAAGCCAATAAATAAAGACAATAAATTTGTAAAAAGACATCAATTTAAGAATTTACTATGTTTTCATGGTTCAACATTCTGATTCGCCGGTTCATATCACGTGACCCTCAAGCGATCTCATCTCACGTAAACTACTCTACAAAAATCTAATGCTCTCAGTAATTATCTACACTAATTTCAAGTTAAATCTTAATTTGGAACACAAGTTTAAATGCAAGAAATATTTCAGTTCGTACGAATAGCTTACTCAGAAATTATGTAAAACTGCAGTGCTTTACTTCGCTAATGCATTCTCATTAGAATTGATGAATTTAACCCTTGACTTTACCTTTTCTATATTTTCAGCTTCGGGTAAGCGCTGTGATTGCATCCTAATTGACTTAATTACCGAAAATGGCCTTTGACATAAAACTGAACTATCTGATAAAAATTCTATGTAATTATATGCCAGTATTGAAAGAAACAATCAATCTGATAAGAAAAGCTGCGACTTGATTTCAAAATGAGGCGTAAAAAGTTACCAGCGAGAATATTCCGTTTGGCATCGGTTGTACCATTATTGGCGACTTTATCGCTTGCGCCGGCAAAACGGAAAAGTACCGAAATGTGAATATGAAAAACTGAATTTGTTGTTTTTTTTATAAAAATTTTTTTTTAGTCTTAAACCAGAGCACACATAAAAATATTTCAGTTGATAAGAGATTGTATAAGTTTTTTTTATTTTCATTTTATTTATTTATTTATTTATTTTATTTTATTTTTATTTATTTATTTATTTATTTTATTTTTATTTATTTATTTATTTATTTATTTTGAGTTCTGTCTCAATGGCAGTAAATGAGAATGTTTTCTTATTCGCTTAATTCATTATTGCAAAGCATGAAAACAGTATCTTCTGAGGGTAGATGACTTTCATGAAATATATTTAAAAGAATATGACTTCTGTTCATGCGACACATGAGAAATATCCCATGCAGCTAGCCTGTCCACCAGCGTTAAAACTATCAGTGCTCCTTAGTCTTATCCACTCGATTGCTGATGAATACTAATTATGGAAGATTGTAATAATTCTTCTCAGTATGAAAATTTTGTGACCATTTCATAGAAAGTTTCTCACTTTAATCTGCTTCAGAATCTTCGCATGAAGTTATCATTACATGATGTATCATCGTTTCTTCTTCTTATCGAAACTTATTTGGAAACTTCTTTTTTTTTTTTTTCATTTGGGATAGGACTCTGTTTATAATTGTTACTCTCCAAACAGATTTAATAAATTAACATCATTCTGTTTATTATACCATTGTTGAATATGTCAAATATGGTTTTAAGACAAATGGATGGTATCTGAGTATAAGTATGCATTTAATTACATAAATTAACATTCATTTATTGTTTTACAATGGTTTACACTAATGTTATATTTTCCCAATATCTAACATGTTAAACAACAAGTCTATTTTGTTTGGTTCGAGGTTGGTTCCTAGGGACCAATGCTATATTTAATGTGTTAAGAAATTACTGATGCAATGTTAAATTGATAAAAACAACTTATTTGTACATAGAAAACAAAAAACTGAAATTTTCAACTTCAAGTTATATTTTGTGATTATGCTTATGATCCATGCGCAAAAAATATTAATATTTTTTGCACATGGATCAAGTTCAAATACAATTTTTTAAACTTGTAGTGGATGACACTTGATGTTAATACAGCTTTTTCACATATTAAATTTTTTTTAATTTTTAATCTTAAAAAATTCTGTTTGTATTTTTATTTATTTATTTATTTTTGTATTTTTAAAATTTTTCTTTCTGGAATTAAGAAAGAATTGACTTAATTCTTCTTTTTTTTCTTTTTTCTTTTCTCTCTTTTTTTTTTTTTTTTGTTTGTTTGTTTTTGTATATTACTTGTTTTTTAATTACTTCAGGGTGAGTATCGACCAGTTTGACAGACTTGCAGATTCTATATTGTATGAAAATTTGGATTTATAAAATGGTTTGGAATACAGTATATAAAGAGAATTAAATTACTTATTTCTCTATATATACACCATCCACCATATAATAAAACCAACTTATATTTTTTTAACTCCCCCTCCCTTGGTCTTTTTATTTATTTATTTATTTATTTATTTATTTTTGAATTTAGAATGAGGTTCAAACTTTGTACAGTTTATGAGAAATTATATGCATGATAAAATGTGCAATAAAGTAAAAATAAAGAGAGAATTTATAGATAATATATGATAAAGAGATGCAGATATATTACAGTCAAAAGTCGTTAATCCGGACTCGTTGGGACTTCGGCGATTCCGGATTATCGATTTTTCCGGATTTTAGAACGTCAGTTTAAATCTCGTAAGATGGCATGCAGAAATTCTAAAATTAAAAATATGAAACCGTAATTTATGAAATAAAGAACAATTATGATCTAAAGGGTATCAAAATTTACCAATAAAAAAACTTAATATTTATTTGTTTACTTTATTAAACATTTCTTTCAATGTAAGTTGTTTAAGTTGCTTCGTTTTATGTGATAATACTTTCTCTTTAATTCTATAAACAGACACAATTTCTTGTTCAGTAACAAAGTTCCGCTGTTCAAGTTCCGTAATTGCTGTGCCGAGAATACCGACTAACTTGTCAATCGAAATTTTTTCGTTTTCACTAACCTCTCTGTCACCTTCTTCATGTCTTTATCCATTTTTTGCAGCAATTCCACTTTTTGTTTGATGGACATCGAAACATACTTTCGTTTTATAGATCCTTTGGGAGCTCCAGCATCGGAAATTCTATTTAACATAATCAAAAATTCAAGTTTACTTTTATAAAATTGCTCTTACAGTCTGCAAAAAATAATAAGCCGGATCCAACTCGAAGATTAAGGAACAACGCAATCATCAATATTAACTGAAATAGATAATTAGACAATTTTAGCTTATACCGTCCGTTATACATAAAACGCGCACGCGAAAACGTACTCTGAGCTTGCGCACACACATATGCGCAGTAGTAAAGGTCTTACGCGCACGCATAAAAGCCTATGCGCGTGTGTCAACGTGGCTCATGCGCAGAAAGTTTTTAGCTTTGAGGTCCGGATTATAGATCATTCCGGATTATGGGTGTCCGAATTAACGACTTTTGACTGTATTACATAAGTGTTTCTATTTGCAATGCACATTTTTAAACTAAATTAAAAACAATAATAATAATGAATAAAATAAGAAATGAAAACAATAATAATAATAGGTAAAATAAGAATATAATGATCCATGATTAAATATAAGAAACACGTTTCAAAATGAGAAAAGCTAACTGAATTATATACTACGAGTGAGGTTCGAACTCGCCACCTTCCCATTTGCAAAGTAGCGCCCCGACCACTCAGCTATCTGTGATAGCAGTATTCGTGAAAAATAATGTAACAAGTAGAAGCTACTGCAAAGGTAATTTAATTAAACTTCAATAAATGATTGCTTTATGACATAAGTTGTAACTTTCCTCCAAAATTTCGTAATTGTATTTTATTGAATACTCTTTCACAGTCAACTGCTTTATTTTAGAAGTTGTTATATTGCTAAAGTTAGTTTTTGGTGTATTTAATATTGGGATATTTATAGAGCTTTTTATTACACATGATATAGCCAATATCTTCTTTATCTTCCTTATATATAAAAGCGGCTAAAGTATGTGTCGCCGATAGTTTATTGTTACCACTCGGAAAAATGAGCGCGGAAATCAACGTTTCCGCAGTTTTTAATTAATATCTCGGCCGATTAAAGTCGTACGAAGATGAGAACGGTATCGATGGATTCGGAGAATTTTTTTGGAATCCGAGGACACGCGTCTCGAATTTCAACTCGGTGCCGTTCCGTAAATATTCGAGAAAAAAAGAATTTGGCACGTAGCCAAATCCCTCTAATAGGGAAAACGCAAGATAGAAAGTGGAAAATGTAGGAAAAAAGTACGGGAAATTAGTTTTTAATTAATATCTCGGCCAAGAAGACGCGAATGGTCAAAATGGCGTGCCACGGACGGAATCCAACGGTTTGCTTCGCTAATCCCAGAAGCCAGCCGTTTCGGAGGACAACAGCTTACTTCACCCCATATATATATGCGGCTTAAGTCTCTGTTTGTCGCCGATAGTTTATTGGTTGCTTGCGTAACTGTACTAGCCAATCAGGTGAAGTTGCCATAGCACAAAGTTGCCGTTTCAATTAAGATGTAGACAATTTCCTGTAAAACTCTCCTTTGCTATGACCATTCATAAGTCTCAGAGCCAAACGCTTAAGCGCGTTGGCATTACCTGAGCCTGTATTTGGACACGGTCAACTTTATGTTGCCTGTTCAAGAGTTCGTGAAAGAACTTACGTAACATTAAAAATAACTGATGGTCCTCTGCAAAGCGAGCTTAAAAATGATGGAAAGATCTACAGAAGAAATGTTGTGTACAAAGAGAATCTTTGACGTGTGAATTAATATTTCATTATTTAAATCACCTTTATTGATTGAGCTAGCGGTGGGCTCTTAAGAAATGTACCGCCAGTGGTTTCCTTCATTGCACTTTACTTTAAGCAATTAAGCAAGTAGAAGGGGGAAACCCCGTGGGTCAGTAAGTAAAGGGGCGTCCTCGCCGCCTGTCCTGGGTAATTCAATTTGAATTAGCAAACACCTTTGCACAAATCATTTTAATTACAATTTATAATATCTAGAACAGAAGTCATTTCATATGACCGCCGGGCTTTCTAGTTTATAATAATTAAGGAGAATTTTGTAAGGCAGAAACTTTGATTTCGTAGAAACTGTAATTTATTTAGGTTTTTATTACTTACGGTGTTATAAACAGGTGAAGCATATGGATATACTGGTCGGATCATTGCTTTATAAATATACAGTTTTCCCTTTTAATGAGAATTTGAAATTTATACCAATATATACGGTTTGAGAAATCTGAAGATGGCTTGAACAATGCTGATTATTTTATTGCTGTATACAGTTATGATATTTCTAAGCAAAAATTCGTCTCTGTGTTGTTCTGACGCCATATTGAAACGGGTAAGCAAGAAGGTTTTCTGATTATGAAGCGTGATAAGAACTCGGTTGGCTATTCGCGCGCTTCGCGAGCGAAAAAGCTGAACAGGAGCGACCTCAGTTTTACGTCTTCTGCGTCATGCGAATTTACGCCGGCGTAAAAAATGTTGCGTCAACTACGTAGCGAGCGTACTCGTGTGGACGGGCCCTTACTACTCATGGGCTCTTTTTCGGATGATTATGAACTGATTATGTCTAATATATAATACATTACAAAGATCTTCACATTTTACATTTCTCATGTTATGCTACTGACATTTTTTTTAAAACTCTGTTTGTTACATGCATTAATCCTTCACACATGTCATGTTTGTAAAAGTTCTGACATAGGTTCCTCACCTAGTCTTTTATGAGAAAATATTTTTTTGGAAATCAAAAATAAATCAAGTACTTTAATTGAACTGAGATACAATTATAAAAAATTGTAATAGTTTCCTAACATATTATGTACGTTTCTTATGTATTAAAATTAAGAGAGAATTCCAGATTTTATTATATAAACAAAACAATTAAAAAATTACATACTTATCTTTTCAAAAATACAGTATATTTGAGATTTTTACTATCAATTTATTCAATGTGTTACATTTCTTAAAGAAACAAACATCACACAAGAATTCAATACATTTTAGAAAAAGTTAAAAATTAAATTATAATTTATTAGTATTTAAGAACCTTCTGAAAAAAAATATATAAGCTTGTGGCTTTGTTGGCTTAATCTGGGTACCTAAAAAAGAAAAAAGAAAAAAAGAAAGAAAAAAAAAAGCAACATATCTTTTGCATAGGAAAACTTGAGAAAACCGTTTTCATGTGCATTTTTTAGTTGGTAATCAAAAAATAAATGCTCTCTGTAATTTTCAGGGCTACAAAATGAAGCGAAATGTCCAATTTAGAAAATAGTTTTTGCGATACAAACACCTTCTTTTGCGGAGGCGGGCTAGGAATTTTATTGCACATTTCGCGTGAAAATCCAACGAATTTTCCATATTCACTCCGTTGTCTTTTGTAGAAATAAAAGTTAGAAAATTATCATAAATCGAAGAGAAAAAGACGTCATCAAAAGATATGAAAAGAGGAATAGGAGCGGAAAATAAATCGAAAACAAAACCTTCAATTGCTGGCATAAAAATTGGTCGCCAAAATCAGTCCCCGGCGGTGCCTTATTCTGGTTGGTCGAATTTCTTCAGTTCGCCTTCGGGTTTTAGCCGCCCGTGTTAAAACGGCACCAGTAGGTGAGTATCGAGTATACCCAAAAAAGTCTTAATATAATCGTAACTGTAATATTAAACATACCGCTATTCTGAAAGCGGCGCGCATATTCACAAAGCCTACAGACCCTTTCTACTAAGGTTTACTCCGATTGGTTAAAACAGGATAAGTAAGGTTACAGAATCTTGTGCTTGGCGACTTTCGCTTCATCGCCATTCGTATTTGCGTATGAGCGTGGTGTATTAAACATCGTTAATATACAAATAGCGCATACAATATAATCTTTAATATATAAATAGCGCATAAAATATAATAAACTTGATTTACTGCTTAAAAGACACCTTTATACGGCTATAGTCCGTCCAATCTTTACGTATGCCTCCCCTGCTTGGGCAGCAATTTCTAATAACGATTTGAATAGGCTTCAAATAATACAAAATAAGTTCCTCAGACTTATTACGAACGCCCACTTCTATGTTTCAAATGACACGCTTCACCGTGACCTTAAAATTGAAAGAGTCAAGACTTTTCTCCACAAAGTTAATGAAAATTTCTTTAATAAGGCTTTAAACTGCTCGCACATGGAAAATTTCAAAGTTTTCAATTACATCATACTCACAGAAGATCGAAATATCACGCTATTTGCAGCCCACGTGGTCACCCCTTTTTCTTACCATCTTAGACCTCTCCTTCATCGGGTCGGACTCTTCCATGTCAGGCGCCCTTCGGGCATATGTGTTAGGAGCCGGAAACATCGCGAGTCTTCAGCGATAGTCCGGCAATATCTGTATGGACTGGACTGGATAAAATAAAATATAATTTTATTTACACTTACTCATAATTTAAGTAGAAATAGGTATCCGATGCCCTTAAATGTTTATTGAATGTTTTCATTTGGTTTATTTTTCGTTTTATTTTATTTTACTGTATTACCCCACGATGTTCAGAAAGGGTTTAGTTTAGACTAAGCATAACACTTGCTTATGTGCTTTGAATGTTAAATATTTTCCTTTCGTTATACAGTTTTCAATGATGCCTAAATTACCGTAGCCATAATCAATTCATACAATGTAAATGCATTGCTGACCCAGCTTTCTAAGAGACATAAATATAATATGAGATACCATCATAAGCCTAAGCGCATGATGGTGCGATTAAACATTTCAGCTACTAAAATATTTCAGTTATCATGTCACAGGCTTCCCAAGATATATAAAATACATTGTGATATTACGAACAGGATTACCAAACGTTTATCAGACATTTTTTCCGTACATTTTCTGATAACATGATACCTATCTGTTTACATTTCTGAGTACTTTCATAATATATTGTAGTACAATAATCTGAATTGAAATGATAGTGGCAAATCATGGAAAAGAGCTACACAACTCACTTATGGGGTGACAGTGTTACTTTGCAATTCGTAGAGATATATGGATTACGGATTGTCGAGTTCCAAAATAAATGTACTAATCAGAATATTTGAAACTCTAACGTAAGTTAATGCATATTTAATTTTTTTTTAGAATTTGCTATCCTGAAATAGTCATAATAATAGATTTTAGAAATACATATACAGTAAAGTTGTACGCCATCTGACATGTTTAATATTTCTACCTCCTGTTTGTTCAAATTCTATAAAATAGAATGTGATATTTCATTTTCTACATAAATAAAACTTTAGTTAAATATTCTAAAAGAATATATATTTTGCAGTATAAACACAATTTTAGTAATATAGAATGGAAGGAACAATTTGTCATTAAAAATTTAAACTTTCTATTTATAGTATCTCCCATCTGTATTGCATACTGAACTGAGCAGCAGCAATAAACTTTGTTTTATGTTTCAAATTAATATTTTCATATATGCAATAAGTAAAATGCTGTATGCAAAAATGTAAAGTAGCCCAGGTCAACGCGTAGCATCTTTCCAGATGGCTTTCTATTTCTCCAGATATTTTTGTCAGTGTGACTGCAGATTTTGATCTCTCCTATAGGAATTTCAGCATCTTAGCATAGCAGTGAAGCCCATCATGCAGTTTTTGCCATTTTCAGCAAAACTTCAGAGTTAAATTTCTGCACACATACAGCACAATATGCCTCGCTTGAAGGCTAAGTGGGCCTCTTTGTGACTTTTCATATTTGGTGCTGAGGCTGTATGCAATTCCAGATTTGTGCAGATGCATTTTAAGCAAGACTGGTTGCTGTATACACAGGGAGAGCAAACGCACAAAACAAAAAATAAGACGTGTGCGTGTCTCATATGGGAAAAGATGAATGCAAAAAAATAGACAGCGTTGGATGCATAACTGAAGTAAACGCAAGCATCACCAGCCAATCATTTATTTCTAGTTTCGGCAATGAGTTTGCACTTTTTGGTGGGGATGCGGATAGTCAGAGTGTACTGAGAAAACTTATATGCTTTAATAATGAACTTAAAATAGTTTCATTTTGTTATTTTAACCCTTTGTAGTCATATATCTACTCTCAAACACCAAAGCATTTTCACCGTTCCAGTCGTATGTCTGCTCTCAGCCACCACAGCAAAGAATCATATTGATCTCATATCATATTAAGTAGACAAGCTTCATAATATTTCATACTACATATTACTGTTCGTTCAATGAAAATTAATTCTGAGCATAAATCATTTTTAACTTACAATGTATGAAGCAACAACTATGTGAAAATAAAAATTCTTCTGGATTTTATTTTATATGACTTAATTTAATAAATTGGCTGAAATTTTTGGTAGTTGGTTATGGTGTTATAGCAAGGTATATGAGAACTACTCTTCTTGGGAAGATTGTTGTTAGAGAGAGCTTTTTAAGAGAAAATGGTTGACATAGTCTATTTTCAAAGTTAGCGTGCTATATATGTCAGCCAAACGAACAGTATACGTATATAGAAAGTGTACAGAACTGATGGTCATGAGCACGAAGTATAAAGAGTGACTCCGTGGTCATGAGTTTAAGGGTGCTAGTGGTATGAGAGAGCAAAAAGCACAATGAGTTTGAAAAACATGAAAATGGCGGAGAAGTCCTTTTAGACACAGATATTTAAAAGAAATAGTGTCCTTTATTTAAAAGAATTGTTCAAATGGATGACCAGCAGCTGCAATATATGCATCACAAGGACAATGGATCTCATCTATGAGATGCAGATCGACTCTCCTGTCATTAGAATTAGCATTGGTGCTGCTGAGGTATGTGACACGCTGGGCATCTTTCAAAGTGTATGCCATCATTATGATGCACGTATTGCTGTTAATAATAGTTTATTTAAACAATGAGACACATTCCGATGACATCAGAGATCACGTGACTTATGCATAGCTAATGTAAACAAACAATGCAGACGACCTCAGAGATCACATGACTTATGTATAGCTAATGTAAGCAACAAAGTCATTCTTCCTCTTCTTCTCCTGCGGAATGTATCTCATTCTTCAAATGTAAAACATCCATGATTAAAGCAACATTTTGTACTTGTACATTCTTTGTATGTTTCCACAACACACTGTATTATGAAAAAAAAAACTTATGCCATGTATTATCATACCTTAGAGTTGTGACTATTAATTTTGTCATACATATATATATACTGATGGTAGGCTAAAAATCACTGCTAATTGAATGCTGAGTTAATTAAAGTTACAAAAGATCATCTAGACGTTTTGAAATATACACTGGTGTGCAAAACGTAAGCAACAGGTGTTCTTTTTGATATAAATCCACGAGATATCATCTGAGAGACATGAAATTCAGAAGTAAGAGACAGCATTTTATATTTAAACGATGACGAAAGCATAATTGCTCAAAAATGAATACAATGCATACAGTATGGAATTAAACAAAAACAGGCTTTATTGAGCTCATAGTATTGTTACACATGATTGTCTGCTAAGAGGAAGAACAACAAGCAGATGTTCCTTTGTATGGGATATGCCCTCCCCTTACTGCAATGGTTGTTTCTCACCGTCTTCTCACACTCAGCACCAGATTGTCCAACAGATCTTGAGGTGAGAGTGCCCATTCCTGTCCTATGGGATTTAAATCAGGGGAGTACGCTGGACAATCCATTCGAGTGATATCTTCACTTTTCAGTAGCTTCTGAACAGCAGGAGTCCGGTGTGGCCATGCATTGTCATCCATAAAAACACTGATCCAATTGCACCTCGAAACAGACGCACATAGGAAAGGATCACCTCCTGACAATAGCGATCTCCGGTTACAGAACTTCTGTCGAAAACGTGGAGCTCTGTCCGCCCGTTCAGCATAATGCCTCCTCAGACGAGATCTCCAGGACACGGTAATGGTTTCTTTTCGTGATGTTACTGAGATTAAACCGTGTCCTTACCTCTCTCCAAATAAGTTGGCGTTGAGAATGGCTTGGGGCACTAAAACGACTCTTATTCATAAGGAGGACACGACTCCATTGATGAGATGCCTAGTTTTTGCGCTCCTTGCACCACTCTAAACGGTGGCGCCGATAGCCAACTTTCAAAGGGATGCAGCGTTCAGGACGGCGGGAGAATGGGCCATCTTTGTGAAGGTGTCTGGACACAGTAAACCACGACAATTGTCGCCGGTTGCTGTACACAGTTGCTGAACTGTGGAGCTTGCTGACTGGTTTGGGGCTCTTTTCGCCTGTAAGACGATATATCGGCTATCTGCTGCAGTTGTTGTCCTGGAGCGGCCACCACCAACCTTTCTAATAGGAAATAGGAATTACCTATGGTTTAGAAGGATTTTCAAGCCCGCGAAACTGTTGACTTCGAAAGCTTCAGCCACATTGGTAACACTCAACGACTTCATATAACAGGTAGACGGCTCACCCACAGAGAATTCGTCTGCTAGGGTGTCTCCAACATATACCACGTGACTAATGCTCTTGGCGCTCTTGGGGAGTGATAGCTTAGGCTGTTCATCGTCAGTTTGGCCCGCTTTTGATATGGCAGGTAGTGCTTTTTATTTCCGTCTGCTAGCAGTCAGCAGACAACGGCCTCGAATTAGGTTGTTCGATTTTTTACGATTATATTTAGATATAACTTAACCCCTATTTTCCTGAATATTTTATCTATATTTTTAATAATCGCTTTAAATTATTTGCACCATTGTTTAAGATGTTTAGGTTAAATTATTTTAGGAAGAAAATCTAAAATAAATAATAAAAAATTGAGATGGAAACTTTAATTTTGAATAACATTAAAAAATTAATTGCACTACTGTTATAATATTTGAGAAGGTAAAAAAATCTCGTTTAATTTTAATGCATTGCATCCTAAAGAGAAAAAGAAAATCACATTGTATTATATGTATTTATGCCATTGATTGCCTCTCTTTTCTTGAGATTATATTACTGGAACAAACTAATGCACTCTCTTTTCTTGAGATTATATTACTGGGACAAAATAATGCAATCTTAATTACTGATTTCCACACTCATATGTATGTCATGGAGGGGATCAATACATCTTATTAACTATAACAAATATTTTATATTGAATATGTATCCAACGGTAACAAACTTCGACTCAGTATTTATTATTAGGATCAAAACGATATTACAGTTAAAAATTCTCTCACTCTCCTTTTTTTTTTTTAAATACTATTTAAAATATGGTAAGTTTTTCACATCACATTTTTTCAATTACAATAAATTTCTAACAGCATCGTAGATGAGACAAAATTATAATCCAGATTATTTTAATTTTAATTGATTTTATAGAAAATAATGATAAAGCATTGAGCTTTATAAAAGTAATCTGATTTTTAAAATAATGCTGTTTAACTCTTTATGTTCAATGTTGCATGAATCAAGATCTTCAGCTTTTTTTTTTAACAAAGTAAACATATCGCACAATCTTTTCTCAATAATTTAATGCAAATAATAGCATTTTTCTTTTTTTATCGCAGGCAGTAATTGTTTATGAAATCAAAACGCGTACGACTTGGCGAAAAAAGGTTAACGCCAATTGGCGCAGCTTTCTATTTCAACGGAATACACGGAAAAAACATATAAAATTCAATTATTTGTAAAGGGAGATTCCAGTAAATAGTGTCACAGTATTTAATACATTTTGATGCTAATAATACATGCTGAAAATGTCATATAAGGCAGCAATTTTCTTATACAATATGGCTGAAACTTTCCAACCAATTCAACAGAGATAGTAAAATGACAAAAATACTGAAAATAAAATAATAAATCATACAGTTTTAACTTACCTATTAAAGGTTACAAGTCCTCCTTTCACAAAACTTTCTTTACATCCGTAGGCGCTGCAGCGAATAACCATTTTTACTTAAATTTTATGTGACCAAGCAGAGCAGCAGTCTTTCGTCCCATAGAAAGCAATGTAAAGTATTTCCGGACTTTCGGAATTCGCGCAGCAGTCACGTGACACTAATGTTGGAACCGGTTGAAGGTTGCAATACGCTCTCTACCAGTATACTATCTCGTTGGTAACACTACGCCCCTCCTCCAGCTTTCCGTCTACTCGTTAAGTCATCCAGATGATTTCTTCTAGCCATATTTCACGAAAGATTTCACTTGCAGCGAATGTCTTTAATTGCGTCTTCGTCCTTCCTTTTATGGTAGTCTCGAGTGGAGCGCAGGCGTTTTGCGTACGATCACATAGCCTGTGATGTTGTTTTCCGGGCATTTGCATGACCTTTCTACTGAATTGCCTGTTCATTGTACCGATAGCAAGAACCCCTTTTCTGCAACTGCATGGTTATCTGATTAAAATTTGCATTGTTGCTTAAGTTTTGCACACCAGTGTAGTTTCAGGGGTGTAGCTAGAGGGGGGCAAGGAGGTATCTGTCCCCGGGCGCAGAATCCAAGGGGCGCCAAACTGATACGACATTTTAGAATTAAATGTTTTCCATCCTTGGCAAGCAGTAGGGGGCGCGAAATCTTCAGTTGTCCCTGGGCGCTGAAAACCCTAGCTACGACTCTGTGTAGTTTAGTATTTTTTATTTATATTAGCTGATAAAATAGAAAATAAGGCATACTACTCATTTAAAAGGGATACAGTTATTCACGTAATATAATTAACAGTAAAATTAATTCTTGATCAGCAAGGTTCTTTGTTCCTGAAAAAATAATTTTATTAATAATTTGACCTTTTCTTTTCTGATTCTCATCTGGATTTTAGTTATGATGTGTATTCAGTTTTTGCATTACATTTAAAAAATTTTTTGAAACGGTTATGGATTTATTTTCAGTTCCTGGAATTGATATTACTTTTTAAAATTATGATACCAAAACTAGTTTCATCATTTTACAAAAGACTTGTATTCATACATGTGCTTATTACTTACAGTAGCAATACCTGCTGCACAATTTAAAATTTGTTCATTTTTTTATAATACAAGGTGTTCATTTTAAAAATAGACCCTTCATAAAAATGGTATGTATGCATATTTATGAAGCATACCTTGTTCGTATGCATCATATGTTGCTTGGCTTATTTAATTACGACAAAGCACTTGAAAGTTGTCTGCTTAAAAGAAGGGATGCCTTTGTGGAGGACTTTGTAAGGGAATTGGCTTGTATGCATGTTACAAATGGGAAAAAGCCACAAAAATACCGATGCAGCCAGCCCATTTGACTGCCTCGAACCCAGGTCAAACTACGAGTGTTCAACGACTTTACCACATAGCTGCTGGTGGACACATTATATGTTAAAATAATGCCCCAATTTAGTGCATTTATCTGAATATTTTTAGTGACAAAATGAAGTTTTTCCCTATGTTATATTCTGACTTGTTGCAATGATGTTCATTTTCAATTCTTTTTAAGGTGTGAGTACTTTTTATCAACTGAATTTGATAAAAAGTCTCCATAATAATCTCCATAAAAATAATCTGGACTGGTAAGAAGTAGAGATCTCGATGCTCATAGCCTTTAGATATAATTCTACCTCCAAAATCTCCTTAAATATTTTCATTGTGGAATCTACTTTGAAACATTTTGCATTACCTTTTTAATATTCAGTAATGATGTCTATTCTTCTGCAGTGAAACAGTGAATTAATAGACAGTACCTAGCAAGGTCGAGCATTTATTACTGTGTTAAAGAATACTGACTCAGTAATTTGTTGCCTTAATGTGGCAATTCAAACAATAATATTTGAAAAGATGGAAAGAAGAATGATAAACAAGTGCAAGTTTTTAAGGCTACTGCGCGCTCTCCCGTCTGCTCTCCAGTGGAAAGAGAATCCCAACTGGCTTTCCGACATCAATCTCGACCGGTGTCCAGACTAGACCTCCAGATCAGTTCTACTGAATGCCGAAACAGGGGAGCCTAGAATTAGAAAGCATCTATTTAATTAAATTTACTCATTTTACGTGTGCACATCTATTTGAAATTTTGATATAGCTAGCGTATTTTGACATTTATTATTTGACTCTGAATCAGGAAAAAAGGTGTAAAATATCTTTAATAAACTATTAAATTATCACCAATGATAACCTCTTACTCATGATAATTTCTTATGAAAAATCGTTCCATTAAAAAAAATGGTGAACACAAAAGTAAGTAACGGTAGTCTTCAACACCGAAGAAACTAACGAAAATAGAAACTAAAACTGTGTTCATGCGCAATAATTCAAAATAACATTGCAAGCGATATAAATAGAGGTTTTAACTTCATAGCATCAGAATACTTCTTGCCAGTCTAATGATTGATGACAGAGATATTGTTTGAAAGCAAAAGTATATGCGTGGAGAGATTAACGTGCTACTGCATCTATTAGTTATTACTGACAGACAGACAGATCTGTGACCGCTTTTTTATCCGTCACGGTCATAGAATCGTAACTGTGATATTAAACATACCGCTATTCTGAAAGCGGCGCGCGCAAGAATATCTTATGCACGACTCTTTGCTAGGGAGCAGCCATTTTGCAAGTAGATGTTATTTGGTGCTGAGAATCAAATGGTGTGTTCAGCTATTGTTCGAAGTTTACACTTTTTGCTTATCTGCCACCGTTAATTCAACCTCTTAAAGGTGAACTAGGCTATGCTGAAACTTGCTAGTGCGAAGTACAGTACGTGACATTGGTGAAGTTATTTTTTTAGATGTCTAGTGCCGCAGGTTCTCGCACTACTGATCAAAGCCTGAGCCCACCGGCGAAGAAGCGCAGGTCTGACTATAAAACGAACTCCAATTCTGTTGCTGAAAATAACAGCTCAGTAAGTTAATACCTTAGATTCAAATTACATTTAAGAATCTTTGTGCGTTTCCACTGTTCACGTTTTTGCAGTGATAGGAAGTCTATGCATCCTTGACAAAAGAATGCTTGTAAATGCATCGGTCATACATACAGTTTCTGACATTATTAGCTTGAAAAATTCTTTTTATGACGTTTATGTGCTTCGGCCTATAGGTATAGAAAACTATTACATGGTACTCGGAATTCGGTAGCCCTTTGATGTCCATTACGTTAGGAATCATGTCTTTTCAATAAAGCTTCGCTCTCTCCTTTTTTTTAAATTTTTTTATTATTATTATTGTCTGTCCTTTTTGTAATATTATGTTGTCTGTATGAAATGCTTGACGTTCCTTGAGTTTTAAAGACATGCAGAGATAAAGGTATTGTGCATTATGCGGAAGTAATTTTTTAAATCATGATTATTTTAAAATCAAAGCATGAACATATCAGAATTTTATTGTGGTGTCTCCTTCGTAAATGAAATCCTACTTGTCTTCTCTTTAACACCGCATTTGAGTGTTGTGCGGTCTTTTTATGAGACTATGATAAAAAAAGTATTTTACCTTGGAAACTTGTAAAATACTATTTAAATAAAACGAGATTAAAAATAATGATTAAGCAGATATTTTTTAAAGAGTTATGTAATGTTCAACATGTTATATGTTAACCTTATTTAGTAATTAAAAGCATCGGAAGTTATGTATAATTTTGCTTGCTTCATTTTGCATTACTTTGCAAGTATAATTTTGAGTGTTGATATAAACAGCATCATAACTTCTTATTCCTAGCATGTGCTGTCATTACTTAAAACTATTTTTTTTAATATAATGTTTATTTAGGTAAGAAAAGATATGTGTAAGTTAATAATTCACTAATAGGCTATTTGTATGTGACAGTATTCAAATGTTATCTACCTAAAGCAGAGATTCTCAACCAAGGAGAAATTTCACCGTTTCAAGAGGGCAGAATTTAGTTATGAAGTTTATGCACGTAAAATAAACTACTTTTACTCAAATTTTGGTATGTATCGACATTTTCCATGCTTTTTATTATTTAGCAAAACGCATTAAAAATAATCTAATCATATATATATATATATATATTTTCAAATTTTGGAAAGGAGGTAGGTAGTGAACTTTTAGTGCTTAGGAAAAGGATGCATGAGGCAAAAAAAGTTGGGAACCCTTGGCCTAAGGGAATAGATGTTTTCAAGAAGGAGTTGTAGTTAATTTATGTCATTTCTTTTTACAGTGTTTATTAGTAAATTTAAACTAATCAATGTCCAAACATAATTATTTCGGGTTGATCTTTAGATTATGGTAACTTGGCGATTTTTTGGCGAAAATTTGGTGACCAACTCTCCTACAACAACCCTTTATTTTTTTTTATCGCCGCCATTTTGTCTTCACGAAGTAAAGACATGTTTCTTTTCTTTTATCATTTAATTAAAATATCACTAAACCATGTACACGTCGACTTATTTTTACTTAAAAAAAAAAAAAATCTCAGAATTGCACAAAAATGGCATTGCGCACACTCTTCACCATATCCATGTACATTCCTTTTTTCTCATAAATTAGAAAAATTTCACGAAAATGCATGACAATTTTCTGAATCTTTAAACCCGTTAAAAAGAACATATATGAAATTACCTAATAACGAAAAAGTATATACCCTTTCCAAATATGAACATTTCCACGTATAAAATAAATAAAATATCCAAAAACTTTTACCTCTAAATTATCTATTATATTATAAACGTCACCAACGAATTCATACAGCAAACATTACAAATACTTAAGTGTCAAATATTTAAATTATTTCCATGCACGTTTACTTCAACTAAAACGTATACCAAATTCCTACAAACATAAAATTCACAAAATAACTATCATTTAATTAAAATATAATTAAATTCAAAAACACTACTTAAAATATAAAAAAGCACATACATTAAATTAATAAAAATTAGCTTACAATCCTAATTACTTTAAACTAAATCATTGCTAATAACAATTTTCCTAATAATACCAAATTACTTTACTTCCTTACATTTAGAACAAGGCATAAAAATAATATCCTCAAATAATTAAAAATACTAACTTACCTAATCTTCTTCAGAATCTTGATTACGTGTCCGATAAACTTTTCTTATTTACCCGCTAAATAAAAAGCAAGCGTATGTGCACCTGTTTCAGGATCTTTAAAATCATACTTATAGTTCAGAGCAAGGTACCAAGTAAAATAAATAACTTAAACATCTTTACTTCTATCTCGCACAACCTTAAAGAAACACTTATTACTATCCCTTTCAATCCCATTTCGAGTTCACTTTAGTTAGGGCCATGGGATCCAAAAATTAACGAACACTGTTTCACACAACACAGAATAAAGTACAAAATTTCCAGATTTTTTCCCGATATTCCCCTTTTCCGATTAAAGAACCGTAATTCGTTTATTAATATCGCATGACATATCCCATGATCTCTCATTTCTCTCACACAAAATAATGCGTAATCGGAACTGAGTCTTGCTTACATTATTACCAAAGTCCCAGGTAGTAACCTTTATCGCCTCCAAAATGTTGCCAAACTACCAGTTACCATATTCTAAAGATCAGCATTATTTTGGTATCCAGTAGAATGAACTTGCATATAGAATTTTGGTACAACTCTAATATATGCCCTAATTTCACCAAATGTGCCGATATGTGTTCTGCGCTGGTTTTTGGCACGATTGCGTGTTCTATGGCAACCCTGTTGACGTTTAAAAATCTTTCGCTGGAGCTCGTTGGTTCGCCTCTGTCTAAGAAGATGGAAGGGAAAGATAAAATGATAGTTGTTGAATTGAAGTTCGGCAAAAGGAAATATGATTGTGGCTATTCTGTAGAGGGGTAGTGGGTATTTGGAAGTGTGGAAAGAGGGTCTGGGAGATTATTTTTAATGGCAGTGCATGATAGAAGTAAGGATTTGTAATTTTATTTATTTGTGAGCTATAGTATAAATTTTCTGGATAGTGTGTCTGGCATGTAAATACGATAGTGATGACGTGGCAGCATGTTAAAGGCAGTATGAAATTTATATTTCTGCTATTCGAAAACGCATTAATTCATGGTAAGTGCATTTTATTTTATCCTTGTTCTTATTTTGTAGAATGTTATGTTCATTGGTTATTTAGTATGAATTTCTGTCGTTATTGTTGTTTTTTTAAATTGTTTGAAATTTATTTTAGTTTATTTTGTCGTGTGTCTAGAGATTATACAATTCATAGATGTTTTTTAAACTTAAAACAGAACGCTGTGCACATGGTATTATTTGAAATTTATTGTTATGTTATTTTATTAAAGCGAGGAGTGCGTAGATTGTAGATTCCTTCCTTGCCTAAATTGTGCAATTCGTAGAATTTTTTTTTAAGTTTAAACATGATGCTGTGTACATCTTATTCTTTGAAATTTATTGTTATGTTAATTTATTAAAGCGAGGTCTGCGTAGTTTGTAGATTCGTTCGTTGCCTACATTGTGCAATTCGTAAATGTTTTTTTTTAAGTTAAAACATGTCGCTGTGTATATGGATTCTTGTCAAATATTTTTGGTTAGAAACTTTCTTTTTGCTATCTAAATTTTTTGTTTTTGTTTCAGATTTTTAGCTAAATTGTGTGTTCAAAACGTAGTTTTTGCATGTGCGAAAACCGCGATTTTGGAGACATTTTAGGCTAAAAGTTCAAAATGAAGACAAAAAATTTAGATAGTAATATGGCAGCGTGAAGTTTCTCGCCAAAAATATTTGGCGACTTGAGGGCGCATATCAGAGTAGTTCAGAATTTTTATTACTTACTATGTAAATAAGAGCATATTTTTCAGAATCCTGCTCAAAAGATATTTTGTTCTTTGACATAGGTATAATTCAGGTCCTTCTACTACACATAAATCTTGCAATTATGTATATTGCTTTTTATGCCTGCAGTTTTCTGTTTAACTGAACAGGCTGTAGTATTTCTATAAATGAGTTAACTTGAAGTCAAGTTCTAGACTGCAGATAAACCAATATCCATCTTTCATATTGTTTATGTTATCCTAATTATCTTCTTCACCAGGTATATTTAGTCTTAAATCAAAGTATTTTTAATTATTTGCATAAATCATATTCTCAGTATTTATATAGCAAGTGATATTAAAGGATAGGTGCAATTACTTATCAAGAAGCTTCATATTTCATTATAATAATTCTGAATATCATTGGAGGTTAATGTATAGAGCACTGTAATATGTTTTGTGAATTTTTTTTTGCGTCTCTAATGTAAAAATGGTTGCCTCTTCGATTACCGACAAATATTGTTCAGTTTTGGCGATAAAACCCCATCTCTGGTTACCATGATAGTTTTAACTTTTAGTTTCCTGATAAGTGAAAATAGGTCAATGTGTACATGGGGAAAGGTAAAGCAGTGTGCAATGCCTAGTTTGTGCAATTCTATGATTTTTTTTTTAATGAAAATAGATTAATGTTTACATGGATACAGAGTGTGCAATTTTTTGACTTCTTATTTTGGTTTTGTGTAGCGGCTATCTTGAAATTGTCTTCCTGGCATCGAAAAAGAATCTCCCAAAAAACAAAGGGCATCCAAATGTAAACTTTTACCTTTTTTGCTACTAAGCACAGTTATTTACTTTGTGCAGTTCTTTACATATTAACAAATTATAAATTGAATAAATCAGATTTGATATTATGACCCATATCATTTAATTCATTCTTATTTTGGGTAAAGTGCAGAATCACCCACTTATATGGCATGTGTCAATGTGTAAATGAACAAAGTCGAGGGAGTGTGCAATGCCAAAATTGTGCAATTCTCCGACGTTTTTTGAAGTGAAAATAGGTCGATGTGTACATGGACACCGAGTTTGTGCAATTCTTTGACTTGATATTTTCAAGTTGGCAGTTTTGAGAAACTCAAGCAGTGGGTGATTCTGCACTTACCCCTTATTTTAAAATGAAAGCATTTACATGCTCATATGTCTATTTTTTCCAAAAAATTTAAGCAGTTTTTTAAGTGTAGACATCGATATTTTGGCTGCTGATTTCTATGACTTGCCTATATTCAATTCTCCTTTAAAAAATCTGTGAAATCTATTGAAAAAGAAGATGACAAAGTACTGGGTAAAGTAGCTTTTTTTTTTTTTTCCAACTTAGATAGCATTGAATAGGGTTATGTGGAGTATGGTAAAGTGTGCTAGGGCTATCTGCTGCAAAGACTGAGACGCAAATTTTATAATAACTGCGAAAACACAGTTCTGTATGAATAAGTAGAAAATGGGATGAAAATTTTCTGAGTGCAGTGGATATTAATTTTTTACTGATAACCAAATTCTGTTAATTCCATGCTTTGAAATTTTGTTTTTAACACATATTAAACAGGAAACGATTGAACACTTCTGTGCAGATTCTTATTAAAGTATGGGGGTTTTCATCCACAGAGAACGTGTTGGCGCTTCGGGAAAGAACCCGTTGGCGCCGTTGCATTTTTACTCGCCAAGCTCGTGGTTCTTTGACGATGAGCCGAGGTGTAAACGTGATTTTTAGTGCATGTAAATTCAAGTTAGCAGATAAAACAATATACAGTCAAAAGTCATTAATCCGGACTCGTCGGGACTTCGGCGATTCCGGATTATCGATTTTTCCGTATTATAGATCATCAGTTTAAATCTGGTAAGATGGCATGCAGAAATTATAAAATTAAAAATATGAAACCGTAATTTATGAAATAAAGAACAATTATGATCTAAAGGGTATCAAAATTTACAAAAAAAAAAGGCTTAATATTTATTTGTTTACTTTATTAAATGTTTCTTTCAATGTAAGTTGTTTAAGTTGCTTCGTTTTATGTGATAATACTTTCTCTTTAATTCTATGAACAGACATAATTTGTTCAGTTGCAAAGTTCCATTGTTCAAGTCCTATAATTGCTGTGTCGAGAATACCGACTAATTTATCAATCAGAAATTTTTTCGTTTTCAATAACCTCTGTGTCACTTTCTTCACTATTGGAAGCAAATTATAATGACGAGGAATTTGATTTAAATCATATCAAAGACGGAGTGCATTGAGATGAACTACTACATTTTGTAAGGAATTATAAGCAAAATAAAATAAAAACATCTGCCCAAAATTCTAAAGTGAAGAGGAAACATATTGAAGAAAGAAACTGAATTCATAACGAGGGGAAAAATATTTTTCAAAGATATGTACAGTTATTATTATGCAAATTAACTAGTTGTTTATAATTTTAGCCTTTACTATAAATTCCCCTTTACGTTTCCTCGTTTCCTCACCATAGTGCAAATCAGATAGTTTTTAAACTGAGGTTTTTTAGATTGTAAGACAGTGTTTTTGCATTTTTTAGATTGTAAGACAGTGTTTTTGCCCTCCACTTGGATGTTGCCTTAGTTCCTGCCAGCTCTGATAATTTTTAATTATTCATCTTTGCGTTATTGCTGCTAACATTTTAATTTGTTACTACAATAGAGTTACTGAGTCACCTTTAAATTAAATTGTGTAGTCTTTGACTTCTAGTCCACATTCTTAGTTTGAATTTGACTGTTCCTGTTTAATGGCATCAGCACAAACTGTAGTTGATTTTGTGCCTGTATGTTCTTTTTAAATAAGAGGTTTACTTAAACCTTTATGTGACTATATAGTTACTTTCAGACATGGTGATAATTTGCTTAATGTCTATCAGATGTTTTGGACTACTAACTTTTACTAGATCAAATAAATCCTCGTTAGGCACACTGTTAAGAGACTGGCAAGTCACAAGAAAAAGTATGTAGAAATTAGTAGAAACATTGGTTTCTGTATTGAAACTGTTAAGAGACTGGCAAGTCACAAGATAAAGCATGTAGAAACTAGTGGAAGCATTGGTTTGTGTATTGAAACAGATTTCTAATTTCTGTAAAAGATGTTTAAAGAAAAGAAACGGTACTTTTCAGTTTTGCCGCCGCAGGTGATAAAGTCTCTAATAATGGCGCAACTAATGCCAAACAGAATATCCTCGCTGGTAACCTTTTACGCCTCATTTTCAAAACAAATTGCAGCCATTTCTAATCAGTTTGATTGTTTCTTTCAATGCTAGCATACAATTACATAGAACTTTTACCAGATAGTTCAGTTTATGCCCTAACGCCATTCGCGGTAATTAAGTTGATTAGGGTGCAATCACACCCATTACCCGAAGGCGAAAATATAGAAAAAGCCAAGGGTCATCAATTCTAATGAGAATGCACTAGCGAAGTAAAGCACTGCGGTTTTACATAATTTCTGAGTAAGCTATTCGTACGAATTGAAATAATTCTTGCATTTAAACTTGTATTCCAAATTAAGATTTAACTTGAAATTAATGTAAATATTTACTGAGAGAATTAGATTTTTGTGCGTAGTTTACGTGAGATGAGATCGCTTGGGGTCACGTGATATGAACGGGCGAATCAGGATGTTGTACGATGAAAGCGTAGTAAATTCTTAAATTAATGCCTTTTTACCAATTTATTGTCTTTATTTATTGGCTTTTTTACAAAATTTTAAACTATATTAAAATATTTATACCTTCAAAATTAAAAAATCCTTAGAACTAACATTTTTTATGTGTATACTGTATGTTGTTTGCCAATAAAGTCTGCTTGGCTAGATTTGCGCCGTTGAAACGGAAAAATACCAAAGAAACTGTACATAATTTAAGCCAAAATATCTGGGAAAGCTTCAAATTAAAGAGACTCATAAATATTTTGTCGTGTAGCTTTTAAATATGTAATTATCCTAATATTGTTTAAGAATCACTGTCATAAAATACGTGCATTTTAAACTGTGAAATGTTATTAAATTGTGATTTTAATAGTGATTTTTTAACGAATGTTTAAAAAAATGAATAAAATTTAATAATTATCATGTAAACCTATAACAGCGAAGGGTTTTTAACTAATTTAATTATTTGTAACTAACTGCTCACCTTTAAAAGTCATCTCTGCATGTTAAAGCAAGTTATTACCATGGTCACAAGATAAAACACAAAAATGTAAAAATTCTTGTAAAACTTATTCTTTACATCGAGTGAGACATAAAATAATGCTGGGTTACAGTCCCAGAAATTCTACATGAAGCTACAACACTAACTGCTTCAAGACAGATGGAGCACAACTAACTTTCAAAACTTGCCAACCATGCTTACATCAGGCTTTCAGGTTTGTTCTGATCAACAGGTCTCTCTTGTCAAGCAGCAGCACTGTAGCAGCCAATCTTCTGTTATGAATCATGCTGATTATGATTTTATTTCTCATTTTAACTTATGCCATTTGACAGAAAATCCACCTGCTCTTTGCTAAACCTGTATATTAAGTACGTGGCAAAATGAGACATAAAAGAAAAAATCAACATAAAGCTAACTTAGTAAAATGTAAATAAAATGTCATTTATCTTCTTTCAAATATTTCCAACTATTATACTTGTAAAATATTTAATGCTACTTGATAAAATTTATAAAGTTAATTTTATTCTCAAATTTGTTTTATAGTTATGTTATTAAATTACGTTAAGAAAGGATCTATTTTATTCTTAGTGTTATTACAAAAGTGATGTTCAAACATAACTTGATTGGATTTACTCAGCTCCCATTTGCTGATAGGTCCTTAACTATTTTTCATTAATGCTCCTTAAAAGTACTTGATTTCCATGTGCAGAAATGTGTACGAACTCTGCAAAAGTCACCAGGCTTGGCAACATTTTGGTCAGGTCCCTGTAAGGGTCATTGTAATTCAGTAACTGTAATTGATGCTTATGTTCTGTAACTAATTTGGCCCTCATATGCCTTCCAGTAATTTCAAATGGCAGAAAGTACTAGAAATATCTCAGCGGCTGGATAAAAACCATAGAAAAATATATTTTTGTACCTAGGGCATTGAATTGGGATATTGTTAGTTATTAAAGTTTAATCTATTTTTTATTTTAATTTCACTTTGTAAATGTTCTGCTTATGTTTTATACCAGTCTTGTAGAATGCATGTTTTGTTAAAATAGTAATTTTTGGCATTTATTATGTTTTGGTATGCTAAAGATTCGCCTCTGCCTCTCTGTTCTCTAAGCAGAAGACTATGCTAGGCAGATGTAGCACTCGGCTCATGGGAAATCAGGACATAATAAATGTTTAAAATGCCCATATATATGTATTCTTGTTGGAATAGATTTCTTCATCCCATGTCAAGTAGAATGCTACAGTGCTAACAATAAATAAGTAAGCGAAAACTTTTCTCTTGGGATCTTCATGTGCTTTCACCACTGAGTGCCGTTTTCTCGTAAGACAGGATTGCAACTTCTGGCATAAATAGCTAAACATTGACACTAAACAAAGAAAGGCATATTCAAATAATATAACTACTTTTAGTTGCTTCAAAAGAATGATTGGCATGTCATTTAACAAAACCCAAAAGCAATGAGCCATGCTCAGTGTTCGGGAGAAGGCACCAGGCAGAAAATAATTCAGGCGTTTGGGCGACTTCAATGCAAGAGTTAAAAGATCTTACTTTGTCGTGTATTGGGCCAACCATTGATCTGTTGAGACAAAGAGCTTGAATTGGTTCTTTGATTCCATTCGAGTTCTTTTACTGGGCTGTCAAACAGCACTGTGTTAAAAGCCTATATTTGTGTGTATTTATTTTAGATGAAAGTATGTCATAGAAGGTAGAAGTCTAAATGATGACTTTTATTCAGAGTAATTTGTAATGTAAAATTATTAAAGTATGGTGAAACTGAAAAACAGCAAAAAAGAAATTTAGTAATAGTGTATAATTGTAATTAACTTTTAATGTTTCTTTTATTAAATTTGGTAATAAAATTTTTTGGGAGATGAGACAATATTAATCTCTTTTTTATATGTCATTAATTTTTACACTCTTTTATGGGATGATCCATCTTTTTCCTAGATCAGATATAGCAAATTAAACATTCAACTACTTAAAATTTTTAACAGCAGGTTTATAATTATGTTAATTAACTTTTTTAAATGTACACTTTCATTTTCTGACAAATTGATGGAAACAAATTTGTTCAATTGTTGGTGACTAATGCATACTTATCTTACCTATAATCAGCCCAAGTCCATAAATTCCTTGTGGCAAGGAGTGCACGATAGCCTGTGGTTGCCAACAGCCTTGAGCACCTTACAAGTAACAGTGCAATTTAGCTCAATTTTGATAGAAAGCACCTTGGGGAAGACGGGTCCAAGGCTCACCTACCCCTTTTTCCCTACCACCAACCTCTCGAGAGGTTTCTCAGCTCTCTGCATATTTAGAGTGCCCGCAGTGCTGCATGGACACTATACATTGTCAAACATCCATGCCTTCTCCAGGATTTGAACCTGGTTCCCTGGCACAGCAGTCAGCAGCACTAACACCTATACCGGTGGGTGGCATTGAATTCTTTATCCACTTATATGGTTATTGGTAATAATTTAGCATTTAAATTGATTCTAGTATATAAATAATTATTCTGAAATAAGCTTTGCTCTGATAGAGTAGGAGGGGATTTTGCAGTATTGTAAGGCAGATTAAAGTATGACAAAACTTTTGAGATTTTCTGTGAAGGGAGTGTAAAAATTGCATTTAGTAATTTCTTATATAGTACTTAATTTTAATGCATTAAAAGCAGAACTGTTATAATTCCAGCTAATGCAAAAGTATTTTATTTGATATTAATATTTAACATTTTTTAAAGATTTCGTACTGAGTTGAAAGAAAATAGTATGTTTGAAACTGTATACATATAATTTGTAAAAGATCTATTATCTTTTTCAGAAGAGATTTATAAATAGAAATGTGAGGAACTGTATATTCCTCTCATCATTTTACCTTGTAATTTTTGGGGAAAATCAACCTGATTCCTCTCATCATTACCTTGTAATTTTTGGGGAAAATCAACCTCTATATAATAATAAAAGAAATAAGAATTTCGTATCACCAGTTAGCAGCTGAAAACATTTGCGGCAAACCGGTCTTTTAACGACATTAAAATATTTCATTATCTCTGAATACAACAATCAGAGCTGATCAGAATAAACTGATCAGAATAAACTGATCAGCTGTCAGACCTGCGCGGGTATTGTTTGAATTTCTCTAGAGGAGGGCGTAAGAGCGCATGCGCATCCACTCGATGTAGGGGTAGACAAACTTCTCTGTTGTTAGAAAGGTAACTTGAATACGTCATAGCTTTCGTTTAGCTTGCGTCATCTCTCCTTCGACTCCACTTCAGCGATGCGTTGGCCGCAAGTGGAGGTAAGTCTCGTTTGGTAATAATTCTTTTGTCGGGCAATTCTGTCATTTAGCATCTTTACTTTTGTTCTTAGGAATGGCTCCTATCCAAACATTGCATTTGTCATAGTTCTTGTCCGCCATTTCTCTTCGGTTTGTGATTTAGAAAGGTGACTTGAAGACCCCTTGTTAAATTCTTTGTATATGCAGAAAATATCGTTTTCATTGACCTGGTAATTTACGCGGGCACCTTTTTAGGGTATGATTTTTCGTTGAAAGGTGCCAGTCCTGTGGTTTAAATGCCGCCGCTTGCCGGTGGAGGCGTGTTGGATAGATAGCGAGCATATAAGAAAGAGGCTTGCATGAAAGGTTTTGTTTTTCTGAGTTGCCCGATTTTTCTAATTACGAGGGTATCTTTGGTGTTGGTATCGATTTGCATGCATTGTGTTGGAACTATTTGGCCAGAATATCTAAAAGGGATAACGTATCTTAAAGAATATTTCAGAATTTGACCGAATTTTTGAGAAAAATACAGAATAATGTGTTAAAGAATATACATTTATATTTTTTCAGTATTTTATTTTCATGGTAGCTCTAGAACATTTACTTATGAGAGCATTACTTTGGAAAGGTTTCTTTCAGTGATCTTAACAGGGCTTAGGATAAAATTGCTCTTGAAGGGTTTCATATTCTTTTTTGTCTGTAACTGTAAAATCAGTTTATCTGTTTAAAAAAAATACATAAAGTATGCTTAAAGTAAATGTGTAGAAATATATGTTAATCTCAAATATAACTCAATTTTTTCTTTCTCAGTTTTCTTTTCTAACTTCATGTCATCTGTGTGAGGTAAAATGTATTAAGATTTTTTTTAATTGAAAGAGTTTTGGTAAAAAAAAGTTAAAATTTCAAATGGAAATTTATCAGATGTTTTTGCTTTTAAGCTAACTTGGTTATCAGGTATACACTATGATAAATATGTGAAACAGTATTTATAATTTGTCAATAAACTGTCAATTGAAATTATATCTTCTTTATTATTAAATGATTTGTTAATTTTGAGGCATTGCTTGCCTAAAGTAGTGTAGTGAGTTTTGCCGTTGGAATTTTGGAGTTCATTGTCCAGTAACTTGAAGAGCTTTTAATTTACAAAGCCATTAGCAGTGGATTTTTTATTTTATGTATTATTATATAAATATTAAGTATGCTGAGTAACTGAAGTAATGAAATTTAAGACTTTTTAATCTCTGTATGCCAAGAATGAAAATCATAATTTGGTTTTAAAGAAGAGTAACTGTTAGAATTAAGAGATGGTGTGAAGAAGGGTGATATTTACAAGAATGTTTGAAAGCGGTGAAACAGCATGTGCTATTTTGGTTGATCTTTACATTATGGTAACTTGGCGAAAATTTGGCAACCAACTCTCCTACAGCAACCCTCTATTTTTTTTTCCCCGCCGCCATTTTGTCTTCACGAAGTAAAGACATGTTTCTTTTCTTATCTACTGAACACTTCTTCCAACAATATACTAGCCGAATTACACTTATGCTAGAAATTTTATCAAACAAAACTGCTTAATCATGACAAATATTCACTGCAAAATTGGGAAAAAGTGCACAATACCATACTCCTTACGCGTTTTTCAAAACAACACATTCACATAAACCATGTACACGCCGACTTATTTTTACTTAAAAAAACATCCCAGAATTGCACAAAAATGGCATTGTGCACACTCTTCACTATACACTGCTTTTTTCTCATAAATTAGAAAAATTTCACGAAAATACATGACAATTTTCTCAATCTTTAAACCCGGTAAAAAGAACATATATGAAATTACCTGATCGCGAAAAAGTATTTACCCTTTACAAATATGAACATTTCCACATATAAAATAAATAAAATATCCAAAAACTTTTACCTCTAAATCATCTATTACGTTATACACGTCACCAACGAATTCATACCACAAGCATTGCAAATACTTAGTATCAAATATTTAAATTATTTCCATGCACGTTTATTTCAACTTAAACGTATACCAAATTCCTACAAACATAAAATTCACAAAATAACTATCATTTCATTAAAATATAAATGAGCACATACATTAAATTAATAAAAATTACCTTACAATCCTAATTACTTTAAACTAAATCATTGCTAATAATAATTTTCCCAATAATACCAAATTCCTTTCCACCTTACATTTAGAACAATGCATAAAAATAATATCCTCAAATAATTAAAAATACTAACTTACCTAATCTTCTTCAGAATCTTGATTACGTGTCCGATAAACTTTTCTTTAGTTACGGCCATGGGATCCAAAAATTCACGAACACTGTTTCACACAACACAGAATAAACCAAATACAAAATTTCCAGATTTTTTCCCGATTTCCCCCCTTTTCCGATTAAAGAACCGTAATTCGTCCATTAATATCACATGACATATCCCATGATCTCTCATTTCCCTCACACAAAATAATGCGTAATCGGAACTGAGTACTGCTCACATTATTACCAAAGTCCCAGGTAGTAACCTTTATCGCCTCCAAAATGTCGCCAAACTACCAGTTACCATATTGTAAAGATCAACCGCTATTTTTTTAAAAAGGATTAATTTGTTTAGATGGAATAGTTGACATTTATTAATGTATATAAGAATAGATACATGATGTACATTAATAAGATTACAATTTTTAAAATTTTCTATCACAGATTATTAAATATGTTCTTAAAATTATTGTAACATGACCTATTCTTCCAGATTAAGCATTCAAGGAGTAATTTGAATTATTGCTCCTTTATATGTTATCTTTTTTTATCAATGTTGACACACAATGAATCGATGTTGTCGTGTTTTTTAATCAATGTTTGTGCTTATCAGTGTTGTTTAATTTTGATTGTATCAAATCATTCTAGGAATCTGCATATAATTTTTTTAATTTATCAGTTTTCATCAGTATTACACTGCAGTTTTTCAGCATAATTCTCGTTTAATTAAATATGCTTATCCCAATGAAAAAAATTTTTGAGCTATCCTTAAAGACCTTTTTCAGTGTCTCTGCCTGTTTTCAGCAGGGTTAAACTCAAATCAAACACCCATTACAGTTTTTTTTTTTCAAATGTGGAAATGGAATACTTCTTGCAGACTTTGAACAATTTCTTAAGTTTTTCACATCCTTTTTCTACAAAAAGAAAATGGTTGCTCATTGCATCTGCCATGTTTGCTAAAACAGTGCTTCAAAAATGCATCTGCATCAAACAACTGAATCGGACTAAACAATATGGCAGTAATAGCTGCATAAACATGTCAATACTAAATTCTGGCTTTCTTTTCTTACAAGGTAATGCTAATAGCATTAAGGAACTGCACTAGAGCTAGAGCTTAGTTTTAAGAACTCAACTAGAACTTAGTTCCTAGAACTTTGGAGATGCTGTACACAGATAGCATTGCTTATAAATTCTAGAAATTGAACTAGAGCTCAATTAATGGAATTTTGGAAACACCTTATGCAATTTCATTAAATGCTTTTGTGATCTGTGATTTACTTTTGTTATGTTCTTATTTTGTTTAGTAACTTCTATAAGAGTGTAATTTCTCTACTTGTGATTATAATAGTTTACTAGTTATGTATTTCATAAGTACATAAAGGCCTTCATTAGTAATTTTGAGTAAAAAATTGAGAATCGATATCTTTGGTCAGAACAATAAGTAAATGTGTCTCATTAACATAAAATTCCTTGCTTAGTCAGTATACTTTCTGTGAGGAGTTTTCATAAGTTTGTGACAATCCAAATTTTTTTCTGTATCTATTCTCGAAGTCTTAAATTCAGCTATCATGTACTTTAACTGCCATTTCCAAGTGCAATTTTGTTCTTCCTTAAAAGAAAATTAATATTTTCTTTGAAAGCATGTGTTACAATGCAGTCATTTATTGTCAAATCACTTTCACATAACCAACAAAATATTCCTTTGGCAGGAGCCTAATCTCTGAACTCAGCTTTCTGTGCTTATTTTCTTTGCAGCATAGTTCAAACCTTCTTATTGAACTTTACAAAAGCTGAAAATTAAATTTAGAGTAGTTGAAGTCTTCAAATAGATAAACTGCTGCAGAATTTTAAACATAACTACTTTATGTGTAACAAATGTTATGTTTTATTTTCCATCGATATGAATACAATTCATCTGATATCATCAGCAAATCATTGGAGATTGGGAGGGGGGATCCAGATGCTCTGCATCCACCTGTAAGCTCTCAACTCGCTAGTCATTTTAGTCTTTTAATTGTGCTTTATTTTTTCCACTGATAAAGTTGAATGATTCTTCACTTAAATAAGGATATCTCGCTGAAACTGAATTTGTTTTTGTGTTACTTACTACCACTGCGGATAGTTTTCTGAGAGATAAATTATCTTCTTATTTTTATTCTTTTATGTACACTGATGGAGAAAATGTAAAGGAATAATTATAAAAAAGTGCTTTACAGTAAGACCCCGCTTAACGCTGTTTCGGTTTAGCGCTCTTTTATTTCAACCCGGGGATTCTCCGAAATTGTGCGCTGCGCTAGGTTTCCAAATAACATATCCGAAACTAATATAACTATACACTGACTACCAATAAGTATTTGGACACCTGTAATAGAAAAGAAAAACTAACTATATTCACAATCAATAGTTGGTAGAGCCTCCACGAGAGGTAATCACAGCGTGGACCCTCCGGGGCATACTTTCCACAATTCTTTGTATGACAGCTAGTGGTATTTTCTTCCACTCGGCTTGGAGAAGACATAGAAGTTCCTTCACCGATTTTGCACGGGTAGTGCACCCCTGAATTGAGCGATGCAACTCGTCCCAGAGGTTCTCGATAGGGTTCAGATCTGGACTCTGGGCAGGCCAGTCCATTCGATGAACTCCATTGGCACCATACCAAGCCTTTTTTAATGTCGAAACATGACAACTGGCATTGTCGTCCTGAAAGTAACAGGGGTCCAACCCGTAAAACTGCCACAACATAGGAAGCACATTGTCATCCAAAATAGTGCAGTAGGCATCGGAGTCGAGCTTACCATGAATGGGGACCAAGGGTCCCAGCCCATACCAGGAGAAACACCCCCATACCCTAATTCCACCTCTGCCGAACTTGACTGTTGGCACAATGCATTCTGGCAGGAGACGTTCTCCAGGTAGACGCCAGACCCATACCCTGCCATCCGAACGGTAAAGGGTGAACCTTGATTTGTCACTCCAAAGAACCCGTTTCCATTGATCTATGGTCCAATTTCGATGTGCTTTGCACCACATTAACCGAGCAGCGCGATTGGACTTTGTGATCAAAGGCTTATGGGCAGCAGCACGACCATGAAAACCAAGCAGATGTGCTTCCTTACAGATGGTATTCATTAAAACAATACTCCCAGATGCCTGTTGAAACTACTCGCGGATGAGGGCCATCAGTTGGGTGCGGTTGTTCCGAATTTCTCTGGACAGCACTCGTCGGTCTCTATCTCCCAGTTTGTTGGTCTGCCGACTCGGTTCACATTCCGACAATCACCGCTCACCTTCCACTTCTTAATCACATAGGCCACTGTCGATTTTGGGTACTTCAGATTGTTAGATATGTTCCTTAAGGATCGGCCACATTTGTGATACCCAATAATTATACCTTTCTTGAAATCAGGGAGCTCCGAACTGCGAGGCATCTTGCGACTAAAGCCGATGCTGTTTTCTACACGATATATACCGGCAGAGTCCATGACCTACCTTAGGACCACAGATATCGTCATTTGCATTAGGTGTCCAAATACTTATTGGTAGTTAGTGTAGTTGTGTTTCTTGTTTGGTACGGTGCTCTACGGACGCATTTTTATCATTTCAAACATTTGTTGACTTTATTGTAAGTATACGTTTATATAATACTGTAACGATTAATACAGTGACAAATATTATGATATTTAATTTTTATCATGGGTGATAATAAAAAACAAGAAAAGAAAGCAACCAGAAATAGCATTTCGCTGGAAACTAGAATGCAAGTGATTAGAAGATTAGATTCTGGTGAACGTCAATCTCAAATTAGTGCTGCATTGAATTTGGCAACTTCAACAATAAGGACAATTCTTAAGAATAAAGAAAAAATACTGTCATCGGCAACTGCAACTACGTTAAGCTCTGCAACTAGAATTACCCATTCTAGAAATAACATTATAGAGAAAATGGAAAAACGACTGTCTATGTGGATTGACGACGAAATTGAACGTAATATGCCATTAAGCCAATCTATCATAATGCCTTCTTGACAAAAAGGCAGAAAACTGGAAACACAGAATAGTGAATGGTCCCACTGACTTAGAATTTTATTTATTTTTATAAGTATATTCATTTGTATTGTTTTTATTTTTGTAAGAAATAAATGTTTGGTTTTTTTTTATTAAAAAAAACATTATTAAATTTAATACCTAACCAATTTTCTATCCATCTTCTCCTAACCTCATTATTTACATGTTAAGATAGCCTCGTTTAGCGCTGTTTCGCATTACGCTCTACTAACGCGGGGTCTTACTGTATTTTATTTATTTATTTATTTTTCTAATTAAGTGATTTCCCATGAAATGTGGCTGGTTATTACAGGGTTCGTAGCCGTCCTTACAAGTGCTTATAAGTCCTTATATTTAAAAATAAAATATAAAGGCCCTTATAGGTGCTTACTTTTCCTTTAAAGCCCTTATTTTTTTGTTTTTAGTGCTTATTTTTTGCTTTCAGTGCTTTTTTTTAATTAATGCGCATTTTTCCTCCCGTAACAAAGCCGAAACTAAATAAATAACTTTTCTTCCTTATATGGAACGTCAGATGGTGAATCATACTCCCGGAAATAGCTTTTTCCCCTTTCTCTGCATTAACGTAACCTATGGTGCGCGCGAGAGTACAGACAGTTGCACGTCGTTCTTTTGGTCAAAGAATTGCGAAAACCGTAGAAAATTCCGGTACATTCGGTATTCTTTTTCGTCCACCCAAATACTACACACGTTTGAATTTCTATCAAGATCTTAATAATTTGCATTCTAGTTCCGCGTGGTCGGTTCATATTTGTGTTTATTATGATCGTTATGCTTATATTATGAGCATATGTATGAATATTTATAATAATATAGTTGTAGTAGCTGCTGAAGTGTAAATAAACTTCCAAAAATGGGTATATTTTTACACAGATTAGCTGTCTAAGGAATAATATTCGGAATGGCTTAAATAAAAGGAAAGTAATCGAACAGTCAGAATAATTTTTTTTCCCCCAATACATTATACATTTCGGAGGTTGGGAGGTTCTCCCCTTTCTCCGCAAAATCTCTTAATATTAAAGCGGACTTTTTTTTTTGTGTGTGTCACTGTCCAATCTGGATTGAATAGGACTAAAAGTTTTGCGGTCTACCCAATCCAAGCGAAGAATGATTCTATTCCAGAAATTTAACGCAGTCTGTTCAAAATTAGAATCAAAAACACCCCAGATTAGTAAGTCTCTTTCTTTTCCTTTTAGTTCTTTATTTTCCGAATACCGACAGCTGTTGATTCCGATTGCGTAATATCACATATGGAAGAATTACGCGGTGCGTATTGCGCAATATAATGTATGCGATATTTTGCAGAGATAATTAATTTGATGTTCAGTCTGAGATTTATTTATGAACACTTAAAAGAGTTTTACTGTGTTTTCTAAGCAGAATATTTCTCAGTTCCGTTGGTCTATATTTATATGATGCACATATCAAAATGTCAAAATCATTTATTTAGCCGAGAAATCTAAAGAATGGCTGCAATCTCCCCCCGCTCCTCTTTTTCCAGTTACGCTCGACTATATGGAATATTCGGCAATTTCCGAGTATGCGGGTTAGTTAAGCTTTTACTGTTTAAGGATGACTGCATGAAGCAATTTCCCTTCTCCTGATTTCAGAAATGTTCCTTTTTTTTACTTAAATTACTTTGCTTGGAATATATGTTAAGGGAAAACTGTAATGCAATGAAAATTTAGAAAATGTTCAGAATTTTGATTTAAATTATTTAAATATTAATATGAGTGGAAAAATAAATTGTATTTTTTATTAGGTGCCAAGCGAGTACAATTAATATGGCTTATTAGTATTTATTATCTATATTTTGAACTGAAATTTCATCATTAAATCTTGTAATGTAGTTTAGTTCTGCATAGTTTTTTTTCCTCTCATTGTAAACTAATTCTGTAAATTGAACTGTCACTTAAATTAAATAAAAAAAAAAAAAAAAAAAAAAAAAAAAAGTTTTCCATGGTTGAGGTAATGCTCATTCTCTTAATAAATATTGCATTGCTCATATTTTAAATTGCAAGTCTAATTTTTCTTTTAAGGTTTATGCAGTTGTGTATAATGTAATTAGACAGGTGCTTATTTTTTTTTCTTAAAATGTGCTTGAAAAGTGCTCATAGGTGCTTATTTTTTTAACTAAAATGTGGCTATGAACACTGTATCAGCTCAAGAACATTATAGTGTAATGGAATGTTTATGTAAAAATCTGAAAATCTTGTGGCACATGGAAAGGAGTGTGAGAATGTGCTTCAAATTCTAGGCTCAAGGATTATATGTGTTTGGATGAAATTTTTGCTGATTGAAAAAGAGCATAGGTATTTGATGATTTGTAAGAAATAGTATGAAGTTGGGAGAACACACGCAAGAGAAATACAGAGACAGTTTTGCAAAGACATAATGCCAGTAATATGAAACAGTTTAAAAATGCTGATGTGTGTAGCAAAGCAGGCCAAGATTAAAATCATGCCTGAAGATTTTCAGGATTATTGCTATAAGAAACAGACTACTGATATCAACCCAGATTTCAAGGGAGTTTGCTATAGTGTTTGGAATTTAACTGTATGGATATGCTAAAGTATATGATTTGGAACTTAACTCTGTGATGAGGGACACTTTGTATAAAAGTAGGCTGTATGAAAGTAAACATAAGATTTATCTTCCATTAACACATTGGAACGCCATGTCAGCCATCAGTGGCTGACGCTAGACTTTCCGTTTAGACTGCGTCAGCCATCTGTGGCTGACACTAGACTTTCCGTTTAGGCCGCATCGACCGCCGCTGACTGACGGTGTGTAGCATGATATATAACTATACAATTTACCCTGTTTTATGGAATTACAGAAAAATTATTTACAATTTACTTAATTTTGATTAATTACAGGATTAATGGATTTCATTGAAACGCAGCATAAAAACGGCTCTCCATTACAGCTATTACGAATTGTGACAACTGTCTTAGTCTTTTTTCTGGCCATTACTCTGCCAGCTTCAGTTGCATTTTTATCATAACATAATTTACAATATTTCCGTACTTCAGAGGCTTTTCCCGGTTTTCTTTGGAGTTTATGTTGTCGTTTTTTAGCTATTTTTGCATTTCTGTTCAATGGAATGTTTTCTTTTTCACAACATATAAGGGATAGCGCTAAATCTTTCCGGTGCTAATTTTCTAATTTTCTGCTTGCTATTTTCTGCTTCGTGTAATATCTTTGTATAGAATGCTAATTTTCTGCTTCGTGTAATATCTTTGTATAGAATGTAACTATTTACAAAACAGACTTTGTGCGTAACGTGTTGAATGAATGCCTATAGGAATCACGTTCCAAACGTAAACTATCTTCTACTGCGATAAGAATCGCTGGCCTTACAATACCAGCGCTTTTAAGCGGCGTGCGTGGTCTGAACAGGATTGCCTAAGAAATGCGCGTGCGCTCAATGTGTTAACTCGTGTTGCAAATGGTACCCTCCTTTACAATCATAGTCAAGATCTCCAGTATTAAGTCAGAACAGACAGATTAGGATCTTGTAGATTCTGTATTTCCGAGGGTTTAATTTTTAAAAATAAGTTGTACAAATAATAAATAGTAATAATTAACAGATGACTTAATAGCTGACAAAGTAATTAAAAATGCCAATAAACAATGCAAAATAAGGGAAAAAAATTGGAAATTAAAAAATATGAAAGGAAAGCATTTATTTGAAATGTAATCATTACATAAAAGGATCATTTGATTACTTCACGTCTGTCATAATTAAAAAAAAATGTGAAAGTAAAAAAGTTTTCGTTACTTAAATTTGAAAGATGCACTATTAAGCTATTATTTTACATAATCTCAATATAAATTAAGACATTTATTATAACAGTATACAAGCTTGTTAATTCCATCCTCATTGAATGCTGCTACTCAAGACTTCAACCATACATGAATGCCTGCATGCAGTTCCTTGTCATCATCAAAGTGCTGTGTTGCAAGGCAGCAACAATGTGCGGAAACCATTAGAAGCAAGTTCCGGACTATACGGTGGATGATCAAATAAAGCATCAGGAAACCATCCAAGAGCCATTGAGCTTGAATGGCTGTGTGTGGGGGGGGGGGGTTGTGCATCACCATGAATGAAAAAAAAACCTTGGAACTCGCAAACTTTTCTCAACGCTTGTTTTGTATTGCTCTTCTAAGTTTAATGTTTACAATATCTCTCACCAAATAGTTTCACATTTGAGGTAATCCACCAAAAGCACACTTTTCCTGTCTTGGAAAACAATTGCCGTGATCTTTCTTGATGACAATGTTTGCAAACATTTCTTTGGTTTTCTGGGAGAACTTGTGTGACCACACTCCATTGACTTATTTTTGTTTCGCAAGTCATGAACTTTACCCAACTCTCGTCTCCAGTCACGGCACGATCAAGAAGCGATTCCCATATTCATAGTATACCTCACAAAATGTCGAAGCTGCTACCATGCACTTCTTTTTGTGGTCATCTGACAAGAGTTTCGGAACCCATCTGGCACAAAACTTGTGATAGCCTAGATCTTGTGTCACAACGCCAAGCAACAAAGTTCGTGAAATTCGAGGAAACTAATGAGAGCTCCAAAATTGTGAGGCGGTGGTTTTTGTGAATCTTCCTGTTGATTTTCTCTACCAGTTCAGCATTAACAATGTTTAGCCGGCCATTTTGTGTTTCTTCGTGAATATTAGTGCGGTCACTTTAAAAGATGATGCACCATTGTCTCTCTCCGTCTTCACTCATTACGTCGTTTCCATACACTGTACAGTGGTGTACTATGAAAGTTCCCAATAAATTTCAACTGGTCTCAGTTTTTTGAGACCAAAAATCTAATCGCGCTTCACAATTGGTAGGAATTTCTATTGCTGCACACATTTTAAACATTCACAGTAAACAAAGCATAGGCAACATTTACTGCCAACCATTACAGCTGAATGCATAAGGATTCAGTAGACACGGACATCAAGATGGGGGTGCTAGCGCCATCTCTCACCATGCAGCGGTGAAACGCGAGTTACTTTCTGAATAGTCCTCATGTAACATGCGTTGCTGGTAAGTACATTTACAGTAAAGCATTTTTTAAGTACCAGAAAGGGAAAAAAATTATATTTCATAATAAGAAAACAAAAATTATATATTGTGTGTAAATTTTTTAATATTTACATTAACAGAACTGTTAATTGCAGAAGCAATGAAACTTTTTTAGTGAGAAAAAAATAAATTCGGCTGGATTCGAACTCTATCTGCTGGTTCATAAAAAATTGAAACACTTCAGTAAATGCATAAAGCGATTGAGCTAATTAAGACCTTGTCCAAAAGTTAAAAAATCATTAGCAGTAGAAAATTCAAAGTATAAATCAAACAGATGATAAATGAAGCATTTCTTGTTTGTCAGACTTCTTGGAAAGTATAATAATCCGCTTAAAAAGGAAAAAATATTCTAGCAGATGTAGTTAATGCTAACAAATAAGGTAAAAACAAATACTGTGTAGCTAACAATAGCAAATTATTTTGTATCAAGACAAAAAATGAGAAATTATCTGAAAGAAATATCACATCGTAAATTTTGTTAATAAAAGAAAACTGAGCGATTCACTCCATTTTATTGACAAAGCTAAATCCTGGGAGTTGCTGCCATTGTTTTTCGAATTTTTGATTTCCATATGCAGTTTCATTGGCTGTTGTCAAATATATCTCAGGCAACAAAGTAGCCTGTCGTGCATAATGATCATGACTCTGGTGCGTAACTGAGGTGTTGGAGATAGGTTTTCGTGTGTAGACAGACTAGCACAGGTGTCACAGATGTATGGAAATTAATCTCAAGTTGATAAATCTTTACAAGGGCAGTGGTATAAAATATATATTCCAATCTTCAAAATTCAGCATTTCACTAAATGTTTTTGTTCTTTAGGGTTCATATGTTAAAATTCGTAGAAATTTTTAGTTTAAATTGTTTTATTTACCACCCTTGAAAGGATTAAAGGAATTACATTTAGTGTTTCCCAGTTTTTATACTTGACTAGTACTTTTTTGCATTCATATTACTAAAATCTGCAATATTTGCCTGTGTTTGCTTGGCAATATTGTGTAATAGAGGATAATTATTAATTAGTCATCCTTTTTTGCACCATCTAGAGCCCATTCTGGTTAATGTATTAATAAAACTGCAGGGTTTTATTTTCCCATGGTATTACACAGTCAAAAGTCTTTAATCCGTACTCGTCTGGACTTCGGCGATTCCGGATTATCGTTTTTTCCGGATTATATATCACCAGTTTAAATCTGGTAAGATGGCATGCAGAAATTATAAATTTAAAAATATGAAACCGTAATTTATGAAATAAAAGAACAATTATGATCTAAAGGGTATCAAAATTTTTAAAAAAGCTTAATATTTATTTGTTTACTTTACTAAACATTTCTTTCAATGTAAGTTGTTTCGTTTTTTATGTGGTTAATACATTCTCTTTAATTCTATAAACAGACATAATTTCTTTTTCAGTTACAAAGTTCCGCTGTTCAAATCCTATAATTGCTGTGTCGAGAATACCGACTAATTTATCAGCAGAACAGCCCCGCAGAGCAGCGTGAAATTGATAAACAGATTTTGAAATGGTTAGAGAAACAAAGGATATGCCTTTATCCACTTTTTGTTTGATGGACATCGAAACATGCTTTCGCATTGTAGATCCTTTGGCAGCTCCAGCATCGGAAATTCTATTTAACATAATCAAAGTTCAAGCTTTTATAAAATTGCTCTAACAGTCTGCAAAAAATAATAAGCCGGATCCAATTCGAAAATTAAGGAACAATGCAATCTCCAACATTAACTGAAATAGATAATTTTAGCTTAGCTTATACCGTGTGTTATACATTAAATGCGCATGCGTAAACGTATTATGCGCAGACGCATATGCACTTGTGTAAACGATTATGCGCATTCGTGAACGCATTATGCGTTGACTCATGTGCAGAAAGTTTGTAGTTTTGAGGTCCGGATTATGGGTGTCCAGATTAACGACTTTTGACTGTATAAAGATTATATTTGAAAGACACTGCTTAAAGTATGAAATATTAATATTTTTGGCTAATTGGCCTTTTTTGTGATTCTGCAATCGGCTTTTGCACTGTTTTTAAAGGTAGTCCATTTTTTAAATCTGATTGAATCTAGCAAACAAAACTTTGGGCTCCTGAAAGTTAATTATAATAGGGGGGGATTGACTGCAGTATGATAAACTTTTTAGTCTGCAATTTCATTTATGAAAATACTTGATTTCAGTGTTCTACTGAAATTTGAACAAAAAATATAGTAAAAAATGGGAAGACTTATTTTCAAGTAAAACCATAAGTCGGTCTCTTAGTGGTTGCCATTCTTTTCTGAGCACTATAAAGCAATGCAAGCAATTTTGTCGCATCTAACAAATACGTGTGAAGTCCGAAATCCACATGCACTAGAAATTTCGTTTTTTGGGGAGTGGGTGTTTTATACCAAGTCTAGTAATAGAGAGTACAATACTTGGGGGGAAAAAAGGCGCTTCTTGAGACTTACTGGCTACAGAAATTAATTATACCATGGTCAGTGACAATACATTGATAATAGCTACTAACTCCTGATTTTTTTGGCACGTCTTTCCAATTTTAATTTGTTGTCCTTGTAAAAAAAAAAAAAGTGTTTTTCAGCAATGAAATTAAATCGTGCAAATAAAATTTGCACAGATCAAATTTCAGTATTGAATTAATGAAGCTTAAATTGTGCAAATTTAATTTTCCTATCCCTAGTGATCTTCAACATTTTTTCTTATTAAATTTTATTTGATTGGAATCTATGTAATCTACTGTAGACATTCACATAACTTTATATTAAGATTCAACCAAATGTTCAGTGAGTAAATATTTGTATTTAATTTTGTAATTGAAATGAGGAGTTATTAGGTTAATTTTGGAACAGGAAACATGAAAAATATTCAATGCCTTCAGCAGAATTTAAACTGTGGACTTTCCGATTGCTAACAAAATTTGCTTCCAATTACACCGTGAAGTGCAGTTTTCTTTTGACCTAGTAGCCAGATCCTGGTGGTGAATTATCATCCACCACATTTTAGTTTTTAATAGAATATTTTTTTAATTATTTATCAATATATGTAAAACTTGAGAAATACTTGACTTTCTAAGGAAGAAGTAAAACATAAGCATTTCGAAATTCATTTTTTCTAATAAAGAGCTTTTCTCCAATAAACAGCTTTTCGCATTTAGGAATGTAAATTCTATTAAACGGGTCTAAATTTGGCGACTTATTAACAATTTGGCATTTTTATGATCGGTTTCTATAGAAAATTTTTAATTCTGAGATCTGAGAATTTTTCAACAATTTTTTTTAAAAACATTGTAACATTAATAAATTTCATTAAAATAATGGTGATATATTGAAATTATATTTAAAAAATATTAAAATAAAACATTTTTATTTTTTGCTGTCATATTATAAAGTTTCATTTCGGCAACTTATAATACAATATTTTGAATCCGAAAAATAAACAGAGTATAATGCTATAAAGCGCAATTTATGAAACAGCTCTTAGCAAAATTAGCTATGTAATTAATTAAAAAGTCTTCTTTTTAATTTTTTCATAGTAAGAGTTTTTCCCATGTCTCAGAATATTTAAAATTCTCAGAATATGCATCAGTTTTTTCTATAAAATTAATTTTACTCTTTTTCCTTCTCTTTTTTTTACAAAATATTTCTGGCTGTTTGCTGTTACAGAATTGGTAGAGATAATTTTTCTTTCTTCTTTTAGACATTGCAGCTTGGAAAGTTTAGAACAATTTGAAGGAAAGATTTATAGACCCACGATTCGAGAAATATGTGACAAAATGAAAAATGTCTTCATGATATCAACACATGATGGATGTTATTGTACAGAAAGTTTGCAATGAATTTCTTACGTTTTAGAGAACAATGAAAACATATTTGAATGTTTTACTTCTGATACTAGAATCTTAACATGTTTATCTTCCCTTTAGTTTCTCTACTTTTCACTAGACACAAGCATGGGAAATATCAAAAAATGCTTCTAATCTTATCACATGGGCAGGCATTATTGAAAGTGATTTTTATTAATAAAGAAAACTTACAATTTAAAAGATTCATCTAATATGTCTTAGTGCATTATTCACATAGCTGGCACTAGGCATTTTCCCACCTGATGCAATCTCTGTGGATCATAAATTTTGCTGCCTAGTGCTTTTCTAAATTCAGCTTCCAATGCTTGCTCTAAATTCTAAAAGTTTTGCCATTTCTAGACTTTGTTGTTCGGTGTGTCACTAAATTCTAAAAATTCTGCCACAGTAGCTCTGCAACTGGCCTTTACCATATGCATTTCATATTTCTTCTGAATGTTCATATTACTAAAGATACAAAATTAGCTGCTTTTTCTATACATTCTAAATGCATTTAGTGTTTTTTAGAATAACAGAAATCCTTAATTAAATCCAAAAATTTTCAAATCAAAAGGAAATGTGTTTAAGAAAGAAATTAAGTACATAAAGAAAATTATTCTTCAAAGATATGTGCAGTTATTATTATGTAAATTTCACAATTGATTATGATTTCAAACCTTTACTATAATTTCCCATTTCTATTTCCTCATATGATAGAGTTATTGAGCCAGATTAAATTAAAATTAAATTGTATAATCTTTGACCGCTAGTCCACATTATTAGTTTGAATTTGATTGTTCTTGTTTAATTATGTCACCGTAAGCTGTAATTGATTTTGTTAGCATCAGAACATGCCTTTATGTTCTAAGTTCATTTTAAATAAGAGGCTTATTTAAACCTTTGTCTCATATTGTAGTTAATTTCAGATATAGCGATAATATGCTTCACATTTGTCGGGGGTGTTTTGGACTATATAACTTTTACCAGATTATTTAAATCCTCATAGGTACATTGTTGAGAGGTTGACAAGTTAGGAGATAAAGCATGAGAAACTAGCGAGAGCATTAGTTTGCATATTGAGACAAATCTCTTAATTGTTAGAAAAGATGCCTAAAAGAAAAGGAAATCGATATAAACTAGCCAAAATGTCTGGGAAGGCTTCAAATTAAAATGACGGATAAATATTTTGTTCCCTGTTGTTTTCTTAATATCGTATAAGAATCTGTGTCATGTACATGTATTTTAAACTGTGAAATTTTATTAGATTTTGATTTTAATAGGGCTTTTTTAACAAATATTGTTAAAAATATGTAAATACATAATGACTAAAGTTACCAAACAACCTAATTTAATTATTTATAACTAACTGCTTACCCTTAAAAATTATCTCTACATATTAAAGCGAGTTATTGCCTTTCATTAATACTCACTGTGATCACAAGATAAATTATAAAAATGTAAAAATTCAAGTAAAAACTATTTTATGCATCTACTGAGACTTAAAATAACATAAAACAAGTTATCACCTCTGGTGCTTTAATGGCTTATTGGAACCCAGAGTCGTAGCTAGGGTTTTCAGCGCCCAGGGACAACTAAAGATTTTGTGCCCCCTACTGCTTGCCAAGGATGGAAAACATTTAATTTTAAAATGTCGTAACATCAGTTTGGTGCCCCTTGGCTTCTGCGCCCGGGGACAGATGCCCCCTTTGCCCCCTTCTATCTATGCCCCTGTTGGAACCTTAAAGTATATAAACTGGGTTACAACCCCTGGAACTCTACACGAAGCTATGACGCTAGCTGCATCAGACAGAGCCCAACTAACAATCAAAACTTGCGAACCGTGCTTACATAAGGCCTTTCAGGTTTCTTCCAATCAGCAGGTCTCTCTGTAGGCAACCAGCAGCGGTGACCACATTTAGTCTTTTGTTATGAATCATGCTGATTATGATCTTACTTCTCATTTTAACCTATGCAGTTTGACATAAAATCTACCTGCTTATTTACTAAACCTCTAGACTGACCAAGTATGTGACAAAATAAGACCTAAAAAAATCAACATAAAGCTGTTAGTTAAACATAAATGTCACTTATCTTCTTTCAAATGTGACCAACTATTACAAGTGTAAAATATTTAATGTTACTTGATAAATTGCATGAAGTTTATTTTATTCTGAAACTTATTAACAATTATGTTAATTCATGTTTAGTAATAATGTGTACTACTTGGGGATCTATTTTATTTTTAGGATGGTATTACAGAAGTGAAATTCAGGCATAGATAATATCTTCAAATCAATTTATTCAGCTCCCATTTGCTCACAAGTCCTTAATTTTTTTCATTAATGGTCCTTGAAAGTACTTAATTTCCGTATGCAGAAATGTGTACGAACCCTGAATAGGAACTCCTTTTCCCATTTTTGAATTTCCACAAAAAAGTATCTTTTTCTTCTGGCCAAAGCATGCAGATAAAACTTGTTCCTTTTTTGGTAAGGCAAGCCACCATCTGCTTTATCACCTATAGGCAGTAATAATTGCACAAGTAAACAATAGAAGACCATAAGTTAAGTGAAAAGACTTGATCGCCCTACAGAGAAGGTAATCTTACAGTGGCGCACTTGAGAATGATTTTAGGTCAGGCTGAAGGAACAAATTTTGAAGAAATTATTACTGCAGTTTTCGGAATGTAAATAGAATCGAATGTAAGCCATTCATTGAGTTAAAGTGGTGCTACCATGCACTTTAAAAGAAAAATCTCTTGGAAACTTCCTGTTTTTCATATTTCAACGTTGGCAGCCATGAATGATTCATGTTAGCCGTGATTGTTGATGGAGGCCATGATGACCTTCATGAAGATCATGCCATTACTGCATTTTCAGCCGTTGAGTGCATTTATTTTTCCATCTGACTTAAACAGTAAGTGAAGCAACCGAACAGATTTGTTGAGAATGGGATACAGTCAAAAGTTGTAATTCGGACACCCATAATCCGGACCTCAAAGCTAAAATCTTTCTGCGCATGCGGTGCGTTGATGCATGCGCATAGGCGTTTTACGCGTCCGAGCAAGACATTTACGACTGTGCGTATGCGCAAGCGCAGAATATGTTTTTGCGTGCGCGTTTAATGTATAACGGACGGTATAAGCTAAAATTATCTAATTATCTATTTCAGTTAATGTTGATGATTGCGTTGTTCCTTAATCTTCGAATTGGATCCGGCTTATTATTTTTTGCAGACTGTAAGAGCAGTTTTATAAAAGTAAGCTTGAACTTTCGATTATGTCAAATACAATTTCCGATGCTGGAGCTCCCAAAGGATCTAGAAAACGAAAGTATGTTTCGATGTCCATCAAACAAAAAACGAATTGCTACAAAAAATGGATAAAGGCATATCCTTTATTTATCTAACCGTTCCGAAATCTGTTTATCAATTTCACAAATCTCTTTATCAATTTAACGCTGCTCTGCGCGGGGGGGGATACGTCACGGCGCGCAATGAACTGGAAGTTGATCTGTCAGCACTATCGTTATCTTCAGGGCAGATGTTTTTAATTTATTCGGCTTATAATTCCTTACTAAATGTAGTACTTAATCTCGATGTACTCAGTCTTTGATATGATTTAAATCAAATTTCTCGTCATTATAAATATCACGAATACAAATCGAATAGTTTTCTGGTTGCAATTTTCTTATTTCGGCTATGCGTTATTGGCTTTAGTTTTCCACATGCAAATTTTGATCGGAGGTCAATCGGCGGTAAGCTAACGTGGTTGCCGCTGATTGGCCAATGACGTCAAGATCGGCGGGTTGGCCGAATATAATATATATGTACGCCGGTATCGCCAAAAAGTTTTTTTGGTGTTCTTGTTCTCTTGTGTTATTATAAGTTAGCATAATGCTACTTTGCTTTCACTAAATGATTTTAAATGTAAAGGCTAAAGTGTTAGCTCTTTTATTTTATTTACGGAATAAAGCAAGGATTTTATTTAGTTTAGTCTTAGCTTTATTTTAAGGGAAGCAAAACATGCTTTGCCTTTATCACCATTGCCAACAGGGTTATGGGCCCAGCGTCAACAGCTAATCAGTCATCTAGTTCAACTCAGCTTTGAAGGAATGTAGGTGAAGAGGGCCGTTATCCACGAAAAAGAGCTGACCTGTCTTAGAAGTTTGTTTAAGTCGTTGTGCTCACACTTAATTGAAGATGACATTACTACCTGAAGGTTTTGAGTTGTTAAACCATGACAACTGGGATCGATGGAAAGTCGACATGAAAATGCTGTTACTGGATAGAAATTGTTGGAGCTTCATAGAGGACAAAGAAGAAGAATTAGATAAAAGTGCAACAAAGCGTGAAAAGCAGGAGTTCACACTGAGGGAGAACAGAGCCTTCACTACATTATACTGTACTACATTTAAGTAAGGAATTATAAGCCGAATAAATTAAAAACATCTGCCCTGAAGATAACGATAGTGCTGACAGATCAACTTCCAGTTCATTGCGCGCCGTGACGTATCCCCCCCCGCGCAGAGCAGCGTTAAATTGATAAAGAGATTTGTGAAATTGATAAACAGATTTCGGAACGGTTAGATAAATAAAGGATATGCCTTTATCCATTTTTTGTAGCAATTCGTTTTTTGTTTGATGGACATCGAAACATACTTTCGTTTTCTAGATCCTTTGGGAGCTCCAGCATCGGAAATTGTATTTGACATAATCGAAAGTTCAAGCTTACTTTTATTACGGAATTAAAGCTGAGTTCAGGCCGTTGATACAAGAATGTTCAAGTGGTAAAGAAGCGTGGGAAGTTCTACAGAAGCAATTCGAACCCAAAACAAGAGCAAGGATAATTCAGTTACTGGATGAATTTTTTAGTATTAGATATACGCCAAATGAAGAAATAGGATTATTCATCGCAAGAATAAGAATGACTGCAAAGAAGTTGGCTGAAGCTGGTCACAACTTGGCAGATCTTTTTAAAGGATTTCAGGCAATAAGGAGATTACCCCAAGAATACTCCGGCATTGTACAGTTTATATAGGTGGAAGGACGAAGATTTTACGCTGGAAAGAATTGCTGAAGAGCTGGTAAGGGAAGAAAGCCGACTTCGCCAGGTAAGCGTGTTTAATACTATTAGTTTAAACTCAGGGAAAGATAAAATTGAAAACAAAACTAAATCTAAGAAAAAAAATGGGGAATATGAGAATAGGACCTTGTTTCAGATGTCATAAATTTGGGCATTTAATTGCTCAATGTAAAGAAAATGTAAGTAAAAATCAGAAGTTTAAAATAGACGATAAAAATGGACAGTTTAAAGATAAAGAATTAATGTTAGTAGAAAATTATGTAACAACTACAGATAAAGGAGGTAACGCAGATAAATTTAATTGGGTCGTAGATACTGCAGCTACAACTCATTTCTGTAATAATAGAAATTTAATGACAAATTTCGAAGAAATAAACGATATACGTATGTCTTTAGCTGTAGGAAATTGTGAAAGTAAAGTACTAGGAAAGGGTTCTGTCAAATTTGCAGTAAAAGTAGGCAATCGAATAAATTGGATTGAGTTGGATAATGTGTTATATAATCCAAATCTAAGAAACTTATTATCGGGAGCAAGGTTAGAAAAGGCTGGTGCTCATTTTGTGATTTCAAAAGGGAAGATGTGGATATACTTTAATAATTGGGATAGATTATGCTACGCTAAACGATATGACGGACTTTATCACGTAAAACCATTTAGATATGCAACAGGTAAAAGGGAAGCTGGTTACGGTACAGAAATTGGAAAGTTAAATAAAATAGACGATGCAATGCTATGGCATCGGAGATTTAGCCATGTAAATTTTGATTATATTGAGAAAACTAGTAAGAATCAAAGCGTGAAAGGGTTACCAGAAATTGAAAAACCAATAGAGAGGTGTGAATCGTGTATTATTGCTAAATGTAGTAGAATAACTTTTAAATCTGTTCCGAAGAGATCGGATAAACCATTGCAGTTGGTTTATTTAGACGTTTGTAGCCCACTACCAGTTCCATCTAAGGGTGGGAGTAAATATTTTCTTGCTATTATAGATGACTATAGTGGATTAGTAACAGTGTATTGTATGAAAAATAAAAACAAATCGTTCTACAACTTTAAGAATTATCATAGGCAAATGGAAAGACTGACAAATAGAAAATTAATAAGTATACGCACTGATAATGGTGGGGAATTCTGTAATAGGCAATTCAAAGGGTACTTAGCCGAAAATGGAATTAGTGTTGAACGCACGAACGCGTACACCCCAGAAGAGAACGGTGTGTGTGAACGTTTTAACCGAACGGCATCAGACGCAGTTAAAGCTATGCTTAATGACAGTAAAATGGGAAAAGAATGGTGGGCAGAAGCTCTTGGCTGTTTCGTACATACGTGGAACAGAGTATGTCATAAAAGCAACCGAACCCCTTATGAAAAGTTCCTAAATAGAAAACCCAGTGTTGTTTATTTTAAAGTATTTGGTTGTAAAGCCTATGTTGGCGTGCCAAAACAGATTAGGAATAAATTAGAAATGAGGTGCAAAGAAGGAATCATGGTAGGATATGCGAAGGAAACTAGAGGTTATAGGATATGGCTGCCAGAAGAACGCAAATTAACAGAAACCTGTAATGTGAAGTTCGATGAAAAACTGTATGCAGCAAATGGCATCCTGGAACAGAAATCAAAACCTAAATTTAAAAGACTAGAGGAATCTGAGCTATTAGTAGAATCAGATGAAGAACAGGAAATTTCTAGAGAAGAAATAAAATTGTCAGATGACAAATCTACTCCGAAAGAAGTATCAGACTTAAACTGGCAAAGAAAAGCAGTTAAAAGGCCAGATGGAACACGTACAGACATATATTATTATGTAGAGGGAACAGACACCCGTTTTAGATCCTATAATGATATTGAAAAGTATTGTGAGGCGAGAAATATTAAATATGGAAAAGATAAGTTCGATTTGAGTGGAAAAAACGAATACTCGGGGAAAGTTAATTTCGTGGAACAGGAGACTAGCTCTGTGTCTGAAGAGGCAAATTCCGTAGAAATAGTTATCCCACAAAATTTTAAAGAAGCACGAGAATCAGTAATTGCCGAAGAATGGGATAAGGCAATGAAAGAAGAAATCGACACAATAAAGAAAAGAAAGGTTTGGGAATTAGTCGAAAAGCCAGAAAATAAAACTATAATAGGAAACAAATGGGTCTATACGCTAAAAAGAAATGAAAAGAATCAAGTGGTTAGATACAAAGCACGCTTAGTAGCACCACAGGGATTCAGGCAGAAAAGGGGTGAAGATTTTGATGACGTTTACAGTCCTGTAGTAAATTTTTCAATTATAAGAATATTTTTCACTATACTGGTATGTTATATGGATGGACTAATTGTCAGTTAGATGTAAAGAACGCATATTTATATGCAAACCTAAATGAGAAAATATATATGACCCAACCAGAGGGATTTATCGAAGAGAAAAATAAAGTGTGTTTATTACACAAGGCCATTTACGGTCTACATCAAAGCGGCCGTGAATGGTTTTGTGAATTTGAAAGTACTTTAGAAAATCTACATTTTAAGAAAATACAATGGTGTAATTGTGTTTATAAGGGTTCAAATGTAATTATCTTGTTATATGTAGATGATATGGTGATTTTTAGTAAAGATCAATATAGTATAGATAAAGTAATTTCACAGCTGAGTAAGTTTTTTGATCTTAAAGTATTAGGCAAAACTAAAACGTTACTTGGAATTGAATTCTTAGAGAATGAAAATGGGTTTTTTATACATCAGCAAAAATATATCGAAGAAATTTTTGAAAAATTTAAACATTTCCAGATACCAATAACTTCACTTCCCATAGCTAAGGGCACTATTCTTACAAAATTAGATTGTCCATCTACAAGTGCAGAAATTACGGAAATGCATACATTACCCATTAGAAATCTGTTAGGATGTTTAGTTTTTGTAGCTAACAGGACAAGGCCTGATATTACATATGCAGTGAATATCTTATCACAATTTCAGGAGAATCCTGGAATTAGGCATTGGGAAGCATTGTTGAAATTGCTTGGTTATCTCAATAGTACTAAATTATATAATTTAAACTTATCGAAGATTAAACATCTAAATTTACATTGTTATTCAGATGCTGATTATGCAAGTAATAGAGATGACCGCGTGTCCATGGGAGGATTTATATTATATTTAGATGAAGTACCGGTAATCTGGAAAACTGTTAAACAAAAATGTGTAAGTTTATCAACCATGGAAGCGGAGTATATCGCCTTATCGGAAGCAGCGAAGGAATTAATGTGGACGAAAAATGTCTTACAAGATGAAATTTTAAAGTTTAATTTAAGAGAGTGTAAACTATTTTGTGATAACAATTCTACCATTGATTTTTCTAGATCGCCAATAGAAAATCGCCGAACTAAGCACATAGACGTAAAATATCACTTTGTTAGAAGACTAGTAAATGATGGAGTGTTTGACCTTGAATTTATCACCAGTAAATTAAATACTGCCGACTTATTTACAAAAGCAGTGACTGCTGTTAATTTAAGAAAGTTTTGTTTAGATGTTTTCAGTGTTTAAAGACAATAAGTATTTTTGTATAATAGAACTGAACTATGAACTTCTGTGAAAGTTTTGTTTTTGTCTTTGCATGGGGAAAAGAGGGCCGTTTGTTGGCTTTAGTTTTCCACATGCAAATTTTGATCGGAGGTCGATCGGCGGTAAGCTAACGTGGTTGCCGCTTATTGGCCGATGACGTCAAGATCGGCGGGTTGGCCGAATATAATATATATGTACGCCGGTATCGCCAAAAAGTTTTTTTGGTGTTCTTGTTCTCTTGTGTTATTATGAGTTAGCATAATGCTACTTTGCTTTCACTAAATGATTTTAAATGTAAAGGCTAAAGTGTTAGCTCTTTTATTTTATTTACGAATAAAGCAAGGATTTTATTTAGTCTTAGCTTTATTTTAAGGGAAGCAAAACATGCTTTGCCTTTATCACCACTGCCAACATGCGTAAGGTATGCTTTACGCATGCGCGCGTTGAAAGAAATGTTTAATAAAGTAAACAAATAAATATGAAGCTTCTTTTTTTGTAAATTTTGATACCTTTTAGATCATAATTGCTCATTATTTTATAAATTACGGTTTCATATTTTTAATTTTTTAATTTCTGCATGCCATCTTACCAGATTTAAACTGTTGATCTATAATCCGAAAAAATCGATAATCCGGAATCGCCGAAGTCCGACGAGTCCGGATTAAAGACTTTTGACTGTATTATTTGTTTTGTTTTAGCATAGCACCAGGGAAGGGGGAAAAAATTAAGATTGCTAGGACTTGAAGCTCACTTCTTTACTGTTTTTTAGATTTTAAATTTAATCTGGTTAGTTTAGTTTTTAAATTACTCCTCTTTAATTTTTAAATTCTTTTAAACTGTCCTCTTCTTTAGTTTTTTAAATTTAATCCAGCTTATCATTTTTGAAGACTATTATTATTACTTCTATCTTATCAAAATTAAAGTTTGAATTTTCAGATATGTCGGTATGTTTATAATTTTCTATCTGTAGCAGGATTTGCAAAAGAAAAATTGGTGCAAGAAATGGATATACATCTGTCTCAAAATTATGCAAGGAATATTGCACTGGAAGAACAGAAAAAGAACTTTTTGAATTTTGCCATCTTCTTGTCAATGAATAACAGGCGAATGCAAATTGTGATTATGCAAATTGTGATGCGCGGTAGAATGGGTGAGACACCAACACAGTGAGGGCATAATTAGATCAATCCAAAATATTTTATGAGGAAATGGACTTAAAAACTAGACATTCAATAGTTTCATTAACAAAATTTTAAAATTGTTGCAGTTAAAATTTTCTGCGAAAAAACCTTCAGCAGCTGAATGATTTGTGGATGAGTTCACTGAATTCATTAGTAGCAAAATTTATCTCCAGACGATATTTATAAGGCAGATGAAACTAGTTTTATCTTGCAGTATGTGCCCTTATGTACCTTAGCGGCCACTGTAAATTACGTCCCAACTGTTATCAAAGATTTCAAAATGAGACTAAAGATTTTGGCATGTGCAAATGCTTCAGAAACATGAATGTAAACTTTTTTAATTAAAAAAAAATTATAAAGTATTTAACCTGTTAACTGGGGAATAAGCTTTCAGTAAAATCGTTTCACAATGGGGACTTTTTCCTTTGCAGTAATTTCAGCACATCGCAAGGAATAAATAAAAGAAAATTGTTTTAAAATATTTAATGATATTAAATATTAAAATTAAACATTTTTAATCCGGAAAAACAAATTAATTGAACGAATTTAAACAATTATTTCGTATGGTATTCCCTAAAGCAATGCGGCGTACACAAAGCAACACTGCAGTCGGGACACCAAAATCTCGATTCTTTCCTGAGACCTTTGGAATAGCATAATTTGCATCTCCTCGTTACATTTACTCTTGAAGAGTCGGATGGTATATAGTCTGCAAAATGTCTTCTAAAGAGTCGAGATGGTTTTGGTGTCAAAGATGATCGTCCTGTACTAGTAAAGGGCAACTGCGATCTGTCTCTATATTTTTCAACACCTTTTTCTACAGTTTCGATAAGGAAATGAAGCCTATCTAGGTGACCGCCATCTTTCTTGTATAAAAGATATGCATTCAAACCGACCATGTCTAGTGCATGTAAAAATATCTTATAGTAATACTTTTTTGGTTTCTAGCGATTTCATAAGTTTTCATTTGTCTGTCAGCAAGATCAACTCCTCCCATATTTTTGTTGTAGTCAGCGATAACTTCTGGTTTTGATATCGTTTTTCTTCATTTTTTTATTTCTACAAATTTATTGTCGTGGATAATACTCAATATAATTACATCCTTTTTGTCTTTCCACTTCATAATTATTATTTTGTCTCTGTACATAGCAATATGTTCATCTTTTTTCAAAACACAATTTTTGATATCGGATGGTATTCCCTTTCTATTTTTTTGCATTTTTCATACAACATTGGTTTTTCTTCTGCACATCTTCTCAGCTAGATCAGTACTAGTGTACTAGTTATCGAGGTATAGCGTATATCTTTTATCCAACAAATCGTGGCACAATTAAAGAACAATACGATTTGGTCCCTGTTCTTCTGGATAGTTCGAACCATATTGCATGTCTTTACCTGTATATATAATGAAATCACTTATGTATCCGGATTTACTTTCACATATCTTACACAATTTAACACCAAATTGACTTCTTTTCGACACAGACGGAAACGTAATCTACTTCCTGGATGGCCCTCGTATAACACCTTGAATTTGTTTCTCAAATAGTTCAAAATGGAATCAATTTTGTAGGTTTTTTTGTTGCACACCTTTAGATGCATTGTTATCACTAAAATGTAAAAATTTTACTAACGGTTGGAATTTTTTTTCTGACATAATTTTATAAAAAAATGGAGTCTGCAGACTTTCTCGCTTTGTGAAATAAAGCCGATAAGAAGGTTTTCCTATTATTCCTTGCAAAATTAGTAAAAAAACAAATACTCTCATCTCTCGGTCATCTGTGTCAACCCATGAGAGACATCTTGAATGCGTTTTCATGGAAGTATTTTTTTCAAAAAACTGTCCGGCGTATTTGTTTGATTGTTCCACAATAAGTTCTACAAAATTCTCATCGATAAATTTCTCGAAATAAAAAAGGCAATCTTTTTCTTCAGGTCCTTCAAATGTAAGTCTAGATTGAGATAAAAACGGGAAAGGCGATCGCAATATTCTTTCACATTTCCATTCAGCTGATGTCGGTTGAGTATTTTGGTCTAGAACATCATCATCCTTTGATTCAATGTCCAGACCATCAGTAAAGAAGTCGTTATCGCTTTCTTCCGAACTGGTACTTATTCTTAGAATTCGACATCGTTTACCAAACGTCCCGGGCAATATTTCATCGTCACTTTCAGACAATTCAAAAATATTTTCTGCTTTACAATAATTTTTAGCCATATTTATAAAAAACTAACAATTACTCAAAATCAACAAGTTATTTCTAATATGTAAAATACGGAAATGCAGACTAAAATGAAATTAAGTTGTGCAAATTAGGAGTGTTATCACAATTTATGAGCGGACAAGTGTTTCCATTGATCGATTTTTCTTGAACAACGGTCAAGTGACAGATTGCAAAAAAATGTAAGAAAAATTTCGTCATGCCCATTGAAATAGTCTTCCCAGCATGGCGAAAAATTTCGTCATGCCCATTGAAATACTTTTCCCAGCATGGCGAAAAATTTCGTCATGCCCATTGAAATAATTTTCCCAGCATGACGAAACATTTCGTCATACCCATTGAAATAGTCTTCCCAGCATGACGGAACATTTCGTCATATCCATTGAAATAGTCTTCCCAGCATGACGAAAAATTTCATCATACCCAGGTAACAGATTAAGGGAATACATTTTCACTGTCATCTGTTATTTAAATAGAAGAGCATGGATGACAAACATTAATGATATAAAGATTAGAAAATCATTTCATACCTTCAGTGTCAGTTAGTTTACCAGATCATGCAGAAGTTTTCCTGATTTATAGATAAATGCTCATCTCATATTTCAATTAAAGTCTTAATAAAAAAAGTCAGTGTTTTATTTTCACCAAATTGTATATCAGAATTTTCTTTATAAATTTGTATTGAAAATTTATATTTCTGCAGAAATGATGATGTATGGGTCAGCTGTTTGTAAAGATCAGTAAACCTTTCTTTTGGCAGATAACTTCATATGTTTCGTGAAGTATTCGAAGTCCAAGGTATTTTTATTACCATGTTTGAAAATGAGTACAGTAGCTGCTTATGCCTTATGTGTATACCTTACAGTGCATTTTTTTAACTTTTTGAGGATTGGATGGCTATTATATTTGCCGTGATATTCCATGTTTGAAAGGACGGCATAAGCTACAGACTCTAAAGGCATACACTACTTTAGAGGCCATGTATTTTTCTCCCATTTTCCAATCTGAAAAAGAAGGGTGAATGGTCAAATTTGGTGTCCCTCGAATCTTGACCAATTACCTATTTCACAGTCTTTTGTGTTAAGGATCTAGTGTTGCCTATAATTCTGTTTTCATTCTTGCAGCTTGACTTCGAAGATAACCGATGTTTGATGTAAATATGTATGTCATGTAGCGGGTGTTTACACATTTTTAGAATGATTTTGATAAAGAATTTAAAAAAAAGGCAAATGTTTTTAAACAAATTCATAGCAGCATCTTTTTATTTGAAACTAGCCGCTATGTAGCCAGCCTTTGTCTGGCTTTTAAGTGTACCAAAAAACAAACATCCAGTATCAAAGAGAAACATTAAATTTAGAAGCTGCACAAGATTATCGCCCTCATTTTTCTGAATGGTAACAGTGATATATCTGCAACAATGGCTGCGTGCAATTGATTTGATGTGATTTCATCAAAAAACATGATAAAAACAATCTTGTTCTGATTTTGAAAAAAATCGCTTCAAAGTGCACTGGTCTTGTCTAGATGCACCTATGTACCAAATTTTGTAGCCCAGGGTCTATTAGCACACAGCACAAACAAAAGACAGACAGACACACATGCAGATTAGAGATGAGAAATAGTACATACTTTTAAATTTATTTTTTCAAAGTGTAGCATGTAAATAAGATGTGAATTGAAGCATATGTTTCTGCTCTTCCCGAAGAGAAATATTCCTGTTCCATAATTCAAAAATGTTGTAAAATTTTCAAGTACAAAATAAGCAATGCTATTAATTGGAAAGGGGGAAAAGATTAAATCATTACTTCTACATGGAAAAAAGACTGCAAATGAATACATGGAAAAGGTATACTTTTTTCCTAACGCTTCTAAAGTTAAAATCATAAAAGAAAATATACCCGACACAGAAATCAGTTGCAATAATTTTTAAATACATCTGTAGCAACAATAAATAAAATAATAAACTAAGACTTAAAACTTAGAAAAGCAGTACACAAAAAATTTAGTGAACTGCAAATATCGGTACTAACTGAACAATTTCAAGATCCAACTTAAGTACTCTTAACATTTAAGACATTGATATATAGTGTTACGAATTTGGTATTTAAAAAGCTAATGTTAGTTCAATTATAAATTAAATGGTTTTATTTCTCGCGCAGTGCAGCGCGTGACGAATATTAAAAGAAAGCTAAGCCGGAAAATTGAAAATACAAGAGCGCATGCATTAAATAAATAAATACCTCTTTTTGATTTCGAGAAAGTACTGGAAAATTCTAGCGCGTGATTTTAAAATGTTATAAAAGGAGGAAAACATCTCAGTTTGTAGTAATTGCTTTAGTTTGTTGTTGTTTAGAAAACTGCTCTTGTTGATTGTAGCGAATTCGCGGATTAGCTTTCTTTAGCTGTTTTGAATTACGTTCAATTGGACATTTGAGTAGTTAAAAGATAACTACTGTGAGATATTGTAATACTGCATGATAATTTGAGAAAATTTAAGCATTTTTGTTGTGATAATAATAAATTTTTGTTCATTTTTCATCGGACTTGTGCATTCATTTCATAACGAACCCGTACGCACGCAACAATAGATACTCTTCTTTTTTGGGGAGCAGATCCAGAAATGTATGTATTGTGTGTGTGTATTTATATGTATGTATACATGTAGACCTACAGATATTTCTAAATCTGGTCCCAATAAGAGAAAAGCACTGGTATATGTTTACAGCTGACTATAGTTGCTAATTGCCTAGTAAAGCATATTTTATAGTTTTTATTAAAAATAGCACAAAGCTGTCATTTTTATCCCATCAGTACATATCAGTGTCCTACATATAAGGAAACTAATCCTGGATGCGAAATATCAGTTTTAAAGCTGTTCTCTTTTTTCCCACAGTAAAATAGGAAAAATATGAAATTCTGAGAGTACAGGTTTGGATTTGCTGATATGCACTAGCATATAAATACAGAGGATTGTAATCAATAAATGAAAGTATATAGCAGGGCTGTGCAGTCGGTAGGTAAAATGACCGACTCTGATTCCTAGAATTTTAAAGACTCAGACTCCCTCATATGTATATATATATATATGTGTGTGTGTGTGTGTGTAAACATATATATGTGGGGTTAGAGATTATTTTTTAATATAAAAGAAATTATAGATACCACAGAAAAAAAAAATGATGGCATAGCAAATTATTTATATTAATTAGCATATATAAGGAAATGGAAAACTGGCATTAGTTATTTCTAAGAAACAGTATAGTTTCGGCAAAGTCTTCTTTGTTGGAGGACCATAGATCTGATTTGATAAACTTCAGAACTGAGAAGAGTCTTTCCACACTGACTTGAGTTGGAGGAAGAGCTGTTACTGTTAGGGTTATTTCTTGTAACTTTTCAGGATAGATTTTTATAAGCTCTAGAAGTGCCTTGCAAGAGCAATCATATTTCTCTATTTCTTCAAAAGTCGTGTAGAAATCTTGTTTGTATTTCTTTGTTTTTATATCTAAAGGCTTTTGGTTCTTCATTTTCATTCGCGTTGCCTTAGCCTTTTCAATATTATCCAAAAATATATCTGAAAATTTAATTCATCACTGAAAGAGAATGATAGTCGCAATGTCTGCTGTTTGACTGTCCTGATTTGAATACTCCATTTGTTCTGAAGATAATTTCATTCTTATTGAAAGTTCATATATGGCTTTCTTTGTCTTTTTAATTTGTTCATCATCCAAAAGAATTCGGTGGTTTGGATATACATATATTGAACCCAGCAAGATCTCATTGTCGAGCACACTAGTTTCTCTTTTCTTCATTGAAGAAATAATTTATTCTCCAATAAACCCTCCCTTTCATAAAGAACATCACATTCTTCCATTCTCACCTTGCCTCCTGTTAATTCTTCAGATTGTAGCTTTTTTGTGGATATATACAGTGTAGAAAGAAGAGTTTCCAATTCTGAAAGATTATTCTAGTGTCTTTCTATTAGTGAAACATTAGGGTTATCTACATCTTCTGAAAAAGTTCTTAATTCTAACAAGCTCTATATCATCAAATATCCTCCTCATTGTGTTGCTTGATCAATAATTGCTCCTTTTCCTGTTTTCTTCATATTTTTTTGGAAGCAAGGAAGATGAAAAATTGTCAACGCCTTCGCCGGAAATCGAACCACGGACTTCTGGAATATGTGCCCAGTGTGCAGACCACCACACAACGAAGGCATGTTAAGAAGGCGGGAGAAATACCTTATATATTCCTTCTTTTAAAGGGTGCCTGGGGTTTTTAAGAAACCCAATCACAAAATCTTGGGTGTGGAGAATCATCCACCACCCTTTTTAGTTTGGGCATCACTGTAGAGACATCAGTTTTTTTTTTTTAAAGCAGCTAGGATGAAAAATGTGTAACACCTTCGCCGGGAGGGAATCGAAGCGCGGGCCTCTGGAATACGCACCCATCTTGTAGACCACTGCACCACGAAGGCATCTGAAGAAGGCGGGAGAAATACCTTTATTTATTAACATGTCAATAAGATATAAAATAACTATTTATTAAATTATACAGTCCATTAATAAAATAACTCAGTTTGTCATTAATTTGGTTTTCAATTAACTGAAATTTCATTTCAAATTCAAACTGTGCATCAAAAACTGGAGTCGGAGTCGATCGTTTTTAGTGACACTAGCTCCGACTCTTTTTACCCCCAAATCTACCCGAATCCGACTCGGATTCCACAGCTCTTGTATCTAGCATGCGTAAGTCAGCAAGAATATTAAATGATTTCTTGTAATCCATCTGCAAAGAAACTTTTTCTGGAGGTAGTAATCAACATTATTTTCATATTTTATACCGAAAATTCATGAAAAATATTTAATGCATATTCTTGTGCTGTTGCAGCCAATGTAAATATTAGAAAAAATTCTTTCATTTAAAATATTCTCTTCAAATATGTAAGCATGAGATACTATTTTCAGAATTTTATCCAGTGTCGACCATTTATGTATGGCATCCATTCTCTTTGGCCTTCAAGCATTTCTGTTCTATTTTATGCTTAGAAAGTTCACATGACCATTTTTCCATGTTCTTGATTTGTATCCTGTAGCACGTAGTCAAATCAAAAATCTTTTAATGCTGAGTGGTTAAAAGATCATTGAATACTGGGAGTTTGCTCTCAGGCAAATGGACTAGCTGCATTAATGTTTTTTTTTTTTTTTTTTTTTATTGTGTGCCATTTTCCCTTAAAAAACGAGTATTATGTTAAAAAATAAGTTCTTAATGGATGTAAACATAAACAATATATTTATATAGAATTTCATTTATGACTAGGAATTATAAATGATGTATGTGGAAGTGATGATCAAACTTACTATTGACGCATACTGCAGGCTATTCTAAGTATACTAGCATCTAATAGGCTTAAAATTTACATGATGCGTAGACCTCGAGGATATAAAAATGATAGGCATTCCTATGCATATATGCAAAGGTCATTCACCATTAATGCCACTTCAAAGTATTAAATTAAGAATAGTAGGTTAAGATTGTCTTTTTGTTGTCGTTCCTCAGTGTAGGAAGATTTAGTATGTATGCCTTACTGAGAAAAATGTAGGGATTGTTGATTATACTGTGAAACTGAGACTTGCATTGAACAAAACTGAGCCCTATGATTTTAATAAGGAATTATATGGTGAATTAAGTTAAAATGGTGTTAATGTGGTGTTACAAGTTTTAACTGTGTATAAAAAAATTAAACTATTTGTAAGAATTTTTTGTGTTTAAGCAAAACTTTATTGTATTATCAGATTTGAATTTTGATAGGTATTTATCTTAACGTTTCTGCATTAAAATTTTCATTAATTTGAATACATATTTTCTATGAAATTTTTTTTTAACCTTCCTTTCTTAAAATGAAAAAGGAAAAAAAAAAAAATTCCATTTCTGAGTGAATATATGTGAACTTCTTATTTAAAATCATGCAAAATCTTTAAATTTATTGTTACTTTATTACTTTGCTTCAGTAGCTTATGTGAATTTGTTCTGTTTATACCCCATTTTTAATTCCAGATGAAATTTATATATTGCCTTATTTTTCCGACAAACTGTTGTATAGTGATATCAAGTTCCCTTTCATTTACAAATAGTCCATAGAAATGTACCTGTGGTATTAAATTTATTTTCAGTGCAGAATAATTCTGTTTATACTTGCTGCCCGGAGAATTTTAGTTGACTTTGCCTTGTCGTTTAACATGTAAACTAAATTTTGAGAAATAACGTGAAAGTTTTCCACGTCGTATATAATTCACGGGCGAAACTTTTTTTTTATTTATTTCTACTGTTGAAATAAAAAGCTTCCCGCCACTTTTTTCCCTGAAAAGGTTCGTTCGCTTCATCGGGTTAATGTATACGGCTTCTTTGTTTTTGAAGACAGGATGTTGATCTCTTTCCAGTGGAGGGGATCCTTTGGAAACTCGTTCTTTCGTATTCATTTACCGTGAAGTTTTGTTTTGATATTAAAGTACTGTTTTCTTTACTCTGCATATGGTATTTAATGCAGGAATTTGAAGTAATTAGTAAAGGCACTTTGTCATGTAACATTAATAAAAGGACAGCTGCTTGTGTATTTATTAATTCAGGCATCTGTAATAACTTTATTATTTTGATGATTGAAAACTGTCGCATGTTTTGAAAGCCGCCATGAATTTTTTTTTATATTAGCCGTCTATAATAGTTGAAAAAAAAAACCCGAAAGCTTTGAGATTTTATATTACGCTCTAAAAGGGCGTTTTTTTTTAACATATTACGTGTTACCTTTAAATATCATGTTCTTCGCATTTAAACCATAAAATTCAATTCAACAGCAATATTACAAAATATTTAAAACAGCATATGTTTATAATTTCCGATACACAGTCTCGCGCGCAGGGGATAAAAATGCCCCCCCCGTATAGTGTTGCCATTGCTCGCTTTGAAATCGTTGAGTTTCTTAATCAAAAACTCAAATGCTTTACAAAATATGAAATAGATAATATAACAGAATCCAAATTTGGGCTTCCAAATACCTATATTCGGGTGGAGACGTACGTTATTAAAAATATGATGATTCTAGGAACCATTGTTTTACCACAATGGGATAAGCATGCATACATTTATGCAGATTCTTCATTATTTAATTTCTTTAAATATAATACAGGGCTGTAATATTTGATGGCAACAATTTAAAAGCGATTCGCCGTTTATAGTGTAACAACGCAAAATGACAGCGGAATTAATAGTCCTTTTGAGAAAATTGCCGCTTTCGGCTAATCATGGTTCTAAGGTGTGCAGCTAGTCTTAATTTCACCGGTCCAGTTGGTAATTAATAATTTTGATGAACTGTTATTGCTTTTAAATTGCTTAGTTTATTAATATATCTAATTAAATTTAAAAGAAAAATACATTACGCTTAATCAAAAGGCAACACATAAGTATATATGGAAAGTAAAAATATTTTATTTCGGACAGTGGCAACACCTTTCTTTTAAATCGCTAAATTTGTGGATGGAATTTAAAAAACAAATATCCTAAGTTTCACAGAGCTGCATTATATATTTGCTTTTAAATGATAAAGTTTGTTAATCAAAATTTCATTAAGTTCGCACAAAGCATGAAATAAAAATAAATACGAAATTTAAAATTCGAGATCAAGGTGCACATGTTCGGTCGGAAAACTGTTTTCAAAACTTGGAGAATCTGGGCAGAGTTGGCAAAAGGGATTTTTGCTACTTGATGCAATTTTTGTGGCTCCCGAATTTTGCTGTCATGTATATCTCTAAATTTTAAATCTTTTGCCGTCCCTAAATTCTACTGTCTAGTGCGTCCTCTTAATTATAAAAATTTTGCCTCCCTGCCCTAATTTACTGCTCTTTACTTACCTTAAATCTAAAAATTCTACCGCCCTATGCGACCGTACCTCTTGCGCTGGTCTTGGACCTAGATACGGCCGTTTTTTAACAATGCGAAATATGTACGTACTCGTAAGTATTCGTAATTATTTAATAAGAAATTTTATTTTAATGAAGGAAATCAGTTTTAATTCGAGGTGAAAGTTAACTTGGAATAATACTGAAAATTCCTGAGTGATATATATTTAAACCTAGTAAAGAATTTGTGTCTTTTTGTTATATGTTTTAAATCGAATGCAAGTTCAAATTTTATGATGTGTATTTGCTGAATTTTCATACATTAAGAATATTTTAATCGTATTTACTGGTTTGAGGGTAGGAATTCGCGCTACCTTGACTGACGTCATTTATTGGTTAACTGATTGTCCTTGGCGTATGTGACGTATAACTAAACCATTGATCTGTATAAGATTGAAAAGCATCTGCAATTTCGGCCGTTTTTAGTTGACTTTGCAGTCGTCAGTGAGATTTCTGAAGTTACTGAATGTTATCGTTCGTGGCCTATCGGTTTTAGTGATTTTGTTCTGAAATGAGAAAAATGATTGCCAATTTATGGCCGAAAATGCCTTGTCGATACCCTGAGAAATAATGATCGCTAGTTTGCAATTAACCTTTTAAAAAAAAAATAGTGCTTACCTAATTTCTAAAACATATCCAGACTTAGATTTGTAAGAATCGCACTTTGTTCTTTTATGCTTCAACTTTTAAATACATACATTTCTGATTGCGATGTCGTATAAGATCACAAAAATGAAATATTTCATTTCTGAAGAGTATTAGAGTATTTCGTTTGAAATTGTCAAGAAAGATACTTAAATCGTCTGCCGCGCGTTGCTATGCGCATAGTCTTGTTTGGGTATCTTACGTCGCTATGGGAACAGCGTGTAGCTCTACTGCTGGTAGTAATGGTGGGTCAGAAGAACCGCAAGAAATGGCCGCCGAAGATGTAGTAGAAACGCTTGATAATGGCTGGGTATGCATAGTTTAAATATATTATAGAAATTAAAAATCAGTTAATAATTACGGTACTAAATGGACTGCAATTTTTTACATTCACTAATTTTCCAGATAGTGTAATGTTATGTTTTACCAGCGCAGTTTTTAATATACGGATATGCATGTTGATCTTGCATTATAAACTGTATATTAAACGAATGTGTAATATTATTGAACTTTGTCTAAACACAGTGGGGAAATGAAATTGAAAATGAGTTGGAAATTTAGAAATTAAAATACCATTTTAAAAAATTAAGTGCTTGATATTTAAAATTGCTATTTTTTAATTTTTAAGGGTGAAATGGCACAAAATGGCTCAACAAACCAGGAAAATTCAACTACCAATAGCATTGATGAAGGACTTTATTCTCGACAGCTGTAAGTTTTTTTTTTTTTTTTTTTTTTTAAACTCATTCTTTGTTTTACTATTGACAAGGTTTCATGGTCTTGCAACTTTAAAACACTATCATCATGTTTGATTATTTGGCATTTTTGTGTATTAAATAGTTTTGTTTTGCTTGCAAAAGAAATTTATAATAAATTGCAAGAAGCAGATCTAAATATCTGGTATAAAATCATTTTATTTCATCAGAAATTATTTTTGAAGCTTTATATGCAATCTTTATTAGAAATAGAACAGTGTTTATGTACTATAATAGCATTTATATAATCCTTGAAGGTTTTTCTAAAACTATTTTTGGTCCTCAAAAGTCTGTAATTTTGACCAAAATTGGCAGAAGGTCCTTAATTTTAATAATCTAAAATTTTTCTGTTTTACTATTGCTATTTTGAGTGTGAATTAGCATTTTGGGGGAAATATTTTTTGGCAGTTTCCTGATAACCGTATTTGAGTTATCCCTGCTTTTAATTAAAAATGCTGTGATATGCGAGTTTCTAGGCTAGAAGTAAAACATAAACATTTCCAAATTATTTTTTTCTAATGTTTAACCCATACAGTTTTTTCCTTTTGGACATGTGAATTCTTTTTAAACGTTTTCTAAATTTGGCTGCTTATCAATGTGTTGGTGATTTTAAGATAAATTTCAATATAAAAATTTTTAATTTGGAGATTTGTGAATCAACAATTTTTTTAAAAAACATTACAACATTGATAAATTTCATTAAAATTATATTTAAGAAATAACATTAAATAAAACATTTATTTTTCTGTCTTGTTATATAAAGTGATATTACTTTCCATTTTGATTAATTCTTCTGAGAATACAGTTCAAAGTCCGAAATCCGGATGTCCATTATCTGGAATGATCTAAAATCAAGACCTCAAAACCGCCACCAACGTTTTTCTTATAGGCTTTACGCATGCACATTTGATTGCCCTTCCTTTGCGCATAATAAAACATCTGGAGAGTCCCGATTAATTTTGCTTCAACACTAAATAAAATACCTTATTATTGAAGAAACAATCATTTTAGCTTAAATTTGTGCAATCAGTAATTTGGCTCCATTGCTGCATATCTGCTTGGCATACATCTCAAACCAAAACATTCCACATAGATAAATCGATCTGATGCCAACCTGGCAAATCATTATTTATTATTCTTTCCTTTCATCACTGCATGTTTATCAGAACATGACTACTTGAGTAAGCACTCGTGTTGTGATGCCTAAACAATTTTTTTATGTTAGTAATTGAATAATAAAGGAGTATGGTAACCTATTATTTTGACATTATGCTTGGCGATGATTACAGGTTTAAGTAAAATGTGCTAAAAAATGTTGACGAAGAAAAATTTAGCAATATTTTCTTTCCATATGCTAAAAATAGATTTTGTTGATGATACTCATTTTGGGGTATTTGAATTAAGAATAACTGATTTGTATTCACATAAACCCGCGCCAGGGCTTGTATGGCCACAGAGACAGATCAGGCAGTAAGATATCTAGCACTGGCCCTCAATAAGGCTTAAGTATTATGTGGGAATTTATTTATTCAAAGCTCTGATAAGCCTTAAGCATGTGCAAGTAGACACAAGTCTAATTAATAACTAATACAGTTCAGGCTTAATTGTCTCAGTGTGCAATAAAAGCAAGATAAAATTTAACTGAACAACTTGTCGTTGGTCGCCAAGCTCATGATTCATAGCCAAATATATATAGTGAAGGATAGCTAAATTTGATGATAACCACTATGGTTAAAGGTTTTCGAATATCATAAAACAAAAATGAAGTTTTTCCAATTAACGGATTTTGTAAAGAAATGTAGAGAAGCAGTAATAAATAAAGATGATATAAAAGAAGTTTTTCATTGGTAATAACAATGCTTCTTAACCATCAGTCGATCAATGAATGGCAAACTATGGTTCTAGATCCAGAAAATACCGCTACCAATAGTGAAGAAAGGGACAGACAAGTCACTGAAAACCAGAAATTTAACAGAACAACTTGTCATTAGTCGCCAAGCTCATGATTCATAGCCAAATATGTATAGTGAAGAATAGCTAAATTTGATGATAACCGTTAATTTTAAAGGTCTTTGGATATCGCAAAACAAAGGTGAAATTTTCCAATTAATGTATTTTGGGAAGAAATGTGGAGAAGCAGTAATAAATGAAGATGATATAGAAGAAATTTTTCATTATGATAACAATGCTTCTCAACCATCAATCAAGTAATGAATGGCAAAATATGTTTTTAGATCCAGAAAATACCGCTAGCGATAGTGAAGAAAGGGACAGGGATGTCACTAAAAACGAGAAATTTTGATTGTTAAGTTAGTCGGAATTCTAGTAACAGCAGTCGGTTACAAGACTTCAACAATGTAACTGATCAAGAGATTATGTCTATCTACAGAATTAAAGACAAAGTATTAGGACAAAAAATGAAGCAACTTAAAAAACTTGTATTGAAAGAAATGTTTAATAAGGTAAACAAATATTAAGCATTTTTTGTAAATTTTGATACTATTTAGATCATAAATACTTCATTATTTCATAAATCATAATTTCATGTTTTTAATTTTATAATTTCTATATGCCATCTTACTAGATTTAAACTGATAATCTAATATCCGGAAAAATCCCAATCCAGAATTGCCGAAGTCCCGATAAGTCCAGATTTCGGACTTTGCACTGTATTTTGGATATGAAAAATAAACAAGGTAATAAATGCTGTAAAGTGCAATTTATGAAACAATTCTTACCAAAAAGCAATATAGCTATAATTATTTTAAAATGTCTTTTGTAATTTTTTCATGGTAAGAATACAGAATTAAATACATGCGCATGTGAAGTATTACTAAGCACAGGAGTGTGTAGGCCTACATATTTGTCTTTTCAGATTATAAGTTTCTCTTTATGAATTGGAAAAAGTTGAGAAAAATTGTATGCAGTACAGGACCGAACCTAACAATTTTAAAGTATAATTTTCTTTATTGTGCATTTTTTTTTTTTTTTTTTTTTTTTTTTACTATATTGGCAGATTTTTTCTATAGAATAATGGTATTTTTGTCATAATTTATCTCCTGTTACTGCTTGAATTATTTGGTTCACTTAGAACTTCAGCTTCACTGTTTCTAGTTACAATTACCAGTACTTTAGCTTCATCTTCCCTTTATCAATCATCCAGTTACCTTGTTTTGCATAATATTGTTATGAAATGTCCAGTTGTGGTAAGATAGCTTTTCCCCAAGGCAGGTTTAGGGTTGCCAGATTTGGCACGAAATTGCTCATTTAGTGACAAAATTAGTAATCTGCCATAGACGAATGGAGAACCTTCTAGAATGAATTATTACCGGTTTGGCCTAAAATGTTCTTTGAAGGCAGGCCAAAAGCTATATAATCCCTGCCTGGATGAGCAGTAGCAGTCTATCAAGTTGATCGTCAGTCTAGTGTTTCTGTCAAGTTGATCATCAATCTAGTGTACATATGAATGAATAAAAAAATTAATGTACTAAATGAAAGCATAAATATAAGCAAAAGATGAAAAACTATAATTTTTTGAATTCTTGCAGATATTGATTCCAAATGTGTAATACTTATATCCAGTTATAATGAAATTGCAATGGATGTGTAATATATTCATAATTTATATAATAATCATACAGAATTTCTTCCATCAGAAGCTTTGTACTGCGGAATGACAAAAATAAACTGGTCGTAAGGATCCATCATTTGGGGTGGGACACCTGAATGAAATTATAAATGCAAATAGTTTTTTGCAGTATTTTTTCAGTTTTAACATGTTTGATTGTTATAATTTGCCATCCAGAGTTGAATTTATTTGTAATTTATTAGCATTTCATCATTTATTAGTACTTGTGTTTTTTTTTCCCCATCACTACCTAATTATCTTATACTGGTTTGTAATTCATTTCAGCTTTCATTCTCAACCTGTAATATGTGCCCCTTGAGGACATAGTAAATTTTCTGTTAAATGTAATATTTACATTAAAGAAATTTTCATTTTAATTGAAGGTATGTTTTGGGTCATGAAGCTATGCGACGGATGCAATCAGCTGAAGTACTGATATGTGGTGCTCGAGGCTTAGGTATTGAAGTTGCAAAAAATATTATTCTTGGAGGTGTTAAGAGCGTTACTATACACGATACAGGTGTTTGTGAAATTAAAGACCTTTCATCACAGGTATCTAAATATTTAATGTCTTAAATTTAGATTTAAATTATTTTACTGAAATTTAAGAGTTTTATCTCTGTTATAGTATTACCTAACAAAAGCAGATATTGGTAAAAATAGAGCTCAAGCAACTTTAGAGCACCTACGAGAGCTCAACAGTTATGTATCTGTTCATGCTCACATAGAAAATCTTTCAGAAGACTTCTTAAAGAAATTTAAAGTAAGTTTTCTATGTCTTTTTTTATATATCTGGTGTTTATATTTTTTATATAGTCTTAACATTTTAATTCTGTAACATATTAAATTTCTTTAAGCACTAGGTTTTTTTCATTAAAAATTTGCAGCGGTTCTTATTTATTTTCATCTTTTTTAATTGCATTATTTTCTTAAGTGTATGTTTTTGTTTTGTCTAAAGGTTTTATATATATATAAAATTTTGGGTACAATTCTGTTATAGGGACTGTAAAAAATTGCCAAATTATTGTTGATATCAAAAATAATTACGGTAACCCTAACCCAAGAAAGAAAGCATAATTATAATTACTTGTCTAAGATTATTAATTTAATTTGATGAAATGTTAATTTAATAATTTTTTTTACTATTTTATTTTTTTAAAAAGGCTAGACATAAGTTAAATTAAATAGGAGGCATAAAATCTTTGAAGTCTTCTAACATTTCAGTTTTTTGTGCAGATGTTTGTACATAAGCTCGAACAAATAAGAATCGAAATGCTGTTAAGTAATGCCTCGATGGCATTCACTATGTCATTTAGCACTGCCTCGCAGCTGCTGTGTTGTTTGTGTATGGGTTCCACTTTCAGGGTCCACAAAATTGTAGTTGTGGTTGACAGTAAAATGTTCAAAGCCAGCATCTTGCTGTTCATCTGACTTGTACGATTTTCAGTTTAATAATATCAGTTTAAATAATGATTCCTTCCATAATATATTCCTCTATGACTATTAATAAGGTTTCCCTGATCGATTTGGAACAGCAAAACATTCATTTGATTCTCTGCACAACCCATTTTGGTGGAAGAATGCATCCAATATTATTCTTTCTTTTACTGAAAAGGCTTTTGTCTACTGTAATAATTTTGCTTTATCCGCAGATTTGCAACTTAGGCGGAGCAGTTAAGCTGTGGCACATACCTCATGCATGTAACTGTTCCAGTCTATAGTTGTACTGTGTTTCATCTTCAGTTAAAGTTCATAAAATTTTATGTCATCTGACATCAAAAATAGATGAAACTAACAGCTGTAAGAAAAAGGATTTTTGATCCTTCGAACTAATTTTGACTTCTTAATCCTTTCTTCTCATTACAGGTTCCATTCCTGCACCACCATTTCACTATTGAGTTACCACTAAAGCAAAATTTAATCTCGTGGTTGTTTGAATATAATTTTCTACCGCTGATGATGCCGTTTCTTTGAAAAAATTCTATTGCAGACTTTTCGTCGTAAGGCATTTCCCAAATTGTTAGATTTACAACGTCAAAAACAAATTAAAAAATTAAACTAATATTTTAATGGCAATCTACAAACATGTAAAACTGTCTAAATTAATGTGCTGTGAAATCGGCATGTTCAGTAGATTTGGCGCACGGTTAAATGGGTACATTTTGCTAGTTTGTGCTTATGTAGCCTTCGCGCATATATTTTGCTGCAATTTCGTACGGACCCCATAACGGAATTGTACCAATTTTCAGTAAACTTTTATTAACTGAAGCATCTATTTAAATTTCGTATTTCTGTCAAAATTATTGAATTATCACATTATTTATTATCAAATAAGTACAAGTCAAACATCCTTTGATTAACAAAAAATTGACATTATAGAAATTAATCTGAAATGATAGGTTCTATTTATTCAGCTTTATAAATGTAGTCTATTATTAACATGCTCATGATTATATTTATGGTCCCATCATTAAAATAACCAAAAATATTCAACTGCCTAGAGATTAGCATGTTTTCTGTTCCCTGAAAAGCTGTATATTATTTTTCCTGTAAACAGCTTGTCGTAAAGCATTTGTAGTTTTATATCCACCAAAATATAACCAAAACCATATATTGTAAATCCGTGGTAATTTTGTGTATATTTTACGCTTTGTTCAATCTCTTTAGGGCATCTAGCTTCATTTCTATTGCCATGTTAATTTTCTTTTCGAACAACATTTTTGCTGCACAGAATATCAAAAGCTCCTCAAAATATGTAACACTTATGTGCCTGGATGTGAACTCAGGAATGATACCTGCAATGAACTGGTGTGAGTTTAGTTTGCAATAAGATGCAGTCACAAAATTTCAAATTAGTTTCCTAACATTTCACAAGAGTAGAAAGGAACATGAGCCAGTCGCTACCGGACTTTCTTTGTATCCTCAAAAGAAGCAAACAGCGTGAACAAGTTTTTACAACATGTCTTAAAATTTATTAGGCAGTTCCAAGAATTAATGGCACAATACGAAAACGGCTAAAATTCCAGAAAAAGACCATCAAACACGTGTGTTTCATTTTAATATATGCATACAATATATATATAAAAAATACAGATTTAGAAAATGCTTTGCTCAAAATCCAATTATTTATTAGGGATTTAAAATAATCAGGATATGCAGATATGTTTCCTAATTTGCTATGGATTTAGAGAGGTAAGTCTGAGATGGGTACTATTCAGTTTTGAGGACCGTAAAAAAATTGCAGCAAAAATGTATGCACATAAGCGCCAAATCTAGCATGCGCGCTGATTTCAAATTGCGTAAGTTTAGATAATTCTACATTTAAGATGCTATTGAAATACTAGTGTAATTTTTTAATCCTTTTTTGATAACATTATGGATTTAACAATTTGGGAATTGCCCAGTGATGAAAAGTCTGCAAAGAATTTTTTCAAAGAATAAATCCAAAGAATTCATTATAGAAAATATGTTTGAACAACCAATGAGACCAAATTATGCTTCAGCGAGATCAAATTATGCTTCAGCGAGCGTAGTGAAATGGCGGTGCAGGAATCCATTCAGTTATGTTTAGCCTTGTACCATAGTCGTATCTCCTCCAAATAAACAAAACCTGTTCTAGACTAAATATTTTTCTCTATATATAACAATGTACAGATTACAATTTAGAAATACTTTAAAAAATACATTTTCATTACAGTAGAGCGTGCAAACTAGCGTCCGCTCCTTTCTCTTTCACATCTCAATCTCCTTTACTCCCACCTGCGACCAGGGGGGAAAGTCCACTCCCCTTTTCCGGCCGAGGCGAGAAGAGGGTTCTCTGTCCCTGCTTTTTAGGGTGGGAGACCAAGTGTTCTTTAGAGAAGGGGTCTCCTCTCTCTCTTTTTCTCAAAGTCTCTCCTCCTCCAACCATGTCATTTACTATTCCCTTGAAGACAGTTTTAACGAACTCTTCGTCATATGCTGCACTTTTTGAATCAGAGATTTTAGCTCCACAATCTTTAGACCCATTGTAGTCTCCTCTCCTAATTCTATCGCTAGGTTATATGAGTCAAATCTTTTTCCCTTTCTCAAGAAAGCCATTTTAACCAAAGTCTTTAAGCTTTGTGCCACACTCAAGTTCTTTACTTAGAATTATCACACACTAATTAAAAATACAATGCTACTGAGATTATCATTACTAATAGTAACCATTAATGCACAATGATTTTACAAACATCGTAAATTATCTGAATCTTAATATAACAAGAATCCAGTATACTCAGTACTACAATTTTAAAAACGCTTGAAATTCCTTAATATTATTAAAATCTAATACACAATATGGCAACATTTACAGAATTAATTTGAGTTTTAGTACGTTTTTACCTGAGTACATACTAATAAAAACATTAAGTAATTCAATCACAACTTCAATAACAATTAGTACACAATAAACCCAACATCAGTAACAATCCAATTAAATAAATTTCAACTGTACTTAATTTAGTAAATCTCAGTTTTCACAACTACAGTAGTGCTGATGTTTTTTCTTATACATGAAAAAAAAAAAAAAAAAATAAAATAAAATAAAATAAAATAAAAAAAAATAAATAAATAAAATTGTCAATAATTCTTATACTGTTAAATAACAATAAAACCAATATACATTAATTCCAAACATAGTTAATTTTTGTTGGATCTTACATTAAAAAATGTTAAAACACGACAAATGAATAACAACAGTAAAAAGACTTTCAGTATTTTCTATGCTACTGAATTTCTACCTTATTATTTCAACAATTATGCAAATTGTTATGAGTAATCATTATGAACTAACACCATAACACACATACAGTGGATGGACAAAAATATGGAAACACCTTGTGAAATGCATGTTTGAAAAGAAAGATTGATTTTAATGAAATATGTAGGTGGTGCTGGCGTTTTTGACTACCTACGCCACCTATACAACTTCTTAAATGTGCTAAACAGTTCAGTTGTTTGTCGGAGTACTGTTATGTGAGGTTGTCATTGCATTATGTCAGAGTTAACAGACTTCGAACGTGGGTAAATTGTTGGAGCACGTATGGTAGGTGCTTCCGTAAACAAGGTAGCCGAGGTGTTTAGTGTTTCAAGAGGTACTGTATCGAAGATTTATTCCGCATATTTGAAAAGCGGAAAAACATCATCTGTTAAATTACAGCGCGGACGAAAGTGTGTCCCGAGTGATCGTGACAGACGATCATTAAGGGCAATTGTGACGAAAAATAAGAAGACCACAGCTGCAAAAGTTACTGCTGAAATGAATGTTGTGTTACCGAACCCTGTGAGTGCGAACCTGGGGCTTTCTTCGTTTGTAGGGCGCTGATGGTGTTGGCAACAATGGTTGGGGTAGTCAGGAAAATGAAGTTGTATGGAGCAGGGATATTAAGGAAGTTATTGACCTTCTGGTTGACCCATTCAATATGGTTTTTGTCGTACGGAGTGGGACTAAGAGTGAATGTATCTTCCATATAGTCTGCAAAAGATTTAGCTTATCTTCTTCTGTATATGAAATTCCACTAGGTCCATGGATAGGTGGAATAGGTTTATAAGGTTTCTTGAATTTGCGGGAAATGTCAAATAGGGATATGTCCTCTATAGCTAGGTTATTTAGGAAATTGGTCCATTTTTGGTTTTTGAAGCTTTTGATTCTTTTGTTGATTTCTTTTTGCATAGAGTTTAGTTCGTGTTTGAGTTGTGGATCCCTGGGGGTTTGCCATCTTTAACGGATCGGGTTTTTCTGTTTAATATTATTTCTTATATCGGCAGGCAGGGGGAGGAAAGGCTTGTTCACATAAAAAGTATTAGTGGCTTCCTTTAAAGCAGAATTGATGCAGATGGTAAATTTTGAGACTTCGTGTTCTAAATCTTCTTTGTTGTTGATGCATGGGTTAACTTGTATGTTATTCAGAATTCAGAGTATTTGATCCAATTTGTAACTCCTATACTTCTGTCAAGTGAGGAGATGTATTTATTAATGGGGATTTCAAATACAATGGGGGTAGTGGTCTGAAGACAGGGCTGAAATTACAGAGATATTGCATCTGTTAGTAATGTTATTTGAGATGAAGAAGTCAATTGTGGTGGCGCTACCCATAATTGTACCCATAATGGGTGGGCTCGTTTGGAGCATGAATGTTATAATTATTTGATTGAATGAGTTTAAATATGTCATTTCCTTTTTTGTTAGCAGGTCCTCGGTTCCAGCAGGGGTGTTTGGCGTTGAAGTCCCCTCCGACAATGGTAGAAGTAATAGAATTAAGGTGGTGAATCAATTCTTGTGCGCTGGGATTATTATTTGGTGGGATGTATATATTAGAAATTTTGAATTTTTTATGTTCTATTACAATTTCTATTGTGTTACTTTCGAAAGTGGTGCTGGGATTAGGAATTTGAGAGTGTTTTATGCTCCTTTTAACAAATGTGATGACGCCACCGCCTCTTCCTGTCTCACGATTCGTACGGTAGGTGTTATAATTAGTATAAAGTACTTTGAGTGCTGGTCTAAGGTGAGTCTCTTATATGAGTATTACGTCAGGTTGAATTTCAATAATGAGGTTGGATAATTCATCTTTTTTACGGTAAAGACCGTTTGCGTTCCTAGAGAGGATTTTTATATTGCACCTATTCTCGAATTTATTATAATAAAAGATGATTTCCTATTTTTTCAATGATTTCGACTACTGCGATTATTTTATCAAGAGGTGATTTCTTGGTTTTTTAATGTTTTTGAGTCCTTGTATCACTATTGTCCAGATTGTTTTTAGCGAAGAGAGGTCGAAGAGGTCTGACAGGGAGGATTCTGCGGTGCTGGTAGTTTTTTCAGTTGGATTTTCCTTTTGAATGGAGGTTTGAGCGAGATTTTCGTTACTGTTTGATGTCAGCGGAGGAAAGTCTTGTCTTCTGTTAGTCCAGGGATTGATTGCTGGTGGAGGACTGGGTTGAAGTTGAACTTGTTTGTTTTTTCTTTTGATTACAGATACCAGTTCGGCTAAATCAGCAAAGGTTTTCTTAGCTTCGTTGATTGTATCAGTATAAATTCCAGTAGATAAAGCTTGTGCGAAAGATTTATTTTCAATCACACGACTGGCATATGTCTTTGGTTTTTCAGAATTAGTGTTAGCTTTCTTGGGAAATTTCTCACACCCTTTAAAATTGGAGGTGTGGTCTAAATTGCAGTTGGCACACTTTGGGGGCGTGTCCTTGCTCTTATTTGGACATTGAAATGAAAAGTGATTGTCGGCACATATGATACATTTGGGAGGGTGGTTACACACACTTTGAGTATAGTGGAATTCCTGGCACCTATATCATTGCAGGGCTCCCACCCTTCCTCTGTACTGCTCGACTTTGATTAAGTCTAATAAATACTCCTCATTAAGATTTCTGCTGATTTGTCGTTTTTTGGGTAAAGAAATGAGAAAAAGGTGGTAGCTTGGTAATTTCAGCATTCCTACCCCGTGTCATTTGTTTTACTGATGAGATGGTGTAATGTTTTTGCTTCTAATTAGTCTTGTATTTCTTTTAGGTAGTCATCTCTCAAAAGTTCCCTTACGACAACTTTTAAATCCTTACCTTCGGGTACGATATAGCAACGGTACTCGATGTTAGCTTCTCTCAGCAGTTTGATCGCCAACCTGTATTCTTCAGCATCTTTGGTGTAAATTTTTATAGTCATTTACTGTATGGGGTGTAAATTCGATATTATTTTCCCTGAAAATGCGTCTGGTTTTAGTCCATCCATTACTGTTTACTTTAATTGTGATGGGTGGTATTTTATTCTTTTTAGTGAAGTCGCCTACCGTGGTTTTGTTGATTATCAGTAACTATTTGATATGTAGGTTGTTCGTTATTGTTAGTATCCATTAAATTGTTATCATTGCTAGTGCTAGCCGTGTTATTAGAATTATTTTCTTCCTGCGTAGTACTAGCTGCAAGAGACTGTTTCCTGTTTGTCGTGATATTCGTATTGATTTTCACATGCACCTTACTTGCTGCGGGCAGCTCAGGTATGTTAGTCATCTCAGTCATATTATCGATTTTTTGCTTTTTATTCAATTCTTATTATTACTCCTGGTCTTTACTTATTTTTCCCCTTGGCGTTGGGCATAGAACTCGTCGTCTGAACTTGTCTTTGTCTAAGGTTATTTCATCCCCATAACAATTAACATCTAGTACATACGAGTTAAAATGCATAGCAAGGAAGACAATGTATCAACTTATAACAAAATTAGCTACTTAGTCACTGCCTTAATGTAAAAATCAAGGTACTTACCCCATTTGATGACTTGTTAGATGAAGATTCACTGACACTATATCTATTCTACACGATCTTCAGAATCACAAGATTCCCCTTGGTGTTGGGCATAGAACTCGTCGTCTGAACTTGTCTTTGTCTAAGGTTATTTCATCCCCATAACAATTAACATCTAGTACATACGAGTTAAAATGCATAGCAAGGAAGACAATGTATCAACTTATAACAAAATTAGCTACTTAGTCACTGCCTTAATGTAAAAATCAAGGTACTTACCCCATTTGATGACTTGTTAGATGAAGATTCTTTGACACTATATCTATTCTACACGATCTTCAGAATCACAAGATTCCCACAAACACAGAATTTACGTGATCAACTTCTGTAGAATGTGCTGACTCTTCCTTCACAACATGGAACTTTATAACATAAAAATCAGGATGATTTTTGATGAAGAAAACGTGTTGTGCAGAGCCATGGCAGTTCTCTAAACTATCACTTAGATCTGTCGAAGAAACTGGAATTAGAAAAATTACAACACAAAATTTGGATGATTTTTGATGAAGAAAACTCGTTGTGCGGAACCGTGGTGGTTCTCTAAAATATCACTTAGACCTAATGAAGAAAAAAAATTGGTATGATTTTTGATGAAAGAAACTGGAATCGGTGAATCGTACGACGTGAAAATCAGGATGATTTTGGTCTGTCAACTCTTATAGATAAAAATCAGAACTTGAGCAGATTTCTAAACTGCACAGAATCACGAGGGTGCTGTCAAAACTTCATTGAATCACGATGATTCGAAACAGCAAACCTCATAGAATCAAGAGGATTTTACTCAACTGTGTAGAATTGAAGCATTACTTCTTCGTTTGACTAGTGGGCCTTTTAAAATCCCACTGCCGCTGCCACCAGTTGTACCATAGTCGTATCTCCTCCAAATAAACAAAACCTGCTCGAAATATTTTTCTTTATATACAACTATGTACAGATTACAATTTAGAAATACTTTAAAATACATTTTCATTACAGTAGAGCGCTCAAACTAGTGTCCGCTCCTTTCTTTTTCACATCTCCATAGTTGCCAACTCTAACGATTTAGGCGGGAGACTCCCGATTTTCGACCGCTCTCCCGCCAACCCGATTTACAATATATTTCTCCCGACTTTTTCTTATTCTTAATATTTCTCACGATTTTTATAGAACTTGGCTTAATACTTCGTTATATGAACCAAAAAAAAAAAAAGTGATTTTGGACGTCTGAAAGCAACTGAATTTTCTCCAGATTATATCTAAAATAAAACCTTGCGAATCAGATGAGAATTTCTGCTTTATGAGTGACAGCATACGTATCCAGAAACGTCGTTCTCCAGTTCTCCAATGGGCATCGAGCTCCACTGCGTGTCATCTGGCATATATTAGCCAATGAGCACAAAGCAAGCTCAAGGCCATTGCAAAGAAGATTCTTTGGCCGTTGGGCCGTTATTTGGATGTTCTTTCGTTATTTCGTTCATCTTGTCCTGAGTTGTGTGAGTACACGTGCCTTTGGGAAATAGTTTTAGAAATTATCGTCTTTTGTTATATCTGCGAGAAAGGTGAAATACTCGTGCACGTTTCAAAAATCGTACACAGTTGACTTTCCTTCCATTATTTCTTCAATGAAATGTAATAAATTTGCGATGTGTACCATCTGTCGTTGCAATTTTTCGATTTCGCATGGTGGAAGGGCAGATGTTCTCAAACATGTGCGTACACATAAACACAAGGACAACATGAGTTGTTTTGAAAAAAACGAAAAATTAAATTTTTCTTCGGAAACAAAAGACCAAAAAGTGATTAATGCAGAATGTCTGTTCTCTGCCTTTTTACTGGAGCACAACCTACCACTGAATGCATCGGATCACGCTGCAGCTTTATTTAGAAAAATGTTTTCCGATAGTGAAATCGCTAAGAAATACTCAAGTGCAAGGACCAAAACAGGTGCAATTGTTAAAGAAATGGGTTTGAAAAATAAATCTTCAGTTATTGATTGCATTAAAACAGCTCCGTTCTGCCTCTCTACGGATGGAAGCAATAATACCGATTCAAAACTGTATCCAATTGTTGTTTCTTTTTTTAATCCAGAGTCTTCAGAAATTGAGTGCAGTTTACTTTCTGTCCCCACTTTAGAAGGACATTCGACAGGCTTTAATATAGCACAGCTAATTATTAAAACTTTAAAAGAAAATGCAGTCCCTCTGGATAATTGCTTAGCACTTGGTGCCGATAATGCACCAGTAATGGTAGGCTTGAAGACTGGTGTTGCAGGCATCTTAAGAAAGGCAAATTCAGATTTGCAGATAATGAGGTGCACCTGTCACCTCTTAAATTTAGCAGCTGAAAAAGGGGCAGCTTCTTTACCATTAAATGTGGATGAACACATTGTTGATATTTATTATTATCTTGAAAGAAGTTCTAAAAGAAAGGAAAAATTGAAACATTTCCAACAGCTGCATAATACTGAAATAAGAAAAATTTTGAAACATGTGTGTACACGCTGGCTGTCTTTAAAAAAATGCTTATCTAGAATCCTCGATCAATGGAACCCACTTCTTGCATGTTTTAAAGAAGAAGTAAATGCTTCGAGAGTTAAGATAAAAGGCTCTATTGAAAGTTATAAAGTACCTAAAGTAAATGGAGATGTAGTTACTACTTCCATTGTTAAAAATAGGTTTGAGAAAAATAAAGTAATTTCTGCATCATTCAGCAATTCAACTGGCAGTTCTCAAAATAATACTGCAAAATATAAGCGTAAAGCTGATACAAATTTCTCTCAAAATAAAAAAATTGCTCAACACACGAAACATTTTCCGATTACTGTAAGTTTATATTGTGAAGAACGAATATTTATGTTTTTTTTCTTCGGACCTTAACAAAGCTTTTTGCTTTTTTTTTTTTTTTTACAATTCATTTTGCCATCATTCGATGTTCTTAACGCAATTCTACAAAGCAGAATTCCATTAATTCATGTTTTGCAATCAATGATTTATGATCTGTTTAAAGACATTTTATCAAAGTTTGTAAAACCAGTCTGTGTTTTGTCTTGTAATTCTATATATGATGTGATTTATGGTGAAACAGAAAATCAGAAGAAAGATGAAGATTTGGTAATAGGAGCTGCAACTACAAAAGTAGTAAAAGAACTTTCAGAAGAAGACAAAAATAAGTTTTATCTTCATGTTAGAAGTTACTTCTGTCGAGTATGTGATTACATACTACATAAATTCCCAGTCAACGATGAACTGATTTTGCATGCTAAAGTTGCTGATGTTTCTGCTCTAGCAAATGCACCTTTTTCTGATATAAAGTACTTTTTGAACAGATTTCCTGTGTTACTTCGTTTAGTCGTGAAAGATGACGATATTGATGTTGCTACTGATATACTGCAGTCGCAATTTTGCAGTTTACAATTAGAAAACTTGGATGAAGTTATAAAATCAGCTAGGATTGACACACAGTGGAGTTTAATTGGAAAATTGAAAGGTGCTGATGGAATTTTAAAATATAGTGAACTCTCTAGAATTATGTTGGCCATCTTGACAGTTCCCCGTAGTAATGCGGAGTGTGAGAGGATTTTCAGTGTTGTTGCGAAAACAAGGACTAAATTTAGATCTAATATTAGTGATGACACATTAGAAAAACTTTTATTAGCGAAAGCAGGCCTACGTGGCAATTGCTATGAACAAAATTATGAAGTTTCTTTCTTAACGAAAGCAAAATCTGCCACTGTCCATAACATTTGTATGAAAACTGATTAAAGTGTCTTTTTTTTTTTTTTTTTTTTTTTTTTTTTTACGATGCAAGTAATAAAAATGTTTTTTATGTCTAAGGTATTTTTGTTTTGCTTGCATTTAAGACTTAGTAACTATTTAAAGTTAATTCATCATTAAAAACTATATTTTTATCATTTAAAAAGTATTTTTAACATTGTGAAAAATTTCCTGATTTTTGAGTGTCATAGGTTGGCAAGTATGCATCTCAATCTCCTTTACTCCCACCTGCGACCAGGGGGAAAAATTCCACTCCCCTTTTCCGGCTGAGGCCAGAAGAGGGTTCTCTGTCCCTGCTTTTTAGGGTGGGTGACAAAGTGTTCTTTAGAGAAGGGGAACGTTACAGCCTTTTTTAATATAAATTACAATAATGATCTGAAATAGTTATTTACTCTTCTGCATCCATTCAGTTATGTTTAGCCTTTTTATATAAATTATAATGAAAAAATATTATATAAAATTAACCTTTCATCTAAATTAAAACCATAATCTTAGATAGTTATTTACTATTAGACTTCCATTCTTGCATTAGGGTTGCCACAATTATTTTTGACAGCACTGGCATCAACAATGGTTTGGCGATTTTTTGCAGTCCTCAAAACAGTATAGGTCCCTGAGATGTTTATGAAATAAATCAATTTTATTGAAATTTAGTTAATAACACTGTATATAAGAGTTTATGGAAAATTTAGCTAATTCAAAAAAGGAGGGGAGAATATTTTTACACAATTAAATTTCACAATTTTAGCACAGTTTGAGTATTTTCTAGGTCGGTTCAGAATGTTTACGTAAGCAGATTTCAGCAGATATGTTTACTTAAGTCGTTCACTTATGACCAACTAGCTGAAATTCTAACAGATATGAAAAATGCGGAGGAAATATTGAACTTAGTTTCTTTTCCTGAGTAGAGGTTGACTGAGAAAGAAACTGAGTGTTCATTCTCAGTCAACCTGACATCCTGAAACTTGGTGAACTCAGTTTCTTTTCTGTTAGGCAGTTCTAAAAATGTTTTATGGTTTTTGAAACTTTATATGAATTGAATTTGTCTGTGGCTGCCATCAAAGTGAAAAGTAATTTTCACCATAAAAAATTACCTGTATTTTGAATATAAAACTTAGATTTTTAGGAAATAATTATTCATGAAAAGTGTGAAATTTTGAAATTGTACTGTATAATTCTTATATAAGATACATTTTTGTGTTCTGTAGTTTAAAAAGAAATTTTTTCAGGTTGTAGTGCTTACAGATTCTAGCTTAGAAGAACAATATAGTATAGGAGATTTCATGCATAGTAATGGCATATCTTTAATCATAGCTGATACTAAAGGCCTATTTGGGTAAGTGCGATTTTCATTTAATTTCTAATTAGATTTAAGACTTCTGTAAGCCTTAGTTTTTTTTGGGGGGGGATGTGATAACTAAATATTTAGAAATATCCATTATTTGTGTGATTGTATTACTGTGTGTTTGAGACTTGTAAAAGATTTCTGAAAAGTTATGATATTTTAACATGGCTAAATGTGATTGTACAGATTATTACATGCTTAAATAGCTAGCTGCTTAAAATAGTTAATATAAAACAGAAAAGAGTCCAGCTAGTGAAATTTCTGGGTCCGACTAGAGATGAACTGCATTTTTTGCTTTTTAAATAGTTACCTAATCAATAAATTTGAAAGAAAAATGAAATTAATTTGAACATTAAATATGAAAGAAAAATGAAATATTTTGTGCTTTTCTGAATGGCAAAACTGCTGCTTGAAAAATAAAATTATTTTACTTTGGCAATGATGACAGATTTCTACGTAAATGCTGTTAATTTAAATGAAAAAGAGAAAGAATTTTTTTCTCTGCTGGTAGTAAGTATTGATAATTATTTTTTAAGAAGCTGGTGATTTTTGCTTAACTCTTCAAAAGTTTCTCAATAAAAAAGTATAGTTTTTTCATGCCTCATAAATATCCTGTGCTATTCTTCATTTGGGCCAGCCTCCATTGCAGAATGAGATGATTTCGAAGACTTTTTTTTTAAACAGTTCCTTTAATTTCTTGTATGTTAAAGATGTGGTATCTTCACTATTGCTTTCATTGTTGGCTGGTATACAGTATCCACGTCTTCATTTCTTTTCTCGGTCATCGTTCTCTATTCTTTCTTTTCCTGCTTCCATATCTGAAAGTCCTTTGCTGTCACTTGTCTTGTTGTTTTGCTTTATTTCTCTGTCCAAAATTTCATTCAGAGCAAATACTTTGAAATTGTTGATAATTTATAACCAGCGTTGATGTCAGCAAGCATTCAGTGTTAATGAATATTGAACTGCATATGAATGAAATTTTACTTTTGGACAAAGTAAATAAAAACAGTTAACCAGTCACAAAACCTCATTTGGCTAGATTTACCGTATCTTGATTAAATTAAAAAAGCTCTTACTTTGCTGCTGAATGACTAAAAAAAATTTTTTTAAATCGTTGCACTCTCTGTTATAATTTGAAACTTGAATATCTTATTTGCAGAGAGCAACACATTATTTTTTGGAATAATAAACTGAGAACAAAGCAAAGTATACTGGGATCTCCTAACATTATATTTTGATTCCATTTGTAGGGACTGTGGTGAAATTTATAATATAAGCAGATTTAATGTTAAAAGTTTATGTTGGTGAAAAAGTGTTTTGTGTTGTTTATTAAGTATCATTTATATTGTTCAGTATTAATTACTGTTAATTTTGTCTAGGTAAGCCACTCTCGCATATGCGTCTTACTCATTCGATAATTGACTAAAAAAATATTAAATTTCATCAGTTCACTTTGGGTACTGCCGTATACAAAGCATTCCGAACATGACACTTAATATTAATTTAATCAGTAATTATTTTCCATATTGGAGTAATCATCATTTATAATATTTACAACATAATTATAAAAAGTAATGTATATGCAAATAAAAAGTAAACATCTTGAACTTTCCAAAGAAGAATTTTGTTGATTTCCAATAGTTATTGTTCTTACAGATTGGGTAAACTTTGCCCATCATCATAAATTACCATATTATGAAAAACTAATGTATAACTAAGATAATCAAGCATAATTTTATAATTAAACTGCATTTATTTATACAAAACTTTAGAAATCCAGCTCATCAGTGTCAGAATTAAATTAACAAATCACCATTAAGTCACTTTCATTACTCTGTTCTAAATCATTGCTCCCAATGTCACTGTAGTCATTTTCATTTTTAATGATTTCTGGTTTAATGAAAGTTATGATTGCATCAGCTCTGTTTGATTGTCATGCTTTATCGACCACCTCATACAAAGCTTTTCTCATCTGTCTGGAATTTGTGAAGAAATTGAAGTCTGCTTCACATCTATTTTTCTCATTGCTTTCATAGTTTGTGATTGGAAAATTCTGTTGATAGCGAGATCCTTCAAATATGTCACTCTGGTAGATACACTGCAGATCTAGATCTTCAATTTTTTAAACTTATATAAGTTGCTGTTTATGTACTTGAAATTGTGACACTCTTTGCTTTTTACATTGTATATACTGCAGTGATTGCAGAATGTTCTCAATTCTGTATTTTAAAATACAAGTTTTTGTGTACTTATTTACATGCAGTAAAAATGTTTGTAGGTGTTTGTGTAAACTTTCAGTGTGCAAAGTTGCATGAAATAGGTCACGACTTTTATTTTTGGTTAATGTGTATATTAAATATGTATATATATGTAATAATAGCAGGGAAACGACAGAGCCGCATTGATGCATAATAGCTATTTAAAGGATAGATCGTGGATCCATATTGAAGAGGAAGAATTCTGATTGTGTAGTATAATGTGTTGAGTTAGTAATATCTAAGAAACTTGGCATTCGAGGCAGTTGTAATTACATTTTTTATTTTCAATTGACATTTGTAGCCACAGTTCACTTGGTATTATAGTCATGCCTATTCAAGAAAATTTGATTTTTGGTATTGTTGCGACAGCAAGCAAGACAGCAAATTATATTCTAGAAGGGTAGAGAGTGAAAAGTTTTGGTTTGAGTTAAGTTTCAGTTCCCAATAATTATGTCATCTGGCTGCCCAGGCCATGCAAAATGGAATGATCTATAAATTATGCAATCCAGAGAAGTTATTGCAATTTTTAAAACAGAGAGGATGAATTAGTTAACCGTTTCATTTTGATTAACACTTTTTTATCTTGCATATATATATATATATATATATTATTTATTACATTATTAAGAAATGCCTTTTTATTATTGAAAATATATTTGTGCTAAATGTTGAGCTTGCCTTTTACGCTTTATTTTTTAATTGAGTTTTCCCTCCTTAAACATCACAGCCAGGTATTTTGTGATTTTGGAGAGAATTTTACAGTACATGATGTAAAAGGGGAGCAACCTTTGTCTGCTATGATAGCTTCAGTAAGCAAAGTAAGCATATTTTTTTAATAAAATCCATGTGCAACTTCTTTGAGTATAGCTATTAAAATTTTAGTGTTAGCATGCTTGAATTGAAAGATCAACAACAGTAGTTTTAAACTATGAGGTTCATAAACGCTTTTTGTATATGAATCGGAGAAACTTTTTTGTAATTTAAACCATAAGTCTTTCTCGATCCATAAGTGGATATGTATTTGAAGATACAAAACAGTTTGCTTTGTATTTAATTTTGGTGCTTCAAAGGGTTTTTTATAAATTTATTGCTTTATTCACATATTAATTTACTTTAATAAAGCCTTATGCAGGCTTAAAATCATATTGTCCTCACTTTGGTATATCATCCATTTTTTTCCAGTTCTTGCTCTTTCAATATACACAATAAGCTTTAATGTCAAAGGCTATACTGAAACTTTTGAAATTATAATTTTCCCTTTTAAAAAAAGTATATCTATTTTATTGTAGGATAAAAATTCTGTAGTTACTTGTTTAGAAGAGACTAGGCACGGCTTTGAAGATGGAGATTATGTGACTTTTTCTGAGGTTCAAGGAATGATTGAACTAAATGGATGTGAACCAAGAAAAGTTCAAGTATTTGGTTAGTACACATAACTTAATTTTTGAATTTATGTTCAAAAATACGAAATTGTTCATTTTCGATTGTATTAATAATTCTTTTTTAATTCATCAAATAAAGTTTATTGAATTTTTATCATAGAAATGCTTACGTGTGCAGCCTAGAAAACTATTGAATATTATTTGGTTATGTATTATACTATACAACATTTGACTGTTGCATACTTGTGCACTAATGCACAATTCAGTGTAAAGCAGTGTCTTAAATGCTTTAGATTAAGAATTACAAAAATATTTGTAGTAAAATTAAATTCCATGTGTTTTTTTCTCATAATTTTTTTAAATGTTCCTTTTTAGGTCCATATACATTTGGTATTGGTGATACATCAAATTTCAGCGATTATATTAGGGGAGGTGTTGCAACTCAGGTTAACATGCCAAAGACAATACATTTTGTGAGTTAATATTTTAAATATTTACTGTATTCAGATAAGTTTAGCATTCACATATGACTTTTGCTTTCATATATTTTATGCCTTTTAATTGTTTAAACTGCAAACAGTAAAATGCTTAAAAAATTATTTTGAGGGGAGGGGCAGCAACTTAATTTTTTTATGTTATAGAGCAGTTTCCAGATGTTTTTCTAGAATGGAACAGTAGTTTTCAAGTACAGTAGAATTTTTTAATTGGCAACAACAATTATTTTTTAATTGGCAGCAACAAAACATCCAATTTGGAAAATTAGTTTCTTTGCTTAACTTTTAAAAGACTAGGGAGCTACAAAAGGTTTCACTTAAAAAAAACAGGTAATCTAAATGCATTTAGTCCCCCTTTAAGCTACCATTGTAAAGGGAAAATACTACTATTTTGAAACCGTTCCTTTAGATCGCCTTTGTTAATTTTCAGGTAAGAGACTAAAGAATAATATACAAAAATTTATTCTCTTTTTTTCCTAAATTAGGGAAACGTGGTGGTGAGATTTCGTAGCAAAGTAATTGTCGAACTGTAGAATATTAACTTTTGGCACTGCGTTATAATGAAAATTTGCCTTAGCAGCAAATACTTCCTAAGTATACCTAAAATTAGTACATAGTCTAATCAGTTTTTGTTTTCAAACTGAATTTAGTTTAGAATTACATGCACAGATTAACGGTTTTAATTTATATTCGAAAATGATGGTTTTAGTATTTGTTTCTCTTACTAATCGCCAATTCGCATTCATTTTGTTAAAATTTTGTGTAACAGCGTGTGTTTATGCATTTGACTAATCCCCTTGAATTTTTGTAATATTAGTTTCCTTTACCTTTTTCATTGGTACTCTTATTCATTCATTTAAAATTTATTGATTCACCCCATTATATCCTAAGTATATCATCTTTCATTTACATTATTGTTCATTGCTCTTGCATTTTTGTCATAAAAGCTTTTTTAGCATGTTTTTCATCATTTAGGACTATGTTTATTATTATTTATTATGTGCTTCACCATTAGGCACTACATGGAAAGCAAGTGACACTTCTTGGAAGATATTTTAAGGGGAACTGGCTCGTATGCATGTTATACGTGGGGAGAAGGTCAAAAACGTGCATTCAGCGAGCCCGTTGGCCATTATTCGAATCCCGGACTGAACTAGCAGTGTTCAGCAGTTTTTATCGCTCAGCTCCTGGAGGGCATTTGTTAAGGACTTTCCGCGTGAAACTGGCCCATATGTTTGTTGTATGTGTGCACTTGAAAGAAAAAACAAAAGTTGTATTTAGCTGCAGCATAGAATAGAACCTTTGAGAACCACCAGGGTATATCAATTTCACTGATATGCCATTAAGTAATATTTAATTGATCGAAGGTAGAAGGTAGGATTCTTATAAGAAACTGTTATCAATCAGTTTCTTAAGAATAAAGTTGAAGGATACATATGAATCTATATTTTAATTATTAGGATTCATTGATTATCTCGTAGGAAGTGAAGAGTAAATGCTAATTTAATGAAAGTTTTTTTTTTTTTTTTTTTTTCCCCCAAAGTAAATGCTGTAAAACTGTAGAAACCAAAATTTAGAAAGTGTATTAAATTTTTTTAATATATTTTCCGCATTTTGCTTTCTTGCCAAATTTTGGATTTGCAAATATTTATAATAAAAGAAAGGTAGAAAACAAATATATAAGAGTAATTATTTTGCTGATCTCGTAGAAAGTGCCAACTTTATAAGTGGAATTAGTCTCTTTCCATGTGAAAAAGACAAAAACTGATATAATATTAGTTTAAATCTGTGATTTTCAAATATATATTCGCACACATAGACATCTATACATATGCTTCTTCTTCTTCAATGGTCAGACAGCCCAAGATGCGCCCTTGCCTTCCTCAGAATCGAATTCCAAGCTCTTCTATCCCTGGCCATGGACATCATTAGTTATTTTATAATTGTTGGTTTATTTTATTTCATATTTTGTAAAACTTAGAAATTTTGTATTAAGAAACTTTACTATTTGAAAGAGCGCAGTGGTAACACTTTTCAAAATAAAGCAGATTTTCATCTCCAGTGTGCAAGATTGTTGCCACTCAGAAAAGTGAAGGCAAAAATTAGTGTTTTTCCATGTTTTTAATTAATATCACGGCTAATTAAAGTCATACAAAGATGAAAATGGTCGAAATGGCTTCCCATGAATTTCCACGTACCTCTCTTGAAGCTCAACTCCCCACCATTCTGCAGGAGATGATGTTACAAAGACTAATGCACACTAATTTTAATATAGATGTGTTTAGAAATATAATAATAAAATAAAAATCCTAAATATTGCATAGATTAGAATCTCCCTGAACTATATTTTTCAAAACAAGGTACTACACATAATGATGGCTTTGATGTTCATGTTTTACATAGATAATGAGTCTCTTGGCGAATTTTGTGCAAATTACCTCTGTGTTGGAAAACCTAACTGGAGGTTGCCATTATTATGTCCAAGTAATGTTGTCCTTCCATGTGCAACATATCGGAGGATTTATGAAAGAGAACGAGAAATGTAATAAAAAGTGAAGAAAAAATTCAACAAGAAATGTGATAAAAGAGAAAGAAAACCTTATGAGAAGTAAAAGACAAAGAAAACGTGAAAGAGAACGTACGAGAAACATAATAAAAGTGAAAGCACAACAATTGTGCTCCTATCACCACCTCGTAGAAGTGTTGTAAAGACAAAATATTAAGGTTTTCTAAATGCTAAAATGTCAATGAAATAAGTCGTGAGACACGCTGCGATAATACAGAAAAACCTTGAATAGAGGACGAGTTATCTTGTCTCTTGCGCTGAAAGTGTTAAAATTTATTGGAACCTATCACTAAGAAACGTGCGTTTAATTTATGCAGTATACACATTTATTTGGAAATGAACAAATGATAATGCACAATATAAAGAGGAGAATTATGATGAGCAATTTAAATTTTTATATGCTGTATCAGAAACTTGTGTCTAACAGAATAAAATGCAATTTGTTCCTTCAAACCTGTGTTGGGTATCTCTGCCAGCTTTGTGGTCGGGTAAGATTTTTTACCTCCGTGTGTTTAAGGTATAGGACATGTGTAGACTTTTATATCCGAAATGCATTTTTTCCATTGAAATTTTATATTATCTTAAATATGGTTTTGATATTCAAGTTGATAACAAATAAGATGATTGCTTTTATAATTCCAGACCAGAAGTATCTTCCATTCATATGATTGTTTTACTGCGAATTGCATCTTTTACCCACGTTTACAGAATTTTCACCACATCCAGCATTCGACATTTTCCAAGCTTTTTGATAATAAAGTCTACTGTACTAATAGGATCTTTTCTTTTTACTAAAAACAAAATTGTATAACCCAAATGCCTTTAAGGATTTAACCACTTGCGCTACGACTAAACTTCGCGGTTATGTGCTACAATGTAACAAGTGGTAAAGTGTCTTCCACTCTGCGTCTGCAAGTGCAATCCAGAGCTTAACTTGAGAAATAAACAATCTCGTTGTTAGGCGACGCTTGCACCACATTATTTTCATTTTTGCGATAAATTCCCATCGACGTGGTGTTCATGTCGCTAGTGGTATGAGACAAAAGCATCTCGATGTGCATAGCACGTCATTTTAGCGCAAGTGGTTAAGAGTGCAATATTTTTATATGTGTGATAATTGACAATATTTTTATCCAGCTTTTCCAAATGTATAAATGACTTTATTAATCAAGATAAACTTTATTTGCAGAAATCCTTTAAAGAAGCCATAGTTGATCCAGAATTTATTATGACAGATTTTGCCAAACTTGATCGTCCACCCCAGTTGCATTTAGCATTTCAAGCTGTACATAATTTTAGACAGAAAAATGGTCGTCTGCCAAAGTCATGGAATGAGGTAAACATTTTTATTGTCGCTAAGTTTTTTTTTTTTTTTTTTTTAATTGTAATGTATTCATCTGAAACCAAAGAATTTCATTGTTATGTAATTAGGTTTTGTAATAATTTTCAAAGTTTAAGACATAGTGTATTTTCTAGTTCTTACGTTTTGAAATAAATGTCTAGAATTAAATTTTTTATATGTTACAGAATACAATTAAATAAAAAATAAACAAAATATGTTGCATGTATATAGAATTTTTGGGGGGTCCTCTGTTTGTCAGTGTTCATTTCTCATAATTGCTTTGTATTTTCCAGAAATGGAACTCGCGCGACCACGCTAATTACCTGAGGATTTGTTTCAAAGTTTTGTTAAAATTTAATTTATAATTATTAGATTGGTTGCTATGTTAATTTGCAGCTTTAAAGAAAGTGAATAGATTTAAAATAAATAAAGAAAAGATACAAAATGTAATTTTCATTTTGACAGGATTGCTTTTTAAGCAAGTGTGTAAATTTTTCTGAAGATTTATATTTAACAATTTTGGGGGGGGATTTACTTTTAGAAGATATTATGCAAGATATATTTATTTTAAACACTGAGTTACCTGATATATTTTATTTCTAGACCTTTTTAAATAGGGTATTGTAAAGATTTATCAGGTTAAATTTAGCACCTAAGCATCCTCTTTTAAATACAGTGGATGGACAAAAATATGGAAACACCTTGTGAAATGCATGTTTGAAAAGAAAGATTGATTTTAATGAAGTATGTAGGTGGCGCTGGTGTTTTTGACTACTGACGCCACCTATAAAACTTCGTAAATGTGCTAAACAGTTCAGTTGTTGTCGGAGTACTGTTATGTGAGGTTGTCATTGCATTATGTCAGATTTAACAGACTTCGAACGTGGGTATGGTTTGGGCAGCCATATCGTGGTTCTCTGCTAGCCCCATGATAACTGTGTCAGGGCACATGACTGCCAAGACTTATGTGAACATTTTAGCCGATCAAGTTCATCCCATGGTACAAACTTTGTTTCCCGATGGTGTCTTCCAAGACGACAAAGCCCCTGTTCACACAGCTCACATTGTCCAGGACTGGTTTTCTGAGCACCAGGATGAGTTGTCCCATCTTCCCTGGCCACCACAGTCACCAGACCTGAATATTATCAAACCTTTGTGGTCTACATTGGAACGTTCTCGTTATTCACCGCCAACATCGTTATCTGAACTTGCCACCGTTTTGCAGGAAGAATGGTATAATATTCCCTTGGCACATACAGGGACTGTATTTATCCATTCCGAGAAGACAGCAAGCTGTTTTGGATGCCAACGGGTTTCCTACACCATATTAAGCAAAGAAACATGTTTTTTTAAAGGTGTTTCCATATTTTTGTCCAACCCCTGTATGTTGATAAGGGCTTCTAGATCTTTCGCTGTCGCTACTACTAATAGTGAGAACGCTCGGTACTTTATCATCCTGTGTGTTATCATTTATATGAGAAGGTGGCTCAGCTAAATTATGTGTTAGCTTTTTTAGGTTATCATTAGTCTCAGTGTCTAAGTCCTTAAATTCAGCATCGTATGTACTAAGCATGAGTTGGAAAAACTCATGCTTAGATGAGTTGGAAAAACTCATGCTTAGATGAGTTGGAAAAACTCATGCTTAGAAGCTTTCTAGAGTCTAATTCACCTCTAGAAAATGTTGAATGAATTTGCTTTCATTCAACATGTGCATTTGAATCTCTGAATTCTTGAGGTTATTGGAAATGAAGATGCTGGAAACTTGCTTTGCCTTTCTAAAAGACAATCTGATTGATGCTGCGAATGAAGCTCATGTAATATATGATTCGCATAGAGAGTGATCGCTTCTGACAGCGCGAAAATACCTTTTTTATATCACAGTAAGCAACACAGATCACAGTCTGGCTTTTCCAGATTTGGACTAAAATATTTAAATTGTCTTTTTTGGTCAATTTTTGAATTCCCTCACTTTTCCCAGTTTTCCAGGTAGCCTGGCAACTCTGATGTTACAGGTCCGAACACGTCTGTCCTTTGCAGGAGTCAGCTCACGCGATGCATAGTGCAACTAATGGACATGGCATTCATATTTAACTCCTTAGTAAGCTCTCGAGTAGTTGCATACTGATCTTCCACAGCCCACCAGCGGCCGAGCGGTAAAGTCGCTGAACACTGGTAGTTCGGTCCGAGGTTCGAATCCCGCGAATGGGCTGGCTGCATGGGTGTTTTCGGGGTTTTCCCCATGTGTAACGTGTATACGAGCCAGTTTCCCTTAAAAAGTCCTCCACGAAGGCATCCCTCCCCTTAGGCAGATAGCCCTAGTGTGCTTTGCCATAATTAAATACACACACACTGATCTTCCACAAGTTCTCGCAAGTGAGCATCGTCAACATCAGTATTCCGGCCAGAGCTTTCTGCTTTTTGAATGTCGTAGTCCTTGTTTCGGTACAAAACCTTCACAGCGTCATATGATGCAACATTAGTACCTTAAGCTGTATGTATGATTTGGTGACATTCTGTAGGTGACGTTTTGCACGATAACTGGAAGTAAATAATGATGCTTCAGACACTTTGTACCTAATGATAACGATACTTTTTTTACAAATTTTGCAACACTGTTCTAAAGCAAGTCTCTTTCTTTCAAATGCCAAAAAATTGTTTGACAAAATATGATTAAACACGCCATCGTGAACTGTTAGTGCAGATGATATTTTCGGTGACAGGAAACTTTTGTTAAAGCCCAATTTATATTTTATTCAAAAAACATCTTCGTCATTGAGAAAAATCTTCCAGTTTCTTGTTTTTAAAAAAATCTGATTTTTGAGTGTCATAGGCTGTTAAGTGTAGTTATGTTTAACTTTGAGTTTAAACTGCAGACGTTTCTTAGATTTTAATAGTGAATTATATTAATGAATTAATATTAATGTGTAAGGACTTTTGATTAATGAATTCTTATTAATGACTATTAATTTAATATAATTAGATTTATTAATTTTTAATTAACTTTTATTTCATTTTTCATGTAATATGTTTTCCACTTAAATCTGCTTTAAAATATGCAATATTATTAATTAGTATTTCAAGAAATTGTATTCGCAATTGAATGTTAATTATCTTAAAACTTTTTGTTTAATTTTCAAACTTGTTTTAAGCAAATAATGTTTAGTGATATCTGAAAATATGGTAAACTTTTAGGGAGTTAATTTAGTTCTCAAACTTGTTTCATGCAAATAGTGTTTAGTGGTCGGTATAATTGAAAACATGTTAAGTGTTGTTTCATAGTCATGTGTCTGAAGCACTTCTGTTTTATTCTTAAAATAGTATTGTATTTGAGTAGGTGTTTTGAATTAATATTTGCTAATTTCATATTTTGAAGTTATATATTTTGAAAAGATAATTGCTTTGATTTATTCGATTCTGTTTGAAGTCCTTAATTAATTTTTGGTTGGTGGTCCTTAAATGACTTAAAAAGTCCATATTTTCATTTAATTAAACATGCATGAATCCTAAAATGCATTTTTAGAAATTAATTTTAAAAATGTCCTTTGAAGGCTTATTACTGTTTCCTTAAAGTTAATATTCCTATTGTTATTAAAAATGATGGATCTAAAACCAGACATTGCCATTCTGTTAAGCATTACCACTTGGCTGTGGAATATATTTGAGAAAAACGTGCCCCCTCCCTTTAAAAAAAAAAAAAAAAAAAATTCTCTTTAATTTTGTTTGTTGTTATCATCAAAATGTTAGAAATGGATTACAGTAATTTTTGAAGTTAAATCAGTTTTTGCTCAAAATAAATGACATAATTTTCAAGACATCATAAATAGAGTCATACATTGTATCCTCTTTCCCTTTTCATCAGTTTTATGGCAACAAAGGAAACATTGTCTGGTTGGAATAGTCTTTTTCTCCATTGGTGGGATGTGCTCAAGAAAGTGTCGACCCATAAGTTGCAACAAGTTTGTGTTAGAATGCCCTGGTCCTGTCAGCTGAATCTGTGGCTTATTATCTCTAATGATTTGTTCCACAATCGAAATTTTGTGATTCATATTACATTTTCCACTGCCTGAAGACTGATAAATAATAAACGAGTTCCAAAGTACTTGGTCCAGAAGATGGAAAAGTATCTTTACTTAGTATTTCTTTCCACGTTTTCTGGCAGTGGGTATAGTCTGTAAGGTGCTGATCAACTTTATCAACATCTCCCCTGATGTTGTTATACTCAGCAACTACTTTAGGTTTCCATTTCTTTTGCTTCTTCGAATCTTCCATCTTATTTCTACAGTATGGACCGAAGAAAAGTAAAAATAAGCGAAATTTACTTTTCTTTGGAGCCATTTCTGGACTGTGACTTTCACACTCTGGAAAGCCAGAATGTCACCTTTCTGTATTATTTTAATTTTCTTTTCTCTCTCTCTCTGTGTCTGTCTTTTTTTTTTTTTTTTTTTTTTAATTAGGTCAAAGGGCTATTGATTTCGTTTTGGCATTTTGTGTTTATTCACTATAAATGTCGGTTCACTTTTCAAATTGTCGCCACCAAATATCATCGCCCTGTGTTATGTTTAAAGAAATTAAGTAATGAAGAATCTGCCTAAATGTATGTATGTTTCTCGCATTGTTATAAATCAACGGTAAGCCATCAAATTTTGAATAGTGTAATCTTCCACCAAATATTGACATCTGGAAGCTCTAATTTGGAATTTGCTTTATTATCAATTTCATATTTTGAACACTTTAACAAATTTTTAATAAACAAACTCAACAATTTCAAAGCGAGCAATGGCAACACTGTATGGAAAAAAAATATTTTAATCTCCAGCACGCAAGACTGTGTATTGGAAATTCTAAAGTGTTGACCCCCTTTGGGCGTAATATAAAATCTGAAAGCTTTATGATTCCCCCCCAATTATTTGATTATTAGCTCTTATATTTTTTTTTAATCAAGTGGTAAGTCATTCCTGATTGCTTGTACAGTTCTGTATATGTCTGTAGAATGTTGTACAAGCTCCTCAGGTAGCTGTAGAGAAGTATAATAATTATCTGCGACCAAACAATGATCTTTTGCCTAACAGAAGTTTCATCAATCTCATAAATACATGACTAGACTTGCCAAGATATGCATATTCACTGTCGAGCTTTGTGTCCTTTTTCGTGTAGATGGTGTGTGGAAAAATGTAGCCATAGCATAAATGTTTTTATACTAAACCAAAATCTTTTTAGAGGCATGTATTGGAAGCATCAGGCTTTCATCACGATCGGGGATGTAAAGTTAACAAAACTTGACATTGAGAAACTGGAAAATTGCCAAATTTTGTGCAGCTTTGCATTAGGGTGTGTTTCTAGGTTGACTTCTTCATTGTTCCCAAAATTTGAATATTTTGTTATCATTTGAAATCTGTTGGAGGACATAACTTGGTGAAAGAAGGGAGTTTCAAGGTATGTCTTTTTTAGTTAAAACAATGAGACATCAGACTTCTGAATAATATCCTGTAAAACATGGAGAAACAGAAATATTTTCATTTTGTAATTTTTAGGCATTCCCCTCTTTGATTAGCTTTTTGGCTTCAGATATTGCCTTTCAGTGCATTGTTGTGCATATCTATTAGTCTCTTCCTTAATCGTGTGAATCAAGTTGTCATAAAAAATATGTCAAAATATTGTTTTTCTTGAATAAAACTAGAAGTGTCAATTGTTGTACCCACTTATGGTTGTTGCAGTGGTTCTTGGTGGGGCTGGAGGAAGGTAATTTAAGTGGCATCCAGGTTCGGCATGAAAGAGTTTTATTTTCGCCGTCACTTTCTGAATAGTCATGCTCTTCTGTTGAAATACTGTTATGTCAGCATGAAGAGCCTAAAAGGTATTATTCATCGTTGTCTGATTCCGATTTTGTGAAAATAATGTGGTTTGCATGAAATTTGGGAAGAACTGCAAAATTACAAAAATGGGACAAATAGTGCAGAATTGCTGAAATTTTTGCTGCAAATTATCACCATCTATTGGGAAAATGGTAAATTACATATTATTCATTGGGACAAACTATTTGGGCTTCACAGAATTGAAATACTGATTTTTCCCTTGCCCAAACCGAAAATTGGTGCATCAGTTCGGGCATCACAAGCAACGCGTTAAAGCATTTAGTACCATTTCTTTTTTTATTTAGCTGAATGTAAATTTTAATATCAAATTCTTTGACATACGAAAGGAATTAACTGTGTAGTTGAAAAAACTTGAAAGGTTTCAAAAATGCCCATGACTTATTTTCTTAGTTATAATTTCTGTGTGCTACTACTTTAATAGAGATCTTTTCCTTCAGATGTACTACTTAAATATTTCAAAAGGCATGTGCATATATTTGCTATTTAAGGAAAAAATTTTTGATTGTGCATACAATGAACGGAAAGTTATAAATGTTACTGACAAAAATAGAACTAAATTTTTAGCTTTAAATCAAGCTAAGATTTCTCAATAATGTAAAATTCATCTTTATAAGTTTATTTTCTTAAAAATTGAATCCCATGTTTATTCCCTTTGCTTTCGGTCCAGCATTTTATGATTTTGAAATTATAAGCAAAATTTTGTTTTAAATATTTAGACAGTAGAGGTTGTTTATCTTAAGAGAGGCTTGACCCCTCTGTTTCCATTAACTTTCATATTATGATATAAAATATGATGTGCTAAAAAAGGCTTTCCTGATATCAGTTTTAATTCTATCCCAGGAATTCTTTTTTTTAAATGCTGTTTATTGTTTTACAGGGTGATGCTGAAGAATTTCTTTCATTTTGTAAAGAATTGAATGTAAAAAATGCTAATCCTGTAGAGCTGGATGAAAATCTTCTGAAACGGTTTGCATATGTATGTCAAGGAGAACTTTGTCCCATTCAAGCTGTAATAGGGGGAATTACTGCTCAAGAAATCATGAAAGTAATATTCTGTTTAATCATAGTTTAATGTTTGAATTGCTTAGTTTTCATGCTTTATGTATTTTCTTGTAGTTGCATCTCTTAAGCATTAACTGCCATATATTTTTTTAAATGCTCTTCTGTGGAATAACCTAGTGACAACTTCAAGAGTGTATTTTGCTTGTTTATAAACTTAAGTTTAATTTTAAGCTATAAATTTTCTTTAATTTAATTTAATTTTTCTTTAATTTAATTTAATTTTTCTTTAATGTATGAGAACTATTTAATTTGTGAAGCATCCATTAGCTTAATGTATGAATTTTTATATTGCATTTTTATTTTCAAGATAGTAGCTTATTAATTCCAGAAAACATGTCTTTGTATTAATGTTTTAATTGGTATGTTTATTTCATTTATAATAATAAACCTATTTTTGATGAAATTGAAAAACTTTTAAGAAAATATTAAAACCTTAAAAAAAATTAAGCCTCTGTTATTATCACCTGTATTCAGCTATCTATTTTAAACTGCTTACAGAAAACAAAATCTTTTAATTAAAAAAGTGTTTAGGATGGTTGACTAAAGCTTTTGCTTTGAATCAAAAGTTCATTTAGTATTTTGTCTTCTTATTTAATAGCTTTGATTTTTTTCCCTTAAGTAAAAGAAATTATTTGTCATAGGCTTGTAGTGGAAAGTTTCATCCTATAGTTCAGTGGTTGTACTTTGACGCTTTAGAATGCCTACCTGAAGAAGGAACTGTAAAAGAAGCTTTAGCAGAACCGGTAAAAAGTTTTCAGAATTTAGATCAAATTTCATAAATTTTTAAGTATGAAATTCTAACTTTTTTTTGGTTGTCCTTGAAGCTTGGAATACGTTATGATGGTCAGATTGCTGTTTTTGGAAATGACTTCCAGAATAAACTTTCTAAACTGAAGTACTTTTTGGTGAGTTTTTTTCCATTGTAAAATATTAAAATGTATTGATGTTTTATATTTCATAAATGCAGATTTATTTTCGTACAAAAAATTTTATATTAAATTGTACATTTTTATTTCTTCACATCAGGTTGGTGCTGGAGCAATAGGCTGCGAACATTTGAAAAACATGTCCATGATGGGAGTTGCTTCTTCTCCAGAAGGGAAAATCATAGTTACAGATATGGATCTCATTGAACGTTCTAATTTAAACAGGCAGTTCTTATTTAGGCCATGGGATGTGGGCGTAAGTTGTGTGTCTTTAGTAATGCATTTTATCTTTCTACTAGATCTAAAGCCAGTTATAGTTTAAAAAATAATCTCTTTTAATTTAGCAGAATAATTTTCCTGTTGAGCTGTATGTGTATGCATTATTTATTGCAGATAGTGTGTAGTAGGAAACTGCTAATGAAATGACTAAATTAATGATGCTTTTAGAAGGAGCAATCAGACTTGTGATTCTAGTAATTACTAGTGTTGAATTCGTAGACTGCACTTAACTTTCTTTGGGAGTCAAGAAATGTTCAATAGTATAACAGATACATAGACAAGATATAGTTGTATTATGGTAACACACACATAGACAGGACATGGATTTCTTTGGTAAGTTCTCGGGGAAAAAATATGCGCACACACACACACATATATATATATTTAGCAAAGTCTGGATATACTTTACATCTGAGATAGTTTGTCTGTTCGAAATTTTTAGCACTGTATATATGTGTGTATATTGTGGTGGTTAGTCACAGTGTGTTAGCTGTAGAGGTGGCTTCAGAGCCTGTATTCAAACTTCTTCTCATTGATCCTAACCTCTATGAATCTAAAATCTTCCAATCTCATTGATCCTAACCTCTATGACTGCCATATTTGCTCCTCTTCTGGTGAATAATCCTGTAAGAGGGGAGGGAAAAAAGCCTTTGTAATTGCTTCTATTCACTTTCATTGTTTTTATCAGTGTGCATTAAGCATTCCAGTCTTTCATATCATTTGATTTCAGCACTATCAAGTCCTTTCATTCAGCCATAAGGCAGGTTTTATGAGAGTGCATTAAAAGTGTCTGAGGCTAGCTCTGTTAAATTATTTATCTGAGTTTGAACATTATTTTTCTTCAAAATAGTTGTTAATGTGCCGGTCCCAGCATTCCTGCCTCTACTGGAAAGTGGCATCAAAATCGTGTTATGCAAGTCCATAATTCGGGCTGAATTACAGCAGTGTGAAAATGGTGACTTTTCAGCTGCACCTTTAAAAGTTGAAAAGTCAACAGAAGCTAAATCTGGTAAGTAGACAAATGTGTAAATGATAATATGTTAGAGTTTGTGAGAAACTCTCAAAATGCTCAGTGATAGTGAATTGTTATTGTGGAAAATCCAATCTGTCATGTGCCACCGATCTATTTTCGGCAGATGTTGCTGAACTTCGCAGTAAAAGTATAGTAATGGCAATCTAGTCTTGGTTACAGATATTAAAAATATGATTGTTGTCATCTTTGTCAGGCAACGGCTTATTTTCTTCAAAATGATCAATCAAATGGTCTCAAAATTCAAAAAATCAAAGTGATGGTCTGTTTTACTGCGAAAAAAGCTCTCTACCTTAAGATTATACATGCCGATTCAAAACCGATGAAGATCCTGAATGGTACAGGTGCGTGATTGTTCCCAATATCCTTACGGACATCTATGCACACTGACATGATGTTCATTGTGTATAGCAGTCGGGTACTGGAGGACAGCCATAGTGATGCACTGCATGTTTAATTTTTGCATTAGGATTAGCTGCACTGAATTATGTGGCAAATCAACACTGTATGCAGTATAGTTGATGATCCACGTACTCAAGTTCCTGAACTCATTCTATATTTTTACAGATGATACATATCATCATAATTTTTTCTGTTAAAATTACCCATAGCAATTGGAATATTGCACATGATTTATTGCCTCTCATAATAAGCTTGTTTGGTCTCTGTGTCTAATTTGTCCTGTTCTGCAGTTTCATATTGGCTCATTGTAACACTTTTCTGACTGTGATATTCCATTCACATATGGCCATAGAAACATTGCTATAACAACTTTGATGTTAATACAGCAATGTTTTGAAACATAACAGCCTTATCAAAATTGAAGCAAACTGCAAGAGCAATTCTATTGCTAGTCGTTGGCTTAATGCGGAGCTAATCTGGGAATTTTTTATACACAGCTGTATTTTTGTATTTGCATCTCCCAGTTTGACTGCAAACGAAAGCTGAATTGTTCATTCAAGAATATTATGAATTTACAATTTTGGGTTGAAAAAATTGCAGAATTCAACTTTAAACTTGACATTTTTGTGGTTTTTTGCTATTGCATATTTGTCGAAGTAGAAGAAGCACTACTCTTATTCATACATCTTTTTCACAGATTTAAAACATGCAGATTGAACTTATTGTACTTGTATCTTACATTTATCTTTTTATATGTAAATAGTCCAGTAGGTAGCATACTTAATGTAACTGAGGATTTCATAAAATAAGCTTTTCAGTTCTGGATAATATCATTTATTGTTAGCTGAATTATTTAGAAATTAATATTACAACATTTATATGTAAAGCTATTTTATCGTAAGAATTAAATTTTTGCAACTTAAGTAAGTTTTTTACTTCAGGAGATGAAAGCTGTTGTTGCTGGGAAAGCTGTTTTGAAAATGAATCCAGATGTGAATGTTGAAGCTCATCAACACAGAGTTGGTCCTGAAACTGAAATGGTTTATGATGATGATTTCTTTGAAAGCTTAGATGGAGTTGCAAATGCTTTAGATAATATAGATGCAAGTATGTTTTTTGAAGGAATTAAAATTTGTTTTATGCATTTTAAAGCCTGTAACTTTTTTTTCAAAAAGAATTCAATTTAAAATAATGGGGAAATTTTTACTTTTAAATACAGGTTCATAGCGGTTTGAAATAGATGTAATACCAGCTAAAAAATTCAGTTTCGTCACATGCATATTCATATTTTATTCTGTGAAAAATAAAAATCTAATGTAGCATGAATGAAAATTGTAATGAAATATATGGTGATTACAAAGGTTGATTAATGTGGTATTATAAAGCTTGGTATTTTTTTCAACTAAAACAATTTTTAATTGCAGTTGATTCTCATTATATGAAACTCGGATGTTGAAAATTTTTCCATTAAAGTGCAGTAATATACATAAAATGTAAAAAGTACAACACTCTTTCACATCTGTGCTGATGAAAAATTTCTTTCCCTGCTGCGACCTGCAGTGCTATGAGCTTTTATCCAATGATCGTTTGGAACTCAAGCAAAGTTTCTGATTTGGAATATTCCAATTGTATTGTGGCAGCTTACTTTCTTGCTTGCCCTTCCCTATCTATCTACCTCCTGTTTGCTGCTTTCCAGTATCTTCCATTGTTCCATAACTGCACATATAAAATTTTGTGGTGTAGATTGCACCTATTGCACTGTGCCTATCATGAAGCCATGCCTTAATAGATTAGTCATCAAATAATAAAGCTGTACTGCGATTATCCGACTATTTGTAGTTCAACAATTCTGTTAAGTCATCTGCACAATTAGTATTTCAGGTACCTTCTGATTTCCACTCTGGCTGTGACTGAAAATTGTTTTATTGCTAAGTGCTCACCATACCATTTTTCAAAGCATCACCTATATCCATATATATATATATATATATATATATACACACACACATATGCATACACTAAGATTATGGCAAAGTCTTGAGGACTATCTGCATAAGGGCTGGAATGCCTTCATAGAGGACTTTATAAGGAAAACTTGGCTCATATACATGTTACATGAGGAAAACCATGAAAATGGCCATGCGGCAGCATTTGAACTACTAGTGTTTACTGACTTTTACCTTTTGGCTGCTGGTAAGCCCTTTGGTGGGACAGAAGTTCCATGCTATTTGATTTCCCCATTGCAAAGAATATCAGCTGTGATGGATAACAGGATTCATATGGTCCTTAAGTTTTTTGGAATCGATTTTTGGTCCTTAAAAAAAGTGCTTAGTTTTAATCATCTGAAATTTTTTTTTTTTTTACTTTCATTTTGAGTGTGAATCAGCATTTTGGAGGAATATTTTTGGCGATTTGCTGACAAATATGGTTATCTTTTGAATGGGTAAATGCATTTATGGGTTATAATTTGTTCCTATTTCTAATATATAAATGGTGGGTGGGATAGAGTTTCTGAGCAAGAAGTGAAACATAGGCATTTTGAAATTATTTCATTTTGTCTAATGAAGAGCTCTTAAACAAATTTTCACTTTTGGAGATGTGAATTCTTTTACTAAACGGTTTGGCGATTTTAAGATCAGTTTCTATAGAAAATTTTTAATTCAGAGATCTGGGAATATTTCCACGATTTTTATAGAACATTGTAACATTGATAAATTTCATTTAAATGATGGTAATCTGTTGTAATTATATCTAAGAAATAACATTAAAATAAAGCATTTTTATTTTTCACTATTATAAAGTTCAATTTTGGCCACTTATTATACAATATTTTGAATCTAAAAAATAAGCAAGGTATAATGCTATTACACACAATTTACGAAACGATTCTTAGGAATAGCAAAATAGCTATGTAATTAATTCTTTAATTTTTTTCATGGCAAGAGTTTTCCCATGTAATTGTCTCAGAATGTGCATCATTTTTCTCTATAGATTTAGTTTTACACTTTTTCCTCCTCTCTCTCTTTTATATATATATTTCTGGTTATTTGCTGTTACAGAATTGGTAGGGGTAATTTTTCTTTGGGATTTTAGACATTGCAGCTTGGAAAGTTTAGAAGGATTTGAAGGCAAGATTTATAGACCCACGATTCTAGAAGATTCCAGGAAAATGTGACAAAATGAAAAATGTCTCCATGGTATTAATACGTAATTTCTTACTTTTTGGAGAACGTCTAGAAGAACTATGAAAACATAATAGTTGAATGTTTTACTTCTGATACTAGAATTATTTTCTTTTCTTCATTTTCTCTACACAAGATATGGACAGGCATTATAGAAAAGACGTTTTTTCTTAATAAAGAAATTGAAAACTGACAATTTAAAAGATTCATCTAATATGTCTTAATGCGTCATACATGGGGCTGACACTAAACATTTTCTTACCTGATGCAATCTCTGTGGATTCTAAATTCTGCTGCCTGGTGTCTTTCTAATTTCTGCTTCCAATGCCTGTTCTAAATTGTAAACGTTTGCCATTTCTAGATTTTGTTGCTCGGTTCTAAAAATTATGCCACAGTAGCTCTGTAATCGGACCATACCAAAAATATATTTCATATTTCTTCTGAATTTTCATGTTACTAAAGAAATAAAATTAGCAGCCTTTTATACACTTTAAATGCATTTAGTTTTTTTTATAGATTAACAGATTCCTTAATTAAATCCAAAAATTTTTAAATTAAAAGGAAATGTGGGAGAAAGAAACTGAATACATAAAAAAAAAAAAAAAAAGAAAAGAAAAGAAAAGAAAAGAAAATTATTCTTCAAAGTTTTGTATAGTTATTACGTAATTTACCCAGTTGTTTACAATTTCAGCTTTTTCTATAATTTCCCATTTCTATTTTCTTACCATAATGCATATCACTTAGACAGTTCACTTAGGTTTTTGGAATGTAAGACAAGAGTTTATCCACTTGTTCCCTTTATTAGTTCCTGCCATCGCTGATAATTTATAATTATTCGTCTTTGCTTTACTGCTGCCGACATTTGAATTTGTTATGACGATAAAGTTACTGAGCTAGCTTAAAATGAAATTAAATTGTATAATCTTTGACCACAAGTCCATATTTTTAGTTGGAATTTGACTCTTGTGTAATTACATCACCACAAGCTGTAATTGACTTTGTTAGCATAAGAACATGCCTTTATGTTTTAAGTTCCTTTTTAAATAAGAAGCTTATCTAAACCTTTGTATAGCGATAACTTGCTTCACATCTGTCGGTGGGTGGTGGGCTTTAACTTTTACCAGATCAAGTAAACCCTCATAGGTACATTGTGGAGAAGTTGACAGGTTGGGAGAATAAAACACGCAGAAACTAGTGCGAACGTTGTTTTGCATATTGAGACAAATTTCTCATTGTTAGAAAAGATGCTTAGAGAGAGGGAAATCTATATAAATTAGCCAAAATGTTTGGGAAGGCTTCAAAGTAAAGATTCGTAAATATTTTGTTGAGTGATGTTGTTACAAAAATAAAAATGTTTTGTAGCTTTTAATGTGTAATTATTTTTTATCTCGTTTAAGAATCAATGTCTTAAATTATATGTATTTTGAATTGTGAAATTTTATTAAATTGTGATTTTAATAGGGCTTTTTTTAAATATTGTTAAAAAATAAAATGTAATAGTGGCCATTTAAATTCATAATGACTAAGGTTTCCTAATTTGATAACTTATAATTGCTTATCCTTAAAAATTATCTCTGCATATTAAAGCGAGTTATTGCCTTTCATTAACCCTTACATGGTTAATGAAAGGCAATAACTTACAAGATAAAACACAAAAATGTAAAGATTCATGTAAAACTTATTCTTCTAAATCTATATAAAAAGTCTTTTCTAGAAAGAAAAAATGCATATTTCAGTTCTCCAATATATATAGATTGAAAATATGCAAAACAATACGCAATTTTTTGAAGCAATTCCTGTCCACAAATTGAGCAGTTAGAGAGTTAAACAGATTTAAGAAGTGTATATATAATTTGCCTTGAGCTATGTAATGAATACTTCCATTTATGATTGGATTGTTGAACTAATATGAATATGCTTTGAAGACTTTTATTAATATTGACAAAAGGATGAAACATTTGGGTTGTTTTGGATGAGACTATCCTGTCAAAAACAGAAGCTATAGTCCACCCTAGAACAGAACAGTTCAGACCAAAGTGTATATTTTGCAATGGCCTATCCCTGATGAAGTCGCCTTTTGGAATGTTGAAGAAAGCATTTCTTGAGAAAAGGGTTCATTATGTGTAGGAGTTTTCTATGAGACAGATGTTAATGGTGAAAGCAGAGTTGCCACGCTACTGGGAAAAGTCGGAAGATTCAAAAATTGACCAGAAGCTCAGAGAATTTAAATATGTTGGTCAAAATCTGGAAAAGTCGCAGAATTTCATATTCCCCCCCCCCCCCGAAAAAGATTTTTACACCAGCGTTGTAAGCAATCATTTTGGCAAATTATGTATTGGGGTGAATGATATAATTGTACTTGCTGTTAAAAAAATCTGAAATGTTTCAGATTTTAAATTACGTCCAAAGGGGCGTTTTTTTAACGTTTTGAGTGTTACCTTTATTTATTAAATATCATGTTCTTTGCACTTAAACCATAAAATTCAGTTCAAGAGCAATATCGCAAAATAATGTTAAATTAAGCATATCTTTAGAATTTCCGATATACACAGTCTCGCGAGCTGGAGATAAAAAGTATTTTTTTTTTCTATATAACGTTGCCATTTCTCGCTTTTAAAGCATTGAGTTTGTAAATCAAAAATTCGTTAAAGTTTTACAAAATATAAAATCTATAATAAAACAAATTCGGGATTTCAGATGCCCATATTCGCAATAGGATTTCGTCATTCAAAATTCTATGGCTCTATGTACCATTGTTTTATCACAATGCGAGAAATAGACAATCATTTATGCAGATTTTTCATTATTTAATTTCTTCAAATACAATGCAGGACTCTAACATTTTGTGGCAACAGTTTGAAAAGTGAACTGACATTTATGAGTCCGACGCAAAATCGCAAAACAAAAACAATAGTCCTTCAGGGACAAAGCCCCTTTGGACTAAAAAAGACATCAATACCCGAGTAATTGGGGTGCTCAAAAACGTATGTGCTCCATTTGCAATCTAAAAGTATTGCCAGGTTTAGTCATGCATTTGTTCCCTAATTCCTTACACTGTAAATTTGAAAATGAGTATTATTTGCCCAGTAGGACATGAAATCTAATCTCTGGGACGTATGTGCCCATTAGGACCAAAAGGGTTAAAATTTTATAGTAAATTATACTGCTGAAGAAGTTAATTTTTCAAAGTCCTTTTGAACGGGGAATTATTTTTAGCAGTTTCAGGCAATGGTGAGATGACATGTAATGTTGTTTTTACCTTTTATGTTCTGTTTGCATTATGCTGCATATAATAATCTTAAAAAAACTGCAGAAATGTTTTAACATTTTCTAATATTTTTTTAATTTTTAAAAGGAACTTACATGGACAGGAGATGTGTATATTACCGAAAACCACTGCTCGAGTCTGGAACATTAGGGACTAAAGGGAATGTGCAGGTAAATATTTTTTGGAATTTTTCTATTTCTTAATATATCTGAAAGTGCATAATTATATCACATGATTAATATTTGTCTTGAATGCACTAATTTACCTTGAAAATAGTTTTAATTTTCCTTAACATCTAATCTGCCTTTAAAAATTAATATAGTGTTATTCAATAAAATATCCTTTGGGAATATATGTTAAGATCTGACACTAACATTGGGTTTATCCATATGTAATCATTATTTTCTAGGTTGTGATACCATTTCTTACAGAATCATATGCTTCTTCTCAAGATCCACCTGAGAAATCTATTCCTATATGCACTTTGAAAAACTTCCCAAATGCTATTGAACATACTTTGCAGGTATGAGAAAAACATTTTATGTAAATATTTTTTAAGGTTTGATTGGAATAATTTTATGGATTTGTTTTGTTAGAAATATTCTGTTGGCTATTAGTGAGTAATATAAGTCTTTGAAGGAACATTTCTGTGCATCTGAAATTTACACTAAATATAGACCGAAGTAGAACATGCAGATTATTAACAATTAGTTCACCAGGTATTTTTTCAACTGACCTGTTCCATATTTACATGTTCCTGGAACATAAACTTTACTGAAGCGTCATTGACTGCAATGTCCAACACTGCCGTCAATGAGGCTTCAGTAAAGTTCCAACACTGCTGTCCATTATAAATCTATTTCAGTCTGCCAGGCCATGTGAGCAGTAGTTATTGCCAGCCATGATGCTGTGTGCAGTATTACCTAAATTTTGATAATTTCATTCTTGCATTATCAGATATAAGTGGTTTCACCATAAGTTGAATGAAATAAGTTGGGGATTTATTTTATTCTTGTTTTCTTTGATAATAGTGTTATAAATCGGGGTTTTATTTATGATAAAGTGAGTTTAAGAATGTATTAACCCTCCAAGGGCAACGGGATATACCCTGAAATTTTTAAGTTCCTAAAAATATATCGAATAAATATTTTCTTGGTTTAAAAACATATTCTTAATATATGCTGCACAAAAAAAGGGGGGGACAGTTCTATTTATCCCGTTCTACTAGGCCGGTTGACATAATTCACCTTGCGTTTTCCATGTCTCGAAAGTGCGATTTAGGCTACATATATTTATATATATTGTTCTAACATAGGTATTTTGACAATTCAACTTTTCTGAAATGAAGCACCAATTTTTTTCCCAATATTTGAATTCTACAACTCAAATTATGCCTAGATATTAAATTTTGTAATTTAGAAATTAAAAAATTTATGTTGCCTCTTTTTTTTTCTCAGTTTGCGCCACTTGGTGAATTTCTTAATTTATAGCAACCTATTTTCTTTCCCTTTTTTCATTGTCCACGATCGGAAAAAAGTCATCGTTCATACTTTCAAGTAATTTTAACAAAGTGTGTAAACCAAATTTTCTTTATTTTCGCTTATACACCGAATTTCAAAATGCTCTAAAATGTAAATTCACATATATCTTAGGAAATTTTAACTAAAAAACTCCAATTTTTTTTTCCAGTGTAATTATAAAACATGTCTTGCTAGCACTCAGTAGGTCTGGATCTTTCATCCTGGTGAGGGCATTGTTGATTTTTCGTATTTCTTCTGAAAATAAACCTAATGACTCTGAGGAGTGACCTGTACCTCATTTTTGAAAAATTAAATTTTTATTCTAATATTTAGAATCAGAAGATTAGATTTCTTAGAAGATTTTGCAAAAAATATGTATTGGATTGTAGAAGTAAATATTTTTTTTTTTTTTCTGTTAGTGGGCAAGGGATGAATTTGAAGGACTTTTCAAGCAAGCAGCTGAAAATGCTTATTTGTACCTCACGTATGTATCATTCATAAAGAATTTTGAATTTTAATTGTGTAACTTCAAGAATTTGTATGTAATTTTGAATTAAGTTTATTTTTTAATAATATAATAAATCTTTTTTTTTAGAGACCCTACGTTCATGGATAGAACTCTGAAACTTGCTGGTAATCAGCCGGTAAGCATTCCTATTTATTCATAAAACTGTATTTAAAAAAGAAAATCATAAATTTTTTCTTTCTTTCACACTGCATTCTTTTCACACTGCTTATATAGCTGGAAGTATTGGAGACTGTTAAAAGAGTTATTGTAGATGACCGGCCTGAATTGTTTGAACACTGTGTTACTTGGGCTCGTTTGCATTGGGAAGAACAGTACCATAATCAAATCAGCCAACTTCTTTACAATTTCCCTCCAGATCAGGTAAAGTGATTATCATATGAGGTGTGTGTGTCCGTCAACCTTGTAAATGGTTGTTGTCTGTATGGGTGTTATGGGTAAAATAGATGTCACTTTCTCTGTGTAATTTGTGTGGAAGTGTTTATATTTATAATATAAGTAATCAATGTATTAATAAATTTAAGGAAAAATTAATCTGCATTTCAGGTTACCAGTTCTGGTGCTCCATTCTGGTCAGGCCCTAAACGGTGCCCGAAGCCCCTAAAATTTGATGTTAATAATGTGAGTTTTCATTATTTAAAAAATGTCTGTTCAATTGCTGCTTTTTAAAATATATTGGTTCTCTTCACTGTTGTTTATTTGTTCAGCCAGCCTGAAAAAATAGCTGGATTTTTAGTCTGTATATCACACAGCTGTATTTTAACATAGTATAATCTAGAATACATTTGACGAGTGCTGTGTGTTACCATTTTAAAGCATCTTAGCCTTCATGAACTTAAATTTGTCAGCTTATGAATTGCACGAATGAGAGAAAAACAGTTGTTTGGTAGCTATATTGTGCAGATAAAAATTTTTATTATCCTACATTGTTTATTGAAAATACATAATTTTTTAAGCCTTATAGATTTAATCAAGAAAAAGTTAACTAATTACACAAGAAATTGTACTTCATTTCTCAGTATGTTAAATTCATAATTTATCATAATTTCTGCTTTTATGCAAAATTCATGAAATATTGTCTGTTTTATTCAATGACTTTCCCATACACAATCGTTTTATTGTAGGTGTTTTAGATTGTGATTTACAGTATTAGTATTTTGTTTTTTAATTTTAGGCATGTGACTATGGCAGAGTTATTGTTGGTAATTTAGTTCAGCTGTTCTCATCTAAAATTCCATTGCTCGAATGATCACGTCAAATGGCAGTGCATTAAAAAATTGACTGTTTGCTTGTATTTATATATTAATCTTGCATTATTTGTCAAGGTGTATGGTTGATAAATGCACAGTAGTAGTTCAGAATTGTTGGGAAAAAGAGCAAAAGATATTTTTATAAAAAATATTATTAAAAAAATATGTATTAAATCAAAGATTAAATGGCATTCAAAACATAACTTTGATGTAGAAATAATTTGAAATTTTTATATTTTTTTATGGGGCAGAAGTGCTGTTGCCTGAATAGAAAATCTATTACTTTCATGTTGAATGTTCCATGTATTTGTTAAGTCTGGTGCTTAAATATGTGTTCATTTTCCTGACATTTCAAGGTTTAATAAATATAAAGCAACTTTTTTAAAATGAGAATATGAATGAGGAAAAGTGAGAATTCTAATATGAGAAATTGTTTGCTGCAGAAGAAGGAAATAAAGTTCTGTATTTGGAATTTAGAACTTTTTTGTTATGGGAGTGAAAGGGATTATATTTAGGTGTCAAAAAAAAATCATGGCAGAAATTACTACCTGAAAAAGTTTAAAATGGATTTTTCACATTGGAAAATGCTTGTAGTGCAGTTTCTATGCAAGTTAACCTCTTAAGATGATGCACGAGAGACATAGTTCATCATTTGGGCTACATACAACAAATACTCACCGATTTTCCCAACTGCATTTAGATGTGCAGATATATATATTTTTTTAAATATCAGATACCATTTAAAATGTCTTCAAAAAGAATTTTGAGCTGTGATGAGGGTAGTGAAAGTTCTGCTGACATTGTAATGAATAATTTGATAGATATTTTAAATAGTGACACAAGTGATCCTGCACAAGAACATTGTAATTGGCTGGTTAGTGAAGATGATAGTGACAAAAGCTACAGAAGTCATCAGTTATGGATTTGGAAGTGAAACATTGATGAACCAAAAATCTGAAATTACATTTAGACCTCTAGAATAAAATTGTCAACTTTCAGTCAGTGAAAACAAGAAAGAATTCGACATTTGGAATGTAATATTTGATCATATATTTTGTGAAAACATTGTCGTAGAGATAAAAAGATTCGCAAACCCTAGCAAACAATAAGACAAAAAAAAAAAAAAAAAGAGACAAGACTTCATTTCCTGTTGACTCTGATGAATTGAAAATATATTTTTATTTTGCGTTATGTGTAATAACGGTTGAAGTTTGACAAACTAACATTTCAAATTTTTGGTCTAAGAGGTTATAATAGGAAGACTGGAAAGTAATGTCGCTTTCTTACATTAAATTCAAATGAATAAATTTGTAAGTTTTTATTTTTAATCAATAATATAATCACCCTCGTTATCAACCTTTTGCCATCTTGTATGCAGATTTCAATCCCAGACCAATAAAAAGCAATTGGTTTTGAGTAAAATATCTCGAGATGGCATTTTGGACATCATCCAAATTTTTTACCACTAAAAAAATGTTGTAGGGATCCGACTAAATGGAAATCCAATGCTGGGATATCGGCCGAGTATGGCAGTACCTCCCACCCCGGTTCATTATATTTTTCTAGTGCGGTCTTGCATTGTCGTGTTGCAGAATAACATTTTTTCTGTTTACAATTGATATTTTGTGATTAAAGATTGGTTCACTCCATCCAATTAGTAGAAACTCCAATATTCAGAAAAGCTCTGCCATTCAACAGATTTCTGCAAATAAGTTTGACTAACAATAGAGATAAATTATGCAAAATAAAACCTGTGATAAATTTCAATTCAAGATAAATATTTTTTGTTTATTTTATCAGTTGATAGTAATTATTTATCAAATATTTTGTAAATTAAGATTAGTTTTACCGTACACGTGCATTTACATACCAAAAGACAAGTTCAGATTTGTCTGGTCTTTCACTGGTAGTTTTCAAATGGTCAAAAAGTACATTTAGAAACTACCAATGGTAATGTTCCCTTGATCAAAAAACTTGTAGCTAAGAAATGAAGACAAAGGTGAAGTATTAACAACATTTAACAGTATTGAGCTGTCTGTTTGATTACTTTAAAATAGCAGTCAGTTCTTTCATTTTGACAAATTTTGAAAAATTCAAAAATATTCCATTTTACTTGAGCTTTCCAGTTAGTTCAATTGCCAGATAATTGTGCCTTAACTGTAATTAAGCACATCAGTGCTACCATTGCCTTGTAATCTTGGCTTGTAAGGCAGGGTATCTGATCAAATAATAAAAGTAAAATGTGTAAATATAAATTGAAATTCATTCACAAAATAACAATTCTTTCAAAATTTGATTAGTTGATATTCATTCAATGCTGCTTTTCCTATATGCAGTTGATATTCCTATATAATGAATGAACCTTTTTGGTCCCATCCAATTTCATGTGTACTTTTTGTTATAATGCTATACTGAACATCCAACAGGGTTGCCACGCTACCTGGAAAACCGGAAGAATCGGAAAAAGTCAGGGAATTCGGAAATTTACCAAAAAATTCAGGGAAAAATTAGGGAATTTCATACAACAATCCCGCCTAGCGGTAACATCGCCGAACACTGGTAGTTCGGTCCAAGTTTCGAATCCCGCGAACGGGCTGGCTGCATGGCATTTTCGTGGTTTTCCCCATGTGTAACGTGTATACGAGCCAGTTTCCTTTAGAAAGTCCTCCACGAAGGCATCCCTCCCTTAAGGCAGATAGCCCTCAAATGCTTTGTCGTAATCTAATAAACTAAACCAAACCATACAACAATCCTGCCAAAAAAGCTAGTTTTGCACTAACGTCGGAAAAGATAACTGTTTTGGCGAATTGTGTATCACGCGAGTGTCATTCGGGCAGCTGGCATAGAGCCAATTTTCGCAGCTCCAATTTGATTATCTTTTAGAAAGGCACAGCAAGTTTCCCGCAACTTTTTGGTTTCCAGTAACCTCGAGAATTGCATGTGCAGTGCATGAACTAACGAAACTACCTGTTCTCGTATAAAACAAAATGGGTTTAATCCAAGTATATGGTACCATGGAGGTTAGAATCAAAGAATGTGTATTGTAAAGAAGGAAAACCTCTCTGCAACAGACGTGGCTCCGTTCCATCATAGAGGGAAACAGCTGCGCACGCGCGATGTATCTGTCGCCAAAGCTCGAAACCGGTGTCGAAGTTCGAAGGTCATGTTATCAAGAGTTCATAAAATGAATATCATTTAAAATTTCTTTAACCACTTGCACTAAAAAGACGTGCCATGCATGTCGAGATGCTTTTGTCTCAAACCGCGAGCTACGTGAACACGACACGTCGATAGGCATTTATAGCAGAAATGAAAATAACGTGGAGCATACGTTGCCTAACAACGAGGTTGTTTATTTCTGGAGTTATTGCACTCGCAGACGCAGAGCGGTGTAAATGAGACACTTTACTGCTTGTTATATTGTAGTGCACAGCACCGCAACCGTGAAGTTTAGTCGTAGTGCAAGTGGTTAAACTCTAAAGGAAAAGAAAATAGTTTTTGGTGCAAGTAAATTAATTCATGGATTAGTCATTTTAAGGAGGGGGGGGGGAAATACAAAAATCTGTTTTTAAAATTATTGCGAAAAATTCAAGAAGAAACTTTCTTTGATGAACGTTTCTTCTTGGATTTTTCGCAACTATTTAAAAACAGATTTTCTTAGTTTTCTTTTTTGTCAAAGGACGTTTCTTCTTAACACGTGTTTCTCAATTTCCTGTACACATAGCAGAGAGGGAAATTCTGGCCGCTAGGTTCTCCCGTTAAATCTCTTGGCCAATTTTCCCTCCGCATTCTAGTGGTGTAATAGCATTCTACGTGTATGGAACCTTTTCTTCTTTACATAGACGTTCTTTGGTTAGAATAATCTCCATGTATGGTACAATGGGATTTTGCATGATGATGAGCAGTAAACGGGTCATTTTGGTCTTGGCGACAATTTTCAAAATCGTGCCAAGGCTTTACCGTATACTAGAATTTTACTGCAAAATCTTTTTAAAATAAATACCTTGTCATTTTGCAGTAAAATAAAAAAAAATAGTAATCAGTCATCTAGGCTAACCATGTAATATAACTATATTCCCTAAAATATCGTTGATTATTCTAATTCAATTTTTAAGTAATTATCTTTATTTTTATGTTATTCGTATCATTTAATGTTGCTTCTTCCCTCTAAATTTATTATTAGTAAATAATATTTCCAAATTTCAGGAAATTGTATGGTGACATACCATCATGAAATTTAATGCATATATTTTTTCCTTATGTATGTTGCGAAATAAATATAAAATACCTCAATTTATTAAAAAATATCATTAAATAGATTTCTTTCTTTCGTTTAGTTGCGGGGAATGTCTGCAAAAAAGGCCTTATTTTATTCCAGATTGGGAAGATTCTAATCTCAATCTTCAGTGGAGAAAACAACTCCTATTATAATTATATTTGTGTTTTCAAGTGTTAAGGTGCCTTTTAAGAATACACCTCACACAAATTAAATTTACCTAAAATCTAACCTAACTTTTAGCATTGCGTTGTGATTTATAAGAACCAGATTAGCCTCGTGTTGAACTGGGGATGATCATGAGTAATAATTAAATAAAACGTACAGTTGGTTATCCAATGTATATATCTTAAATTTTATTAAGTTTTTAAGTGGAAAAGTAAACAAAATTATCAAACAAAGTGTACCAAGAATAATTAAGAATAAATGTCCTCTGGGATTTATTGAATAATTAAGTGAATTTGCTACTCAGTACAAGTAATACCATAATTAATTTACCTCTTAGCACAGCCAACGTACATTACGCGGATAGACTGGCATTTTCTCGAAACATATCTGGAAAACCTGGAAAAGTCAGGGAATTTCATTCTCATCTTTGAGTGGCAGCCCTGCTGGAAAAGTCAGGGAATTTCTTTCTCCTGTTTGAGTGGCAACGCTGATCCAAAAATATGAAAAGTGGATATACAAGCTCGGGGTTCGTACAGTCCTTAAAAGACCTTAAATTTTCTGGAATCGATTTTTGGTCCTTAATTTTGGCCAAAATCAGTAGAACGTCCTTAAATTTAATCATCTGAAATTTCTGTCTGTTTTTATGACTGCCATTTTGAGTGTGAAATAGCATTTTGGAGGAATAATTTTGGCGATTCACTGATGTATATATGGGGTATAATTTGTTTCTATTTCTAATATAAATCATGGGATACTCTAGTTTCTAAGCAAGAAGTGAAACATAGAGCATTTCAAAATTAATTTTCCTAATAAAGAGCTCTTAAACAATTTTCGCTTTTGGGGTGTGAATTCTTTTATTGAACGGTTCTAAATTTGGCGACTTGTCAACTTTTTGGCGGTTTTTAGATCATTTTCTATAGAAAATTTTTAATTTCGAAATATGAGAATTTTTTGATGATTTTTTTAAACTTCATAACATTGATAAATTTCATTAAAATAATGGTAATATATTGGAATTACATTTAAAAAATAACATTAAAATAAAATATTTTTATTTTTTGCTGTCATATTATAAAGTTTCATTAAGGCAACTTATTATACAGTATTTTGAATCTGAAAAATAAGGTATAATGCTATAAAGCATAATTTACGAAATGGCTCTAAGCAAAAGCAAAATTAGCTATGTAATTAATTAAAAAATATTTAATTTTTTTCATTGTAAGTGTTTTTCCCATGTAATTCTCAGAATATGAGTCAGTTTTCTCTATAAAATTAATTTTACACTTTTTCCCCTGCTTTCTCCCCCCAAAATCTTTCTGCCTTTTTGCTATTACAGAATTGGTAGGGATAATTTTTCTTTAGTATTTTTGACACTGCAGCTTGGAAAATTTAGAAGGATTTGAAGGCAAGATTTATAGACTCACTATTCTAGAAGATTTGAGAAGTATATGACAAAATGAAAAAAAATCTCCACGGTATCAACGCGTAATGGATGTATTTTACAGAATGTTTGCGATAAATTTCTTACTGTTTGGAGAACGTGTGGAAGAACAATGAAGACATGAATAATATTTGAGTCTTTTTATTCCTGATACTAGAATCTTTTTCTTAACATGTTTATCTTCCCCCTATTTTCTCTACTTTTCACTAGGCACAGCATGGAAAATATCAAAAATGCTTCTAATCGTATCACTTGTGCAGGCATATTATAGAAAGAGATTTTTTATTAATAAAGAAATTGAAAACTTACTATTTAAAAGATCCATCTAATATGTTTTAATGCATCATACACTTTTTCCCATTTGATGCAATCTCTGTGGATCCTAAATTCGACTGCATAGTGCCTTTCTAAATTTTGCTTCCAATGCCTGCTCTAAATTCTAGAAGTTTTGCCATTTCTAGGTTTTGTTGTTTGGTGTGTTACTAAATTCTAAAAATTCTGCCACACCAGCTCTGTAATCATATTTCTTCTGAATTTCATATTAATGAAATTAGTCACTTTTTCTATACATTCTAAATGCATTTAGTGTTTTTTAGAAAAACAGAAATCCTTGATTAAATCCAAAAATTCTACAATCAAAAGGAAACATGCTGAAGAAAGAAACTGAATACATAAAGAAAATTATTTTTCAAAGATATGTGCAGTTATTAATATGTAAATTACCCAATTGTTTATGATTTCAGCCTTTACTATAATTTTCCATTTCTGTTTCTTCATATGATAGTTACTGAGCAAAATTAAATTGTATAATCTTTGACCACTAGTCCACATTTTTAGTTTGAATTTGACTGTCGTTTAATTACATCACCCTGAGATGTAATTGACTTTGTTAGCATCAGAACATGCCTTTACGTTTGTTCTAAGTTCTTTTTAAATATGAGGTTTATTTAAACCTTTGTCTGATATTGTAGTTACTTTCAGACATTGCAATAATATGCCTCATGTCTATCGGGGATTTTTGACTATTTAACTTTTACCAGATCAAGTAAACCCCCATACGTACATTGTGGAGTGGTTGACAAGTTAGGAGATAAAGCACGCAGAAACTAGCGAAAGCGTTGGTTTGCATATTGAGACAAATCTCTAATTATTGTTAGAAAAAATACTTAAAGAGAAGGAAATCTATATAAACTAGCCAAAATGTTTGAGAAGGCTTCAAATTAAAATGACAGATAAATATTTTGTTGAGTGTTGTTGATACAAAACATAAATGTTTTGTAGTTTTTAATGTGTAATTATTCTAATATTGTTTAAGAATCAGTGTGTAAATTACATGTGTTTTAAACTGAAATTTTTTTAAATTTTAATAGGGCTTTTTAACCCTTTTGCCATCCTCTCCTGTCCACGAAAATTTCTCTCCAGTGGCCGTGTTTTTTAGAGTGTCTAATGTTGTTTTCTCTGTACATCATAACTTTCGTAGTGGATGAATGTCAATGAATATTAAGTAAAATTATAAGGAAATAAAGCATAATGGAAAAAATATCTCTGCTTATTTCTAACAGCAGGATAGTTTGATAACATCTGTTCCATGTGGTCAACTCCTCCCGTTTTGTTGTTGTAAGATTTTACAATTATTGGTTTTTTTTTACTGTTCTTTTCCTTGTTCCAACATCAATCATCGAGTTATTATGGACTGTACTCATCAAACATATGTCCTTCTTGTCTTTCCCATTCACAACCTCATTTGTTCTCTTTTTCTGCTGAGTAGACGAAGCCATCTCTTGCTGTCTTGTATCTTATGTAAAATGGCGCAAATATTCATAAAACACAGGGCAAATTAAATTAGAAATAGAATGCTTGATTAGTGCTGCCCTCTAGGAGGTATTAGAACGAACAAAAATAAAAACTCAAACAAGTAAACATTTAGAAAGTGTTTTAAATGTTTAAAAATTTTAAAATGTAGAAGAATGCTTGTAGCACATTACAGCCACCCTGTGGAAGTTTCACTTGAACGCGCTAAATGCGTTACGGACGACGAAAAGGTTAACAAATATTGTTAAAAAATAAAATTTAATAGTGCCCATGTTAAGCCATGATGACTAAGGTTACCTATTTACCTAATTTAATTATTTATAACTAACTGCCTACTCTTAATTATCTCTACATATTAAAGTGAGTTATTGTCTTTCATTAATACTCACTGTGCACAAGATAAAACACAAAAATGTAGAAATTATTCTAAAGTAAGTAAACTTATTCTTTCGATCTAGTGAGACTTAAAATAATACGAAACAACTTATCACCTGTGGTGCTTTAATGGCTTATTTGAACCTGAATGTATATTAACTGGGTTACAACCTCCTGGAACTCTGCACAAAGCTATGACACTAACTGCATCAAACAGAGCCTGACAAACTTTCTGCACTTGCCAACCATGCCTACATCAGGCCTTTCAGGTTTGTTTGAATCAACAGGTCTCTTTAGACAAGCAGCAGGGGTGACAACATTCAGTCTCTTGTTATGAATCATGCTGATTATGATCTTACTTCTCATTTTAATCTATTCCAGTTGACATAAAATCTCTAGACCAGCAATTCTCAACCTTTTGACTAACCTGTGCATTCTAAACAAAAATTGAAAATATTTAGTACCACCACCATTCTTGAACAAAGCTCAGATCGCATAAATTTACAAGTGTTAGAGAGAAAACTCAATCAGGATGTTGGGGTTTTAATTTTTGAAATAAATAGTTAAAAATACTTTGCTTCTTTGTGTACCACCTATTTTTACTTTCTTGTACGAAGTAAAAAGGAAGTATTGTAATCCCGAAAAGCTTCAGGCAGCATATTTCGACGAAAATATCCACTTTGACCCAGGGTTCGTAGCGGTCCTTACAAGTCTTATAAGTCCTTATATTTGAAAATAAAATATGAAAGCCATTATAGGTGCTTACATTTTCTTTAAAGCCCTTATTTTTTTGTTTTTAGTGCTTATTTTTTGCTTCTAGTGCTTTTTTTAATGAATGCGCATTTTTCCCCCATACCAAATCGAAACTAAATAAACAACTTTTCTCCCTTATATGGAACGTCAGATGTTGAATCATACTCCCGGAAATAGCTTTTCCCCCTTTCTCTGCATTTAACGTAACCTATGGTGTGTGCGAGAGTACAGACAGGTGCACTATTGGTCAAAGAATTGCGAAAACTGTAAAAAAATCCAGTGCATTCAGTATTCTCTTCCTCCCACCCAAATACTACACCCGTTTGAATTTCTATCAAGATTTTAATAATTTGCATTCTCGTTCCGCATGGTCAGTTCATATTCGTGTTTATTGTGATCATTATGCTTATATTATGAGCATATGTATGAACATTTATAATAATATAGTTGCAGTAGCTGCTGAAGTGTAGATAAACTTCTAAAAATGGGTGTATTTGTACACAGATTAGCTTTCTAAGGAATAATATTCGGAATGGCTTAAATAATAATAATAATAAAAAAAAATAAAATAATCGAACTTTTTTTTTTACGCCAATACATTAAGTACGGAGGCTGAAAGGTTCTCCCCTTTCGCTTTTTTGGGGGGGGGTCACCGTCCAATCTGGATTGAATAGGACTAAAAGTTTTTGCGGTCTACCTATCCCAAGCGAAGAATGATTCTATTCCGGAAATTTAAGTCAGTCTGTTCAAAATTAGAATCAAAAACACCCCAGATTAGTAAGTCTCTTTCTTTTCCTTTATTTAGTTCTGTATTCTCCAAATACCGGCAGCTGTTGATTCCGATTGCATAATATCAAGTATGGAAGAATTACGCCGCACATATTGCGCAATATTGTTTGCGGTATTTTGCAGAGATAATTAATTTTGATGTTCAGTCTGAGATTTATTTATGAACACTTAAAAAAGAGTTTTACTGTTCTTTCTAAGCAGAATATTTCTCAGTTCCGTTGGTCTATTTTTATATGATGCACATATCAAAATGTCAAAATAATTTATTTAGCCGAGAAATCTAAACAACGGCTTCAATCTCTCCCCCCCTTCCTTTTTTTCCAGTTACGCTCGACTATACGGGATATTCGGCAATTTCCAAGTATGCGGGTTAGTTAAGCTTTTACTGTTAAAGAATGACTGTATGAAGCAATTTCCCGTCTCCTGATTTCAGAAATGTTCCTCTTTTTTACTTAAATTACTTTGCTTGGAATATATGTTAAGAGAAAACTGTTATGCAATGAAAATTTAGAAAATGTTCAGAATTTTAAGTTAAATTATTTAAATGTTAATGTGGCTTATTATTATTTATTTTCTATATTTTGAACTGAAATTTCATCATTAAATCTTGTAATATAGTTTAGTTCTGCATAGTTTTTTTTTTCTCTCATTCTAAACTAATTCTGTAAATTGAACTGTCATTTAAAATTTAAAAAAAAAAAAAAGTTAATTGTTTTCCATGGTTAAGGCAATGCTCATTCTCTTAATAAATATTGCATTTCTCATATTTTAAATTGCAAGTCTAATTTTTCTTTTAAGGTTATGCAGTTGTGTATAATGTAATTAGACAGGTGCTTTTTTTTTTCTTAAAATGTGCTTGAAAAGTGCTTATAGGTGCTTATTTTTTTAACTCAAATGTGGCTACGAACTCTGTTTGACCGCTTTCGAATGCAATTTAACAATGTTTTTGCGTAATATCTATACGTAAGGACAGAATAAAAGACTCTTTTCCTCCAAAAAAACTAAAAAACTGCTTTAAAATTAATTCTGAAGAGAATTTTTCATGGCGTCTGTACGAACGTATGTACGTACGTATGTCTCTTGCATAACTCAAAAACGAGTAGCCTCAAAACGTTGAAATTTTGTATATAAGACTACTATAACATGTAGATGTGCACCTCGTACTTTGGTTTCAATCGGCTGCGCCAAACGTTTATAAATATATCCACTCTGTTACCTGGCTCAGTGATCTCAGTTTCTTTACTCTTATGTGTTTGTAAATTGTACATTTTTTGCTTTAAAAATGATTGAATTATATTGTTTTTATCTTCCAGTTAAAGTTTTTATGCCTTTTGTAATTCTGGAAGCAATATTTGTACAATTATCAACAATTTAAAAGCTGTTTAAGTGCGGTTAAGTTTTAAATAACATGGCGGACATATTTGTTTACATTTGAAACAGCAGAATTGTAGATTTGTTGCCAATATAGAGACACTAAGCTTCGCAACACAAAAATAACGCCTTCATTTATTATTGCGAATTAAATCATGCTTAATGCTTTCTGGAATTTTTTCGAGAAAATAAGTATTTAAGATTTACTTCGTAATTTCTAATACTGATATTTTAAGTTTTTATGTATTTTTGCCTTGTCGCGAAGTGAAAACTGAATTAATTGAATGAGAAATACTCAATCGTATGTGAAAAACTTTTTCGTTTTGTTTGCTTAATTTATTTTATACATCGTTCTAGCTTTGTTATAGTATTTGAATAGAACATGTGGCAACGATTAGATAATTCTTTAAATGATATAAATTTTGTGCATTCTGAGTTATAATATGAGCGAAATATAATACTGTTAAGTAAACCTAGCGCCAGAGTGTCGCTATGGTAAACAAAGTGAATTATAAAGTGCATTTATTCTATTGTGGTTTATGCGGTGTCGGCGAAAGTAGGTTTAATTCAATCTAATAAGTTAAATGAAATGCAAGAAAAAATGCATATAATTTAATATTCCGTACAAGGAAGTCATGTGGTTTACACATCAGATTTTTTTCTTGCGTACCACCGATTGAGAACCTTTGCTCTAGACTGACCAAGTATGTGACAAAATGAGACATAAAAAAATCAACATAAAGCTAACTTTTATTAGTAAAACGTAAATGTCACTTATCTTCTTTCAAATATGTCCAACCTATTATGAATTGTAAAATATTTAATGCTACTTGATAAACTGCATGAAGTTTATTTTATTCTCAAACTTATTAATGATTACGTTAATTCATGTTTAGTAATAATACATACTACTTAAGGATCTATTTTATTTTTAGGATGGTATTGCAAAAGTGAAATTCAGGCATAGAATAATATTTTTAATTGAATTTATTAATTTCCCATTTGCTCATATGTCCTTAATTTTTTTCATTAATGGTCCTTAAAAGTACTTAATTTGTGTGTGCAGAAATGTGTACGAACCCTGGCAGATATCTGATATCAGAATTTTTTTCACATTTTCCCTAAAATTTTTAAGTGAAAAAATTGCTAAACCTTAAAACGGCATAGACTGCAATTTCTATCAATTTTCTGTAAAACTGCTGTGGAAAAATACCGAAAAAAAAACTATGGATTTTACTGGGTCTGAGGAAAATGGTGTGTGAAACGGAACCAATTTTATTTCTCCAATAATTGACAAAATGTTTGCACTGGATTGTAAAAATGTGGAGAGTAAATAATGAAATTGGTTAGTTACATTGTTGAGTGTACAAGCCATTATCTTTTTTTTTTTATTATTTATTTATTATTTGCGATATAAAATTGTAGAGGAAATTATGAAAAGAATTGTTTAATCTGTTATTCCAATTCTTGCATAAAAACGTAAATTTCTTTCCCAAATATTGCGTAATTTTAAATGTAGGCTTTTATAACCATTAATGACTTTTTATAATTTTGATGAGGGGTTTCATCTTATGTTCATTTTGCTTTTTCTATTATAAATTGCACTTTTTATATTATCAACTATCCAGAACTTTCACTTACTCAGCATTCTTCGTTTTCCAAGCTTCTGAATAGTCTTCTGTACCAAAATTAGTTTAAAAACAGATTTTTTTCAAATCTGAAAATGCATGTATTCTTGATCCATAGTATAAATTCATATTCATTATTCTATTGATAGCCTCTGCATTTGGATTATATAATTGCTGCTGCGAACCTCAGAGCTTTCATGTATGGCATACCTAGCAACAGAGATAGAAATTACATTGCAGTCATTGTTAAAAAAATTCAGGTACCTGAATTTGTTCCAAAATCAGGGGTCCGCATAGCTACAACTGATACTGAAGCTCAAGAAAACAATGCTACAGGTTTGTTTATTATTTAATAGTTATAATTTTGGTGTATTATACAGATAACTTCCAAAAATCTCTTCACAATGTTCAATAATTACTTTTTGTGAATGTAATCTAGCAGTGTTGCTATGCTATCAGGAAAAGTCTGGGAATTCGAAAATTGCCGAAAAAAGTCGGAGGGGGGAATCTCATAGTCGAAGTTCGGGAATTTCATATGGCAATCTCCCATAAGGCAAGCAAGTTTCTAGTGACATTGAGAGACTTGCATGTGCATGTGTTTAAGTTCTTATGTTAGTGAAATGGAAATGCAATGATGTATTTCATTATAGAACATTTTAAATTTATTATTTAAAAATTATATTTTAAAATCGAACCTAATTTTAATACTCATCAAAAGCAAGTATAGACAAATAAAAAAAGGAAAATACTGTGGTAGGAAAAAAAGTAAGTTTAGCATTACGTAATTCTGCAAGGAAATTTACTTCTTACTGGTTACAAAAATGCACATTAAACTATAATATTTTTATTTACTTCTAAAAATTAGAAATAAAAGAAAATAAGGAGTAGAAATTGCTATTGTTCTCCCATCCAAAGGTTTCCTTTTCGTCAGATAATTCTTGAAGAATGCGAGCAAAATCAGCTGATTGCACATATTTTTTGCCATGAAAACTGATATAAAATTTACAGAGCCAAATGTATTCAAATTAAAATAATACAAGACAATTAATAACACAAATTTAAAAAATATCGTCCGAATTTTCATCCATAAACATGCGCATGCCATAACTTTTACGAAAAAGCTGCCATGTAGCACAAATGCCCAGTTATTTCCTGTTATCTTATTCCATGATGCGGGAAAGGGTAAAAAGGAGAAATGCAAATGACAGTCAGATGTCTCAACTTCAATATGCGAAAAATGTGCATTAAAAACTGAATTTGTTGTAAATTTTACGCGTACGCGCCTGTTGGAAGTTTAATCTTTAAGTAACTATATTTTAATGTTATTTGTATCATTTAATGTGGAGTCTTACTTCTAAATTTATTTATTACTAGTTAATAATACTTTCAATTTCAGGGAATTTTCTCTGCCATACTCCTCAAACTAATTCTGCAATATGATGATATACCATTACAAAATTTAATGCATATATTTTTGCTTATGTATGCTGCTAAATAAATATAAAATACCTGAACTTATTTTAAAATATTAAAAAGATTTCTTCCTTTCGTTTAGCTGCAAAATATCTTAAAAAAAAAAAAAAAATTCAATCCATATTGGGCAGATTCTAATGTCTACAGTGGAGAATACAACCATTATAGTTATAATAGTAATGCTTTGGGGATTAAATATGGTGCTACTTTGGTAGACGGTTGCACGGATTTTGGCAACTTTTCTTTTGGCGATTAATACGACTTATGGTAAACCCATTGCTGGTTATAAGTTATTTATGGTAACTGATACTTTATCATTTTATTTAAAAAATATGTTTTATTATGCATAAATTCCGTGTTTTAAATATTGTTTCTGGTTTCTAAATATTATAAACCAATTTAATTTTGCATTTTTATTTGAAATGAACATTTTGTTATTTATAATATTTTATATAATTTTATGTTGAACATTATTTATGTCTGTTAAATATTAAAATACAATTTAATTTTGCATTTGTTTTAAAAATTATTTTATTATGAATGATTATTTAAATAATTTTAATTTTATGCGTGGTGTATCAGCTGCCTGATTGGTTACTGAATATTTGTGCATTACCGCGCCATTTTAAAATTTTATTATTCATCTCTTCGAATTCCTTGGATTTCAAATGGAATGGATATGTCGATTTGAAGATGAATGTTGTTATTGGCAATTACCAAGAATTATCGGTATCGGAATAAAAAAATTGCCCTTTTAGACCTTATTTTGGCCAACCTGTCTTTCCTAATCAAAGATTTATTTATAAATTGTTAATAACGTCGGAGGAAAAATATTTGAAATTTTTGGAGGAAACCTCGCTAATTTCTTTTTCAATGAAGTGCAAGAGATGTGGATCACAGATGAAGTTTTTTTTTTTTTTTTTTTTTTTTTTTTTTTTTTTTTTTTTTGTGGGTGTGTATGGTATTAACAGGTAAAATACTTTAAAAAAATCTAAGTACATAATTTTCTTTTACTTTATAATTGTATACTTCAATTTTTATTAAAAAATTTATACAATGTTTTCAAAAATTCCAGATATATTTATTGCCACATGTGTTTTTAATATTAAATAATTAAATCCTATAAAACTTATTTTAATGTATTTAAGTAATATTTTAATTCTTTTAAACATGTTTTAATTCGATATTCAATTTAAGTAATATTTTAATCCAATGAAATGTTGGCACAATGTTTTTATAGCACTGTTTTTATTCTATTATATGAAAGTAATAATTTAACCTTACTTTAGCATTTTATACTCTTAGTAAATGTATTTATTTATATTTGTCAGCCATCCTAAAAAACAATGTTTTCAACAAAAAATTAATCCATTATTTTTAACGATATATTTATTTATTTATTTATTAACTTTCGAATACTTTATATGCGTAAAATACGTAAAAACATCATTTTTCAAGATGGCTGACGACTGTAAAAACCATGCCAATGTAAATCGCCAAAAATCCGTGCAACCGTCTACCAAAGTAACACCTTATATATTACATATGACTTACATATGTATATATATTAAAGTTACATATGACTTATATATGTATATATATTAAAGTTGTATGTAATGTGCAAATTTTTGTATCTTCAATTGGTACCATAATTAGTTTACCTCTAAGCACAGACAACTTGCGTTAAGCGAATAATCTAGAATTTTCTGAAAACACACTTGGAAAAGTCAGGAAATTTCATTTTCTTGTTGGAGTAGCAACTCTGTAGTAATCAGTCATCTAGGCTAACCATTTAATATAACTATATTCACCAAAATATCATTAATTGTTATTCAATTTCTAATCTTTAAGTAATTAACTTTAAATAATATTAAAATAATGTGGTTTCTTCCTTCTAAATTTATTTATTATTAGGTAATAATACTTTCAAATTTCAGGAAACACTCCCTGGCATACTCCTGGAATTAATTCTAATAATGCTTTGGAGATTATATATATAATTTGTGTGTAATTGGCAAATTTTTGTGCTTTCGAGTGGTACCAAAATTAATTTACCTCTCAGCACAACCGTACACAGATAGACTGGAATTTTCTTGAAACACCTTGTAAAGTCGGAATTTCATTCTCCTGTTTGAGTGGCAACGCTGATCTAGTGAAATTAATTACTTTGAAACCAACATCAAATACCAGTGTTACACTGTTATTGACAATTTGTGATTTTTAATTCAGGTGTAAACAATTGGAATACATAGCTTGGCACTTTTAAAGTGATATTTTTCTTTTATATTTATTCCTGCTTTGTATAAATATTTTTTTAAGATAGCATTTCTTTTAGCATATTTCAGAATATGCATATATCTGCATTATTTGTAATTGAACAAGGTAAGAAAATCATGATGATAATTCCAAATCAACCTGCGTTATCAGTTTTTCAGAATATTTGATTTTGCTGAAGATAATTTACTTTTTAAAAATATTTACCAAATATATATTTTCATGTAATGAAATTAGATAACATGAGTTCAAATATATGTAACAAAATCTTTGAACTTTTCATAATAAATGGAATTACTTTTAATTAAAATTGTATGAAAATAATATAAATAGAATGAAAGTTTAGTGATGAGAAGATTATAATAAACTTTACTAGATGCAGTGTATTTTAATTGCAAGATTTTTCTCTTATTTTGTGCTGAATATTCCATTTGTTTTATTTTTATTTGTGTTACCATAAATGTTTCTTTTTTCTATTAGCTGATGTTGACCGTTTATCTCAACTTCAGAGAGAACTTCCATCTCCAGAAGAACTTAAAAATATAACTATTCAACCCATTGATTTTGAGAAAGATGATGACACTAATTTTCATATGGACTTCATTGTTGCTGCTTCCAATTTAAGAGCAGAAAATTATGGTATAGCCCCAGCTGATCGACACAAAAGCAAATTAATAGCAGGAAAAATCATTCCAGCAATAGCTACAACTACAGCAATTGTTTCTGGTTTAGTGTGTTTGGAATTATATAAGGTAATTCTTCATTTCATTCAATAATTAAATTTTGTAGAAACAAGTGCAATAATTTTTTTTTTTTTTTTAATTTTTCTGTCCCCACTTTAGAAGAGATTTGAGAGGCTTTAGTATATAGCACAATTAATTAAAAGAAAGTTCAATTCTCCAGAAAAATTGCTTAGCACTTAGTGCCACATCAGGAATTGTAGGCTTAAAGGTTGATGTTGCAGGCATCTTAAAAAAATTCATATTTGCAAATTATGAAATGCTCCTGTCACTTAAATTTAGCGGTGAAAAAGGTTCGGCTTTGCCAATAAGTGTGGATGAACACACTGTTGACATTTTATTATATTGGAAAGATTGCTAAAAGGAAATGAAAATTGAAAGAGTTCCAACAGGTGCATATAGTTCGACTATCTTAAACACAACTTTGACTGGCATCCTTTGAAAGCGCATAAAATTATCCAAAAGGGGCTGTAGATGAGGTTATTTGAAAGTTTTCTCTTCATTGGAAACCTTGAAATGAACAAAATATATCATAAATAAGGTAAATTAATCATTGAGGATTTTTTTTAATATAACATGAATTTTACATGAACGAAATATGTATGCAGTCATTTACTTTTAAAGATAAGGCCAGTAAAAATCATTGAAGAAAAAAAAAACGGTCAATAAGTTTCCACCGCATTTACGCTGGATTTACTTAGATAATAGTTGACTTTAGCATGTGTAAGTGTTAGTGACAGCTTGTTTTTATCATTAAAGCATGTGCAGTTGGTAAAATAAAGGCATTTAAAAAAAGTGCTAGGAAACTGCTATATAATATAATTACATTTGTTGACACTGAAGCTAAGAATGGAGAACTTACAATTCCCATCTCATAGCCCACGAAAAGAACAGCAACATTGTAGGAATATCGCTCGTTGCAATTAAAAAAAAAAAATACCTGATAGGCAGAAAGGGAGCAAGATCCAATTTTCAATTCCCAGGGGAAAAAAAGGCCCAGTAGTAGTTACAGTTATTATTACTGAAATAATTATAATGATTCTTTATCACTGTTATTAGTCAATATAAATAAGAAATTTTTTCAGTATGTAAATAATGCACAGATTTTAGATCAAAATTTAAAAAAAAATTATCAGTTTAAATGTAATTGAGATAATTATTTATTTTCATATAATTATAATTAACTATAATGATAAGCAGCTTCTTGATTTTCCAAATATTGGAAGATGATTTCTAATATTCAGGAGGTTTTAAAAGTGGGACATATATCATGTTAGTAGTCCAAAGGGTTAAGTAAATGGAAATGTAGTTACTACTTCCATTGTTAAAAATAGGTGTGAGAAAAATTAAGTAGTTCATGCACCTGCGAGCAATTAATTGACAGTTCTCAAAACAAGCATAAGGCCTTCCAAAAATAAAAATTGCTAGACAAAGGATGCATTTTCTGGTTATTGTAAATTGATCTTGTGAAGAACAAATATTTTTCTTCTTCTTCAGACCTTAATAAAGCTTTTTGAGGTACTTACGGAAAATCCCATCAACCATTTTTGCCTAATAAAGAAAAGACGCCAAACTGCGATTTTTCACCAAAAATGGAAAAATCTTCTACAAACATGCTGGGTTTGGTGTAACCTTGATTACACATGTTTGTTATTATTCTTGAGTAAAGACTCCCTTTTTGTTCCCTCTATCACGCATTTTCGAGGGGAAAAAATGATTAAAATTTGGGACCTGCCTACTACCGAAGTGCATGCTGTTGAATATTTCCTAAGTTATGGAATCTTGCCAACCTAAAAAAAAAAATGTGTTATGGCCATGAAATGGCACTTTATTTAAAAACTGAGAAGCAATGGCGTTGCAACATTAAGGCTTACACAAAGCGAGTGTCGATTCGAGAGGGAACATTGTTCGAGGATTCTACTATTTCATTTTTGACTGCACTCCGATTCACTTATAGCTGGCGCAATAAATAATAATATAATAAATTTGAAAGAAAAATAAAAATAGAACATTAAATGGTTTTTTGTTTTGTTTGGCGAAGTTGGTGCCGTGTCTTGTGGTTGGGATTACTTTTTTGTATGTTCCATTTTGCAGTGCAGAATTAAATTAATTCATGTTTTGCATCAATGATTATTGATCTGGTTTAAAGTATTAAATGATTAGGGAAACTGATTGTTTTTGTGTTATTGAAAGGTACAAGTGATAAACTTTTTTTAACATGCATTTTTGCATTTAAGAAATAACTGAACTTTCAGAGATTAATTAGTTACTATTTAAAGTTATTTCATTATTGAAAATATATTTTTTACTACATATTTCTATTTAAAAAAGTCTTTTTGTTTAGAAAATTCTGCCGATTTCTTAAAATAATCTGATTTTTTAGTCTTGTAGGTTGGCAAGTATGCAGTATCTGCCTTGCTTCCATTCTCGCAGTCACATGTCATTTCTTACAATTTATTTGATACTTTTAAGAGATATGATTTACCATCCATAGGACACAAAAACTTTACCTAAATGCTCATGCAGTCCGTGAAATTCGCTTGTTTCCACAAATGCTGAAGGAAGTAGCATAATAATTTTTATATTTCTGTGTAGCAAAGCATAGTTAGTCTGAGTAGCATTGGACTATATAATACTGAACTAACAATGAACTTTATAGAATTAATATGAAACATTTTTGTAGTTACTACTATAAAATTTTCTGTAACTGTACTTAGTTTTACAAATTTTTACTAAGTACTTTTTTGAACTAAGTCCATCCTAATTCAGTTTCTTATTTCAGTTGGTTCAAGGACATAAGAAATTAGAATCCTACAAAAATGGTTTTATTAACTTAGCTCTCCCATTTTTTGCATTTTCTGAACCTGTACCTGCTCCAAAACAAAAGGTAAATTTATGGAAGTGCTTTATAATTATGTATTCGAATATGTGTAAATCATTATTACAAACCTTTTCTTGGATCTTGTAAAATAATATTTGGATTGATTGCATATTATTATTATTATTATTATTATTTAAGGTGGTTTAAATAAGATTGATGGCAGAACATTTTGTACCAGCATATGTATATTATTAATCAGGCCTTTGGTTATGTGCAAGCATAATATGGGATAGCATTTTTCATTTTAAAGTCTAGAAAATTATAGCCATGTAAAAATTTGTTTATTAGGTTTGTGTTGTGCTTTCATGTTACTTATATTTTTTGTAAAAAAGTAGAATATTTTTAAGTTCTGAGCAAGTGAGGTTATCAGAATAAAACTTGTGCCTTTAGTTTACTTACTCAATTTGAAATTTGGTAAACATGTTTGCTTACGGTTATGTAATTTTTTGACAGTTTGTTTGAAATTTTACTTCTTTAGCCATTGCAGATCAGCGATTTCTTCGTGCTACAAGCATCATGTAAAAATATCTGGTATTTTGTAATTTGCATTGTCTGCATTCTCAAAATTGACTGGTTAACATTTAATTCTTTAATTGGGTAGTTACATGTTCCTGAATTTTATTGCAATCCAGTAAGCATATCTTGATTTATTTAATTTTTTTTTAAATAGAGTTTGTAAACATTCGCAGAATGACAATTACCACTGATAGCTCTTTATGTCTGGAATCTTAGTTTTAACAATTGGCTCTTTTTTAAAATAAGAGTAAGCATATTTGGCATGTTGTCTATTTTCCCGTCCGCCCCTTTTTTTAACAAAAAGAGTTTTTTAACTGTATGGGGTATATTTAGCGGCTTCTAATGTGTTTAAAAAAAATTTTATGTGTTCTTCATATTAGGAAAATGAAAACTGGCCATCCTTTTATTTGGATAATTTGAAAAAAAAAGTTCAGTTGAAGAAATGAAATTCCCTCATATTAAATATTTATTTATCCTAAAATAATTTAAAATGGGATCAATTTTTCTAGTTAATCTGAGTGATTGAAATTCTTTTGTATTATAACTGTGAAGCTAGATTTAAGTTAATGTTTATACATATGCTATGTATTAGTTGTAAGCAAACTGCGGTTTGCGAGTTACATGAAACTGAAATAGGACAAACATAATTTTTGGGGGGGGGAGATGTACCGATATACTTAGTATCAATTAGTAATTTCCTAAATTGTTTTGTGTACATAATAATCTGTCTTATAACAAACTGTGCCTCATGTGCTAATCACCATGGTTACAAAATAATATTTCCATTTCTGTGAATTACAATAGCAGCTATGTTATTTTGAGAGCAAAGAATTGCTGTAATATCAGTACAAAAAAAATTTTTTCTCCTCTTAGGTTTTACTTTATTTCAGATAGTTTTTCTTTCAATGTAGTTTGTGTTTTAATAGCCATGATCCGCATGTTTCACAAGCTTTGGTATTTCTTCTAGGGTACTTGCTTTCCCTCCGCCCAGCTTGGATAAATAAGTATTAAAACTTCTCGCAGGGTGGGAAAATGTGGTCTGCATTGGAGCTGTTTCAAATTGAAAAAGTGTTTGAGGTCTTGTGGATTCATGAGTAGACTTCATGAACTGAAGATTATTCATGAACCCACAAGAAATTTTTCACTTAGATCTCTCGCAACTCTTCCATGTCCATCTGAGCAAGTTGCACAAGTCTGTATCAACAGTATATGTGTGAAGAGATAGGAGTTTGCTACTTGACAAAGGACACAAGACTGCATTACTGTCAGATTCGAGTGGAAGATTTAGAATAGGATGCCACTAAATAATGAACGCAAGATTCTTCACATAACAGACAAGTGTGATCTGAAGAAACAATGGCTATTCTAGAAGACAGGCTTTGCATGAATATATGGGCTCGGAGTTTATGATGAGCAACACGGTATCGGTTCGATGGAATCAGCCTGCGATTCTACAGAGTAATCTTCTTCCCAGGAGAAAGGAACACAGAAGGTACATGCACTGCTGATACAATGGGAAAATTGTAGATGAAAAGAATCCCATAATTTAATGAATGGAAACCACCAGTTTTTCTCAAGTTTTTTTATAACATACATACTTATAAGTGTCGTCTTAGTTTTGCTTTTTGGGGTGCAAATATAGGATTGCCTACAGGTTCAGGTGCCTATTGTTTTAGAATTCATGGTGCCATATGTCTTCAAACAAACCACCTTCATCCACCTCATCCTGATCCAGAATGGTATGCTCAGCTATATAATTTATGTTTGGATCAAGCCTTCAGAATGAGAATGAATGTACTTGGAAATGTTGCTGTAAATGCTGAACTCCTGACACAGTTGGATGCAGTTTTCAGGAATGCAAATCCATATGCAGAAACCCGCCAAGATGTTAAAAAAAAATTGAACGAACATTACGAGAGCAAGGTGCTGAAACTGCTGCTGCTATCCATATGTGCTTCAAGAGCGAAAGTGTTATTACTTGTAAGCACAGAGGATGTTACAACGCTGCTTCAAGAGTTCAGATGGTGTTCCTCCATCAAACAGAGATACTGTAATACTTGCAAAAGGTGTTGGTCGCATTAATATCAGTACTTTAAATCTTAACTTGGAACTGATGACTATGTAATTTTCTTTCCTCATGATTGATCAAGTATTCAGAGTTAAACAGCAGTACACAGATTAGCAGTTTTACAGTGACAGCATTTCTCTACGATAACATTGGTACAACCCTTATTTGTATGACCGAAAGTTGTTAATTCTGCCAAAATAAAGCTGAAACATATTCCATATTAAAATGTTTTTATACATTGTCTTTTCAGATGTACATAGAGCTTATAAATTTTCCTTTGGCTGCAGCTTACTAGTTAATTGTGTTATTATATACATTAACATACTTTTAAAGGTATCTTTGAATGAAATTTAACATAATGCATATATAAAGCCCTGCCTCTTATTGTCATGAGATTTGGCTACAGTGCTATGTATGTTATTTTATTTCAGTATCTATACTAGTGTTTCATTTTTATAATACATGTAATATTCTGTAGTTTAAAGTTTTTGGCCAGATAGAGATCACAATGCAATTGTATTGTATTAAATATCCTTTGGTATACATTACTGTTATGAAACATAAAACGTCAAGATTATTTGTGTAAAACTTATTTTTAATTTTCTAGGAAAATGTTTCATGAAAGCATTCAACTGTAATAATGTACTGTTATGACACTAATTCAAAATAAATTTTTATTGTGTTTTAAGAAATCCATTAATATTTAAAATGAAATATATTGCTTACTTTTATTGAGATGTAAGTAAGTTTACTAATGTGGATTTTTTGCTGTACTTAATTTTGTATATATGTGAGTGGAAAATTGACATTTTAAATACAAACTGTAATTACCTTCATTTTATAAATCAAGCCAAAGAATGAGAATATTTATTTGGAAGAAAATAACTGTTGTGTATCATATTAATTTTGAATGAAAAAAATTATTGTTCACTGTAAGATTTTGTGTTTTACAGTATTATGACACTGAATTCACTTTATGGGATCGCTTTGAGGTCCAAGGTGAAATGACATTACGGGAATTTTTGAATTACTTCAAGGTAAGTTAACTATTTTATATGGGAAGGGTTATGTGTATATTATTACATGTTTATATGTGCATACAGTTTAATGTGTATATGTTTTAATTTTAGAATGAACATAATCTAGAAATTACCATGTTGTCACAAGGAGTTTGTATGCTTTACTCATTCTTCCTACAAGAGCCAAGGCGACGAGAAAGACTAGACCTCCCGTAAGTTCTTCCCCTCTAATTTTTGTACAAATGTTTTTCTGATCAAGGGTAATAAAACTGAGATATTTCGTACTTCATTATAGGATGAGTGAAGTTGTTCGGAGAGTATCAAAGCGTAAAATAGAACCACACATCAAAGCTTTAGTTTTTGAATTGTGCTGTAACGATGCTGATGGTGGAGATGTTGAAGTACCATATGTCAGATACACTCTTCCTCAGAATGCGAGTGAATAGAACTGCACATAGTTTGAAATGGTGATTTTTCTATTAAGTGTTCTGTAATTTTTCTGTTGTAGGATAACTGCAAGATGCAAAATTTTGTATTCAATTCATAGAATATGTATACTGTTGCATTTCAAAATGTACTTATGGGCATCATTGTGTAATGTTTTTTGTGGATTTCATTATCTTTTATCATAATTGTACATTAACATTCGCCGTTTCTCTTCTGAAATAGAGCTAACAGTAAGCTTAACAATCATCAGATTAAACTAACCATGAAGGTGATAAATGAATTATAATTGGAAATTTAAGTAAGATAGTTTGAAAAGATCAATTAAGTAAGATAGTTTGAGATTCAATTTAAGTAAGATAGTTTCAAGGATAAATTTAAATAAGATAGTTTGAAAAGATTAAAAAAATTCAAAAAGATTTAAGATCCTTTATAAATAAGAATACAGTAAACACTTGGCAAGTATGAAAAACTGTGTAATTTGATTTAAAAAAATTTTTTAATGTATGATACATATAACATGGGTTAAACAGAAAATAGCTTCTTTTTACTATTATGTATTTCACATTCAAAATTTATTCCTCAGAATCATTGCTTGCAAATGAACTCGGTTATTTGAAATCATTTGCCATTGACCGAGGATTTTATTCCATGGTCTAAAGCCTTTAAAGAATTTTCTGTTTTCCTTCAAAGACATTCTGTTAGAAATAACATTAATAACCTTGTCTTCATCTTTCTCATGGTCATACAATTGCATGGTTTCTTCAGAAGTTTAATTTTCATTTTCTCATCTATCAATAAAATTCATGGTTCATTTCTTAAAAAATTTCGATTTTGAGGCAATTTATGGCATATCGTATCAATGTGATTTAAGATATATCGGCCAAACTAAGAGCGTTTAAGTTTCATATCAAGGAACGTGAACATCATGTCCAGAAAGGTGAAATTAGCAAGTCTTCGGTAGCTAATAATGAGAATTTAATCATAATTTTAACTTTGAGTCTGCAAAAATAATCCCATTGGCGAATTAGATTTTCTTAAAGCTCTTCACATTCACAAAGATTTAGTGTATTTAGTTAATGACATTAAATCCAGTCTATTCCTTCCTAAGGCTTTTTAAAGTTTTTTTAACTTCATTTTTCAGTTTTCATACTAATTTTACTGACAGATGGCTCTACTTTCCTGTTTTACTGCAGTAGGATATAAATAGGACTGTTTAACCTCAAAATCAATTAATTTTGTTGTCTAAATCTACACCAAATAAAAGTTTGTTTCTTTATTAAGTTTCACTTTGGCGTGTTTCTCTCCTAGTTGGATAAAGGTAATGATGTGCAAATATGGCATTAGATAACATTCATGATTTGTTAATAGAAAAAGTAGTGGCCAAAATAAACTTGTTTTATATGGTGATGCTTGGTGTGTTATGGAATATAATTAAACTCTTCCTTTTTCATTCTACAGTTTCATATATATTAAATAACCATGTATAAAGATGGGTTTGGTATGGTACTTAAAGACTGGGTCCATACAGTAAATAAACGTCCGTAGGTTCTTTGGAATCCATGTATGCTCTTCAAATGTGTTTAATTTCGGCCAATATCAGCAGAAGATCCTGACTAATAATCATCTGAAATTTCTGTCTCTCTTTATGACTGCCATTTGAGTGTGAATTAGCATTTTGGAGAAGTATTTTTGGCGATTCACTGACAAATATGGTTATCTTTTGAATGGGTACATGGGTTATGATGTGTTCCTATTTCTAATAGAAACAGAATTCTGTGCAAGAAGTGAAACATAAGCATTGCGAAATTTAAATTTTTTCTCGTCAAAAGCTGTTAAACAACTTTTTGCTTTTGAGATTGGGAATAGTTGGGTGTTCTACATTTGATGACTTATCAACCTTTAAGCGATTTTAAGATCAAGTTCTACACAAAACTTTTAATTCGCAGGTCTGGAAATATTTCGATGAATTTTTTTTAAAAATATAACAGTGATATATTTCATTAAAGTAATGGTAATTATATTTATTTAAGAAACATTAAAATAAAGTGTTTTTATTTTTCATTTTATATAATTAAATTGACATTACTTTCCATTTACTTTTTTTGAGGTACTTGAAGGCTAGATTTATAGACCCACAATTTTAAGATTCCAGAAAAATGTGACAAAATGAAAAATGTCTTCATGGTATTAACACATAATGGATGTATTTTACAGAAAATTCGTGATGAATTTCTTACTTCTTGGAGAAATTTTTAATGAACAATGAAAACATATTATTTGAATGTTTTACTTCTGATACTAGAAGTCTTTTTCTTAGCATGTTTATATTCCCTTTATTTTTTTCTCTACTTTTTACTGGACACTAGCATGGAAAATGTCAAAAATTCAAAAATGCCTATGATCTTATCACATGGACAGAAATTTGTTGAAAGGAATTTTTCTATTAATAAAGAAATTGAAAACTGACAATTTAAGATTCATCTTGTATGGCTCAATGCATTAGACGCATGGTTGGCACTAGGCATTTTCACTCCTGATGACTCTCTCTGAATCCTGAATTCTGCTCCCACTGCCTGTCCTAAATTCTAAAAGTTCTACCACACCGTCTGTGTAACCGGCACTTACCATGTATCTTTTTATGTTTATTTTGAATGTTCATAATACTAAAGAAAAATTAAATTCGCAGTTTTTCCTGCACGTTCTAAATACATTTATTTTTTTAGAATAACAGAAATCTTTAATTAAATCCAAAAATTCTAAACTGAAGAGGAAAACATATTGAAGAAACTGAATACAAAAAGAAAAGAGAAAGAAAATTATACTGCAAAGATATGTACAGTTATTATTATGTAAATTAATCATTTGTTTATACACTCACTTCCAAAAGCTAAGCACGAGGATGTAAAGTGAAAAAAAAAAATACTGCTTTGATTGACACAAAATTCAGCAGGAAAGTAGTATATATATTTATGCATAAAACAAAATCAGTAATTATATACAGAAATCAAAACAATATTAAATTTTTGTAAGTTATCAGATAATGACATATTGGAGACTTGCACAGAATTATGTATAAAGTGAAAATAAGCAGCATAAAAGGGGAAAAAAGGACATTAATAGGGTATGTGGCACATTCAGATTTCCAAAACTACATATGATGATGCTTGAGACAAACTGATGAATCGTTATGATAGAAAAAATGAAATTGTAATGTCGCTTGTCAGAACATTTCTTGAGCAACCCAGAATTACTAGCGCTGATTCTGTTAATCTAAGAAAACTATCTGATATATCTGATGAAGTTATCCGTGGATTAAAATCTCTTGGCGAAAAGGCTTCGTCTAGAGATGTTTGGCTATTTTACTTTTGTTAGAAAAGGTCAATCCGGAAATGCGTCATTTATAGTCACAAAAAAAAGTTTACACCTTGTGACCATGCTTTCAATTAGGTGGTCAACCACCGCAGAATTAAGCAATTACCATTCTTGTAGAACAGTTTCCAGCTCAATAAGAGTGGCTGAAGGTGGGAAACGTGAAGATACAGCACAACCGAGAGCATCCCAAAGATTTTCAATTGGATTAAGGCCAGGCGAATATGGTGGCCACGCCATACACACAATCCCTTCACTCTCCAGGTAGTCATCGATAATGTCAGCTCTATGGAGATGTGTGTTATTGTCCATTAAAACAAAAGTAGGGCCAATTGCTGCGGCGTACAATTTCACAGTGGGTTCTAGGACTTCATCTCGATATTGGACAACCATCAAAGAACTCCGTTTGAAGATGTGCAGGTCGGTGAGGCATCCTAATGAAATCTCTGCCCACGCCATAATGCTTCTGCTTCGGAATGCGTGATGTTTTGTAACCGATTGCGTGTTCGTTGTTCACGGCATATCCTTATGTGCTTGTCATCTGGCTCCAGAGTGAATCTTGACTCATCAGTAAACATGACACTGCCCCAGTCAGACACATTCCAATTGACATGCTCCCGGCACCACTGTAATCGTGTCCCTCTTGATTGGACGGATAGAGAAACACAAATTCGGTACCCGGGCATACAATCCACTCATGTAATCTTCGGAGTAGCTGCAGATATTGCCTTACGAATGGACGCTGTAACCATAGATGTCACACGTGTGGAGGTCGCTCTGTGATTCCGCTTGGGTACAATAGCAATATATCGATCTTCCGTGGGGGTTGTAACCCTTGGGCGACTGGCTACTGGCATTCGGACAACTGTGTGGTTTGGAATTGTTTCCATAAACGTGAAATTACAGAATGATGAACGCCAACATCTGTGATCGACTGTCCTGCTTCAATGCGCCCCGTAGCATGCCAGTGCTCGAAATCTTCCATTCATCTTCTGGAACTCATAGAAACACGTATGTCTTGAAAATAAATTGCACAAAAGCTTTAAACACCTTCTATCAGCACTTACAATCAACTTCTGTAACCCTTCATAAAGCTGGCTTCTTATAAGATTGCCTTTTTTGCATATTTCTTGACGTGAAAGCGAGATTGGCTGTTACCTAACATATTTGCATACTTCCTTTGCAGCGAGTTGCATCCTCTTCAATTCTGATTGGCTTTCGGAAATTAGCATTTTCATCTCTGTGCTTAACTTTTGGAAGTGAGTGTAATAGCATCCTTTACTATGACTTCCTCTTTCTGTTTCCTCACCAGTGTGCAAATCGGTTAGATTGCTTTTAACCCTTTTCGGCACGCTACCTTTAAAATCCGAGTTTTGATTAAAAAAAAAAAAAGTAGGCAATCTAATTAGGCCTATAGGAGTACACAAGTAAAATTTTGTGAGCATAGCACTTATCGTTTATTTCTGTGGTCACACTGATTGAATAAAGCTTCGAGAAAAGTGCTGAAACGAACATCGTTGTCAATGAACTGGCCGACGAGATGCGGAGAAACAAAGAATACCGACTCTCAGTTGTCCTAGATCATTAGTGAGCCCAGCCTGGGCACACCTAGGGTTCGCCGTGGAAGATTTCTTTGAAAAATGAAGGTCTTAAAAAACTAAAAATGGCTAAAATATATGGACTGTTTTGTGTTGAGCTGCAAATCTACTATAAATAAGTTTCAGAGTAACCTATAAATCCTTTTTCATTCAGTTTTTCTGTGCGTACAGAAGGAAATTTTTAGGTGCGTCCATACTGCTGGACACACTGTGCCGCAAAGGGTTAAACTGATGTTTTTGGATTTGTAAGACAGACCTCTGCTTGTATGTTACACTAGTTCATCCTAGCTCTGATAATTTGTCAGTATTTCTTATAATTTGTCAATATTTGTTTTGCTCTGATAATTTGTCAATATTTCTTATAAGATTGCCTTTTTTGCATATTTCTTGACGTGAAAGCGAGATTGGCTGTTACCTAACATATTTGCGTTATCTGTGCCAACATTTGAATTTGTTGCAACGATAGAGCCAGCTTAGATTAAAATTGTGTAGTCTGATTGTTTCAGTTTGAATTTGACTGTTCCTGTTTAACTACACTACTATGGACTGTAGTTGATATTGTTAGCATAAGAACATGCCTTAAGCTCTTGTTAAATAAATTTATGTAAACCTTTATATGACTTTGTATTTACTTTCAGATATGGCAATAACTTGCTTCATGTCTTTCAATGGTTTAGAACTGTTTAACTTTTTCCAGATCAAATAAAACCTCACATATACATTGTCGAGAGATTGGCAAGTTAGAAGATAAAGCATACAGAAACTAGTGGGAACTTTGGTTTGCATATTGAAACAAATTTCTAATTGTTAGAAAAGATGCTGAAAGAGAAAGAAATGGATATAAATTAGCCAAAATGTCTGGGAGTCCTTCATTTTAAAAAGATACAAATATTTGGTTGTTTGTTATTGCTACAAAACATAAATGTGTAATTATCTTAATATTGTTTAAGAATCAGTGTCATAAATTACATGTATTTTAAATTGTGAAAAATTATATTGAGATTTTAATAGTGCTTTTTTAATAAATGTTTTTAAAAAATAAATAAAATTGAATAATGGCAAGTCTATAATGCTTAAAAGTTTCTAATTACCTATTGTAATAGATTATCTAATTTCTTTTTCAGGATAGACAGAAATACTGCTGTTTGCCATCTCTGGATTTGTAACACCAAACATAGGACTTTGGTTTCAATAAATAACTGTTCCTGTGGAAGTGTGGATATTTAATATTTTTGTCAAGCTTATTCATCTTTTTATATCCACCAGATTTTATATTTATTTCCATGCTTGTTTAAAAGGCTAGCTTTTTGGCCGAAGTTTTCTAAAAAAAAAACTTATGTTATAGTAACTTGCTGTCTTAACTAATAAATTTTTCATCTTTTTTTTTTTTGTCTTCTTTTCAATTTATGTTATGCCAAAACTTTTAGAAGCTAAACTATTAATATATAGCCCAGAATTATATGTTTTCTAAAAGTTATGTAACATTCAATTCAGACTTTTGTGAGAATTCCTCCCCTCCCCTCCAAGTTGAAAAGTTAACATGTATAATGGTAGTGGCTCCTTTATGCCAGGACATCTTTATCACTGTTGCTTTCTAAATATGTTCAATTTGCATAAATGTAACAATATCCTTCAATGGCACACTCTTATGAAGGTATCTTAGCTAAATACGGTGAAAGGAAATGTTAATGCATATAAGAGTTTACTCACTTTGTTACCCACTTTTTGCTCAAAAATGGTTGATTGGGGGAAGGATTTGCATGACTTATATTGGTGGTCTTCCAATGGTAATTATAAAACTTTGGGACTCCTTCATCTCCTCTATTGGTTTTGTAAGTCAAAATCGAAGAATATACTGTGTAGACTGCAAAATTAAACATAAAAATTTTGTTTATTTCTCCTGTGTGTGTTATCTTTGTTATCTGTGCATAACTAAGGAGATGATGTTACTTCTCGCCATATATATATGCGGCTTAAGTGTCTGTTTGTCGTCTATAGTTTATTGGTTGATTGTGTAACTGTACAAGCCGATGGGTTGAAGTTGCCAAGGCACAGGGTTGCCGTTTCAATTAAGACGTAGACAATTTCCTGTAAAACTTGCCTTTGCTATGACCAACCATAAGTCTCAGAGCCAAACGCTAAAGTGCGTTGGCATTTTTTTTTACCTGAGCCTGTATTTGGACACGGTCAGCTTTATGTTGCCTGTTCAAGAGTTCGTGAAAGAACAAACGTAAAAGTAAAAATAATTGATGGTCCTCTGCAAGGCGAGCTTAAAAATGATGGAAAGATCTACACAAGAAATGTTGTGTACAAAGAGAAATCTTTGACATGTGAATTAACATTTCATTATTTAAATCACCTTTATTGATTGAGCTAGCGGTGGGCTCTTAAGAAATAGAATGCCAGTGGTTTCCTTCATTATACTCTACTTTAAGCAACTAAGCAAGTAGAAGGGGGAAACCACGTGGGGCAGTAAGCAAAGGGGCATCCTTGCCGCCTAGCCTGGATAATTCAGTTTAAATTAGCAGACACCTTTGTACAAATCATTTTAATTACAATTTATAATATCTAGAACAACGGTCATTTCGTATAACAGCCGGGCGTTCTAGTTATGATATAAACATACATCCTTCTAGAGGCCGAATTAATGGAAATTCAATGGTTATGTAGAAATGATCTGCAGCTACTTAATGGTTGGATAAGTCAGCAGGTTCTGTGGACAAGTAAGAATAATTGTATAAATGACACCCAACATTCTGGATTCAATTAATGAGAGTACGATGTTTATTAAATGAATTTAAGAAGTTTTTAAACATAAAAAATCAACTCATTTTTATCCTAAAATGTATTTTGGTGCGTAGCGTATTTTCATTATATCTTTAAAATTCTAATTTAGAATGTAATTGTCAAGAGCTGAATTCTAAACATCAGTAATATACTAAGTAATTATTACGGTTATTAATAAATCCTTCTTATAAAGTAATTGCAAATATTTCAAAAAACTTTGTCTGAATGCAAATATTTCTAATTTTATATTAATCAAGATCACACACGATATTATTTATTTCCACTCCAATTCTTACCGTCAGCTCTAGTAGAAGTTACAAATCAATTATATTTAATTAAGGAATGACCATCTAAGTTTAGAAACAGCGTACTGTAACAGCAATTCAATTATTGGCACCGTATCTTTCATGTTATTCCTGATTGGCAAGATTCATGATTTTTAAGGAGTATTCAGTTATTGCTAGTAACTTCACTTGGAAATCTCGCTTAAACTAGGTTAGTTGCTTATTTGAACATGGGAGCTATTTGATTAAAATGCTTTCACATAGAACCTAGAAATCTACGAAAACCAATCATGCAGCCTGTGTTAGACTTCGCAACAAACAATTAGTATTTAACAATCTTCAAATGCTAGGCAACTGGTGAGGCTCCAATTAAATCCAGGGGTGTTTGTGCTCTGGGGAAACCCAGGAATTTTGAACTTTGATACCCGGAAATTCCGGGGATCATCGTTTAGAAGGAAGTAGGAATAATAATGAATTATTTATTTTGGTCTGGGTAATTTTGTTTGCTTTGAAAGCAGAAAATGCAAGGTCAGTGTGTATGGTGAAAACCTTTCCTTTCTTTCTCCAAAAGCAGTGATAATGCGTGAAAAGGGGGGGAAAACTTCTTTTTTGTTCTTTCCTTATTGCGAGTTATGACTCATTCGCCCAGTACTCGGACATTCTCTTCTTGATTCTTTTCGGCAAGTAGGCGCGGCAGAAAAAAAAAGGTCGAGACTTCGTTCGACCAGATGTGCGATCACGTGACTCTGGGTTCAAAGGTCTTAACTCTCCTGGACGCCTATTCTATGATCACTGGATCTGTCTACAACTTAAGCGAACAATATTGACTCAAAGAAACCAGTATGGACAGCCATCAACAACTTATCGGAAAAAGCCATTCTGTGCTCCTCAGTTGGTGGGCTGGTGGGTCCATTTAACTTTACTGAAAGGGGACAAGGCTTCAAGGAGCTTTAAACCAATCGCAGTACAGAGGAGTGACGAAATTTATAGCGCACGCTGGCTGAAGTTCTAGGAATATTCTCCCATTATTTCACCAAATCGCACGCTGCATTTGTAGTTCAAAAAAAATTGCACAAAACAGTATTATGACCAACACGCAGCAGAATATACTGCTATGTTATCCGTTTTTTAAGGGGAAAGTTAACGCAGGAATTTAAGACTAAGAAATATAGAGTGATATGGGATACCATGAAAGCAACGGTAAATAGATAAGAGTAAATGAATTAAGCTTACTTCAAATCTTTTTAGAAATAAACAATTTGATTCATTTAAATTTATAATATGATTAACTTGCATTACAATCTAATTGCAAACTAAGGTTTTTTTTTTTTTTTTTTTTTTTTTTAAATATGCTTACATTAAGCTGTTTTCACGCATTTTATTTTGCATTTAATATTAGAAAAATATTTCTTTAAGAAATTAGAAAGAAAATATTTCTTCTTTATTTTTATTTTCTTTTTCTATGAAAATTATTTCTTTCAGGAAAAGGACTAAAATTCATTCACTATTACAGTACGGCCGATTGCTGCTGCATTCAGCTATCAGACACGCATCAAAATGTTTTATTTTAAATAATTTATTCTATAATTAACATGAAAGAAAATATTTTTTCAATATAAAATATATACCAAAATTATACTAATCTATCCTGTATGTGTGATTAATTCTTATTGTAATTTTTGTCACATAATTACTAATACTTTTTTTTTAATATTACATTGCAGTTAAATTTAATTTCTTATATACATATAAACTGCTTATTTAAAATATTCTTCCTTCTCAAAAGATTTTATTCTGGGAAAATAATTAAAAGATAGTAATATTATTTTCACAATGAAAGTACCAAAGTAAAAATAATCAATGTACGACGTATATAGGAAATTGAGGAACAGGGTTTAAGATGAATCGTTCTTTGACAAAACGTTTCTTTGACTTTTCGCGATAATTTAAACTCAGATTTTCGTTTTTTTTTTCCTCAAAATAAATAAAAATTAATTTAGCGTGAAAAAATATTTTCTTTACCTTTACACAAAACGATATTCGCGTTAATAATATTGTAACTAAATGCACTTAGATAATTTCATATAAGAATGCAGCGGAATATGCTGCTGTGTTATGTGAAGGAAAATTCCGTTTTTTAAGGGGAAACTTAACGCAGGAATTTAGAGCTAAGAAATAGAGAGTGATGTGGGATACCACAAAAGCAATGGTAAATATAGATAAAAGTAAATGAATTAAGCTTACTTCGAATCCTTTTAGAAATAAACTATTTTAATCATTTAAATTTATAATATGATTAATTTGCATTACAATCTAACAGCAAACTAAGTTTTTTTCTTTTTTTTTTTCCCCCCATGCTTGCATTAAAACTGTTTTCCCGCAATTTATTTTACAGTTACTATTGGAAAAATATTTCTTTCTTAATATTTCTTCCCCTTTTTTATTTTCTTTTACTATGAAAATTATTTCTTTCAGGAAAAGATAAAATTCATTCGCTATTACAGTATGGCTGATTGCTGCTGCGTTCAACTATCACACATGCATCAAAATGCTTTATTTTAAATAATTTATTCTATAACTAACATGAAAGAAAATATTTCTTCAATATAAAATATATAACCAAAATTAAACTAATCTATCCTGTATGTGTGATGAATTCGTTTTGCAATTTTTGTCGCACAATTACTAACACCTTTTTTTTAATATTCCATTGCTGTTACGTTACTTGAATTTTTTATATATATAAGAACTGCTCAGTTTAAATATTCTTCCTGGGTTCAAAAGATTTTATTCTGTGAAAATAATTAAAAGATAGTAATATTTTCACAGTGTAAGTACTAAAGTAAAAATAATCAGTGTAGGTCTCTTGCAGTTGAAGTCCTTGTCAAACTAGCGTTTCGACAAATTTTAACTAGAAAACTAATAATAATTAATATCTCTTTTACAATATAAAAATGAGAATGCTATGAACAGTATTTTTTGTTTGTTTGTTAAATTTGCAAAGAAACAATGATTTTTTAATACTATAATAGGTTACAAAAGTACTATTCCATGAACAAACTCTCAGTCTTATAGCATTGTTACTTTATAGCATAATACAATAATAATGCAGTATATTTCTACTAACAAGCCCACCAGCTGCCGAGCGGTAGAGTTGCTGAACGCAGGTAGTTTGAATCCCGGGAACGAACTAGCCGGTGTTTTCGTGGCTTTCCACATGTGTAACTTGTATACGAGCCAGTTTTCCTTAGAAAGTCCTCACTTAGAAACCAGTTTTAAAACGTAATAAAATTACACACACACAAAAATAATAATAAATAAATAAATAAATCTATCTGAAAGCCTTCAGATTTTATATTACTTCCAAAGGGCCATTATTTAACGTTTTGCATGTTATCTTTATTTATTAAATATCATGTTTTTCGCACTTAAACCATAAAATTCAATTCAACAGCAATATCATATAATTTAAAAAAAGCATATCTTTAGAGTTTCCGATACATAATCTCCCACGCTAGAGATGAAAATGTTTTTTTCTGTACAATGTTGCCATTGCTCGCTTTGAAATCGTTGAGTTTCCTAATCAAAAACTCATAAGTGCTTTACAAAATATGAAATAGATAATAAAACAAATTCTCAGTTCTAAATTTGGGCCTCCAGATGCCTATGTTAGGATGGAGGATTACGTTATTCAGAATTTCATGGCTCTAGGTAGCGTTGTTTTATCACTGCGAGAAACATTCATACATTTTGCAGATTCCCCATTATTTAATTTCTTTAAATATAATAGAGTGCGATAATACTTGGTGGCAACGATTTGAAAAGTGGAATGCCACAAAATGGCAAAACGAAATTAACAGCCCCTTTGGGCTAAAACTTATTTTTGAAAGTATCACATTAGTAGTAGTACAGCTACTGAAAAAGATATTATAAAGCTATTTTATAGGTTTATAATTTTTTTAAATTTTTATTTTACAGTAGTGTGAATTTCGCATAATAATGAACGACATTCCTTTTTGTGTTCACAGTATTATTCGTAAGGTATTCAACTGTTAGATTTTAAAGTAAACATAATTCTTGCTGTACATAAATCGAGTAGAAGCTTATCAGATGTCTATATTTGTGTTAAATAAAGAAAGTTTATGTGCTTGATAAACTTATTATCTTCTACATTTTTAAAGCATACAATTACAATTTATATCTATAATTTCTGGAATAGTATAAATTTTCTTTCAGTAGAAATTGCGTTCTTGTTTTCTGAATGTGGCTCCAAATGCTCTCTCAGTTCATCGCAAATTAAAATAACTATGAATTTTGGCAATCTGAAATACGCAAAGAAAACATCTTTTGGCAGGGCAAAAGCATCAATATATTTTCTATAAATTCGCCACCGATTCAGAGATCTACGACCGTATTCTTCGTTTAAATATGAAAAAATCAGCAGCGAAAACACATACAAAGCCATTGTCTACTTAGTACGTCAACTGCACAACCCCTGTTTGATGACGCGGCAACACTTTTTCACGCGCTTTCGACAACTTCCGTAGTCAGAGAATATAGGATGTCGGGCAGGCCTGTTTTTAACTAGCATCGACATCTGGCGGCCCACAACTTGCTGTTGATCCTGGCGTGGCGCCAATAAGAAGAGAAGGGGGATTTTTCGCCGTATTAGCTATTTGTCATTGATCGCTTCTCAACTTTTTTTTTCTCCGCTGTGTCAAATTTTCGTTTCGTTTATTAGAATATTTTTTTATTTATGTACGCAAGAGAATTTCACTATGAAATGTCTCGATATAAATAATGATATTATACAATTAGAAGAAGGTGTCCGGAATGCATTTAGCTGGAATTGGATTGAACGGAGAGATGGTAATGGGGATACCATCGGCACATGGTGCAAGAAAATAAATGTTGCTGGACAAGCATATTGTGTTTTTTGTAACTCACTGCTGAAGTATGGTGGGGAAGGATTCAAGGCTTTCACAAATCATTCTAAAACTGTGACACATAAAATATTCAAAGTGCATTAGACATTCAATGACTTTAAGTAATTATGCTAATTTAAAAAATACTGATGACTTACTGGAGACTGATGCTCGGCCATTGGATATAGTGACAAGAAAAGCACGCCAAGAGGTATTAATAACTTCGTTTATCGTCGAGAATTCTCTTTCTTTCAATGTATTTAATTGAACTTTGCAAACAGTTGAGCCGCGATCAGACGGCACTAAACTCGTTGGAAATGTCCAGGACTACTGCATGTTATAAGATGAAATATGGGCTCGCAAAAACTATTAAGGAAAATATCATTAAAACTTTAAAGGAGACTACATTTTCTCTAAATTTGGATGAAAGTACTAGCAATGCTCAAGAAAGTATACTGGCAATATTGGTGCAGTTTTATGACAACAATCAAAATGAAGTTGTAGTTCATCATTTTGCATCTCTAAAGATGGAATCTTGCAATTCGGAAGCTGTTTTTAAAGCAGTTGTTAATACTATTGAAGATAATAATATTGCATGGGCAAACTTAATTAGTGTATTAATGGACTCATGTAACACCATGCGTGGAAAAAAAAAAGGGTGTTGAAACCAGACTACGATCAAACAAAGCACCCCACTTATTAGATATTGATGGTGACACATGTCACACAGCTAATAACTGTGCAAAAAAATTTGCTTCATGTTTTGATAGATACATAGAAGATTTGTTTGATGACATCTATTTTGATATGAAAAGCTGCAGTAAAAGAGAAAATTTTTTCAGAATCTGTGAATCCCTTGCCATTAAAAAACTTAAGCCCTTGAAGAGACCAGACCATAGGTGGGTGTACATTTTACATTTTATGTGTTTTAGAAAGAATCAAAGATCTGTGGGATGCTCTTATTGCATTTTATTTTCACTACTTGGATAAAACTGATAAAGGGGATTATTTTTCTTATGTTGAAACTGTATACAATAAAAGAAATATTTCTGCAGCTCAGAAAAAAATTGTTGAAGGGGTGTATTCTTACTTGCATTCCCAACAACTCACAAAGGATGCTTTAGCTCGGAAAAAAAGAATACTAAATGGGTTATTTGTTATGCAAAACAAAACTTTATTGCATATGGCATTATATTCAGCAGTATTACCAGAGTTCAACACATACATGTATATTAAATATACATGTATGTATATTAAATTATTTGAAACAAAAAAAACCAATGCTTCATTTAATACATTCCAGTATTTATAAATTGATGGCAAAATTTTTCTCTTTTTTTATGAAGTCAGAAAATGTAGAGTGCGCATCTTATAATGATTTATTAAAGGTTGATGTCACAAATCCAGAATTCCATCTACCTAGCAAAGTAATATTTACTGGTGCAGAAGCTTCCACTCTCCTGAAGAAATTATCAAAAAATCATCCAATAGCAAAAGAATTCCAAATTTCTCTGATGAAAGCTTATACTAATACAGCACAGCATATGAAACAGAAATTACCCCTTAAAAATTCATATCTAATTAGTTTTACAGCATTAGATCCAGAGCTAAGAGGTAAAACCAGTACAATATTAGCTTTTGAAAAATTATCATCTTTTATGTCCCATATTTTTAGTGATAATGAAAAGTCAAAAGTAGAAGCTGAAATAAGGTTATACCAGAGTGATATTGATATCACCAAAGAAATGCTCTACACATCTGATGAAAGTGGAAATCAAGTCAAGTGTACGATTGATAAATATTGGTCTAAAGTTTTTAATTTAAAAGATGATTTCACAAATGATTATAAGTATCCTAGATTGGCTAAATTGGTCAAAGCCTGCCTTAGCTGCTTCCATGGCCCATTAGTGGAAAGTGCATTCAACTTAATGGATACACTTGTCACTGACTATAGAACCTCTCTTAAGATTGATTCCTTAGATGCAGTGCAGACTATTAAATATGATTTAATGGCTTCTAAAGAAACCTCATGTGAAAAATATGGCTCAAAAAATCCAATGACTGATCCAATTCACAAAGATCTCTTACTGAATATGAACAGAACTCGGAAAACATCAAGAGGACTTAAAAACATTTATTTCAGATGAGTCACCTATAAAAGTCTCTGGAAAACCTTCTACATTAGCAGAAAAGCAAACTGCTTCTACCTCTGCATGTGCAGTACTCGAGGAAATTTCTTCAACTGTAAATGAGGAAAATAAAAGTCAACCTTTCCTGCAATTATGAAGTTCACCACAAAAGAAAGACAAGCTTACAAACATCAGAAAAAAAAAAAAAAGCAGCAAAATTAGATAATTTTTTTTAAAGAATTAATTCAGGTAATTTAAAATATTTACATAAAATGTAGTAGTTTATATGTTTGAAAATTTATGGTTAATTTTGCAAAAAAAGTAATTCATTGAACTTTTATAATTAGATCATTCAATACTTCATAATTGTAATTTTCATTTCTCTCCCCCACCCCTTCTCGAAACTCCAAAATGTCGGTAGTAAGTCTGTAAAAGTTTCAGGGGATTTTTCCGGGGTCCCACAAACACCCCTGTAAATCTCCAATTTAATATTTTATTTGTCGGAAGAAGAGTTTAAATCCAGTGATACTAGGTTTGTCTTACAGGCTCAGGATCAAAACGATTCTGCAATTGCCCGAGTTGTTGACTTGTGAATTAAGCAGATGACTTTTAATCTTACGTTTTTAGTCAGAAAACGTATTCCAAATGTTTTGTATTGCACGACAATGCATCTTTTCATTGTTCAATAACCAATCGGAGAACCGCTTACGTTCCGAAAATAAGTATGTGTACTCAGTCGTCCTGCATGTTCTTGAAATTTGTCTTGTGATTTTTTTCTTTCCCAAAAACTAAAGTTGCCTCTCAAAGGATTTTGACATTGAAGAAACAAAAGGGGTAGGACATCTACTTTTAGAGGCATGTCGAAAATAGATCTCTACAAGCCTTCTCTTTCATTACATGCATTCGGACAAAAAGTTGCATCAGCGTAAATTCTATAATCTTATTTTATTACATTCCGATTACTTTATTAACATACAGTGAATATATACCAAATCTTTTATTTCAGCTTCAGTAATTCGGAATTGTTGTCGGAACTAGGACTTAGAAGATAGTCAAATTGAATATTTTAATAATCCAATAAATTCAAGGTCGAAATTTCAATATTTTATTTTCGCAGGGAGGGGACATTTTTTCAATTTCGGTCCATTATATTAAGTATATTTGCTTCGATTCTTTATTTTTTCCATAAAAGCGAAAATCTTACGCACGGTATGCATATAACGTATAGCTTCAAATTAAAATTTGATAATATACAAGTTGGTTTTAATTAAAGTTCCACTTTGAAACGGTCATAAAAGGAAAAACTACTGAATCAAACTTGGTAACCGTGTAAAGGAGATCATGGGAACTTATTTTCCGTGAAAAAAAGGAAGTTTGAAACCTCACCACCAGGCAGGAATTGGCGCTGTATGGAATATTGTTAAACAAAATATGGGTCGGAATCTAACTTAACCTTTTGTTACACGATTTTAATGTGTTGTATACACTTAAGAACTTTTGAAGTAAGCAAATTACCATTTAAAGGTGTTAAATTCGATAAAAGTCGACTGCGCGATTGTGTAAGAGAGATATTCCTCCGGGAAAACCGCGAATTAGCGATTAGAAAATGTGAGATCGCAAATCACTCGCACAAGTGCGTACAATCTGGAAATCGTTTTCTTACAGATCGCTAATTTGTAATTTTTGAAGCCTGAATTCGGTCCTAAAACATGAAGATACTGATTCAAAACGCTTTTAATCGATTTGGGACAAAAAAAAATCCCTCATGTTATCTACCTAGTTCCATTGCATAGTAGTCAGTGGAGTCGGAGGATTTACAGTGGAATGATAGCTAGTTTCATAACTGAACCATTTTTCTCTGAAGAGCAGTCGACAGCTGGACCACTGATTGCAGCTCGCTTAGAGTCAATGTTAAAATGTTTGGTGATACATGAACTGAGGTAACATGGCATTTTAGATACTAGGACTTTTGTGCAGGGCTGCGCCCCACCTCACATGTGTCGCACAGTTACTTGGGCAACATTTCACGAATGAACGTCTTATAGGACGACGCTTCCCCATTTCCCACCAGACCTCAAACTCTGTGGCTTTTGGCTATGGGGTTATCTCAAAAGCACTGTTTATGATGATAATCTAAACAATTTGGCGGAAATGAAAAATGTGATACACTGACATGTCCGTAACATTCCTCGTGATATTCTAAGTACTGTTGAGAATCCTGTAACAGGATTTAACTTGCTTTCGGAAAATGCTGGGCGCTACATTGAGCATGCTTTGTAACACGTTTCGGAAACAATTAAACACATTTTAAATCGATGTTTTCATGTCTTATTTCATTTAACAATATTGCATACAGCGCCATTTTTTCCCTGGTGGTGAGTTTTTGAACTCTTTTTCCCCGCGGAAAATAAATTCCTATAACCTCTTTTACACGATTCCCAAGTTCGATAACCGTTTGTTCCGGTAGTTTTCCTTTTATGACCATTTCAAATTGAAATTTTAATTATAAGCACCATGTAAATTAAACTCTAAAAGTTTGACAGTTTGGTTCAAGTCCCAGCTTTAAAAATATATAAATATAAATTTTTATATTAATTCTCTTAGAAAGAATGTTTTAAGGAGCTAATTTTTCTCTCGCGTCATAAATTGTATAAAAAACATGATCTTTAACATGATTTTGATTAATTCAGAAGACAAACAACAATAATCAGCGTTATATTTACAAAATTTTCACAAGACTAGTTTCGATGGTTTTACCGAACCACCATCCTCAGCTGCAAAACCGCAAATGAACAAGATAGGAAAAAATGATGATTAGATAAGATAAGAAAGCCTGGACAAGAATAAGCAAGTGGCGCCATCTGTTGGTGAAACCAGAACTAAAACATAATTTCTTTAAAGGCCGAAGGCAAATTTGGATTGGAATTAGGATCGTTAACTAGAACAGAAAGATTTTTATGAATGTGAAATGCCTCTAGAAAATCCAGTTCTCCAATGGAAGATGTTTTTTGAATAATTTTGGCAGCAGAAAAATTGAAAGTGTGATTTTCGGACCAACAATGTTGCGCAACAGAAGACTTCTGTGTTTCCTTTTTTCTAACATATGCCTCATGTTCCTTGACGCGAAATTTTGAGGCTCTCTTAGTTTGGCCAATGTAAATTAAACCACACTGGCAAGGAATCCTATAAATACCCCAGGAATTCATATCCGGAATGGAGTCCTTAAGTATGGAACTTGGAATTTTATTGATGGGAGAATAAACAACCCGAAAGTTAAATTTCTGCAAAATATGTGCAACTTTATAGCTAATTGATGGAAAGAAGGGAATGGCAACAGAATTTTTATAATCTCCTAAAACAAGAGTGTGCCTTTTAGTGTGTTGAGATGAGAATTTTTTAACTGCTTGATTAATAATGTTGGGTGAAAAGCCCCTGTCAATAGCTATTGCTTTTAAATAATTTAGTTCTTCATCAAGGGCTAGTTTGGAGGAGCAAACTTGAAGAGCACGGAAAACATAGGAATAAAATGAAGCTAACTTTTGTTTAGTCGGATGACATGATTTAAAGTGTGGTGGAAGGCAAACCGATGAAGGTTTACGGTAAACTGTAGTACTGAAGTTGGATGTGTTACGTGTGACCAGAATGTCGAGAAACGGAAGAGAATTGCAAGTCTCAAGTTCAAAAGTGAACTGAATAGCAGGATCAATAGAATTCATTGTTGAAAGAACTTTATTTAAATCATCTTTATTACCTTCAAACAGGGTAAAAGTATCGTCTACGTAGCGGAACCATGCCGGGAAGTTTAAAGTTTCAAACAATTTTGATTCATAATAATGCATGTAGATATCAGCCAGGATGGGACTGAGGGGGCTTCCCATGGCTAATCCCTCAGTTTGCTTGTAATATTTATTTTGGAAAACAAAATGTGTTTGTTTCAAACAGAGTTGAGTGAGAGAAATTAGCTCATCAATTTCGATGCAAGAGAAATGAATTGAACATGAACTCTATAAGCTTCGTCTGGAACTCGCTAAATCATATCCAAAATTCACTGTCCTTGAACAAAAGTCTTGGTCTAGAACGGAGAATGCAGTTAACCGTCATAAAAACACCCTTGCTGTTAAATTCGAAAAACTCCTTTTACAGTCTTCCAGTTCAAGTAGTTCAAAAAATCTTCCCATTGTAAACATCAAGCCAACAGTTAATATTTCTAATGTTAGTCTTTCAGAAGAAAAAGAGAGAATTCTAAAATATAATTTTAACTTCTCACAAACCTGTAAACCCTCAATTCCAAAGATTTTGGCTCCTATCGAAAAAGCTTTCAAGTTCAGTAAAGTTTCAGATTCACAGAAAGAAATGATTAGGCATCTTATCGCTCATAATGTGAAATTCAATAATAAACCTTTGAAACCAAATCTAACTGCGAGAGAAAGAGCTACAATGCGCGAAATTCATTCTAACCCGGATATTATCATTTCAAAGGCCGACAAAGGTGGCCAGGTAGTCGTCATGGATAAGAACACTTACATCGATGGTGTCACTAAACTCTTAAATGAAGGACCATATAATCCGATCCCTAAAGATCCTTCACCTTCCGACTTGTAAAAAATAAAAACTGCGATCAAATCTTCGCAAATCATTTCAAGCAACTTAAAACATTCACTTATCCCATCTGTTGCGAATTGTGCCAGATTATATCCTCTTCCCAAAATTCATAAAAGTGGTATTCCTTTCCGCCCTATTGTATCAAATTTAGGTACTGCCTCGTATCCATTAGCTAAATATTTGGTTTCTCGATTTTCCACTCTCTTAGACAATAACATTTACACCATAAAAAATTCAATAGAGTTTGTAAAAAAGGTTAAAAACATTTCTCCTAGTAATTTACTCATGGTTTCTTTTGATGTAAAATCATTATTCACCAATGTCCCGGTGGAGGGTGCATTAAGATGTCTAGAAATCAGACTTCGCGAATTTCATTTCTCTTGCATCGAAATTGATGAGCTAATTTCTCTCACTCTGTTTGAAACAAACACATTTTGTTTTCCAAAATAAATATTACAAGCAAACTGAGGGATTAGCCATGGAAAGCCCCCTCAGTCCCATCCTGGCTGATATCTACATGCATTATTATGAATCAAAATTGTTTGAAACTTTAAACTTCCCGGCATGGTTCCGCTACGTAGACGATACTTTTACCCTGTTTGAAGGTAATAAAGATGATTTAAATAAAGTTCTTTCAACAATGAATTCTATTGATCCTGCTATTCAGTTCACTTTTGAACTTGAGCAATTCTCTTCCGTTTCTCGACATTCTGGTCACACGTAACACATCCAACTTCAGTACTACAGTTTACCGTAAACCTTCATCGGTTTGCCTTCCACTACACTTTAAATCATGTCATCCGACTAAACAAAAGTTAACTTCATTTTATTCCTATGTTTTCCGTGCTCTTCAAGTTTGCTCCTCCAAACTAGCCCTTGATGAAGAACTAAATTATTTAAAAGTAATAGCTATTGACAGGGGCTTTTCACCCAACATTATTAATCAAGCAGTTAAAAAATTCTCATCTCAACACACTAAAAGGCACACTCTTGTTTTAGGAGAATGTAAAAATTCTGTTGTCATTCCCTTCTTTCCATCAATTAGCTATAAAGTTGCACATATTTTGCAGAAATTTAACTTTCGGGTTGTTTATTCTCCCATCAATAAAATTCCGAGTTCCATACTTAAGGACTCCATTCCGGATATGAATTCCTGGGGTATTTATAGGATTCCTTGCCAGTGTGGTTTAATTTACATTGGCCAAACTAAGAGAGCCTTAAAATTTCGCGTCAAGGAACATGAGGCATATGTTAGAAAAAAGGAAACACAGAAGTCTTCTGTTGTGCAACATTGTTGGTCCGAAAATCACACTTTCAATTTTTCTGCTGCCAAAATTATTCAAAAAACATCTTCCATTGGAGAACTGGATTTTCTAGAGGCATTTCACATTCATAAAAATCTTTCTGTTCTAGTTAACGATCCTAATTCCAATCCAAATTTGCCTTCGGCCTTTAAAGAAATTATGTTTTAGTTCTGGTTTCACCAACAGATGGCGCCACTTGCTTATTCTTGTCCAGGCTTTCTTATCTTATCTAATCATCATTTTTTTCCTATCTTGTTCATTTGCGGTTTTGCAGCTGAGGATGGTGGTTCGCTAAAACCATCGAAACTAGTCTTGTGGAAATTTTGTAAATATAACGCTGATTATTGTTGTTTGTCTTCTGAATTAGTATTTATTCGGCGTGTTATTGTGTCTTAATGATTTTGATTGTTTCAGCCGATATAATAATCGGGTTACTCAGTGGTACAGAATAAACACTGCTGAACTGTTCTAGCAAAAAATCTTTTAATTAAAATATTTATTCCATGGTCTTCGCTTTAAACTTTATTTCTAGTTAAAATGACTAGAAAATGAAAAGATGTCTTCAGCTGAAACGCAATTCATGTAATTGATATTTTAAAAAAATTGACAAGAGTGCAAAATATATAGAAGTCTAGCAATTAATTTTCTTGTGTGAGCACTGAAAATAACTGTAGAAGGAAAGAAGAAAATTAGGGAGAAATGTAAGCAAAAATTTCCAGGGAAATTTGGCTGTCAGACATACCAGTAGGTTTCAAAAAGTTGGACGCAGCGACCTAACATTGGTAGTTCGGATCCCGCGAACGGGCTGGCTGCATGATTGTTTTCGTGGTTTTCCCCCATGTGTAACTTCTATACTAGCTAGGTTCCCTTAGAATGTCCTCCAAGAAGGCATCCCTTCCTTTAGGCAGATAGCCCTAGTGTGTTTTGTCATAATTAAATAAACCCAAACCTCTTGATGAAACTACTCTTTTCTTTCATCTCATTCCTTCAAAATGCTTAGCCTCTAAAGACTGATAAAGGCTCGTGAAGAACTTTCTAAGGAAAACCAGCTGGCATACACATGAGAAAATCCACGAAAACTCTCATGCAACCAGCCCGTTTACCGGGATTCGAACCCCGGAGTGAACTACCAGTGTTCAGCAACTTTACCGCTTGGTCGTTTGTGGGCCTTTATGAAATGAAAGGCGATAAATTTATTTAAAATAATTGTCAGAAATACCAAGATGTTTCGAAAAGTTGGATGCTTTTTAACATACTTGCAAAATGCCAAAAAAAAGAAAAAGAGCAAGAATGAATCAGAATGCCTGAATAAAAAGAGAAATTAATTTTTGCATAAAATTTAGTATTTGTATTTTTTAATTTAAAACTTTAATCCTATGATATTTGATTCTTGCGATTTCAAAAATAAAATATGAATAACATTTTAAGAAACCAAATGTAGGATAAAATTGTGTAAAGCAATGGGCACAATGATAAAACTGTTTAAAGTGTATGCAAGTTATCCTAAGTTAAAATGTCGGTTATACATCTCTCTTATTTATATATATCTTTTCTGAACGGAACATTGAAAGGCGTGTTAACTGTGCTTTACTGTAACTTCTCTTTTAATATATGCAGTTTTCAAACGCATCGAAGTCTGGGTTACAAAGTATTCTTCCGAAAGAAATGCAATTCAAATAAATAAAATCAAATTCTGGAAAACTTATATTAATAAATATATTTAAAATGCTCAGTTCGAATGAATAAATATAAAATTTTAAAATAACTATGTGAAGAAACAATGCAACACTAATAATTAAAATAAAAGTCTAAAAATTTAAAAATTACCTAAAAATAGTAACTATGACTAGAAATATAGCATAAAGAAAACTATTTGAAAAAAATAAATAAATAAGCGATGCACCTTTGATTTAAACTACGCAGTTCGAATGCGTAAATAGAAATTTTTAAAACAGTTATTCGAAAGAAACCATGAAACTTAAACAATTAAAATAAAATTCGAAAAAGAAAAAAATTCCTTAAAATTAATAACAATTATAATTAAAAATATAATATAAAGAACATTATTTGAAAGAAGGAACGATTGGGTCTTTTTTTCCGCTCACGCACTATGTAAAAATGGAAATGAAAATAGGTTCCCAAGCGTTAAGAAGTTCGCCAAGCGAACTAATTTTGGCGCAAACTGAATAAAAAGCTCCGACAGAAATTGGTGAATTTCGCACCAAATTTTACAGTATTTAATATTTAGGCATAATTTGAGTTGTAAAATCGAAATATGGAAAAAAATTGGTATGTTATTTCAGAAAAAGTCCGATGTCGTGTCAAAATAACTATGTTAGAGTAGAGCTATATATAAATCTAATATGTATCCTAAGTCGCGCTTTCGAGACATGAAGAACGCAATTTGAATTTCGTCAATCGGCCCAGTAGAACGAGAGATAAAGAACTGCCCCCCCCCCCTTTTTTTTTTTTTTTTTTTTTTTTTGAGCAGTGTACATGTTACCAGAATGGAAACAAATTATATAGGATGCGAAAAGTAATGCAATTTAAATTATAATTATCAAATAAATTTAATGATTACATTTATTTGTTTATTAACATTTCATTATTACATTATTTTCATCTAGGAATTTCCTTCCCACCGCCTGAGCAATACATACATAAATCACGAGGCTGAAAAGCACTGCTATAAATAGATAATCCGATCCAATTCCAGTTGAACAACATTAATTGTTTTTGAAAAGCTTCGTATCATCTAACATGAAATTAATTATTAAATCATCTTAAGAAAGGTTTTGTGTGCTTATTTAATTCAATATGGTAAAGCATAAGAGGGTTAAACCATTATTACATTCTAGGGAAAATGAGCTCATATTTGCATTACCTTAAGGGACATTACCACGAAAATGCTCACACACAGTGGTAGGCTGTAGGAGGGCTCTTTCAATCCATCTGTTAAATTTTCATCTAATTTTAAATCCCACGCCACCGTTTTTTTTTTTTTTTTTTTTTTTTTTTTTTAGCTATTTAATTCTTCATTCAAAGGAAAATTCATATCACTTATTACTTTGCACTTTAGTCTGAATAAACCCAATGAACTATATATTTCTCTGACAAATAGAGCTTCCTGACTGCACAATCTATTTCACATTTAGCGAACTTGTGCCGAGTAAGTTTATTAGCTATTTTATGTAATTTCTACAATTTTTTGTAATTATTATATTTTTGTGAAATAAATTTAAAAAAATTTTAAAGATATTTTCTTTTAATTTACAAATATTTGTATTTTCTATTTTTCTAAGAATTGAAACATTTAATTAGATTCTGATACTTCATAATTTCTGATATTTTCATAAGATAAAGTACGAAACCTCTGTTAAAATTTTCATACGTCATTGTAGTCCACTGCGAGTCCATTCATCCGATTTGAAACTAGAAATGAATTAACAAATCGATCTTTCCATTCTTTGGTCCTGTAATATTTAATAATTTATAAATGGTAACATTTAATATTTAGTAACTTGTAATTGGCAACACTTTGGATACAGATTGAAAAATAGAACTATGCTGGTATTGCAGTTCTCTGTGAATATACATTCTAAGATTGAAAATAAATAGTTTCTAAAAGCTAAAAGTGTACCCTCATAATTTTATATGGTGTCAGGAGTGTTTTGCTTTCAAAATGGAAAGTTTAAAACCATCAGAGCCGATGAAATTTGATGGAAATCTGGCTTCGAATTGGCAGAGATGGCTGCAATCATTTGAAATATATGAAGTAGCTAGTGGATTACATAATAAAGAAGAGAAGGTAAGAGTTAATACTTTTCTTCATGTAATAGGAATTCGTGGTCTTGAAATATATAATACATTTCCTATAGAAGAGGGTAAAGAAATTAAATTAAGTGAAATTAAAACAAAATTTACGGAATATTGTATTCAAGAAAAATATTACATATGAAAGACATTTATTCTTTACTAGAAATCAAACTGCGTCAGAAACCATAGATGAATACGTAACTGACCTTCGAAATAAAGCTAGAACATGCGAGTTTGCACAATTAACGGATAGTTTAATAAAGGATAAAATTGTTTGTGGTATTAAAGATGCTATAGTGAGAGCAAGATTGTTACATGAAACAGAATTAACATTAGAAAAAGCTCTTGATATATGCAGATCTGCTGAAATAAGTGCACATCAAATGAAAATCATAAAGGATGAGGAAACTGCTGTAAACTTAGTGAAAAAGAAACTAAGTAAATATAATAAGAATACCTACAAAGAGGTAAATACCAATAAACAAAAGACAAAAGTTTGTTCTAAATGTGGAACATCTCATGAGTATCGAATGTGTCCAGCATATGGAAAAATCTGTCATAAATGTAAAAAGGCAAATCATTTCGCGAGTCAGTGGAAAAGCTATATAATAAAAAATGAAGCAGTCAAGGTAAACAAAACAGATAGACAAATTAAATTAATAAATCATGACTCTGAGAAAGAGTTAGAATTTTATGTTGGCACATTAAACCTTAATTCAGATAACAAGGAAGAGAAATGGACTGTTGACGTTAATGTAAATAAAAGTAAACTAAATTTGCAGTTAGATACTGGAGCAATGTGCAATGTTATTTCTAAAAGCAAACTGAAATTGCTAAATGTTCCGATACAGAAGTCTGAAATTAAAAGATTAGTTACATTATCTGGGAATAAAATGGATACTTTAGGAAAAGTAGTACTTAACTGCCAATATGGAAAAAATAATTATGTTGTGGAATTCCAAGTTATTGACAAAGAAGTACCTTCTATATTAGGATTAAAATCATGTTTGCAACTAGGTTTGATTCAGAAAGTAATGTCTGTTTACACTGAAGACTTACTGGAGTAATACAAAGATGTATTTGAAGGCGCTTAGGTTGTTTGAATGGAGAATATAAAATCCAGTTAAAACAAGATGTAACGCCAGTCATTCATCCTCCAAGAAAAATACCTATAGCTATACGTGATAAAGTTAAGAAAGAATTACAAAGAATGGAAAATTTAAATGTTATTGAGAAAGTAAGAGAACCAACTGAATGGGTAAATTCAATGGTCACAGTTGTCAAACCGAACAAAATAAGAATATGTTTAGATTCTAGAGATTTAAATAAAGCTATAAAACGAGAACGTTATCCGATGTTAACCATTGACGAAGTTGTCACTAGAATGCCTAACGCAAAAATATTTTCTGTTTTAGATGCTAATAGTGCTTTTTGGCAAATCCAGCTTGACGAAGAAAGTAGTAATTTGTGTACATTCAATACACCTTTTGGCAGATACAAATTTAAAAGATTACCTTTTGGCATATGTTCAGCTCCAGAAATTTGCCAAAGAAAATTAAGCCAAATAATAGAAGGTCTAGAAGGCGTTGAATGTATTATAGATGATATCTTAATATGGGGATCTAATGAAAAGGAACATGAGCTACGACTTAGAAAAGTACTTTAGAGAGCACGAGAAAATAATTTGAAGTTCAATAAGTCTAAATGTAAAATAAAAGTTAATCGTGTGAATTATATAGGGCACGAGTTAAGTGAAAATGGACTAAAACCTGATTTTTCTAAAGTGGAAGCAATTGTTAAAATGCCAGAACCTACAGATGTGCCTTCGCTACAAAGATTTTTGGGAATGATTAATTATTTAGCCAAATTTATTCCTAACTTAACTACTATTACTGCACCATTAAGACAGTTACTTGAGAAAAATGTCCTCTGAAAAGCATCAAAAAGCTTTCGGAACACTTAAAGAACTGATTGCAAAAGCACCCGTATTAAAATTCTGTGATGTTAATAAGGATGTAACTCTTTCAGTAGATGCAAGTTCTGAAGGATTAGATCATATTTTTGTTTTACTACAAGAAAACCAACCAATTGCTTATGCTTCCAGAGCTCTAACAAAAAGTCAGAAAAATTATGCTCAGATAGAAAAAGAGCTTTTAGCTATTACTTTTGGATGTTCTAAATTTCATCAATATATATATGGCAAACGTATTACAGTTGAAACTGATCATCGACCATTAGAAAGCATAACTAAGAAACCTCTTTTTAAAGCACCACAGCGATTGCAAAGAATGCTGTTAAATTTACAAAAATATGATCTAGATGTACGATACAAAAAGGTGAAAGACTTATTAATAGCAGACACTTTGAGTAGAGCATATTTGAATACAACAGAAGAAGATAATGATGAAGATACAGAAATTTGTACACTGATTCCAGCATCTGATGACAAAATTTATGAATTAAAGAAAGAAAGTGAATGTGATGCTACACTACAGTGCTTAAAGAAATATATTCTGAGAGGCTGGCCAGAAAGGAAACATCAGGTAGAACCTCAAGTATTTTGGGACTACAGAGATGAGTTGACAATGGAAAATGATTTATTTTTCAAAGGAGGAAGGGTAATTATTCCTTTATCTATGCAAAAGGAAATGTTAAATTTAATTCATGAGGGTCATTTTGGTATAGAAAAATGTAAGAAAAGAGCTAGAGATGTTTTGTTTTGGCCATTTATGAACAAGCAGATAGAAGATAAAATTTCAAAATGTTCTATATGTAATGAATACCAGAACAAAAACATAAGAGAGCCTATGATACCACATGAAATTCCCAATTTACCTTGGTATAAAGTTGCGACAGATTTATTTGAGATTAACAAAGATGTATATTTATTAATTGTAGATTACTATTCCAACTTTTTTGAAATCTCCAAACTACCGGATACTCGAAGTCAGACAATGATCAGTTACATGAAATCTCATTTTGCAAGATACGGTATACCATTGATAGTGATATCTGATAATGGACCTCAGTTTGCAAGTAAAGAATTTTCAGAATTTGAAAAGAAATACCAATTTAAACATATAACAAGCAGTCCATAGCATCCACAGTCGAACGGATAAGCAGAGCGTTCAGTACAAACGTCGAAGAAATTGTTAAAGAAAGCTCAAGCAGATCATGCTGATCCTTATTTAGCATTGTTAGCTCATAGGAACACTCCAACTAATGAGATGCTAGGATCACCAGCTCAACGACTTATGAGTAGAAGAACAAGAACGATTCTTCCTACATCTGAAGAATTACTTAAACCTCAAGTTGTGAGAAATATAAAAGAAAAAATCAACCAAGAAAGAACTAAGCAGAAGTCATATTATGATCGTCATACAAAAACATTACCATTGCTAAATAAAGGAGATTGTGTTCGGGTATATCAAGATAATCGCTGGAAACCAGCAGTTGTAGAAGAAGTGCATAAGACGCCTAGATCATATATACTTAGATCAGGTGGATCAGTATTGAGAAGAAATAGAAAAGATATTAGAGGAAACAGTTCAGCTGTTGATGAGAATATCAGAGGAACAGAACAAGGAGTTAATACACAGAAAACAGATGTAAAAGGATATGATTCCAGATATTCTCAAGGGCAAAGTTTAGAAGATCAACTACCAAACTCTGCTAACTCAGAAATAAGGAACGGTGAGCTAAGAACTAGAAGTGGGAGACTGATTAGAAAGCCGGCCAGGTATTTGGACTGATTTTAGACTGTTAAAACTTTTGAACTCTTTAAAAAAACGGAAGATGTAATATTTAATAATTTGTAAATGGTAACATTTAATATTTAGTAACTTGTAATTGGCAACACTTTGGATACAGATTGAAAAATAGAAGTATGCTGGGATTGCAGTTCTCTGTGAATATACATTCTAAGATTGTAAATAAATAGTTTCTAAAAGCTAAAAGTGTACCTCATAATTTTATAGTCCTATCGACTTGAATACAGTGAGCCTGAGTAGAGGGAAATGCCTTTCGTAAATATAAAAGCCATTATAAACACATTTCTAAATAATTTCAAAATATTTATTAATTACAAATATAAATATACCCGTTGAAAATTACAAAGTTACATATGTATGCAATAGGGCTTGAAAAATTTGGATACATAAATATTTTTTCTTCAACTAAATATTAGAATTTATTAGCTTCTCATCGACTGTCGGCATCTATTCTCATCAGCAAATGATAACATTCTGGGTTCAAACTAACCCCGACAAAAGCTGATCGACTGCTATTGAACTCTGAAGATGAGCTTATTAGAGGGAAAATGGCAATTAAAATCAATTAGAATTCTATTCTAATTGATTTTATTTAATTTATTTACTATATTAATTTATTACTAAATATAATGGATTTGAATATTTAAGAAAAATATGACTGCAAGAGTTTTTTTTTTTTTTTTTTTTTTTTTTGCTTTCTTATAGAATGCAGATGAATTCATTTTTACTCAACGAAAATTAAAATTTGTTAACTAATTAATCTGTCCTCTATTCACCACCTTAGTTCAGTGATCCGTGTTAATATGCCTTTTTATTCTTCTTTAATTTTCATGCTTCACGAATAATTAGAAAAAAACTTACTTCTCTTCTTCTTCTTAAATTTTTCATTAATAAAAATGCATTTTCAGCTATAATCATGTGAAATAATTCTCTAAATATATTTCAGAGCAGGAAAAATAAGATACATAAATGGCATAGAAATGGAATTAGCATTGAGATTCTCTTTAAGAAATATGAAAGTCTACAAAGCGAAGTAAATCCGTAGAAATTTTGTAATTCTCTATGATTAAATTGCACTGAATTACACTTTCTTAATGTGGCTCACTAGCGGTCGATCTGGAAGTCGCAATGAACTGGAAGTTGATCTGTCAGCACTATCTTCATCTTCAGGGCAGATGTTTTTTATTTTATTCGGTTTGCAATTCCTTACTAAGTATAGTATTTCATCTCGATGTACTCCGTCTTTGATATGATTTAAATCAAATTCCTCGTCATTATAAATATCACGAATACACTAAAATAGTTTTCTGGCTGCAATTTTCTAATTTCGACTATGCGTAATGTATGCTTTACGCGTGCACGCGTTGAAAGAAATGTTTAATAAAGTAAACAAATAAATATTAAGCTTTTTTTTTTTTTTTTTTTTTTTTTTTTTTGTAAATTTTGATAAGCTTTAGATCATAATTGCTCTTTATTTCATAAATTAAAGTTTCATATTTTTAATTTTATAATTTCTGCATGCTATCTTACCAGATTTAAATTGATGATCTATAATCCGGAAAATCCGATAATCCGGAATAGCCGAAGTCTGAACGAGTCCGGATTAAAGACTTTGTACTGTATATCTATGTGTGTGTGTAAGATAAAAAAATATGCAAATCAAAATTATAATTTAAAAAACGTCTTAATTGCTCATTTTTAATTTGGGTACTTCCTCTGTAGTAATAACGGTGCTACTTTGGTAGACGGTTGCACGGATTTTGGCGATTTGCCTTTTGGCGAGTAATACAACTTATGGTAAACCCATTGCTGGATAAGTTATTTATGGTAACCGATATTTTGTTGTCATTTTATTAAAAAAATAATGCGTTTTATTATGCATAACTTCCGTGTTTTAAATATTATTTATGGCTTCTAAATATTAAAAATCAATTTAATTTTACATTTTTATTTGAAATAAAAATTTTGTTGTTTATAATATTTTATGTTGTGGATGATGTAATCAATGACGTCACCTTACTTAAAAAGTAATTGGTTTTATTAATATCTATAAATTTAATCTAATGTTTTAAACATTATTTATGGCTGTTAAATATTAAAATAAAATTTAATTTTGCATTTGTTTTAAAAATGATTTTAATATGAATGATTATTTAAATAATTTTAATTCTGTGCGTGATGTAATCACCTCCCTGATTGGTTACTGAATATTTGTGCATTACCGCGCCATTTTAAAATTTTATTATTCATGTCTTCGAATTCCTCGGATTTCAAATGGAATGGATATCTCCGTTTCGAAGACGAATGTTGTTATTGGTAATTACCAAGAATTATTGGTATTGGAATAAAAAAATTGCCCTTTGAGACTTTATTTTGGCCAATCTGTCTTTCCTAATCAAAGATTTATTTATAAATTGTTAATAGCGTTCAGAGGAAATTTTGGAGGAAACCTCGCTAATTGCTTCTTCAATGAAGTCCGAGATATTTGGATAACAGATGAAGATGGTTAAAAGATCCGATTCAATTATGATTTCGATTTTTTTTTTGTGGTACTTATCAATAAACAAGAGGTTAAATTACTCAAAAAAATGCAAGTACATATTTTTCTTTTATTTTATAATTGTATACTTCAATTTTTGTTAAAAAAATTAATACACTATTTTCAAAAATTGCTGAGATAATTATTGTCACATATGTTTTAATGTTAATTATATTTTATATAACGTATTTTAAAGTATTTGAATTTAAGAATATTCTAATTCTTTTAAATGTTGGTGGGATGGTTTTTAATTCGATATTCAATTTCAGTAATATTTTAATCTAATTAAACGTTGGCACAATGTTTTTATAGCCGTGTTTTTATTCTTTTTTTTGCTATATGAAAGTAATAATAGCCTTACTTTATTACTTTATACTCATAGTAAATGTATTTATTTACACTTGCCTGCCATCTTGAAAAATATTTTCAACAAAAAATTAATCCATTACTTTTAACGATATTTATTTATTTATTTATTTTTTTTTAAGTTTCGAATACTTTACTATGCGTAAAAACAGCGTTTTTCAAAATGGCTGACGATTGTAAAAATCGCGCCAACGTAAATCGCCAAAAATCCGTGCAACCGTCTACCAAAGTAGCACCGTAATAACTTTCTGTAAACTGCGTCGTATCTGAAAACTAATTCCGCATTATGTCATCTTTAAACATATATTGCCTATAAGTTTAGCTATTGAGATTAAAGAAAAATTTTACCATAAATGCCGTTGCAACCCAACTACCCTCTTTTTTTCCTTGCCTATGCTTGCTACCTAAAGGAGGTCTCTTGCTCGGCTTTTTTTTTAAATGTAATGCACCATCACCAAAATTGTGGGGTGCAGATTGGCCCCACTGGGAAGTGCAACAAGTAATAAAGATACATTTGGAATATCAAGTGATTCTGTGATTCTTCAAAAGCTCCTGGCAACATATGCTTCGTAATTGATATTTTCAGTGATCTTCTAGTCCTCAATCCACTCGTGACTGCAAATGTCTTCCTTAGTCAAGCACTCATCTCTCATCAGTTTACTGGAAGGAACTAAGTCTTATAGATAGATACATAAAGTTTGTCAAAAAAATACTAAAATAACTGTTAGATAATTCTTAATAAATGCTATTTAAATGCATGTATTCATAAACAGATCTAAAAAGCTGCGTCATGCAGAGTTAAAATAAAAAATATGTATATATGTAACTTAAAACTTCTAATTCCTTCGAAACCTAATCAAATAGCATAGCATAAGGCAACTTTCAGTTCCGAAATCTGGAAAGCCATACACGTAGAAAGGATGTAATACAATATCCAAAATGCAGCCCTGGTGTTCTTCTGCGTTAATGGTTTTGTTGTACAGCTAATCCTGTTTCAAGGAAAAGTTGATAAGTACAGCTAATTATCTCTTTTATGTCAAATGAATTAGTATAAAAATGAATCCCTTATGCTAGAAGTAGTGAAATATTTTAGCCACTTCCAACATGAAAAGAGCCACATTTTGCTTGTAAATTGCGAAGATGAGGAATTCTAAACAAATGCATAAAATTAAAGAGTCCTTTCCTGAATCCGATCAGATAATCGGGAAGTTTGGTCATATAGTTTTAATCCTATTTAAAACAACTTTATCGAAAGCTTTGTCTCCTGAAGATATAAGGTTTATGCGTCTGTAGCTTTTGAAATTCTCCAGATTTTCCTTCTGCTTCTGGAAAGAAAAATATTGGCGGGTTTTTTTTTTTTTTTTTTTTTTTTTTTTTTTTTTTTTCCTGTATATAAGACAGGCACTTTGAATACTATTGGATTTGGCAATAGATTAGGAATATTTTTCAGTATAGTAATTGCGATGCTATTTCCTTCAAAGGGAGTTTCTTACATTTGAATTTTTAGTAGCCGGGATTTTTCCAAGGCTTGGCAAACTGAGTGCAATTTACTGTCAAAGGGAGTCACACCTGTTGCGAACGTCATTTTAAATTTGAGATTTAATTTTGTAGTTCGAATTTCCTATTTCTTCTAATTAATTTATGATGAAGTCATTGCTATTAAACCCTGTTTATTCTAATTTTAATTGAAAGATTTATGTATACATATGTGTGTGTGTGGATTTGTTAGTATGTTTAGAGTCCCGATAACAAGCCTAAAAAGTACTGGCGTACAACATATACCACTCTTGTTTTTCCTTTTTAAATCATCCATATTTTTGACGGCTCATTATTGTAACATATAAGTAAATCAGATAAAAATATTCCGAAGTCGTAAATCTGAATAAAGTAAATATTGCTAATGTTAAAAGATAATACTAGCAAGATATTAAAAAAACGGAACTCTTAATTACTTTATTAATTAGAGTGTGGGTCGCATCAGAATGAGAAGTGCACCTAAACTTTGGTATTAAATTAAAAAATATACGTCATTATTAGTTTGTGTTACAATAGTCCTCAATAATATCAAAACTAAAAATTCAGCATTTCTAGATATTCAACTATCTGAAAAAAGTCGAATGCAGCATTCAATTTTTTTCCCCACTTGATTGTGTACACGTTCATGATTCTATAAATCTACCCATTTTACCAATAATTAATTATGGTCGAGATCAGGAAACTTAAAAATTAAGTTCCCTAAACGCAGCTATTTAAATGTCACTCATCAAATCAGACAACTTGGGATTCAGGAACATCATATAATGCATACACGCACACACACACACACACACATATATATATCAAGTAAATGCATAAGCAAATTGTTTTGGTACAGCTTATAATCAAAAGTGTTCCGTCACCGCTTTCCTTGACGGCGAAAATGTCCAGTGTCTGACTTGTCTTTCAAACATCTTTGTCTATTAAAGTGTAACCCTGGTTGGTCGGTTAATTAATATAGGTAAGATGAAAATATTAAGCGATGAAAGAACCTACACCATTCTTCTTTTTAAGTTTCAATACAAAGTTGTAAAAGAAAGAGGCGTAGATCCTGACGAAAAATCTAAAAAGACGTCTTTATTTGCTTGAACAATGACTAATCTATTTCTCAGAAAGTACATTAAAAAAATAATCGATATGCAGGATTGATTAACACTGACTGAGAACGAATAAATGTAATGTAGAAGTTTCTGACAGTGACACTGATCAATAAGCGAACAAACCGCCGTAAAAATGAAGCTATAATCAAAATATTAGAACAATATTCTGTGAGAGAGGGAGTTTCAGACTCTTCAATTTTGCACCGGAAAGTTACAACATTTAGAACTTTGTTATCGAAAATGTCTTAATATGGATTGGAATATGAAGAGGAGCGCAAATTTTAACCTGTGCAAAAGGATTCCTTTAAAACGTTTTTCGAATTTAAAAATAAAGCGTTATGATGGAGATAACGCATTCAGCCTTATAGGTTTAGTGAGTCTGCTAACATGTCTTCCTATTTTCTTTTTTGACACAAAAAAATGCATCAACGTAAGATTTAATTTATGGATTTGGTCTTACATTATTATACGAACTTTTTTATGTGTAATTAGTTCATTTTTTCTCTACTATCTATCAACATCCTCTTTTACAAAGTTAGCAGTATACGGATCTGATATTTCTGGTTACTTTCTGAGTATTGCTTTTATACGGAAGCGGAAGCTGATTAAGAATGTCATTCGGTACCTATGTCGTATGTCAAACGCGTTTAATCCGAGGGGTTTTATAGGTTACTCAACAGTTAAGTACAGCTTGTTATTTTATATAATTGCAGTTTCAACTTTTTGTATAACCACTATCATATTCTTCTGTCAGACACAGTTTAACAATTTTAAAACATCTATTCATTTTTTTGTCAATGTGCCTAATCAAGAACCTAATGCATATCACGAAGTAATAACTGTTTTCATTATGATAGCTTCCGTTTTTTCTTTTACTTCAAGCTCAGCTACGTGCATCATTGGTGTAATATTGTGCAGCAATACCTATCACGCATTGAGCAACACCGTAAAATGTTATGGTGTACAATTTGAGGAAAGGATAAACAAAAAGGACAAAGATCTCTGTATATCGGATGAACTTGTACATATGAAAATTATTGCTTACGTGGTAAAAATTGCTGATGATGCATTAAATATTTGTGTTCTCTTGCTTTACGGAACACTAATTGGCTCTTTATACATTAGTGTTAGCATTATTATTAGCAAAGAAAACTATGGAACTGATTTCTTCATTTGTGTTATGGCGTGGAATTTCTTAATTACTCTCATATTGTTTCTTCAAATAACAATCAGCGGAGACAGTGTTGGCGCGGAATGGAATAAAGTAAGGCGTATTGCTGTTGGTTATGCTCATAAATTCACTGAACATGGTATTAGTGGAGCAAATATTGTAACGTATTCCATTCTTCTGCAAAGTTTCAAGGACTTTAACGTATCAGTAACAGGAGGAAATATGTTTGCAATAGAGAAAAGACTCGTGCTGACAGTAGCTGGACTATTAATAACTTATGGTGTAATATTAATCCAAATAAGTAGCAACTGAAAAGAACGCATTTTTTAAATGTCTATTATTAAAAAGCGGTCTTAAAAACTAGCCAGAAAGAAATCCTAATTTCATGTGAGCACCCACAACATCACATTCATTGTACAGTCAAATTCAGGAATTAGTACTGAAAAGTAAGCAAAGAAAATAAAGGAACTGCACAGTATAACAGCGAATTTCCTCCTTAAAAAAAGTCGAAATGGATTTCTTTCCTGCTTTATCTATTAAATTCCTTTATTTTTATTGGTTGTATTTTATTTACCTTTGTTCCTTTTTCACCGTTCGCATTTAAGCAAAACGTACCGCTCAGCGAACTCAAGGAGAAATTCATCCTCTTGACTGGATTTGTTCATTCCTCCTCTGTTAGAGAAAGCCTCGAACACAATTTGCCAAATTTGTGTTCGAGAATGTACTTCCATACTGTTGGTCTGCATTTTTTTTCTGCACTGGATTACGATTTCCAGCATTAAAAAAAACAGTTATTAATGAAATGCATTATTGTGTGTTAGCATGGGCTTTGCATTTCGCACCACCCTAAATTTATTATAAACAATGCGGCATTTTTGAAATAAGATAATTACAGCGCTTGCGTGTACGATAATTTAAAAAAATTTGTATTAATGATGAGTTCAATCTAAGTTTAGAACAACAAAAAGCTATAAATGAAATCTTGGAGAATTAAAATTTTTCAAATTAAAAACGCGGTCATTATTCTTTAATTATTTCATTGAAGTTAAATAGCTATATCACGCACATGGCATAAATCAGCTTCATAAATAGTAAAGTTGTCGGCAATCTGAAAAAACATACAATTCGATTTTAAAATTAAATTACTGAAAATTTAGAATTGAGAAATAAAGATACATGTGAAGAAATTGTTTAATTCCCCTTTTTTTTCAGTGTGTAAAATATTTTCTCCCTTCTTTCCGCATGACTTCGTGGCGTAACTGGATACCACGTCTGGCTAGCAATTGGAAGGTCCAGTGTTTGAATCCCGTTCGAATGTCTTCGTATTGTAACTGCATAGCACATCCAACTAGCGAATGGGGAGTCGGGTATTCGAATCCCAGAAAGGCACTGTAAATTTTTCACATCTCTTACTTGAAAAAAAATCAGCGACTTTACAAATGTACGGCACATTTTGTGTATTTTTATAAAAAGAGTCAGTATTTACCACGGAAGAAAAATTCTCATTTTATACACATGCCTTAAATCTAGCAAAATGTATTGCTATGATTATAAAATTGCACACATATTTTCACTTAAAATAACAGACGGTTGGAAGACCAACTAATCAGCTCAATAAATGAATTTTGTCTTAAAATAGTGTGTTAGACTGGGTTTTATGTAGAGTAAATTTTGAAAATATTAGTACACGATATAATTCTAAATGAAAAAATTCAATCTGATTGACAGGGCCCACAAACTAGCCCACTGGATAACATAACGGAAAAGTGGCATTCCCTCGGGATTTGGTGCCTAGCTGAGTAGTTGGCCTTTTCCTCATGTGAAACGTGAATACAAATAAATTTCCGTAGAAACTTCTCCCCAAAGGTCCATTCTTCCTAATTTATTTATTTATTTATTTAAAGGTACACTGCTCAAAAAAAAAAATGGGACAGTACTATATCTCCCGTTCTACTGGGCCGATTGACATATCTCGAAAAAGCTCGACTTAGGATATATATTAGATTTATGTATAACCCTATTCTAACATAGGTATTTTGACACAAAATCGGACTTTTCTGAAATAACATATCAATATTTTTCCATATTTCGATTCTACGACTCAAATTATGCCAGAATATCAAGTTTTGTAAAAATCGTACGAGTAGTTTTTAAAATATTAGCTCTCAAAATTTTAGCTCCTTAATGTTAATTGAATTTGGTAAATATTTATTAATATCTCTTTTTTTATTAAACTTTTATTATTTTTCCCTTCACATTTCGAAATTTAGGTTCATTCCAAATAAAATTTACCCATTTTTTGTGTTTTATTTTTTTAATTTCTATTTTTAAATAATTTTTATAAATGTTTCGAAAAAACTTTTGAATTATAACCTATAAAATTTTTACCATCATCTCAAAGTAGGTGTATTTTAAAGCATATCTGCAAAAAATTAGACTTTTTTATTCAAAATTTTCTAAGATTTACACGAATTTACATATTTTCGCGTTTTGAAATTTGGCATCGTTTTTTGAGCGATAATAACGCCAAATGTGGTTTATGGATTTTTGTTACAGTGAATTGCCACAGCTATTTTTAACCTTAAATTCCAAGTAAAATTTTACGCAGAATTAATTATATAAAATTTTTTCCCTCAATGATGCGTAATAAATATTTATTAATACTATATGAAAAGCTATTTTTTTAAATTATAGATGATATTATTTAAATTTTTAACTAACTTTTTAATTTCTCTCTTTCTTCCTTTTTTTAAAAAAAAAAAGTAAATTTTTGTATGTGTGTGTGTGTGTGTGTGTGAGTATGGCAAAGACTCGAGGGCTATCTGCCTAAGAGGAGGGATGCCTTCGTGGAGGACTCTCTAAGGGAAACTGGCTCGTATACACGTTACACATGGGGAAAACCACGAAAACGCCCATGCAGCCAGCCCGTTCGCGGGATTCGAACCTCGGACCGAATTCCCAGTGTTCAGCGACTTACCGTTACTGGGTAAATTTTTGTAAGAGTAAGTTTTTACCTTCGGCGTTTTATCGTATGCTACTTTACTTTAACTTCGTTTAAATCGAATTGTCTAAAACTGAAAATTTTCGTTTGATGTTTATTTGAATTTTATGAAAATATTTTATGACATTAACTGCATAATTTATTTCTAAACAAACTGTTGCTTATGAAGTGGCTGAAAGAGCGGCTGATACTATCATCCATATTTTTAAATCACAGTATATTTTTATAGAAACATAAGATTTAGAATAATCATTTTTATAAAAGTCAAATTATGATATAAACATACAACCCTCTAGAGACTGAATTAATGGAAGTTCAATGGTTATGTAGAAATGATCTGCAGCTACTTAATGGCTGGATAAGTCAGCAGATTCTGTGGACAAGTAAGAATAATTATATAAACGACACCCAACATTCTGGATTCAATTAACAACGAGGATACGATGTTTATTAAATGAATTTAAGAAGTTTTAAAACATAAAAAATCAACTCATTTTTTATCCTAAAGTGTATTTTTGTGCGTAGCGTATTTTCATTATATCCCTAAAATTCTAATTTAGAATGCAATTGTCAAGAACTGAATCCTAATCATCAGTAATATAATAAGTAATTATTACGGTTATTAATAAATCCTTCTTATAAAGTAATTGCAAATACTTCAAAAAACTTTCTGTCTGAATGTAAATATTTTTAATTTTATATTAATCAAGATTGCACACGATATTACTTATTTCCACTTCAATTTTTACCGTCAGCTCTAGTAGAAATTACAAATCAATTATAATTAATTAAGGATTGGATTGGATTATTTAATTATGGCAAAGCACACGAGGGCTATCTGCCTAAAGGGAGGGATGCCTTCGTTGAGGACTTTCTAAGGGAAACTGGCTCGTATACACGTTACACATGGGAAAGCCATGAAAACGCCCATACAGCCAGCCCGTTCGCGGGATTCGAACCTCAGACCGAACTACACTGTTCAGCGTCTTTACCACCCTGCCGCTGGTGAGCTATTTAATTAAGGAATGACCATCTAAGTTTAGAAACAGCGTACCGTAACAGCAATTCAATTATTGGCGCCGTATCTTTCATGTTACTCCCGATTGGCAAGCTGCATGATTTTTATTGAGTGTTCGGGTTTTGCTAGTAACTTCACTTGAAAATCTCGCTTAAACTACGTTAGTTGGTTATTTGAACATAGAAAGAACATGGGAGCTATTTGATTAAGATGCTTTCATAGAGAACCTAGAAAACTACGAAAACCAACTATGCAGGCTGGGTTAGACTTCGCAACAAAGAATTAGTATTTAACAGTCTTCAAATGCTAGGCAACTGGTGAGGCTCCAATTAAATCTCCAATTTAACATTTTATTTGTAAATATTTAAAAAATATTGTTGTATTCTTAGATACAAAAAGCAGAATTTAAGTTTTGTTAACTCGTTAGTAAACTACCAAGCCGTAGTGCAAATGAATATTCAGTTTCCTTTGCAATAATTGTATTCACTTAATATTCTCTGAATATGAGCTAAAGAAGGAATGTTCTCGGAAGAAGTGTTTAAATCCAGTGATATTAGGTTTGTCTTACAAGCTCAGGATCAAAACGATTCTGCAATTGCCCGAGTAGTTGACTTGTAAATATCTGTGAATTAAGCAGATGACTTTTAATCTTACGTTTTTAGTCAGAAAACGTATTCCAAATGTTTTGTATTGCACGACAATGCATCTTTTCATTGTACAATAACCAGTCGGAAAACCGCTTGTGTTCCGAAAATAAGTATGTGTACTCAATCGTCCTGCATGTTCTTCAAATTAGTCTTCATGTGATTTTTTTTCTTTCCCAAAAACTAAAGTTGCCTCTCAAAGGAAAGTTTTTTACATTGAAGAGACAAAAGGAGTATGACATCTACTTTTAGAGGCATGTCAAAAACAGATCTCTGCAAGCCTTCTCTTCCATTACATATTGTGCAATCAGACAAAAGTTTCATCAGCGTAATTCTATAATCTATTTTTATTACACTCTGATTACTTTATTAACATACAGTGAATATATACTGAACCTTTTACTTCAGCTTAAGTAATTCGGAATTTTTGACGGAATTGTTGTCGGAACTAGGACTTAGAAAATATGTCAAATTAAATATTTCGATAACCCAATAAATTCAAGGTCGAAGTTTCAATATTTTATTTTCGGAGGGAGGGGAAATTTTTTCAGTTTGGGACTATTATCCTAAGTATATTTGCTTCGATTCTTTATTTTTCCATAAAAGCGAAACATTTACGCATGGTATACATATAACGCATAGCTTCAAATTAAAATTTAATAATATACAGAGTGATTATAATTAAAATTCCACATTGAAACTGTCAGTATCAGTCAGAAGATCAGTATCTTCATGTTTTAGGGCCGAATTCAGGCTTCAAAAATTACAAATTAGCGATCTGTAAGAAAACGATTTCCAGATTGTACGCACTTGTGCGAGTGATTGCGATCTCACAACGCTTTTAATCGATTTGGGCCAAAGAAATCCCTCGTGTTATCTATCTAGTTCCATTGCATTCTCCTACTGCATTCGATTACATAGCAGTCATTCCACACCGTTTAGTGTTGAATGACAGCTAGTTTTATAACTGAACCATTTTTCTCTGAAAAGCAGTCGACAGCTGGACCACTGTGATTGCAGCTCACTTAGAGTCAATATTAAAATGTTTCGTGATACATGAACTGCAGTAACGTGGCATTTTAGATACTACGATTTTTATGCAGGGCTGGGCCCCACCTCACTTGTGTCGCACAGTTACTTAGACAACATTTCACGAATGAACGTCTTATAGGCCGACACTTCCCCTCTTCCCACCATACCTCAACCTCTGTGACTTTTGGCTATGGGGTTATCTCAAAAGCATTGTTTATGATGATAATCTAAACAATTTGGCGGAAATGAAAAATGTGATACACTGACATGTCCGTAACATTCCTCGTGATATTCTAAGAACTACTGTTGAGGATGCTGTAACAGGATTTAACTTGCTTTCGGAAAATGCTGGACGCTACATTGAGCATGCTTTGTAACACGTTTCGGAAACAATTAAACACATTTTAAACCGATGTTTTCATGTCTTATTTCATTTAACAATATTGCATACAGCGCCATTTTTTCCCTGGTGGTGAGTGTTTGAACTCTTTTTCCCCGCGGAAAATAAATTCCTATAACCTCTTTTACACGATTCCCAAGTTTGATAACACTTGGTCCGGTAGTTTTCCTTTTATGACCATTTCAAATTGGAACTTTAATTATAACCACCATGTAAATTAAACTTTAAAAGTTTGACAGTTCGGTTCAAGTCCCAGCTTTAAATATATATATATATAAATATAATCTTTTATATTAATCCTCTTAGAAAGAATGTTTTAAGAAGCTAATTTTTCTCTCGCGTTATAGATTGTATAAAAAAAAAACATGATCTTTAATATGATTTAGATTGTTTCAGCAGATATAAGAATCGGGTCACTCGGTGGTACAGAATAAACACTGCTGGACTGTTTTATTCCTTTGCCATTTAGCAAAAAATCTTTTAATTAAAATATTTATCCTTTGGATGTAAAATGTCGATTATACATCTCTCTTATTTATATATATCTTTTCTGAACGGAACATTGAAAGGCGTGTTAACTGTGCTTTACTGTATTTTCTCTTTTAATATATGCAATTTTCGAACGAATCGTAGTCTGGGTTACAAAGTATTCTTCCGAAAGATACGCAATTCAAATAAATAAAATCAAATTCTGGAAAATTTATATTAATAAATATATTTAAAATGCTCAGTTCGAAGCAATAAATAGAAAATTTAAAAAAAATTATATGAAGAGACAATGCAACACAAACAATTAAAATAAAAGTATAAAAATTTAAAAATTACCGAAAATAATAACTATGACAAAAAATATATATAAAGAAAACTATTTGAAAAAAAATCAACGCTGCACCTTTATTTACGCAGTTCGAATAGGTAAATAGAAATTTTTAAAACAGTTATTCGGAAAAAAACCATGCAACTTAACCAATTAAAATGAAATTCGAAAAAGAAACAATTACTTAAAATAATAATAGTTATAATTAAAAATAATAATATAAAGAATATTATTTGGAAAAAAGGAACGATTGTGACTTTTTTTCCTCTCACGGGAAAGGAAACTAGGTTGCCATATATTAAGAAGTTCGCCAAGTGAACTATTCTTGGCGCAAATGAAAAAAAAGTGCGAACATAAATTTGTGAATTTCTCCGTAAATTTCGCTCCAAATTTTACAAAATTTCATATTTAGGCGTAATTTGAGTTGTAGAATCGAAATATGTAAAAAAATTGGTATGTTATTTCAGAAAAAGTCCGATTTTGTGTCAAATACCTATGTTAGAATAGTGCTATATATAAATCTAATATATATCCTAAGTCGCGCTTTCAAGACATGAATTTGAATTTTGTCAGTCGGCCAAGTACCAAGTAGAACGGGAGATATCGAACTGCCCCCCCCCCTTTTTTTTTTTTTTTTTTTTTTGAGCAGTGTACATGTATACCCAGAGGTGTCTTTCCGTAATCAAATTATCTTCCGGTACTGTATGTTCAATTTAAATTTTCTTTGATTAATTTCTCTTCAAATTGCTAATAACAACATGTAATTTTTCTACTATATTGTAATAATTCTAATGAATCAATGGATAACAGAAGCTATATTTCTGGGAAATATCATGTTTGTCAATATTTTTCTTACAGCTTATATTACTCTTGAATTTGTGGTGTGTTGTTATATAGAAGAAAAATATATTTAATAGTAAATTATTGTTTATGACATTAGTATTAAAATGTTGAAAAGCCACTGTTATATATCATGTTAAGAAGGTGCAAGAAAAAAAAAAAAAAAAATCAAATGGCAGTTAAGTCAAGAATCCAAGATTTTAGGCATATTATTCTTTTGTAGAACTTGTGATAATCTTTTTCATGCAAAAGTTATGTGTGTTATTTCTGTAAAGAAATCGATCTTTCTCTTTATCACATCCGATAAAAATCTGGTACTATAAGAAAGGCTGATATTTTGTTTCGGTCAATATCCTCATTTTTCACTCAATTTCTCGAAATATTTCATGCATGCCTTCTCACAAAGACGATACAATAGTCAACAACAGTTTTCCCAAAACTTCAAAAACTCATTTATTTTTTCTATTTACACTTCGTTATTCTCTAATGTCCTTGTTTAACAGTCAAAATAATCAGAACAGATATTTTAATCTTCACCCTACCAATAAGGCAAAAATTATTCTACCAACTGAAAAATTTTTCTAAAATAATTTGTCAATGTTTTTAGTCCAAAGGGGCAATTTTTCCAGAAGGACTATTAATTTCGTTGTGGCATTTTGCATTGATACAAGCGTAGTTTCACTTTTTAAATTGTTGCTACCAAATATTATTGCCCTGTACTATATTTAAAGATTAAATAATGAAGAATATGAATAAATGTATGTATGTTTCTCGCCCTGTGATAAAACAACGGTACTTAGAGCCATCAAATTTTGAATAACGTAATCCTCCTGAGAATATGGGCATCTGGAAGCTCAAATTTGAAATTTGGGATTTGTTTTATAATCGATTTCATATTTTGTAAAACTTTAAGGAATTTTCGACTAACAAACTCAAGGATTTCAAAGCCAGCAATGGAAACGTTGTTCAGAAAAAAAAAAAAAAATTATCTCCAGTGCGCGAGACTGTGTATCGGAAATTCTAACGATATGCTCATTTTAAAATTATTTTGCGATATTGCTCTTGAACTGAGTTTTATGGTTTAAGTGCGAAGAACATGATATTTAACAAATAAAGGTTGTAGAGACATTAGGTATTTTTTTGGAAAAGGGAAATATAAAAAATGAGCAACACCTTCGCAGGGAATCGAACCCCGGAATTCTGGAATACACGCCCATCGTGCAGACCACTACACAATGAAGGCGGTCAGAAATACCTTATGAGGTAACACACAAAATGTTAAAAAAACGCCCGTTTGGACGTAATTTAAAATCTGAAACCTTTCATATTTTTATTATCGTTTTATTTTTATTTATTTATTTGTTTTGTTTTTTCCAAAAAGTAAATTTTTTTAATCTGTTGTGCAGTTGCTCACAACGGTATATTTTTAAGCCAAATGATTTAATGATTCTTTATTAGGAGCCTTATGATTTAATTCATAATAATCATTCTATATCAAATGGAAATTTTTAAATGTTTACGCCACGGGATAGATTGGCATAATTTGAAAACAAAAAGGGTAAAAAGATATGACATCTGCTACGCTTGTTAACAGGAGTAATTTACCAGCATTTAAAGGCGGTGATCTCTTTTTTTTTTTAATTATTATTTTTTTGCATTCTATACTAAAGGCATAGAATAAAATATTGTTGCGTGCATACAAGCTCGTGACAAACAGAATGTTCACAGAACCGATGATAGCTTCACTAAATTTATTTTTTAAAAAAGTAACATTTTACAGTTCTGGAACTTTCCGCAAAAATTACTCGTACAGCTCTTGTCAGTATCACAGATATTCAGTTACAGTATCAATTAGTTAGTTATACAGGGTCCGGATCAAAATGTCTCCAAAATGCTCGCCAAGTTCGGCGAATTTGTCGATTTCTCGCCACATTTAGCGAAAAAAATTAGTCGCCAAAAGTATCGTCAGCTTGGCGATATTTCTCCAATTTAGCGAGCCATTTACCTTGTAGAGTTCCTCACTTTATAAATGCTATGTTACAGTTGAACGTGAAGAATCTTAAGAACTGATAAGCGAATAATCACTTATGTTTGTGTGACAAGAAACAACAAGATGGAAGGGTAAATAACCCTTTATTATTCAAATAAGATTTAACAGAACTCCGTCTTGGAGTGTACGATAAAAGCCGACTCTTGGGCTTGAACTTAAGAGACTAAGAAGTAAACTAAAACTAATCTAAACTTGAAAAAAAAAAAAAAAAAAAAAAAAAAAAAAAAGAGAGAGAGAGAGAGATAGCCGAAGCTATCAAAGTTTTAATGGAGTTTGCCCCTTAAACACGAGATGACTGCGAAGCTGTCAAGGGCATGAGTACGGTCCAGTATATTAACAGCTTTGAGAGAGAGAGTAGCCAAAAAGGCGGATGCGCGCTAATTAGAAACTCTGATTTTCTCTAACTCAGCATGTAGAACTTCTTGGTTAAATACCGCTCCTCCTCATTATGTATTCAGACTTGATTCTAAAACTACGTTATCTTCGCAGACTCTAATATCCGAGTTAATGCAGAATTCGCAACTAAGCGATGAAGAGAGGAGAGTTTCCAAACGTGTCATCCAAGAATATCAAGGTGCTTTTCACCGCTCGTCTTCTGACGTAGGTCGAACGAGTTTGACACAGCATAGAATTGACACCGGGGATCATTCACCAATCAACCAACATCCGAGACTTCTACCGAATGCTAAACAGAAAGAGTAGGAAAACTTCTAAAGGACTTGGAAGAAAGCGAAGTCATCAAAACTTTAGCAAGTCCATGGGCCTCTCCCATCGTCGTGGTCAGAAAGAAAGACGATTCAACTAGATTTTGAGTTGATTATCACCAAATGAACGATATTACGGAGGAAGACATGTATTCTCTTGCTAGAACTGGCGATATTTCGGACACTTTGTAGAGACATTAGGTATTCTTTTGGAAGCAGGAGAGATGAAAAATTAGCAAACGCCTTCGCCGGGAATCGAACCACGGACCTCTGGAATACCGGCCCAGCGTGCAGAACCACTACACCACGAAGGCACGCTAGGAAAGGGAGAGAAATACCTTATATACTCCCCCTTTAAAGGACGACTGAGGTTTTCAGGGGACTCAGTCGCCGAATCCTGGGTGTGGAGAAACCCCATCCAACACCTTTTGAGTTCGGGCGCCACTGTCGAGACATTAGGTATTCTTTTGGAAGCAGGAGAGATGAAAAATTAGTAAACGCTTTCGCCGGGAATCGAACTATGCACTTCTGAAATACCGGCCCAGCGTGCAGAACCACTACACCACGAAGGCACGCTGTGAAAGTGGGAGAAATCCTTATAACTTTTTCTCGAAGCAAGTGGTTTTCGACGCTTGATTGAAAGAATCGAAATTGGCAGCTTGAAATACACCCTGATGACCGAGGAGAAAAAGGCATTTACTACCGGGCTGCCGTTTGTATTCTGTAATGTGGCGGCAACATTCGAACGCGTCATGGAGATCGTGTTAAGAGGCCTGTCTGTCTGATATAGGAAGTCTGTCTGATATATCTGGATGATATCATCATCGTCGGGAACAGTTTTGAAGAACGTTTAGGAAATCTCAGAAAGGTGCTTCAGAAACTGAAAGAAGCCATCTAAAGTTGAGTCCGCTAAACGTAAACTATTCAGACAGGAATGGAAAACTAGGATACTCTATTACTTTCTTGTACGAAGTAAAAAAGGAAGTATTGTAATCGCGAAAAATTTCAGTTATCATATTTCAACGAAAATATCCATTTTGACTGCTGTCAAATGCAACTTAACGATGTTTTTGCGTGGCATTTGTACGGAAGGACAGAATAAAGGATTCTTCCCCCCCCAAAAAAAAATATAAAACTTATTTAAAATGAATTATGAAGAGAATTTTTTGTGGCGTCTCTGCTACGTATGTATCTCGCATAACTCAGAAACGAGTAGCCTCAGAACGTTGAAATTTTGTATGTAGGACTGCTATAACATATAGATGTGCACCTCTATTTTGGTTTCAATCGGCCTCACCAAAAATATATAAGTATATGTATATATATAAAGACATAAAGTAAGAAATTTAGAACTAATAGTTCACAAAGACCAGAAATTGAAATTAATAATTAATAAATTTAAAATAATCATAGAAATGCAATAATAAATTTAAAACTTTTAAAACCAAAACAAGCAAAACCCCTCTTCAAAAGTTATGAAATTTAAAAAAAAAATGAACAAAACCAGACGAGGAATTCAATCTCAATGTCACTTCATCAGGAGGGAGGAACTTTGAAATTAACTGAAATCTCTCTTCTACAAAAATTCTTGCTTTTATGTATCCAGAATTAACCGATGAATCATTTCAATGTATTTAAATTATAATTATAATAGATCATCCGAAAATTCTGGTCCTTCCCCAAAGCAAGGGGAAAATTTTTTTCTTTATAAACATTAGAATAATCTTAAACAAAGAGAATTCTATCCTTTTAAAAGAATTGAAAACGAAAGTGAAAAAACGAAACTTCAGTGAAAAATTCTTTAATTTAAATGGGAATCGTTAAACAGAAATTCCAATGAACCAAGATATAGTTGAAAATCCTATTTAGAACATACAAAACGAAATTAAGAACTTCCTTCACTCTCATTAGACTCTAGTTTAAATTTGATAGGCGATACAGAATGATACGCAGATTTTTGCCATCTTGGTTTGAGTTTTTATGTATTTTTGCCTTGTCGCAATGTGAAAACTGAATTAATTGAATGAGAAATACTGAATCGTCTGTAAAAAAGTTTTTTTTTTTTCCCCTTAATTTCTTTCATGCATCGTTTTAGATTTATTATAGTATTTCAACAGAACATGTGGCAACGATTAGATAATTCTTAAGATGATCTAAATTTTGTACAATTTGAGTTATAATATGTCAAAAATGCCTCACAATGCAACTTACAAAAGATGACGCCACCGAAGCACCAGCATACTAAGAAGCTTTCAATTTTCAAAAATAGATGGAGCCACATGAGCACCTTCGTATCTTCTAAGTTTGTTTATCTCTCAAGAGATGGCGGCACTCGAGCCTCCATTAAAAATTTCTGAATTCTAGCACAGTATGTGTACAAGTACTTTCCATTCTAGTGGATTCAACTCCCTTGATCCTCAAGATTTAGAAAAGTCAAGAATAATACTATATTGATAAAGGCCGCAATAGGCCGATTGCCTCTTACCCGAAGTTAAGACATAAGTACATAATAAGTTATAATATGAACGAAATATAATGCTGTTAAGTGAACCTAGCGCCAGAATGTCGCTATGGTAACCAAATGTAGTGAATTTTAAAGAGTGCGTTTATTCTGTTGTGGTTTATGCCCTATCAACGAAGTAGATTTAATTCAATCCAATAAGTTTAAATGAAATGCAAGAAAAAAAGCGTATAATGTAATATTCCGTACAAGGAAAGTCATGTGGTGCACACGTCACATTTTTTTTTACATTTGTTTTTGTTATTATATCCTGATGTTTTCACTATACAAAACTAACAATCACTTGAGTGATCTCTCGGCTCTCCCCAAATCATAGGTATACCAAATGGAAATTTAGAATGTGCTTTCTTTGTTCACATCCGTACTCTCTCGAAACACTGCTTGCACACTTTGTGAGGGGCCCATAATTTATCTTGATCACCAATTTTCACTTTAATTTTCTTAATTCTTTCTTTAATTCATACTTTTAATTTTCACTTTGACTTGCCTGACAAATATACTGATGTTTGTCCTTTGCCTAGGAATGGTGAAATTGGCTCATGTATAACAAAACAGTACTATTTAAGCATTACGTTGCGAACCAACAAATTCAGACATAAGGAAAGGTTTCCGTTCATATATAAACAAGAACGCTAACCTTGTATACAAACAAAAACTCGCATTCCACGTCGGAATATGCATCACTATATCAGAGAGACACACAACGTCTAACTATAGCATCTCCGACGCAACTGAACTAGTTTAGACAAGTATGCACCTGTCGCTGGTCTTTCTACGGCGTTGCGAACCAACAAATTCAGACATAAGGAAAGGTTTCCGTTCATATATAAACAAAAACGCTAACCTTGTATTATTGCATATTTCCAGCGTCATTCTGACTAGAGGGCGCTGTGTTCGTCCCAATAGTCAGTGGCAGGCAGGATACTAAAGTTGTAGGACATGGAAGGCAGAGATGCCTAATATTATATCTCTAATTGATTGAAATTTTCATATATTTTCTTGTAAATAAATGTTGTTATTGTTTACAAAACCTCTTATTATCTCTTGGATGCACCTTTAGTCTCACAGAACCATTAGATGCAAAATTGGTGCATCTTGTCCGCGAATGTGGAATATCGGAAGCAATTAGTCATCATTACTGGATTATCGTTCTGAGAAGTTTGGATACTTTACGTACGCTTTTGGATACGTAACATTGCATACTGGACTGTGTAGGTAAGATCTTTTGAACTCACAAATTCTGAGTTAATATGGATAAGCTTTCGAAAATAATTGAGAAAAGAAGTAACGTGTTACTAACTAGTGTTACTAAACTAGTTAAAAGAGTGCAGAAGCACGATGAAGCTGTCGAAGACGTAAGTTCATTATCAGAACTACTGGAACTATTAGAAACGAAGGAGCAGATCTTGAAAAGCCATGATTTAGAGGTGGAAGCACTCATAGACGATCCGGAAAAATTTAAAAATGAATTAAAAGCTTCGGAAGAATACGATGACAAAATATTGTTCGCTAAGATTAAACTAAAGAGCAAAATTAAACATTTAGCAGCAGAAAATGTTCAGAGGACTTCTTCAGTTCTTAACACATCTAGTGTTTCGGAAAACACCGTTACGGCTTTAAAATTACCAGAGTTAGAAATTTCGCGATTCTCTGGCGATTCTGGCAAATTTATGGAATTCTTAAACTGTTTTGATAGCGCAATCGGTTCAAACAATTCACTAACGAAAATTGAAAAATTCCAATATTTAAAATCTCTTCTCTCTGGTCCTGCATATAACGTTGTTGCAAGTTTTGAATTAAATGAGAAAAACTATGACTCATGTCTTGAGCTTTTAAAACAAAGATATGGTAGAACTGATTCTATTATAAATTCTTACATGACTAAATTATTAAGCTTAGAACCCGTGAGAAGTTCGTCTAATGTTAAGAATTTGCGTAAATTATACGATGAAATAGAAGTTAATATAAGAAATTTGCGTTCATTAAATGTAACGGAGGGTTCATATGGGCATTTATTGAATCCAATATTATTGAAGTTGCTACCACAAGATTTGGTGTTAGATTTTCACCGAAAACGAAACAGGGAAGTGAATTGTGAGTTTCGGAAATTATTACGTTTTTGAGGCATGAAGTCGAATCTAGGGAAATTGCCGAAACTGTGATGAGCCCCCTAAAAAGTTAGGAAACGAAACGATCCTTTTCCCAAAATTATCAAAGTGGTCAAACTTATCAGAAAAACTATTCAAAGCCTAAAAATAAATCAACCGCTTCAGCGTTAAATACACAAATAAAAAAATGTTTGTCATCACGGTCATCACGATTCCGTAAAATTGGATGTAGAACAAAAAATAAATAAGCTTAGGACTGAAGCTAGATGCTGGTGTTGCTTTCAAAAATATCACATGTCTCGCGTATGTAGGGCAAAAATATCGTGTAAAAATTGTTTAAGCAATTTTCATCATGAGTCAGTGTGTAGAAAAAATAAACCCGTTAATGTTACGTTGAGAGGTTGTGAGAGGCAAGTGGGAAGCGAAACTGTTTTGAATGACTCACAATCTAAATCTAATAAAAACACCGAGAATATTTCTGTGTCTCATAGTAATATATGTACCAAAAATAAGCCCTTTTTACAAACATGTACAGTTTTAGCTTGTTCGGATAAAAATACAGTCTTAACTAATGTTATTTTAGACAATGGTAGTCATCGAAGTTTTATTTCATCTCGATTAGCTAAAGAATTAAAATTAAAGCCAATACGCTACGAAAGAATAGCTATTTTTGCTTTCGGAGACAAAATAGCACGTGAGAAGGAATACGGTATCGTTTCATTGACGTTGCGCAATAGGGATCAAAGTTCGAAATCGAACGAGTTAGAAGCTGTCATAACGGAATATATATCTAATTTGTCCTTGAAAATTCCTGATGTATCTATTCGCAATGCGTTGATGGAAAGAGGTTTACCTTTGGCTGATTCATTTTCTGGCGACTGTCAGACGGAAATACTTATCGGATGCGATTCATTTTGGGATGTTGTTTATGACGAGAGAGTAAAGTTAAATGATAACATTACTGCAATAAATTCTTGTTTCGGTTGGTTACTAGCGGGAGTGGAAGGAAGTAATAAATTTACTAATAATTATGAAAATGTATGTTTAGTCATGGACTCTTCTTCCATTTTGTGCGATTTGAAAAAATTTTGGGAAATGGAAGAATTTCAGTCAGACAAACAAAACTTTTCTGAATGGGACAATCAATTGATTGAAAAATTTGAAAATTCTCTGGAATTTAATGGGAAAAGGTACGTTTGTAGATTGATGTGGAAGGAAAACTTGGGACCTGCAGTTGGGTTGAATTCTAATTATGAGGTTGCGAAAAAGCGTTTTGATTCGTTAAAGCACAAACTAAATAAAAATCACATCAATCTACAAACGTACCTTTTCCCATTAAATTCCAGAGAATTTTCAAATTTTTCAATCAATTGATTGTCCCATTCAGAAAAGTTTTGTTTGTCTGACTGAAATTCTTCCATTTCCCAAAATTTTTTCAAATCGCACAAAATGGAAGAAGAGTCCATGACTAAACATACATTTTCATAATTATTAGTAAATTTATTACTTCCTTCCACTCCCGCTAGTAACCAACCGAAACAAGAATTTATTGCAGTAATGTTATCATTTAACTTTACTCTCTCGTCATAAACAACATCCCAAAATGAATCGCATCCGATAAGTATTTCCGTCTGACAGTCGCCAGAAAATGAATCAGTCAAAGGTAAGAAATTTATGACCAGTATAAACAAATTATATCGGATCAGTTAGAACGTCAGATTGTGGGAAAATGTGCTAATGAAGATAAAAATTCAGGATATTATATGCCCCACAGAACGGTAATTAGGGATGACAAAGAAACAACTCGAGTTAGAATTGTTTATTACTGTAGCAGAAAGGCTAATGAAAATAATAAATCTCTTAATGAGTCTCTAGAATCGGGAGTAAATCTTTATGCAAATTTATTGGACATAATTCTTAAATTTCGAGAATATCAAGTTGCATTTTGCGGAGATTTAGAGAAAGCTTTTCTTATGATAGAGATTGCGGAGAAAGATAGAAAATACCTTAAATTTTTGTGGTTTCCCGAAGAGGTAGGTGATTCAACCGAAACTCTTCATTTAAATTGTCTCCCATTCAGTTTAATTACTTCACCATTTTCCTTGGCTTGCGTTTTGAAATTTCACATTAAGAAATTTAAGGAACATCATCCAAAATGTTATGACATGTTAAATTCTTTTCTGTATGTTGATGATCTCTGCTATGGAGCCAATACCGTGCAAGATGCTTATCATTTTCATTTAAGGAAATTAAAAACTAATCGTCCGGAATTGTATAAACTTTGGAATGAAAACGGTTATGAGGAAAATACTGACTTCGGGCAAGGAACAAGTTTCTTGGGATTGAAGTGGGATCCGATTGAGGATAAAATTAAATTAGATTTAAGAGATGTTATGGATTCCATTGATGCTAGAATCACCAAGCGTCACGTTTTGAGAGTTATTTCAAAGATATTTGATCCATGTGGACTGATTAGTCCCTTTGTAATCATTGTGAAAATTCTTCTGCAAGAGATGTGGGAACGTGGTCTACAATGGGATGAAGATTTGCCAAGTGACCTACAAAATAAATGGAGAACCTGGTGTTCTGAACTTTGTGAACTTGAATCAGTATCTATTGAAAGAAGGTTTTTTGAAAGTGTAAAAATAAGTGAAGTTTCTCTTCATGTGTTTTGTGACGCCAATCCCAAGGCATATGGGGCTGTTGCGTTCCTAAGGTACGTGAATTACAATGGCGAAATCAAAGTGAGATTTATAATGTCAAAAAGTAAGGATGCTCCTTTAAAAACTTTGATTCTTGCAAGATTAGGGCTAATGGCAGCACTCCTCGCTGCACGTTTAGGAAATTATTTACAAGGTCTATTTCCTAATTTCACGAAACAAATTTTCTTCTGGAGCGACTCTCAAATTGTCCTTCATTGGTTGAAAGGATCTTCTAAACAATGGAAACCATTTGTCGCCAACAGAGTAGCTCAAGTGCAGTCGCTGACTCTACCAGAGTGTTGGAACCATTGCAGTGGCTCCGACAATCCCGCAGACCTTAATACTAGAGGAGAATCGGCTAGGAGGATTCTTACAAGTTCTCTGTGGTGGTCAGGCCCTGTTTAGTTGTCTAAACCGCTTTACTCGTGGCCTCTTCAAGAATCGCTACATCATTTTAATGACATCTGTGATGAACGCGTTATAGTGAAAGAGCGACGGACTACACTGGTTAATTCCATGGTAACCAGTTCAGCTAATGGAAACTTACTTATGTCGTCGTTACTTGACGTTAATGACTTCAGCGAAATAAGTAGATTACTGCGTGTTACTGCTTGGATTAAAAGGTTTGTGCACAATTCTAAACCTAATTCTACAAAATTAAATGGACCTATATGTGCTCAAGAACTCGAACAAGCTTTGCGTTTTTGGATCAAAGCTACTCATTTCAAGCATTATAGTACAGAAGTTACCCAACTTCTTTCTAAAGGAACTATCGATAAGAATTCACGCATATTTAATTTGAATCCTGAACTTGATGATAATAACTTACTTTGTTTAAAGGGACGTTTACAGTTTTCAAGTAACGATATGCGAGCCAAACATCCTTGGCTTCTTCCATCTAATGATAAATCTGTTGAAATACTTATCTGTGATTCTCATACTAAAATGTGCCATTTAGGTTTTGATGCAACTTTAACACATTTACGAGAACAATTCTGGATTGTTAAAGGTCGTCAATTTGTGAAAAAAGTGTTAAATAACTGTCTGATTTGTAGACGATTCAGAGTGAAATCTGGAATGCAGGTGGTTGCCCCTTTACCGCCTGATAGAATTCAAGAGCATCCACCATTTGATGTATGCGGTGTGGATTTTGCCGGAACATTTTTTTGTTCGTGATTTTAATTCAAAGTTTTATTTACTTATATTCAGCTGTGCAGTGACAAGAGGTATCCACTTAGAAGTAGTTCTTAACATAAGTGCTGATTCTTTTTTGTTAGGATTCCGACGATTTGTTTCTCGTCAAGGATTATGTTCCACTATATATTCTGATAACGCCAAAGCTTTTAAAAAAGCAAATTGTGAATTGAAAAAATGGTGGAATTAGATAGATAATGATCAAGTTAAAAATTTGTTTGCTTCTAAAGGTATAGTTTGGAATTTTATAGTTGAAAAAAGTCCATGGTGGGGAGGTTTCTGGGAGAGACAGATACGAACGGTTAAAACCTGCTTAAAGAAAATTGTTGGACGATCCTCTCTCTCTTTGAAGGAATTGGAAACTGTTTTTTCGGAAATTGAAGCTCTGGTTAATTCTAGGCCTATCACGTATCTGTACAACGAACCCTCAGAACCCTCTCCACTCACCCCATCTCATTTTCTTATTGGTAAAAGATTGGTGTCTTTACCTGTAATAAAACATAAAAATGAAAATTTTAATGTTAATAGGAATTCTTTGGTAAAGAAATATAAATATCAGCAAACACTTTTGAATCACTTCTGGAACAGATGGAGAAAGGAATATTTACTTAATCTAAGATCAGCTTATATTTCTCCACAACCAGGTAAAATAGTTTCATTTAAGTGAATGATATTGTTTTGATTAATGATGAGCGTTATCCCAGAAATATGTGGATGATGGGAAAAATTTTAGAGATATATCCAGGAAGAGATGGAAAAGTTCGTTATTTCTTATTCAGACTCCTAAAGGATAAATAAAACGCTCAGTACAACTTGTGTATAATTTGGAAATTAATCCTTAGTTGTGTTAGTTTAATTGAGTTGCAACATGTTAATGTTCTATCTGTGTATTAATGATAGTTTAAATGTGCTTATATTTTAAGGCTTGATATTTGAACAATTTTCTTTGGAAGTTAAAAGTATAATTGGTTTTTGTATGTCAAGTGACAGAATAATTTTGAAGCTTTGTATTTGATATAATATGCTATTTATATTTTTATTCTTGTAATTTTAAATGGTTCCTGAATGTCAGTTTAGTTAAAATTCAATGGTAAGTGAACTCAAGTGAGTTCAGGTGGGGAGTATTGCATATTTCCAGCGTCATTCTGGCTAGAGGGCGCTGTGTTCGTCCCAATAGTCAGTGGCAGGCAGGATACTAAAGGTGTAGGACATGGAAGGCAGAGATGCCTAATAATATATCCCTAATTGATTGAAATTTTCATATATTTTCTTGTAAATAAATGTTGTTATTGTTTACAAAACCTCTTATTATCTCTTGGATGCACATTTAGTCTCACAGAACCATTAGATGCAAAAGCCTAGGAATGGTGAAACTGGCTCATGTATAACAAAACGATACTATTTAAGCATTACGTTGCGAACCAACAAATTCAGACATAAGGAAAGGTTTCCGTTCATATATAAACAAAAACGCTAACCTTGTATACAAACAAAAACTCGCATTCCACGTCGGAATACGCATCACTATATCAGAGAGACACACAACGTCTAACTATAGCATCTCCGACGCAACTGAACTAGTTTAGACAAGTATGCACCTGTCGCTGGTCTTTCTACGGCGTCATTCACTCGGTGCCAGTTGGGAGATTTATGCCAGCCAACAGGACAGCACTAGTACTTCCTATGATCACGCTCGATGCCTCGGAGAGTGATCACCCTCACATAAGATGTGGAGAAAACACGTGACGTGGTTGAAGGAAACTAACTATTATCTTGAATTAGCATGCCTATTTAACTCTAAAACAGCTCAAAAATGAAACTAAACAGAAAATGTGTTACGAATTGTTTCCCCACTGTTATATATAAAATACATAAATGCCTGTATTTGTGACCTGTGCTGTTATTTGGAAGCCACTCTTTTAATTCTGATGATTAAATGATGGTTGAACAATTTTAAAAATTTTTTGTTTACTTGCTTATTTATTTTCCTTTTAGACAACAACATTCCATTTTCAGAATCGAATGTCGAGATTTTTTCGGCCAGCTTGATTTTATTTAGTCAACAAATAATAATAAGGATGAAAATCACTAAACCTTGGTAAATGCAACACAGGTTTAATTCTTTACAGCAGAATGCCCTTACTGATGAGGTTCTTATTACAATCACGAGTCATGTAAAATAAACCAATTTCTCTTAGAAATTTCATCACGAATTCATATTTTTGAAAAGAATCGTTCCATTCATTTGTTCCAAAGAATTCACGAATTCATTTTCTTTCAATTCTTCCATTTCTTCCCAATTAAATTCACATTTCTTCTTTCCTTGGGCTGTTTTCCTAAATTGCGTATGTCCCAGTATTTCTTTCAAAATACTACAAATCTACATTATTAAAATAAACCTACATTATATTTCATACATGAATAAATAGCTACTCTACTTTTCCTGCTTTCAGACTTAATATTATAAATAAGTAAATCATATAAAACATGTTGCTTTGTTACATGGACCAAACTGCATTTACATTTGCTGTTACTTATTAATCTGGGTTAATTTCTAGCACTTTAGATTAGGCAGTTAGACTTCTAGGCAGTTAGACTTCTAGGCAGTCAGCATCCTTTATAAATTAAACTTATGAATACCACAATGTAAAATATACTTTTATTTATTTTATGATAAATGTGCAGCTAATGTCCTCCAAAAATTAGTACACTAAATTGACTGCCTAATATTGCCTATGCTTTGAGCCCGCTTTGTATAAAGTCAATGGTGCTTGAAATATTTTTTTAAATGTAAAGAGAGAAGTATTACAGGTTTTATATAATAATTTTATTGTCAGTACGCATAGAATACTAAAAAGCTAATTAAATTTGTACTCTCGTTGTTCACATACTGTTGCGTGCGTACGAGTTAGATTGAATGCACAAGTCCGATAATATATTAATAAGAATTTATTTTTATCAAAAGAAATATATCAGAACGCTGGAAGTTTCCTCAGAGATATTGGTACAAGTATTCACAATATCACACAGTATAATCAGTAGTTACACTAAACTACTAATGTTAAATACAACACAATACAAAAGCATATCTAAAGAGAAAACTAACTTGATATCCAGTGGCGGAATGGCCAAAGAAATCAGACCTGGCAGGAAAAAATATATCGGCCCTAAGGCCCCAAATTTAAATATCATTATATATATATAAGTTATCATTGTCATCATCATCATCATAAAAATAATTTTATAAAATAAAAATATACCTTTGCAGAAACGTAACACTTTATTCATATACATGTTTATGTATACTATATATAAAGATTGAAGTAAATATATTAATTAATCGAAATAAATTGCCTATAATACTTGTGCAAAAGCTGCAAAGTAATAAAGTAATAATTTAAAAGTAATAATTTATTTACCAATGGATTATTGAGTTTGTTATCTCCTTTGAGAAATTTAGTTGAATTAAGTGCAATTTTTATGCATTTAAAAATGAATCTTGAATTTTTTTTTTAAATGAAACATCAAATATGAATCATGAAAAAAATTCAAAATGGAAAATTTTAAAAAATGAAAAAGTATTAAAAAACCAAGTAATTATCGTCATAGTTTATTTGAATATATATATATATAAAATAAACCACAAGCAATAAATAACAATGACTAAAGAATTATTTAAACATAACAGCAGCTTATTCATAGTTAGCCATTTATATATTTTTTAATTCCTGTTGCCTGGGCAAATATATCTTCCATTATATCTTCAATTTTTGCTTTAGCCAAAATATCCTTCTCTCTGTTCATCAATAGCTATGACTCCAAATTAGCTTGCTTCACAGTACTCCTTACTCTATTTTTTACAATTTTTGATTTTGAAAAAGCTCTTTCGTATTCATTGTTATAGATAGGGTGAGTACAAACTTATAAGCAAAAAAGACATTGGCGTACGCATTACTATATAAATTCTATTTCAAAAGTAATTTATATGCGTACAAGATGCAATTTTTTTCAAAAGTTGCATTTAGCTTTGGATCAATGCTCATTAATAGACAGTGCACTCTCTCCTTCTGACTCGGTATTAGATTCAAAATAATGATTTTAAATTGAATTTTTTAGTATTTCCCATTTAATTACTAGGTCCTGATATTCGTCCTTCAGATTATTATCAAACACGTGCATAGTTCCCTAATAATATAGATAAACAATTAAATCGGCGAGAATGGCTTCAGAAAGTTTTTGGGATCGAAAAGTGATATTGTCTTCATGACACTTCCTATGCCTTTTAAACCTACTTTCCATCGATGAAATGGTGTCACCCATTATAAAATTAAATACAGCAACTTCGAATTGTTTGATAGGGCAATTGAAATTACAGTCGGACGATTCTTCTTCGTCCATTTGTTTAACTTTTCGGCATCTTCTAGCAGGTAGTTCTTCTTCTATAACTATATCACAACCCAGCCCTGCTAGTTTATTTTTGCAATTCGTTGCAAACAATTTTGATGCGTTAAATACTAAAACGAAGTTTCTAGAAATGGCTTTTAAAGTGCTTCTAACCTCCCTAACCATATTAAACGCTAGGATGTAATCTAATCTATTAGTTTGCAAATATTTCGTTAATTGGCTCAGTATATTAAAATATTTTCGAATATACGTGAGCAGACAAAAGTATTCTAAAAGTTGATATTTTATCCAGAATAAATTTTGCCTTTTTTCGTACCTGTGCATTTTGTATATCATTGGAAGATATACTTTTGAGAGTGAAAGTATTAATTTTACGCACGTGACCTCACACGCAGGGCTGTCTCGCCAAGTCATCTGTGTCGATTCGATAATTCGAGTTTCTTGATCGGCCCGAAATCGCTCTGGGCCACTGGGCATCTGCTCGCTCGCCCGCTGGCCCTATCCGCCGCTATCGATATTTCAGTTCACGCGGAACTAAACAACTCGCAACAACAGTTATAAAGATCTTAAGTTTTACTAACATTTACTTTATTTTAAAACTTTACTGTCCTTTCTTATTTTCCATTTCCGACCAGAATAAACGCGTGAATATGTTTATGCAAATTGTACTTGCTAACGCTTAAGTATTTAACTTGTGGCTTTTCGCCAAGAACAGAGTTAGGTAGAGAGAAAGTGAGCCTGCTTGCCACTATATTCCACGCGAGCTTTAATCACCTTCAATCAGTTCAATCAACTTCAATCAGTTGCAATCACCATCAATCAGAGCACCTTCAATCAGTTGTTGTCCGCCTTTAAGGCCAGAGGTTTAGTCCTCTCGATATTTAAAACGTATTGTAGTTTTTCGCAGTTTGCGCTCTACGTACATAATAAACTAATAAACCTTAGTGTTAGTCATTTGTATAAAGTATTCAAAGTAGCTCTTATTTAAATTTAGTTAGTTCTTACATTTTTACGTTTAGGCCACAAGTGGTTGGTCTTTGTATCCCGAAGTGCGGAAGCGCCTCTAATATCGTGGAGAATAAAGGGTAGTTAAACCCTTCTCCCCTTAGTCATCTATTTTACAATTCCACAGAACATAGCTTCCAGTAAGCTCCCTGTTCCTATTCAGGACACATCTCGTTTGCAAAGCAGATAAGGAGGAATAAGAATCCTGATACAGTAACTAAGCAATTGAACAGAGATGCTCTCTCTCCGGCCTTTTATAGTTTTCAACCAGTCGCAAGATATTTTAGTACTTTCTGTTTTTCAAAATAACTAGAAAGTATTACGGATTTTACAGAATTCCGCAAATCGGAACCCGGAAGTGTGTTCTACGTCATCACCGGATATGTACCTTTCATATCTCTGTTGGCAACAAAGCTTGGCGAGCATTTGGCGTTATTTTTTTCCCTTAAATTTTTCCGCAAAGTCAAGAATTGGCGCCAATTTAGTTGACGTGTTAATTAGCGGGTGTGAGGTGTATATTTTTTGCGCCAATTTTTTCTCGCTTCAGCTATTTACCTTCTTTTTTTCTATTAATAATTATTTGTATTTTGTTATATTTATGATTAGTGTTTGATTTTCATTTAATTTATAGTTGCATTTTATTTACAACATATATAATTATTACTAAATTATTGATCTGTGTTTCGATTTGTAGTTGTTTGTTTTGCCGATATGCAACCAAAAAAGATGAAATTACTTATAATTGGAGATTCAATGGTTAAATATTTGGATGAATATTTAACGGCTAATCTTCTGAATTATGAAGTAGATTTACATTCTTTTCCTGGTGCAACGATAGAAAGGTTAAGACGTAAGATATCCTTTTTGGACAATTGATACCGTTTGATTTTGGTACATCTTGGTACCAACAATTCGAATGACAGTGTTGAAGATATTCTTAAAAAGTACGATTGCCTCTTTAAGGATATTAAACGTTTGAACCCGAATATCAATGTTATCATTTCAGATATCCTACCACGTGGTGAAGATTTTTTCACAACTTTAAATCAGCGAATAGCAGCTTTGAACCGTTTACAGGTAATTTATAGAAAGATTGTAGAAATTAATTCTCAACTTGAAAAGTACTGCCAAAATCGAGAAGCTTTTTTTTATTTGCAGGTCGTCTCATCATTTTGGAGCTAGGTTATTGGGGCAGTTTTCGGATAATATCAAGATTGTTTTGACTTCAAAGCCAGTTTCTACAAAGGTAAGTCCTTTTGTATTGCTTTGTGTTTCATTTACTGCATTGGATTTTCCACCTCTGAGTGATTCTTTTGTTTCTGCAAGCCCTTCTTATCCTCTCTATTCAACTGTTTAGAAGCATGGTTGTGCTGTAGATGCTACTAAGAAGGCTAATTCTGATTTGAGAAATGCTGCTAAAGCTGCTTCTGGCTCTCGGCTGAAGAGTGTTGCTATTCCTGGTGCTGGATCTCATTTTAAATGTGTTGTCCATGGTGGTGACTCTCATTCAATGAATGCTGTTAACCGCACAGATGGTTTTAGTTTGCATCTGCAAAATGATACCACCCCTGGCTCACATCCTAAAAAAGTTGCCAACCCAGATGCTAGCTCTCGGTCTCTTTACAAATTCCTAAACCAAATTTTTGTATTAAAGATCCATTACTAACAAGATTGAAATCAGCGAAATTATTTTTTATCCCTGCAAATTTAAATTGTCATTGGATATTAAGGAACTACTCTGATATGCGCCCTCAAGTCGCCAAATTTCGCGCCAAATATTTTTGGCGAGAAACTTCACGCTGCCATATTACTATCTAAATTTTTTGTCTACATTTCGAACTTTTAGCCTAAAATGTCTCCAAAAACTCGGTTTTCGCACATGCAAAAACTACGCTTTCAACATACAATTTAGCTAAAAATCCAAAAACAAAAAATTTAGATAGCAAAAACGTAAAGTTTCTAACCAAAAATATTTGACAAGAATCCATGTACACAGCGACATGTTTTAACTTAAAAAAACATCTACGAATGGCACAATGTAGGCAACGAACGAATCTACAAACTACGCACACCTCGCTTTAATAAATTAACATAACAACAATAAATTTCAAAGAATACCATGTACACAGCATCCTGTTTAAGCTTAAAAAAATTCTACGAATTGCACAATTTAGGCAAGGAAGGAATCTACGATCTACGCACTCCTCGCTTTAATAAAATAACATAACAATAAATTTCAAATAATACCATGTACACAGCGTTCTGTTTTAACTTTAAAAAACATCTATGAATTGCACAGTCTAGACACTAAACAACAAAATAAACTAAAGTAAATTTCAAACAATTTAAAAAAACAACAATAACGACAGAAATTCATACTAAAGAACCAATGAACATAACATTCTACAAAATAAGAACAAGGATAAATAAAATGCACTTACCATGAATTAATGCGTTTTCGAATAGCAGAAATATAAATTTCATACCGCCTTTAACATGCCGCCACGTAATCACTATCGTATTTACATGACAGCCAGACACACTATCCAGAAAATTTATACTATGGTTCACAAATAAATAAAATCACAAATCCCTACTTCTATCATGCACTGCCATTAAAAATAATCTCCCAGACCCTCTTTCCACACTTCCAAATACCCACTACCCCTCAACAGGATAGCCACAATGATATTTCCTTTTGCCGAACTTCAATTCAACAACTACCATTTTATCTTTCCCTCCCATCTTCTCAGACACAGAGGCGAATCAACGAGCTCCAGCGAAAGATTTTTAAACGTCAACAGGGTTGCCATAGAACACGCAATCGTGCCAAAAACCAGCGCAGAACACATATCGCCACATTTGGTGAAATTAGGACGTATATTAGAGTTGTACCGATATGGAAAAATATTCCAGATATGGTTTTTGAATTTTATGATCCACAAAATAAATCATGTGGGCAAGAGTATCAAATTTTAATTCATACATGGTGTGAGGTTTTAGCTAAAATATTTGCTACTAGCACTAAATGGAAAATAATTTGTCCTTCACATATTTTGCAAACTGATAATATGAGCTGTGGTGTTTTAGTATGTTACTATGCTTATCAGAGGATTAAAAATCAAAGTTTAAATACGCCAGTTGATGTAACTGAATTCCGGAAATTGATATATGAGCATATAATTTTAAGTGATTGATATAAAGAAATTTAAATTAAGAAATGTTTTTCAGGACAGCATTCCATTCCTTTGGTAATGCTTGAAAAATATAAAGTATAATGGACAAAAATTTTGCAATTCATCTGTTGCCATACAGTTTCTAAAAAAAAACTTTTTTTTTCTGAGTTTGCTTTATTTTGTAATGATGTCATATGCTAATAAACAAATAAAAATGCTTATGTTTGTATGTAACTTGGTAGTATAAGAGAAAATTGTTAAAGTAGGCAACAATGAGCCCTTTTGGCCAGGGTGATACCCCCAATTGTGGATAATAGAGAATAGTTCATTTTATGTTAACAATGCATTCTCAGGGACCTACATGCCAAAATTTTCTCTTATTTTTAAAGAAAAAACAGAAAATTTGTACTTAACACTTCATCCCATTGACTGTGAAGGATTTCCTCAGGAATGATTGATGGTTCTGCACCAATTTTCATGGCCAATGGGATTGTATGTAAGTACTGAAAATTTTTCTGTTCATAATTAATCTCATAACATATCTGATCATTTTTAATATTTCAGGTTTATGTTTGCAAAATGAATAGTGCATTGTTTTCAGTGATCTCGTGTTTCACAATTGAATTTAGTCTTCTTTATTTTTCAGTAAACGATGGGCAGGAATCTGGTATGTATAAAGAGTCAAGAGCAGGCTCTGCCAGCAGAATTTTCTGAAACTGAAACTAGTACTCATAAATTTTGAAATAATATGGTTGAATAATAATATTTATACTGTATTCAAGGAATTTTATCTGATATGTCTTTATTTTCAAAAATAAAAGATGAATAAAAACTATGTAAAATAATTATTATGTATTCTGAATAAAGTCTGGGAAAAAATTATCCATTTTTGAATTATTTTTTACTGAAAATTACTCCACATATTAGGAATTAGTCATATCTATGAAGCATAATATAAGTAGTGTTTCTTACAAGACATGAATAATACATTATCCCAATTCCTTCTTAAATAAAATATATTTTCATTCTTTATTTCATCATCCATGATATCAATTGATTTTCAATGAGTAAGATTAAAAAACATTATAGTCACTTAAAAATGTGGACTTTTTTTTTTCCTGGTTAATAAGAGTACTTGCATATTTGTAAGTTTCAGTACGTAAAGCTGTATACAAATTAAACTTTCACACATTCCAATAGCAAAAGAGGTCCAGCTACCAATAATTAGATATTTAAATTTTTCAACATTCAGAAACAAAGAAATACAAGTGAACTTGCTGCTAATGAAAAAGATGAATATACTGGTCTTATAATAATTATGAAAAATGAGTGCTAAAGTTACAGCCCATTTTTTAATTTTTAACTATTGCAAAATGAGGCTGAAAAGTTTGTAGCCAGACTTATATTAAAGCATTCAACGAATTAAATATCTTGTAATTTTAATTCTAGAATAAGTCTTATCATTACTTAATAGTTAGATAATGCCTATTATTATCTCCTGTCATTACAGGATTGCATATATTTTCTGCAGAACTCCAATATCCATAAATTGTTTGACACATTAAAAATAAGTGAATATTTGCTCTAAGCATATACATGTATTTCATTTAAATTTAATAATAATAGCATATACATAAAATCCAGATTTGATTTAAACATTCATAACTAAAGAACAAACACTGCTTTTACAAAGGCCATGTTTTCTCCCATTTTGCATCAGTTACAATTATTTTCATGCACATGAGTATGTTTTGAAGTGTTAAATTAATTATCATTTCTATTCTTGGATGCTCTGTGCCTGAGAAAATAAAACTTAATGCTAATCTGTATCCAAAATCTGATATCTAATTATTAATCTACTAAACCAAAATAATGAGGTTTTATAGGGCATGAATTGGGCAAAAGTGTGCAGTTAAATTCAAACTTGTAATATTCTGTAGCAACCATTTAAAGTCACATTTCCTAATGTTTTCATTAAACGGAAAACTTTGCAATTCTAACACATTTATAAATCTCTTAAATTTGTATCATAATATATTAGGAATGATTCTTGGAATTTAAGTTTTAATTATTTCATCAATGTTGAACTGTGCTGTTTTTCTCTCACAGCATGAATAAATGTGACTGATTATAACAGCAACTAATATTGTGATATGCAGAATAGGAGTGTAAAAAAGGCCTACAACAAGCAAGTCTAAAAATTGGGTCTAGTTAAGCACTATTACAGATAAAAAACATCAAAGTGTCAGAAGTATATGGAATAAAACCTGCATTTTTAGAAAATGAGAGGCTTCATAAATGAATACTGTAATGATATACGTAAGGAACCAAAAAATATTTTTTAGATACGAAATACTGTTCTGTATTGGTGTGTATGATTTATACTGAGAAACGTGACACAAAAATTTAGATCATTTCAGATAGGATTTCACCAGAATATTTTGTGTTATGGTATATCATTTGTGTATGTGGAAGTGATCTGTTCAAGATATAACTTTGTATTTTCATGCCAAAGATTACACGTACAAAACATGAAACATATCCCATGAAATTTGCAAGTATGAGCGAAACAAAAATAAGAATTTGTTTTATTGGTGCAAATTAAATGCATTATACAGTATCAAATATTTACCAAACATTTTCCAGATTTTCTAAACTGGTAAGTAAAGACAAGAATACAAACAAGTACAGTTTTAAAATACTACTACATATAAATAAAATTGTTGTGAACTGTTGAAAAAACTACAGAAAAATTTTAGATTTTACTATGTTAAACCACGTTGCTGTGTTTATGGAAGTATAAAAATTAACCGTGGCTTCATCACAGACTTAATTTATCTATAAAAAAGATTTTGTAATTTTAAAAACATTACCATAGGTTCAGTGCCATATAAGCTAGTTAAAGTAGTGTTGTATTATACATAACAGCCAAACAGATGTGATTAGGAAACCTAGAAACGTTTGTATAGACTGGGATATAATTATTATATTCTTTTCTGTATTCATAAAAATGCTACAGTTAATAACATCACTGTTATCTTTAATAAAATTCTGAAATAATTCAAAAGTTTCATATGTGCAGTGGGGTATTTCTAGATCTTCTATTCAGGCATAATAATAGTTGTGTTACCTTTTGGACGTGAGATCCGAAGGCAGGAGTGCAGAATGGATGCATTTAGTACCAAGAATGATAGTTACTGGACGATCGGATTTCTAAAAAATTTTAAAATCAAAGAGAACTTTTTGTACCTTAGGTGCAGTGACTGTTAGAAGCAAACCACGTAGTCTGTGAATAGATGTTTCAAATCTTCAGGTAATGTGAGGCTGTTTCCCTGAGAAAGGTAGCCCATACATAATTTATAACATTCGATCCAAAAAAAGTTAAGGCTTGGTTGTCACTTGTTAACAAACAGATTCACTAGTACAGAGTAGTGCACTAAATTTAAATAGTATTTTTAATTAAAATTATATTGAAGAACATAGATGCCTGCCAATGTTGTTGATCGCCAGAGACCTACAAGTTAAAGATCACTGATATGTGATATTGCTGTAAAATTAGATACTTTTTAAAATTAAATCCAAGAATACCCATGAAGTACCCATGAAGTACCCATGGAGATCACTACTGGCCTATGAATTGGCAGCCAGTGGAGATGAACGCCTAGCTAGTTTACCAGTGTAAGACAGTGGAAAAAAGACTGAACAGATTTTAAAACTAAACTAAAGAACAGCAGTGCCCATCAAAACTATTGATAGTTATTGGCAATCAGCCAAAAGGTCACTGGTTTCGGACACTACAGATAATTTAATCAGCTACGTGTTATAACGTAACATAACACTCCAAAAATTTTAGGAAGAGTTAATGGCTTAAAACAACAAAGTACCAGTTTTTATGAGAAACAGCCAGTCCTTCGAGAAATTTTTGTTTAAAAATTGGAAGGTCTCTGTAAACGACAATGAACAGATTTTAGAGAACTCCAATTCATACACTTTTTTCTTTGTCACGAAAATATTGACATCAAGTGATTCCTCTTAAAATAAGCAGAACATAAGCTCTGAACAGAAGTACATTTTCAGTATTGATCTATCATTTTCTTCTAAATAACGATCAAGGCTGCAGTATGCCATCCTCCCCCAGAAGTTTGCGTAGGTGGTTCGTTAGTGCAAAATTCTGGCGATTTGTTTGATTGCAGCTAAACACTCAAGGGCTATCTGACTAAAGGGAGGGATGCCTTCTTGGAGGACTCTTTAAAGGAAACTGGCTCGTATATACGCTACACATGGAGAAAATCAAGAAAATACCCATGCAGCCAGCCCATTCTCCGAGATTCGAACCACGGGCTGAACTATCAGTGTTCAGTGATTTTACCGCTCGGCTGCTGATAGGCAAATACACTGGTGTGCAAAAATTAAGGACGAAGTCGAAAAATTAGCATATCAGCTGAACGAAGAGGCAGAGCGGACAGAAAGACCAATCAGGAGATTAAGTAAGGTGATGTACGGTAGCACATGCGCAGATATGCAGGTAGACGTAATGGGGAAGTGTCTGAGTAGTATAAAGCATGTTGTCGGTGTAAGATCAGTATTTCTGGCAAAGAGATTGCACGCCGTATAGCAGTTAAAATCACACCGAGTTGCTGCCTCAGCGAGAAATGGCAAATAATCAATCTGTTAGACGACATCTGGATGCTTTTACCCGAGATCGAATCATTGGGAAGTTGGAGGAAGGCCGCAGTGTGACAAGTGTGGCTGCAGAGTTCGGAATTGCTCACAGCATCGTTTCACGACTTTGGAGACAATTTCAAACTACAGGAACAGCTATCCGGGGGTTTAGTAGTGGTCGTCCACGAAGAACCACACCCGCAGATGACCGGTATATTGCCTTACAGGCCAGAAGAAACAGGCGGGAGAAATCGCTAGACACACGACACAGGCAACTGGACGACCGATATCGCGTTTTACCGTGGCCAGAAGACTGCACGGTGGTGGTCTGTTTGCACGACGCCCTGTACGGTGTGTACCTCTAACGCCTGCCCATCGGAGAAGGCGTTCTCTGTGGTGCCAGGAACACCGGAATTGGAGAGACAATGAATGGGGACGAGTACTCTTTACAGATGAGAGCAGATTCAGCCTGAGTAGCTATTCTCATTGCATACTCATCTGGAGAGAGCGGGGAAGCCGCAATCATCCCTCGAACATCATTGAAAGGGACAGGTATGGAGGTGGCGGTGTTCTCGTTTGGGGAGGCATCATGCTTGGTAGTCGTACAGACCTTCACATCTTCGACGCAGGTTCAGTCAACGGGACCCGTTATTGTAACGAGATTCTTCTTCCATATGTGCGTCTTTTTAGAGGCGCTATGAGTCCGCATTTCCTTTTCATGGACGACAATGCACCATGTCATCGCACAGTAGCTGCCGAACAGCTCTTAGAGAGTGAGGATATTGAACGTATGGATTGACCGGCACGATCTCCGAATCTAAATCCCATCGAGCATGTATGGGATTTTCTAGGCAGACGCTTGGCAGCTCGTATCTTACCACCAGTAACGATTCCGGAGCTTCGATTGGCGCTGCAAGACGAATGGGCAGCAATGCCTCAACAACTCATTGACACCCTCATTTTCAGCATGGGCAGACGCTGTGAAACCTGCCTAGCAGTCAGGGGAGATCATATCCCCTATTAAAGACCGGATGTTTCCTGCTGGACACCCATCACAGGGATGTTTCGGCCTTCAGTCGCATTGCGTTCCATGCTACTTTTTCAATAAAGCTTCTTTTTATGCCTCTGATTTCTCTTTTAGTAAGTGTTGCTTACATTACTCATGTCCTTACGTATTGGGGATCTTACGGTATTAAATGTGTTGATTTGGAAAGCTTTTGTACAAAGTTATATTGAAAAAACCGTCTCGTCCTTAATTTCTGCACACCAGTGTATAGTAAAAAGCATCTTTTAATATATAACGGAACATTATTGAAATTCTGGCTTTTCCAAGTTTTGTTTTTTGGATTTCTCTATGCCAAACATTAAATGCCCTGCTACAACCTCTATTACAAAAATTAAGAAGGGAAACTAATAAAAGACTCAGTCAACGAATGCTTCAGCATGGAATTGCTAATATTATGAGACTAGGGTTTGTCTTATATGTCTTAACTAAAGTTCTCTTCGTAGGGTTCTGTTATGATTTTAGATATGTATCTAGGAAGTCTGTCTGATGGCGTAGGAATACAGATTTGTGGTTTCTGAACGCTTGGACAACAGATCAGTAACGGCCTGCACAGTATCATCTATTTTTACACACCTTATTTTTTCTATGGAGGTAGGAAAGGGAGGAGGGTCCATTCCGCGCTAGAAGTGAAGCCCTGCTTTGAAGCTTGGATCACCAGACGGGGTGTTCTTTGTTTACATTCAGAAGCTCGCTTGACAAGATTCTGATAGTATTTCGATAAACGACAGTTCCATAGAAATCGAAAAAGGGACACTCTCGCATGAAAGAAACATTCATAGTGTGATGGATATTAGCAATTTGTATAGTTTACTGACATTTACGCAAAAATCACATCTTGGTTATTTTTCGATAACTAACAACAGCGATTTTGATTATGAATTTGTTTTATAAAATTCTAAGCTGTCGCACTACAAAAATATAGATTTTAAGAAAATTGCTAAAAGAGATCTGCCAAAATTTATTTTCTAGAAGATTTGAAAAGTTTGAAACTTGATGGCTAAATGTAAATATAAAATTATGTATGTTAAAATATTTGTGATTAGGCACATAGGTCAGATTAAGTTTTTATTAAATAGAGTAACGCATGCAAGGGCTATCTGCCTAAAGAGAGAGATGCCATCGTGGAGGAATTTTGAAGAAAAAACTGACCTTTGAATGGATATTAAAAATAGTACTTATAATTTTCATTCAAATTATATTCATATATATTTTTATGTAAAACTTTCGGGTGTATGCTAAATTAGTGTAAATTACTTTACGGGAAAAATATAGTGAATGCACAGAAATTAAAGATTTGCACATGCCGGAAATGATAAATAGGAAATATGTATGGGTATTTATGCATGTGCTTGCAAAAAGCATGTATCTGCTTTTGACAAAATACTTAAATATTCATTAAATTATTTATAAATGTATTTGAAATGAAGAATTAATTCACTTATAAACAACTGTGAAAGTACTGTGAAGAAATCTAATTATTAAATGTATCTAATTTATAATGATTATAAATGTTATCTAAATATATAATAACCTTAATATTGAATTGTAAACATAAATTGAAATCCTGTTGATAAATACGTTATAAAACTATTTAAGCAAGAATTGTTCGTATTGGAAAGCAATCTCTTAAAAGGTATTCTAAAGCAAATGCTATGAGATGCGCACTTAAGAAAGTAATAAAGAGTTTTGAATATGTATTGTTGAAATTAATGGTAAAAAAAGTCTGATAAGTATAATTAAAAGAATTATTCCCCTTACATTTTATAATAACTCAGTTACAAGTTTTAAATAATACTTTAAAAAAAATTATTTTATTCCCTTTCAGAAATGTTCAGAGAAAGTCAAATACTATTTAATACCTATTTAATTATTAGGAATTAGCGAAATACTTATTTAAAGTATTTCGCTAATTCCTAATAATTCTCTAATTTAAAATGAACTGAATAGAGCATTAATTATAAATTGACTTACATTTTTCGATTTAAAAGAAGCCAAAAAATCATGTCATATTTAAGAAAGTATTTTAGGAAAAAGCTCTATAAATAGAAAAGAAATAATGCATAATTTTAATATTAATAATACAATAAACTTTGATCTTAATTTTTGTACCTTAACTGAATAAAATCGAATTACTTTATTTATTTTTTTTTTTCTAATGTAATTAACGAAAACTTGTGAAAATATTTCATTCAAATTAAACCATTCTGAGAAAACTCTCCTGTGAAAAGTATAGCATTTAATTCCGTTCAGAATGAAATGTTGTTTAAAAATATGTTGTTTTCACATACTTAGGATTCTGAAGTGTTGTAGAAAAAGAAAATATATACATTTATATATATATTTGCGACGTAATTACAAAATATTTACACCCGAACGCGTCAAATCCCATAGAACTCAATGGTAAATGACCCAATGTTTTGGTCACCACGTAGGGATCACCGGTGCTTCAGAGCAGGGTACGAAGAAACTTGTTTAGGGCGACTCCATCTTACTTCCTACCTCCATGACTTTTTCATTCGTAAGAAAAGCTAGAGATGGAAACAAGGTCAAGTCTCTCACTCTTAAAGAAACCTTGGAATTCTAAATAGGTCCGACACTCATATTCCTTTAAAAGACACAAATATTGGGAAATATTCAGTATTAAATGGATCACGCTAGATTCTAAATGTATAAAATGATAGATGTAATGGCGTACATATAATCAGATCAGTGTTGTGAAGTAGCCTTTTAAGTTGGTAGATATGGATTTGCTATCGATCGTTATGGAGGCATACGCAGTGACATACTTAGTAGCTCTGTTTACATATTTAAGTTCTTATCCTTACTTCCTCAAAGAGGATTGTCGTCATTAAAATCATCGGTTAGAACAAATGATGCAGATAAGTGCTATCTTCAGCGTTTTTGGTTGACATTATCTAGTCCATTAGAAGGCAGGTAAAATCGATACCAGATATATAATATCAGTCTGTACAGGTTGAAGACAGTAGTGAGCCAAACACATAGATGTTCCAGAAGGAAAGCATTTTTTCGTCGAACATCGAAATGCACAATGTACTGGCAGTCAGCCTGTCCAGTTCTGTAAGAATTGATAAGTAGTGTATCTGTGGAGCCTGCCTTAGCAACCATACAGAATATAGTAAATTTAAAAAAAAATCGGGAATTTACAATGAATAAAATCCATTTATTTTTCAAATAATTCTTATACCTGAGTAGTACCGTCTTCGCGAGATGTCAGAAGACAGGGAGGGACGGTAAGGATGTCAAAAGGATTTGGAGTAGACACCTCATTTCGGAAACTGCACCACTATGAAATGGAAAGCAAAGGCGATGAACATAGGTCATTGAGAAAAAGGGAGTAGGCAAAGAAGTAATTAGGATACGTGTAAAACGGTACAAAATTCTTAGACTGATCCGTACTACCTTTTGAAAAGCGACCTGCTGTGTCACCCAATCACATGTGATGCTGATGCAGTTCAACTACCTGAGCAGTTTAGGGTAGATAAATACAGATTTCGGAAGCTTTTTGTAGGTCTTATAAGATAGTCCATGAGAATCACATGCAAAACCACATTAAAACCTCTATCTTGGATGATTGGCCAGAAATGACTTCTAGCTTCTAAAACTTAAATTATGGCTGATTCTAAATTGTTATGGACTAATTTGTCTCTTTATGAAAACAAGAGGCATAAAGTAATAATATCAGACGAAACATGTTACTAAGAATTTCACTAAAACAGAGGGCTGGAAATTCGGATGAGGCGACAAAGGTGCTCAGTTCTTTCCACCTGCACTTTGGAGGTTTTATGAGACTTTCACAGGCTGAATGATTAAGACTACTGAATACTAGTAGTATCACCCAAGTTCGAACCCATGTGAACGCTGGTTGCATGATAGGTTTTCACAGTATTTACATCTGCAACATGAATTTGATCCAGTTTTCTTTAGAAAGTCCTCATTTCCCCTCAGCAGATAGGACTAGTATGCTTTCTCGTATTCAAATAAGCTATCCTATTCGTCAGGAGGTCTGTCATCTCTTTTACATTATATAGATGGATCAGTGAATGCTCATGAATATTTCTGAATACACACAAGTATTTTTCTGTAAGTACATGACCGGACTGACATGTTTATAAGATTACATTTCTGTGGTAGGTAAATAAATATTAATTGTTGCAAATTTCTATAAATATTTAAATTCATTTTATTCTTATATAGATATATTTCTTACATGCAATTGTAGATATTTCAATTCTGAGTTCAAAAATATTTAAACTGTAAAAATAGCTTAAACAGAACCTCCTTGAAAGATATGCTTGAAAGATTCCTATGCGGCCATTGGTCGTAATTCCTCCCCAAAGCATTAAACCGTGGAAACTGTATATTTCACGGACAAGAGAAGGGCAGTTGTGTGTTCCTTCCTCTTTCCAGATCAACACACTTATTAAGTATGAACAAGTACGCTTCTAACGCGTCTTGCTACTGGCTTGCTTGATTGTTTTTGAAGCCCTATGACCAAATTTGTTACAGAACTCGTGCTGCACCATATACATTGGTCATCAAAATTAAAGGATAATGAGGAAAAAATATGCTCACGAAGTTAATGTTGCAACTAGTGCCCGATGCTATAATTATTTACGTTAATTAACAGTTGCGTAGCTAAGGTGGGGCAAGGGGGACATCCGTCCCCGGGCGCAGCATCCAGGGGGCGGCAAATTGATGATATACATTTCAGAAAGAAATATTTTCCATTCTTGGAATACAGAAAGGGGCGCAGAATCTTTAGGTGTCCCCGGAAGCTGAAAACCTTAGCTACGCCTCTATTAATTAAATACAATTGAACACAAAATTGCACTTCCGCGCATACGTTAACGCCAGAAATATGCAAATTCGGTGACTGACAATGTGGTTCGCAATGGATGCATGTTGGAATTCCGGTCTGTTGTACTGTTTAACTTGAATATGGTTCCTGAGAGTAATCAGTATTCAATAGTTATGGCTCAAAGCATCATTTAAGTGAAGGTCAAAAGTGGCGAAAAATTGGTATAATCGAGAGAAGACAAATACAAATGGAAGTCGCAAAAGATTTGAATCTGAAGCTGCTTTTTTAAGCAATGAATCGGTTGACAGACAGCCTTGGTCAATGGCGACCAAGAGCAACAAGTGCATCAGAAGAGCGTTTTATATCCTTGTTGGCGCGAAGAAACTGCAAGGGATTTGGTTTTAGAGCTTCATGTTGCCATAGGAACTCGAATTAGCCGTTCTGCTGCTGAACGAAGGCTTAACAACTGTATGCAAGAAAACCAATGGTTTGTGTCCCATTCACTCCATCTTCCAGATGGGCCCGTTTAAACTGGTACCGTCGTCATGTTTAGTGGAGCCAAAACGACTGATCCCAAGTATTGTTTACAGAGAAATCCACACATAGTGTAAACAGTGATTCTAGACGTGTGTTGATCTGGAAAGAGAAAGGAACACACAACTTCCCTTCTCTTGTCCGTGAAATATACAGTTTCCACGGTTTAATGCTTTGGGGAGGAATTACGACCAATGGCCGCATAGGAATCTTTCAAGCATATCTTTCAAGGAGGTTCTGTAACCGCTCGGAGATATGTTGACGAGCTACTGGAACCCCAAGTTAGACTGTTTAGGAGTGCTATTGGCCCAGAAGTTTTGCTAATGGATGAAATTTTTTGGCCTCGTCGAGTATATGTGGTATAAGAATACTTGTAAACAGACGATATTACTCACTCAAATGTATTGACCACTTTACTCACCCTACTTGAGCATGTGTGGGATGCCTTAGCACGCCGAATTCGTCCGCGGACCTTCAAAGAGCTGACAAATCCACTTTTAGATCACTGGCGTGCAATTCTGCAAGACTTCATCAACACTTTGGTAGAGTCTATGAAATCAAGATGTCAGATATGCAAACTTGCCCTAGGTGACCATACACCATATTAAAGAAAAAATTGTTCTGCAAGAGGGGTTTAATTTTCCCATCAATTTGGTTTTAGTTTAATTATTTTGCGAATAATCAACTGCCAAATATTGTAATTTATGTTAACTAATGCTTTTGTACAAATTTCTATTAATAATTTTTCATTAAGTATGAGCTACTTTTATTTTTGTCATTATCCTTAAATTTTGATGACAGTGTAAATACGGCTCTGAAAGACGGGACGAATTAGTTGTTAATCAGCTGTAAGACTTTAAGGTTTAAAATAATGTTAGCGTTTTATAGTTGATTCATGAGTGATTTGGGAATATGTAATATTTCTTATGCACTAAGGGGGATAGCTTAATGTCCACATTCTCCTTCAGCTATTTAATTTCTTGCTGCTCATCTGAAGTTACTGTTTAAAGAGACAACCATATGTATTCATATGTATATGACAAATGAGATTCTCATATGTATTATGGCATATGAGACAGATGAGTATTGCCATATGTATATGACAAAGATCAGTTTCTTACAGTTGCTTATAGACCAGAAGACTGGCCTGACAAGTAGTTAAAGCCACAAACACTTGTAATTTTTCCTGAAGTTTATTCTGGTAGCTGGAAGAAACTGCTTGCATGCATTTCTGTAGATTTTATCTTGTGTAATGATGTATCAGCTAGTTTTTCTTAGAAAAATCTTCACAAAGCCATTCTGCTTGATAAACAAATAACAGTATATTTTGTCATACTAAAAAAAAAAAATTAGGCTAATCAGTTCTTTCCTTTCGGACCCAGAAGTAAAAGCTGGGATCATAGTGTTTCCTACATACAACATGAATATGAGACAGTTTCTTTTAGAAATTCCTCCACGAAGGCATCCCTTCGTTTAAGTAGATAGCTGTAATGTAATTTGCTATATTTGAACAAATAAAACAAACAATTTAATGACTTCTGTTTCTACAGCATCTAGTCCCTCCCAATAGTTAGAATTTGCTGAATATTTTTCATGATGCATTCAACAGTGTCTCTAGTTTCCTTCCAAAGGTCATTTCAAAAATAGACATTGCGTATAGTCCCTTTCAGCAATTCGCAGAAAACCATTTAGTTTTTTTTTTTTTTTCATATTAATGATGAATTTTGAGATTTTTAGCACATTTTATACATTAGTCTGAATGAAGCAGGTGGATAGATAATTTATTGTGACAAATTATATAAAAGATATGCCTTCATGAGAAATTTCTTAAAGACAGTTAGCCTAAATTTCTATATGAATAAATGCAGCTTTTTTGAAGTTAAGTAATTTGTATTTTTATGGGAAAGCCATGAAAACCATGTGTTTCCAATCTATTTATCTACTGGTTATTGAATCTGGAACAAACTAATAGCATTCCATGGCTTCAGACAACATTCGACCCATGATGAGCCTTTTTTTCTAATACAGTAAAACATGGGTAATTTTTATTAATGGGTAATGATAAATGATGACCTTTCAGTAAATTTATGAAAATTAATACATGTATGTGTACAGTCGGTTGAATACAAAATGAAGAGCAAAATATTAATGTAATTTATTGTATACCAGACATATACAAAATGTTATAGCTATTTCACAATAAAAAGGAATGGAAAAATTTATTTGAATAAACATTTTAATTTTAAAAATGCATAAGCCAGGCTATTTTCCATATAAACGTTCATAGTACTGAGCAATTAACTGAACTGGGAGACAAGAGTCCATATCTACTTTGTAATATACTTCTGTCACCAGTCTATTGATTGAACAATAAACAAGTGACAATCAAAATCATCCATTATCAGTCAATGATGTGTGCTAATTTAAGTTTGTATTTATATAAAGCGACAACTGCTTGATTTTTACTCACTAGAAATACTCTTTCATGTGAAATTAAATATCAAATTATGGAAGTTTATGAAGTTGACCTGTTAAAAAATCAAAACTGAGACAGTGACATGGAAAGTTCTTGGGTGAAAGAGATGACATGGATGATTAAGAATGTCCTGGAAAGACATCTATTATTTTGAATGAATTATAACATAGAATAGATAAAGTTGAACTTTGTGACTAGCATTACACCATTCATGAATTCCATACACTATTCTCATATGTGTTATATGAGAATAGTGATATAAGAATTATCTCATATGTGTTATATGAGAATAGTGATATAGGAATCATCTCATATGTGTTATATGAGAATAGTGATATAGGAATCATCTCATATGTGTTATATGAGAATAGTGATATAGGAATCATCTCGTATGTGTTATATGAGAATAGTTCTATGAGCATTATGTGTTATATGAGAATCATGAATTCCATACACTATTCTCATATATCCATTATGCATGATATCATTGCCTGCCATCTGCTTTAGTGAAAAAGTGTGTGCTAAGTAATAACAATATATGGTTACCAAAGAATATACCAAATATAAAGTGTGGGGGAGGAACCCCTCATTTAGAGCTGCACTGATATTGGCACAATAAGCAAATAAAGATGATTATTTACTTTCTTATATCATGACTGAGAAAAAAAATCGAGTTGTCTTTTACACCCAAATGCAAACAATTGTATAGCAATTGTATAGCACGTTAGATTAAACAATAACTTATGGCATGGTATCATGCACACTATTAATCAAGTCAAAGTGCAGCTAAGCAGATGACCACTGCATTGTGGTACAATAATTGCTCCACTTCTGTTCGTGAAACATTGAATACACTGAGCAGAACCTTTGGAAATTACAAGAAATGCTTCTTGGCTGACAGCATGAACTTAAGGCTAAATTCATAACAGCTACTTCAGAAATTGTGATTACAGGTTTGGGAGCAATTGGTCAATAACCTCAATCTCATCCTCAATATTTACTGTTTTTTCAAAAGTTAAACAAATTTTTGCGCAAAAATTATTTTGCAACTACAAAGTATTCCATAAAATAGTATCTTCATTTCTAAATGAGCTGCTAACAAATGTGTATGATTAGCGTTAACAGAATCTTGTATCCTTGTAAAATAAATATCTCAGTGCCATACATACCTATATGGAATGATGGCCAAATTTACTTTATTATAAGGTGGAGTGGTGTGGTGTATTTAATTATGGCAAAGCACACTAGGGCTATCTGCCCAAGGGGAGGGATGCCTTCGTGGAGGACGTTCTAAGGGAAACTCACTCGTATACACATTACACATGGGGAAAACCACAAAAACACCCATGCAGCCAGCCCATTCGCCTTTAATATAAGGTTAGGTGCTTTAAATATAAAAAGATTTTACTAAACTAACAGTCTCTATCTTTTTCTTTTAAATATTTTATTCCTAAATGGATACTGCTTTTTGGATTTTTTCATGTATTCACGAATAAATATTTTTATGCTTCAGTTTTACATGCTTGGATACTAAGCTGTTATTTTTCAAAGTTAATTAACTAAACCATAATTTTTCATCTTTAGGTATCTGACATATAAAATTTTAGTAAATTAAAAAAAAAAAAAAAAAAAAAAAAAACACCCTAATATTATCATAGATTTGTTTAATGGATAAAGTCATGAACAGGTTTAAGAAATAATTATGTCTATACTTCTCATAGTATATAAAAAAAATAAAAGTCTATTAATCAGACCTTAATATAGAAAATGCATAATTTTTGTAAACTCACCAAAGGTTCTTCACTAGTTGATAAACAAATAAAATCTGTTCATAATTTTAATTCAAAATTCAGAAAGAAAATTAAATTTTGTGTGGTTTCTGCATATATGTGATTCATGCATATTAATGATTCTAACTAAAACTTAAGACAATACACCATTAAGAATACTAATAATGATGAACTTTATCTCTTACAAGAATTTCAAAGATAAATTTTACTATTTTATTACAAAAGTGTTACTTTATAACAGCTGCACATTTAAATAAACCCCATGTTCTCAACAATTTTAGTACAGAAATTATCTTTAAAGTAAGAACCCCAAAATTATCTCTAAGAATTGGTAATTCAATCCAGGTTAGACTATTGGCGCACAATTTGTCTTCATAATTTTTCCTATGTGCACAGTGAATATGAATGTTACATAATCTTTCATGATGGTGGTGTGGTGTATTTAATTATGGCAAAGCACACTAGGGCTATCTGCCTAAGAGGAGGGATGCCTTTCGTGGAGGACTTTCTAAGGGAAACTGGCTCGTATACACGTTACACATGGGGAAAACCACGAAAACACCCATGCAGCCAGCCCGTTCGCGGGATTCGAACCTCGGACCGAACCACCAGTGTTCAGCGACTTTACCGCTCGGCCGCTGGTGGGCCCTTTCATGATGGAAAGATTCCTCTTAAGCAGATAGCTTCATACGCTTTTCCATAAATTGACTAACAAATACAGCTTCATAAAATAAGTAATTAGGGAAATATGAATAAAATAGCCATCAGTAAATTTTTTAATGAAGTTTTTCTTAAAAAATAATTATATTTTCAATTTTAGGACAAGTACATTTCTGAAAATATTGAATGAACTGAAATATTGTAATGAAGGTTCATTGTGTTCTCAATGAAATTAAATAATGCAGAATTTTTAATGTAATACTATATTGAATGCTTTAAACTCTTTAATTAAGTTAGCATAAAATATTCAAATTAATTGCATTTTTATTTCAAATTCCAACAAGCAAACTTAAAACTGTAGTTACAAACTGTTTTTAAGTATTTTAAAATTTTAAATGCATTTATTTGCAAAAAATATTTTAATTGTAGTAATTAGCTTTATAAAATTGAATTTTTATTCTTGTTTTTAATGGAAAATCAAAATCCTTAAAGAAGTATAGAAACAGACATCTATGTATAAATATTTACAGCACTAGAGAAAAGTATTCAAAGAAACTCTGTTTCACATTAAATTTACTGGGAGTTAATAAACAATAACTAAATTTTGACAAAACAAATAAATTTACATTAATTAATGTAATAAATAAACAGAATATCACAATGAAATGAGTAACAATGCAAAATTTACGAAAATATGCATATCAATACATGCAAATTATAAAAATAATGAACAGTAAATGAGAAATATATACACTGCATGAATTACAAAAGAGGGAAAAGAAGAAGATGCATGAAATATGCTTTAATTTCTTCCTTTATTTACCTTTACTATTACAGTGTTTCAGTTATACAATGAATATTTAAACAATGTCTGGAAAGAATTAAAAAACTCTAATTATCTGAGCCAAAACTGTTAGTATTGTGACAAGCAATATAAAATTATATAATCAAATTAATAAATCTGAATCAAGATAAGACAAAATATAATAAGAGAATAGATAGAATTACAGGAAAATTAGTTTATTTGAAATATGAAAACAGCCTACAGTATAGCATCACATTAAAACATTAGAAGGGTACCTTGGATTGTATTTATTGTAAGTTATTAATATAAATTAGAATATAGAGGAAAGGATGAAATGATAAGACTGGAATTTTAGAAAATTTGTTATTCAGTGACAGATTACATTCTTTTGATAAGATGGACAGAAAACTATTTTGAAGTAAGATCTTATTTGTTCAAAATGTTCTCTAAATCTGGAACACTGCACCATTAAGTAAGGTTTGAGACTGTATATCCCAGAATGAAAATACTACGAGTAATTAAAATGTAACTGAAATAATAATACAGTAATTTTATTATAATTCAATAAATGCACAAAACTGTGAGATAATTACCTCAAAGTACATCAAATTTAGAACTACAGTATACAAAAGTTTGGAATACAAAAGATCCCAAGTGTGAAAAGTGTGAATGAAAAGAGTAACAGCTACACAAAATTCTTTGCTGAACCTAGATGTATACAGACATTTTATAATAAAAAAATGATTTTTAAAACATTCTGATAGAAAAATATGAAACTCTTTGATGAGATCTAATGAAAATATCAACAGAATCAACTTGAAGATGTTTACAAGTTTTTGCAAAACAGTACGTTTTCTATGAAAAATTAAATAATATTTCTTAATTTCTTGTAGAGTTTTAACCCATAGAAATAAAAGTCAAATATTATTGTCCCAGCAGTTCGTACATGTGGTATATAAATATTGTTAAGAATTACCTCGATTTTCTATCAGTTAATGAGAAATAACTGTTTTGCTAATAACTGAAATATGAAATGTACTGTGACCCAAAATGTTTTTCGATGCCTTTTAATTACTTTTTCTTACTGTTATTTATTTCACTTAGAGTGCAAGTAGATGCGTAGCAATACAATAACAACAGTATTCAAATTATAATTTAATTGAATATAAGTCACAGAGTAATATCACATGTAAATTTTCTGTCAAACATTCTCAATTATATGTAATAGGGAATGTTTACAAACTAAGTACAATATCTGTGAATTTAAAAATGTTCTGCCTAAAAAACACTGAAGATGTATAGTTTTCCTATATCCTTAAAGTTCAAATGCATACCGTATAACAGACTAGCGGCTCAAAACAGGAATGGCTGTGAACGGCTCCCTATGAGAAAATCTTTTGAACGAACTGCGCATGCGCCGTTTCTTTCTATCGCCAACAAATGATGGTAAACCTATTGTAATTTCTCGCTAGCGTTTCGCGTTTCATTTGAATTAGCGTAGGTGTTGTCAGTGAGATTAATAACAACGATAATAAAAAAAGTCATTTCAAATGTTTACGCAAGGAAATATTTTTTGCTCTTTTTCACACTATATATGCTATCATCGATAGAATTAAGAACTTTTAGTAATTAGGTCAAAATTAATTTTAGCGTGTAAATTTCAAACTCACAAATTTGAGTACAGATTTTCATCAGATGTCTGAAGGCAGTTACTATATTTCAGTACAGCAAATCCTGGAATATAAAAGAAAAAAAATTTAATTGAAGTCTATTCTTCAGCTTCATTCTAATTCCTATCGATACATCTCTCTAAAACAGTTTGTTACAGAAGTTTCAGATGTAAAAGAAGTTCATAAAAGTATTAATCAATGAAATTATTTCCAATGGTCGGTGAAATCGGTTGCAGTTTCAGACACTGTTGCAGAAGTTTTCACATACAATTGCTGTTTATTGTGCAAGTAATATTGAAACTAACTAAAGCGCTTGCATAGATTTCTGCATCTTGGCGGAAAAAATGGAACATTAGTGGAAACAAATTATGTATATATTGATACTGTAAAATTTGGGAAGTTTCAAAGACCCAGCAGAAAATATGGTGGCATTGATATCAGTTGCATATTTACTTTTCCAGACTATTATATCTGAAAAGTACGAAAAGCATTTCATCTACACCATCAGCTTCTTACAAAAATAACTGAGGCTCATCTCAGTTATTTTTGTAATATAGTATGTACGTATTAATAAAAGATGCTGTGAATGTAATTTGCTGTACAAGATAATAAAGATGAGTGTCGTCAGGATTTCTAAATATATGTTTGAACAATTATGTACAAAACATTCCTTCAAATTCACTTGAAAGAAATGAGGAAACGAAACTGAAAAAATTCAAGAATCAGTAAAAAGCAACTTTTTTTATATTTGGATGATATTTTCTTAATGCTATGTTTAAAATCACAATTTCTTAAACTGTTTGTTTTAAGTATACATTTATACTTCTTGCAGGGTTAAAGTGGCCCTAAATCAACATAATTTATTATATTATAAATAATGAAAATTGTACATTACTTATATAAAGAGAAACATAAAGTGACATAGTATGTTAAGTTAGGTTTGCAAAGGTAATTTAAATATTTTCATTGTGCAAGACTTGTATGCTTAAGAATTTTTCAATCTTGGTGTTATTTATCGTATAAAACATCACGATTCAAATAAAAGTACTATTTTGTGGTATAATTCCATTATAGGGGCCGTAGCAAATTGCAGCAAAAATATATGCGCAAAATCTAACGAAAGCGGCGATTTCACACCACCTAAATTTAAATAGTTCTATATTTGTAAGTCATCGCCCACACGATATATTGATTAGGGAAGCTGACTGCGATACTACAAGGCCTAGGCTCGAATTCCGGAGAAAGCATGGTTATAACTGCTGGTTCCTTCATAGATTTTTCCGCACCTATTGGTTTATTAGGTGCCTCCGTAATAAAGTGACCACCACCTGGCCTTAGTTGTGGCCAAGCCGAAGGCCCGCCGTTGGGGGGGGGAATATTTGTAAGTCGCCATTGGAATACTGGTTTATTTTTTTTTATTCTTTTTTGATAATGATATGGATCTAACAATTTGGGAATTGCCCAATGACAAAATGTCTGCAATATAATTTTTCCAAAGAAAAGACATCATTCATTATAGAATATTATGATCGAAAAACCACGAGATGAAATTATGCTTTAGCGGTAACTCAATAGCGAAATGGAGGTGCAGGAATGAACCTGTATTCTGAAGAAAGGATTAAGAAGTCAGATATTGGATCGAAGGAACAAAAATCCCCTTCCTCATAACTGATAGGCAGGCTCACCTATTTTTGGTATCAAGAGATGACATCTATTGAATTTTGTGAACTCCAACTGAAGATGAACCACAATACAACTGTAGACTGGAAGATATGCGTGAGGTGTGTGCCATAGCATTAATTTCTCAGCCTAAGTTGAAATTCGGCGGATGTGGAAAAAATTATGAAGCAGACAAAAGCCTTTTCAGTAGAAGCAAGAATAACATTGGACGTCTTCTTCTGCCACAATGGGTTTTCGGTGGATTGTGCAGAGAATCAAAAGAATGTTTTAGTCGCTATTCCAGATCGATCGGTGAAAACCTTATGGAACATCATAAAGGTTTGGTTTGGTTTATGTGATTAGAGCAAAGCCTCGAGGGCTATCTCCCTAAGGGAAGAGAGGCCTACGTGGAGGACTTTCTAAGGGAAACTGGCTTGTATACACGTTACACGTAGAGAAAACCATTAAATTGTCCATACACTCAGCCCGTTTGCGGGATTCAAACCTCAGACCGAACTACCAGTGTTCAGCGACTTTATCGCTCGGCCACTGATGTTCGAACATCATAAAGGAAAATGTCACAGAAGGAAGCATTATTTATACTGACTGCTAGAAATCATATAAGTTGGATGAACTGCGATATGTCGGCATTAAACATTTTACTGTCACCCACAACTAGAATTTTGTGGACCCCGAAACGGGGACCATACGCAAACGATACAGCGACTGTGGGGCAGTGATAAATGGCGTAATAAACACCATCGGGGCACATTTCAATTCTTATTTGTCCGAGTTTATGTATAGACATTTGCACAAAAAAAAAAAAAAAAAAAAAAACTGAAATTTTTTCTGCGATGCTGCAGGATCTTAAAAATTTTATGCCTCCCGTTTAATTTCACTTATTTTTAACCCTTTTTTTAATAAATTAAATTAACAAAAATGTGTAATATATGAAGTTAACCTTCCATCAACTTAAATTAATAATCTTAGATAGTTACAATAATGCTTTCTTACAGTTACAATTAGCCGTTTGTTTATATTAAATTATAATAATAAAGTGTATTATATGAAGGTAAACTTTCATATAAATTAAAATAATACTCTTAGATAGTTATTTTTTATTATTATGCTTTTCTTGAGTTAAGGTTACCATAATTATTTTGGCATCAACAATAGTTTTGGTGATTTTTTGCGGTCCCTATAACGGAATTGTACCGTATTTTTAAATGAAAATTAGTTATTTAAGTCCTTTTTATCTATAAAAATACATACTGCAATTATTTACTTAAGTCATAAGGCCCTTTTCAAAAGTTTATGTCTAATTTAAAATAATTAGTTAATGTCAACTTAATCATATATATAATTATTGTAAAATCGTGGTGTTTAAAATGCTTTTCCCTACTGAAAAAGAGTGTTTTTGTTATAACTTTATAGAATTAAAAATCCCTCAAAGTAGTATATTTATAGTTTAAAATGTTTGTTAATAAAAATTTATTTATTTACATGATGTTTCTTAAAGTGAAGTAAAAAAAAATGATTGCTTGCTTATTTGTATTCATGAAGGTATATTTCTAATACAAGTAATAATAACTTTTGAAAAATGTTTCATGATTCGAGTAAAATCTGGATATAAGGGCCTTTATAGCAGTCGAAACAATGTCGTTTCTTTTCAAATTGTATGTGCCATGTTCAAATGCATGATTTATGTGAATTCAATCACAAATTTGATTCTGCTTTGATCTGAGTGTTTCATGATTTTTTGCTGTATTGAAGAAAATTTTTTGGAAATTAGTTAATGGCATTAAGGTTCTTTAAATTAGTGTGTTCAAGATTCGGCGTATATGAATCTATTCATGCACATTATGTTTCTGAGAATAAAATCAGAAAACTGTTATCCTCCTTATTTATAAATATGTTGGTAATTTCAAATGTAGGTAATAATGGAACTCTGATGTAAATAGAATTATTATAAAAAATGTTGTATGATTCTGACAAAATTTGAATGTAAAGGTTTTTTATATCATTTGACACAAGGCTGCGGTTATTCACTTAAATCAATTAGGCCCTTTTCAGATTGTATCTGCCATGTCCAAATGCATAATTGATGTGAATTTATTCACAAGTTTGATTCTAATATATGGAGTTTTTCTAATTTTGAAGAAAGTGTTTTGGATATTGACTAATAGCATTAATACTCTTTCAAATAATGTAGCTATTATTTAATGTAGAGTTTATGTGAATCTATTCATGCATGTTGTTCCTGAAAATGACATCAGAACATTAAATACCTGTTTATTTATATTCATGAAAAAATATTTCAAACCTAGGTAATTATTTATTACTATTGTATGTAGAGCTAATATAAAGTGTTTCGCATTTGTGTTAGAAGTTGGATGTTTGAAGTTTTTGCTTTGAAAATTATTTCAAACCTTAAAAACTATGTCTTTAGTATTACAAAGTTTGCTTTATCTAAGTGTAATCGTATAACAAGTTAGGATATATAATTTAGATCTTTTATGCTTGTTCTCAGCATTAAAAATCAAGTTATGGTTATATGGAAAAAAAAAAAAAAAAAAAATCTTTTTAAATTATGTGTCTAACATTCAGATGTTTGATTTAAGTCAGTTTATTTGAAAATGAAACTGAAGAAATTTATTACTTGCTACTATTATTAGTATGCGGTGTAGCTGAAAATCAATTAAAAACATTTTATGATAAAATTTTTGTATCCGAAACTGCAAGATAATTTTCTTTTTTCCCTTTTTGTAATTTATTATGTACTTTAAAACTTGTTATTGAGTTCTTCCATTTCCTTATTTTTCAAGTGTTAAAATACTATATGAAATTTTTATAGATGATTACTATATGATATACTATATGATTTTTTAGTAAAATAAAAATTTATTTTTGATTTGTGCAATTTTCTTACTTTATGAAATCACAAAACTTGTTTAAGAACTACAAAACTCGTTTAAGAACATCTTATTACAAATAATGTTTAAACATTTAATACTTCTAAAATCTAAATTTATAGGTGATGAAAGCATAAATGAAGTACGTCATACTCAATTAATCACACTACATAAGAGAAACATTTACGAAAGTCAGTAAACATGTATTGCCACTATTTCATTATTATTATTTTTTTTAATTTGCATTTTTAAAATTCTCTAAAATGGGGCATAAATAATATAACGATAGAAATAAAATGACTGCATAATAGGTATATAAAGCGGTTGAAATCTGATGTAAGAAAGTTAATTTTACTATATTATGCAACGATGAATTTCAATCAGGAAGTTGGAAGGTTTGTTTAGAAGGAGATTCTGATATAACCCTAGAGCTTCTGTGGAAGTTTCTATTGTTGGTCGTGAGGCATTCCTCCTTAAGGCAGATATCTGTAAAATACTTTTACATAATCCAAATAATCCTAATCCCTTAGTTTTCAGTGAAGATATTCCTTCTGTTAGGTAGCTAGCACACATTTCATCATTCTCAATTAAACTAGCAAACCTCTTTAAATGTAATAGTTTTGATTCCCATAGAACATTTTAAAATTTAGGAAAATATTTTTTTGTTGTAATCTACATGAGCATTAAAGTTATATATGAATGGAAAATATTCAAATAATTATTCCAAAACTAAATAAATATGATTATGGTTATTAGAGAAAAAATTCTGAAATTTGTAGTTTTTTTTTTTTTTTTTTTTTTTTTAGTTTGTTAAAGATGTCTTCAAATCAATCCATAATAAAATTATTACTTTCAGGTTACGTTAACTTCATATGGACTATCTGCCTAAGGGAAGGGATGCTTCCATGGAGGACCTTTCTTAGGGAAACGAGAACCGAAAATATTTATTTTTATGACAGGAATTTCTCTTATTTTGTTCTCAGAAGCACTATCATAATATTCGAAAAATGTCTCTTCTGCCTAGTGATGGCTCGGAAGCTGAACGTGAATGTTTTCACGGAAAGAATTTTAATATTTAACTGTTCAGTTTTCATTGTTCGCAATGAACTCTGTCTAAATAGCAGATCTTTCATTTTTAGCATTTAAAACAGTTATCATATGTGTGAAAAATATTATTTATATATAAATTGAAAAAGGAACCACTCTCACATTCGAATTTTCCGATAATTGATAGAAACAACGCCAAGTGGCGCATAATAGCCAAATGTAGTAGCCCAATGATCATTTGAAAATAAATACATTTCATTATGTCCTTGAGCATGCGCATAACAGGCCTTCCGTAAGGAGACGCTCACAGCCATCCCTGTTTTGAGCCGCTAGTATATAACAGCGATAGCAAATTTTTACCGATAACTACTGTGCTTGTTTACGATATTATTTACCTATTGTAATTGCCAAGCAGTGATAAACCAAAGAGTAGGGCAACCACTGTTAGAACTATATTAACCCTGCTCGTATGCCATTGGTCAGCAAAGATAATGTAACGATGACGTAGGTACACTTCCGGTTATGACGTACAACACACTTCCGGGTTCTGATTTGCAGAATTGTAGCCGACCAAGGAGGTTAGAATAGAAGGAGGGAAGGTTCAACTTAAAAGGTGAAGCTTGACGGCCATGTTACTGTTATCACTGTGACTTGTGCAAGGAAGTCTGTAATTGTAACATTTTTTTTCCCTTCTCTTTTTGAAGCATGTCAGCTTATATTGCATATGGATGCACAAATAAATTTTCGAAAAATATTCCTGGGATTACTGTTCACTCGTAAGTATTGATTTTCTTTTTTTATGCAATTTTATAAATATGTTAAAAAATATCACAATGCCATGTTGTTTTCTTTCCTGATGTGACAAAAATGACTTAATTATAATCGAAACATGTTAAATACATTTTAATGTTTTTGCTTACAGTTGATATCTTCGTTCCTTAACATACAATGATATATGCTAGAATTTAAACTGTATAATTTGAATGCTTAGATAATTCGTTTTATAATTTTCATGAAAAGTAAGAAATCAATTGTTACTATTTTTATGAATTGTGAAGGTGTTAAATAAAGCAACGCTTTTCTTTATGTATTAATTACTATTCATTCTTAAGTTTTGTGAACTGTTACGAATATAATTTGTGCATTTGATCAATATAAACTGTTCTGTTGTTAAAATGATTTTGCATAAGCTTACAAATTTCTGGGCAGTATAGCGATAAATGTAAGTAAATTATTTACACAATTGAACATGTGGAAAGATATTTCAAGGTAATTTCTGTGAGATTCATAAATATGAAACGCGCATAAACTGAAATCATTGAATTGACATAAATCTGTTTTATTTTATTAATATTTATTTTCTTGTTGATATAAGGTTATTGGTTGTGAAAAGAATCGATTTAAAACTTTCATTTAAAAAAAAAAAGCAACACGTTACCATTTTTTAGATAATTATCTGTTATTAATTTCAGGTAAAAATGATTCTTTAATAAATTATAATAATATTGGGAATAAATCAGAAATATCACTTCTTAAAGAAACAATTGGAATGTATAATACCCGAGAAGTTGCTAATAAAACCTAAACAAATTCTTGAAATTATGCAGAATAATAATTTTTAAAGGCTTTAATGTTATGCACATGCATTTAGATTTCGAAATATTTCTTAATGATTTTCTGTACTTAGTAAATTACAGGTATCATCTTTATAACTTTAAAACAAAAAAATAACAATAGCGAAGCATTTCATTATAAATTCAACATATTTTTACTGGAAAATGTATGCATAGAACAGCTTACAAACACGTACGTTTCACTACCGTATTGCAATGTTTTGAAGTAACAAACATGGACGCTGCTTGTTCCGTGGAGTTTCATTCCCCGATAATGGAGGAAACTGCGAACTCTCCCTCCTTCTATTCTAACCTCCTTGTAGCCGACAGACACAGACAGACAAAGTAGACAGATGTCTTGTTTTGCACCCGCTAAGTCTTTCTGCACCGATGGGCGAAAAATCAAGCATAGGTGCGAAGGAAAGGTATATAGAAAGAGGGGCAATTTCGTGTTTGAGGAGAGTAAAAAGGAACTTCGTACATTTTTTACGAGTTCAAAAGGCCAGAAAGAAAAGATGGGACAAAATAAAATTTAAAATAAATGGCCCACAAATAATAGAGGAGGAAAAAAAAGGGCCTATAGAAAGAAAAGGAAAAGATGTAGAAAATATCCTAAAATACGATTGTGTCCATGAGTGTAGTTAAGGAGTTCATCTGCAAAGATTAGTGTCTTTAAGAAGCAAACTTTAGCTAAGTTAAAAAAAAAGAATGAATTCCTACATGGTAATGTGTATGCCCTTATCTTGAGACCTAACTAGAAAAGACATATATCATCACAGAGATGTACATAATATTTTAAATAAAGTAACATTAAATATTACCGTTTCCAAAAAATTCATGTATATTTCAGAAAAACAGTAATTGACAAAATTATAAATCCATCATACACAGTGTGAGAGCATTTCAGCAAAAATAAATTATACAGTTTATTTTTCTTAAATATTAGTTAAATATAAAATTAATTTATTAATTTAACCGTTGAAATTTATTATAGTACAAGTTTAACAAATTCCGTCACTGTATTTTTATTTGCTCATAATTCTAAGTTTGAGACCTGAAAAAAAAAAAAAAAAGTCGGGGATCTTTGTTACAAAAATCACAATCTATACTCATCGATGATCAAGAGATCCCCATTTTTCCCTCACAAGAAATTCCAAAGCACGAAAAGGGGGGCCTCCGAAGGGTGTGAGTTGCTGATAAGAACGGACTACTGATAAGGAATGTGGCGTCTCTACGGAATAGTTACGAAGAAAAGAACCACATGACCTGCTACTATTACCAACTATTGTATAATGCTAGAATCTTATGAAAAATAATAAATAAAGAAATTTAATGACACTCTAGTGATAGAGAAACAGATATTTTATGGAGAACAGAATGTTACTTATCTGAATATTCCGTGTCAGAGCCTCTTTTGGATTTCTCGCGTTCATAGTGAACACCTAACAAAACACCTGAAGTTTCGAAGAAGCGAAGTTTCCTTTTTCAATTTGAAGAATGAGACATTGCATAGGAAAGGTGCATTTAACTATTTTAGAGAGTTGAAAACATTTTTGAAACACTTATTTAAAAAACTTCGGAGCTATGTTCAGACACTGCCTCCAGCTCCTCCAGCTTTCGTGATCCTCTCAAAAAATAGCCGACAGACAGACAGACAGACAAAGTAGACAGATGTCTTGTTTTGCACCCGCTAAGTCTTTCTGCACCGATGGGCGAAAAATCAAGCATAGGTGCGAAGGAAAGGTATATAGAAAGAGGGGCAATTTCGTGTTTGAGGAGAGTAAAAAGGAACTTCGTACATTTTTTACGAGTTCAAAAGGCCAGAAAGAAAAGATGGGACAAAATAAAATTTAAAATAAATGGCCCACAAATAATAGAGGAGGAAAAAAAAGGGCCTATAGAAAGAAAAGGAAAAGAAGTAGAAAATATCCTAAATTACGATTGTGTCCATGAGTGTAGTTAAAAGGAGAAGAAACTGTCTTTATTTACAATAAATAGTGTCTCACACGTGTGTTTGTGTAGTGAGTGTGTTTGGTAATGGTGAATAGATGTGTTACTGGGAAAAAAACAAATATTGACGGTGTTAAAATGCTTCGTATCAAGGTATTTAGCATGGAATATAAAGTAATATGTACGCTTGCATCCTGAGATATCAACAAAGGTCATCAAACAAAAGTATATATTAATTTAACCAAAGTAACTTATGCTACTTTCATTCTCAACATTTTCATACATTTTTCAAAAAGCAGCAGCAGGTTAACAACATAGAACCATATACAATACAAGACCACAACCGCATACACCCAAATAAATAAATATATATATATATTATTTTATTTATATATATATATATATATATATATATATATAATTCTACTTTAATTAAACTTAGGAGATAATATAATCAATTAATCAATACTGTTTAGGAAATAAATTATTATTAACTAACTTTGCAGCAATTGCGCAAGTAATAATAACTTGTATTCGCACTAAATGGATTTAAGTTCATACAACATTATATATATATATATATATATATTTATGTGTGTAAATTACTGAGTATATGTATTAAAAACACAAATTAAACAGTATTTATTAATTTAACTATCATAATTTATTACAAGATTAATTATTTTACTATCATAATTTATTACTAGTTAAATAATGTTAATATAACACAATGAGGCACACTGTTATTTATATAAGCTCATAGTTCTAAAAATTCATTTAAGGCGGTGAAGAATAAACCATCCCTTACATATGGACATTTAACAGATAGCAAAGAACAGTATGAGAAAAAATCGGTGAGGTATAATATTATTTAAAGGCGAAACTATATTCAAGCGATCTAGAAAGAAAAGAGAATCCAGAAGATCCGAGAGGGAAATAGCGCGATGCCCAAATTATCCCTCTCATCCCCAAATTTTCCCTCTCTCGAGATTCCTTAAGGGCTTTGTAAGTGTTGACAGACGTGAACTGATAACGCTGGCGTCTGTTTCGAGTTGATACACAAAGGAAGCCACAAGCAATGGCAATTTCAAGTATTTTTTAATGCTTTAAACTGATGAAAAATTAAGATTTATTGATTTAAAGGCACTTATTTATACAAATTTGATTTAGTTTAGATGAAAGAAAAGTACTTATCTTAAAATTCCAGGCTTTTGGAGTATATCCTTACATTGTCCGCTGTTTTATTCTCGTCAACATCGGAGCCGAAATTCATTGGAATGATATAGGTTTTGTAGGGGAAAAATAAACATTTTTCAAAGAAATTTAATTGATAATCACCAAGAGGAAAGGAAAAATTTTCACTTTTTTACGGAGCGCAGCGATCGTGCTGCCGCTTCTGACCACAGTACAAATAAAATCGCAGAATTGTAGCTCGTTCAAGTATTACGAGAATGGAATTACGGTTACAGCTAACATAGTGGTCAATTACATTTATTCAATTTCAATTACCGAGATATCCATTTACTCAATGTTAAATGCATGTGCCCCTGTATAGCTTTCTCTTAAGTTTGGTTTGATGGTTTGATAGCCTCTTATAATGTATCAAAATTAACTGCTAAATCGGGGAAAGCTCATACCATCGGCGAAGAGGTGATATTACCGGCTGTTAAGGAATTTTGAGAAACAGTTTTACATCATACAGTAGCATTCAATATTATAAAAAATGTCCCATTAAGCAATAATACAGTGCGATGACGAAATGATGAGATGCTGAAGCTTCCTTATGCAAACTTTTGAAACTCACCGAATTTTCTCTTCAGGTTGATGAAGCAACCTTGTCAAGTATTAACGAAGCTTTACTGTTAGCGTACATCCGGTTTGTGAAGGAAGAAAAAATTATTCAAGCGATGATTTTTACTAAATGCTTGATTAAAAAGATAATAAAAGTGATTCTATTTTTAATACTGTTGTATAGACATTAGGTTATTTTGAAACAAGAAAGAAGAAAAATGTGCAATGCCCTCGCCGAGACTCGAACATCGGACCTCTCGAATACGCGCCGAACGTGCTGAACATTGCACCACGAAGGCATGCTAAGAAGGCGGGAGAAATACCTTATACTGTCAAAGATTATTTTAAAGAGAAAAATATTAATCTTGCAAATATTATGTCTGTTGCCACCGCTGGAGCTTCTGCAATAGTGAGTCGCTCTCGTGAGTTCATCGCCCTTTTGAAGAAAGAGGTGCCAAATATTTCAGTTGTTCGTTACGTGATTCATTAGCAGCATTTAGTTGCAAAAAGCCTCAGCGACCGTTTGCTTCATCAGTCATTACAATGTGTCGTCAAAATTCGCAGTAATGCTCTCAACGATCGATTATTCGGGCAGCTGTTGTATGGACAACGATGAAGAATTCAGTCGCTTGCTTTTACACATCGAAGTTCGCTAGCTCTCCAAATGCGCCTGTCTCAGTAAACAGGCTCGATAGGGTCTGGAATCTTTTCGAAGTACTTGAGTTCCTTGAAGAGAAAGATGCAGCTCTGAAAGACAGATTGCTACAATTTAAGATTGATGTTGCTTACATGACCGATTTATTCGCAAAATTCAATGGAATTAATTTGCAGCTTCAAGGCGAATAGCTCAGTTGGATCACAACAAAATCTGTTATTTTTGCTTTTCTAAAAAAACTCACTTCGTAGAAGCAGAATTTTGGTCACAACGAACTCAGCCAGTTTCCGATATTGTCGGATGGAGTCGTGAAACCCCGTTCGGTGAAACACAAGTCAACACATTGAGTCTTTGGATAAGGACTTTTCTGTGCGTTCTGAGGATATTTTGTCCCTGGACGCCCCTCAATAGATCCTGAACCGTTTTATGTATACTGAGAAAGCAGAGGTTCAGATTCAGGAGAAACTAGTTGAACTTTCAACTAATGAAACTCTGAAAGACAGCTTCTAGAATTGTGATCGTCTCACAGAATTTTGGCTTCAAAGTAGCATCAGTCGCCTCTACCCTGGATTGTGGACTATCGTCAAATAATTGTTAATTGCTTTCCTTTCTTCCTACCTAGTTGAGCGAGGATTTAGAGCTGTGATTGATGTAATTACAAAAAAGGGAAGTCGACTCCAAATCATGAAAACAGGGGACTCTCTAAAAATATTGTTACGAATTTTGTATTTAGATAGTTAGTTTTAGTAGAATTATAATTACAATTGTTGTATTTTCCCGTGCAATGCAGAGCGAGACAAATTTTAAGAGAAAGCTATGCCGGAAAAGTAAGAATACAGGGCACGTGCAGTAACATAGTGTAAATGGATATCTCGGTAATTTGTATTGAAATTGAATAAATGTATTTGGCCACTGTGTTAGCTGTAATTGTAATTCCATTCTCTTATTGCTTTCCAGAAATTTCGAGAAGGTGAAATTAGAAAGTTATTAGAACTTTCTCGAGACCAGTTGAAAACTATAAAAGGCCGGAGAGAGTGCATCTCAGTTCCGTTTAGTTACTGTTGTGGAGAAATGTTTAGTTCCGCGTAAGCTGATACAGGGTGATCAGCGAATAAGCCCTGATTTCAAAATTAAATATATCTACAACAAAGATCAATTATGCGGTAAACTGTACGTTTATTAGCAAAACTGTAAAAATTGTGTGCAAAAGTTTAAAATTTTAGTTATGAAAATCGTTAACAGATGGCGCTCTAATCGCAATGACCTATCAATAGCCTTTAAAATGTGCTCCGAAGTCGAAAATGATCCGTACAACTGTTGGCTAGTGAAAAGAGGCTAGCGTAGAAAGTGAAATAATGTATTCCATTGAACAACGTGTATTTTGGTTCTGCAATTTCACAAATTAGAACACAGTCCTACGGCAACACGCCGCAGTTTTCAAAGCCGATTCAATGTTCCAGTTGGACGCGATGCTTCGAACCTGTCTCTGATGCAATCCCTCGGATGCTTTTCCTGGGATTTTGCTTAACAAATCCAGAAACTTCGGCTGCATTTTCAGGAATGACTAGAGTTTGCTTAGGCCCAACATTTCCCTTTCGATCATCAGCCACGCTGCCAGTCCATTCGAATTTCGCGAAGAGAATGCAATTGGTTTTCGCATCGGGTCCAACTGGAACATTGAATAGGTTTTGAAAACTGCGACGTGTTGCCGTAGGACTGTGTTCTAATTTGTGAAATTCCAGAACAAAATACACGTTGTTCAATGGGATACATTATTTCACTTTCTACGCTAGCGTTTTTTCACTAGCTAAAGGCCGGAGGCATTATCGGACCCTTTTTCGTACGAGAAACGATAACTACTGAACGTTACGTTACAATTTTGGAACAATTTGTCAGCACTAACTAGGAGGATCGACCAGGTATCGACTGGTTCCTGCAAGATGGGGCTCGACCACATCGAACAAATAAAGTTTTTCACTTTCTTCATGACTACTTTGGGAATAAAATAATTGCGTTAGATTATCCTCAATTTACTGACACAGGAATAGCTTGGCCTCCATATTCTCCCGATCTGAGTCCTTGTGACTTCTTTCTGTAGGGCGCATTGAAAGACGCTGCCTATTGAAACAATCCTGCTACTCTAGATGAGCTTGAATCGTTGATTGGTGTTGCATGTGTGATTCCATTTCCGTCAAAACATTGTAAGACGTGATGTCAAATTTCATTGTTCGTTTACGCCACCTCATTGTTTCGAACGGTGAACATTTTGAAAAAATTGTATTTTGATTGCAAAGGCTGCTTCACTTAATTTTTTTAATTAATTTTTTTTTACTCCTTTCAGAGAAAGAGTTTTCAGCGCAGAGCGCCATCTGTTGACGATTTTTGTAACTAAATTTTCTAAACTTTTGCACACCATTTTTACAGTTTCGCTAATAAATGTGCAGTTTACCGCATAATTCTATCGATTTTTGTTGTAGAGATATTTAATTTTGAAATCAGGGCTTATTCGCTGATCACCTTGTATATCGAGTTAACTTTTTCTTTAGATACGATAGCTTAGAAAACTCAAATTGCAACTCGTACATTCAATCTATTGCGAAACCGTACGCACGCAGCATTATTGAACCGAATGTTCAGAAACTTGGTCTGAAACACCAAGCACAAGCATCCCACTGATCACACTTGATTTTTGCTATTGATATTTCTCGTTTAGTGTATTTTTTGCTGTTCTTTTTTAAGTATTTAATTAAGAATAAACATTTTTTTAAATATAAAAAATCGCTTAAGATTTTTTTTTTTTTTTTTTGTCTTAGTCTTTTTAGTTTTAGCCAAAGAAATATTACCTTTCAGAGCTAAACTATCGATTTAAACAAACAAATTTGGTATGTAAAAAAATTACTTAAAATTTTTGTTTTTATAATTCAAGAACCCTCCTTTTCCGTACCCTAAATTACAGAATTTTCACATGGGAGCGTGGAAAAATGTTTCTCTCCGTAGGGGTGGCGGCAGCTTTAAAAAGATCGAGAATCACTATAAAATAATATAGTAAGATAATTTTTAACGTTTGCAAAACTAAACTATTAAACATAATGTATAAAACATTTACAATACATTATTTTAAATTCATCTTAAACTTTAGATCATATGTACATAAATTGCGTAACGTTACTTTATAATTCCGCCAAACCTTCCTGAACAACAGTCTTTTGGACCAAAACAGAATATCCATTTCTAGACTAAAAATTAATGCGATATAATGCAAATGTTCGAAGTCTCCTTCTTGTTAATTATTCTTTAGTTTAGGTTGCATGTAGATCTGATATTTCCGGAAAAAAAAAAAAAAAAAAAAGATACAGGCAAAACACACTAGCGAGGCAAATCATAATTCTTTTTATTTCAAACTGAAATTTCTAATATACAGTTGCTGTACATTTTATAAATTTGCTACATCATTTTTACATATTTACCTCTTGAACTTAAAATTAAAAGTATAGCAAGAATTTTCATAATTAGCTTACATGAAAGATCTTTGTATGAACTTCTAGCCAGGTAAATGTTTTGTTTTCAGGTACTATTTTGTCTTTTAAATGATAAGGCTCAGCGGATTTTAATTCCATTTTTGACGTCATATTTATGCGAAGCTTGGTTTTCGGCAGTCACTATAATAAAAAGCAAGTATAGAGCAAAAATTAACCCAGAAAGAAAAATGAGTTTAGGCGTGTCCAGCTCATTTCCACGATTTGAGAAAATGTGAAGTGCAAGCTCATCTATCATACTAATTATTAATTTAATGTTATTAAAGAAAAAAAAAAGTTAAATAACGAAGACACGTGAGTTTTATTATCTCTTGCATGCGATTAGTCATACTTTTACTTAGGGCGCCATTGAGAAAAGGCGCAGCGATTCGGAAAAAACGTTTGGGAACCACTGCCATATACATTTCCTTGACCCTAAGGCTTGATTTTTAGCCCTGCGGGTAGAAAGAGTTAGCGGGTGCAAAACAAGATATATGTCTTGTCCTCTTGTCTGTCTTTATACTCCGTAGTCTTGTCTGAGTGGTTTCTTCATACCCCTGCTTTAAGTTTAGACCTGCAAAATTATTTATAAAGATATGGCTACTGTTTTGAGCAGTGATGATTTAGTGCATGTCGCCAATAATTACATAAAAACTAGCAAAATAATGATACTTAGCAGGATGAAACTCCTATTACCACGTTTCCCAAAAATGGTCCACTTTTGTTGCATTATTTATAGAAAGCGCTACAGTAATCACTCATCCATATTAACGTAGTATTTTAAATAGACAATAATGGAGGAAATTATCAGTTTTCATTATGAATAAGGAATATAATGGAATCTGTTTTGTTTCTAGATGCAACAGCAGTTATAGAACTCTAAGGTTGGAAAATAGAAACTTGGGAATGAAGAATCCAAGTGTATTGAGAGCTCAAAAGGTGAGCAACATTTAAATCATGCCTCATCACAATCAGATGAATTTATATAACTTTTCAGAACGTCTGGATTGTTAGTAAATAAGAGGATATTCTGTGTGCTTATAAAAATGTAATGAATTGGAAATTAATTAAATATTGCACATAACTTATGTGAATTTAATGTGCACCATGTCGTGAATGAAAGCAGGCAATCGGTAGATTTTAAAGTTAAATAAAATTTCTGAAATTGTACAAGAATGATAGAAATATTTGCATTTTTATTTCACTTACAGAAAATAAGACAAACTTATTCTTCCCCTTCTTTTCTGTTTGAAGTTAAAAGAAAAGTTTAAATCTATTGTATTACTTTCTGGAATTAAGGATTAATAAATTAATGAGCCCACACACTTTGGAAAAGAAAAAGGAAATTTCAAGAACTTAAAAGATTCTACACGTGAACATCAACGAAGTACACAGATTTTCGTCCTCGTACACAAACGCGATCTACACGGTTGGCTTTTGTATCGATAATTCAATTAAATGATTGCAATATAAAGGAATTCATTTTTACTCCTGATATTTAAGTTTGTTATACACCTCGAAAGTTTCATAAAAATATTTCATATACATTTCATAAAAATAATGCAACATAAGTTGACTATAAATGCTTAAAAAAGCACATCAGAACAAAAATAATGTTCACAAAAACAAGAAAATTTGCTGTTACATGAATAAAAGCCAATATACACATGTTCATCTTAAACTGCTTCAAAATTTCACAAGACTGCCACCAATTTTTAGAGTATGATTCATGTTTTGGCCACAGATTTAATTAATTATCTATTTATGTATTTATTTATTATTATTTCTGGTCACGTTTAATTCCACTCATTTTCTATTATTAATTAAAATGTTCTTTTTAAAAAATATTTTGTTTTCGGATTTAAAATACCAATTCTTGCCAAATATGTTCTGCAAGATTAAGGTCTGCAGATTGAGGAGATGTAGTTATTACTTCAGAACAATTTACACAGATGGTTGGAGTCGCACATTAAGAGCAATATACTTGTTGTCTTACTAGAATTTTTGACAAATTTGCATGTGTTTTGTACTGACGATATAAATTTCGTTTTAAAATATCAATATATTTGTACTGATTTATGAGAGTATTAACAAACTCAAGATTATTGATTCAAACAGATGATACACACATATATAATCATCAACTTCCGTCACACAATATTTCCACTGCTTACAATTAGCATAGTGCTGCTTACAATTAACATTACTTGCACGGTTAATTGAAAGTATAAGGACATCAGATGACTGTAACAAAAAATGAATTTCTTGTGCGATAAATTCAGCATATTAAATAAGTTATGAATATTATGAAATCATGTGACCTGATCACATAAATAAATTGCTATTAAAAATTAAGATTTTAATTTTGGTGCAGTGCAGGGTGAGAATTATTATACAAAAAGATTTAAAATTTGAATTTGTAGAACTATTCGAGTCTTATATGCTGCAATTAAATTTGAATTTGGCATTAAAATTTTTAAATTAAATCTTAATCATTAAATATAAAAATTTGAGGAACTTCAGCAGATTTTCTTTCTGAGATTTTTCTTACCTTATCATAATAAGGAATTTATAATAAATACTGATGCCAGTGGTCATGATGCAAGTTCTTCAGGTGCACAACAATGAATTGCATCCTGTGTTGCACTATAGTCGATAATTATCACCAGCTAAAAGGAAATACTCTGCTATAAAGCTAGAACTTTATGCAATTGATCGGTCCGTTGATGTCTTTAAATCATGTCTATATAATCTAAAGTTTACTATTTTGACTGTTAGCAAGTCTCTGTTGCATTATCAAAAATCAACCTCACCAGCTAATAACACGGCTCGGTAGCCCAGGAAGCTAAGTGAATGTACCTTTGAATTCAAACACTAAGTCGTCCATGCAAGATCCTGATCACGATCAGCCTGAGTCAGTTGAGAAATCTGAAAATAATTCAATTATTCTTCCATTTGTGGAAACAAATATTGAGCCAGTATAAGCAGAGCTTAAATTGCGACGGCCGGTACTTCTCAGTTTTTGAGATAAATCATAATTTTGGGCGGAGCGCTCTGGAGCCTTAAATAAAATGGCTCCTGCACCTTTTTTATGTAAGTTAACCACAATTTCAGATAAAAATAATAATAAATAAATTAATTAATAATAAATGTGCCTTAAAAATTGATTCTAACTTCTGAATGCAGGCCTGTCTTTCTCTCGGACACAAACCTTGGATACCATTTGAAAGAAAGAAAAGCCCCCACCTATATGCCTGTTAAGTTTAGGATTGTGTATCCATAGATCGCCAATAGATGGCGGTAGTGTTTGTTTGTAAAAAGAAACTGTGATGTCAATTATGTATATGTATCAGTTCGTCTTTGGTGTTCGTGAATAAATGTTGTGTGGAAGAACGCTCCTCTGTTTATTACTTTAACTGCGATCCAGTCTGATTTATATTAGAGATTTACACATATTTTGTTTAATGCCAAAGGCTTATTTTCCAGGAAATGCAATGAATTTATGACAGCGAGTTGATTTTTCGTTCCTGAAAGGGCTAAAAAGCATAACTCTGGTGGTCCACGTGCCACGCTGGTGACTTTCTACAGTAGAAATCCTGTATGGTTGTTAAACGATATAACTGAACGCAGAAGACCGCTACTGTCACTTGTATAGAAGAGTCTAACGTTTATTTTCACGTTGTTATCGGATAGTATTCATGGAAAATATCTGCTTGACAGCTAGAATTATATTGACAGGGTATCGAGATCAGAAAGTCTTGGGCTCTTCCCTCCTTATTCTCAGAGCTGTACTTTTCCGTTATAATTTCTTTCCAAATCCTGATACTGTTTCTAGAATTCTCACTATTGTCCTTTGTGACGCTTTAATCGTTTTATCATCTTTCATTGGTGTGCTAAAAAAAAAAAAAAAAAAAAAAGAATGGTTTGTATCTGTCATCCTTAAAATAGTACTCATACATTTGTATAATTAGGGGTTAAATTCACGCGGAGATCGGCTGAGGTACTTCTTAGCTTCTGAGTTGAATTGTAATTCCAATCGGAGCCCAGAATAAGATGAGGTTCGATAATTTAATTTTTTATTTAATTGGTTATAATTAATTTAATAATTTATTTAATTTCTATTTATCTCCTTAAATTTCTTTCAATTTTAATTTAAGTATATAATTGTTTTAATTTTTAGTTATTTTATTTATTTATTGTTTCCTTCTTTCCTAACAGTCTTCCCTAGAACTCCGGCACTTCTAATTTTAGAAATTAAGCCCTGACTACAAGTAAATGACGTCGTTTCTTCTGAGGATCCTGCTCATGAAATTTCTGTCTACATTTCTTGCTAAGCAAAGTTCTGATCCATATATTTTAGTAATTATCAACATATTGAAAAATCCTTCTTGTTTAATTCAGCAAATGTACATAATTTCTTCATAAATGATTCAAGTAACCTTCTTATGTTTGTTTCGAACAAACTGTAAAAAAGGTTAGCTTTAAATATGTTCTTGGCCCATAGATGGCGCCACTGTTTTTATATTCTTCTATAACTGTGCACTCCAATAAAACTTCACTTGTGTTCCAAACTCCCAACAGGTATGTTGTGTATTATTTATTCTCATGCATGCAAGTAACCACTCTCTGCTATATTGAGTTTCTAATAGGTTATGGGCCCAGGCCAGATTAAGAAATGAGGATAAATAATCTAGTGTATAGTTAAGTTAGTTTGTTTATTTAATTCTATTTGTAAATTTTTTAGAATTACTTTAACCAGAATTGACCACATGGTTATGTTAGGGTTAGCCATAGCACATGGTTGCAAAAGCTTAACTAGTACAAATATTTTTGACTGTTAATTATTTGGGCAAATGTTTCTTTGAGAATAAAATTAATTCAATAGAAAATTTATTTGAATTTATCTCAAATTATAATTTTTTTTGTCTCTTGTTGATTAAAGTTAAAAAAGGAAAAAATGCCAGGGGGAGAAGGTTCATTTAGTCACAAGCAATTGAGTGGAAGAGAAAATTACATGGATTGGAAATTTTCCATGAAAATCCATCTTATTAAATTAGATTTATGGGTTTATGTAGAGGGTACAAAAGAAGATCCAGTAAAGGATACCAAAGCTCTCATATATAGTTGAAGGGGTAAGTGAAATTATTTTCAATGATATAAGGGATTTAACAAGTGGAAAGGAAGCTTGGAAAGTATTAGCTGAAACATATGAGGATAAGGGAATCACAAGAAAGGTTTCAATAATTAAATCATTAGTGAATACCCGTTATACTGATTGTAAGGATATGTCTGACTATTTACATAGGGTCATTTCATCTTATCAGCAGTTAAAATCTACTGGTGTTAAACCTGATGAAGAATTAATTGCAGGAATAATTTTAGCTAATTTACCTGATAGGTTTGAACCTCTTATAATGGCTTTGAAAAATTGTGGTGAGGCAATAACAGTTGACAATGTTAAAAATCGCTTGTTAGCTGAAGATTCAAAACCCCTAGTCAATGAAAGTAAGGAATACGCATTTGTTAATAAAAATATCGGAAGCAAAAGGTACTTTAAAGGAAAATGTTTTAAATGCGATTTGTTTGGCCACAAAAGCTCTGATTGTCAGAAGTCACCTCTCAAAAAGGATAGATATAATGAAAACAAGTTTAACAAAAAGTCTAATGTTGGATTAAAACATAAAAAGGGGGAAGAAGCTTATGTAGTGGAAATTAGTGTAGCTAATTCTAATCCACATCCCAATATTTGGTACATGGATTCTTGTGCTTCTTACCACATGACTCCGCATAAAGAATTATTAGATGATTATCAGGATGCTAGTATTCATCAAATAAAAACAGGAAGTTCAGTAATAGAAGTAGAGGGTAAGGGTAAAATAACTTTCCTCTTATCTAGAAATAAAAAAAGGGAGTCTGTAACTTTTAGTAATGTTTTACACGTTCCAAAGTTAACAGCCAATTTGCTGTCCATTAAGTATTTAAATAAAGTATTTGGAATGGTTAGTATTTTTACAAGTGAAAGATGTTTTGTGTATGATGGTAAACATTTAGTTGCTACTGGAACAAGTATGGGAGATAATTTGTATTCTCTTGATTTATGTAATGAGTGGGCTTTAATTACTGATAAAAATATTTCAAATGAATTATTACACAAAAGAGTGGGCCATTTAAGTGAAGGAGGAATGACCAGATTAAAAGATATGGTCAAAGGTTTTACATTTAACGGAAAATTGTTAAATTGTGTGTCATGCATTAAAGGCAAAATGCATAGACAACCATTTCCCAAGGGTGCAAAAGCGTGCAAAAGAGTTATTAGGCATAGTACATAGTGACCTGTGTGGGCCTATGAATGTTACATCAATTGGTGGTTCTCGCTACTTTATTAGTTTTATTGATGATTTGTCGCGAATGACTTTTGTTTATTTTTTGAAAAATAAATCTGAAGTTTTTGAAAAATTCAAAATATTTCAAGCATTTGTGGAAAGGCAAACTGGCAAATCAATCAAAATCTTACACTCAGATAATGGTACTGAGTATGTAAACAATGAGATGGATAACTATTTAGCATCAAATGGAATTCAGCATCAAAAATCTATTCCATTTACACCAGAGCAAATGGGTGTAGCTGAACGTAGTAACAGAACTCTTGTAGAGCGAGCACGATCAATGTTGGTGGATGCTCACCTTGATCAAAATTATTGGGCTGAAGCAGTGCAAACTGCAAATCACTGTAAAAATATATCTCCAACTATTGCAGTTGCAGGTATGACCCCTTATGAAAAATGGTATGGGGATAAGCCAAATTTAGAATACTTGAGAGTATTTGGATGTCGTGCATTTGCTCACATTCCAAAGCAAAAACGTAAAAAGTGGGATATAAAAGCAAAGGAATTAATGCTTGTTGGGTACTGTCAGGATAGAAAAGGCTATCGATTAATAGATCCCAAAACTTATGAAATAATAAATGCACGAGATGTACAATTTTTGGAAAATGAAATGTACTACAAAAAGGCAAGTAATATGCCAAAATTCTATGATGAATCCTCATTCAGTGGGAGCGTGATTACGACATTTTCAGGTACTGAGAATGAAATAGCTGATGATCAGAACGGTGAATTGGAAGGGATGGTTAATGATAATACTCAGTCTGATCATGAATTAGTTAATGCTAGTGTTAAATCTAATCACGATGAACATAATACTGCTCAAAATGATAGCCATGATAACAGTAGTGTAGTTGATGAGCTACCTACATTGACTAGAAACAGAAAACTTAGATTCCCAAATAGTTATACGGACTGTGACACACACGGGATCCCAGAAATGCCAATGCCAAATTTAGATCGAATGTGCTTTGTTAAAGCTATGGCAGCAGCAACAAATGGTGTGTATTCTGAACCGAAAACCATTGATGAAGCATTAAGGGGCAATGATGCAAACCATTGGAAGGATTCTATATGGGAGACTATATTAGGCCATATTAAAAGCAAAAGATGGGAAATAACAGATAAACCTTATGATAAGAACATTGTAGATTGTAAATGGGTTTTCAAAATTAAATGTAATTCAGTAGGCAAGATTGAAAGATATAAAACACGTTTAGTTGCTAAGGGCTATTCTCAGATTGAGGGAATAGATTATACTGAAACATTTGCATCAGTTGTCCGATACATAACATTAAGAGTTTTATTAGCTTATGCAGCTATATATGATTGGGAAATTGACCAAATGGATGCTGTAATGGCTTTTGTACAGGGAACTCTAAATGAAGACATTTATATGAAAATTCCAGACGGTTTCAGTGAATTTTACAAGCAAAACTTAAAGGGAAAGGTCCTAAAATTAAACAAAGCATTAGATGGTTTAAAGCAGAGTGGTAGACTATGGTACCAACTGTTAGAAAAGGGTTTAATAGAAATGGGACTGAGGCAAAGTTCTTTTGATAGTTGTGTCTATATTAAAATAAATGAAAATAAAGATCTTGTTATTGTTACTATTTATGTTGATGACTTACTCATTTTTAGTAATAACATAGAACTTAAAAATTGGGTAAAACAACAACTTAAAGAAAAATTTGAAATGAAAGACTTGGGACCAGCAAATTATTGCTTAGGAATTAAAATTGAACGAGATAGAACTAAAGGGTCCATTAGCCTTAGTCAAACTCAGTATGTAGAGAGTATGCTTTGCAAATATAATATGCATGAATCTCATGGTGTAAAAACACCATTAGACCAAAATCAAGTGTTATCTAAACTGCAGATACCAACTAGTAAGGAACAAAAGCTACCTGTTCCTTATCAGGCTGCCATTGGGAGTCTTCTTTATGCAGCTCAAGCAACACGGACAGATATAACTTATGCTGTGAATTTCCTTAGCCAGTTCTCCAATAATCCGGCAAGGGTTCACTGGAATGCTGTCAAGCGCATCATGCGGTATCTTCGAGCCACTACAGATGCTACATTGTCTTTTTCAAAGGACCATAGTGCTGATGTCCTTGGTTACAGCGACTCAAACTATGGAGGTGATGCTGGGGATCGATGATCAACCACTGGATATGTTTTCCTCATCGGAGGTGGTGCAGCGTCATGGTGTAGTAAGCGTCAACAAACCATTGCAACTAGTACAACAGAAGCCGAATATATGGCTCTTTCTGCAGCTACTAAAGAAGCCATATGGCTCAACAAAATTGTTAAAGAACTTGGGATTATTACTGCAAAGCCAGTATTATTATACTGCGATAACAACAGTGCTATTAATCTCAGCAAAAATAGTGTGTATCATGGTAGATCAAAGCATATTGATATACAACATCATTTCGTGCGAGAAGCTGTGAAACTTCAGCACATTGACATACAATATAAGACTACTAATGATATGATTGCAGACTTTTTGACAAAAATTGTAAACAGTGCAAAACATGAAATGTCTGCAAAAATGATGGGTTTAAAATGAAGACCAATGTAATTTAATGTTTTATTATATGTATGTGTGCTGATGTAATTTCTCATTGTATTTAATTAGGATGATATTTAAAGCTAAAGTGAGAGTGTAAAAAAGGTTAGCTTTAAATATGTTCTTGGCCCATAGATGGCGCCACTGTTTTTATATTCTTCTATAACTGTGCACTCCAATAAAACTTCACTTGTGTTCCAAACTCCCAACAGGTATGTTGTGTATTATTTATTCTCATGCATGCAAGTAACCACTCTCTGCTATATTGAGTTTCTAATATATAATCCAAAGTGTTAGAAATCTAATAAATAATGCTGTATTAATTGTTGTCCCACAAGCACTAAAATCCAAAGTGTTAGAAATTTCTCATGCATCCCATCTTGCAGTTCAGAAAACTTGTGAAATCTTATCGAAATGCTTCTTTTGGAAGGATATGTATAATGACACAAAGAATTTTGTCCTCTCATGTCATTTCTGTGTTAAATACTAATCCTTCACTCCTAAACAGGCTCCATTTAAAGATATGAGACTATCTAAATATCCAAATGACTTTACATGGGTACGTTAGGTAAAAATATATTTCAGGATACCCCTTGGCGTTTTTTGGCTCCATTCCTGTTTACATCCAACGCCCTCCCCAGTAAAATGATGTCCAAAACAAAATGCTATAAAACGTAACTAAAAAAAAATTATATAATCTCAATAAACTGCATTTTAAATCAAACAAGGAACTAACATAATGTTACGGAATTTGTATTTAGTTAGCTATTTTTAGTAGAACTGTAATTAAAATTGCTTTATTCCCCTGTGCAATGCAGCGCATGACGAGTTTTAATAGAAAGCTACTCCGAAAAAGTAAAAATACGGGAGCACGCGCATTTAATAAATAAATATCTCTTAATTTATATTTAAACTTAATAAATGTAACTGTGTGTTACCTGTAACTGTAATTCTACTCTTTTGCTTTCCAGAAAAATCAAGAAAACAGAAATTACCAGAATACTCTCGTGACTTATTAAAAAGCTTTAAAAAACCGGAGAAAAACATTTCAGTTCAGTTGCTTAAATAACTGTTGTTGTTTATTGTAGTGAATTTGCAGTGAGGTCTGATTAGCTTTCTCTGCTCTTTGAAGTGTATTCTATTTAACGTTTTAGTAGTTTAAAATATAACTACTGTGTGATATTGTACGAATATCTGTGAGGAAAGATTTCAGCATTTTGTTTTATTTCTTGCGATAAGAATAAATTTTATTAACTTTTCATCAGACTTGTGCATTCAATCTATTACGAACCCGTACGCACGCAACAATTAGAATGGAAATCTAAGTAGTATAATAAGGAAATATCGACTTACCTTATTTAAAAATTTCTGTTTCTTCGATATGTGTGACGCAAGGAATTTCTTAACAGCATCCAAAAACTATTTAAAATTATCTAAACTAGAATCTATATACTACCGTCCCCACATTAATTCACAAAGTAAAAATGAAAAATATCCTCCGTACTGTCGGGAACATTTCTTTCGAAAATATCTTTTTCTTACTCCCCACATACCTTCCATAGTGTTGATATGAGCTTCAGTTTCGAAATCCTTAAATCTCACTGCGTAATTTACCGGGAGGCGAATGAAGCCATTTAAATCTTCATTTACAAACCAGTCAATCAATGTTTTCTTTCCCAAACGTTCCAAAGTGTACAGAAACTTGCCAATGCCAATGATTTAAAAATTTCGGAGTTCCTATGGTTCAAAACCATCTACCTCCACATCAGAATTAATAAAAGCGAGCAGAAATAGGAAAAATTTGGCATAAGTGATTTACTTGATGCACACTAGAGGGAGCCACAGGCTCAAGAAAGTTTAGGGATAGAGATGAGAAAATAAAAACTTAAGTATCATAGTCTTTTTATAAGTTTTTAGGATTTTTAAAATTTTTTTTTGTATTTTATATTTTATACTTTTTTTGGTTTTTTATAATTTTTTTATACACAGTACAAACACTAAAGCAAAAAGTGGATAGGAAAGATTTTACGATTAATAGGCTCATTGGCATGTGGCTTGTGTTGGGAAGTGCAAATAATTATTGAGATCGCGATGAAAATATTCATAGGCAGATTTGAAATCTGCGGGAGATGTGATTCTTAAGTAAACAGATTGATAACGTTGCTTGAAGATCTTGATGGTAGTAGCAGAGGATGAAATAAGCAATTATATGGCAGCTCGCTGAAGAGACGTCCTTCCTTCATGGCGCGGGGCTGGAACTGAAGTTGAGCCAATGCTAATGATTTAAAAATTTCGGAGTTCCTATGGTTCAAAACCATCTACCTCCACATCAGAATTACTAAAAGCGAGCAGAAATAAGAAAAATTTGGCATAAGTGATTTACTTGATGCACACTAGAGGGAGCCACAGGCTCGAGAAAGTTTAGGGATAGAGATGAGAAAATAAAAACTTAAGTTTCATAATTTTTTTTATAAGTTTTTAGGTTTTTAAAATTTTTTTGTATTTTATATTTTATACTTTTTTTGGTTTTTTATAATTTTTTATACACAGTACAAACACTAAAGCAAAAAGTGGATAGGAAAGATTTTACGATTAATAGGCTCATTGGCATGTGGCTTGTGTTGGGGAGTGCAAATAATTATTGAGATCGCGATGAAAATATTCATAGGCAGATTTCAGATCTGCGGGAGATGTGATTCTTAAGTAAACAGATTGATAACTTTGCTTGAAGATCTTGATAGTAGTAGCAGAGGATGAAATAAGCAATTATATGGCAGCTCGCTGAAGAGACATCCTTCCTTCATGGCGCGGGAGCTGGAACTGATGTTGAGAGTCAAGTCAAGTCGTCGTTCTAACTCTTGGTAATTACTGCAAAGAGTATTGACCAATATTTATCCGGCCAATAGCTTTTATTTAAAAATAGGGTGCGTAAGCACCGTGCCCTTAGTAAGAGAAATATTGGTGGCAAAGCAGGGTAACCTCAGTGGAACGATGCCTTGGTACACCAGGGTACCTGGGCCGAAGGCCCTACCCCATGTAGAATATATTTAGAAGTTTCGAATTGCTGCTTTTCATTAATTTTATACATATTAGTCTAATCAAGTTTTTTTTTTTTAACATTTTTAAGTATATTTAGAATTTTTTAAATTTTTTTTGGTGGATTTTAGGGATTTTTTATATATTACCAGAAGGCCAGAAAGATGTCGAGTGATGAGAAATCCTAGAAACAAAGATGTGAAACACAAGGCAGTGCCCAAAGTGATGCCAGCCCTTGGCAAATAAATATATACAAATTTATATACATACATGAGAGTACAATAACAATAATAAAATAAATATACATACTGAAGGTGTTGCTAAGAAGACAATAATTATATAAAGCAGAGAAACCATTACTATGCTATGCCATTACATGATCCATTCATTTAATATGGCCAAAGGCCTGTGTTTGTTGTCCAGATTGTATGGGTCGTACTCAGGTATCTTAATGGCAGGGTTTCCAATCTCTAACTGCCTGCTATGAAATCGTTTGGCAATTTTGTAGTATACAGATTTAAGGGGGCGCACGCCCAGTTCCTCATGAATTTTATTGTTCCTCACGTACCATGGTACATTGGCAATTTGCCTGAGAGTGGAATTTTGGGCAATTTGTAGCTTGCCCCGATACCTGTTACATGAGTACGCCCATACAGGACATGCATAGCATAGTAATGGACGCAAAATGGATTTATAAATGAGTAACTTGTCATCTATAGTCAAAACACTGTTTCGAGCAATTAAGGGGAAGAGTTGAGCTTTACGGGTTCGAAACTTATTAATAATATTTGTGATGTGTGGGTTCCATGACAGAGTTTTATTGAGGATCACCCCAAGATAAGGGACTTGCTGGGCCCAGGGGATGGAGCTGCCGTACATGACCAGGTTTTTTTTGAACTTCTTCTTCCTGGTAAACAGGATGGCTTGAGTTTTATCTATGTTGACCTTAATCTTACATTGAGTGAGCCAAGTCTCCAGTGCATGTATGTAATTTTGTAGATGTTGTATAGCTGAACCAGCAAATGCACTTTGTGTGAGGATTGCTGTGTCGTCAGCATACATAGCCAGTGTTGTGTCCTGAGTTGTAGGGATATCGTTCACGTAAATATTAAAGTAGGTGGGCCCTAAAAGGGACCCCGGCGGGACCCCTGCCCTTATGGGGTGTAGATTAGAATTTGTTCCTGAGACGTGAACGACAAAGTTTCTACCTGTTAGGTAGGATTTAGAGATGTTTGTGATGTAATCTGGGAAGCCCAGATTGTGTATTTTGTAAACTAGTGCCTCCAGCCAGACCCGATCAAAGGCCTTGGCTATGTCAATAAACAGACCGCCAGTAACTCTCCTCTTGTGCAGACCATCCGATATAAGCTCCACTACCCTGTAGAGCTGGTTCGTGGTTCCCAAGCCTTTCCGGAAACCGAATTGGCTTGGGATTAAGATGTTGTGTTGCTCCAGGTGATGATTTATTCTTGTGAGAAGCATAGCCTCGTAGACCTTGCTCATGGAGGAGAGCAGACTGATCGGCCAGTAAGCAGTGGGGTCGGATGCTGGTTTCCCCGGTTTCAGGATGGGTACAATTTTTGCCGTTTTCCAGGCCTGTGGGAAATGCTGTAATTGCATGATCCTGGTGAATATCTTCGCCAGGATGAAGATGATCTTAAGTGGCATTTTCTTTAGCATATAGTTGGTGACCCCATCCAAACCGGGGCTTTTCCGCTTCTTGAGTTTATTGACACAGTCAAGGACCTCCGAAGGCATAACCGGAGGGATGTTGTTTATGTTTGTATTTGTTGTAATATTGTTATGAAATGTGTAAACAATGTTTTCTGTTGGAATGTCATGTATGTTGTTCGTGCAAAACTGAGATTCCAGTTGCATTGCTAACAGTTCTGCTTTCTCAGTTTCGGTGTAATGAATCCTCGTGGGGCCTTTAAGGGTCGGAATTTTGTTGCAGCATTTTGTATACCTAGAAACAGCTTTCCACAGAGAGTTATCGTCCGTGGAAAGTGAGTTAAGGTAGCTGGTCCAGCGTTGCTGTGCTTGCACGCGTGTAAGAGACTTGACTTCATTGGCAAGGCGATTGAAAAGGGTTTTGTCTTCACGACATCTGGTCCTTTGGAATAGCCTCCGCGCAGCATTTCTCCGTTTAATGAGTGCTTGAAGATCCCGGCTTCTTGTATATGTCCTTTTATGAATTTCGACTTTTGCCTTTTCGTGAGCTTCTTTGATCTTTTCTGTGAGCTCCTGAATGAAACTATCAATGTCATCCCCAGTCTGTATCGTAGGGAGTGTATAATGTATGTTGTTGAGAGCTTTGGCAAAAATATGCCAGTCTGTTTTAAAGGCTCTTGTGTCTGCTGTGGTATACCTACTAATGTCCAGAATCATCTTAACCGGATTGTGATCCGATGACAGTTCGTCCAGCACGGAAATATCCGGTGGAACACTGGTATTTCCGAGCAGGAAGAAGTCAAGGATCCCGGTGGACCTAGTGGTGTACCGTGTTGGGGTTTTCGGAGCTGCTATGTGTAATCCAGCCGAGTGGGCTAAGTTGAAAATTACACGTCCAATGTCGTTTGAATTATAGCAGTTCCACGCGCGTTGTCGTGCATTTAGGTCTCCTCCTAGGATAATGTGTTTACCTAGACTCAGTAATATTTGTAAATCAGCCAGGACTGCTGAAACAAGACGTCCTGGGGGAATGTAAGTGGAGACAAGAATGTATGTTGTGGAAGTGTTTGTTGTGAGTGAAATTGCAGAGGCCTCCACGACCGAAAGCTGCGGTACTGTGACTGGAAGATGTGGGATGCAGCGTTTAGGAGCGCTGTTCCACCTCCTCTTGGGCGGGAGATTACCGGATCTCTGTTTGACCTATGGACAACATAGTTTGGTACATAGATAGGAATGGCTGGGCCAAGCTTGTGTTCTTGTAGGAACATAACGTCAGGAGTGTACTCATTTATAACATCTCTTAGCTCATGAATTCTATGAGATAATCCATTTGCGTTCCATGTAATTATGTTTAGCACAGACTTCAAATTATACATTATTTGCAGTACTTATAGATCCAAAAAGTTCTTCAAATAGTTCAAATAGAATAAATAATTTATCTACATTATTTTGAGTAGCCTGTAGTTCAGGCATTTTTTTCGTGATCCTACGTATAACAGTGACAAAAGAGATTCCATTGAACATATTGATAATATCCTTAATTAATTTAGACATTTCAAAAAGGCCAGACAGGCCCACATCGTTCGTGTTAACTGGCTTCTCAGATTTACTGGCCATTTGCACAGTATTTTCTTTTTTAGCTGCCTCAACCGTGCTCTGGGGAGTTTTCCCGCTTACAATATTAGCAAAGGAAATTCCGGGTTTTAAATGGTTTTCTTTAACAAGTACTTCTTTTTTGTTTTGCGATCTGGCACCCTGAGGAACTGGGAATTTAGGGCATCCGCGATAATTCGCAGGATGTCCTGCCTGCCCACAATTACAGCATTTAACATCAGCAATAAATTTGCTGGAACACTCCTCAGTTTTGTGGGTGCCAGCGCATTTAACACAGCGAGGTCTTAATTTACAATTTTCAGATGAGTGATGGAAGTGCTGGCAATTATGACATTGCACAACACTCCCATTCACTCTATAAGGTTGAATGCTTACATAAAAATTCAAGAACTTAGTAATATCATAAATTTTTTCGATTTCTGGGGTACATTCAACGTGAATTTGGAACAAGGGCATGGGGACTCTTGTCCTAATCCTGTGCATTTGTGCCACCTTTCGTACTTTATAACCCAATTTGATCAATTCCTCATGCACATCTTCCGGAGCACAATCAATTGGAAGGCCTCTGATGACCACTTTGAGTGGCCTATCAAACTTAGAGAGTATAATATAGTGATCTACTTTCTTTTCATCTAGAAATTTGGAGATTTTGCGATGGTCATCCTCAGTCTCCGGGAAGATTTTGAGGAAGTCCCCCTGCACCTTGCCCGCAAATTCACATTTAACATTATCCCGCAACACCTTCATAAATTCATTATACTTTATATCTGGCTTCACCATAATTGGTTTGGGTTTTGGAATTTTCGCGACAACACTTTCCATTACCACATCATCGATATCAGCATCAGGTTTGCTATTAGTATCCTGAGTACTCAATTTTTCAAATTTATTGGCCAGTGGCAAATGGGCGTTGCATTTTATTATTTTGCTAGGGCGCGCAGTGGTTTTCGGCAGAATGAATCCATCTGCGTCCCTATCATCATTAATTGAACGCTTAGAATATTTTTTCGAAGGGCGCTTAGGCCTAGGTTTTGGTGTCTCAGCCAGATTACAGTCATTTGTAACATTAGACTTAACATTAACATTATCATTACTAGTACTTAAATCATTAGCAACAGAACATAGGTTTTTCATTAACACATTTTGACAAGCACTTTTTACACTATCTGAATTTAAATTACAACCAAGGGCAGAAGCAGCACTTTGGCACTTACCTTCTAGGCTGGATCTCAGCGTTGCTCCAATTAGTTGATCCTTGTCCAGAGACTGTCGGATGCGTTTCACTACCTCCTCTTCGGTCATCAGGTTTAGAATATTTTTACACGAGTCTCCCCGCGCAATGAGGTCCGTGTTGATTTTTGCCACCATCTCCACTCCGCGACAAAAATCATCATAGTTCCAATTTTCCTTAGCAAAGAGTTCCTGCCAGTCCAGATCAAGTATTCTATTTCCATAATCCATTACATCGGCGGCGAGTCCACACAGTATTCCACTAGGCGTTTTCTTATCCATTTTTTCCTTGACCGGTAGCGGCGGGAAATCACTGCCCACCATGTGCGTCGAAAATACACTATCACCACACACAAAAATCACAATCGAAGCACTATACTAGATCCGAGAAATACACATTGAGCACAAATAAACTTGTAATTCAATATGAAATCACGAAAAGACGGGTAACAGCCAAAAAACACAAAACCATCCAAGATGGCAGCGAAAAAGGCGCAGGCAAGCACGAGGAATCCACGGAGAAAGCAGGGTAACCTTAGGTAAGAAAACTATTTAAAGTTCAGATAATACGTAGCATACAGGAGTGGTGCCTGGAGCATTAACCAAGTGCAGTAGAGAGGCGGTAATGAGCAGGGATACGTGGGAGTGTGTCATGTGATCGGAAGTCTTGACTCTGATTCGTAGATGTGAATTGCAAATGCATTCAGTAAAATTGAGATGACACGCGAGCGAGTGTAGTAATAAGCATAGAAAACACATAATTTTGTAAAAAGCACTTAATTCAAAGTAAAATGGAATAGCAAAGTCCAACGGCTATTGTGAACAAAGTCCTTGCTTTGACAAGTCCGTCTTTGCAGTGGAAAAACCACAGATCGCTGCGTGCTTGGGTGGTCACCCTCCCAAGTACTGACCGGCGATACTGCTGCTTCAAAATAAACATTGAGCTAATGTAAACAAACATGATACTAATGTAAACAATGATACTACAATGTGAAAATCTTGATTAAATGAAGAGACGAGAAATTAAATTTATATATACATTATGTACAGTTACCATTTAGTATTATGGTGTATCGTTCGCGGTCTTTTCACCATATTTTCCTCTGTAGGGTCGTAGTTTATGAGTGATCTTATGTTATCATGCTGAGAGTTTGCAACACTTTCAAAGAAGTTATGTGTAGATCTTAGAATGGCATCTTGAAATTCTGGAATGTTGAGATCTTCATATAGTTGATTGTTGCGTACGAACCAAGGGGCGTTTGTCATGGCCCGGAGGATTTTATTTTGGAGAACGCTGAGTTTCTTCCTGTTAGTTTTATTTGCCGTAGCCCAAGCAGGGGCGGCGTAGAGAAGAATTGGTCTTATTAAAGTGAGGAAAAGAGTCCTTTTTGTATTGAGATTTAGTTTTGATTTTCTTCCAATGATTGGATAAATAGCCATAAAGGCGGCATTGGCTTTATTGCAAATGTAGTTGATGTGTTCTTTGAAGGTGAGCTTGTTGTCAATATAAACTCCAAGATATTTGTAGCTATTGGCTTGTGGGATCAAGTTATTGTCAATTTTTATATTAATATTGATAGGGTAGTTTTTCTTATATCGGCGATAAAGGACGATGCAGCACTTTGAAGGATTTAGATTAATTTTCCAAAATTTGCACCAGTTTGAGATCCTTTGAACATGAGAATCAAGTTTATCAATGGCATATTGAGGGTTTATGGAATTTGAAAGAATCACTGTGTCATCGGCGTATTTGAGTATTTTAGCAGAGGTTGGATTTGGCATGTCATAAGCATAAATATTAAAATTTGTAGGAGAGAGGACAGAGCCTTGAGGGAGTCCTCTGTAGATACTTTTAATATTTGAGAGAGTATCTCCACATCTCACCTGAAACGTTCTATCTTCTAAATAAGAGATGATGATTTTTATAAGATTAGTAGGTATTTGAAGTTTTGATAGCTTGTAAATAAGGCCAGCATGCCACACTCGATCGAAAGCTTTTTCGAAATCGAGGTAGCATGCTGCAACAGTATTCCTCTTTTGGAATTCAACTGCAACATAATCAATTAAATTTAGAATTTGGTGCGAAGTGGAGTGTCCTTTTTTGAATCCAAATTGCTGATTATCGATTTGATTTAAATTTATTGTGTATTCATTTAGTCTTCTTAGAATAATTCTTTCAAAGATTTTACTAATTGCAGGGAGCAGACTGATAGGCCGATAGCTTGTAACTTCTTTTGGGTTTTTTCCTGGTTTCAAGATCATTATTACAAGGGAGTGTTTCCAAATTTTTGGAAAATAAGAGTGTCTGATGCAGGCGTTGAAAATGTTGCAAAGTAAGGTTATGCAGTTCGGAGGAAGAGCTTGGATTGCTTCGTTATTAATGTTATCAAAGCCCCGTGCTTTCTTCTTTTTAAGATTTTTGATAATTTCTGTGATTTCATCTGTGGAGGTGAAATTAATATAAGATCTGGTGCGTTGAAGTTTAATTTCTTCGGCTTTATTGTTGATGGTGTAATCTTGGGGGGTATCTTCAGTATGATGGTCGAATATCTTGCTAAGGTCATCTGCCATAGCTTCAGCTATTTCAGCTTCGGAATATGCGATGTTACCTTGATAATTGATAGGATATTTATAGTTTGGGTTTTTATTGCGGAGAGAATTTGCTATTTTCCAGACAGTATTTGGTTGAATGTCAATATTTTCTAACAGAGCATCCCATTTTTCAGATCTATGGTTTTTAATTTCTTGCGAGATTCTGCGGGTCAGATAATTAACTTCTCTTTTGTCTCGAGGGTCTCTAGAGAGATGCCAAAATTTTCTTTTTCTATTTCTATGTTTGATTAGGTCGATGATATTTTGTGGAAGATTGAAGTAGCTATTGTTTCTTTGGATATACGCTGCAGAATTCATTGCCTGTTGAATATTGTCAGTTAATTAAGTAATTTATGCAGTTTTCAATTTCTTCAGTGGTATTCATGCTATTGTTATTAGAGATATTCATGAGTTTGTTTTTAAAGATAATCCAATTCATATTAAGTTTAGGTTTAATGAGGGGAGGATAAAATCCATAAAAGTCGAAATTAACGGGCAGGTGATCCGAAGAGAGTTCTTCTGTCACTTCAAGATATGGAGTGGATTGGATATTCTTGAGAATGAGGATGTCGAGGATGTCCGCACGACCATCAAAGTGATATCTCGTGGGTAAGTCTGGGGCAATAATCCTGATTTCATTGTTTAGAGCATAATTTCTGAGCGTAGAGCCATTACGGTTGTTAACGTTGCAGTTCCAGCTACGATATTTAGAGTTTAGGTCCCCCGCGATGAGAGTGGGGTACCTATAATCAGTCAGTCTGTCAAGATCTGCACAGAGGAGGTTGTTACTTGGTGAGTTATATGCTGAAATGAAAAGGTATGGTTCATTGAAGCCTGAGTAGACAAGTGCAGCAGTATTTTCGATATTTTGGGTATTAATTTTTAGAGGAGTGAATTTTATATGACTTTTAATGAGGATTGCTGTGCCCCCTAAGATGTTGTTGGGGCGATCAGTCCTAATGATTTTGTAGCCTTCCAGATTGAAGCGGGTTTTGTTATTAAGATGTGTTTCATTCAGAAGCATGATATCTATTTTATGGTGATTCAGGTAGGAGTGGAGTTCATCTTTTTGTCTGGAGACCCCATTAGCGTTGAAGAAGGCAACTTTTAGGAAACTATTGGTAGTTGAGATAAGGTTGGGATTAAATTGATTGGGTTTAAAATTCATAATCCAGGTTCATGAAATAATCCATTGCGGCCATGCCGACTTCTAGCTTTTCAATGAGTGATTTTGCTTCTTTGAATTTTTTGAAATAAGTTTTAGCTTGCTGCATTTGGGTTTTAATCCAAGTAAAGAAACTTGGTGTTTCTTGACTTTCATTGTTGGAGTTAATATTGTTACTATTGCTTGAGCTATTATTGTTGTTATTTGGTATGGGTGATATTGCTGGTTTTTCTGGTAGTTTCGGAAAATCGTTCTCGTTAAGTTGGAATGACTGCATATTTTTCCTTTTTTCTTTTTCGGCCTTTTCGGCGGCTAATTTTTTCTTTATGTTTTCTGGGTTTTTAACACACCCACGGTATGAAGAGACGTGTTCTTGTCCGCAAAGGGCGCAAGTAGGTTTTTCAGTTTCTTTATTCTGTTTGCATAAATAAGTTTCATGTAATTGTGCGCATTTGAGGCATCTTGGTGTGTAATGACACAGATCCCGTGTGTGTCCATAGCGTTGGCATTTGTGACATTGCACGGGACCTGGCCGTGCTTTGTATCTTGCCATTTGGATATTTAGACCTCTAAGTTTTTGAATGTCAAATATTTTCTTTCCGTCTTCACATCTTTTAACATCGACGATGAAGACCGGGAGTTTGATTAGTTCTCCGTTTCTGACAGATGTTATTTGTCTTATTTTTTCGATTGGTATATTCATATCGAGAATTTCTTGTTTTAAGATTTCTGTATCAGTATTTGCTGGTAGTCTTTTAATTACTGCTTTTATTGGTCTTTTTGTATTTAATTTAAAAGTATGGAAGGGGATTGCTTTCTCCTTTAAATATTCTGTTATTGTTCTATAGTGGTCAGGGGTGAAGACACGAATGGTGAGTCTTCCTCCTTTGAGATCTCCAGTGTAGTTTTTAATTTGTAATTTTTCTTCGAATTCCGATTTTATTTTATCCCAGTTGCCAGTGAAGTCTGCTAGTACAATTGGTGGGATATGTCCTGCCGTCTTTTTTGGTAATATAAAAGGCGCATCATTAGTGTCTTCTTCCATGTTGGTCTCTTGATTAAGTATTTCGAATTTGTTTTCCTGTGGAGGGTAAACAATCTCAGGTTTATTGAGTTTTTGTGTTTTCCGTGGTGAAGTGAAACCTTCACTATCTATTTCAGTTTTCTTTTTTCGGCTTTTCCCACTAAGGGTGCGTTTGTGTCTGCTTGTATCATCATCCTTTTTGGGTTTCGATGGGGTTTTAAGGTAGTGTGCTTGTATAGTAGCTTCATTTAGTTGTTTTGCAGAGCTAATCTCTGATTTAGAATTTTTTAATTCATCCATTGGGGTGTCGTTAATGTATGTTAGGTATTCTATTTGCTCATGAAGCTGATTTATCCTAGGGTCAGCTTTAGGTATATTTGCATTTGTTAAGCTTTCGGCTTCAAGAGCTAAAGCGTTAATTCTAAGTGTAAGATTGTCGTAATCTATTGCTTCGCAGTTACTCCCACGTATCTGCTCTAGGTATTTGTGCAGTTTATTCTCGTCTATGTTGTACATCCTGGGCAGCAATTAACCTAACCAGTGGCTCGGTAATGCATACTCTAGATCAACAAGAAGAAAAGAATAACTTACCAGACATTCGGCGATAGTAAATGATCCAGTAATCCAAGAGTGGTAATCCGGTAGAGAGCGATCTCGAAAGAAAGCAGAGCGCAGAGAAATCCGACCTCGTCACTAGGTGCTCAGCGGTCGAATCGATGACTGATGACTGATGACTGATGACTGTTGATGTTGAGAGGGCGTGTCTTGCCCTTTTGGATGGAGGGTAGATGCCGAACTCTCGGCCAATCACGGCTCTTGGTCTCTTCTGTGAGCTGCGAATAGCAGGATCGTATGCTGGAATCTGCTGAAGTGCTCGGTTATCAATCTGTTCAATTTTGAGGAATAAATTTTGACTAAGCTTTTTAATATGATAATCTACAGGTTTAATATTTAGGTCCGAATGGATCACATCTGTACGGACGTACCAGGCTGCATTCAGGGCCATACGTAAGGTTTTACTTTGAAAAGATTGAAGTTTTTTCACATGAGTTTTTGCAGCAGTACCCCAGATTGTACATGCATACATAAAGACAGGTCTTATAATGGATGTATAGAGAAGGATTTTGTTTTTAATTGACAGATTGCTCTTTCGAGCTAAAAATGGGTAAAGTTGGGCTCTGGCACCTTTCGCTTTGTTGAGAACAGTTTCAATGTGAAGGCGCCAGGTTAATTTTGAATCAAGTACAACTCCTAGGTACTTGTGGGAATTTGACCAGGGAACATAGTCATCAAAGAATTTAATATTAATGGAAGGGTACGGGAGGGGGCTACGTTTGAATATCATAGCAGCACATTTAGCAACATTAATTTTTATTTTCCAAGTGATGAGCCAGTGCTCAAGGCTAGAGAGATACCTCTGAATGATTTGGACCAAGCTTTCAAGGCGTGTGTGTTGAGCTAGGATGGCCGTATCATCTGCATAAAGTGCAAGAGTGATACTAGGTGATTTTGGTATGTCATTTATGAAAATGTTGAACAAAATTGGGCCTAAAAGTGACCCTTGGGGGACGCCGCTTAGTATAGGACGGGGTGCCGAAATGAAAGAATTAACTCGTACAGAAAAAGATCTATTAGTGAGGTACGAATTAATTATATGGATTAAATGGGCCGAAACGTCAAGTCGTATGAGCTTGATAATAATTCCTATATGCCAAGTCCTATCAAATGCTTTGGCTATGTCAAGAAATAAAGCGCCAGTAAGCATTTTGTTACGAAACCCTTCGTGAATGAACTCCACTGTCCTCAGCAGCTGGTGCGTGGTGCAGTGTTTTGCTCGAAATCCAAATTGTTCATCAATCAGAACGTTGTGATTTCGGAGAAAATCATTCAGGCGTTTAAGTAACACAAACTCGTATATCTTAGATAACGAGGATAGGAGGCTGATAGGTCTATAATTTTGAGGATTAGAAAGGCTTTGGCCTGGTTTTGGAATAGGCACAATAAGTGCTTGTTTCCAGCTTTGAGGAAAATAGCAATGCTGTATCATAAAATTTATAAGCATTACTAAGAAAAATAGATAGTTGGTGGGTAAATTTTTAATCATACGATTAGAAATAGAGTCCATACCAGGGGCTTTTTTGGGTTTGAGCTTGGTAATGTATTCACTTACCTCGCTCATGGATGTATAGTGTATATCTCTCGCGAAAGGCGAGGAGAGGAAACGTTCAACATCTTGTGGGAAAGAACTTGCGCTGTTCGCAAAAATTCCTTCATTATGTGGTGTAAATTGAGTTTGAAGAGAATCCGCAATTAGTTCGGATTTCTCAGCGTCTGTGTGAGCCACCACTGCGTCCGTAGCTAAGGACGGAATGTTAGATTTGTGTTTGCGTAGGCGGGCTGATGCGCGCCAAAGACTGTTATCATTGGTCGTTAGGGACTGAATGTAATTCGTGTATTGTGATTGGAAGAACTGGTCACATGATGCCTTGATCTCATTTTGGAGAGTACGGAGTTGAATTTTTAAGCCAGGATTTCTATTTCTTTGCCAAAGTCTCTGTACTTTTTTCTTTAATTTTGAGTTTAATTTCTTGAGGTATTTTACGAAAATTGGGTCTGAGGGTGGGTTTTGATACTTCCTTATAAGTATCAGTTAGGGTGTTCGTTAATTGATCTACTGCTTTGTCAATATCATGGCTGGATTTAATTTCGAGGGAGGGTATGCTTTTAGAATTTAATTTAAAGCGAAAATTGTCCCAATTTGTAGAGACGAGTGCCGGAAAATTTTGAGTAAAAATAGTACAGCTAAGGTCGATGGTTACGGGGTTGTGATCTGATGATAAACAATTTTCAACAGTCACTTGATATCCAAAAGGGATGTTTCTAAAGAGTGCCAAATCAATAAAAGAGGGGGCACCCCGTGAACCATATCTAGTGGGGGAATCCGGCGCAATGATTTTAATTTGGGCGCACTGAGCCCATTTTAGGAGGCCACGACCAGCAGGGTTTGATCTATGGCAACGCCAATGCTGGTGGTGACAATTTAAATCACCAGCTATGATAAGATTATTTGAAAAATTGAGCAGTTTATTAAAATCGACCACAGGAAAATTTCCACCTGGTGGAAGATAGGCAGAGATCATGACTAGGGATGGCGAATTTTGAATAAAAATTTCAATAATTGTTGCTTCAAGTTTGCTCATATTTGGAGTGTCAATTCTGCGATGCGGGATTGAATTTTTTATGTAAATACAAGTGCCACCATGATAAACATCACGTGTATTCGAAGCTTGTCTGTCATTTTTATAAAGTGCATAATTTACAAGCTTGGGAGCTCTCCCTGGCTGGAGTTTGGTCTCTTGGACAAAAATGATATCAAAATCCTTCTCTTCTACATAGTCTCTAAACTCATGAAATTTGGAAAGAATACCATTTGCATTCCAGGTGCATAGTTTAAGATTTTTCAACCCTTTCAAAGTATTGAATTTTAATGGATGTGGGAATCAGAGAATTGGAGAGTGACATAGCTCTCAAAGATGTAGTAGGCCGCGTCAGCACCAGATGGAGCCACTCTGAGCTGCGGTAAGGCGTTTTTGAATGCCAAAAGTAATTTGCTCTGGTCAATACCAGGCTGATTAGAAATTTGGATTATAGCCAAAAGGATTTCGGTGCAATTTAGATTCGAATTTACTCCAGTGGGGACCGATAAATTTGGAATAAGTGGGGGTGCAGTCTGTTGCATACCCGTAAGGGCAGCAGTGTAGGATACTCCAGGACGAGTATTATTTGCACTGGGAGTGTGTGCAGCCGGCAGTGTTGGAAATGAATTGTGTTGTATATTAAATTTGTTCGTGTTGCCAACGGTCTGACTGGGTTTTGTACTTGGCTTTGGTGGTTGACGATTTTTGGATCCAGGGAATCTTGGACAGGATCTCCAGTTTGCTGCGTGGCTCCCGGAACAGTTGGCACATTTGTTGGGTTCTTGGAAGGGCTTGGTGCATTCCTTCGCCTGATGCGGACCAGCGCATCTAACACATCGTTGGGGTAACGTACAGACCTCCGAAGAACGAACCACCTGCAGTGACGCGACGCCGGAAATCATGGCCGGCAACCCCTCCGAAGCAAGCGCCGAGATGGATACATCGACGTCTACAGACATCGATGTCCCTATCTCTGACACCAATCTTGACCATCAGATGAATCCGGACGACCTCTTGATCCAGATAAAGCAGCTGTACCTACTCAAGGCCCGTTTTACTGACCTAGAGCAGAATTTATCCAGAGCGAGGAGATCAACACCACTGGCAAGCTTTGACCTCAAGTGCGTGCAACAAGAATCTAAGGTAACGCTTTTTAATCTTACCACTCTTGCTAAACGCCTGAATCTGCCTCTCTTTGCCATTCCCCAAACTGAGGAAGAATGTATTAAAAAATTATTGAAATCGGCTAAGGAACTTAGTAATGATGAAATCTCACTAAAATCCGATACCTTGGATAAAAATCAAAATTCGGCCAAAAATCAAACTTCTAAGCAAATATTAAAACCGGCTAAATTGCAAGCGAAAAAATTACTATCTAGCACCAAAAAAATCCAGAAACTAACTTTAAATTCACGAGAAAATTCGGAATTACCAAAAACTAAAAAGATTAGAAAAATAGATGATGAAGGTTTTCAGCGGCCTCCTCGCCATCTTGTTTCACGAGGAGCGCAGATTTCCCCAGAAAAACAGGTCCCGAACAATAGCCTGCCTCCATTTTGGAGCGAACAACCAGAGGAGGAATTGCCTCCCACCCAACTTGCGGTTAGGGTGGAAGAGAAAAATGATCTCGTGGAGCAACCCGGAGACGGTACTCCCCCCCCTACTGAAAGCTCTAACAAAGCTAAAAGGAAAATACCTTTCTTCTTTGTTGAACCCAAAGATTTTGAGTTTCTTACATCTCTAGTCCAAGCAACTGTGCCTACGGCTATTCGCAGAATGAAAGGCAAGTTTTTACGCATTGAAATGCAGTCCGAAGAGGACTATCGTTCGGTGGCCCGAATTCTAAATAATCAGGGCGCCGAATATAAGTCATTTAACTTGAAACAGGATCGGCCCGTAAAGGCTATACTTCGTGGCTTACCTAATTCTGCAAAAGCTGAGAAAATTAAGTCCGAATTACAACTTTTAGGATACTCTGTTATCAGTGTCACTCAGCTCCGTAGGCACAGGTCCCGTTATCCTATGCCATTATTCTTAGTCCAGCTAAATCCGTCTCTGAATGTCTATGATATTTTTGAAGAGACTTCAATGTTTGGCATCGAAATCAAATTCGAGAAACATATCGGGAAGAAGGGGCCGAGCCAGTGTTGGCGCTGCCAAGGCTTCTTCCACAGTTCCGCAGTGTGCACACTGCCAATCCGGTGTCTGAGGTGCGCCGGCCCGCACTACGCGTACCAATGTACCAAAGACCCGGAGGAAGCCAACACCTGCGCGAACTGCCTTGGGCGGCACGCAGCCAACTGGTTTCACTGCCCCAGAAACCCGGCAAATAAAAATAAAAACCCCCCTATTAGATCGGATAACGGGATGTCAAAATTCGTACCGGGTCCGGTTAAAGCTCCAATCAGCAGCACGGACCCCTCTTTTAGTGATGTCGTTTCCGGACGGAAAAATCCCGGACTACCATCATCTACGAAAGATCTGAAGCAAGCTCCTGAGAAGAAGCAAGTCCCGAAGAAGAGTCCTCTCCTTCCGCCACCACCACCGGCCGTTAAGTTTTCTGTGGTTTCTGTGACGTTTTGAATGTTGTGTAAGAGTTTGTAATTGTAATGTTGTAAGAGTTTTCTTTAGCGTTGGGTAGTTTCTTTGCAATCAAGTGTTTAGGGGGGATTGCAAAGCCGTCACTGTCGACTGGCCTGGATCTTTTTTTGGTATCAGTCTGAGAAGTTTCTTTGGGTGGGTCTGAGGATGAGGGTGAGTTAGATTTTGGATTATTGTTTTCAGGTTCAGAGGCTTTGGTGGTTTTTTGGAATTCCTTAATAAATTCATCTTCTGTTGCTGGTAGAGTGAAGAGGTTAATGTTGAGGCGGGTGCAGAGTGTGTGTAAGGAAAATAAAATTTTCTCACCCTCATCCTGTAGTTGTTTCATCATCAGGTCCTTGTTGGGAGTTTCAGATCTTTGTAGACGCTGAATGTCAAATAGAAGATCAGTGTGTCGGGTCTTTAGAGCGTATATTTGAAGTGCGCTTTTTGAAAGTTCTTGAGCTGAAGGAGAAGCAGGAGGAGTTGAGTTTGTAGTGTCCATATCTGTAAGTACTTGCAAAGGTTGCGAAGTCGAGGGATTGCCTGCTGGCGGCGCCGTATTCGTGGTATCCGTTTTCGCATTGCGGAGCTCTGAGCTCGCAGGTCTGTCGCTCTTGGCGTCCATGACGCGAATCAATGTCAAATGAAATGGTCTGTCAGCCAATGCCAATGATTTAAAAATTTCGGAGTTCCTATGGTTCAAAACCATCTACCTCCACATCAGAATTACTAAAAGCGAGCAGAAATAAGAAAAATTTGGCATAAGTGATTTACTTGATGCACACTAGAGGGAGCCACAGGCTCAAGAAAGTTTAGGGATAGAGATGAGAAAATAAAAACTTAAGTATCATAATCTTTTTATAAGTTTTTAGGTTTTTAAAATTTTTTTTGTATTTTATATTTTATACTTTTTTTGGTTTTTTATAATTTTTTATACACAGTACAAACACTAAAGCAAAAAGTGGATAGGAAAGATTTTACGATTAATAGGCTCATTGGCATGTGGCTTGTGTTAGGGAGTGCAAATAATTATTGAGATCGCGATGAAAATATTCATAGGCAGATTTGAAATCTGCGGGAGATGTGATTCTTAAGTAAACAGATTGATAACTTTGCTTGAAGATCTTGATAGCGGATGGCATTAACAGACACCGAAAAGGCTGAACGCATAGCAGACAGCCTTCAAACACAATTTTCACCTAACACTGGACTCATGTTCGATTCCTGTGCAGACCACACGCATGAAGTCCAACACCAAGTTGAAGAATTTCTCTCCTCAGATACAAATTCTGAGGAACCCATCACCACAACAATGACTGACATTTCTGCTTTTATCAAAAATCTCACCCCTGCAAAAGCACCTGGCCTGGATAGGATTTCTAATCGCATGATTAAAAATTTACCAGTTAAATTCATATTTTACCTAGCAGTTTTGATAAATTCAATGCTAAGGCTAAAATATTATCCCCATAGCTGGAAGAATGCATTAGTCATTCCTATTCTAAAACCTGGAATGGACCCAAAGGTCCCTCAAAATTATAGGCCGATCAGCCTTCTGTCTTCACTTAGTAAAATTTACGAAGCTATACTGCTTAGATACCTGAATGATTTCTGCCGAAACACAAATATTATTATTCCTCAGCAATTCGGCTTTCGTGCTAAACACTCAACTCAGGCCCAGCTACTGAGGGTAGTTGAAATCATTCATACAGGATCTCGCAGTGGAAAGCCTACAGCTATTGTTTATTTAGACGTAGCAAAGGCTTTCGACAGATGTTGGCATATCGGAATTTTATTCAAGCTCATGCGACTTGAAATTTCGGCTAATTTTGTGCACATAATGCACTTTTACCTCACTAATCGTACCTTTTCTGTCAAAGTAAAATATTCTGTCTCTTCTCCTCGCCCTATCTTGGCTGGGGTGCCTCAGGGAGGAATTCTTAGCGCCACGCTCTTCAACTTGTATGTAAATGACATACCACAAACACCAAGTGTCGATCTAGCACTCTATGCAGACGACACAGCCATCATTTCACAGCACTCAACATTACATGCCACTCTCAATCACCTACAGCTGTATTTAACAGACTTGGAGTCCTGGCTCATTACCTGGAAAATCAAAATTAATGTCGCAAAAAGTGCCGCCACAGTTTTCTTTTCCAGAAAGAGAAATGTCCAGAGTCAACTCCCTCCACTCAGATTATTTGATGAAAATGTGCCCTGGGTGGAATCCTATAAATATCTGGGAGTTTATCTAGATGCGAAGCTGCTCTGGAAAACCCACATCAATTATGCCATCTCAAAAGCAAGAACTACAAGAACCCAACTGATGTCTCTCCTCAAAAGAACCAGCAACCTCTCCCTCAACAATAAGATCCTTTTATACAAGAGTACCATTCTACCGATCCTGACGTACGCTGCTGTCGTCTGGTCAACTGCTGCCAATAGCCATCTAAAGAAAATCCAAGTATTCCAGAGCGTCACGCTTCGTATTCTGACAAATGCTCATTATTTCGTCCGTAATGAAGTGCTTCATAACGATCTCAAAATTCTACCCCTGGATGCCTTTTTCCGGCGAAATTCGGCCAAATTCTTTAATAGATTAACGCAGATCGAAAACCCAGTCTTGCATTCACTTCCTGCTTATGAGCCTAGCTCAGCTAAGCGACCTAGGAGCGTTCTTGATAGAACTTTTAACATCTTTCCTAGGAAGCCAAAGCGGAGGTGTCTGCTTGACTAGGAATTCTTTCTAAATATTTACGTACCAGGCTGCATTCAGGGCCATACGTAAGGTTTTACTTTGAAAAGATTGAAGTTTTTTCACATGAGTTTTTGCAGCAGTACCCCAGATTGTACATGCATACATAAAGACAGGTCTTATAATGGGTGTATAGAGAAGGATTTTGTTTTTAGTTGACAGATTGCTCTTTCGAGCTAAAAAAGGGTAAAGTTGGGCTCTAGCACCTTTCGCTTTGTTGAGAACATTTTCAATGTGAAGGCGCCAGGTTAATTTTGAATCAAGTACAACTCCTAGGTACTTGTAAGAATTTGACCAGGGAACATAGTCATCAAAGAATTTAATATTAATGGAAGGGTACGGGAGGGGGCTACGTTTGAATATCATAGCAGCACATTTAGCAACATTAATTTTTATTTTCCAAGTGATGAGCCAGTGCTCAAGGCTGGAGAGATATCTCTGAATGATTTGGACCAAGCTTTCAAGGCGTGTGTGTTGAGCTAGGATGGCCGTATCATCTGCATAAAGTGCAAGAGTGATACTAGGTGATTTTGGTATGTCATTTATGAAAATGTTGAACAAAATTGGGCCTAAAAGTGACCCTTGGGGGACGCCGCTTAGTATAGGACGGGGTGCCGAAATGAAAGAATTAACTCGTACAGAAAAAGATCTATTAGTGAGGTACGAATTAATTATATGGATTAAATGGGCCGAAACGTCAAGTCGTATGAGCTTGATAATAATTCCTATATGCCAAGTCCTATCAAATGCTTTGGCTATGTCAAGAAATAAAGCGCCAGTAAGCATTTTGTTACGAAACCCTTCGTGAATGAACTCCACTGTCCTCAGCAGCTGGTGCGTGGTGCAGTGTTTTGCTCGAAATCCAAATTGTTCATCAATCAGAACGTTGTGATTTCGGAGAAAATCATTCAGGCGTTTAAGTAACACAAACTCGTATATCTTAGATAACGAGGATAGGAGGCTGATACGTCTATAATTTTGAGGATTAGAAAGGCTTTGGCCTGGTTTTGGAATAGGCACTATAAGTGCTTGTTTCCAGCTTTGAGGAAAATAGCAATGCTGTATCATAAAATTTATAAGCATTACTAAGAAAAATAGATAGTTGGTGGGTAAATTTTTAATCATACGATTAGAAATAGAGTCCATACCAGGGGCTTTTTTGGGTTTGAGCTTGGTAATGTATTCACTTACCTCGCTCATGGATGTATAGTGTATATCTCTCGCGAAAGGCGAGGAGAGGAAACGTTCAACATCTTGTGGGAAAGAACTTGCGCTGTTCGCAAAAATTCCTTCATTATGTGGTGTAAATTGAGTTTGAAGAGAATCCGCAATTAGTTCGGATTTCTCAGCGTCTGTGTGAGCCACCACTGCGTCCGTAGCTAAGGACGGAATGTTAGACTTGTGTTTGCGTAGGCGGGCCAATGCCAATGATTTAAAAATTTCGGAGTTCCTATGGTTCAAAACCATCTACCTCCACATCAGAATTAATAAAAGCGAGCAGAAATAAGAAAAATTTGGCATAAGTGATTTACTTGATGCACACTAGAGGGAGCCACAGGCTCGAGAAAGTTTAGGGATAGGATGGCCCTGAATGATGCGTTGATCTCATTTTGGAGAGCACGGATTCAGCCGCTGAGCCCCTAGGGACTAGGTTGAATTCTTTACGCTCTCTTTGCTTCTTGATTTTTCGTAAGTATGTCTCTTATTGCTCTCGCATACGACAGCCAGCTTGAATAGGCAGTGACTACTACTTTCGCTTGATCAAAATTTCTCTACTTTAATCACCGACCGGAACCTCAATACCGACTATGAATAAGAAAACGGACAAAGATGATGAAAAAATTAGGGCGAGCCAAATGATTACTAAAAGTTTAGAATTAGAACGTGAAATCAAATTATTAACTTATGCCAACAATGAAAAACCATCAAATGAAAACATAAAGAAACTAAATGATTTAAACACAGAATTAGCAAAATTATTCTCCGAATTACCCAAACACGAAACTTCATTATATGAAGCCATAAGTAGGATTTGTCAAACCAATAATGATACCTGGACCGCTCCCAGAAAAAGAGCACGAAATCTTTCTAATGATAACACCCCTCCAACACAACTTTCAAATCAATTCGACGCGCTCACAATAGACCAAAACTTAGATAACCAAGATATGGAAGATAACGATACTAATTGTTGCATAATCGAGAAAATATTGTTAAGAATTTTATTATTACTATTTTTTATTATTATTGTCTATTTTTCAAAAGTGTGTTTTTGTTTTATTATTGTGTGAAGTTGTAACTATATGTCTTTTCTTGTGTGGCAACAACGCTTCTGTAATTCTTCAATTTGAACTTTTGGATGTGTGCCAAGTTTGATGGCGTAATGCTCTGGTGAGAGCGTCGATTGATTGTGTAGATGAAACATGTTGTTTCAGAACGTTATTTCTTTAAAATATGTAAAATAAATGTTTTGTTTTCTGAACTCGGATTATGCAAACGTTATTTAGTTTCAACATAAAAGTTTGGCGTCCGTTTGACAGGACGTTTGTGTGATTTCGAGTAGTTTTGATTTAGGCGTTTTGTTAAAATGGAGTTGTTAAAAGCAAAACGTAAAAGTGAACGTACTTCGTTTACGTTAACTACGAAGATTGTGGAAGAAGAATTGCCTACTTGTACGGATCCTGAGAGATTGCAAGTGTTGTTGGGGCAACTAATTGACAAATTTGAACGCTTGGACAGTACTCAAAGCAGTGTTTTAGAACAAACCAAGGAAGCTGATTTTGAAAATGAATTTAATACGGCTGAAGGATACAGAGATTCCTTTATAGCTTTAAAGGTGAAACTTCAGAATAAAATTGGACAATTGAATTCGACGAATGTTACTACAGATATTGCTTCAGTTTCGATTTCGGATCCTAAAGAAAATAAAAACAGGAAGTTCAAACTTCCTAAGCTTGAGCTGAAAAAATTTTCTGGAGATGCAAGAGAATTTTTAGGCTTTTGGAGCCAATTCTCCAAAATTCATGAAGATGCGGATATTGTGCCGGAAGATAAATTTTTGTACTTAGTGCAAAGTGCAGTACCTGGCTCAAAGGCAGCTCAACTTTTGAACAGTTTTCCTGTTACCGCCGCGAATTATCCTAAAGCTATCGAGCAGCTGAAAGAAAGATTTGGTAGAGAAGACCTTCTGGTGCAGATCTATGTAAGAGATTTGCTTGGGCTTGTTACAAAGAATGCTACAACAGGCAGAACGGCGTCGGACTTAGGAGTACTTTATGATAGTATAGAAAGTAAATTACGAGCGCTGGAAAGCTTAGGACGCACCAAGGAAAAGTTTGCTGATTTCTTGGGACCTTTAGTGGAGTCGTGCCTACCTGAGAATATTCTGCGTGCCTGGGAGCGGAGTCGAACTTCTGAACAGACACAGGAAAAGAGTTCTGAAAGAACGCTTGAAAAACTAATGTGTTTTTTAAGGCATGAAGTAGAATCGGAAGAAATGATTAGATTAGCACAATCAGGATTTACTCATTCTGTTAAGCGTCTTAATAAAAATGTTATTTCAGGTAATTCAGATTTAGCAACAGCTGCCGCGCTGGTAAGTACAAATGAAACCAGTAAAGGTAAGCAAAATGTTTGTATATTTTGTGGTAAGCCTCATAAGAGTGCTAAGTGTTTTAAAGCTGAAAATATGAGCTTAAATGAAAAGAGGCAACTTGTACAAAAGAAAGGTGTTTGTTTTTCATGTTTAAGAATTGGCCATTTAAAAAACCAATGTAAAGCCAATATTAAATGCCCCATTTGCAGTTGTGATCATATAAAATTTATGTGTCCTCAGAATGTTAGTTCTGTAAAACAAAATGACTCTAAGTTGGATGTTTCCCTTTCTAATAACAGTAAGAGCGACAAAGTTTATTTGCAAACTTTATGTGTTCTAATTAAAGTTAAAGATCGAGAGAGAAAAATTAGAATTCTCTTGGATTCGGGATCCCAACGATCATACGTTGGGGAGAAAATTATGAAGCGAATGAAGGCTGATCCTATTCGACAGGAGAAAGTAATTCATGGTTTGTTTGGGGGGAGGGAAACTGCGCCTGTAACCCATTCTGTTTTTGCTATTGACATAAGCAGTTTAGATAACACTTTTAGGTGTTGTTTTGAAGCTTTTTCTGAAAAAAAGATATGTGGATTTGTTCCAACAATCAAAAATGCTGAGATTATAGAGGAATTGAAAAGCAGGAAAATTGAGGTCAGTGACACATTTTGCGAGGAAAGTGAAATTGATTTATTGATAGGTGCAGATGTCATTGGTAAACTGTTAACTGACGAATACCTAGAATTACCCTCTGGTTTAACTGCAGTCAAAACAAAACTGGGTTGGACGGTTATGGGTAAAGAAAATGATACTGTCAGGGATAATGCCCTAATAAGTCTTTCCTTGCATGTAAATAATGCTTCTTTGAAATCTTTATGGGAGCTTGAAGTTTTGGGTATTTCCGACCCGACGGAAAATAGTAAAACGAAAAATCTTCATTGCGACTACGAGATTGATTTTCAGAATAAATTATCTATTCGGCCCGATGGTAGATATGAATTAGAATTACCCTGGAAATGCGAATCTACCAATTTATCAGATAATAAAAGCATTGCTTTGACACGTCATCAAAAAATGATAAAGAGGGCAAAAGAAAATAATTCTTTGAAGGAATATCAAGAAGTGTTTAGAGAGTGGGAAAATTTAAATATTATAGAAAAGGTTCCGGAAAAGGAATTAAACAATAAATGCCACTTTTTACCACACAGACCGGTTATTAAGATGAATAGTGAAAGCACTAAGGTAAGACCCGTTTTTGATGCTTCATCTTGTGAAAAGGGAAAACCATCTTTGAATCAGTGTTTATTGAAAGGACCTAATTTAATAGAATTAGTCCCTGATATTTTAGACAGAATGAGATTTTTTCCTATTGGTCTGAGTGCAGACATAGAGAAAGCATTCTTGCAGTTAGGAATTTCTCCGAAGGATAGAGATTACTTGCGATTTTTCTATCCAAGTGATGAGGGAGAAATAGTGTATAGGCACTGCAGAGTAGTTTTTGGGGTTTCCTGCAGCCCTTATCTACTAGGTGCGTCTATTAAATATCTCTTGAATAATTGTCCATCTGACTTTTTAGATGTGGCTGACAAATTAAAAATTTCGTTCTATGTAGATAATTGTATTACGGGTGTTTACAATATTGAGGAACAAGAGGATTTAATTCAAAAGGCCAAAAGTCTTATGTCGAGAGGCAGATTTAATTTAAGGGGATGGGAGAGCAATGTTGCTTCCAAATATATTACAAAACATTCTGGGGACACACCTCTTTTAGGAATATTGTGGAATTTAGACAATGATACTTTAAGGTGTAATATAAATGTAAATATGATAACTTGTGATACTAAGGTAACTAAGAGACTGATTCTGTCTATTGTACAATCAATTTTTGATCCAATTGGAATACTTGCACCAATAACTTTGCTTCCAAAACTTTTGTTACAAGAAACATGGAAGTTGAAATTTTCTTGGGACGAGGTATTGCCTCATGATTTTGTAAGTAAATTTTTTGTGTGGTTATCTGATATACTTTTGTTGAAAAATGTGGCAATACCCCGATTCATTGGAACCTTTGCAACAGTGGAATTGCATGTATTTGTCGATGCCTGCAAATATGCTTATGCAGGATGTATTTTCGCGAGAAGTGTTGATACATGCAGTGTAAAACTTACTCTCTTAAGAGCAAAATCTAGAGTAGCTCCTATTAAGAATTTGACGATTCCTAGATTGGAATTAATGTCCTGTTGCATTGGATCCCGATTATTATATTCTGTTTGTAAAGCTCTTAATGATTTTGATATAAATGTAATTTTATGGTGTGATTCCACAGTCGCATTATGGTGGATCAGAAATCCTGGTAATTGGTCAAACTTTGTAAGCAATCGTGTTAAAGAAATTACTAAGTTGACAAAACCTGAATCATGGAGGCATGTGCCTGGTAATATGAACCCAGCAGATGTGTTATCTCGAGATTGCTCTGCTAAATAAATGATTAACTCGGAGTGGTTTAAGGGACCTCTCTGGCTAAGAGAAAGCCCTGAATTTTGGCCTACCAATATTGTTTGTCAGCCGAGCGAAGCTGACTTGGAAAAGAGGAAGGTAAAACTTATTAATGTTAACTTTTCAGAGGATACCACTCCTTGGTATGCAAAAAGAGTTTCTGATTATGAAAAAATGATTCGTGTAACCGGTTGGGTGTTACGTTTTATTTCTAACTGTAGGAAGAAGTCAAATTTGTGTAAAGAATCTAAACTAACTGTTGCTGAAATCATAAATTCCGAAAAAGTTTTGATTCGGTTGGTTCAAAGCTCAAATTTCCCTGACATTGGAGCTCTTAATCCACTTGATGTATTCATTGATAATGAAAAAATTATAAGAGTTAAAACTAGAATATTGGAACGCAAAGACAATTCTGAATTTTTAACACCAATTTTGTTACCGAGTAAATGTATCTTTACTACATTGTTAATTGAGTCAGTTCATAAGAAACATTGTCATGCTGGAACTCAAATGCTTCAATCTATTTTAAGAGAAAGATTCTGGATACTAAAACAACGTAAAACTGTGCGTAATGTGTTAAAAGGGTGTGTAATATGTCAACGATATAAAGCGAAACCGATGTCTTGCGAAGTGACTCCTCTTCCTGAAGATCGCGTAGGAGATTATAGGGCTTTTGAAATTTTGGGGGCAGATTTAGCTGGCCCATTGCTTTTGAAAGACGGTAAGAAGGTTTGGATGGCACTCTTCACATGCGCTGTGTACAGGGCAATCCATCTAGAACTGGTGACTTCGTTATCAACAGAATCTTTTCTTTTGGCTTTAAGACGTTTCATAGCCAGACGTGGCAGACCACGAACCATTTATTCTGACAATGGGACTAACTTCCGAGGAACGTATAACGAAATGTCTAAACTTAACTGGGACATAATAGAGAATGAGGCAAAAATAAAGAGAATAGTATGGAAATTCAATCCACCAACAGCCTCCTGGTGGGGAGGTTGGTGGGAACGGCTAGTTCGCATGGTTAAAGAACTTTTAAGACGTTCTTTGGGAAAATCGGTTTTATCTTATGAAGAACTGGAAACCTTAATTTGCGATTGTGAGTCGGTAATTAATTCTCGACCTTTAACATATATTTCGGAGAACTCTGAAGATGCTATCCCTTTAACTCCGTCAATGTTTTTAATTGAAAATTGTACTTCGAATGTAGCAGATATAGATAAAATTGACTCTCAGCATTTTTTTAGAAGAATTAAATACCGCACAAAACTTCTTAAAGATTTAAGGAACCGTTTCCGAAAAGAATATTTGGGGCAATTAATAATGAAACAACCACAAAATAAAGTAACCCGGTTGCCTAAAATTGGGGAGATAGTCTTAATAGGCGATGATTTCAAAAAACGCTTGTATTGGCCTTTGGGTAAAATTATAGAGAAAATTCCTGGTCGGGATGGCAAAATTCGAACAGTTAAACTAAAAACTCAGAATGGGATTTTCATAAGGCCCGTTCAGCGTATTTATCCACCAGAGATACAACTAGATGAAAATTATTTAGTTGAAGAGCCTAACGTTAACGACGATAAGAAAAACGATCAGACTGACGTACAGCATATAAAACAGAAATTTACGTCGTCAGGACGGCTTGTTAAGAAGCCTAATGTACTAGACCTTTTTAATAGGATAACATATGTTTTTGAGTCGTTTGCCACTGACTCAAAAAGGGGGGAGGATGTTGCATAATCGAGAAAATATTGTTAAGAATTTTATTATTACTATTTTTTATTATTATTGTCTATTTTTCAAAAGTGTGTTTTTGTTTTATTATTGTGTGAAGTTGTAACTATATGTCTTTTCTTGTGTGGCAACAACGCTTCTGTAATTCTTCAATTTGAACTTTTGGATGTGTGCCAAGTTTAATGGCGTAATGCTCTGGTGAGAGCGTCGATTGATTGTGTAGATGAAACATGTTGTTTCAGAACGTTATTTCTTTAAAATATGTAAAATAAATGTTTTGTTTTCTGAACTCGGATTATGCAAACGTTATTTAGTTTCAACACTAATAATGATTCAAACAACACATTACCCTTCAAACAACCACAACAAACGGCCAACAAAATACCTCCCCTTGTCATAACCCAGGACATCAATTGGAAAGATATCAGAAAAGATTTTATTGAAACCCTCAAATTTGGAAAATTCGAAGCCAAACTCGAAGGTGAAAACTTCGTTATAAAAGTTACCAGCATAGAAGATTACAAAGCAGCACAAAATTATCTTGAAACCAAGCATATACCTTACCACACCTATCTTCTACATTCAGATAAAGCATTAAAAGGAGTACTAAAAGGATTTTCTACCGATTACACAATAGAAGAGATTAAAGAAGAAATTAAGAAATTACAAATCCCTATAATTAAAGTTATACGCATGGTGCGCATGCGCGACGGAATTCCCACAGAGCTTCCAATGTATTACATCGAAACTCCTAACAATCCCTCAGGCAAACAAACGCATGTTCGATATCAAATACCTCATGGATATGAAGGTCAGAATTGTTCCTTATAAAGGTAGGCCCGGACCGACACAATGCTTCCAGTGTCAGCGGTACGGGCATACCCAAAAAGCATGCCACAACCCACCAAGATGCGTCAGATGTTTAGAACAACATCAATCTTTTGAATGCCCGCATAAGGGAAAAAACTTCACACCTCAATGCGTACTATGCCAAGGCTCACACGCATCTTGCGACAAAAAATGCCCGGAGCACCCTCTTAACAAAATAGATCCAAAAATAAAAAATATCAAAGAATCAACCATAATTCCAAGTGCCATGACTGAAATCAAAACCACCAGTACTAGCAACCAATCAAAAATTAGAGAGCCAATCTACAACAGCCAATCATACGCCGCAATACTCTCTGGGTCTAAACAACCGACAAGCCCTCCTTCAGAAACTCCTATTAAAAATATCAACAATAATGAAGAAAAATCTTTCGAAGAGTTCAGTGTTTTCATTAAATCTCTACACACCCTTTATTTAGAATACAGGAATTCCAGCAACTCAAACTCTAAATTGGATATCGCCTTAAAGGCACTACAGGTCTTCGAAAAACATAATGTTTAATTCTCAAAATAGCACCTCACCAATATATCGACATATCAACTATGCTAAATTTGTTTCTTTCAACTGCAATGGATTAAAAAGGCAACTCTTTGAAATCAAAAACTACCTCATCCAACACAGCATTGATATTCTTCTACTCAACGAAACTCACCTTAAAGCTACAGACAATATCAAACTCCCAAACTACGATGTATTCCGATCTGATCGACTGCATAACAGAGGCGGAGGCACTCTTATTGCAACAAAAAAATATTTAAATTGTTACCCAGCCACTCTTCCACCTCTCCAAAGCATTGAAGCTTGCGGCTGCATTATGAAAAGCAACATTAATTATTTAATAGTCTCTGTCTACAAACCACCTAACAACCTGCTTAATATCACGGATCTCAATAATATCTTCAATCTAGGCTATCCCACCATCATGTCAGGCGATTTTAACTGTAAACATCCAAACTGGAACAGCTCAACCACTAACGCAAACGGAATCATCCTCAATAATTACCTCCTTAATAGCCAAATCAATATTTATGCACCGAATGAACCTACTTATATTCCCACAAATCTACGTGGAAGACCAGATATCTTAGATATTATCATTACCTACCAAATACCTCAAGCTCCTTTTGTATACGTAGCAAATGATCTTTCATCAGATCATTTACCTCTTCACTTTACCCTTTATGGGTTAAAGCATGGACTACCTCCTTTAAAAACAAAAATAAACTGGAGCAACTTTAAATATATAATGCAGAAAAATGTGAATGCGGCTCCCAACCTCAGCAACACCTCAGATATTAACGAAGCGATCAACCACCTCAACAATCAAATCCATAATGCTATTAATAATTCTAAAATGCACAAAAAAGAAGACACAATCACCCTTCCTCTCCATATCAGACAAAAAATCAGGGATAAGAACAGACTCAGAAAAATAGCGCAACGGACCCAACACCCAAACGATAGAAGGAATTTCAACAAATGCCATAAAGAACTTAAGAAAATCATCCGTGAATATACGGACCAAGCCTGGAAAAACTTTGTGCAAAGCCTTTCACACGACGACCACTCTGTCTGGCGCATCGCCAAAGCGCTCAAACATACCAACAATAGCATTGGACCTATCAAAATTAATAACTCTATCATCAATAAACCCGAAGAAATTGCTGAAATCTTTGCAGATAACTATGAAGATCAATTTTCCAACAACCTCTACCCTTGTCCAAACGATTGCAATATCTCAAATCATGTAAATAGCTTTATCCAAGAAAATTCTAGGAACTTCAACCCCCCAACCAGCCCCAGAGAAGTTCAATCCATCATTAAACATCTAAATATCAAGAAAGCCACTGGTTACGACCAAATTTCAAACAAAGCTTTGAAAAATCTTCCCTCCAAAACAATAGTTTTAATTACTAATATCTTCAACGCTTGCCTGAGGAACAATTACTTTCCTGATGCATGGAAACATGCCATCATCTTCGTACTCAAAAAACCCGGGAAAAACCCAGCTGAACCTTCAAGCTATAGACCAATCTCCCTGCTACCTACAATAGGAAAAATTTTTGAAAAAATCCTTGCCGAAAGAATCAAAACCTATGTTTTTTCCAACAATATTCTCAACAATAATCAATTCGGATTCAGACCAGGTTATTCAACTACTCATCAAGTCTCACACATCGTGGAATATATCGGCGAAAGTTTCAATAAAAATGAAACCGTAGCTGGTATATTCCTCGACATCGAAAAAGCTTTTGACAAGGTTTGGATTGATGGATTGCTGATCAAGCTCATCAACTACAACTTTAGTCCCAGCCTTATAATTCTTCTTTCTAATTTCCTACGAAATCGTTCTTTTCAAGTTCGAATTAAAAATATCCTTTCTTCCACCAGAATTTCAAAAGCAGGTGTAGCTCAAGGATCGGTCGTCTCGCCAATTCTTTTCAGCCTTTATATCAATGATATCCCTCCATGCACCAAAACAATAATTGCAAGTTATGCAGATGACACTACACTCCTCAGCAAGTCTATGAATCCTGTTCACGCTAGAAATAATCTCCAAGACCGCATCAATACAATAGCACAATACTTTAGAGCATGGAAAATTAAAATTAATACCTCCAAATCTGCACTCATTTACTTCAGAAGAACAATAATTAAAAAAGACATAGGAAATATACAAATTGAAGGACAGAATATCCCAAGAACTAATATCATCAAATACCTAGGAGTTTACATCGATTATCGACTTACCTTCCGCAACCATATCATCAATATTCGGAACAAAGCCTATCAGGCATTCATGGCCATATACGCATTAATAGGAAGGAATTCTACATTAAATCTAAATACAAAACGTATCATTTATTTACAAGCTATCCGCCCCATTCTTCTTTACGCAGCACCGGCCTGGGCAGCCACTTCTAGAAATAATCGTCAATCATTGCAAAGAATGCAAAACAAATTACTTAGAATTTTAATAGACGCACCATGGTATGTACGCAACTCGGCAATCCAGACCTCAGTGGAACGGTGCCTTGGTACACCAGGGTACCTGGGCCGAAGGCCCTACCCCATGTAGAATATATTTAGAAGTTTCGAATTGCTGCTTTTCATTAAGTTTATACATATTAGTCTAATCAAGTTTTTTTTTTTTTTTTTAAACATTTTTAAGTATATTTCGAATTTTTTAATTTTTTTTTGGTGGATTTTAGGGATTTTTTTATATATTACCAGAAAGCCAGAAAGCTGTCGAGTGATGAGAAATCCTAGAAACAAAGATGTGAAACACAAGGCAGTGCCCAAAGTGATGCCAGCCCTTGGCAAATAAATATATACAAATTTATATACATACATGAGAGTACAATAACAATAATAAAATAAATATACATACTGAAGGTGTTGCTAAGAAGACAATAATTATATAAAGCAGAGAAACCATTACTATGCTATGCCATTACATGATCCATTCATTTAATATGGCCAAAGGCCTGTGTTTGTTGTCCAGATTGTATGGGTCGTACTCAGGTATCTTAATGGCAGGGTTTCCAATCTCTAGCTGCCTGCTATGAAATCGTTTTGCAATTTTGTAGTATACAGATTTAAGCGGGCGCACGCCCAGTTCCTCATGAATTTTATTATTCCTCACGTACCATGGTACATTGGCAATTTGTCTGAGAGTGGAATTTTGGGCAATTTGTAGCTTGCCCCGATACCTGTTACATGAGTACGCCCATACAGGACATGCATAGCATAGTAATGGACGCAAAATGGATTTATAAATGAGTAACTTGTTATCTATAGACAAAACACTGTTTCGAGCAATTAAGGGGAAGAGTTGAGCTTTACGGGTTCGAAACTTATTAATAATATTTGTGATGTGTGGGTTCCATGACAGAGTTTTATTGAGGATCACCCCAAGATAAGGGACTTGCTGGGCCCAGGGGATGGAGCTGCCGTACATGACCAGGTTTTTTTTGAACTTCTTCTTCCTGGTAAACAGGATGGCTTGAGTTTTATCTATGTTGACCTTAATCTTCCATTGAGTGAGCCAAGTCTCCAGTGCATGTATGTAATTTTGTAGATGTTGTATAGCTGAACCAGCAAATGCACTTTGTGTGAGGATTGCTGTGTCGTCAGCATACATAGCCAGTGTTGTGTCCTGAGTTGTAGGGATATCGTTCACGTAAATATTAAAGTAGGTGGGCCCTAAAAGGGACCCCTGAGGGACCCCTTCTCTTATGGGGTGTAGATTAGAATTTGTTCCTGAGACGTGAACGACAAAGTTTCTACCTGTTAGGTAGGATTTAGTGATGTTTGTGATGTAATCTGGGAAGCCCAGATTGTGTATTTTGTAAACTAGTGCCTCCAGCCAGACCCGATCAAAGGCCTTGGCTATGTCAATAAACAGACCGCCAGTAACTCTCCTCTTGTGCAGACCATCCGATATAAGCTCCACTACCCTGTAGAGCTGGTTCGTGGTTCCCAAGCCTTTCCGGAAACCGAATTGGCTTGGGATTAAGATGTTGTTTTGCTCCAAGTGATGATTTATTCTAGTGAGACGCATAGCCTCGTAGACCTTGCTCATGGAGGAGAGCAGACTGATCGGCCGGTAAGCAGTGGGGTCGGATGCTGGTTTCCCCGGTTTAAGGATGGGTACAATTTTTGCCGTTTTTCAGGCCTGTGGGAAATGCTGTAGTTGCATGATCCTGGTGAATATCTTCGCCAGGATGAAGATGATCTTAAGTGGCATTTTCTTTAGCATATAGTTGGTAACCCCATCCAAACCAGGGCTTTTCCGCTTCTTGAGTTTATTGACACAGTCAAGGACCTCCGAAGGCATAACCGGAGGGATGTTGTTTATGTTTGTATTTGTTGTGATATTGTTGTGAAATGTATAAACAATGTTTTCTGTTGGAATGTCATGTATGTTGTTCGTGCAAAACTGAGATTCCAGTTGCATTGCTAACAGTTCTGCTTTCTCAGTTTCGGTGTAATGAATCCTCGTGGGGCCTTTAAGGGGCGGAATTTTGTTGCAGCATTTTGTATACCTAGAAACAGCTTTCCACAGGGAGTTATCGTCTGTGGAAAGTGAGTTAAGGTAGCTGGTCCAGCGTTGTTGTGCTTGCACGCGTGTAAGAGACTTGACTGCATTGGCAAGGCGATTGAAAAGGGTTTTGTCTTCATGACATCTGGTTCTTTGGAAGAGCCTCCGCGCAGCATTTCTCCGTTTAATGAGTGCTTGAAGATCACAGCTTCTTGTATATGCCCTTCTATGAATTTCGACTTTTGCCTTTTCGTGAGCTTCTTTGATCTTTTCTGTGAGCTCCTGAATGAAACTATCAATGTCATCCCCAGTCTGTATCGTAGGGAGTGTATAATGTATGTTGTTGAGAGCTTTGGCAAAAATATGCCAGTCTGTTTTAAAGGCTCTTGTGTCTGCTGTGGTATACCTACTAATGTCCAGAATCATCTTAACCGGATTGTGATCCGATGACAGTTCGTCCAGCACGGAAATATCCAGTGGAACACTGGTATTTCCGAGCAGGAAGAAGTCAAGGATCCCGGTGGACCTAGTGGTGTACCGTGTTGGGGTTTTCGGAGCTGCTATGTGTAATCCAGCCGAGTGGGCTAAGTTGAAAATTACACGTCCAGTGTCGATTGAATTATAGCAGTTCCACGCGCGGTGTCGTGCATTTAGGTCTCCACCTAGGATAATGTGTTTACCTAGACTCAGTAATATTTGTAAATCAGCCAGGACTGCAGAAACAAGACGTCCTGGGGGAATGTAAGTGGAGACAAGAATGTATGTTGTGGAAGTGTTTGTTGTGAGTGAAATTGCAGAGGCCTCCACGACCGAAAGCTGCGGTACTGTGACTGGAAGATGTGGGATGCAGCGTTTAATCAGGAGCGCTGTTCCACCTCCTCTTGGGCGGGAGATTACCGGATCTCTGTTTGACCTATGGACAACATAGTTTGGTACATAGATAGGAATGGCTGGGCCAAGCTTGTGTTCTTATAGGAACATAACGTCAGGAGTGTACTCATTTATAAAATCTCTTAGCTCATGAATTCTATGAGATAATCCATTTGCGTTCCATGTAATTATGTTTAGCACAGACTTCAAACTATACATTATTTGCAGTATTTATAGATCCAAAAAGTTCTTCAAATAGTTCAAATAGAATAAATAATTTATCTACAGTATTTTGAGTAGCCTGTAGTTCAGGCATTTTTTTCGTGATCTTACGTATAACAGTGACAAAAGAGATTCCATTGAACATATTGATAATATCCTTAATTAATTTGGACATTTCAAAAAGGCCAGACAGGCCCACATCGTTCGTGTTAACTGGCTTCTCAGATTTACTCGCTATTTGTACAGTATTTTCTTTTTTAGCTGCCTCAGCCGTGCTCTGGGGAGTTTTCCCGCTTACAATATTAGCAAAGGAAATTCCGGGTTTTAAATGGCTTTCTTTAAAAAGTACTTCTTTTTTGTTTTGCGGTCTGGCACCCTGAGGAGCTGGGAATTTAGGGCATCCGCGATAATTCGCAGGATGTCCTGCCTCAGCCCAGAAAAGAATAGAGAAAAAATGTCGCACTCACCACCTAGCTCACCAATTTCAAAGATCATTGCTTATCCGGAAGAAAGATAAAAGCTTTTCCAAAATGAAGCAGAAACTGATCAGTTCATCACGTATCTGGAAAAACAATTACACATCCTCTCCACTGTTGAGGAATGCGCTAGACTCTCTGCACTAGCTCAAGACATATTAACTAGTGAAACAATTACTTATCATGCTTCACATAGACTGCAACACTTCCTAATATGCATCTTAAACAAAACACGTGTATTAGAAGAAAACCAAGCAATTACTGAAATTGAATATCGTGCCCAAAAAATTAAAGAATTAGAACAAAAAGTCGACCACTTAATGAACGCCTTACATGGAGAACCATATAAGGAGCAACGTAAAAGACATAGGCGCCGTTCTTCGGCTTCTACAAACTCCGACACAGAACAACTTGAACCTGCCATTAAAACCGCTAACAGATACAGTGGACTAGAAACAGAAATGAGCGAAATTAATATAAACAACAATGAGGAAAAAATGGATAATGAAAGTGAGGGTACACATAATCCGGCGGCCCCTGAGCCCTCGAACAGTAGAAAAATCAGAGTCCCGCCAATTATTATAGATGATGTCCCTCAAGCTGATAAATTTCTGGCTGAGCTTAGTGTTCAAACAGGGAAAACAATTACAGGCCAATTAAAAGGCACCAAATTGCATGTGACTCTCCCTGATGCAGATGCTCACAGATATGTGAGAGAAGTCATTAAGGAGAAAAAGTTAAAATCACACACTTACCAACTTCAAGATGAAAAGGTTTTAAAAATTGTCATACGAGGACTTCCTGTTACTATGGACCATCAGTACATAGTACAAGAATTAAGAAATCAAGGATATGGAGCTACCTATATATCTAATCTTAGAAATAGACGTGAGAATAAACCAATGCCGCTCTTTCTAGTGCATTTGCCAAGAAACGAGCAAAACAAAACCATTTACAACCTCACTTACATTGGCTATCTCAGAGTTACCGTAGAGGCACTTAAAAGAAAACCAGGACCTCCACAGTGCTATAGGTGCCAGGGGTTCTTCCACAACTCATTATTATGTACAAGAGAATGGGTGTGTGTGAGATGTGGGGGCCCACATCGATCGACGTCCGGCGAATGTAAACTAAAACCAGAAGAACCTGCAAGGTGCTGTCACTGCGGGGGACCACATCCTGCGTCCTTTTCCGGTTGCCCGGCTATACCAAAGACAAAAAGGAAAACTGACAATTTCATCCCAAGCCAGCCGCCTGCCAATAACCCCTGGACAAGCAATTCAGAAAATTTCCCGCCACTCACAGAACCAGCTGCTGCAGCCCAGACAGAAACCTCAGAGATAATGCAAAGCTCTGATGACCTCTTCAGTCTCCGATCGCTAAAAGTCATATGGAATGACATCAAAAACGGAATAAAAACAATCAAACAAAAAACTTCAATATTTGACAAAATAGAAATAATAGTGGACATTATTGAAAAAATCACTAGTCACATTTAACTCTCCAGCAGCAAATAATAACAGATACTACAGCATTCTCACTTGGAATGCCAATGGACTTTACTCCAGAAAAGATGAATTAAGCGATCTCATTTTAGAATTTGAGCCGGATGTTACTTTAGTGCAGGAAACTCATCTCAAGCCAGCCAGGACGGTCCTCTTTCCAAATTACTTTGCCTACAGATGTGATAGACTCTCAGGACGAGGCGGCGGGGTCATCACGTATGTTAAAAGCAGTATCTCACACTTCCACAAGCCAGTGCTCACAAACAGCTTTGAAAACGTCAACGTCATTATCACAATTGACAATACCTCATTTGCAATTACCAATATTTACATACCACCCACAAATCACCTTAACATTACAGAACTCAATAGCCTGATCACTATACACCCCAAATCAATAGCAGGAGGTGACTATAATGCAAAGCACCCTAGCTGGAATCCTGGACGAGCAAACAGAAACGGCAACTTACTTTTTGATCTCATTAATCAAAATCATTACTCACTGATAGCACCAGAAGAACCCACGCATTTCTCCCTAAACAGATCTACAATTATTGATTTCTTCATCGCAAGGGATTTTCCATACCAGCATGAAATTACCTCAATCCCAGCACTTTCTTCAGATCACAATCCAGTATTACTGAAAATTTTTACAAATGCTAGCCCTCCTTCACTACTACGCTCAATTGGTGTTACAAACTGGCCCAAATTTACTAATATTATTTCCAGTACAGTCCCAGGCAACCCCCTCATTAATAATAAAGAGGATATTGATAAGGAAATTGAACAATTCACCAATCAGATCAAAGCAGCCATTAATGACGCTACTAATACATTCTATGTCAACAGACGTTTCCAACCCCTTCCACGCAACATAAGGGAGCAGATTATCATAAAAAATAGAGTACGCAAATTCTGGCAAAACACCCGAGACCCTCAGGCCAAACGCAGACTAAATTCACTCCAAAACAGTATAAAAAGAGCAATCAACGAGTACAAAAGCAGCAAATGGACAAATTTTCTAAATACACTATCCACTGAAGATAACTCACTGTACGACATCTCTCGTAAACTCAAAAACTCTTATAAGCAAATCCCTTCCTTACATGGACCGTCGGGAATGGTTTACTCTGATCTTGACAAAGCCAACACAATAGCAGATGTCATTCAAGACTCTTTTACACCAAATCCAGTCCCTTATGACAATGATCATATTGATCACGTCAACGCAGTGGTTGATAGCTATCTTGGCATTCCAGCTCCACTAAATTTCACCTTTCTTGCCACACCAACACTTGTTGCACAATTTATCAGTGCACTTAAAAATAAGAAAGCCTCTGGCCAAGACAGGATCCCAAATAAGGCATTAAAAAATCTCCCCATAAATGGAATTATATACATTACTAAACTCATCAATGCCATTATCAAATACTCATATTTCCCATCAGCCTGGAAAAATGCATCTATCATAGTATTCCCAAAACCCAAACAGAATAATACATTTCCACAGAATTACAGGCCAATAAGCCTGCTTAGCAGCCTATCTAAAATCACGGAAAAAATTATTTTGTATTTCATTCACGAAAACATTCCAGTCAGCCATTACACACCCTCAGAACAGTTTGGTTTTCGTCATTCACACAGCACTACACATCAGCATCTAAGAGTCATCAGTTACATTACAGATGGTTACAATGCCAAAATCCCCACAGGAGCAATTTTCTTAGACGTTTCAAAAGCATTTGACAGAGTATGGCATAAAGGACTCATCTACAAACTTATCAAGTTGGACTTCCCAGATCATCTTATTCGACTTATAGCTTCATATCTTAGTAATCGCACATTTACCATCAAAATTCGCAATACGCACTCCTCCATACGACCCATTACAGCTGGCGTCCCCCAGGGAGCAGTTCTTTCCCCCCTACTCTATAATATCTATACATATGACATACCCAAAGATGACACTATCACACTAGCACTGTTCGCCGATGATACGGCCATTCTCACGAGGGCAATACATACAAATCACATTCGACTTCAATTACAGCATTACCTCATAGCACTCGAGCACTGGTTCACACTTTGGAGAATAGCAATCAACACAAATAAATCAAAAGCAATCATCTTTCGTAAAGGTACCTCGAATTACACCCCAGCACCACCCCAAATTTTTGATGATGATATAGAATGGGTCTCCGAGGTGAAATACCTAGGGATCACTCTGGATAGCAAACTCACCTTTAGGCAACACTTCAGTGCTGTCACAGAAAAATTTAAAATGACAGCGGCCACTATGCGGCCTCTCTTAGGCAGACACAGTGTACTTTCCATATCCAACAAAGTCATACTTTACAAAATGATACTCAGACCTGCTCTACTCTATGCCTGCCCTATATGGGGACAAGCGGCAAAAATGCACATCAAAAAACTACAAATTCTTCAAAACAAAATGCTTCGTGAAATTGTAAATGCACCTTGGTTTATCCCAAATAACACCATTCACACAGATCTCAATATCAATACCATTGCAGAATATATACGCAAACTCTCCACCAACTTCTTTCAATCAGTCCAATTTCATCATAATCCAGAAATATCAAACCTTCGATATACTCCAATCCCTGTTGAAAAACACAGGTACCCAGCACATATACTTGCCCCATAACACAGGCTTTAATACTGACACCGTCACTACAGCTACCACTATACAAAAGCACTACATTACCTTTCACGTCACTGCTAGAATAGTGTGGCCCCACCACCACCGCCTCGCCGGTTGAAGAACGGCTCACCTCAATTCTATGCTCAAACAGCAGTCTCGGACAGCTCATTAACGAACTCTAACTCCTGATATTTTTAATATGAAACATAGTAAAAGAGCGCTTCGCGCTCTGACACTATTTCAAAGCATATGATCTTCGTCAACATCAACCATCGTACATGTAAGACGTGCATCTGCTCGCTCCTGATTTTGTGATATTAGAACTCTTCTTTTATTATACCTGATCAGAGTGCATGCCGCTGTAACAGTAGGTCGGCATTGCAATAGACTCTGGTTGCTTTCTCCGCTGCTTCATTTTCTGCCATCCGCTCCACCATGGATCGAATGATTGATTTTATTGCCTCTGAGATTACCAACTTAAAATGCATCAAAGAAGCTGATGGATCTCTCTCATCTAAGGACGCACGAGACCTTAAATTCCTTCGACGCCTCAAACTTTTCATTGACAGAGAACAAAAAAAAAAAAAAAAAAAAAAAAAAAAAAAAAACTTGATTAGACTAATATGTATAAACTTAATGAAAAGCAGCAATTCGAAACTTCTAAATATATTCTACATGGGGTAGGGCCTTCGGCCCAGGTACCCTGGTGTACCAAGGCACCGTTCCACTGAGGTCTCAACATCAGTTCCAGCTCCCGCGCCATGAAGGAAGGAAGTCTCTTCAGCGAGCTGCTATATAATTGCTTATTACCATCTCTACCTGCAACCAAGATCTTCAAGCAAAGTTATCAATCTGTTCGCATAGAATCACATCTCCCGCAGATTTTTGAAATCTGCCTATGAATATTTTCAACGCGTTCATATTTATTATTGCTAATGCCAATGATTTAAAAATTTCGGAGTTCCTATGGTTCAAAACCATCTACCTCCACATCAGAATTAATAAAAGCGAGCAGAAATAAGAAAAATTTGGCATAAGTGATTTACTTGATGCACACTAGAGGGAGCCACAGGCTCGAGAGAGTTTAGGGATAGAGATGAGAAATAAAAACTTAAGTTTCATAATTTTTTTATAAGTTTTTTGGTTTTTAAAATTTTTTTGTATTTTATATTTTATACTTTTTTTGGTTTTTTATAATTTTATATACACAGTACAAACACTAAAGCAAAAAGCGGATAGGAAAGATTTTACGATTAATAGGCTCATTGGCATGTGGCTTGTGTTAGGGAGTGCAAATAATTATAGAGATCGCGATGAAAATATTCTTAGGCAGATTTGAAATCTGCGGGAGATGTGATTCTTAAGTAAACAGATTGATAACTTTGCTTGAAGATCTTGATAGTGGTTGCAGAAGATGTAATAAGCAATTATATGGCAGCTCGCTGAAGAGACGTCCTTCCTTCATGGCGCGGGAGCTGGAACTGATGTTGAGATCCTTTCTTTCCTTTTCCCACTATTGCCGTGTGTAGCTTGCTGATAGCAAGCTGTATACCGGCTGTCATGAATTAAAAAGTACATTGCAGGTATAGCAAATGCTTGAGTGTGTCCGGAGGACAGGATGCAAAATGAAAGAAGGTGTGACTACTTTGTCACGTGAGGCTATAGCGGTGTCTGGTAGGCTGGAGAGATGCTGGTCCGAGTTTCAGGTACAGTGTGCATTTTTACAAATATTCAGTGCATAAACTTATCAAAGTGCATTTTTCTCACAACTAGAAAGACTATATACAAAAGTAAAATTCCGCAGGGAGTCCAGCAGAAGCAGTCAAAGATATCTCTTAGCAGAGGTCTTTTGATTGGCTGTTGAGACGTGTATGCGAAAATCATGAGAATTTGCTATTTACAAAATATTCAATTGCAGAGACATAAAAACATACTTTCCAGTAAACTAAAAGTTAAATTAAATAAAATAAAAGAAATTTGAAACCAATAGGAGCAGTGAGAGATCTACAGTAAGCAGTAGAAGACTTTAGTTCGTAGGCCCGTGGGAGGTCACCCTCCCGTGCCTTGACCCCGATAGTGGCTGCTTAACTTTAAGCATTTCAGTTTTCCAAGTAAACACAGGGTAAAAACTTAGGTTGGAAAGTTCTGATTTTCATTGAGGATAAATGCAGTAAATGGTCTAAGGTGCCTGTCTTCGTGCAATATTTCATATTCAAAGAGGTTAAATTGACGCATATGATTGCAGTCCTGGGCTTCTCTGAAGAAATTCCGATTTTGCTTTGCGATGAACTTATCTAAGGGGTGGATCTTGAGGTCATCTTGTAGACACTTATTTGTCACGAAATAATGAGCATTCGTAATAATCCTGAGATAGCGGTTCTGCACAACACATAATTTATTGAGGTCAGTTTTGGTCAGGGCGGCCCACGCTGGGGAGGCGTAAGTCATGATCGGTCTGATCGCAGACATGTAGATGAGCCGCTTTTTTCCCAGGTCGAGAGTGGAGTATTTACCAATAATTGGGAAGAGACATTTGATAATTTGTAAGGCCTTATCCCTGACGTAATTTATATGGTTAGTCCACGTTAAGCGATCATTTATAATCACTCCGAGGTACTTGGCATGGGGAACAATTGGAACAATTTCGTTAAATAGATAAAGTCCTCTTTTGACAGGTGTGTTCCTTTTATTTCTGCGTATGAGGAGAAGTTGAGATTTGGCTACGTTTATTTGGACTTTCCATTGCGCGCACAATCGTTCGATGCTAGGAATGACATCTTGTAGTTTTTTGATGGCGTGATTCATATTAACAGACTTTACTGCCAGGGCAGTGTCGTCTGCATAACAGGCCAAAATAGCGTTATTTTGAGATGCTTGAGGAAAGTCAGCAGCATAAAATAGATACATATAAGGTCCTAGAACTGACCCTTGCGGAATACCGCTATGGATATTTCTAGACGAGGAGATAGCACCGTTCACACAAACACAAAAAGTCCGGTTTGTAATGAAGGAGTGAATTGTCAAGATCATTTCTCGGTCCACGTTAGCAGTAATTAATTTGGATATGAGCCCCTCATGCCAGACGCGGTCGAAGGCTTTCGCCACGTCCAACATGAGGAGAGCAACACTTTGTTTGTTATGCAAAGCAGAGCCACAAAAGTCAGTAATGCGTAACAACTGCTTCGTAGTAGAAAGGTGCTGGCGGAAACCAAATTGTTCCGGAGGCAACATGTTTAGATAGGATTGCATACGTGAGAGAATAATGCGCTCATAAATTTTTCCGAGCACAGGCAGGAGACTAATAGGTCGATAGCCATCTGGTTTCGTGTGGTCCTTTCCAGGTTTAGGAATTAAAATAATTTTTGCACTTTTCCACTGCTGTGGAAAGTAGGAGTTAAATAAACACGCATTTAAAATGCTAGTGAAATTCGCTACTGCACAGGGAGGTAACATTTTAACTGCAGTATTTGAAATGCCATCATTTCCGGGAGCTTTGCGTGATTTGAGTTTTTTAATAATTTGAGACACTTCTACACTTCTACTATAGCAAATTTGGGAATATTTCGTGCTGTGGGGGCATTTAGCCAATCTTTCACATGAGTAAGGGTGAAAAGTTCAAAGTTTCTGTCCACAGGCCAATCATTTGGCGTAAATTGTAGTTCCAAATGCGAGGCGAAAACATTTGCTTTATCTTCATTTGAAAGGGCAACAACTCCGTTATGGAAGATGGGACGATTGGTAACAAAATTTGCTTTGAGGTTTTTTATTAAAGTCCAAAGAGATCCGTCACGGAAATCTAAGTTGCACATTTTTTCACACCAGAGTTCGTCCTTGTGTTGCTTCACAGCAGTTTTGATGTCCCGGTTTAGGCGATTTATCGCCCTTTTGGCGACAGGATCCCAGGTAAGGTTGTAAATTTTTCTGAGGCGATTTCTATGCCTCATCATTTGACGTATTTTAGGCGGCAGTCAGAAGAGCGTGTTTGTATTTACAACTGTATCACTAGCATTTTCAATAGCCCTTTGAATTTTTGAGGTAAATGAGGATACTGCAGAGTCGATGTTATCAACACAGATCAAATTTCTGACATCAAGAACACTGTCTTTCATGAAGAGTTCATAGCGCTGCCAGTCAGTAATTTTCCTAGTGGAAGCAGTATTACTTTTGTTCACTCCTAAAGTAGCAATGATCGGTAAGTGATCCGAGGATAGTTCGTGCAATACTTCAAGCGTGATAGGGATAATTGTGGTGGACAAAACAATATCCAGAATGTCGGAATATTCTATTCTGTCCGGGCGATAAGTGTATTCGTCCGGTGTGTAAATAACAACAGGATGGCTTAAAATGTAATTTTGTAGAGTTTTACCGTTTGTATTTCCTTTACGGCAATTCCATGCGATGCTCTTGGCATTTAGGTCTCCTGCCAGGATCGTAGGAGTATCAGGAGGAAGGATTGAGTCTAGTAGGTTATAAGTTAACACATTATGCGGTGGATTATAAAAAGCACTGAAATAAATATTTTTGTACACCGGAAGGGTAATAATGCACACTGTAATCAGCTCGCAACCAAAGTCTTTACACTCTTTAACTAGGCAAGATGGTAAATTTCTCTTCACATAGATGGCGACACCTCCGCCTCGATGGCTAGTTCTATCACAGCGATAGATTCTGTAGTTGGAGATATTCAGACTGTAACATCTTTGAGCATGTGTCTCAGTAATGAGCGCGAAGTCAATATCGTGCTCGTACAGAAATTCTTGCAGTTCTGAGATTTTATTGCGGAGACTATTTGAATTCCACACCATGAAGCGGATTAAATTTGCCTTATTAGTGTGTTGGCCCATTATCTGAGATCACATTTTCTTGAGGTAGAGCGTTTTTTTCTTGGGTTAGTTGCTTGAAGAGCAGGGGAAGTCCAGAATTTTGAATAATTGCGACAAAGCTTTTAAGTTCATGTAGAATGGTTTTAGCTTCGCTTACCGCTTCAGGGGCAAGTCCACTGGCTAAGGCTTGCGAGTAGGATTTGTTACTAATTACTCGATCTGCATAAAATGATGGCTGAACCTGAGCTTTAGGCTTTGGAAACTTTTCACAACCACGAAAGTTCGCAGTGTGTCCAGTCATCTTACAATTCGCACACGTAGGGGGAGTATTCTTGTCTTTTTTACATAAAAACGATTGATGAGCGTCTCCACACTTAACGCACCGAGGTTCATGGTGGCAATGTGTCTGAGCATGGTGAAATCCCTGGCAGCGAAAACACTGCAGGGGTCCAGCTCTACCTCGGTATCTTTCTACTTTAATCCTCATTCCTAGGATGAATTCTTCGTCGAAGATATTTTTACTTTTTTCCTTACGATCCAGGGTGATCAAGAAGAGAGGCATATTTATGACTTTTCCGTCTCGTCTTCGTTTGAGTTGATTCACTCTGATGATGCTATAACCTTTTTGAGTTAAATACTCAGCAATTTCGCTTTCGTCCGTGTCATTGGGGAGATGTCTAATAACAGCCTTAACATATTTGTTTTCAGGCAATTCGAAGCAGTGATATCGAATACCTTTGTCTTTGAAGACCTGTACGATTTGTTTATAAAGCGCAGGGGATTTGGATTGGATTTTAAATCCACTCTGAATTAATTGACCAAAGTAATCCTTTTCAGCCTGCAGATTATAACCGATGAGGAGTGCTTTAACTTCCGAAAATTTGAATCTTTCATCTTTAACCATGATAGGCGGTGGTTTTCTTGAGCTCGTGTTAGGATTGGTCGATGGTAGCGTCAGCATTGGTTAGATGTTGAGAGGGCGTGTCTTGCCCTTTTGGTTGGAGGGTAGATGCTGAACTCTCGGCCAATCACGGCTCTCGGTCTCTTCTGTGAGCTGCGAATAGCAGGATCGTATGCAGGAATCCGCTGAAGTGCTCGGTTATCAATCTGTTCAATTTTGAGGCTTTCGGTCCTTGATCCTTGAACGTGAAGGTGCGCATCATGAGCGCTCCGACGGAGATAGGCTCTACTGCCGAGGCTACTATACGGATGGATGTTAGCGTCCCGCCTGAGACACCTGCCGCCACTGAGAGTTGTGTTGGACTTCCCCAGCAACCCCAATCGGATATTAACGACAACCTGGAATATTATACGGAAAAGCTCATGGATTTAGAAAAGGAAATTGATGCTGTGAAGACCGCTATTAAAGCATGCCAACGGCTACGCGCGGTTTCTGACCCGGATACCACTACGGATATCATGATGAAGAATTTACGCATACTCCAGGCCCAAGCTGCAGAAATAAGAGGTAAGTGCAATTTATCTTGCTCTTCAGGCATTATTCCCCCTGTTACTTCTAGCATGAAAAGAAAAAATGAGGAAATTAAAGCTAAGAGGAAAATTAGTCATGGCAATTTGATTATAGATAATGATGGATTTAAGTTACCTGTAAAAACTGCTAAGCAACAAAAATTAGATAAAGTTCCATTAAATTTAGAAACTGTTAATCGTTATTCTGTATTAAATGAAAATTCTAGTAATGATGAAAAAGTAAATGCTAGTAATAACCCAGACGGACAGGCCGTGCAGCAGCAGCCGACCATCAGCCAATCACAGGCTATTCCCCCCATAATGGTTAATCCCGGAAAACTGACGCACGAAGTTTTTCTCAAGGAATTAGCTCTGCAAACTGAAGCGAAATTTTTGGGAAAAGTCAATGGTGAACTTTTGAAAGTCCTACCACGCACTGCAGATGACCACAGAATCCTGACGTCTCTATTCTTGGAAAAAAAAGTAGAGCACTACGTCATTAACGCAAATTACGCCCGTCCAATCAAAGTGGTTCTCAGAGGACTGTCTATAACCACAAAACCGGAGGATATAGCCACTGCCTTATCGGAAAAGGGATTCGGAATCAGTAAAGTCACGCAACTTACAAGACGAAGAACCAAAGCTCCCATGCCTTTATTCCTTGTACAAATTATCAAGAACGAAAAAGCGGACGAGATTTATCAAATCACCGACCTCCTTCTCTTTGCTGTCTCAGTAGAAAAATATATTTCGAAGAATCAGGTGCCACAGTGCTATAACTGCCAAAAGTGGCACCACTCCTCCGAAAATTGTCACTTTGCTCCTCGATGCGTTAAGTGCTCGCTGGAACACAAAACCATGGACTGCCCCACCAAAGGAAGGATGGAAGAGCCCAAGTGCGCCAATTGCCTCAAAAACCATGTAGCTTCATACCGTGGGTGTGAGAAATTCCCACGAAACAGACCTGCCCATCAAAAACAGGACAACGCTCTAAGAAAAGGCATCTCCTATGCAGATATGGCAAAACGACATAACAATATGCTTAATGGCAATACTAAATTTTATCCCTCAGAATCGGCTTCTGCTGCACAAAATTTGCACTCAATGAAAAATGATAATATTAAGCTCAGTGATTTAAGCAATGCTTTGAAAAATCTAAATATGACCAATAGTGATAACTCTAATAGTAAAAGAAATGAAAATGTTATGGATAGCCAGGAGAAGCCACAAGGCTCTGAATTCCTTAATTTTATGAAAAATATCGCCGAATTTAACAACATTTTAGGTATCAATAATATTATATTGATGAATAACGTATTTAAAAATTATTTACCTAAATTGAAAACCTTGTCTGACCCTATAGATAAGCTATTTATGCTCTACGAAATTGTTAGTGAAATCAATAATCATGTATCAGAACAACCTTAATATGCCTCTCACTCTTGTCACGTGGAACGCAAATGGATTGCTCCAAAAAGCCTATGAGCTTAAGGAGTTTCTACATGAAGTTTCCCCCGATATTTTACTCCTACAAGAACACATGCTTGGTACCCAAAATTATTTCAGAGCTTCCAATTATATAACGCATCGATGGAACAGGCCTACCGAAGGTAGATTTGCACCTAGAGGAAATGCACGAGGAGGTCTGCTAATTTTAGTTAAGCGCTCCATCCCTCATCATGTCACTCCACTTCCACAGCTTTTAGCGGTTGAAGCCCTAGCTATTACACTCACGCCAAACACATCACGACCACTCACTATTATCTCCACCTATTTTCCTATACACTCACCTACAAATTCTGTTCGGACAGATTTGCAAACACTTTTAAATACTAACAATCGAGTCATCATAGGTGGAGATTTCAACGCACACCACCGCGAGTGGAACTGCTGGGATATCAATCAACACGGACGAGTCATACACGACATTGCCCTAGCGGCCAATATTCACCTAGCAGTACCAGATAAACCAACACACTGTGGGATAGGTAGACCATCAATTATGGATTTTTTTATATTAAAAAACATCAACCCCCCGAGTTATGTCGAAAGTCTGACAGAATTGTCTTCTGACCATAATCCGGTGATGATGGAAATATCTACCGACTCCTACAGTACACCACACAAAAGAGCCCTTTTTACAAACTGGGCAGGTTATGCCAAAGCTCTAAACAACACTCAGTACCCTACCACCACGATACATTCCAGGGATGCGTTAGACGCTTATACTGAAGAATTCACTGATGAGCTTCAAGATGCCTTACTCAAAAACAGCAAAGCAATGAGAGCTGACAGAAGATACAAGAACAGTGCAATCCGGGAGCTGATCCGGAACAGTAACCGCACACGGAAGCAATGGCAGCGTTTCAGATGTCCTACGGATAAAATTCTACTTAATGAATTAAACCAACAAGTCAGGACTCTACTAAAAAAACATGCACAACTTGACTGGGCCAGACACTTAGAAGCATTATCCACAGATGATAACTCACTGTGGAGTGCTGTTTCTAAATTTAAGAGACGCAACACTAATATTCCGCCCATTAATGGCCCCCACGGGATCGCATACACCGATTTTGAGAAAGCTGAGTCTATTGCAGATCACTATGCATCTCAATTTCGCACTCACAACATTTCTAACCCTCAAACAGAACACTTGGTTTCGACACTCATCACACAATTCCAAACAAAAACACACACAAACAACACACCCTTAGTCATGCCTTCAGAGGTTATTAGACATATCGAGAAGAGAAAGAATCGAAAAAGCCCTGGCATAGACAAAATCAGTAACAAGATGATCAAGGAAATGGGAGCAAAAATGTTATGTAAATTCTCCAAATTATTGAACGCTATGCTCCGCCTACATCACTTTCCAACCAATTGGAAAACTGCAATCATAGCACCGATCCTGAAACCCGGAAAAGACCCAACGCTGGCTTCCTCCTACAGGCCGATCAGTTTACTGTCGACCTTAAGCAAAGTCGCCGAAGCGGTCATCTTAAATAGAATTCAAGAATTCCTTGAAGAAAACCAAATCCTCATCCCACAGCAGTACGGATTCCGGAGCAAACACTCTACAACTCATCAATTGTACAGAGTCACAGAAATGATTGCTGAAGGATTCCAAAAAAGACACATCACTGGAGCACTCTTTCTCGATATCTCGAAAGCCTTTGATTGTGTATGGTTACAGGGCCTCACATACAAACTAATCACTCTGGGTTTCCCAGATTACATCATAAACATCATTAATTCCTATCTATATGATAGATACTTTGTCGTTCGTTATAACAACACTCACTCTACACGGAAAGTAACCCTTGCGGGCTTACCGCAAGGAAGTTTGCTTTCGCCCACACTTTTTTCTATTTATACGAACGACATCCCTCACAACCCTCTCACAACACTAGCACTCTATGCAGACGACACCGCAATCCTATATCAAGCTGCGTCTATGGCCGCAGTCGTACAGGCACTACAAGAACACATCCATGCACTAGAGTCCTGGATGATTAAGTGGAAAATCAAGATCAATGTTGAAAAGTCGGAAGCTGTCTATTTCACGAAGAAAAGGATCTTCGACTTAAGTATCACCCTCAAAATGTATGACATCAGTATTCCCTGGGCCAAGCAAGCCAAATATCTCGGAGTCATTTTAGACCAAAAACTCACTTGGGCCCCACACATAACATTTGTTTTGAACAAGTTTCGGGGTACTAAAGCCTTACTCAACCCCCTAATTGCCCGAAACTCCGTTTTATCTATACAAAATAAACTTCATGTATATAGATCCATGTTGCGACCCATTATCACCTATGCCTGCCCAGTCTGGGGTTATGTGTGCAAAACCCACATGCTTAAAATTCAGCAAAGTCAAAATGTCGTGCTGAGGATTATATCCAACAGTCCCTGGTTCTTCAGAAACGAGGCTATCCAGAATGAATTAAATATTGAAAGTATTAGCATACACATAGCAAAAATAGCACGGAAATTCTTCAACAACATAGAAAAGATTAACAACAGTTCCATCCCAAGACTAAATTATGATTACAATAGCGAAGCTAATAAAAAAAGACCCGGAGCAGTTCTCCGGCACTTAATTTAATCTATCTACTGCTTTAATTACTAAATTTTGCATTTCAATAGCTATGTTATGTTTGCATTCCCTCACCATACATGCAATTCTCAAAAGCACACGCGCATGTGTCGCCATCTGTCATACAGAATAGGAACCAATAATGCATCACACCATCACTTGATATGTCCAATTTATCCTATTTTTATACTTAGTTCAGAACTCATTAAAATTAGGCCAACTTATTTCAGTCCAGAATCCCGTTACTTAATGTTATTGTATAGTATCTAGACAACTCTCTTTTTTATTTCATCATATTAACGTACCCAGGATTTAAACGAAGTTTTTAACTTTAAAAATTTTCCCCACCAATGCCTGTCGAGCATAGAAATGCACTCTCTTTCCAGGACTCCCATTGGATCGCATGACCAGTAGCTCCTCCCACTCTACCATGGACCTGCCCTGCTACCCGTTTCTCACTCATTTGAGCGCCGGACGTCGAAGCTGTGACTGCTATGCCTATCTCTCCTGACGGACGTTCTGACCCTACGAGTTGTGAATACGCAAGGCTCAAAATTTAATACCGTCAATTGCTTATCTTTACTTATGCCATGACTCAACAATCACTGAACTCTCTTGAGGAATATTCTTCCTCTATTATCCTCTCCAACATGTTATGCCAGGAAAGACATGCTTATCCAAAATGAATTATGCACAGGATATGGCTGTCCCAGCCTAGGAGCCTGATGAAGTGCTCAGCACCTGAGCCTTCAATTTTGACTAAGCTTTTTAATATGGTAATCTACAGGTTTAATATTTAGGTCCGAATGAATCACATCTGTACGGACGTACCAGGCTGCATTCAGGGCCATACGTAGGGTCTTACTTTGAAAGGATTGAAGTTTTTTCACATGAGTTTTTGCAGCAGTACCCCAGATTGTACATGCATACATAAAGACAGGTCTTATTATGGAAGTATAGAGAAGGATTTTGTTTTTAATTGACAGATTGCTCTTTCGAGCTAAAAATGGGTAAAGTTGAGCTCTGGCACCTTTTGATTTGTTGAGAACATTTTCAATGTGAAGGCGCCAGGTTAATTTTGAATCAAGTACAACTCCTAGGTACTTGTAAGAGTTTGACCAGGGAACATAGTCGTCAAAGAATTTAATATTAATGGAAGGGTACGGGAGGGGGCTACGTTTGAATATTATAGCAGCACATTTAGCAACATTAATTTTTATTTTCCAAGTGATGAGCCAGTGCTCAAGGCTAGAGAGATAACTCTGAATGTTTTGGACTAAGTTTTCCAGGCGTTTGTGTTGAGCTAGGATGGCCGTATCATCTGCATAAAGTGCAAGAATGATACTTGGTGATTTTCGTATGTCATTTATGAAAATGTTGAACAAAATTGGGCCTAAAAGTGACCCTTGGGGGACGCCGCTTAGTATAGGACGGGGTGTCGAAATGATAGAATTAAGTCGTACAGAAAAAGATCTATTAGTGAGGTACGAATTAATTATATGAATTAAATGGGCCGAAACGTCAAGTCACTGAGCCCATTTTAGAAGGCCACGACCAGCAGGGTTTGATCTATGGCAACGCCAATGCTGGTGGTGACAATTTAAATCACCAGCTATGATTAGATTGTTGGAAAAGGTGAGCAATTTGTTAAAATCAACCACAGGTAAATTTCCACCTGGTGGAAGATAGGCAGAGATCATTACAAGGGAGGGCGAATTTTGAATGAAAATTTCGATGATTGTTGCCTCGAGTTTACTCATACTCGGAGTGTCAATTCTTTTGTGTGGTATTGAATTTTTAATATAGACACAAGTGCCACCATGATAAACATCACGAGTATTAGAAGCTTGTCTGTCATTTTTATATAATGCATAATTTGCAAGCTTGGGAGCTCTCCCTGGCTGGAGTTTGGTCTCTTGGACAAAAATAATGTCAAAATCTTTCTCTTCCACATAGTCTCGAAACTCATGGAATTTGGATAGAATGCCATTTGCATTCCAGGTGCATAGTTTTAAGTTTTTCAATCCTTTCAAAGTATTGAATTTTACTGACTGGGGATATCAGAGAATTGGAGAGTAATATAACTCTCAAAGATGTAGTAAGCCGCGTCAGCACCAGATGGAGCCACTCTGAGCTGCGGTAAGGCGTTTTTGAATGCCAAAAGAAGTCTGCTCTGGTCAATACCAGGCTGGTTTGAAATTTCAATGATTGCCAAAAGGATTTCGGTGCAATTTAGCGTCGAATTAGCTCCTAAGGGGACCGATAAATTTGGAATAATTTGGGGCGCAGCTTGTTGCATACCAGTAAGTGCTGCGGAGAAAGAAACTCTAGGGCGAATATTATTTGCACTGGGTGTAGGTGCAGCCGACAGTGTTGGGAATTGGGTGTTGTTTTGGAGATTAATTTTGTCTGCGTTGGTTTTTTCAGCGGTCAGGCTGGGTTTGGTGCTCGGTTTCGAATTTGATCTGTTTTTGGAGCCTGGAAATCTTGGGCAGGAACGCCAGTTAGCCGCATGGTTTCCGGAGCAGTTTGCACATTTGTTAGGTGCTTCAAAAGGTTTCGGGCAGTCTTTTGCTTGGTGTGGGCCTGCACATTTCACACATCTTCTAGGGAGCGTGCACACTTCTGATGAGTGAAAGAACCCTTGACAGCGCCAGCACTGTGAAGGGCCTTTCTGACCTTTAAAATGCTCCATGGCAACTTCAGTTCCAAGTAGCTCTGTGATATTGTAAATTTCTTCTGCTTTAAGGCTATTGTAGATCTGGAGGTAGAATAAGGGCATCGGCATTTTTGTCTTCCATCTTTTGAGTTGTGATATCTTATGAATTTTGAAACCGAGTACTTCCACCGCAGTCTGCACAACACTGAGTGGTGTGTTCGAGGGTAATCCCCTAATGACTATTTTGAGTGGTCTGTCTGATTTAAGAGTGTGTGATTTAAATTCGATGTTATTGTCAGTTAAAAATCTTACAACAGTCCGGTAATCTGTTTCGTTTGAGGTGTTGAGTTTGAGGAAGTCAATATTCTGTTTTGATTGGACTGTTGGTGCATGACGTTTGAGTTGGTTTAGCAGAAAGTACCAATCAGCACGAGGCTTAATAAAAATTGCTGTGGGTGCCTGTACTTTTGGAATTGGAATGTCTGTCGGCTGCTGAGTAGACTGTTCTGTTGTATTTGTTTGGGTGACATTAAAAGAATTTGGAGTGGTTATGTTACTATTAGTTTCAGTAGAGATGGGTTTGGTTTGGGATTTTTTTGCAATTAAATGTTTAGGTGGTATTACAAACCCTTCAGAATCTGTAGGGCGTGTGCGTTTTTTTGGGTCAGATTTAGGAGTTAAATCTAAAGTTAGGTACCTCCTCTCTAGAGTTCGTGAAGGTGATACGTCGAGGCCTGTCACGTGGGAGGTCACCCTCCCAAGTACTGACCTCGATGGCTGCTGGATGAAAGAAAATTTGCTTTATAAGCAATCGATTTAGAGTCCATTTATTCCTTCTTTTTAAATTAATCCTACTAATTGTCCTCTTCGGCGATCTTCATGATATACATCGCTGCTCGAAAACCGGCGGCAAATTTTTCGCTAGTGTTTTTTGCTTTCTTTATATTGCCCATATGTTTGATAATGTTGCTGATAAAATCTTGGATTTTTGCGTCTTGTAACCATTGCATTGCTTCATTAATTTCTTTCGGTATTTCCTTAATTTTGCCCTTAACGTTTTCACTATAAAGCGGAGTTTCAGTTCGTGTATTAACTCTTCTGCTCTCCGTTGTTAGCTTTGGGAAATCATCAGCGCTTACTTTGTAGTCTTTAGATTTAGGGAGAAAATTTTTTCTTTCTACCTTCTCCAACTTCTTTTTATATTCGATACATCCACGGTAACTGCTTACATGTTTTTCTTTACAGAATAGACAGGTGGGACCTTCTTCTTTTTTTAACTTGCATAGATTGCTACGGTGTTCTTCTCCACATTTGCAGCATCGTTCTTTATTAGTGCATAAATGTTGCGAGTGTCCCCACTCTTGACATCTGAAGCACTGTGTAGGTCTCTTTTTTGGATTATATTTTTCAATTTTTATATTAAAGCTGAACATGTTGTTAAGTTTATTAATTGCATAGCCGCTAGTATTTTTCTTGAGTTCCAGTAGCCAAATAGGTAGTTTTTCAAAATTATTTTTTGGGCTTCTTCTGAATTGTTTTACTTTCAGTATCGGAAATTTTCGTCTCTCTAGGTCCTCGTGGATCGCTTCTTCTGTTATATTGCACGGCAAATCTTTTAATATTACCTTTATGGGTTTTTCGTGTTGCATAAGATAAGTATGAAACGGATTGCCTCTTATTTGCAATAATTTAGTAGTTTTTCTGTAGTCGGATGATGTTTTTACATATACGAAAATCGCATTTGATTTCATTTGTGCATCGAATTCTTCCTCGCATGTTTTCCTCAAGTCTTTAACAATACTCATCCATTCGACCTTTTCCTGTTGGAATACAATAGGTGGTGGTTTTTCATCTGTGTTATGTTCTGCCTCATCATTCCTCTGATCAACTTCTAATTTTTCATATCGGTTTGTCTGAGCAATTTCCATCGGTTCACTGTTCTGTGGTGTTTTTGCAACCTTTCGTGGTGAGATCCATTTGCCTGTTTCTTGCTCTTCTCTCTGAGTTCTAATTCTTTCCCTTTCTCTTCTCCTTACCTCTGGATCTTCTTCTGTTTGTTTCGCCCTTTTTACAATATCCATCAATGTTTGTGCAGTTTTATCTGCTCCTCCTAGGCTTTCTAGGAATTCAGTTAATGCTTTCTCCTTGCTGGAATAATTCGGATTTGGTTCTTCAGTTTCAGATTCCGACATCTTTTGCTTTTTCCTACTTGATTTCTTAGGAGATTTTACAAAATCTGATTTCCTTAAGGGAAAGGTTTTTGATGATCTGAACGATATATCCAAGTCCGTTTCCGAGTCCGTCATATCAGTGGGTGCCCTGAAAAAGGACATTTTTTGGTACCGAAGGTACCAGAGCCTTGATTTTTAGTTTTAAGTAAAAAGATCTATAGATACTGAACTGTCCGCCTACTGGACTGGGACAGTTACCGCAAAAAACGAGATCGGTCTGTCTGATTTAAGAGTGTGTGATTTAAATTCGATGTTATTGTCAGTTAAAAATCTTACAACAGTCCGGTAATCTGTTTCGTTTGAGGTGTTGAGTTTGAGGAAGTCAATATTCTGTTTTGATTGGACTGTTGGTGCGTGACGTTTGAGTTGGTTTAGCAGAAAGTACCAATCAGCACGAGGCTTAATAAAAATTGGTGGGGGTGCCTGTACTTTTGGAATTGGAATGTCTGTCGGCTGCTGAGTAGACTGTTCTGTTGTATTTGTTTGGGTGACATTAAAAGAATTTGGAGTGGTTATGTTACTATTAGTTTCAGTAGAGATGGGTTTGGTTTGGGATTTTTTTGCAATTAAATGTTTAGGTGGTATTACAAACCCTTCATAATCTGTAGGGCGTGTGCGTTTTTTTGGGTCAGATTTAGGAGTTTCTATTGGGGTTTTTGGTTTTTCAGTAGGGGTGGTTTTAGGAGAATTTGGAGTGGTGTGTTCCGAAATAGGGGGTTTTGAAGATTTAGCCTGACACTCTTTAAAAAATTCATCTTCTGTGGCAGGAAGGGTAAAGAGGTTTACTCCTAGGTTTGTGCATAAGGTGTGAAGAGAAAATAAAATACGCTCACCCTCGTCGGTCATTTGCTTTATCATCTGGTCCTTGGCTGGGTTGTCTGAACGCTGCAGTCGCTGGATATCGAAAAGTAAATCAGTATGTCGATTTTTCAAGGCGTAGATTTGTATTGCGCTTTTCGACAATTCCATAGCTGAGGGAGAGGCAGGTGGAGGAGTAGTCGTGTCCATATCGGTGGTGATCCTTAATTGAGATGAGGCAGCGGTAGAATTACCAGCTGGCGGCGCCGTATTCGGGTTCACATTGCTTTGCAGGAGCTCTGAGCTCTTACGTCCTTCACTCTCTTCGTCCGTGACGAGAATCCCATGTGAACTGATGTTGAGCTTGCTTAAATGCTTAAATGCTAATTGTTTATGCTTATATTAGCCCAGTTGGGCTTTAATAAGCTATATTGATCTAATCCCCTAAGGACAATCAGAATGTCAACTATCAGCTAGTTCCCAGCCAGGAAATCGGAGCGGGTAAGGAAAAGAGGGCCCATCAGCCATAGTGACAAAGTACAATCATCAAAGTAACTTAACTCTTACCCCTGAGACAAGAGTAATAATCACGTGTATGGAGCTATGAAGATGCAAAAGAAATGAAAATACATGAAATGTGCATAGGATACAGTGTTGAACATGTAATAAACAAATGAAAGTGAAGTAATGTACGCATAAAAATGTGTTATTTACATATTTGAAAACGAGTGGGCTAAGTGACAAAATTGTGATCCCTCATTCTGTGAGCCGTAAAAGGCCTGATATTGTAGTCCTCAGGAATGCAGACATAGTTCAGTACAGCATTAAAGTTTCCTTTACTGCAATTCAAGCCTTTGTCAAAGAACTTGCTGTTAAGTTTTTGCAGATATTTGTCAATATATTCAACTTGTAAATCATGGTGCAGGAGTTTGTTACGGATGTAAAAATGCGCTCCTGTCATGGTGCGTAAGATTGTGTTTTGAGTCACCTGCAATTTGTTGATATCTGAGCTCGTAGCAGTCGCCCAGACAGGGGACGCATAACACATAATTGGTCTTAAAATGGAAATATAAATCTGTCTTTTCCTTCTCAGATCTAACTGCGAGCTGCGCCCTAGCAGTACTTGTAATTGTTGAGCAATTCCTCTGGTCTTGTTTGCAATGTAATTGACATGCGTACTCCACGTGAGTCTTCGATTCAAGTAAACACCTAAATACTTGGCCTTGTTTACCATCGGGACACGTTGGCCGAATAGGTAAAGTGGCTGAACTGAGACCAGTATTTTCTTCCTTCTAACAAGAAGTAGCTGTGATTTAGTCGCATTGATGGAAATCTTCCACCTGGAGCACCACTCCTCAATGTCCATAATTATATCCTGCATAACAGAAATTGCCCTGTTAGGCTGAATAGATCTGACCGCTACAGCGGTGTCATCCGCATAGCAGGCCAGCAATGTATTTCTGTTGAGTTTATCCCGCGGGAAATCAGCCGCATAGAAAAGATAGAGTACTGGGCCAAGACAGGACCCCTGGGGGACGCCTGCAGCGATAGTTTTGTATCCAGAATGACTTTGCTTGCAGCTAACTGTAAAGTAACGATTTGCAATATAAGATCTGGTGAGTAAGATCAGTTCTCTAGGCAAATTCATCATTATCAATTTATATATTAAGCCCTCATGCCAGACACGGTCAAATGCTTTGGCCACGTCCAGCATGAGCACTGCAGTACAACTCTTATGATGCAGAGCAGAGCCGATAAATTCCACAAACCTAATCAGTTGTTTAGATGTGCAAAGTTCGCTCCTAAATCCGTACTGATCTTCCGGAAGTACCTGTAAATAAGGCTGGAATTTCCTTAAAATTATTCGTTCAAAGATCTTGCCTATATTAGAGAGCAAGCTTATGGGCCTGTGATTTTCCGCCTTAGTGATGTCTTTTGCAGGCTTCGGTAGTAGGAAAACTTTTGCGTACTTCCAGCAGTCCGGGAAGTAGCATAACGTAATGCATATATTAAAAATGCTGGAAAGTCTTGTGATTCCACCGCGCGGGAGGTTCCTGATCATTAAATTTGTAACTCCATCAATACCTGGGGCTTTCTTGGGGTTCAATTTGGAGAAAATATCCGTAACTTCTCTTGGATTAGTTAAACCATCGGCATTTAGAGCCGTGGGAGCACCTAGCCATTCTTCTACTTTCATTCTGACTTGGGTCTCAAAGTGAATATTACGAGGTGTCTGATTGGGAGAAAACTGCTTTTCAAGATGTGAAGCAAAAATCTGACATTTGTCAGTATCTGAATAAGCAGTGACGCCGTTGTCAATAATTGGCCTATCACACTGATGCGTCCTCTTTAACATTTTTGTAAACTGCCAGAAGGCATCACTGTCTAAGTTTAACTCCTCCATTTTAACATTCCAAGCCTCACACTTTAATTTATGCATTTCAAGCTTAATATGCTTACTGATCCTATTTAACTCCGTTTTAATAATTGGGTCCCAGGTGATATTATACCTCCTTCGCAGCCTGTTTCTTTCGGCTATGAGAGATTTGACGTACCTTGGAATCTTAGCGATTTTACAAGACCTTTGAGTAACCTTGGTGGCCTCATAGTAAGAGTCATTAAGACATGTAGTAAACTTATCAATCTCCTTGTCAATATCAGAAGGGCTTTTCATAGCACCTAATTTAGGGAGCCTCACTTTCACAACATTGTGGTACATACTCCAGTCGGTATGGGTCTTAACATTCGTATAATTAATACTGATGACCCCTAGTGTAGCAATCACAGGAGTATGATCAGAGCTTAAGTCGTCTCGAACCTCCAGCACCATATTAATTCCTGTATTAGTCAAGATGATATCTAGAATATCAGGAGTGTACCTGATGTTGCTGGGCCTGAACGTCGGTACGTCAGGCGCAAATATACCAACTGGGTGGTTACTGATATACTCTCTCAGTACTTTACCATTGTGATTGGTGCTACGGCAGCCCCAATCTTTATGCTTACTATTGAGGTCGCCACCAACAATCATTATTGAAGAATCCGGAATAATATTTTGTAACATTTCCTCAGTTAGCCTATTAGTAGGGGGGTTGTAGATTGCCGCAAATAAGGTATCTCCAATCTTAGGCAAGCTAATAGAGGCAATCACAATTTCATAGCCCTTGTCTCTTTCAGTCGAAATTAAACAAGATGAATATTTACAATGAACGTAGATGAGTGCTCCACCTCCTCTGTGATGTAACCTATCACATCGGTACGTTCTATAATTTTTGATGCTAACTCTGTCTCCTGGGGTGATGTGCGTCTCGGAGATCAGGCAAATATCAATGTCGTTCTCATACATAAAGTCCTCCAACTCATCTTTCTTTCCTCTTATGTTGTTAGCATTCCACACTAACATCTTGATTGGCCTAAAATTATTATCTTTCCTATCCATGATTGGGTTCATTATTGACCGCGTTGAAACTACTAGCATTGGCGCTAGGAGCTAAATTTACTTGTAGAATGCCGGAAGCCTTAATAGCCTCAACAAGGTTTTTAAGCCCTTCAAAAATACTTCTAGCTTCATCTAGAGTATTCATTGTTTGCCCGCCAACAGCGGCGGCATAAGATTTATTGATAATTACTCTATCACTGAAATTCTTCAAAGGCGGATTTTGAGTATTTATTTTGGGAAAATTCGGGCAACCCCTGTAGTTGCTTGTATGATCTAATTGGCAATTTATACACTTAGGTTTATCTTCTCTTGGCTTGGGGCAGTCTTTTGAATAATGATCGCCAGCGCATTTCATGCATTTCGGGTCATGCATACATCCTGCCTGGGCATGATGAAATGCTTGACACCGAAAGCATTGTACCGGCCCTTTCCTTCCTTTGTAAGCTTCTACTTTAACATTCAGCAAACATAATTTAGTTATATTATGTATCCCTCTCGCTTTTTCATTCCTCTTCAAAATAACTAGAAACAGGGGCAGATTAAATTTTTCTCCATTTCTGCGTCTTACTAATTGCGAGACTCGTTCAACTGGGAAACCTCTATCTATCAGTTCATCAGATATCTCTGAGGTTGGCGTGTCGATCGGTAAGCTGCGCATAACAACTTTCACCTTCTTGTTTTCGGGTAAAATAAATGAGTGATATTTCACTCCTTTGGCATTAAGTAATGCAGTTAAACTCTTATGAGTTTCTATACTGTCAACTTTTAGCTCATAGTTGTCTTGAGCTTTCATTATACCTGATTTTAGCTTAATTCCTGCATCTTTAAACATTTCCTTATATTTTGACCAGGAGTATTTACCATCCTGTATAATAATCGGGGGAGCTTTATTGCTCACTTTATTTGGATGTATGAATATATCCACATCCTGCTCATTATTTTCGGCAGAATTGGTACCAGTTTCATGATCATGAGCATCACCTATTAGCCCAGCCGGGCACGTGACCTCATCTGCAGCACCGATAGGCCGCACCATGTTTTCCGTCTGAGACGTACTCGCAGCCGGCTTTTCGGGGATCTCACTAGATGGCGCCACATTAGCGTGGGCTTTATCCATATTATCCACGTCTGGGGCTGTATCCATATTATCATAAGTTATTTCCGTGGTCGGCTCAGCTGTCGAAACTTCTGACAAAACAGAGGAATCCGTCAGAGTAGACTTTCGAGAGGATTTTCTTAGTCTTCTAGTAAAATCTCCTTTAGGACCTGAGTCCGTGTCGGAGCTGTCTTCATTCAGTGCTTTATGTTTTTTCGACTGCTCTTCATCTGAGCGCGCAGGGCTGCTGGCTCTTCTGACATTAGTTTTGTTGATTCCAGTTATTGAAGAATCACTGTCATTAACCTTAGGAGCAGGGATGTTTGGTTTGGGAAGAGAAGTAGAAGAACGATCAGCGTTCAGTTCTCTGTCAATGAAAAGTTTGAGGCGTCGAAGGAATTTAAGGTCTCGTGCGTCCTTAGATGAGAGAGATCCATCAGCTTCTTTGATGCATTCTAAGTTGGTAATCTCAGAGGCAATAAAATCAATCATTCGATCCATGGTGGAGCGGATGGCAGAAAATGAAGCAGCGGAGAAAGCAACCAGAGTCTATTGCAATGCCGACCTACTGTTACAGCGGCATGCACTCTGATCAGGTATAATAAAAGAAGAGTTCTAATATCACAAAATCAGGAGCGAGCAGATGCACGTCTTACATGTACGATGGTTGATGTTGAGAGGGCGTGTCTTGCCCTTTTAGATGGAGGGTAGATGCCGAACTCTCGGCCAATCACGGCTTTTGGTCTCTTCTGTGAGCTGCGAATAGTAGGATCGTAGGCTGGCATCTGCTGAAGTGCTCGGTTATCAATCTGTTCAATTTTGAGGAATAAATTTTGACTATGTTTTTTGATAAGGTAATCAACAGGTTTAATGTTAAGGTCCGAATGAATCACATCTGTACGGACGTACCAAGCTGCGTTTAGGGCCATACGTAAGGTTTTACTTTGAAAAGATTGAAGTTTTTTCACATGAGTTTTTCCAGCAGTACCCCAGATTGTACATGCATACATAAAGACAGGTCTTATTATGGAAGTATAGAGAAGGATTTTGTTTTTAATTGACAGATTGCTCTTTCGAGCTAAAAATGGGTAAAGTTGGGCTTTGGCACCTTTTGCTTTGTTGAGAACATTTTCAATGTGAAGGCGCCAGGTTAATTTTGAATCAAGTACAACTCCTAGGTACTTGTAAGAGTTTGACCAGGGAACATAGTCGTCAAAGTATTTAATATTAATGGAAGGGTACGGGAGGGGACTACGTTTGAATATCATAGCAGCACATTTAGCAACATTAATTTTTATTTTCCAAGTGATGAGCCAGTGCTCAAGGCTAGAGAGATAACTCTGAATGTTTTGGACTAAGTTTTCCAGGCGTTTGTGTTGAGCTAGGATGGCCGTATCATCTGCATAAAGTGCAAGAGTGATACTTGGTGATTTTGGTATGTCATTTATGAAAATGTTGAACAAAATTGGGCCTAAAAGTGACCCTTGGGGGACGCCGCTTTGTATAGGACGGGGTGTCGAAATGATAGAATTAACTCGTACAGAAAAAGATCTATTAGTGAGGTACGAATTAATTATATGAATTAAATGGGCCGAAACGTCAAGTCGTATGAGCTTGATAATAATTCCTATATGCCAAGTCCTATCAAATGCTTTGGCTATGTCAAGAAATAAAGCGCCAGTAAGCATTTTGTTACGAAACCCTTCGTGAATGAACTCCACTGTACTCAGCAGCTGGTGCGTGGTGCAGTGTTTTGCTTGAAATCCAAATTGTTCATCAATCAGAACGTTGTGATTTCGGAGAAAATCATTCAGGCGTTTAAGTAACACAAACTCGTATATCTTAGATAACGAGGATAGGAGGCTGATAGGTCTATAATTTTGAGGGTTAGAAAGGCTTTGGCCTGGTTTTGGAATAGGCACAATAAGTGCTTGTTTCCAGCTTTGAGGAAAATAGCAATGCTGTATCATAAAATTTATAAGCATTACTAAGAAAAATAGATAATGGGTGGGTAAATTTTTAATCATACGATTAGAAATAGAGTCCATACCAGGGGCTTTTTTGGGTTTGAGCTTGGTAATGTATTCACTTACCTCGCTCATGGATGTATATTGTATTTCTCTCGCAAAAGGCGAGGAGAGGAAACGTTCAACATCTTGTGGGAAAGAACTTGCGCTGTTCGCAAAAATTCCTTCATTATGTGGTGTAAATTGAGTTTGAAGAGAATCCCCAATTAATTCGGATTTCTCAGCGTCTGTGTGAGCCACCACTGCGTCCGTAGCTAAGGACGGAATGTTAGATTTGTGTTTGCGTAGGCGGGCTGATGCGCGCCAAAGACTGTTATCATTGGTCGTTAGGAACTGAATGTAATTCGTGTATTGTGATTGGAAGAAATGGTCACATGATGCCTTGATCTCACTTTGGAGAGCACGGAGTTGAATTTTTAAACCAGGATTTCTATTTCTTTGCCAAAGTCTCCGTACTTTATTCTTTTCTTTAATTTTGAGTTTAATTTCTTGAGGTAATTTACGAAAATTGGGACTGAGGGTGGGTTTTGATACTTCCTTATAAATATCTGTTAAAATGGTCGTTAAGTGATCAACTGCCGAGTCTATATCATGGCTGGATTTAATTTCAAGGGAGGGCAAACTTTTACTTTTAAGTTTGAAACTAAAATTGTCCCAGTTTGTAGAGACAAGTGCCGGAGAATTTTGATTAAAGATAGTACAGTTAAGGTCTATGATTACGGGGTTGTGATCTGAGGATAAACAGTTTTCCACAGTCACGTGATATCCAAAAGGGATGTTTCGAAAGAGTGCCAAATCGATGAATGAAGGGGCACGCCGTGAACCATATCTAGTAGGGGAATCCTTCGCAATAATTTTAATTTGGGCGCACTGAGCCCATTTTAGAAGGCCACGACCAGCAGGGTTTGATCTATGGCAACGCCAATGCTGGTGGTGACAATTTAAATCACCAGCTATGATTAGATTGTTGGAAAAGGTGAGCAATTTGTTAAAATCAACCACAGGTAAATTTCCACCTGGTGGAAGATAGGCAGAGATCATTACAAGGGAGGGCGAATTTTGAATGAAAATTTCGATGATTGTTGCCTCGAGTTTACTCATACTCGGAGTGTCAATTCTTTTGTGTGGTATTGAACTTTTAATATAGACACAAGTGCCACCATGATAAACATCACGAGTATTAGAAGCTTGTCTGTCATTTTTATATAATGCATAATTTGCAAGCTTGGGAGCTCTCCCTGGTTGGAGTTTGGTCTCTTGGACAAAAATAATGTCAAAATCTTTCTCTTCCACATAGTCTCGAAACTCATGGAATTTGGATAGAATGCCATTTGCATTCCAGGTGCATAGTTTTAAGTTTTTCAATCCTTTCAAAGTATTGAATTTTACTGACTGGGGTTATCAGAGAATTGGAGAGTAATATAACTCTCAAAGATGTAGTAAGCTGCGTCAGCACCAGATGGAGCCACTCTGAGCTGCGGTAAGGCGTTTTTGAATGCCAAAAGAAGTCTGCTCTGGTCAATACCAGGCTGGTTTGAAATTTGAATGATTGCCAAAAGGATTTCGGTGCAATTTAGCGTCGAATTAGCTCCTAAGGGGACCGATAAATTTGGAATAATTTGGGGTGCAGCTTGTTGCATACCTGTAAGTGCTGCGGAGAAAGAAACTCCAGGGCGAATATTATTTGCACTGGGTGTAGGTGCAGCCGACAGTGTTGGGAATTGGGTGTTGTTTTGGAGATTAATTTTGTCTGCGTTGGTTTTTTCAGCGGTCAGGCTGGGTTTGGTGCTCGGTTTCGAATTTGATCTGTTTTTGGAGCCTGGAAATCTTGGGCAGGAACGCCAGTTAGCCGCATGGTTTCCGGAGCAGTTTGCAGATTTATTAGGTGCTTCAAAAGGTTTCGGGCAGTCTTTTGCTTGGTGTGGGCCTGCACATTTCACACATCTTCTAGGGAGCGTGCACACTTCTGATGAGTGAAAGAACCCTTGACAGCGCCAGCACTGTGAAGGGCCTTTCTGACCTTTAAAATGCTCCATGGCAACTTCAGTTCCAAGTAGCTCTGTGATATTGTAAATTTCTTCTGCTTTAAGGCTATTGTAGATCTGGAGGTAGAATAAGGGCATCGGCATTTTTGTCTTCCATCTTTTGAGTTGTGATATCTTATGAATTTTGAAACCGAGTACTTCCACCGCAGTCTGCACAACACTGAGTGGTGTGTTCGAGGGTAATCCCCTAATGACTATTTTGAGTGGTCTGTCTGATTTAAGAGTGTGTGATTTAAATTCGATGTTATTGTCAATTAAAAATCTTACAACAGTCCGATAATCTGTTTCGTTTGAGGTGTGAAGTTTGAGGAAGTCAATATTCTGCTTTGATTGGACTGTTGGTGCATGACGCTTGAGTTGGTTTTGCAGAAAGTACCAATCAGCACGAGGCTTAATAAGAATTGGTGGGGGTGCCTGTACTTTTGGAATTGGAATGTCTGTCGGCTGCTGAGTAGACTGTTCTGTTGTATTTGTTTGGATGACATTAAAAGAATTTGGAGTGGTTATGTTACTATTAGTTTCAGTAGAGATAGGTTTGATTTGGGATTTTTTTGCAATTAAATGTTTAGGTGGTATTACAAACCCTTCAGCATCTGTAGGGCGTGTGCGTTTTTTTGGGTCAGATTTAGGAGTTTCTATTGGGGTTTTTGGTTTTTCAGTAGGGGTGGTTTTAGGAGAATTTGGAGTGGTGTGTTCCGAAATAGGGGGTTTTGAAGATTTGGCCTGACACTCTTTAAAAAATTCATCTTCTGTGGCAGGAAGGGTAAAGAGGTTTACTCCTAGGTTTGTGCATAAGGTGTGAAGAGAAAATAAAATACGCTCACCCTCGTCGGTCATTTGCTTTATCATCTGGTCCTTGGCTGGGTTGTCTGAACGCTGCAGTCGCTGGATATCGAAAAGTAAATCAGTATGTCGATTTTTCAAGGCGTAGATTTGTATTGCGCTTTTCGACAATTCCATAGCTGAGGGAGAGGCAGGGGGAGAAGTAGTCGTGTCCATATCGGTGGTGATCCTTAATTGAGATGAGGCAGCGGTAGAATTACCATCTGGCGGCGCCGTATTTGGGTTCCCATTGCTTTGCAGGAGCTCTGAGCTCTTACGTCCTTCACTCTCTTCGTCCATGTCGAGAATCCAATCATTTTCTCCGCATAGAAATGCAGTCCGAGGAAGACTATCGTTCGGTAGCCCAAATCTTAAACAATCAGGGCGCCGAATATAAGTCGTTTAACCTTAAGCAGGATCGGCCCGTAAAGGCAATATTACGCGGCTTACCCAACTCAGCAAAAGCAGATAAAATCAAAGCTGAATTGCAACTCCTGGGTTATTCTGTCATATCTGTAACCCAACTCCGTAGGCACAGGTCCCGCTATCCAATGCCATTATTTTTAGTACAGCTAAATCCTGCATTAAATGTCTATGACATTTTTGAAGAAACCACAATGTTCGGCATTGAGATCAAGTTCGAGAAGCATATTGGGAAGAAGGGGCCGAGCCAGTGTTGGCGCTGCCAAGGCTTCTTCCATAGTTCCGCAGTGTGCACACTGCCAAACCGGTGTCTGAGGTGCGCCGGCCCGCATTACGCGTACCAATGCACCAAAGACCCGGAGGAAGCCAACACCTGCGCGAACTGCCTTGGGCGGCACGCAGCCAACTGGTTTCACTGTCCCCGAAACCCAGCCAACAAAAACAAAAACCCCCCTATTAGATCGGATAGCGGGATTTCAAAATTTGTACCGGCTCCGGCTAAAGCTCCGATTAGCAGCACGGATCCCTCATTTAGTGATGTCGTTTCCGGACGGAAAAATCCCGGACTACCATCATCTACTAAGGACCAGAACAAAGCACCTGTGACGAAGCAAGCTCCCAAGCAAGCGCCCAAGCAAGCGCCGAAGCAGAGTCCTCTCCAGCCAACTCAACCGGCCCAGGCTCCAGCCCCGACCGTAGATGATGGAAGTTGCACAGATACCCTCCGGAGCGTTTTCCAAATCGCCTCGGAATTCGGTATTGAACACAAGATCCTCCTCGAGGCTGTTAGAAATGCTCTCCCTAGGCTCCGAAATGTCTCCACGGGGCCTGAGAGAGAATTTTATATTTATGAGGCATACTGTGGCCTCTTAAACTAAAGGCCTCAAGTTCAACTGTGCAACTAGTGAAGATTCTCTCCTGATCTCCTACTGGAACGCTAACGGAATCAAGAAGAAGATTCACGAAGTCCGGGATTTTATTAATGAGCATCACATGGACCTCTTCCTCGTTCAGGAGACACGTTGAGGGACTTAGCGCGAACATCGCGAATTATTTCTGCTACCGAAATGACAGAGAGGTATGCATCAGTGACACTGTTCGTGCTAGTGGCGGTACTAGCATTTATGTAAAACGCTCCCTAAAGCATTCTAGGATACCCACGCCACCACTGGAGGCCTTAGAAGCGACTATAGTACAAATTCATATTCCAAATTGTCCCCCAATAGCAGTAGCGTCCTGCTATATGCCTCCGAGACAGGGACCTGCATTTATCTCTGATCTCAGAAAATTAAGTGGTGTAGCAAATAACCTGATTATCGCAGGAGATTTAAATGCCCGTCATAGAAGTTGGGATTGTGTCACTGCCAACAACTATGGCGATAAACTCAAAATTTGGGCTCAGGACGCCCGTATCCAAATTATTGCGCCAAACACACCTACCCATTACCAGTTTCCTGGGGGGTTAGGTGCTCCTTCCATTATTGATCTGGCCTTATTTAAAAATATCCCAGTAGATTATTCGATCGAAGTGATTCCGGAATTGTGCTCTGACCATTATCCGGTTCACCTCACCCTTAAAACATCTAAAATTAACCAAAATTTACGGGCGCAAGTCTCCACAAATTGGGACAACTTTCGGTATGTCTTGGAAAATGGTATTCTCCCCCCTATCAAAATTCACGATAATCAGGAGGTTGATTTTGCCATTGACAGGCTCAACCAAACCCTAGGAAGCGCATTTACAGCCGCTTCCAAACCCAAATTCAGGCAAAATTATTATAAATTACCTGATCACATTAAAGATAAAATCAAAATTAAAAACCGCCTTCGCAGAGATTGGCAAAATACACGTTTGGAAAACTTTCGAGTGCAACTGCGAAGGATCCAGAATTAGATCAAGTCTGACATTAAGAAATACACAGACGAAAAATACGCAAACTATCTTAAGTCCTTAAAGACTTCTGACAATAGCCTCTGGGTTGCTAGCGCACGGCTTCGCAAACCAAAACACGACATTCCCTCCTAATGGGCACGGTCAACGACCGGATGGCACTAACAGACACCGAAAAGGCTGAACGCATAGCAGACAGCCTTCAAACACAATTTTCACCTAACACTGGACTCATGTTCGATTCCTGTGCAGAGCACACGCATGAAGTCCAACACCAAGTTGAAGAATTTCTCTCCTCAGATACAAATTCAGAGGATCCCATCACCACAACAATGACTGAGATTTCTGCTTTTATCAAAAATCTCACCCCCGCAAAAGCACCTGGCCTGGATAGGATTTCTAATCGCATGATTAAAAATTTACCAGTTAAATTCATATTTTACCTAGCAGTTTTGATAAATTCAATGCTAAGGCTAAAATATTATCCCCATAGCTGGAAGAATGCATTAGTCATTCCTATTCTAAAACCTGGAATGGACCCAAAGGTCCCTCAAAATTATAGGCCGATCAGCCTTCTGTCTTCACTTAGTAAAATTTACGAAGCTATACTGCTTAGATACCTGAATGATTTCTGCCGAAACCGAAATATTATTATTCCTCAGCAATTCGGCTTTCGTGCGAAACACTCAACTCAGGCCCAGCTACTGAGGGTAGTTGAAATCATTCATACAGGATCTCGCAGTGGAAAGCCTACAGCTATTGTTTATTTAGATGTAGCAAAGGCTTTCGACAGATGTTGGCATATCGGAATTTTATTCAAGCTCATGCGACTTGAAATTTCGGCTAATTTTGTGCACATAATGCACTCTTACCTCACTAATCGTACCTTTTCTGTCAAAGTAAAATATTCTGTCTCTTCTCCTCGCCCTATCTTGGCTGGGGTGCCTCAGGGAGGAATTCTTAGCGCCACGCTCTTCAACTTGTATGTAAATGACATACCACAAACACCAAGTGTCGATCTAGCACTCTATGCAGACGACACAGCCATCATTTCACAGCACTCAACATTACATGCCACTCTCAATCACCTACAGCTGTATTTAACAGACTTGGAGTCCTGGCTCATTACCTGGAAAATCAAAATTAATGTCGCAAAAAGTGCCGCCACAGTTTTCTTTTCCAGAAAGAGGAATGTCCATAGTCAACTCCCTCCACTCAGATTATTTGAAGAAAATGTACCCTGGGTGGAATCCTATAAATACCTGGGAGTTTATCTAGATGCGAAGCTGCTCTGGAATACCCACATCAATTACGCCATCTCAAAAGCAAGAACTACAAGAACCCAACTGATGTCTCTCCTCAAAAGAACCAGCAACCTCTCCCTCAACAATAAGATCCTTTTATACAAGAGTACCATCCTACCGATCCTGACGTACGCAGCTGTCGTCTGGTCAACTGCTGCCAATAGCCACCTGAAGAAAATTCAAGTATTCCAGAGCGTCACGCTTCGTATTCTGACAAATGCTCATTATTTCGTCCGTAATGAAGTGCTTCATAACGACCTCAAAATTCTTCCCCTTGACGCCTTTTTCAGGCAAAATTCGGCCAAATTCTTTAATCGATTAACACAGATCGAAAACCCAGTCTTGCATTCACTTCCTGCTTATGATCCAGCTGAGCCCAGCTCAGCTAAGCGACCTAGGAGCGTTCTTGATAGAACTTATAACATCTTTCCTAGGAAGCCGAAGCGGAGGTGTCTGCTTGACTAGGAATTCTTTCTAAAAATTTTCTAAATTAACAAGCACTTCACGGGCCTAACCCGACGACCCTTAATTATTTCTTTACTTCCACATGCCCGCCGGACCTAATTCGGCCTCGTTTCTCGGTTTTATATCCGTGCTGCTATAGGTAACCTGCCCCTCCACTTGCCAAGACCTCATCTTTTCATAAAACACGGCCCAGACAACTATAAATCAGATTTGCAATAGTTTTAACGTTTCTAACTTAATTGCTAAGACCAAAACTGATGACAACCCTGGCTTCCCGCCTCTCCCAAAGATCAACGCTCGACGTGCTGAGAGTCCCGCCAGGTCGGATGAGGACTTTACAAAATACAAGGCTTTAGATGTCAGCTCTGACTCCGATGGAGAACCCAAAGGAGACATTAGCAGGGTGTCTCTCGTAGAGTGCGGACGCATGACAATGAGCTCCCCACAAGCCACCTGCAGCGACGCGACGCCGGAAATCATGGCCGGCAACCCCTCCGAAGCAAGCGCCGAGATGGCATTCGCAGGGTAGCCACCATGAGTGACGGACGCACGTTCGAGAGCTCCTCACCTAGCAACAACGCGAACGAGAAGCCGGAGGAAATGGCCGGCACTTCACGAACTCCAACCGCTGATCCTATGGATACGACAGCAGCATCTGAATCAACACTCCCTGTCTCTTCGGACAACAATGGAATTGATGTCAATCCTGAGAACCTTCTAATTCATATTAAGCAACTATATCTGCTAAAGACCAGGTTCACAGAACTAGAACAGCATCTATCGAGAGCCAGAAGATCGACGCCATGTGCTTCATTTGACCTCAAGTGCATCAAGCAAGAGTCGCAGGTAACTCTCTCTTCCTTAACCTCTCTTGCTAAGCGCCTAAACTCGCCTCTATTCAGCATCCCTCCTACAGAGGAGGAATGCATCCAAAAGCTGGTAAATGTCACTAAAACTACTAGTAATAATTCTAAAACTGACGTTAAAGTTAGCGACCAGGACAAAAATGTCGGGAAAAACTCCCCAGTCAAAAAATACCTCCTAAAACCGGCAAAATTACAAGCCGACAAAATCATTGCTAGCAATAGCCAGAAATTAGAAAAATTAAGCATCAGTAAACGAGAAATTACTCCTACCTCGCCCAAAAACAAAAAAATCAGGAAAGTGGACAAAGATGGCTTTCAACAGCCACCCCGCCATCTCATCGCACGCAATGCCGATAACAATAGCCTGCCTCCATTTTGGAGCGAAAACTCTGACGATCTCCCCCCCCCACCCAACCCACAGAGCAAAGCTCGTTGCCTAGGCAACCAGTCACTCAGATCAACGAGGAGAGCGCTGAAACCGGTACTCCCCCCCCAAGCAATAGCTCGTCCGAAGGGTCGAAAAAGAGAATTCCCTATTTTTTCGTCGACCCTAAAGACTTTGAATTCCTCACTTCACTTGTGCAGTCGGAAGTTCCAACAGCCATATGCCGCATGAAAGGCAAATATCTCCGAATAGAGATGCAAAACGAGAATGATTACCGCTCGGTCGCCCAAATTTTAAATAACCAGGGGGCCGAGTATAAATCATTCAACCTCAAGCAAGATCGCCCTGTAAAGGCCATGTTAAGGGGACTGCCAAGTAATGCAAAGCCCGAAAAAATCAAAGCAGAACTTCAGCTTCTTGGCTATTCGGTGATAAGTGTCACGCAACTGCGTCGGCATAAATCCCGCTATCCAATGCCCTTGTTCTTAATTCAATTGAACCCCTCGTTGAATGTTTACGACATCTTCGAGGAGACTCTCATGTTCGGAGTCGAAATAAAAGTGGAAAAACACCATGGAAAAAAGGGACCCAGTCAGTGTTGGCGCTGCCAAGGATACTTCCACAGTTCAGCAGTGTGCACGCTCCCCATCAAATGCCTGCGGTGCGCTGGCCCGCATTTTGCGTACCAGTGTACCAAAGACCCTGAGGAACCAAACACATGTGCGAACTGCCTTGGTCAGCATGCGGCCAACTGGTTCCACTGTCCCAGGACTCCCATGAACAAGGGCAAAAACCCCAATATTCGTAAGGATAGCGGGAAATCAAAATTTATATCGGCGCCAGCTAAACCTCTCCTTAGTGGTACAGATCCCCTATTTAGTGAAATCGCTTCCGGACGAAAAAATCCCGGACTTAATATGACTTCGGAGCAGAAGCAAGGTCAGAAGCAAGCCCTCAAGCAAGCCCCGGCACTGCATCCTGCACCACAGCCAGCACCACCGGCCCAGGCTTTAGCCCCAAACCCAGAGGATTACAGCTGCACTGATACCCTCCGTTGTGTATTCCAGATCACTTCAGAGTTCGGAATTGAACATAAAACACTACTGAAAGCCTTCAAAAATGCCCTGCCTCAGCTACGGACAGTCTCCACCGGACCTGAGAGAGCATTTTTCATTTATGAAGCCTACGTTGGACTCCTCAACTAAAGCATCAAGTTCAACAGCTCCAACAGAAAAGAAAACCTCCTGATCTCGTTCTGGAATGCCAACGGAATAAAAAACAAGATCCACGAAGTCCGGGATTTTATTAATGAGCACCACATGGACCTCTTCCTCGTTCAGGAGACACATCTGGTTGAGGGACTTAGCGCGAACATCGCGAATTATTTCTGCTACCGAAATGATAGAGAGGGGTATGCATCAGTGACACTGTTCGTGCTAGTGGCGGTACTAGCATCTATGTAAAACGCTCATTGAAGCATTCTAGAATACCCACGCCACCACTGGAGGCCCTAGAAGCGACAATTATCCAAATTCATATTCAAAATTCCCCCCCAATAGCAGTAGCGTCCTGCTACATGCCTCCGAGACAGGGACCGGCATTTCTCTCTGATCTCAGAAAACTAAGTGGTGTTGCAAATAACCTGATTATCGCAGGAGATTTAAATGCCCGTCATAAAAGTTGGGATTGTGTCACTGCCAACAATTATGGCGATAAACTCAAAATTTGGGCTCAGGACGCCCGAATCCAAATTATAGCGCCGAACTCACCTACCCATTACCAGTTTCCTGGGGGGTTAGGTGCTCCTTCCATTATTGATTTGGCCTTATTTAAAAATATCCCATTAGATTATTCGATCAAAGTGATTCCGGAATTGTCCTCTGACCATTACCCGGTTCACCTCACCCTTAAAACAACCAAAATCAATCAAAATTTACCGGCGCAAGTCTCGACTAACTGGGACAACTTTCGGTATGTTTTGGAAAATGGTATTCTCCCCCCTATCAGAATTAACGATAATCAGGAGGTTGATTTAGCCCTTGACAGGCTCAACCAAACCCTGGGAAGTGCGTTCACAGCTGCTTCCAAACACAAATTCATACCTAATCACTATAAATTACCTGACTTCATCAAGAATAAAATCAAAATTAAAAACCGTCTTCGCAGAGATTGGCAAAACACCCGTTTAGAATCCATTCGAGTGCAACTGCGAAGAATCCAGAATGAGATCAAGTCTGACATTAAAAAATCTGCAGACGAAAAATATTCAAATTACCTTAAGTCCTTAAAGACTTCTGACAATAGCCTCTGGGTTGCCAGCGCACGGCTTCGCAAACCCAAACATGACATTCCCCCCCTAATGGGCACGGTCAATGACCGGATGGCATTAACAGACACTGAGAAGGCCGAACGCATTGCGGACAGTCTTCAAACACAATTCTCATTAAACACTGGACCCATGTTCGATACCTGTGCACCACACACGCATGAAGTCCAACACCAAGTTGAAGAATTTCTCTCCTCAGATACACACTCTGAGGAACCCATCACCACAACCATGACTGAGATTTCTGCAATTGTCAAAAATCTCACCCCTGCAAAAGCCCCCGGCCTTGATAGGATTTCTAATCGCATGATTAAAAATTTGCCTATTAAATTCATATTTGCTGTATAATAGGAGCAACTTATATATTCATATATAAGTTGCTCCTATTGTACTCTCGCCACGGGCGGTAGGAGAACTTTTTCTACTCTTGAATCTTTTCCCCCCTTCTTTTCGTTTCACCATCCCTTGCTCCGAGCTTTAGTCGTAAGACTCTCTCCCCCCCCCCAGCCCATCCCCAAGGCATTAGCAACTACTGCGGTTTTCCGTATTACCCAATATACCTTTCCCAAGCCCTGGAAAATTATGTTTCCCGGCTGATTGTCTTCCAATCTTTCCGATTCCATTAATGCAGCGCATTCAGGAATTCGCCTTTATTCATCACCTCTCTCTCTTTCAACCTAGTAAAACAGGTTGAAAGCAGAAAGAATTTATCGTCCATAGTGTGGACTCCTTCTTCACTTCCTTCCCTGTAAACCCTTAATGGTCTCCTTCATTACCCTTCAGCCAGTGCTTTGTCTTAATCACCTCAGTTTTCCTTAACGAAGTTGTGGAGGTAATTGCATTAAGTTGCAAAGGTACTCCGGAAAATATCGCCTTGGGCCTTGGGCCTACGCTAAATGCCACTGCCACCCCCATGCCATTGCCTCCATCCCACGCCAGTCCTCTCACATGCCAATGTATGCCATCATTAATTGCTTATTCTTCACTACGATGTCCAGATTCATCGAATTGCGTCAGGCACGCACCTTCCGCATATTAAGCGGATGACGAAAACTTCACAGGATTCCCTAAATAAGGGTACGATAAACATATACTAGTAAAGGCCCTTCTTAGGGCCGTATACTAGTCACTAGGCCTATGATACGGATACGGATACGGAGTTGAATTTTTAAGCCAGGATTTCTATTTCTTTGCCAAAGTCTCCGTACTTTATTCTTTTCTTTAATTTTGAGTTTAATTTCTTGAGGTATTTTACGAAAATTGGGTCTGAGGGTGGGTTTTGATACTTCTTTATAAGTATCAGTTAGGGTGTTCGTTAATTGATCTACTGCTTTGTCAATATCATGGCTGGATTTAATTTCGAGGGAGGGTATGCTTTTAGAATTTAATTTAAAGCGAAAATTGTCCCAATTTGTAGAGACGAGTGCCGGAAAATTTTGAGTAAAAATAGTACAGCTAAGGTCGATGCTTACGGGGTTGTGATCTGATGATAAACAATTTTCAACAGTCACTTGATATCCAAAAGGGATGTTTCTAAAGAGTGCCAAATCTATAAAAGAGGGGGCACCCCGTGAACCATATCTAGTGGGGGAATCCGGCGCAATGATTTTAATTTGGGCGCACTGAGCCCATTTTAGGAGGCCACGACCAGCAGGGTTTGATCTATGGCAACGCCAATGCTGGTGGTGACAATTTAAATCACCAGCTATGATAAGATTATTTGAAAAATTGAGCAGTTTATTAAAATCGACCACAGGAAAATTTCCACCTGGTGGAAGATAGGCAGAGATCATGACTAGGGATGGCGAATTTTGAATAAAAATTTCGATAATTGTTGCTTCAAGTTTGCTCATATTTGGAGTGTCAATTCTGCGATGCGGGATGGAATTTTTTATGTAAATACAAGTGCCACCATGATAAACATCACGTGTATTCGAAGCTTGCCTGTCATTTTTATAAAGTGCATAATTTACAAGCTTGGGAGCTCTCCCTGGCTGGAGTTTGGTCTCTTGGACAAAAATGATATCAAAATCCTTCTCTTCTACATAGTCTCTAAACTCATGAAATTTGGAAAGAATGCCATTTGCATTCCAGGTGCATAGTTTAAGATTTTTCAACCCTTTCAAAGTATTGAATTTTAATGGATGTGGGAATCAGAGAATTGGAGAGTGACATAGCTCTCAAAGGTGTAGTAGGCCGCGTCAGCACCAGATGGAGCCACTCTGAGCTGCGGTAAGGCGTTTTTGAATGCCAAAAGTAATTTGCTCTGGTCAATACCAGGCTGGTTAGAAATTTGGATTATAGCCAAAAGGATTTCGGTGCAATTTAGATTCGAATTTACTCCAGTGGGGACCGATAAATTTGGAATAAGTGGGGGTGCAGTCTGTTGCATACCCGTAAGGGCAGCAGAGTTGGATACTCCAGGACGAGTATTATTTTCACTGGGAGTGTGTGCAGCCGGCAGTGTTGGAAATGAATTGTGTTGTATATTAAATTTGTTCGTGTTGCCAACGGTCTGACTGGGTTTTGTACTTGGCTTTGGTGGTTGACGAGTTTTGGATCCAGGGAATCTTGGACAGGATGTCCAGTTTGCTGCGTGGCTCCCGGAACAGTTGGCACATTTGTTGGGTTCTTCGAAAGGCTTGGTGCATTCTTTCGCCTGATGCGGACCAGCGCATCTAACACATCGTTGGGGTAACGTGCAGACCTCCGAAGAATGAAAGAATCCCTGGCAACGCCAGCATTGGGAGGGACCTTTCTGCCCTTTGAAGTGTTCCATCACCACTTCTGTGTCAAGGAGTTCGGTGACTGAATATATTTCCGATGCTTTGAGGCTGTTATGTATCTGGAGATAGAAGAGTGGCATCGGCATTTTTGTCTTGAATTTTTTCAGCTGCGATATCTTATGGATTTTAAAACCAAGTACTTCGACTGCAGTCTGCACAACGTTGATCGGCCCAAGGCGTTTGACTTCCGGAGTACCTTTGCAACTTAATGCAATTACCTCCACAACATCGATAAGGAAACTGAGTTGGATAAGAAAAAGCAATGGCTAAAGGAGAGATGAACAAACCATCTCTCTATTCAAAGTCTTTCGGGTCGACGAAAAAATAGGGAATTCTCTTTTTCGACCCTTCGGACGAGCTGTTGCTGGGGGGGGAGTACCGGTTTCAGCGCTCTCCTCGCTGCTCTGAATAACTGGTTGCCTAGGCAACGAACTTTGCTCTGTGGGTTGGGTGGGGGGGAGATCTTCGGAATTCTCACTCCAAAATGGAGGCAGGCTATTGTTATCAGTATTGCGTGCTATGAGATGGCGGGGTGGCTGTTGGAAGCCATCTTTGTCCACTTTCCTGATTTTTTTGTTTTTGGGAGAGGTTGGAGTATTTTCCCTCTTACTAAGAGTTAATTTTTCTAGTTTTTGGCTATTGCTAGCTATTATTTTGTCGGCTTGTAGTTTAGCCGGTTTTAAGAGGGGTCTTTTTACTGGGGAGTTCTTCCCGACATTTTTGACCTGTTCGCTGACTTTAACGTCAGTTTTAGAATTATTATTAGTTGCTTTAGTAACATTAACTAGCTTTTGTATGCATTCCTCCTCTGTAGGGGGGATGCTGAATAAAGGCAAGTTTAAGCGTTTGGCAAGAGAGGTTAAGGAAGTAAGTGTTACCTGCGATTCTTGCTTGATACACTTGAGATCAAAGGAAGCACATGGTGTCGATCTTCTGGCTCTCGATAAGTGCTGTTCTAGTTCCGTAAACCTTGTCTTTAGCAGATATAGTTGCTTTATGTGGATCAAAAGGTTCTCTGGATTGACATCAATTCCGTCGTTGTCCGAAGAGACAGGGAGAACTTGTTCAGATGCTGCTGACGTATCCATAGGATCGGCGATTAGGGTTCGTGAAGTGCCGGCCATTTCTTCCGGCTTCTCGTTCGCGTGGTTGCTGGGTGAGGAGCTCTCGAACGCACGTCCGTCACTCATGGTGGCTACCCTGCGAATAAGGAGTTCGGTGACTGAATATATTTCCGATGCTTTGAGGCTGTTATGTATCTGGAGATAGAAGAGTGGCATCGGCATTTTTGTCTTGAATTTTTTCAGCTGCGATATCTTATGGATTTTAAAACCAAGTACTTCGACCGCAGTCTGCACAACATTGATCGGTGTGTTGGAGGGTAATCCCCTAATGACCACTTTGAGTGGTCTGTCAGATTTTAGTGTGTGTGACTTAAATTGAATGTTGTTTTCGGTGAGAAATCTAACGACTGTCCGATAATCTGTTTCGTTAGTGGTGGTGAGGCGTAGAAATTCAATGTCTTGTTTGGATTGGACAGTCGGTGCGTGTCTGCGTAGCTGATTCAGTAAAAAGAACCAATCAGCACGCGGTTTAATGAAGATGGGTGGTGGTGTCTGAGTTTTAGGTGTTGTAGTTTCAGCCGGCTGCTGCGTTAAGTTTTCTGTGGTTTCTGTGACGTTTTGAATGTTGTGAGAAAATTTTATTTTCCTTATACGCACTCTGTACCCGCCTCAACATTAACCTCTTCACTAACAGCTACTGAAGACGAATTCATAAAGGAATTCCAAAAAACCACCAAAACCTCTGAACCTGAAAATAGTAATCCAAAAACTACCTCACCCTCATCCTCAAACCCACCCAAAGAAACTTCTCAAAATGATACCAAAAAAAGATCCAGGCCAGTCGACAGCGACGGCTTTGCAATCCCCCCTAAACATTTGATTGCAAAGAAACCACCCAACACAAAAAAAAACTCTAACAACATTACAATTACAAACTCTTACACTAACATACAAAACGTCACAGAAACCACAGAAAACGTAACGCAGCAGCCGGCTGAAACTACAACACCCAAAACTCAGACACCACCACCCATCTTCATTAAACCGCGTGCTGGTTCTTTTTACTGAATCAGCTACGCAGACACGCAACGACTGTCCAATCCAAACAAGACATCGAATTTCTACGACTCACTACCACTAATGAAACAGACTATCGGACAGTCGTCAGATTTCTCACAGAAAACAACATTCAATTTAAGTCTCACACACTAAAATCTGACAGACCACTCAAAGTGGTCATTAGGGGATTACCCTCCAACACTCCGATCAACGTTGTGCAGACTGCGGTCGAAGTACTTGGTTTTAAAATCCATAAGATATCGCAGCTGAAGAAATTCAAGACAAAAATGCCAATGCCACTCTTCTACCTCCAGATACATAACAGCCTCAAAGCTTCAGAAATATATTCAGTTACTGAACTCCTTGGCACCCAAGCTTGTAAATTATGCACTTTATAAAAATGACAGGCAAGCTTCGAATACACGTGATGTTTATCATGGTGGCACTTGTATCTACATAAAAAATTCAATCCCGCATCGCAGAATTGACACTCCAAATATGAGCAAACTTGAAGCAACAATTATCGAAATTTTTATTCAAAATTCACCATCCCTAGTCCTGATCTCTGCCTATCTTCCACCAGGTGGAAATTTTCCTGTGGTCGATTTTAATAAACTGCTCAATTTTTCAAATAATCTTATCATAGCTGGTGATTTAAATTGTCACCACCAGCATTGGCGTTGCCATAGATCAAACCCTGCTGGTCGTGGCCTCCTAAAATGGGCTCAGTGCGCCCAAATTAAAATCATTGCGCCGGATTCCCCCACTAGATATGGTTCACGGGGTGCCCCCTCTTTTATAGATTTGGCACTCTTTAGAAACATCCCTTTTGGATATCAAGTGACTGTTGAAAATTGTTTATCATCAGATCACAACCCCGTAACCATTGACCTTAGCTGTACTATTTTTACTCAAAATTTTCCGGCACTCGTCTCTACAAATTGGGACAATTTTCGCTTTAAATTAAATTCTAAAAGCATACCCTCCCTCGAAATTAAATCCAGCCATGATATTGACAAAGCAGTAGATCAGTTAACGAACACCCTAACTGATACTTATAAGGAAGTATCAAAACCCACCCTCAGACCCAATTTTCGTAAAATACCTCAAGAAATTAAACTCAAAATTAAAGAAAAGAATAAAGTACGGAGACTTTGGCAAAGAAATAGAAATCCTGGCTTAAAAATTCAACTCCGTACTCTCCAAAATGAGATCAAGGCATCATGTGACCAGTTCTTCCAATCACAATACACGAATTACATTCAGTCCTTAACGACCAATGATAACAGTCTTTGGCGCGCATCAGCCCGCCTACGCAAACACAAATCTAACATTCCGTCCTTAGCTACGGACGCAGCGGTGGCTCACACAGACGCTGAGAAATCCGAATTAATTGCGGATTCTCTTCAAACTCAATTTACACCACATAATGAAGGAATTTTTGCGAACAACGCAAGTTCTTTCCCACAAGATGTTGAACGTTTCCTCTCCTCGCCTTTTGCGAGAGAAATACAATATACATCCATGAGCGAGGTAAGTGAATACATTACCAAGCTCAAACCCAAAAAAGCCCCTGGTATGGACTCTATTTCTAATCGTATGATTAAAAATTTACCCACCCATTATATATTTTTCTTAGTAATGCTTATAAATTTTATGATACAGCATTGCTATTTTCCTCAAAGCTGGAAACAAGCACTTAATATGCCTATTCCAAAACCAGGCCAAAGCCTTTCTAACCCTCAAAATTATAGAGCTATCAGCCTCCTATCCTCGTTATCAAAGATATACGAGTTTGTGTTACTTAAACGCCTGAATGATTTTCTCCGAAATCACAACGTTCTAATTGACGAACAATTTGGATTTCGAGCAAAACACTGCACCACGCACCAGCTGCTGAGGACAGTGGAGTTCATTCACGAAGGGTTTCGTAACAAAATGCTTACTGGCGCTTTATTTCTTGACATAGCCAAAGCATTTGATAGGACTTGGCATATAGGAATTATTATCAAGCTCATACGACTTGACGTTTCGGCCCATTTAATTCATATAATTAATTCGTACCTCACTAATAGATCTTTTTCTGTACGAGTTAATTCTATCATTTCGACACCCCGTCCTATACTAAGCGGCGTCCCCCAAGGGTCACTTTTAGGCCCAATTTTGTTCAACATTTTCATAAATGACATACCAAGATCACCAAGTATCACTCTTGCACTCTATGCAGATGATACGGCCATCCTAGCTCAACACAAACGCCTGGAAAACTTAGTCCAAAACATTCAGAGTTATCTCTCTAGCCTTGAGCACTGGCTCATCACTTGGAAAATAAAAATTAATGTTGTTAAATGTGCTGCTAAGATAGACTGTGGCATCATGAATTTCGCTGTTATTAGTCATTTTAGTGGGAGCAGATATGTTTTCTTCAAGGTGATAAGCATAGTTTTCCCAATTAATGCGACACTTTATAGGCAGAAGACCATGCTTTAAGCCATATAAAGTGAAGCGTACTGGTAGGTGATCTGAAGAAAGTTCATTATCCACTTGGAGAAAAGGTATTTGAGGAACATTGAAGGTAATTAAGATGTCTAATACATCAGAAGTATTTGAGATTTGATGAAGATGCGTAGGTTCATCTGGACCATGAATGTTGATATCAGGGTTGTTGATGATGTAATTATTAAGAATAATTCCGTCTGGATTATTTCGCCTGGAGTTCCAGTTAGCGTGTTTACAATTTAGGTCCCCAGCAATAATAGTTGGATAACCGAAGTTGAGAATATAGTCAAGATCATGAGTGTTGAGGCTATTGTTGGGTGGCTTATAAACAGCAATGATGAGATATTCTTTATTGTTACTGTTCAAAATACATGCACTTGCTTCAAAGCTCATAAGGGGAAGAGGAAAGATGGTACTGTTTAGGCATTTTTTCATGAGAATAGCTGTACCACCACCACGGTTATGAAGACGGTCAGATCTATAGATGTTGTAGTTTAAAATTTTAAATTTATCATTCGGTTTGAGGTGGGTTTCACTTAATAAAATTACATCCAGACTGTGCTGGTTGATGTACTTTTGAATTTCAATTTTTTGATTTTTAATACCATTACTATTATAAAACATAAACTTGGCATAATTAATATGTTGCATGGTATTTGAATTAGCCGTATGGGCGTAATTATTCATGCTCTTTCTGGACGAATATCTATAGTGCTGTCATTGCAGTTTTGAGCCTAGAGTCGGGGTTAGAAGCCTGCTTGTATTGCTGGTAAATTTCAGTAATGAACCCGGTGAATTTTTCAAAGGATTGTTCTTCTGTGTCTGTGTTTACTGATTTTCGTTTATTTTTGGAGGATTGATCTTCTTTATCGTTATTTATAGATTTCTTATTATTCTTGAGGGATTTCCTGTCGTTAACCGTCTTTGGGTTGCTCTTGGTAATCGCCGCATATGATTGGTTGTACGGTGCAGTGCCCAAATTACGTGATTGGGGGGATTCCGAGGATGGACAGCGAGGGTGACGGTCGCTCGTGTAACGAGCTCCCGCCAACGCAGGGTAATTCTCTGAATTTGTGTGAAAATAATGTGGTTATTGATGAAGATATGAACGAAGTAAGGGATCAGGCTCCCCCTGTGCAATCGGCGTCGCCAGATGATGAACGCATGAATCTTGTCATCCACTTCTACGATCTGAAGCAACAGTTTGAAGCTATCCAGAGGCAGAAGAGCTTCATGAAGCGAACTCCTTCTCCGCTGGACACTAATGGATACGATCAACTCGACCGGGCGGGTAAGTCACTTTTTCACAAGATTAATGACATTGCTAATGCTCTAGATGTTCCAATTTTTCATCTTCCCTCAACTAGAGAGGAATTCTTAAATATTTTGGAGAGCGAGCGCTTAGCCAAGATGGCCGCCGCTCAATCCGCAGAAGATCCTTGCAAGCACGAGGCATCTAATCCCACGCACGAGGTGCGGGGGAAACCAGTCCAGTCTACGTCATCGCGGAAGCGAAAGACGCAGACAATAGACTCAGACGGGTTTATAACCCCCGCGGCTCGAAAGCAAGGGAAGGCGCCTATTGTGGATCTTACAATAGATGATTTGGCTTTAAACGCTAAAGATAAAAATAGCTCTATTCCAAATTCTAAATTGACAGCCGCTGAAAAAAATGCTACTCCTAAAAAGGAGAGGAGTACTAACAAGTACGAGAAAATCAAAAATTCTTTAATCAATGAGCCTTCTAATGAAGCAGAAATTGTTACTGCAAGTAAAAGTGAGGGAGTAAATTCCGAGCAGGCACGGAACGTTCCCCCCCCCACCGCAGTCTGAGATTCCGGCAATACATCTCAAAAGCAGCAAAAACTGGAAGACGCAAGTGTCTTTCATGAGAGAAATTGCCCCAAACTTACGGAGCATACTGACTGGACCTTATCTCAAAATTTTTGTTCAGACAGAGCTGGAGTTCAGGGAGGTTACCCGCTGGATGAAGCAAGCCGGCATCCAGTTCAAAACTTTCGACTTAAAGCAGGACCGGCCAGTCAAAATTGTTATCAGAGGCCTCCCTGTTGAAACTGAAATCGGGGATATCAAAGAGGAAGTTGAGGCGATGGGATTTAAAGTGCATCGCATCGTTCGGCTTACTCAGCCTGGCTCCAGACACCCAATGTTACTTGTTTATTTACAAGTTATCCCACACCCCTTCCTCGATCATCTGTTTGCCGTCACTGACATGTGGGGCACAGAGATCAGCATTGAGCGTTACCGCGGCCGCAAGGGCCCTACTCAATGCTTTCGGTGCCAGGGCTTTTTCCATTCTTCGGAACTCTGCACTCTTCCAATCCGTTGTGTCAGATGCTCTGGACCCCATTGGGCACGTGAGTGTACCAAAGGATTAGATGTACCAGCCACTTGCTGCAACTGCGGTGGAGATCATCCAGCTTCATACAAATCTTGTCCCCGATACCCAGGCAACAAACGGGCTCGCGGTAAAAATTCCGCGCCTAGGACTAGGGCAGCTGCTCAAACAGCCCCCCTCAGGGTTCTTCTAAGCCCCCAGCAACTGCTGAGACAATACGTCCCATGCCTGCTCCCTCAAGCAACGTCAGTTCACCATCTTATGCACAGATGGTGAAGAACACCACCGAGCACGGATTCAAATTCACGAATCCAAGACTGCCGGTTGCAGAAGCCCCTGCAGCCCCAGCAGTGTCAGCCACAGCAGAGTGTAGCAATGATTCAGACGACGTCTTCTCATCTACACTAAAATGCTTAATTGAAATCTCCCGCGACCCAGCGGTAGATAAGCATATTCTGCTCCTTGCCTTCAAAAAAGCAATGCCTAAACTCAGGCATGCAGATGCTTTAATGAGGGCATTTTATATTTATGAAAGCTATGTTGAGCTTTCAACCTAATTAGGCTTTTTTAGACCCATGTCTTCTGTTTTTTCAGTGATGAACCTTTAACAACGGCATAAAATTCAATTGTATAAATAACAGTTCAAACACCATCAGAGAACTGACCATTTGCACATGGAACGCCAATGGTCTAACTTCAAAAATTCACGAAGTTCGTGATTTTGTAGTAGAGCACGATATTGACGTGTTTTTAGTCCAAGAGACTCACCTTACCCCAGGGAATACTCCCAAAATTGGGAATTATGACATTTATTGTACTGACAGGGTGTCACAGGGCAGAAATCCCTGTGGCGGCACTTGTATCTATGTGAAGCGTTCGTTAAAGCACCACATGATACCGACCCCTGATTTAAATTTTTTGGAAGCGACTATCATCAAAATTTTCCTTCAAAATTCCTCCCCGCTGACAATAGTCTCAGCTTATTTACCTCCACTGTCTACAGCACGTGGAAGGCCAGCTTTTCCTGTCAGTGACTTTGATAAAATTTTGAATATTTCAAATCACCTAATAATTGCTGGTGATCTAAATTCACGCCATACCGCATGGTTTTGTTCTAACAGGAACAGGTATGGTATTAGTCTAAATTCATGGTGCCAGAGTAACCATGTACAGATCATTGCTCCGACCCTCCCGACCTTTTACCCTCATAGAGGGTCCCCTGCAGTTCTTGATCTGGCTGCCTTTTATAACATATTCTTTCGGCATGAGACAAAAGTGATTCAGGAATTGGACTCTGATCACTACCCCGTTTTGATATCCCTAGATATTCAAAATCGATACTCAAAATTAGAGGAGCAAGTCTCAACAAATTGGGACGACTTTAGATTTATTTTGGAAAAAACTTCGCTCCCTCCCATCAAAATTTCCAGCAATTCGGACTTTGACATGCATATAAAAAATTTGGAGTCTTTACTGAAAGAAGCGAGAACTGCGGCTTCAAAGCCACGTAAACATCCAGGTGCTAGGCTCCCACCTGAGACTAAATTCAAAATTAAGCAGCGAAATTACTTGCGAAGAATTTGGCAAAGGTCACGAGATCCCAATATCCGTGCCCAATTTCGCAAGATACAGAACGAGATAAGGACCGAAACCCGCTTATTAAAACAAGCGGAGTGGAAAACATTCATTGAGTCCCTAACGACTGTTGGCGCGCAGCCGCCCGATTACGCAAACATAAAACACACATTCCGCCCCTTCAAACGGCCGATGGCGCGCAGATGGCCTACACCGACTCAGAAAAGGCAAATGTCATAGCTGACAGCCTTGCAACCCAATTCACAACAAACCACGACTCCTACTGTAACCGTCCGGTTACACAGGGGCGCATACAAGCACGGGTTAAAGATTTTTTAACACAACCTACCACTCCTGAACTCAGGCCGACGGACCCTTCTGAAGTCATGGTTTTCATTGACAAACTGAAACCTGACAAGGCACCTGGCATAGATTCTATTTTGAATCGCATGATCAAAAACTTCCCCCCTATGTTTATCGTATGGATCACGGTCCTCATAAATTTAGTGCTCAGGAGAAGCTATTTCCCCGACTGCTGGAAAATTGCAGCAGTCGTTCCCATTCCAAAACCGGGACAAAATTTAAACCTGCCCGTCAATTACAGACCCATCAGTCTGTTATCTTCTCTCTCTAAGATATATGAATTTGTCTTACTTAATCGCCTGAATGAATTCTGTCGGGATCAAAATTTACTAATCCCGGAACAATTCGGCTTCCGACCTAAACACTCCACGGTACACCAGTTACTCCGTGTTATGGAATTCATTCATGAAGGCTTCCGTAAGCGAGAGAGAACTGGAATTGTCTATCTAGACGTTGCCAAAGCCTTTGACAGGACTTGGCATGACGGGATTATTTACAAGCTCATGCGGCTTGGTTTTTCGGCTCATCTCATTAAAATTATTAACTCGTACTTGACCGGACGCAGTTTCCGCGTGCGAGTTAACCACGAATTCTCCTCTCCCCGCCCAATCTATGCTGGGGTGGCTCAAGGAAGTCTCCTCGCCCCCGCAATCTTTAACCTTTATGTAAATGATATTCCTAAGGCCCCAAATATCGATCTTGCATTATACGCAGACGATACAGCCATCATTTCTCAACACTCGAACACCCTCCAGGTAATCTCACAATTGCAGAGTTACCTTTCGACCTTAGAACTCTGGCTCGGTCTGTATAAAATCAAAATTAATGTCGCAAAATGTGCTGCCACCATGTTCATCCGAAGAAATATCCCAAATTTACCCAATTTAATGCTCTTCGGTGAACCTATTCCCTGGGTCTCTTCTTACAAATATCTAGGTGTTTTACTAGACTCAAAATTAACTTGGCAGCCTCACATCCGCAAAATCATAGCGGGTGCGACAGCTGTCAAGACCGCCCTACGCCCCCTCTTAGCTAGTCATAGCGACCTGTCAACTGATAACAAAATCTTGCTCTACAAATCAATGATTAGGCCGGTTCTTACGTATGCATGTCCCGTATGGGGCCCATGCGCACTGACTAACAGAAAACATGTCCAAATTTTTCAATCTAAAATGCTTCGGCAAATTCTAAAAGCTCCGTGGTATGTACGGAACGAAGAGATTCATAACGACCTCAAAATTATGCCCATTAATCGCTATATACAGCGACTTTCGGAAAAATTTTTCAAAAATATTCAACGTGTCGCTAATCCTGTGCTTCATATGCTACCCGTATACGATCCTGCAGTTGCTTCTTCCCGAAAGAGACCCAGAGCGGTACTCAATAGGGCCAATGCCAATGATTTAATAATTTCGGAGTTCCTCCAATGCCAATGATTTGAAAATTACGGAGTTCCTATGGTTCAAAACCATTTACCTCCTCATCAGAATTACTAAAAGCGAGCAGAAATGAGAAAAAATTTTGCATAAGTGAATTACTTGATGCAAACTAGAGGGAGCCACTGGCTCAAGAAAGTTTAGGGATAGAGATGAGATAATAAAAACTTAAGAATCATAATATTTTTTAAAAGTTTTTAGGTTTTATAATTTTTTTGTATTTTATATTTTATACTTTTTTGGTTTTTATAAATTTTTTATACACAATACAACACTAAAGCAGAAAGCGGAGAGGAAAGATTTTAAGATTAATAGGCTCATTGGCATGTGGCTTGTGTAGGATAGTGCAAATAATAAATATGAACGCGTTGAAAATATTCATAGGCAGATTTTAAAAATCTGCGGGAGATGTGATTCTATGCGAACAGATTGATAACTTTGCTTGAAGATCTTGGTTGCAGGTAGAGATGGTAATAAGCAATTATTTGGTAGCTCGCTGAAGAGACTTCCTTCCTTCATGGCGCGGGAGCTGGAACTGATGTTGAAGAAGAAGATCATATGCTTTGTAATAGTGTCAGAGCGCGAAGCGCTCTTTTACTATGTTTCATATTAAAAATATCAGGAGTTAGAGTTCGTTAATGAGCTGTCCGAGACTGGTGTTTGAGCATAGAATTGAGGTGAGCCGTTCTTTAACCGGCGAGGCGGTGGTGGCGGGGCCACACTAGTCTAGCAGTGACGTGAAAGGTAATGTAGTGCTTTTGTATAGTGGTAGCTGTAGTGACGGTGTCAGTATTAAAGCCTGTGTTATGGGGCAAGTATATGTGCTGGGTACCTGTGTTTTTCAACAGGGATTGGAGTATATCGAAGGTTTGATATTTCTGGATTATGATGAAATTGGACTGTTTGAAAGAAGTTGGTGGAGAGTTTGCGTATATATTCTGCAATGGTATTGATATTGAGATCTGTGTGAATGGTGTTATTTGGGATAAACCAAGGTGCATTTACAATTTCACGAAGCATTTTGTTTTGAAGAATTTGTAGTTTTTTGATGTGCATTTTTGCCGCTTGTCCCCATATAGGGCAGGCATAGAGTAGAGCAGGTCTGAGTATCATTTTGTAAAGTATGACTTTGTTGGATATGGAAAGTACACTGTGTCTGCCTAAGAGAGGCCGCATAGTGGCCGCTGTCATTTTAAATTTTTCTGTGACAGCACTGAAGTGTTGCCTAAAGGTGAGTTTGCTATCCAGAGTGATCCCTAGGTATTTCACCTCGGAGACCCATTCTATATCATCATCAAAAATTTGGAGTGGTGCTGGGGTGTAATTCGAGGTACCTTTACGAAAGATGATTGCTTTTGATTTATTTGTGTTGATTGCTATTCTCCAAAGTGTGAACCAGTGCTCGAGTGCTATGAGGTAATGCTGTAATTGAAGTCGAATGTGATTTGTATGTATTGCCCTCGTGAGAATGGCCGTATCATCGGCGAACAGTGCTAGTGTGATAGTTTCATCTTTGGGTATGTCATATGTATAGATATTATAGAGTAGGGGGGAAAGAACTGCTCCCTGGGGGACGCCAGCTGTAATGGGTCGTATGGAGGAGTGCGTATTGCGAATTTTGATGGTAAATGTGCGATTACTAAGATATGAAGCTATAAGTCGAATAAGATGATCTGGGAAGTCCAACTTGATAAGTTTGTAGATGAGTCCTTTATGCCATACTCTGTCAAATGCTTTTGACACGTCTAAGAAAATTGCTCCTGTGGGGATTTTGGCATTGTAACCATCTGTAATGTAATTGATGACTCTTAGAAGCTGATGTGTAGTGCTGTGTGAATGACGAAAACCAAACTGTTCTGAGGGTGTGTAATGGCTGACTGGAATGTTTTTGTGAATGAAATACAAAATAATTTTTTCCGTGATTTTAGATAGGCTGCTAAGCAGGCTTATTGGCCTGTAGTTCTCTGGAAATGTATTATTCTGTTTGGGTTTTGGGAATACTATGATAGATGCATTTTTCCAGGCTGATGGGAAATATGAGTATTTGATAATGGCATTGATGAGTTTAGTAATGTATGTAATTCCATTTATGGGGAGATTTTTTAATGCCTTATTTGGGATCCTGTCTTGGCCAGAGGCTTTCTTATTTTTAAGTGCACTGATAAATTGTGCAACAAGTGTTGGTGTGGCAAGAAAGGTGAAATTTAGTGGAGCTGGAATGCCAAGATAGCTATCAACCACTGCGTTGACGTGATCAATATGATCATTGTCATAAGGGACTGGATTTGGTGTAAAAGAGTCTTGAATGACATCTGCTATTGTGTTGGCTTTGTCAAGATCAGAGTAAACCATTCCCGACGGTCCATGTAAGGAAGGGATTTGCTTATAAGAGTTTTTGAGTTTACGAGAGATGTCGTACAGTGAGTTATCTTCAGTGGATAGTGTATTTAGAAAATTTGTCCATTTGCTGCTTTTGTACTCCTTGATTGCTCTTTTTATACTGTTTTGGAGTGAATTTAGTCTGCGTTTGGCCTGAGGGTCTCGGGTGTTTTGCCAGAATTTGCGTACTCTATTTTTTATGATAATCTGCTCCCTTATGTTGCGTGGAAGGGGTTGGAAACGTCTGTTGACATAGAATGTATTAGTAGCGTCATTAATGGCTGCTTTGATCTGATTGGTGAATTGTTCAATTTCCTTATCAATATCCTCTTTATTATTAATGAGGGGGTTGCCTGGGACTGTACTGGAAATAATATTAGTAAATTTGGGCCAGTTTGTAACACCAATTGAGCGTAGTAGTGAAGGAGGGCTAGCATTTGTAAAAATTTTCAGTAATACTGGATTGTGATCTGAAGAAAGTGCTGGGATTGAGGTAATTTCATGCTGGTATGGAAAATCCCTTGCGATGAAGAAATCAATAATTGTAGATCTGTTTAGGGAGAAATGCGTGGGTTCTTCTGGTGCTATCAGTGAGTAATGATTTTGATTAATGAGATCAAAAAGTAAGTTGCCGTTTCTGTTTGCTCGTCCAGGATTCCAGCTAGGGTGCTTTGCATTATAGTCACCTCCTGCTATTGATTTGGGGTGTATAGTGATCAGGCTATTGAGTTCTGTAATGTTAAGGTGATTTGTGGGTGGTATGTAAATATTGGTAATTGCAAATGAGGTATTGTCAATTGTGATAATGACGTTGACGTTTTCAAAGCTGTTTGTGAGCACTGGCTTGTGGAAGTGTGAGATACTGCTTTTAACATACGTGATGACCCCGCCGCCTCGTCCTGAGAGTCTATCACAACTGTAGGCAAAGTAATTTGGAAAGAGGACCGTCCTGGCTGGCTTGAGATGAGTTTCCTGCACTAAAATAACATCCGGCTCGAATTCTAATATGAGATCGCTTAATTCATCTTTTCTGGAGTAAAGTCCATTGGCATTCCAAGTGAGAATGCTGTAGTATCTGTTATTATTTGCTGCTGGAGAGTTAAATGTGACTAGTGATTTTTTCAATAATGTCCACTATTATTTCTATTTTGTCAAATATTGAAGTTTTTTGTTTGATTGTTTTTATTCCGTTTTTGATGTCATTCCATATGACGTTTAGCGATTGGAGACTGAAGAGGTCATCAGAGCTTTGCATTGTCTCTGAGGTTTCTGTCTGGGCTGCAGCAGCTGGTTCTGTGAGTGGCGGGAAATTTTCTGAATTGCTTGTCCAGGGGTTATTGGCAGGCGGCTGGCTTGGGATGAAATTGTCAGTTTTCCTTTTTGTCTTTGGTATAGCCGGGCAACCGGAAAAGGACGCAGGATGTGGTCCCCCGCAGTGACAGCACCTTGCAGGTTCTTCTGGTTTTAGTTTACATTCGCCGGACGTCGATCGATGTGGGCCCCCACATCTCACACACACCCATTCTCTTGTACATAATAATGAGTTGTGGAAGAACCCCTGGCACCTATAGCACTGTGGAGGTCCTGGTTTTCTTTTAAGTGCCTCTACGGTAACTCTGAGATAGCCAATGTAAGTGAGGTTGTAAATGGTTTTGTTTTGCTCGTTTCTTGGCAAATGCACTAGAAAGAGCGGTATTGGTTTGTTCTCACGTCTATTTCTAAGATTAGATATATAGGTAGCTCCATATCCTTGATTTCTTAATTCTTGTACTATGTACTGATGGTCCATAGTAACAGGAAGTCCTCGTATGACAATTTTTAAAACCTTTTCATCTTGAAGTTGGTAAGTGTGTGATTTTAACTTTTTCTCCTTAATGACTTCTCTCACATATCTGTGAGCATCTGCATCAGGGAGAGTCACATGCAATTTGGTGCCTTTTAATTGGCCTGTAATTGTTTTCCCTGTTTGAACACTAAGCTCAGCCAGGAATTTATCAGCTTGAGGGACATCATCTATAATAATTGGCGGGACTCTGATTTTTCTACTGTTCGAGGGCTCAGGGGCCGCCGGATTATGTGTACCCTCACTTTCATTATCCATTTTTTCCTCATTGTTGTTTATATTAATTTCGCTCATTTCTGTTTCTAGTCCACTGTATCTGTTAGCGGTTTTAATGGCAGGTTCAAGTTGTTCAGTGTCGGAGTTTGTAGAAGCCGAAGAACGGCGCCTATGTCTTTTACGTTGCTCCTTATATGGTTCTCCATGTAAGGCGTTCATTAAGTGGTCGACTTTTTGTTCTAATTCTTTGATTTTTTGGTCACGATATTCAATTTCAGTAATTGCTTGGTTTTCTTCTAATACACGTGTTTTGTTTAAGATGCATATTAGGAAGTGTTGCAGTCTATGTGAAGCATGATAAGTAATTGTTTCACTAGTTAATATGTCTTGAGCTAGTGCAGAGAGTCTAGCGCATTCCTCAACAGTGGAGAGGATGTGTAATTGTTTTTCCAGATACGTGATGAACTGATCAGTTTCTGCTTCATTTTGGAAAAGCTTTTTTCTTTCTTCCGGATAAGCAATGATCTTTGAAATTGGTGAGCTAGGTGGTGAGTGCGACATTTTTTCTCTATTCTTTTCTGGGCTGATATCTGGTGGAATTGCAGCAGAATTCTTAAAATGATCTGTCATTGTGTATCATGTAATACTCAAAGAGAGTATCGACCGCAGGAACAGGAGAAAAAAAAAACAAAAAATCGAAGAGCCACTTTGCCCGCACCGCGCCGGGTGTGCAATAGGTGGAATCTCCGATGAATACAACCAGTGCCTCTGTCAAGCGCCGACACGCAAGCTTGGAGGGTACTCTGGTTGCAGAACGACCAAAATTCTAAGATATTTCTTGTTAATCACAAGAAATTATTTGCACAGAGTGATTCTGTGCGATAAGCAAATATGGCACAATTGCTTCGTCGATACCAAAGCTGCCACGTGTTAGTCCTAGTAACTCCACGAGACGAGCGAGGGGACGGAGCACCTTCACGCTCGGAAGTCAGGAGACGAATGAACTCTCTGAACTGAACTGAACTGATGTTGAGAGGGCGTGTCTTGCCCTTTTAGATGAAGGGTAGATGCCATCAAGGATCAAGGATCAAGGAAGTGCAATTTACGGAGTTCATAGGCAATTACGCCTTTACCTCCACATCTTCAAAGGAAATTTAATCATCCGAAAGAGGGTATTGTCAAATAGGGTAAAAATTTTGATAAGCCGAATGACTTGGAGTAAGTGCCTTCACACTGAGTCAAAAAAAGGCAAAAAACTCAGAAGGTCTTAATTTTGCGCCGAAAAAGGGCCAGAATAATTTAGATAGGGGCAGCCATAAAAATTTTGACTAGAAATATAAAAGGTGAAGTTTCCTTGAACCTTGATAATCAGTTTCTTGACATACGTCAGATGAAGGGCACGCAGGGGAATTCCGATGCGCGCTCTTCGAGGTGGGGGGGGAGGGGGGAACCTGTTTACTGGTCGAAAAAGTGGTTCAGTCAGTGATCAGCTGGGAGGGAGAAGTTTCATTTTATTTTTGACCGCTAGTCATTGCGGTTTTTAAAAGCCAAAAAGGACGCTGTTAAGCGCCTAAGAAAGTTCCTTCTTAAAAGAAGAGAGAAGTTAAAATTTAAAGAATATTTTTCAGTTTTAGAGGGAACTTTTTCAGTTTTATTTTAGTTGAAAGATGATAGTAAGTTAAAGCAGTCCTATTTGACTGTGATGTTTCTTGTTAAAGAAACGTTAAAGAGGTTCCTCGAGTTAATGCCGTGTGCATTAAAGAACATTAGAGGCGGGGGGGGGTTAAGGAACGAGAGGTAATTATTCACGTGGTTATCGGTGTGCTCATATCTAGCGCGTTTAAAAGGCAGAGTCGAATATTCCCTATTGAGTACCGCTCTGGGTCTCTTTCGGGAAGAAGCAACTGCAGGATCGTATACGGGTAGCATATGAAGCACAGGATTAGCGACACGTTGAATATTTTTGAAAAATTTTTCCGAAAGTCGCTGTATATAGCGATTAATGGGCATAATTTTGAGGTCGTTATGAATCTCTTCGTTCCGTACATACCACGGAGCTTTTAGAATTTGCCGAAGCATTTTAGATTGAAAAATTTGGACATGTTTTCTGTTAGTCAGTGCGCATGGGCCCCATACGGGACATGCATACGTAAGAACCGGCCTAATCATTGATTTGTAGAGCAAGATTTTGTTATCAGTTGACAGGTCGCTATGACTAGCTAAGAGGGGGCGTAGGGCGGTCTTGACAGCTGTCGCACCCGCTATGATTTTGCGGATGTGAGGCTGCCAAGTTAATTTTGAGTCTAGTAAAACACCTAGATATTTGTAAGAAGAGACCCAGGGAATAGGTTCACCGAAGAGCATTAAATTGGGTAAATTTGGGATATTTCTTCGGATGAACATGGTGGCAGCACATTTTGCGACATTAATTTTGATTTTATACAGACCGAGCCAGAGTTCTAAGGTCGAAAGGTAACTCTGCAATTGTGAGATTACCTGGAGGGTGTTCGAGTGTTGAGAAATGATGGCTGTATCGTCTGCGTATAATGCAAGATCGATATTTGGGGCCTTAGGAATATCATTTACATAAAGGTTAAAGATTGCGGGGGCGAGGAGACTTCCTTGAGCCACCCCAGCATAGATTGGGCGGGGAGAGGAGAATTCGTGGTTAACTCGCACGCGGAAACTGCGTCCGGTCAAGTACGAGTTAATAATTTTAATGAGATGAGCCGAAAAACCAAGCCGCATGAGCTTGTAAATAATCCCGTCATGCCAAGTCCTGTCAAAGGCTTTGGCAACGGAGACCACCAGACCAGGAATTGCACCAAAGGACAACTGGAGGAACCAAAATGCTCAACTGCTCTGGTAATCACCCAGCAAGTTATCGTGGATGCCCACGCTTCCCCTCGGTACGGAAGAAAACTCCAAAATTTTCAAATACTGTGTCTGGATATAGCTATGCACAGGCGGCTAAGGTCGGATCACAAGATGCACGGAACTCAGATCGGCCCATTGGCCACGCCCATAGTGCACGCCCTGCTGCTGCAATGCGGACACCATTGGTCAATGCTGCTAGCCAAAATAATATTACCACCAATAACGCTAGTACAGGACTGCTTAATTTTAACTCAAATAATAATGTGTCTAATATATCTGATTTTATAGAGCTGATGCAAATTATGTCCGAATTTCAAAACGCATTTGGCCCTAATCTAAACCATATTCTCAGAGTTTTCAAAACTGAATTGCCCAACATTCAAAATTGTACGTCGCTAGGCGACAAAGTTAATATCTTGTATCGCGTCGTTGAAGACGTTAACGGGATAGCTAGCATGAATTGATTATGGCCAGTGGTGTTCGTATCGTAACATGGAATGCTCAGGGATTGTTTCACCGAATCCATGAACTTAGAGAATTTATAAAGGAGTATGACCCTGATATCATCCTCATACAGGAACACATGCTTGGTCCTAATGTAGTGTTTAGTATCAATAATTATGTTTTGTATCGCCTAGATCGGATCAGGAGCTCGCGGCATGCTGAAGGCGGTTTGCTTGTACTCATTAAGTGCTCTATCCCTCATACTCGCATAACACTTCCACAGCTTTTAGCCGTAGAGGCATTAGCTATCACAGTCACTCCACGCACCTCACGACCATACACTGTTATCTCCACTTACATTCCACACAACAAACCCAGGCATAAGCATGTAGCTGCCGATTTGCAACTACTTTCGAGACTCAACAATAGAATAATTTTAGGTGGAGATTTTAATGCACACCACCGCGATTGGAACTGCGTTAACACCAATTACCTTGGACGAGTAATCCACCAGTTCGCCCATACGGCCGGTATTACCATCGCAGCTCCCCCCACCCCAACACGTTACGGCGAGACTACTGCTTCGGTTTTGGACTTTTTCCTCATCAGGGGAACTATGCATGCTACAGCCGAAGCAGTCGATGAACTTTCCTCGGATCATAACCCTGTTATTATCAACTTGGATATTGCTCGCCCTAACTCACCAGACCAAAGAGCTTTTGTCACTAATTGGTGCTCTTACACCAAAGCTCTAAACAACACACACTATGCAACACATGAAATACACAGCAGGGAACAGATTGATAACTTGGTGAGTGAACTAACTTCCGAAATGCATGCAGCACTCGAGCAAAACAGCAAAGCCATTCCAGATCGTCGAATGCAAAGAAACGCGGAGGTTAAAAACCTCATCAAACGTAGGAATGCGGCACGAAAAGAATGGCAGAGACGCAGGCATCCGAGTGACAAGCTGTTGCTCAAAAAATTAAATCACGAAGTCAGGAACCTTACACGACAACAGGCACATAAAGATTGGACTAACTACTTACAGTCGCTTAACCCGGAAGATAACTCTATCTGGGAAGCGGCCGCTAAGTACAAAAGATGCTACAACAACATTCCGCCCCTTAATTGCCCGCAAGGAATTGCATACACTGACTCTGAAAAGGCTGAATCGCTTGCCGATCACTTTGCCGATCAGTTTCATACACACAACATTTCTCACCCCCCCACAGAAAAATTTGTTACTGACACTGTCACAAACTTCCATTACAATCCCAACGCATACAACATTCCTCCCGTTCTCCCATCGGAAGTTCTTATGCACATCGTTAAACTTAAAACTCGTAAGAGTCCCGGACGGGACAAAATCACTAATAAGATGCTTAAAAATATGGGTATCATTACTGTCTTCAAACTAGTTCACATCATAAATCTGATTCTACGATACGGCTATTTCCCCTCGGCGTGGAAAACAGCAGTCATTTCACCTCTCCTAAAACCAGGGAAAGATCCAACTGCAGCGATCAGTTATAGGCCAATCAGCTTGCTGTCGGCACTTAGCAAAGTCGCAGAGCACGTGATCCTGAGAAGACTTCTTCAGTTTGTGGAGGAAAAACACATCATCATTCCCCAGCAACACGGATTTCGGAAATCACATTCAACCACCCATCAACTTTACAGAGTTACCGAACTTATCTCCTATGGATTGCAGAACAGATTAGCTACTGGTGCCATATTTCTCGATGTTGCTAAGGCTTTCGATAGGGTTTGGCTGGAGGGCCTCATAACAAAGCTCATAGTGCAGGGAGTCCCTGCCTACATTACACACACCATCTCTTCCTATCTACGTGGAAGAAATTTCGTCGTTCGTGTTAATAATACATACTCCACAAGTCGTACCATTTATAGTGGCGTCCCACAAGGGTCGCTTTTAGGACCATTACTATTTAGTCTTTACACGAACGACATTCCACACATGCACGACTCTACACTCGCAATGTACGCAGATGACACCGCAATCCTTGCCCAAAATGCATCTGTTAGTTCAGTTGTACAAACACTCCAATGCCACGTTCATGCATTGGAAACCTGGCTTCAGCACTGGAAAGTTAAGGTCAATGTTGAAAAATCGGAGGCCATTCTGTTCACCCATAAAACTAAAATGGATGCCTCCTGGCAAATTTTTATGAATAACAGTACAATTCCCTGGACCAAGCAAGCCCGATACCTAGGTATTATTCTTGATAGCCATCTCACATGGAAGCCCCACATTGACCATGTTATTACAAAGTACCGAGCTCGTAAAAGTGTACTCAACCCCTTAATTGCTCGGGACAGTGGTTTATCTTTAGCAAATAAGTTACTCCTTTATAAATCCATGTTACGACCCATCCTAACATACGCAGGTCCCGCATGGGGCTTCGTATGTGACTCTCGGATGAAAAAATTGCAAGTGAGCCAGAATACCTACCTACGACAAATTACGCGCTGCCGGTGGTTCATACGTAACGAGGCATTGCACAGGGAATTAAATATTCCCACCATACGTGATTTCATCAAGCATCTATCAAAAAGATTTATCCGAAGGATTCCACGTACAGGCAACTGTACAATTCCTCGTCTCTCGTACAATTTTCGCCATCCTCGTTATCGTAGAAGACCACTAGCAGTGCTCAGATAATTGTCGCTGTTGTATTTCGAATGAAATCTTTATCCTTATATATTTATTGAAAAAAAAAAGTTTAAAAATTTATATGCACAAAGAAATGCCAAGAAAATCAAATAATCAGTAAACGCACATGTGTATATGAGGGGAAAAAAAAAAAGGATTTATATATATATTTGTGATTATGTGTGTTCAAAGTTAATATAATGCTGTTGTTAATGTGTAAAAAGCTTGTAACATATGGTATCATTTGCATACCTGTGACTTTAGCTTACTTACTGTACATAGGTTTAGCCCGAAATTACGACCGGGCTAGAACTATTCCTGTCTCTATTTCAATGTTTTGTATTATATTGTATTGTATTTTCTTCTTTTTTTGTATTTATTGTAAATTCTGGCTCACACGGCAATCATCCGACTGTCTAATTGCTCCTAATGTATAATATGTTATTTCTAATGTGTTGTATTTCTGTAATTAGTCCAATACTCAGTACCAGCTTTTCCTAGCATCTGATTGGTTGCTAATAACAGCCTCTCGCGCTCCCTGACTCCACCCCTTTTCTCCCGCAGCTTGCCATGATTTCGCACATGGACTTTCCACTTTCGACCAATCAGCGTAGCGCCTGCTCTGTAGCGGGCAACTGATCCTTCGGCGACTTTTCTTACAACAATCCTTTCATCTGTAATGTTCGGGCATGTTATTTTCGGCCCATCTTCCCATCTTTTGTTCTCTGTACCACATGTTTTGTATTTTCTCTACATTTCAGGAACATTCTATGCTCAGTAAAAATCACAAGTTCGAAAATCGCCAACATTGGTTATCCCGGGATAGCGCAACCGCGCGGGAGCCCGCTTTAGCGAACTGCGTTCGCCTGAGTCGCCTATCTCTCCTGACGGACGTTCTGACCCTACGAGTTGTGAATACGCAAGGCTCAAAATTTAATACCGTCAATTGCTTATCTTTACTTATGCCATGACTCAACAATCACTGAACTCTCTTGAGGAATATTCTTCCTCTATTATCCTCTCCAACATGTTATGCCACGAAAGACATGCTTATCCAAAATGAATTATGCACAGGATATGGCTGTCCCAGCCTAGGAGCCTGATGAAGTGCCCAGCACCTGAGCCTTCAGCAGATGCCAGCCTACGATCCTGCTATCCGCAGCTCACAGAAGAGACCAAGAGCCGTGATTGGCCGAGAGTTCGGCATCTACCCTCCATCTAAAAGGGCAAGACACGCCCTCTCAACATCGAGTGCTTTTTCACCGCGAGAACATTCATAGGAACCAGTTCTTTTTGGGATTGGAATTCATTGAGTCATGATTTGGATTTCTCGTCATGAACGAGGAGAGTGAAGGACGTAAGAGCTCAGAGCTCCTGCAAAGCAATGTGAACCCGAATACGGCGCCGCCAGCTGGTAATTCTACCGCTGCCTCATCTCAATTAAGGATCTCCACCGATATGGACACGACTACTCCTCCACCTGCCTCTCCCTCAGCGATGGAATTGTCGAAAAGCGCAATACAGATCTACGCCTTGAAGAATCGACATACTGATTTGCTTTTTGATATCCAGCGACTGCAGCGATCGGACAACCCAGCCAAGGACCAGATGATCAAGCAAATGACCGACGAGGGTGAGCGCATTTTATTTTCTCTCCACACTTTATGCACAAACCTCGGAGTAAACCTCTTTACCCTTCCTGCCACTGAAGATGAATTTTTAAAGAGTGTCAGGCTAAATCTTCAAAACCCCCTATTTCGGAACACACCACTCCAAATTCTCCTAAAACCACCCCTACAGAAAAACCAAAAACCCCAATAGAAACTCCTAAATCTGACCCAAAAAAACGCACACGCCCTACTGATTCTGAAGGCTTTGTAATACCACCTAAACATTTAATTGCAAAAAAACCACAAACCAAACCCATCTCTACTGAATCTAATAATATAACCACTCCAAATTCTTTTAATGTCATCCAAACAAATACAACAGAACAGTCTACACAGCAGCCGACAGACATTCCAATTCAAAAAGTACAGGCACCCCCACCAATTTTTATTAAGCCTAGAGCTGATTGGTTCTTCCTCCTAAATCAACTCAAAAGACACGCACCGACAGTCCAATCAAAACAGAACATAGACTTTTTAAAATTAACCACTTCAAATGAAACCGACTACAGGACTGTCGTTAGATTTTTAACAGACAACACTATTGAATTTAAATCACACACCCTTAAATCCGACAGGCCACTAAAAATAGTTATTAGGGGATTACCCTCAAACACACCACTCAGTGTTGTGCAGACTGCGGTGGAAGTACTCGGTTTCAAAATTCATAAGATATCACAACTAAAAAGATGGAAGACAAAAATGCCGATGCCTCTATTCTACGTCCAGATCTACAATAGCCTTAAAGCAGAAGAAATTTACAATATCACAGAGCTCCTTGGAACTGAAGTTGCCATGGAGCACTTTAAAGGACAGAAAGGCCCTTCACAGTGCTGGCGCTGTCAAGGGTTCTTTCACTCATCAGAAGTGTGTACTCTCCCTGGAAAATGTGTGAAGTGTGCAGGTCCACACCAAGCAAAAGACTGTCCGAAACCTTTTGAAGCACCCAACAAATGTGCAAACTCCGCAGGAAACCATGCAGCAAACTGGCGTTCCTGCCCAAGATTTCCAGGCTCCAAAAACAGATCAAATTCGAAACCGAGCACCAAACCCAGTCTGACCGCTGAAAAAACCAACGCAGACAAAATTAATATCCAAAACAACACACAATTCCCAACACTGTCGGCTGCACCTACAACCAGTGCAAATAATATTTGCCCTGGAGTTTCTTTCTCCGCAGCACTTACTGGTATGCAACAAGCTGCACCCCAAATTATTCCAAATTTATCGGTCCCCTTAGCAGCTAATTCGACGCTAAATTGCACCGAAATCCTTTTGGCAATCATTCAAATTTCAAACCAGCCTGGTATTGACCAGAGCAGACTTCTTTTGGCATTCAAAAACGCCTTACCGCAGCTCAGAGTGGCTCCATCTGGTGCTGACGCGGCTTACTACATCTTTGAGAGTTATATTACTCTCCAATTCTCTGATATCCCCAGACAGTAAAATTCAATACCTTGAAAAGATTGAAAAACTTAAAACTATGCACTTGGAATGCAAATGGCATTCTATCCAAATTCCATGAGTTTCGAGACTATGTGCAAGAGAAGGATTTTGACATTATTTTTGTCCAAGAAACCAAACTCCAGCCAGGGAGAGCTCCCAAGCTTGCAAATTATGCATTATATAAAAATGACAGACAAGCTTCTAATACTCGTGATGATTATCATGGTGGCACTTGTGTCTATATTAAAAATTCAATACCACACAAAAGAATTGACACTCCGAGTATGAGTAAACTCGAGACAACAATCATCGAAATTTTCATTCAAAATTCGCCCTCCCTTGTAATGATCTCTGCCTATCTTCCACCAGGTGGAAATTTACCTGTGGTTGATTTTAACAAATTGCTCACCTTTTCCAACAATCTAATCATAGCTGGTGATTTAAATTGTCACCACCAGCATTGGCGTTGCCATAGATCAAACCCTGCTGGTCGTGGCCTTCTAAAATGGGCTCAGTGCGCCCAAGTTAAAATTATTGCGCCGGATTCCCCTACTAGATATGGTTCACGGGATGCCCCTTCATTCATCGATTTGGTACTTTTTCGAAACATCCCCTTTGGATATCACGTGACTGTGGAAAACTGTTTATCCTCAGATCACAACCCCGTAATCATAGACCTTAACTGCACTATCTTTAATCAAAATTCTCCGGCACTCGTCTCTACAAACTGGGACAATTTTAGTTTCAAACTTAAAAGTAAAAGTTTGCCCTCCCTTGAAATTAAATCCAGCCATGATATAGACTCGGCAGTTGATCACTTAACGACCATTTTAACAGATACTTATAAGGAAGTATCAAAACCCACCCTCAGACCCAATTTTCGTAAATTACCTCAAGAAAGTAAACTCAAAATTAAAGAAAAGAATAAAGTACGGAGTCTTTGGCAAAGAAATAGAAATCCTGGCTTAAAAATTCAACTCCGTGCTCTCCAAAATGAGATCAAGGCATCATGTGACCATTTCTTCCAATCACAGTACACGAATTACATTCAGTCCCTAACGACCAATGATAACAGTCTTTGGCGCGCATCAGCCCGCCTACGCAAACACAAATCTAACATTCCGTCCTTAGCTAACGACGCAGTGGTGGCTCACACAGACGCTGAGAAATCCGAATTAATTGCGGATTCTCTTCAAATTCAATTTACACCACATAATGAAGGAATTTTTGCGAACAGCGCAAGTTCTTTCCCACAAGATGTTGAACGTTTCCTCTCCTCGCCTTTTGCGAGAGAAATACAATACACATCCATGAGCGAGGTAAGTGAATACATTACCAAGCTCAAACCCAAAAAAGCCCCTGGTATGGACTCTATTTCTAATCGTATGATTAAAAATTTACCCACCCACTATCTATTTTTCTTAGTAATGCTTATAAATTTTATGATACAGCATTGTTATTTTCCTCAAAGCTGGAAACAAGCACTTATTGTGCCTATTCCAAAACCAGGCCAAAGCCTTTCTAACCCTCAAAATTATAGACCTATCAGCCTCCTATCCTCGTTATCCAAGATATACGAGTTTGTGTTACTTAAACGCCTGAATGATTTTCTCCGAAATCACAACGTTCTGATTGATGAACAATTTGGATTTCGAGCAAAACACTGCACCACGCACCAGCTGCTGAGGACAGTGGAGTTCATTCACGAAGGGTTTCGTAACAAAATGCTTACTGGCGCTTTATTTCTTGACATAGCCAAAGCATTTGATAGGACTTGGCATATAGGAATTATTATCAAGCTCATACGACTTGACGTTTCGGCCCATTTAATTCATATAATTAATTCGTACCTCACTAATAGATCTTTTTCTGTACGAGTTAATTCTTTCATTTCGACACCCCGTCCTATACTAAGCGGCGTCCCCCAAGGGTCACTTTTAGGCCCAATTTTGTTCAACATTTTCATAAATGACATACCAAAATCACCAAGTATCACTCTTGCACTTTATGCAGATGATACGGCCATCCTAGCTCAACACAAACGCCTGGAAAACTTAGTCCAAAACATTCAGAGTTATCTCTCTAGCCTTGAGCACTGGCTCATCACTTGGAAAATAAAAATTAATGTTGCTAAATGTGCTGCTATGATATTCAAACGTAGCCCCCTCCCGTACCCTTCCATTAATATTAAATTCTTTGACGACTATGTTCCCTGGTCAAACTCTTACAAGTACCTAGGAGTTGTACTTGATTCAAAATTAACCTGGCGCCTTCACATTGAAAATGTTCTCAACAAAGCAAAAGGTGCCAGAGCCCAACTTTACCCATTTTTAGCTCGAAAGAGCAATCTGTCAATTAAAAACAAAATCCTTCTCTATACTTCCATAATAAGACCTGTCTTTATGTATGCATGTACAATCTGGGGTACTGCTGGAAAAACTCATGTGAAAAAACTTCAATATTTTCAAAGTAAAACCTTACGTATGGCCCTAAACGCAGCTTGGTACGTCCGTACAGATGTGATTCATTCGGACCTTAACATTAAACCTGTTGATTACCTTATCAAAAAACATAGTCAAAATTTATTCCTCAAAATTGAACAGATTGATAACCGAGCACTTCAGCAGATGCCAGCCTACGATCCTACTATTCGCAGCTCACAGAAGAGACCAAAAGCCGTGATTGGCCGAGAGTTCGGCATCTACCCTCCATCTAAAAGGGCAAGACACGCCCTCTCAACATCGAGCACATCGGGATTTCCGCTTCACTCATTGAGTGAAGTCTTGTTTTTTGCTCTCTCTTCATCTTGATTTTTTGTAAGTATGACTTTGCTTCTTCAAACCACCTGATTGCCAGCAAAATGTCGATTGATAACAAAGGCAAATGCCTCAATAAGCCGAGGACGACGACTGACTTTGACAATGAAGTTCAACAAATCGTTCATCACATACAAGAGCTCAAAGACGCCATAGCAAAAGTTCAACAACTTCCAATCACAAAAGAAAGCGTTCAGCTACGTCGCTCAATGCAAGCCGAACTCAAAACCCAAGAGCAAAAGCTCTATTCATTTATTCCAAAACGAGATGTAGACGCTATCATATCGCAGTTCCCGCCTTCCAGCGGAAGCGCTAACGATTGGTCAGTAGTTAAACCAGCTAAAAGATCGCGCCGCGATAGTGGATCTTCCTACAGTTCACAAACGATCAGCAGATTTGACAGGATTTCTCGTCATGGACGAAGAGGATGAAGGACGTAAGAGCTCAGAGCTCCTGCAAAGCAATGTGAACCCGAATACGGCGCCGCCAGCTGGTAATTCTACCGCTGCCTCATCTCAATTAAGGATCTCCACCGATATGGACACGACTACTCCTCCACCTGCCTCTCCCTCAGCGATGGAATTGTCGAAAAGCGCAATACAGATCTACGCCTTGAAGAATCGACATACTGATTTGCTTTTTGATATCCAGCGACTGCAGCGATCGGACAACCCAGCCAAGGACCAGATGATCAAGCAAATGACCGACGAGGGTGAGCGCATTTTATTTTCTCTCCACACTTTATGCACAAACCTCGGAGTAAACCTCTTTACCCTTCCTGCCACTGAAGATGAATTTTTAAAGAGTGTCAGGCTAAATCTTCAAAACCCCCTATTTCGGAACACACCACTCCAAATTCTCCTAAAACCACCCCTACAGAAAAACCAAAAACCCCAATAGAAACTCCTAAATCTGACCCAAAAAAACGCACACGCCCTACTGATTCTGAAGGCTTTGTAATACCACCTAAACATTTAATTGCAAAAAAACCACAAACCAAACCCATCTCTACTGAATCTAATAATATAACCACTCCAAATTCTTTTAATGTCATCCAAACAAATACAACAGAACAGTCTACACAGCAGCCGACAGACATTCCAATTCAAAAAGTACAGGCACCCCCACCAATTTTTATTAAGCCTAGAGCTGATTGGTTCTTCCTCCTAAATCAACTCAAAAGACACGCACCGACAGTCCAATCAAAACAGAACATAGACTTTTTAAAATTAACCACTTCAAATGAAACCGACTACAGGACTGTCGTTAGATTTTTAACAGACAACACTATTGAATTTAAATCACACACCCTTAAATCCGACAGGCCACTAAAAATAGTTATTAGGGGATTACCCTCAAACACACCACTCAGTGTTGTGCAGACTGCGGTGGAAGTACTCGGTTTCAAAATTCATAAGATATCACAACTAAAAAGATGGAAGACAAAAATGCCGATGCCTCTATTCTACGTCCAGATCTACAATAGCCTTAAAGCAGAAGAAATTTACAATATCACAGAGCTCCTTGGAACTGAAGTTGCCATGGAGCACTTTAAAGGACAGAAAGGCCCTTCACAGTGCTGGCGCTGTCAAGGGTTCTTTCACTCATCAGAAGTGTGTACTCTCCCTGGAAAATGTGTGAAGTGTGCAGGTCCACACCAAGCAAAAGACTGTCCGAAACCTTTTGAAGCACCCAACAAATGTGCAAACTCCGCAGGAAACCATGCAGCAAACTGGCGTTCCTGCCCAAGATTTCCAGGCTCCAAAAACAGATCAAATTCGAAACCGAGCACCAAACCCAGTCTGACCGCTGAAAAAACCAACGCAGACAAAATTAATATCCAAAACAACACACAATTCCCAACACTGTCGGCTGCACCTACAACCAGTGCAAATAATATTTGCCCTGGAGTTTCTTTCTCCGCAGCACTTACTGGTATGCAACAAGCTGCACCCCAAATTATTCCAAATTTATCGGTCCCCTTAGCAGCTAATTCGACGCTAAATTGCACCGAAATCCTTTTGGCAATCATTCAAATTTCAAACCAGCCTGGTATTGACCAGAGCAGACTTCTTTTGGCATTCAAAAACGCCTTACCGCAGCTCAGAGTGGCTCCATCTGGTGCTGACGCGGCTTACTACATCTTTGAGAGTTATATTACTCTCCAATTCTCTGATATCCCCAGACAGTAAAATTCAATACCTTGAAAAGATTGAAAAACTTAAAACTATGCACTTGGAATGCAAATGGCATTCTATCCAAATTCCATGAGTTTCGAGACTATGTGCAAGAGAAGGATTTTGACATTATTTTTGTCCAAGAAACCAAACTCCAGCCAGGGAGAGCTCCCAAGCTTGCAAATTATGCATTATATAAAAATGACAGACAAGCTTCTAATACTCGTGATGATTATCATGGTGGCACTTGTGTCTATATTAAAAATTCAATACCACACAAAAGAATTGACACTCCGAGTATGAGTAAACTCGAGACAACAATCATCGAAATTTTCATTCAAAATTCGCCCTCCCTTGTAATGATCTCTGCCTATCTTCCACCAGGTGGAAATTTACCTGTGGTTGATTTTAACAAATTGCTCACCTTTTCCAACAATCTAATCATAGCTGGTGATTTAAATTGTCACCACCAGCATTGGCGTTGCCATAGATCAAACCCTGCTGGTCGTGGCCTTCTAAAATGGGCTCAGTGCGCCCAAGTTAAAATTATTGCGCCGGATTCCCCTACTAGATATGGTTCACGGGATGCCCCTTCATTCATCGATTTGGTACTTTTTCGAAACATCCCCTTTGGATATCACGTGACTGTGGAAAACTGTTTATCCTCAGATCACAACCCCGTAATCATAGACCTTAACTGCACTATCTTTAATCAAAATTCTCCGGCACTCGTCTCTACAAACTGGGACAATTTTAGTTTCAAACTTAAAAGTAAAAGTTTGCCCTCCCTTGAAATTAAATCCAGCCATGATATAGACTCGGCAGTTGATCACTTAACGACCATTTTAACAGATACTTATAAGGAAGTATCAAAACCCACCCTCAGACCCAATTTTCGTAAATTACCTCAAGAAAGTAAACTCAAAATTAAAGAAAAGAATAAAGTACGGAGTCTTTGGCAAAGAAATAGAAATCCTGGCTTAAAAATTCAACTCCGTGCTCTCCAAAATGAGATCAAGGCATCATGTGACCATTTCTTCCAATCACAGTACACGAATTACATTCAGTCCCTAACGACCAATGATAACAGTCTTTGGCGCGCATCAGCCCGCCTACGCAAACACAAATCTAACATTCCGTCCTTAGCTAACGACGCAGTGGTGGCTCACACAGACGCTGAGAAATCCGAATTAATTGCGGATTCTCTTCAAATTCAATTTACACCACATAATGAAGGAATTTTTGCGAACAGCGCAAGTTCTTTCCCACAAGATGTTGAACGTTTCCTCTCCTCGCCTTTTGCGAGAGAAATACAATACACATCCATGAGCGAGGTAAGTGAATACATTACCAAGCTCAAACCCAAAAAAGCCCCTGGTATGGACTCTATTTCTAATCGTATGATTAAAAATTTACCCACCCACTATCTATTTTTCTTAGTAATGCTTATAAATTTTATGATACAGCATTGTTATTTTCCTCAAAGCTGGAAACAAGCACTTATTGTGCCTATTCCAAAACCAGGCCAAAGCCTTTCTAACCCTCAAAATTATAGACCTATCAGCCTCCTATCCTCGTTATCCAAGATATACGAGTTTGTGTTACTTAAACGCCTGAATGATTTTCTCCGAAATCACAACGTTCTGATTGATGAACAATTTGGATTTCGAGCAAAACACTGCACCACGCACCAGCTGCTGAGGACAGTGGAGTTCATTCACGAAGGGTTTCGTAACAAAATGCTTACTGGCGCTTTATTTCTTGACATAGCCAAAGCATTTGATAGGACTTGGCATATAGGAATTATTATCAAGCTCATACGACTTGACGTTTCGGCCCATTTAATTCATATAATTAATTCGTACCTCACTAATAGATCTTTTTCTGTACGAGTTAATTCTTTCATTTCGACACCCCGTCCTATACTAAGCGGCGTCCCCCAAGGGTCACTTTTAGGCCCAATTTTGTTCAACATTTTCATAAATGACATACCAAAATCACCAAGTATCACTCTTGCACTTTATGCAGATGATACGGCCATCCTAGCTCAACACAAACGCCTGGAAAACTTAGTCCAAAACATTCAGAGTTATCTCTCTAGCCTTGAGCACTGGCTCATCACTTGGAAAATAAAAATTAATGTTGCTAAATGTGCTGCTATGATATTCAAACGTAGCCCCCTCCCGTACCCTTCCATTAATATTAAATTCTTTGACGACTATGTTCCCTGGTCAAACTCTTACAAGTACCTAGGAGTTGTACTTGATTCAAAATTAACCTGGCGCCTTCACATTGAAAATGTTCTCAACAAAGCAAAAGGTGCCAGAGCCCAACTTTACCCATTTTTAGCTCGAAAGAGCAATCTGTCAATTAAAAACAAAATCCTTCTCTATACTTCCATAATAAGACCTGTCTTTATGTATGCATGTACAATCTGGGGTACTGCTGGAAAAACTCATGTGAAAAAACTTCAATATTTTCAAAGTAAAACCTTACGTATGGCCCTAAACGCAGCTTGGTACGTCCGTACAGATGTGATTCATTCGGACCTTAACATTAAACCTGTTGATTACCTTATCAAAAAACATAGTCAAAATTTATTCCTCAAAATTGAACAGATTGATAACCGAGCACTTCAGCAGATGCCAGCCTACGATCCTACTATTCGCAGCTCACAGAAGAGACCAAAAGCCGTGATTGGCCGAGAGTTCGGCATCTACCCTCCATCTAAAAGGGCAAGACACGCCCTCTCAACATCGAGCACATCGGGATTTCCGCTTCACTCATTGAGTGAAGTCTTGTTTTTTGCTCTCTCTTCATCTTGATTTTTTGTAAGTATGACTTTGCTTCTTCAAACCACCTGATTGCCAGCAAAATGTCGATTGATAACAAAGGCAAATGCCTCAATAAGCCGAGGACGACGACTGACTTTGACAATGAAGTTCAACAAATCGTTCATCACATACAAGAGCTCAAAGACGCCATAGCAAAAGTTCAACAACTTCCAATCACAAAAGAAAGCGTTCAGCTACGTCGCTCAATGCAAGCCGAACTCAAAACCCAAGAGCAAAAGCTCTATTCATTTATTCCAAAACGAGATGTAGACGCTATCATATCGCAGTTCCCGCCTTCCAGCGGAAGCGCTAACGATTGGTCAGTAGTTAAACCAGCTAAAAGATCGCGCCGCGATAGTGGATCTTCCTACAGTTCACAAACGATCAGCAGATTTGACAGGATTTCTCGTCATGGACGAAGAGGATGAAGGACGTAAGAGCTCAGAGCTCCTGCAAAGCAATGTGAACCCGAATACGGCGCCGCCAGCTGGTAATTCTACCGCTGCCTCATCTCAATTAAGGATCTCCACCGATATGGACACGACTACTCCTCCACCTGCCTCTCCCTCAGCGATGGAATTGTCGAAAAGCGCAATACAGATCTACGCCTTGAAGAATCGACATACTGATTTGCTTTTTGATATCCAGCGACTGCAGCGATCGGACAACCCAGCCAAGGACCAGATGATCAAGCAAATGACCGACGAGGGTGAGCGCATTTTATTTTCTCTCCACACCTTATGCACAAACCTCGGAGTAAACCTCTTTACCCTTCCTGCCACTCAAGATGAATTTTTTAAAGAGTGTCAGGCTAAATCTTCAAAACCCCCTATTTCGGAACACACCACTCCAAATTCTCCTAAAACCACCCCTACTGAAAAACCAAAAACCCCAATAGAAACTCCTAAATCTGACCCAAAAAAACGCACACGCCCTACAGATTCTGAAGGCTTTGTAATACCGCCTAAACATTTAATTGCAAAAAAACCACAAACCAAACCCATCTCTACTGAATCTAATAATATAACCACTCCAAATTCTTTTAATGTCATCCAAACAAATACAACAGAACAGTCTACACAGCAGCCGACAGACATTCCAATTCAAAAAGTACAGGCACCCCCACCAATTTTTATTAAGCCTAGAGCTGATTGGTTCTTCCTCCTAAATCAACTCAAAAGACACGCACCGACAGTCCAATCAAAACAGAACATAGACTTTTTAAAATTAACCACTTCAAATGAAATCGACTACAGGACTGTCGTTAGATTTTTAACAGACAACACTATTGAATTTAAATCACACACCCTTAAATCCGACAGGCCACTAAAAATAGTTATTAGGGGATTACCCTCAAACACACCACTCAGTGTTGTGCAGACTGCGGTGGAAGTACTCGGTTTCAAGATTCATAAGATATCACAACAAAAAAGATGGAAGACAAAAATGCCGATGCCTCTATTCTACGTCCAGATCTACAATAGCCTTAAAGCAGAAGAAATTTACAATATCACAGAGCTCCTTGGAACTGAAGTTGCCATGGAGCACATTAAAGGACAGAAAGGCCCTTCACAGTGCTGGCGCTGTCAAGGATTCTTTCACTCATCAGAAGAGTGTACTCTCCCTAGAAAATGTGTGAAGTGTGCAGGTCCACACAAAGCAAAAGACTGTCCGAAACCTTTTGAAGCACCCAACAAATGTGCAAACTGCGCAGGAAACCATGCAGCAAACTGGCGTTCCTGCCCAAGATTTCCAGGCTCCAAAAACAGATCAAATTCGAAACCGAGCACCAAACCCAGTCTGACCGCTGAAAAAACCAACGCAGACAAAATTAATATCCAAAACAACACACAATTCCCAACACTGTCGGCTGCACCTACACCCAGTGCAAATAATATTCGCCCTGGAGTTTCTTTCTCCGCAGCACTTACTGGTATGCAACAAGCTGCACCCCAAATTATTCCAAATTTATCGGTCCCCTTAGGAGCTAAATTGCACCGAAATCCTTTTGGCTATCATTCAAATTTCAAACCAGCCTGGTATTGACCAGAGCAGACTTCTTTTGGCATTCAAAAACGCCTTACCGCAGCTCAGAGTGGCTCCATCTGGTGCTGACGCGGCTTACTACATCTTTGAGAGTTATATTACTCTCCAATTCTCTGATATCCCCAGACAGTAAAATTCAATACCTTGAAAGGATTGAAAAACTTAAAACTATGCACTTGGAATGCAAATGGCATTCTATCCAAATTCCATGAGTTTCGAGACTATGTGGAAGAGAAGGATTTTGACATTATTTTTGTCCAAGAGACCAAACTCCAGCCAGGGAGAGCTCCCAAGCTTGCAAATTATGCATTATATAAAAATGACAGACAAGCTTCTAATACTCGTGATGTCTATCATGGTGGCACATGGGTCTATATTAAAAATTCAATACCACACAAAAGAATTGACACTCCGAGTATGAGTAAACTCGAGGCAACAATCATCGAAATTTTCATTCAAAATTCGCCCTCCCTTGTAATGATCTCTGCCTATCTTCCACCAGGTGGAAATTTACCTGTGGTTGATTTTAACAAATTGCTCACCTTTTCCAACAATCTAATCATAGCTGGTGATTTAAATTGTCACCACCAGCATTGGCGTTGCCATAGTTCAAACCCTGCTGGTCGTGGCCTTCTAAAATGGGCTCAGTGCGCCCAAGTTAAAATTATTGCGCCGGATTCCCCTACTAGATATGGTTCACGGGGTGCCCCTTCATTCATCGATTTGGCACTTTTTCGAAACATCCCCTTTGGATATCACGTGAGTGTGGAAAACTGTTTATCCTCAGATCACAACCCCGTAATCATAGACCTTAACTGCACTATCTTTAATCAAAATTCTCCGGCACTCGTCTCTACAAACTGGGACAATTTTAGTTTCAAACTTAAAAGTAAAAGTTTGCCCTCCCTTGAAATTAAATCCAGCCATGATATAGACTCGGCAGTTGATCACTTAACGACCATTTTAACAGATACTTATAAGGAAGTATCAAAACCCACCCTCAGACCCAATTTTCGTAAATTACCTCAAGAAATTAAACTCAAAATTAAAGAAAAGAATAAAGTACGGAGACTTTGGCAAAGAAATAGAAATCCTGGCTTAAAAATTCAACTCCGTGCTCTCCAAAATGAGATCAAGGCATCATGTGACCATTTCTTCCAATCACAGTACACGAATTACATTCAGTCCCTAACGACCAATGATAACAGTCTTTGGCGCGCATCAGTCCGCCTACGCAAACACAAATCTAACATTCCGTCCTTAGCTAACGACGCAGTGGTGGCTCACACAGACGCTGAGAAATCCGAATTAATTGCGGATTCTCTTCAAACTCAATTTACACTAATAATGAAGGAATTTTTGCGAACAGCGCAAGTTCTTTCCCACAAGATGTTGAACGTTACCTCTCCTTGCCTTTTGCGAGAGAAATACAATACACATCCATGAGCGAGGTAAGTGAATACAGTACCAAGCTCAAACCCAAAAAAGCCCCTGGTATGGACTCTATTTCTAATCGTATGATTAAAAATTTACCCACCCACTATCTATTTTTCGTAGTAATGCTTATAAATTTTATGATACAGCATTGCTATTTTCCTCAAAGCTGGAAACAAGCACTTACTGTGCCTATTCCAAAACCAGGCCAAAGCCTTTCTAACCCTCAAAATTATAGACCTATCAGCCTCCTATCCTCGTTATCCAAGATATACGAGTTTGTGTTACTTAAACGCCTGAATGATTTTCTCCGAAATCACAACGTTCTGATTGATGAACAATTTGGATTTCGAGCAAAACACTGCACCACGCACCAGCTGCTGAGGACAGTGGAGTTCATTCACGAAGGGTTTCGTAACAAAATGCTTACTGGCGCTTTATTTCTTGACATAGCCAAAGCATTTGATAGGACTTGGCATATAGGAATTATTATCAAGCTCATACGACTTGACGTTTCGGCCCATTTAATTCATATAATTAATTCGTACCTCACTAATAGATCTTTTTCTGTACGAGTTAATTCTATCATTTCGACACCCCGTCCTATACTAAGCGGCGTCCCCCAAGGGTCACTTTTAGGCCCAATTTTGTTCAGCATTTTCATAAATGACATACCAAAATCACCAAGTATCACTCTTGCACTTTATGCAGATGATACGGCCATCCTAGTTCAACACAAACGCCTGGAAAACTTAGTCCAAAACATTCAGAGTTATCTCTCTAGCCTTGAGCACTGGCTCATCACTTGGAAAATAAAAATTAATGTTGCTAAATGTGCTGCTATGATATTCAAACGTAGCCCCCTCCCGTACCCTTCCATTAATATTAAATTCTTTGACGACTATGTTCCCTGGTCAAACTCTTACAAGTACCTAGGAGTTGTACTTGATTCAAAATTAACCTGGCGCCTTCACATTGAAAATGTTCTCAACAAAGCAAAAGGTGCCAGAGCCCAACTTTACCCATTTTTAGCTCGAAAGAGCAATCTGTCAATTAAAAACAAAATCCTTCTCTATACTTCCATAATAAGACCTGTCTTTATGTATGCATGTACAATCTGGGGTACTGCTGGAAAAACTCATGTGAAAAAACTTCAATCTTTTCAAAGTAAAACCTTACGTATGGCCCTAAACGCAGCTTGGTACGTCCGTACAGATGTGATTCATTCGGACCTTAACATTAAACCTGTTGATTACCTTATCAAAAAACATAGTCAAAATTTATTCCTCAAAATTGAACAGATTGATAACCGAGCACTTCAGCAGATGCCAGCCTACGATCCTGCTATTCGCAGCTCACAGAAGAGACCAAGAGCCGTGATTGGCCGAGAGTTCGGCATCTACCCTCCATCTAAAAGGGTAAGACACGCCCTCTCTACATCAGTACCAGCTCCCGCGCCATGAAGGAAGGAAGTCTCTTCAGCGAGCTGCCATATAATTGCTTATTACCATCTTTACCTGCAACCAAGATCTTCAATTAGCAGGGTGTCTCTCGTCGAGTGAGGACGTGCGACAATGAGCTCCCCACAAGCCACCTGCAGCGATGCGATGCCGGAATTCATAGCCGGCAACCCCTCCGAAGCAAGCGCCGAGATGGACACGACCGTCCCTGTCTCCGACACTGAACCAACTCCAGAGGTAAATCCGGACGATTTGCTCATCCAGATTAAACAACTGTATCTTCTCAAGGCGAAATTCACAGAATTGGAACAGAATCTGTCCAGGGCCCGAAGATCAACTCCTCTTGCAAGCTTTGATCTCAAGTGCGTCGAACAAGAATCTAAGGTAACGCTTTTTAATCTTACCACTCTTGCGAAACGCCTAAATCTGCCTCTCTTCGCCATTCCCCCAACTGAAGATGAGTGTATTAAGAAATTAATCAAATCAGCTAAAGAACTAACTAAAGATGTTATCTCGGGTAAAAATAATCCTAATTCTGATAAACGTCAAAATTTAAATAAAAACATATCCAATAGCCCAATTCTAAAACCTGCAAAGTTAAATGCAGAAAAAATTCTTCATAGCGCTAAGAAAATTCAAAAATTAACTCTAAATTCAAGAGATAGTAACGATTTGCCTAAAAATAAAAAACTTAGGAAAGTTGACGATGAAGGATTTCAGCGGCCTCCTCGCCATCTTGTAGCACGAGGTGCGCCAAATTCCCCTTCGAAACCACAACCTAACAATAGCCTACCTCCATTTTGGAGCGAACAACCGGAGGAGGAATTGCCTCCCACCCAACCTGCGGTTAGGGTAGAAGAAAACAGCGATCTCGTGGAGCAACCCGGAGACGGGATTAGCAGGGTGTCTCTCGTCGAGTGAGGACGTGCGACAATGAGCTCCCCACAAGCCACCTGCAGCGATGCGAAGCCGGAAATCATGGCCGGCAACCCCTCCGAAGCAAGCGCCGAGATGGATACTTCGACGTCCACGGACACCGACGTCCCTGTCTCTGACACCCATCTTGACCATCAAATGAATCCGGATGACCTCCTGATCCAGATCAAACAACTGTACTTACTCAAGGCTCGTTTTACTGACCTAGAACAGAATCTATCCAGAGCGAGGAAATCAACACCACTGGCAAGCTTCGACCTCAAGTGCGTACAACAAGAATCTAAGGTAACGCTTTTTAATCTTACCACTCTTGCTAAACGCCTGAATCTGCCTCTCTTTGCCATTCCCCCAACTGAGGAAGAATGTATTAAAAAATTACTTAAATCTGCTAAGGAACTTAGTAACGATGAAATCCCACTAAAACCCGATTCCTTGGATAAAAATCAAAATTTGGCTAAAAACCAAAATTCTAAGCAAATACTAAAACCGGCTAAATTACAAGCAGAAAAAATACTATCTAGCACCAAAAAAATCCAGAAACTAACTTTAAACTCCCGCGAAAATTCGGAATTTCCAAAAACTAAAAAGATTAGAAAAATAGATGAAGAAGGTTTTCAGCGGCCTCCTCGCCATCTTGTTTCACGAGGAGCGTCGATTTCCCCAGAAAAACAGGTCCTGAACAATAGCCTGCCTCCATTTTGGAGAGAACAGCCAGAGGAGAATTGCCTCCCACCCAACCTGCGGTTAGGATGGAAGAAAACAGCGATCTTGTGGAGCAACCCGGAGACGGTACTCCCCCCCCAACTGAAAGCTCTAACAAAGCTAAAAGGAAAATACCTTTCTTCTTTGTTGAACCCAAAGATTTTGAATTTCTTACATCTCTAGTCCAAGCAACTGTGCCTACGGCTATTTGCAGAATGAAAGGCAAATTTTTACGCATTGAAATGCAGACTGAAGAGGACTATCGATCGGTGGCCCAAATTTTAAATAATCAGGGCGCCGAATATAAGTCATTTAATTTGAAACAGGATCGGCCCGTAAAGGCTATGCTTCGCGGCCTACCTAATTCTGCTAAAGCCGAGAAAATTAAGGCGGAATTACAACTTCTAGGATACTCTGTTATCAGCGTGACTCAGCTCCGTAGGCACAGGTCCCGCTATCCTATGCCATTATTCTTAGTCCAGCTAAATCCGTCTCTGAATGTTTATGATATTTTTGAAGAGACCTCAATGTTTGGCATCGAAATCAAATTCGAGAAACACATCGGGAAGAAGGGGCCGAGCCAGTGTTGGCGCTGCCAAGGCTTCTTCCACAGTTCCGCAGTGTGCACACTGCCAATCCGGTGTCTGAGGTGCGCCGGCCCGCATTACGCGTACCAATGCACCAAAGACCCGGAGGAAGCCAACACCTGCGCGAACTGCCTTGGGCGGCACGCCGCAAACTGGTTTCACTGTCCCCGAAACCCAGCCAATAAAAATAAAACTCCCCCTATTAGATCGGATAGCGGGATTTCAAAATTTGTACCGGCTCCGGTTAAAGCTCCAATTAGCAGCACGGATCCCTCTTTTAGTGATGTCGTTTCCGGACGGAAAAATCCCGGACTACCATCATCTACCAAGGAACTGACGCAAGCACCTGCGACGCAGCAAGCTCCGAAGCAAGCGCCGAAGAAGAGTCCACTCCTCCCGCCAACTCCACCGGCCCAGGCTCCAGCCCCGACCGTAGATGATGGAAGCTGCACAGATACCCTCCGGAGCGTCTTCCAAATCGCCACGGAATTCGGCATTGAACACAAGATCCTCCTTGAGGCTTTTAGAAATGCTCTCCCTAGGCTCCGAAATGTCTCCACGGGGCCTGAGAGAGCATTTTATATTTATGAGGCATACTGTGGCCTCTTAAACTAAAGGCCTCAAGTTCAACTGTGCAACTAATGAAGATTCTCTCCTGATCTCCTACTGGAACGCCAACGGAATCAAGAAGAAGATTCACGAAGTCCGGGATTTTATTAATGAGCATCACATGGACCTCTTCCTCGTTCAGGAGACACATCTGGTTGAGGGACTTAGCGCGAACATCGCGAATTATTTCTGCTACCGAAATGACAGAGAGGTATGCATCAGTGACACTGTTCGTGCTAGTGGCGGTACTAGCATTTATGTAAAACGCTCCCTAAAGCATTCTAGGATACCCACGCCACCACTGGAGGCCTTAGAAGCGACTATAGTACAAATTCATATTCCAAATTGTCCCCCAATAGCAGTAGCGTCCTGCTATATGCCTCCGAGACAGGGACCCGCATTTATCTCTGATCTCAGAAAATTAAGTGGTGTTGCAAATAACCTGATTATCGCAGGAGATTTAAATGCCCGTCATAGAAGTTGGGATTGTGTCACTGCCAACAACTATGGCGATAAACTCAAAATTTGGGCTCAGGACGCCCGTATCCAAATTATTGCGCCAAACACACCTACCCATTACCAGTTTCCTGGGGGGTTAGGTGCTCCTTCCATTATTGATCTGGCCTTATTTAAAAATATTCCAGTAGACTATTTGATCGAAGTGATTCCGGAATTGTCCTCTGACCATTATCCGGTTCATCTCACCCTTAAAACATCCAAAATTAACCAAAATTTACCGGCGCAAGTCTCCACAAATTGGGACAACTTTCGGTATGTCTTGGAAAATGGTATTCTCCCCCCTATCAAAATTCACGATAATCAGGAGGTTGATTTTGCCATTGACAGGCTCAACCAAACCCTAGGAAGCGCATTTACGGCTGCTTCCAAACCCAAGTTCAGGCAAAATTATTATAAATTACCTGATCACATTAAAAATAAAATCAAAATTAAAAACCGCCTTCGCAGAGACTGGCAAAATACACGTTTGGAAAACTTTCGAGTGCAACTGCGAAGGATCCAGAATGAGATCAAGTCTGACATTAAGAAATACACAGACGAAAAACACGCAAACTATCTTAAGTCCTTAAAGACTTCCGATAATAGCCTCTGGGTTGCTAGTGCACGGCTTCGCAAACCAAAACACGACATTCCCCCCCTAATGGCACGGTCAATGACCGGATGGCATTAACAGACACCGAAAAGGCTGAACGCATAGCAGACAGCCTTCAAACACAATTTTCACCTAACACTGGACTCATGTTCGATTCCTGTGCAGAGCACACGCATGAAGTCCAACACCAAGTTGAAGAATTTCTCTCCTCAGATACAAATTCTGAGGATCCCATCACCACAACAATGACTGAGATTTCTGCTTTGATCAAAAATCTCACCCCTGCAAAAGCACCTGGCCTGGATAGGATTTCTAATCGCATGATTAAAAATCTACCAGTTAAATTCATATTTTACCTAGCAGTTTTGATAAATTCAATGCTAAGGCTAAAATATTATCCCCGTAGCTGGAAGAATGCATTAGTCATTCCTATTCTAAAACCTGGAATGGACCCAAAGGTCCCTCAAAATTATAGGCCGATCAGCCTTCTGTCTTCACTTAGTAAAATTTACGAAGCTATACTGCTTAGATACCTGAATGATTTCTGCCGAAACCGAAACATTATTATTCCTCAGCAATTCGGCTTTCGTGCTAAACACTCAACTCAGGCCCAGCTACTGAGGGTAGTTGAAATCATTCATACAGGATCTCGCAGTGGAAAGCCTACAGCTATTGTTTATTTAGATGTAGCAAAGGCTTTCGACAGATGTTGGCATATCGGAATTTTATTCAAGCTCATGCGACTTGAAATTTCGGCTAATTTTGTGCACATAATGCACTCTTACCTCACTAATCGTACCTTTTCTGTCAAAGTAAAATATTCTGTCTCTTCTCCTCGCCCTATCCTGGCTGGGGTGCCTCAGGGAGGAATTCTTAGCGCCACGCTCTTCAACTTGTATGTAAATGACATACCACAAGCACCAAGTGTCGATCTAGCACTCTATGCAGACGACACAGCCATCATTTCACAGCACTCAACATTACATGCCACTCTCAATCACCTACAGCTGTATTTATCAGACTTGGAGTCCTGGCTCATTACCTGGAAAATCAAAATTAATGTCGCAAAAAGTGCCGCCACAGTTTTCTTTTCCAGAAAGAGGAATGTCCATAATCAACTCCCTCCACTCAGATTATTTGAAGAAAATATACCCTGGGTGGAATCCTATAAATATCTGGGAGTTTATCTAGATGCGAAGCTGCTCTGGAATACCCACATCAATTACGCCATCTCAAAAGCAAGGAATACAAGAACCCAGCTGATGTCTCTCCTCAAAAGAACCAGCAACCTCTCCCTCAACAATAAGATCCTTTTATACAAGAGTACCATCCTACCTATCCTGACGTACGCAGCTGTAGTCTGGTCTACTGCTGCCAATAGCCATCTAAAGAAAATACAAGTATTCCAGAGCGTCACGCTTCGTATCCTGACAAATGCTCATTATTTCGTCCGTAATGAAGTGCTTCATAACGATCTCAAAATTCTACCCCTAGATGCCTTTTTCCGGCAAAATTCGGCTAAATTCTTTAATAGATTAAGGCAGATCGAAAACCCAGTCTTGCATTCACTTCCTGCTTATGATCCAGCTGAGCCCAGCTCAGCTAAGCGACCTAGGAGCGTTCTTGAGAGAACTTATAACATCTTTCCTAGGAAGCCGAAGCGGAGGTGTCTGCTTGACTAGGAATTCTTTCTAAAAATTTTTAAATTAACAAGCACTTCACGGGCCTAACCCGACGACCCTTAATTAATTTCATACTTCCACATGCCCGCCGGACCTAATCCGGCCTCGTTTCTCGGTTTTATATCCGTGCTGCTATAGGTAACATGCCCCTCCACTTGCCAAGACCTCATCTTTTCATAAAACACGGCCCAGACAATCTTAAATCAGACTTGCAATAGTTTTAACGTTTCTCTATTATTTTATCACCTAACTTAATTATTCAACTTAAACTGCCTAATTTTTTGAAGTTTAAATTAATATTCTAATCTTCTAAATCTAACTCCCTCACATGCTACTCAAAACACTTTATTAATGTATTTTTGTTCCAGCAATCTGCACATGTACAAGCTTGCATATCTCCAAACATCAACAGCAATCAGGTATTTTTGGTCAATTCTGTCCCCATTTTTTATTTCTTTCCACTTTTTAATCCACCTCTCCTCTCCAACTTTTAACGTTTTTCTTTAATTCCCTTCCCTTTAACTATCCTAAAACTTCTCCGTCTTTTCTACAGTTAACTTTCTCTCACGGTTTTTTCCGCTCCAAAAGTTGCTCCTATTGTACTCTCGCTACGGGCGGTAGGAGAACTTTTTCTACTCTTGAATCCTTTCCCCCCTTCTCTTCGTTCCACCTTCCCCTGCTCTGCTTTAGTCGTAAGACTCTCTCCCCCCCAGCCCATCCCCAAGGCATTAGCGATTACTGCGGTTTTCCGTATTACCTAATATACCTTTCCCGAGCCCTGGAAAATTATAATTCCCGGCTAATTGTCTTTCAATCTTTGCGATTCCATTAATGCAATGCATTCAGGAATCTGCCCTTCTCCGTCACCTCTCTCTCTTTCAACCTAGTAAAACAGGCTGAAAGCAGAAAGAATTTATCGTCCATAGAATGGACTCCTTATTCACTTCCTTCCCCGTAAGCCCATAATGGTCTCCATCATTACTCTTCAGCCAGTGCTTTGTCTTAATCACCTCAGTTTTTCCTTAACGAAGTTGTGGAGGTAATTGCATTAAGTTGCAAAGGTACTCCGGAAAATATCGCCTTGGGCCTTGGGCCGGAGACGGTACTTCCCCCCCTACTGAAAGCTCTAAGAATTCAAAGAGAAAAATTCCTTTCTTCTTTGTAGAGCCAAAAGACTTTGAATTTCTTACCTTCTTAGTGCAAGCTACTGTGCCTACGGCCATCTGCAGGATGAAGGGTAAGTTTCTCCGCATAGAAATGCAGTCCGAGGAAGACTATCGTTCGGTAGCCCAAGTTTTAAACAATCAGGGCGCCGAATATAAGTCGTTTAACCTTAAGCAGGATTGGCCCGTAAAGGCAATATTACGCGGCTTACCCAACTCAGCAAAAACAGAAAAAATCAAAGCTGAATTGCAACTCCTGGGTTATTCTGTTATCTCTGTAACCCGACTCCGTAGGCACAGGTCCCGCTACCCAATGCCATTATTTTTAGTACAGCTAAATCCTGCATTAAATGTCTATGACATTTTTGAAGAAACCACAATGTTCGGCATTGAGATCAAGTTCGAGAAGCATATCGGGAAGAAGGGACCGAGCCAGTGTTGGCGTTGCCAAGGCTTCTTTCATAGTTCCGCAGTGTGTACACTGCCAATCCGGTGTCTGAGGTGCGCCGGCCCGCATTACGCGTACCAATGCACCAAAGACCCGGAGGAAGCCAACACCTGCGCGAACTGCCTTGGGCGGCACGCAGCCAACTGGTTTCACTGTCCCCGAAACCCAGCCAACAAAAACAAAAACCCCCCTATTAGATCGGATAGCGGGATTTCAAAATTTGTACCGGCTCCGGCTAAAGCTCCGATTAGCAGCACGGATCCCTCATTTAGTGATGTCGTTTCCGGACGGAAAAATCCCGGACTAACATCATCTACTAAGGACCAGAACAAAGCACCTGTGACGAAGCAAGCTCCCAAGCAAGCGCCGAAGCAGCGTCCTCTCCAGCCAGCTCCACCGGCCCAGGCTCCAGCCCCGACCGTAGATGATGGAAGTTGCACAGATACCCTCCGGAGCGTTTTCCAAATCGCCTCGGAATTCGGTATCGAACACAAGATCCTCCTTGAGGCTTTTAGAAATGCTCTCCCCAGGCTCCGAAATGTCTCCACGGGGTCTGAGAGAGCATTTTATATTTATGAGGCATACTGTGGCATCTTAAACTAACGGCCTCAAGTTCAACTGTGCAACCAGTGAAGATTCTCTCCTGATCTCCTACTGGAACGCTAACGGAATCAAGAAGAAGATTCACGAAGTCCGGGATTTCATTAATGAGCATCACATGGACCTCTTCCTCGTTCAGGAGACACATCTGGTTGAGGGACTTAGCGCGAACATCGCGAATTATTTCTGCTACCGAAATGACAGAGAGGTATGCATCAGTGACACTGTTCGTGCTAGTGGCGGTACTAGCATTTATGTAAAACGCTCCCTAAAGCATTCTAGGATTCCCACGCCACCACTGGAGGCCTTAGAAGCGACTATAGTACAAATTCATATTCCAAATTGTCCCCCAATAGCAGTAGCGTCCTGCTATATGCCTCCGAGACAGGGACCCGCATTTATCTCTGATCTCAGAAAATTAAGTGGTGTTGCAAATAACCTGATTATCGCAGGAGATTTAAATGCCCGTCATAGAAGTTGGGATTGTGTCACTGCCAACAACTATGCCGATAAACTCAAAATTTGGGCTCAGGACGCCCGTATCCAAATTATTGCGCCAAACACAGCCACCCATTACCAGTTTCCTGGGGGGTTGGGTGCTCCTTCCATTATTGATCTGGCCTTATTTAAAAATATGCCAGTGGATTATTCGATCGAAGTGATTCCGGAATTGTCCTCTGACCATTATCCGGTTCACCTCACCCTTAAAACATCCAAAATTAACCAAAATTTACCGGCGCAAGTCTCCACAAATTGGGACAACTTTCGGTATGTCTTGGAAAATGGTATTCTCCCCCCTATCAAAATTCACGATAATCAGGAGGTTGATTTTGCCATTGACAGGCTCAACCAAACCCTAGGAAGCGCATTTACGGCTGCTTCCAAACCCAAGTTCAGGCAAAATTATTATAAATTACCTGATCACATTAAAAATAAAATCAAAATTAAAAACCGCCTTCGCAGAGACTGGCAAAATACACGTTTGGAAAACTTTCGAGTGCAACTGCGAAGGATCCAGAATGAGATCAAGTCTGACATTAAGAAATACACAGACGAAAAATACGCAAACTATCTTAAGTCCTTAAAGACTTCTGATAATAGCCTCTGGGTTGCCAGCGCACGGCTTCGCAAACCAAAACACGACATTCCCACCCTAATGGGCACGGTCAATGACCGGATGGCATTAACAGACACTGAAAAGGCTGAACGCATAGCAGACAGCCTTCAAACACAATTTTCACCTAACACTGGACTCATGTTCGATTCCTGTGCAGAGCACACGCATGAAGTCCAACACCAAGTTGAAGAATTTCTCTCCTCAGATACAAATTCTGAGGATCCCATCACCACAACAATGACTGAGATTTCTGCTTTGATCAAAAATCTCACCCCTGCAAAAGCACCTGGCCTGGATAGGATTTCTAATCGCATGATTAAAAATCTACCAGTTAAATTCATATTTTACCTAGCAGTTTTGATAAATTCAATGCTAAGGCTAAAATATTATCCCCATAGCTGCAAGAATGCATTAGTCATTCCTATTCTAAAACCTGGAATGGACCCAAAGGTCCCTCAAAATTATAGGCCGATCAGCCTTCTGTCTTCACTTAGTAAAATTTACGAAGCTATACTGCTTAGATACCTGAATGATTTCTGCCGAAACCGAAACATTATTATTCCTCAGCAATTCGGCTTTCGTGCTAAACACTCAACTCAGGCCCAGCTACTGAGGGTAGTTGAAATCATTCATACAGGATCTCGCAGTGGAAAGCCTACAGCTATTGTTTATCTAGACGTAGCAAAGGCTTTCGACAGATGTTGGCATATCGGAATTTTATTCAAGCTCATGCGACTTGAAATTTCGGCTAATTTTGTGCACATAATGCACTCTTACCTCACTAATCGTACCTTTTCTGTCAAAGTAAAATATTCTGTCTCTTCTCCTCGCCCTATCCTGGCTGGGTTGCCTCAGGGAGGAATTCTTAGCGCCACGCTCTTCAACTTGTATGTAAATGACATACCACAAACACCAAGTGTCGATCTAGCACTCTATGCAGACGACACAGCCATCATTTCACAGCACTCAACATTACATGCCACTCTCAATCACCTACAGCTGTATTTAACAGAATTGGAGTCCAGACTCATTACCTGGAAAATCAAAATTAATGTCGCAAAAAGTGCCGCCACAGTTTTCTTTTCCAGAAAGAGGAATGTCCATAATCAACTCCCTCCACTCAGATTATTTGAAGAAAATATACCCTGGGTGGAATCCTATAAATATCTGGGAGTTTATCTAGATGCGAAGCTGCTCTGGAATACCCACATCAATTACGCCATCTCAAAAGCAAGGAATACAAGAACCCAGCTGATGTCTCTCCTCAAAAGAACCAGCAACCTCTCCCTCAACAATAAGATCCTTTTATACAAGAGTACCATCCTACCGATCCTGACGTACGCAGCTGTCGTCTGGTCTACTGCTGCCAATAGCCATCTAAAGAAAATCCAAGTATTCCAGAGCGTCACGCTTCGTATCCTGACAAATGCTCATTATTTCGTCCGTAATGAAGTGCTTCATAACGATCTCAAAATTCTACCCCTAGATGCCTTTTTCCGGCAAAATTCGGCTAAATTCTTTAATAGATTAAGGCAGATCGAAAACCCAGTCTTGCATTCACTTCCTGCTTATGATCCAGCTGAGCCCAGCTCAGCTAAGCGACCTAGGAGCGTTCTTGATAGAACTTATAACATCTTTCCTAGGAAGCCGAAGCGGAGGTGTCTGCTTGACTAGGAATTCTTTCTAAAAAAATTTTTTAAATTAACAAGCACTTCACGGGCCTAACCCGACGACCCTTAATTAATTCCATACTTCCACATGCCCGCCGGACCTAATTCGGCCTCGTTTCTCGGTTTTATATCCGTGCTGCTATAGGTAACATGCCCCTCCACTTGCCAAGAACTCATCTTTTCATAAAACACGGCCCAGACAATTTTAAATCAGACTTGCAATAGTTTTAACGTTTCTCTATTATTTTATCACCTAACTTAATTATTCAACTTAAACTGCCTACTTTTTGAAATTTAAATTAATATTCTAATCTTCTAAATCTAACTCCCTCATATGCTACTCAAAACACTTTTTTCATGAATTTTTGTTCCAGCAATCTGCATATGTACAAGCTTGCATATCTTCAAACACCAACTGCAATCAGGTAATTTTGGTTAATTCTGTCCCCATTTTTATTTCTTTCCACTTTTTAATCCACCTCTCCTCTCCAACTTTTAACGTTTTTCTTTACTTCCCTTCCCTTTAACTATCCTAAAACTTCTCCGTCTTTTCTACAGTTAACTTTTTCACGGTTCTTTCCGCTCCAAAAGTTGCTCCTATTGTACTCTCGCCACGGGCGGTAGGAGAACTTTTTCTACTCTTGAATCCTTTCCCCCCTTCTTTTCGTTCCACCTTCCCTTGCTCTGCTTTAGTCGTAAGACTCTCTCCCCCCCAGCCCATCCCCAAGGCATTAGCGATTACTGCGGTTTTCCGTATTACCTAATACACCTTTCCCGAGCCCTGGAAAATTATGATTCCCGGCTATTTGTCTTTCAATCTTTGCGATTCCATTAATGCAATGCATTCAGGAATCCGCCCTTATCCGTCACCTCTCTCTCTTTCAACCTAGTAAAACAGGTTGAAAGCAGAAAGAATTTATCGTCCATAGAATGGACTCCTTATTCACTTCCTTCCCCGTAAGCCCATAATGGTCTCCTTCATTACCCTTCAGCCAGTGCTTTGTCTTAATCACCTCAGTTTTCCTTAACGAAGTTGTGGAGGTAATTGCATTAAGTTGCAAAGGTACTCCGGAAAATATCGCCTTGGGCCTTGGGCCAAGATCTTCAAGCAAAGTTATCAATCTGTTCGCATAGAATCACATCTCCCGCAGATTTTTAAAATCTGCCCATGAATATTTTCAACGCGTTCATATTTATTATTTGCACTATCCTACACAAGCCACATGCCAATGAGCCTATTAATCTTAAAATCTTTCTTCTCCGCTTTCTGCTTTAGTGTTGTATTGTGTACAAAAAATTTATAAAAACCAAAAAAAGTATAAAATATTAAATACAAAAAAATTATAAAACCTTAAAACTTTTAAAAAAATATTATGATTTTTAAGTTTTTATTATCTCATCTCTATCCCTAAACTTTCTTGAGCCAGTGGCTCCCTCTAGTGTGCATCAAGTAACTCACTTATGCAAAATTTTTTCCTATTTCTGCTCGCTTTTATTAATTCTGATGAGGAGGTAAATGGTTTTGAACCATAGGAACTCCGTAATTTTCAAATCATTGGCATTGGCAAACGATCAGCACTTCATCCCGCTTTGACTCCCTCAACAACGAGGAAATGCTTGACGCGAATAATGACGACGCTAATAATGAAGATATTAATATGACCCAACCAGAAAAGCCTAAGAAACCCAGCAGCCCATATCCTAAAAATACTAAAATCCCTCCAATAATAATTACTGATCTCAATAGTAACAATTGGCCAGAAATCCGCAAACACATAAAAGAAAATTTAAAGATTTGCAAACTTGAAACCAAAACCGAAGGTGATACCATAAGAGTACAATTTTTCAATGAAGACGATTTCCGAAAAGCTCAAGACTATTTAGAAAAAGCACCCATCCCTTTCCATACCTATTTATTAAATAAAGAAAAGAACCTGAAAACTGTCATCAAAGGATTAACCGCGCAAACTCCCATAGACGAAATTAAAGAAGAATTAAAACTACATAACATTACCGTTCTTAAAATCCATCAATTACAAAGGATGCGCGATGGTATTCCAACATTACTGCCTATTTTCTACGTCGAAACGCCAAGAACTCAAGAGGAAAAAGAAATTTTTAACATCACTCATATCTGTGACATGAAAGTGCGTATCGTAGGATATAACTCAAGACCGGGTCCTGTACAATGTTTTAGATGTCAACGTTACGGACATACGCAGAGAGCGTGCCATAACTTACCCCGGTGCGTACGATGTCTAGAAAATCATCTTTCATATCAATGCCCAATCAAAGAGAAAAAAGAAATCCCAGCAAGATGCGTGCTTTGTAGCGGTTTTCACGCCGCTACAAGTATTGACTGTCCAGAGCATCCAAGCAAAAAATTCTTACAAAAGCAAAAAATTCAACAAAAATTTCCGCAAAAAGATGACTTCCCCAAATTAAATACACAAAATCCAGAACCGATCACAGAGAACAGCAATAAGAAGACATACGCTAACGTTACGGCACCTAAAGAAATAGAAAAAACTAAACTATCTGACGTCAAAAACTTAGATGAATTTAAATCACTGATATTCAAGTTAAAAGATCTTTACCACAAGTTCACAAAAGTCTCAAATGAAAATGAAAAGTTAGATTTCGCCCTACAAGCACTGGAACTCTTCGTATAAGCCCTTATTAGCCCTTAGAAAACAGATGATGACGTAGCCGAGTGGCACAGACCAACGAAAATTTTGCCCAACGAGATCGACGGTTCGGTCCTACCGAACGCTAAACACAAATAGGACTTGTATTATATTTATCTTCTCCGTATTTAACCTAGAAAAAATTTTTACTACTTGTATTTTGTGTGAATTATTATTATTTGTGTGAATATTATATTTTCCAAGAATTTTTAAAATGTACAGATTTTTCAAAGGAAGACTCCAACATCTGAAATTCAACTTTGATTATTGCCAAAAATAGCTTTTATTAAAGCTTTTACGAATACTCCATGATGTCATCGAAGAGATTTATATTAGTCAAAGCCCAGTAGGGCTGATACTACTTAAAAGTCTGAGGATCAAGGATCTCAACATCAGTTCCAGCTCCCGCGCCATGAAGGAAGGAAGTCTCTTCAGCGAGCTGCCATATAATTGCTTATTACCATCTCTACCTGCAACCAAGATCTTCAAGCAAAGTTATCAATCTGTTCGCATAGAATCACATCTCCCGCAGATTTTTAAAATCTGCCTATGAATATTTTCAACGCGTTCATATTTATTATTTGCACTATCCTACACAAGCCACATGCCAATGAGCCTATTAATCTTAAAATCTTTCCTCTCCGCTTTCTGCTTTAGTGTTGTATTGTGTATAAAAATTTATAAAAACCAGAAAAATATAAAATATAAAATACAAAAAAATTATAAAACCTAAAAACTTATAAAAAATACTATGATTCTTAAGTTTTTATTATCTCATCTCTATCCCTAAACTTTCTTGAGCCAGTGGCTCGCTCTAGTGTGCATCAAGTAACTCACTTATGCAAAATTTTTTCTCATTTCTGCTCGCTTTTAGTAATTCTGATGAGGAGGTAAATGGTTTTGAACCATAGGAACTCCGTAATTTTCAACTCATTGGCATTGGCATTCAACTTCAGACACACACTGCTTGCTCCTGAGCGTGAAGGTGCTCGTCCCCTCGCTCTGCGTTTTCGCTGTTCTGCAGTATTAACCTCTCGTTTTTCTGAGTTTGACTATTGTGACTGAGAAACTGCTGTGCTCTCTCGATTGTATATTCAGGTCAGCATGCAAACCACTATGTTTAGTATGCTGTAAAACGACCTGCTTTTACCCTGTGCTTTTTAAGCATAGACTTTCTGCATTTCACTACTTCATCAACCGGCATCATGGAACGTTTTCTGGACTTCATTGCAACTGAGATTACTCAACTGGAACTCCGTCAAGAAGACAAAGGTTTCCTTACCCCTGAAGAAACAAGAGACCTGAAGTTGTTCAAAAAATTCCGAGCTCTTGCTGACCAGGAATTTGTGAACTCCAGAACACAGGACGACCGTGCTAAGACCAAAACTGATGACAACCCTGGCTTCCCGCCTCTCCCAAAGATCAACGCTCGACGTGCTGAGAGTCCCGCCAGGTCGGATGAGGACTTTACAAAATACAAGGCTTTAGATGTCAGCTCTGACTCCGATGGAGAACCCAAAGGAGACATTAGCAGGGTGTCTCTCGTAGAGTGCGGACGCATGACAATGAGCTCCCCACAAGCCACCTGCAGCGACGCGACGCCGGAAATCATGGCCGGCAACCCCTCCGAAGCAAGCGCCGAGATGGATACATCGACGTCTACAGACTCGACTGTCCCTGTCTCTGACATCAATCTTGACCATCAGATGAATCCGGACGACCTCTTGATCCAGATAAAGCAGCTGTACCTACTCAAGGCCCGTTTTACTGACCTAGAGCAGAATTTATCCAGAGCGAGGAGATCAACACCGCTGGCAAGCTTCGACCTCAAGTGCGTGCAACAAGAATCTAAGGTAACGCTTTTTAATCTTACCACTCTTGCTAAACGCCTGAATCTGCCTCTCTTTGCCATTCCCCCAACTGAGGAAGAATGTATTAAAAATTATTGAAATCGGCTAAGGAACTTAGTAATGATGAAATCTCACTAAAATCCGATACCTTGGATAAAAATCAAAATTCGGCCAAAAATCAAAATTCTAAGCAAATATTAAAACCGGCTGAATTACAAGCAGAAAAATTACTATCTAGAACCAAAAAAATCCAGAAACTAACTTTAAATTCACGAGAAAATTCGGAATTACCAAAAACTAAAAAGATTAGAAAAATAGATGATGAAGGTTTTCAGCGGCCTCCTCGCCATCTTGTTTCACGAGGAGCGCAGATTTCCCCAGAAAAACAGGTCCCAAACAATAGCCTGCCTCCATTTTGGAGCGAACAACCAGAGGAGGAATTGCCTCCCACCCAACCTGCGGTTAGGGTGGAAGAGAAAAATGATCTCGTGGAGCAACCCGGAGACGGTACTTCCCCCCCCCCCTACTGAAAGCTCTAAGAAATCAAAGAGAAAAATTCCTTTCTTCTTTGTAGAGCCAAAAGACTTTGAATTTCTTACATCTCTAGTCCAAGCAACTGTGCCTACGGCTATTTGCAGAATGAAAGGCAAGTTTTTACGCATTGAAATGCAGTCCGAAGAGGACTATCGTTCGGTGGCCCAAATTCTAAATAATCAGGGCGCCGAATATAAGTCATTTAACTTGAAACAGGATCGGCCCGTAAAGGCTATACTTCGTGGCTTACCTAATTCTGCAAAAGCTGAGAAAATTAAGTCCGAATTACAACTTTTAGGATACTCTGTTATCAGTGTCACTCAGCTCCGTAGGCACAGGTCCCGTTATCCTATGCCATTATTCTTAGTCCAGCTAAATCCGTCTCTGAATGTCTATGATATTTTTGAAGAGACTTCAATGTTTGGCATCGAAATCAAATTTGAGAAACACATCGGGAAGAAGGGGCCGAGCCAGTGTTGACGCTGCCAAGGCTTCTTCCACAGTTCCGCAGTGTGCACACTGCCAATCCGGTGTCTGAGGTGCGCCGGCCCGCACTACGCGTACCAATGTACCAAAGACCCGGAGGAAGCCAACACCTGCGCGAACTGCCTTGGGCGGCACGCAGCCAACTGGTTTCACTGCCCCAGAAACCCGGCAAATAAAAATAAAACCCCCTATTAGATCGGATAACGGGATGTCAAAATTCGTACCGGCTCCGGTTAAAGCTCCAATCAGCAGCACGGACCCCTCTTTTAGTGATGTCGTTTCCGGACGGAAAAATCCCGGACTACCATCATCTACGAAAGATACGAAGCAAGCTCCTGTGACGAAGCAAGTCCCGAAGAAGAGTCCTCTCCTTCCGCCACCACCACCGGCCCAGGCTCCAGCCCAGTCCGCAGATGATTGCAGTTGCACGGACACTCTTAGGAGTGTCTTCCAAATTGCATCTGAATTTGGAATTGAGCACAAAATTCTCCTAGAGGCTTTTAGAAATGCTCTCCCAAGGCTCCGAAATGTCTCCACGGGGCCTGAGAGAGCATTTTACATTTACGAGGCATACTGTGGCCTCCTAAACTAAAGGCTTCACATTCAATAGTGCAACTGGTGAAGATTCTCTCCTGATCTCCTACTGGAACGCTAATGGAATCAAGAAGAAGATTCACGAAGTCCGGGATTTTATTAATGAGCATCACATGGACCTCTTCCTCGTTCAGGAGACACATCTGGTTGAGGGACTTAGCGCGAACATCGCGAATTATTTCTGCTACCGAAATGACAGAGAGGTATGCATCAGTGACACTGTTCGTGCTAGTGGCGGTACTAGCATATATGTAAAACGCTCCCTAAAGCATTCTAGGATACCCACGCCACCACTCGAGGCCTTAGAAGCGACTATAGTACAAATTCATATTCCAAATTGTCCCCCAATAGCAGTAGCGTCCTGCTATATGCCTCCGAGACAGGGACCCGCATTTATCTCTGATCTCAGAAAATTAAGTGGTGTTGCAAATAATCTGATTATCGCAGGAGATTTAAATGCCCGTCATAGAATTTGGGATTGTGTCACTGCCAACAACTATGGCGATAAACTCAAATTTTGGGCTCAGGACGCCCGTATCCAAATTATTGCGCCAAACACACCTACCCATTACCAGTTTCCTGGGGGGTTAGGTGCTCCTTCCATTATTGATCTGGCCTTATTTAAAAATATCCCAGTAGATTATTCGATCGAAGTGATTCCGGAATTGTCCTCTGACCATTATCCGGTTCACCTCACCCTTAAAACATCCAAAATTAACCAAAATTTACCGGCGCAAGTCTCCACAAATTGGGACAACTTTCGGTATGTCTTGGAAAATGGTATTCTCCCCCCTATCAAAATTCACGATAATCAGGAGGTTGATTTTGCCATTGACAGGCTCAACCAAACCCTAGGAAGCGCATTTACAGCCGCTTCCAAACCCAAATTCAGGCAAAATTATTATAAATTACCTGATCACATTAAAGATAAAATCAAAATTAAAAACCGCCTTCGCAGAGATTGGCAAAATACACGTTTGGAAAACTTTCGAGTGCAACTGCGAAGGATTCAGAATGAGATCAAGTCTGACATTAAGAAATACAGAGACGAAAAATACGCAAACTATCTTAAGTCCTTAAAGACTTCTGATAATAGCCTCTGGGTTGCTAGCGCACGGCTTCGCAAACCAAAGCACGACATTCCCCCCCTAATGGGCACGGTCAACGACCGGATGGCACTAACAGACACCGAAAAGGCTGAACGCATAGCAGACAGCCTTCAAACACAATTTTCACCTAACACTGGACTCATGTTCGATTCCTGTGCAGAGCACACGCATGAAGTCCAACACCAAGTTGAAGAATTTCTCTCCTCAGATACAAATTCTGAGGAACCCATCACCACAACAATGACTGAGATTTCTGCTTTTATCAAAAATCTCACCCCCGCAAAAGCACCTGGCCTGGATAGGATTTCTAATCGCATGATTAAAAACTTACCAGTTAAATTCATATTTTACCTAGCAGTTTTGATAAATTCAATGCTAAGGCTAAAATATTATCCCCATAGCTGGAAGAATGCATTAGTCATTCCTATTCTAAAACCTGGAATGGACCCAAAGGTCCCTCAAAATTATAGGCCGATCAGCCTTCTGTCTTCACTTAGTAAAATTTACGAAGCTATACTGCTTAGATACCTGAATGATTTCTGCCGAAACCGAAATATTATTATTCCTCAGCAATTCGGCTTTCGTGCTAAACACTCAACTCAGGCCCAGCTACAGAGGGTAGTAGAAATCATTCATACAGGATCTCGCAGTGGAAAGCCTACAGCTATTGTTTATTTAGACGTAGCAAAGGCTTTCGACAGATGTTGGCATATCGGAATTTTATTCAAGCTCATGCGACTTGAAATTTCGGCTAATTTTGTGCACATAATGCACTCTTACCTCACTAATCGTACCTTTTCTGTCAAAGTAAAATATTCTGTCTCTTCTCCTCGCCCTATCCTGGCTGGGGTGCCTCAGGGAGGAATTCTTAGCGCTACGCTCTTCAACTTGTATGTAAATGACATACCACAAACACCAAGTGTCGATCTAGTACTCTATGCAGACGACACAGCCATCATTTCACAGCACCCAACATTACATGCCACTCTCAATCACCTACAGCTGTATTTAACAGACTTGGAGTCCTGGCTCATTACCTGGAAAATCAAAATTAATGTCGCAAAAAGTGCCGCCACAGTTTTCTTTTCCAGAAAGAGGAATGTCCATAGTCAACTCCCTCCACTCAGATTATTTGAAGAAAATGTACCCTGGGTGGAATCCTACAAATATCTGGGAGTTTATCTAGATGCGAAGCTGCTCTGGAATACCCACATCAATTATGCCATCTCCAAAGCAAGAACTAGCAGAACCCAACTGATGTCTCTCCTCAAAAGAACAAGCAACCTCTCCCTCAATAATAAGATCCTTTTATACAAGAGTACCATTCTACCGATCCTGACGTACGCAGCTGTCGTCTGGTCAACTGCTGCCAATAGCCACCTGAAGAAAATTCAAGTATTCCAGAGCGTCACGCTTCGTATTCTGACAAATGCTCATTATTTCGTCCGTAATGAAGTGCTTCATAACGATCTCAAAATTCTACCCCTGGATGCCTTTTTCCGGCAAAATTCGGCCAAATTCTTTAATAGATCAACACAGATCGAAAACCCAGTCTTGCATTCACTTCCTGCTTATGATCCAGCTGAGCCCAGCTCAGCTAAGCGACCTAGGAGCGTTCTTGATAGAACTTATAACATCTTTCCTAGGAAGCCAAGCGGAGGTGTCTGCTTGACTAGAAATGCTTTCTAAAAATTTTTTAAATTAACAAGCACTTCACGGGCCTAACCTGGCGACCCTTAACTATTTCTATATTTCCACATGCCCGCGGAACCTAATTCGGCCTCGTTTCTCGGTTTTATATCCGTGCTGCTATAGGTAACATGCTCCTCCACTTGCCAAGACTTCATCTTTTCATAAAACACGGCCCAGACAATTAAAAATCAGACTTGCAATAGTTTTAACGTTTCGTTACTATTTTATCATCTAACTTAATTATTTAACTTAAACTGTTTAATTATTAAAATTTAAACTAATATTCTAATCTTTAAAATCTAAGTCCCCCATATGCTACTCAAAACACTTTTATTCCATGAATTTTTGTTCCAGCAATCTGCACAAATGTACAAGCTTGCATATCTTCAGTCATCATCTGCAATCAGGTAATTCAAATTAATCCTGTCTCTATTTTTATTTCTTTTCCCCTTTTTAATTCACTTTTCCTCGCTTGCCTTCCCTTTAACTATCTTAAACTTCTCCGTCTTTTCTACAGTTAACTTTCTTCACGGTTCTTTCCGCTTCAAAAGTTGCTGCTATTCTTCTCTCGCCACGGGCGGTAGAACTTTTTCGCCTCTTGAAACCTTTCCCCCCTTTCTTTTCGTTCCACCTTCCCTTGCTCCGAGCTTTAGTCGCAAGACTCTCTCCCCCCCCCAGCCCATCCCCAAGGCATTAGCAATTACTGCGGTTTTCCGTATTACCTAATTTGCCTTTCCCAAGCCCTGGAAAATTATGTTTCCCGGCTGATTGTCTTCCAATCTTTCCGATTCCATTAATGCAACGCATTCAGGAATTCGCTCATTGCTCATTGATTCTGAGTGTAGGACGTGCTTTGGTTTAGCTCCGTGTTGCCTCGTGTTCTTAGCGCCATTTTCGCTGCCATCTTGAATGTGATAGTGTTTCATCTCTTTTCTGTGGATTATTTTTTCTACGGTGTGATGTTTACAAGATATTTTGGATACGCATTTATCGTGGATACAGTGTAGTGCTCCTCTTTTAGTGCTTTGTGCGTGCTTTTTCTACATTTGTTAGTGAGTGATTCTACTGTGTTGTGTTGGTGAAAGAGTAGTTTTTCCACATGGAGGGAAATGCGTTTCCCCCGCTACCGGATAGATCAAAAATGGATTCAGTGACCTCGGCAACTAAGGAAGTGATTTGTGGACTCAGCTCTGATCTCTTGGAATACGGCAATATGACACTTGACCCGGACTGGCAAGATCTTATATATAAAGACCCATGGACCCAAGATGATGTCTGCAGGGGCTTAAAATTCTTGGTTATGATTGATATGGATATGACTGTACGCGGAAATTGTTCTGCGAATTTAATTAAACATGTCACGGATGAAAAATGTGCTGCAGCAATGATGAGCGAACTGGAAAAACAACGGATTATTGCAAGTGCCCTCAGGAAAGAAATACAAGGTAAGTGCGAAAGTGCTCATGCCCTTAATGTAAATAGTAATGATTGTGTTCATAATAATGTATTTGTTAAGGAATTGTGCTCTGTTGCTAATGATATTTGTATTGATAATGTAACCAATTCTGTTAAAACTGGCCCAAAGGATACTGATAATGTTGTTACTAAACCTAGGCCCAAACGGCCCTCAAAAAAAGTGACCAAGCGTTCCAGTAATGATGACCGGGATGTGGATGGTTTCATTCTGCCAAAGAATACTGCCCGTCCCAGTAAATTGATAAAATGCAATGTTGATATCCCTTTGGAAAATAAGTTCCAACAACTAAGTACTACTGACAATGATATCCAGAGTATTGATAACGATAATGCCAATGATGTAAATATGGATGATACAGTTAATGTAAAAGTTATCAGGCCCAAACCGATCATGGTGAAACCTGAAATTAAGTTCAATGATTTTATGAAGGTGCTTAGAAAAGATGTTCAATGTGAATTTGCAGGCAAGGTGCAGGGGGACTTCTTGAAGCTCTTTCCTGAATCAGAAGATGATCACCGTGCAATCACCAGATATTTAGATGAGAAAAAAATTGATCATTACATTATTTTATCAAAAATGGAAAAGCCACTTAAAGTCGTACTGCGAGGAATGCCCATCGACTGTCCGGTAGAGGACATTCATGAAGAACTAACACAGTTAGGATACAAGGTCAGACGCGTTGCACAAATGCATAGGATAAGAACAAGAGTCCCCATGCCCTTGTTTCAAATTCAAGTTGAAAAAATGCATGAAGTTGAAAACATTTATGATATCACCAAATTCCTAGGTTTTTACGTTAACTTTAAGCCCTACCAAGTGAATGGAAGTACTGTGCAGTGTCACAACTGCCAGCACTTTCACCACTCCTCCGACAATTGTAAGCTTAAGCCACGCTGTGTGAAATGTGCAGGTGCACATAAAACGGAGGACTGCTCCGGTAAATTCATTGATAATGTTAAATGTTGCAATTGTGGACAGACGGGGCATCCTGCGAATTATCGTGGGTGTCCCAAATTTCCAGTATACCAGGGAGCCAAAACCCAGACCAGCAGAAGCAAACCTACTCCCACTGTTATTAAACCTACAGCAATTAACAGTAACCCTGTCCAACCAGATGTGTCATATGCCAATGTTGTTAGTGGACGTACTGACACAAAAGACGAGGTTAGCGCCACAAATGTTAAAAGTGGAAATCGTAAAAAACCTGAGGGAAAAAATGACGTACAAGTAAATAATAACAATGGTAACATTAATGATAATGTTCAGTATAGAAGTGATGTGGGCCTCTCTGGTCTCTTTGAGGTCACTAAACTAGTTAAAGACATTATTCATATGTTTAATGGAATCTCCTTTTTAACTGTGTTAAAGAAAATTACTAACAAGATGCCTGTATTACAGGCAACGCAAAATACTGTTGATAAGCTATTCATTTTGTTTGAATTGTTTGAAGAGATTTTTGGCTCTCTCAATGTAAATAATCATGAGTAATGTATGCAATATTTTGAATGTGATTACATGGAACGCAAATGGATTATCTCAGAAAATTCATGAATTAAGAGATTTTATAAATGAGTACACTCCCGATGTTATGTTCCTACAAGAACACAAGCTTGGCCCTGCCTCACCCATCTACGTGCAGAACTACGCTGTCTACAGATCCAACAGAGCTCCTACTATTTCGCGCCCTAGAGGGGGTGGCACTGCAATCCTGATAAAACGCTGCATCCCACATATGCCTGTCACAATTCCGCAGCTTTCGGTCGTTGAGGCCTCTGCAATCTCACTCACAACAAACACCTCCATTACATACACTTTTGTCTCCACTTATATTCCCCCGGGACGTCATGTATCTGCAGTCCGGGCTGATTTACAAATCCTACTCAATCTTGGAAAACACATTATCTTAGGTGGAGACTTAAATGCACGACACCGCGCGTGGAACTGCTATAACTCAAACGACATTGGACGTGTAATTCTAAACTTAGCCCACACGGCTGGATTACACATAGCAGCTCCGAAAACCCCAACACGGTACACCACTAGGTCCACCGGAATCCTCGATTTCTTCCTGCTCGGAAATACCAGTGTCCCACTGGATATTTCCGTGCTGGATGAATTATCGTCGGATCATAATCCGGTTAAAATGATTCTGGACATTAGTGGCTATACCAGAACAGACAACAGAGCCTTTCGGATTGATTGGCAAGAATTTGCCAAAGCTCTCAACAACATACCATACACTCTTCCTACGATACAGTCTGGGGATGACATTGACAGTTTTATTCAGGAGATTAATCAAAAAATTTCCATGGCGAGAGACGATGCCAAGGTAGAAGTACCTAAAAGGAAAGAGCCACGCAATAGAGAGTTGAAACTGCTTATCAAACAGCGCAATGCTGCACGGAGAAGATTTCAGCAAACCAGGCACAGGGATGATAAACAACTGCTCAATAGACTGTCAAATGCAGTCAAGTCTCTTACACGTGAACAAGCACAACACAGCTGGACCAGTTACCTTAACTCACTTTCCACAGATGATAATTCACTGTGGAAAGCAATCTCAAGGTATACTAAATGCTACAATAACATTCCGCCCCTTAAAGGCCCAACGAGGATTCACTACACTGAAACTGAGAAAGCCGAATTGTTAGCACAGCAGCTGGAAATTCAGTTTTGCACAAACAACATATCTGACACTACAACAGAAAATCTTGTTTACACCTTTCATAACAGTCTCACAACAGATACAAACATAAACAACATCCCTCCAGTCATGCCCTCGGAAGTTGTTGACTATGTCAATAAGCTCAAAAAGAAGAAAAGTCCAGGATTGGACAACATCACCAACAGCATGTTGAAAAAACTGCCGATCAAGATCATCTTCCTGCTTTCCAAGATCTTTACTAAAATCCTCCAACAGCAATCTTTTCCTACTGCATGGAAGACTGCCAAAATTATACCAATCCTGAAGCCGGGTAAGACTGCATCTGATCCTGAGGCTTATCGGCCGATAAGTCTTCTGTCATCTATGAGCAAACTCTTCGAAGCAACTCTACTACAGAGAATCAATAATCGCCTAGAAAGCAATAACATCCTGATCCCAAGCCAATTTGGTTTCAGAAAAGGCTTGGGAACCACAAACCAGCTTTACAGAGTTGTGGAGATGATTTCGGAGGGCTTTGCTCAGAAGAAAATTACTGGAGGACTGTTTATTGACATAGCCAAGGCTTTCGATAGAGTCTGGCTGGAGGCACTCGTCTACAAAATACACACTCTGGGTTTCCCAGATTACATCACAAAGTCCTACCTAACAGGTAGAAATTTCGTCGTTCACGTCTCAGGAACAAACTCTACTGTACATCGCATAAGGGCTGGGGTCCCCCAGGGATCCCTTTTAGGACCCACTTATTTCAATATTTACGTGAACGACATCCCTTCAACACATAACACAACACTGGCTATGTATGCAGACGACACAGCAATCCTCACACAAAGTGCATTTGCTGGTTCAGCTATACAACACTTACAAAATTACATACAAGCATTAGAGACTTGGCTTGTACAATGGAAGATCAAAGTTAACATAAAAAAGACTCAAGCCATCTTATTCACTAGGAAGGAGAAATTTAGAAAAAACCTCATGATGTATGGAAACTCTATACCCTGGTCCAAGCAAGTCCCTTACCTTGGGGTGACCCTCAGCAAAACTTTGTCATGGAACCCACACATTACAAATATTATTAACAAGTTTCGAGCGCGTAAAGCTAAACTCTTCCCCCTAATTGCTCGAAACAGTGTTTTATCAATAGATAATAAGCTACTCATTTATAAATCCATTTTGCGTCCATTACTATGCTATGCATGCCCTGTCTGGGCATATTCATGTAATAGATACCGAGAGAAACTACAGGTGGCTCAAAATTGTATGCTACGCCAAATTGTCAACGCACCTTGGTATGTGCGTAACAACAAGTTACATGAGGAACTTGGAGTGCGTCCCCTCAAATCATTTTACTATAAAATTGCCAAGAGGTTTCACAATAGGCAACTCACCATCACCAACCCTGCAATTAAGATCCCTGATTATGATCAGTATAACCTCGAAAATAAAAATCGACCACTGGCCATTCTCAATGAATGGATAATGTAAATGTACTGCATAGCATAGTAATGTCGGACTGAGCACCTTCATTATTTTTCTTTCTGTTTCTATTGTTTTGTTTTTATTGTTCTATCATGATTGTGCACCTTTATATATTATGAATGGGCATGTAGCACTTTTGTACTCCTTGCACCACTTAACTTCTACCTTGCAGGACATCAGCTCGAACAGCTTTCTGATCCTATTAGGAAAAAATATATATATATACATATATATATAAATCTCATGTAAATATAAATGTATATAGTCCTAAAGATGCTATACATGTAATAGCTGGCTAATCTTTTTGCAATAATTCGCAATGTCTTGATATGTTATACAAGGGGTAGGGCCTTCGGCCCAGGGACCCTGGTGTACCAGACACCGCTCCACTGAAGGTGATTCAGGAATTCGCCTTTATTCATCACCTCTCTCTCTTTCAACCTAGTAAAACAGGTTGAAAGCAGAAAGAATTTATCGTCCATAGTGTGGACTCCTTATTCACTTCCTTCCCCGTAAACCCATAATGGTCTCCTTCATTACTCTTCAGCCAGTGCTTTGTCTTAATCACCTCAGGTCTCCTTAACGAAGTTGTGGAGGTAATTGCATTAAGTTGCAAAGGTACTCCGGAAAATATCGCCTTGGGCCTTGGGCCAAAGGAGACAGAACCAGACGCACCAGAAAACCTGCGAAAAAAGCTGTTGCCCCCCTGGCTGCTGCGACTGCTCCTGAAATTCCAAAGACTCACCCTGTTGCTGATCTCACTGCCAATGCCAATGATTTAGGGGTAAGGAAACCTTTGTCTTCTTGACGGAGTTCCAGCTGAGTAATCTCAGTTGCAATGAAGTCCAGAAAACGTTCCATGATGCCGGTTGATGAAGTAGTGAAATGCAGAAAGTCTATGCTTAAAAAGCACAGGGTAAAAGCAGGTCGTTTTACAGCATACTAAACATAGCGGTTTGCATGCTGACCTGAATATACAATCGAGAGAGCACAGCAGTTTCTCAGTCACAATAGTCAAACTCAGAAAAACGAGAGGTTAATACTGCAGAACAGCGAAAAAGCAGAGCGAGGGGACGAGCACCTTCACGCTCAGGAGCAAGCAGTGTGTGTCTGAAGTTGAATGCCAATGCCAATGAGTTGAAAATTACGGAGTTCCTATGGTTCAAAACCATCTACCTCCACATCAGAATTACTAAAAGCGAGCAGAAATAGGAAAAATTTGGCATAAGTGATTTACTTGATGCACACGAGAGGGAGCCACAGGCTCAAGAAAGTTTAGGGATAGAGATGAGAAAATAAAAACTTAAGTATCATAGTCTTTTTATAAGTTTTTAGGTTTTTTAAAATTTTTTTTTGTATTTTATATTTTATACTTTTTTTGGTTTTTTATAATTTTTTATACACAGTACAAACACTAAAGCAAAAAGTGGATAGGAAAGATTTTACGATTAATAGGCTCATTGGCATGTGGCTTGTGTTGGAGAGTGCAAATAATTATTGAGATCGCGATGAAAATATTCTTAGGCAGATTTGAAATCTGCGGGAGATGTGATTCTTAAGTAAACAGATTGATAACTTTGCTTGAAGATCTTGATGGTAGTAGCAGAGGATGAAATAAGCAATTATATGGCAGCTCGCTGAAGAGACGTCCTTCCTTCATGGCGCGGGGGCTGGAACTGAAGTTGACCAATGCCAATGATTTAAAAATTTCGGAGTTCCTATGGTTCAAAACCATCTACCTCCACATCAGAATTACTAAAAGCGAGCAGAAATAAGAAAAATTTGGCATAAGTGATTTACTTGATGCACACTAGAGGGAGCCACAGGCTCGAGAAAGTTTAGGGATAGAGATGAGAAATAGAAACTTAAGTTTCATAATTTTTTTATAAGTTTTTAGGTTTTAAAATTTTTTTTGTATTTTATATTTTATACTTTTTTAAAATTTTTTTATACACAGTACAAACACTAAAGCAAAAAGTGGATAGGAAAGATTTTACGATTAATAGGCTCATTGGCATGTGGCTTGTGTTGGGGAGTGCAAATAATTATTGAGATCGCGATGAAAATATTCTTAGGCAGATTTGAAATCTGCGGGAGATGTGATTCTTAAGTAAACAGATTGATAACTTTGCTTGAAGATCTTGAGAGTAGTAGTAGAGGATGAAGTAAGCAATTACATGGCAGCTCGCTGAAGAGACATCCTTCCTTCATGGCGCGGGAGCTGGAACTGATGTTGAGAGGGCGTGTCTTGCCCTTTTGGATGGAGGGTAGATGCCGAACTCTCGGCCAATCACGGCTCTCGGTCTCTTCTGTGAGCTGCGAATAGCAGGATCGTATGCTGGAATCTGCTGAAGTGCTCGGTTATCAATCTGTTCAATTTTGAGGAATAAATTTTGACTAAGCTTTTTAATATGATAATCTACAGGTTTAATATTTAGGTCCGAATGAATCACATCTGTACGGACGTACCAGGCTGCATTCAGGGCCATACGTAAGGTTTTACTTTCAAAAGATTGAAGTTTTTTCACATGAGTTTTTGCAGCAGTACCCCAGATTGTACATGCATACATAAAGACAGGTCTTATAATGGATGTATAGAGAAGGATTTTGTTTTTAATTGACAGATTGCTCTTTCGAGCTAAAAATGGGTAAAGTTGGGCCCTAGCACCTTTCGCTTTGTTGAGAACATTTTCAATGTGAAGGCGCCAGGTTAATTTTGAATCAAGTACAACTCCTAGGTACTTGTAAGAATTTGACCAGGGAACATAGTCATCAAAGAATTTAATATTAATGGAAGGGTACGGGAGGGGGCTACGTTTGAATATCATTGCAGCACATTTAGCAACATTAATTTTGATTTTCCAAGTGATGAGCCAGTGCTCAAGGCTAGAGAGATAACTCTGAATGGTTTGGACCAAGTTTTCAAGGCGTTTGTGTTGAGCTAGGATGGCCGTATCATCTGCATAAAGTGCAAGAGTGATACTAGGTGATTTTGGTATGTCATTTATAAAAATGTTGAACAAAATTGGGCCTAAAAGTGACCCTTGGGGGACGCGGCTGAGTATAGGACGGGGTGCCGAAATGAAAGAATTAACTCGTACAGAAAAAGATCTATTAGTGAGGTACGAATTAATTATATGAATTAAATGGGCCGAAACGTCAAGTCGTATGAGCTTGATAATAATTCCTATATGCCAAGTCCTATCAAATGCTTTGGCTATGTCAAGAAATAAAGCGCCAGTAAGCATTTTGTTACGAAACCCTTCGTGAATGAACTCCACTGTCCTCAGCAGCTGGTGCGTGGTGCAGTGTTTTGCTCGAAATCCAAATTGTTCATCAATCTGAACGTTGTGATTTCGGGGAAAATCATTCAGGCGTTTAAGTAACACAAACTCGTATATCTTAGATAACGAGGATAGGAGGCTGATAGGTCTATAAATTTGAGGATTAGAAAGGCTTTGGCCTGGTTTTGGAATAGGCACAATAAGTGCTTGTTTCCAGCTTTGAGGAAAATAGCAATGCTGTATCATAAAATTTATAAGCATTACTAAGAAAAATAGATAGTTGGTGGGTAAATTTTTAATCATACGATTAGAAATAGAGTCCATACCAGGGGCTTTTTTGGGTTTGAGCTTGGTAATGTATTCACTTACCTCGCTCATGGATGTATAGTGTATATCTCTCGCAAAAGGCGAGGAGAGGAAACGTTCAACATCTTGTGGGAAAGAACTTGCGCTGTTCGCAAAAATTCCTTCATTATGTGGTGTAAATTGGGTTTGAAGAGAATCCGCAATTAGTTCGGATTTCTCAGCGTCTGTGTGAGCCACCACTGCGTCCGTAGCTAAGGACGGAATGTTAGATTTGTGTTTGCGTGGGCGGGCTGATGCGCGCCCACGCAAACACAAATCTAACATTCCGTACAGTCGGTCACAAAAGTATTCGAACACCGGTACCCTATCAGAAAATGACAAGATGGCGTTTTTTTTTTTTCTGTTTCTCTCTGTGTGTCGTGTTATTCCATCCTAGGTTTTCTTCTCCCCCCCATCTTGGAAAAAACTGGAAAAAATTGGTCACGATCTCTTTTTGAATGGGGAGATGCCATTTTGAGAAAAAGCTGACGACCCTATCTTGGAGAATGAACATGACCGCTCTACACACCCTTTTACTCTCTCTCTCTCTCTCTCTCTTTGAATTGGGAAGCCATTTTGGGAAAAAGCAGACGACCCTATCTTGGAGAATGGAAATGAACGCCTCTCCCTCTCTCTTTGAAATGGGAAGCCATTTTGGGACCCTCTATTCTTGGGGAGGGAGAAAACTGAAGTCTGCATTTCGCTGTCTCTGAATACGGAAAGCCCTTTTGGGAAAAGCGGACCCTCTTCTTCTGATCTTGGAGAACTGGAAATGAACGCTCTACACGATCTTTCTTTGAATTCAGAAGGTATTTTGGGACCTTCTAATGTTGGAAAACTGAAATGAACGCTCTACACCTTCTCTCTCTCTCTCTCTCTCTCTTTCTCTGAAATGGGTAGCCATTTGAAAACTCCCTAACTTTGGAAAAAAACAGAAATGAACGCTCTACACCATCTCTCTTTGAAAATGGGGGGTGTCATTTTGAGACCTCCCTCCCCTAAACTTGGAAAAAAAACTGAAATGAACGCTCTACACTTTCTCTCTTTGGACATGGGTAGCCCTTTGGGGACCCTCTCCTCTTGGTAGAAAAAAAAAAGAACTGAAGTGAAGGCTCTACACAATCTCTCTTGGAATGGGATCCATATTTCGGGAAACGTGGATCACCTCATGCTGGAAAACTGAAGTGAACCACCAAGACTGGACTCTATATAATATTTTTTTTAAAAAAATTGACATCATGACCCTCCTCCAAATTGTTATTAAAAAAATTGTTTTTTTGTTTTGGTTTTTATCCCATTTCCGATGTGATTTCAGAAATGCAATTCCATAACAGTTCAATTTCATTCGAGGTTAAATGATCTAAACAGTCTTTGACCCACCCATCCGTATGATTATTTTCTTCTCCTTCCTGTTGCACCAAATGTTGTAAGTCCATATAATCATTCCATACGGGAAGGGCTGGATCCTCACAAGGCTGTCTTGAAACACTTGGAGTCTCTTTGGGATGAAAGGAGGGATCTAGGATGTCTGGACCCGGCTGCGATTCTACCTCCATGATTTCTGGACCCGTTGGAACTTGTTTACCCGGCTGAAATTCTACCTCCATGATTTCTGGACCCGTTGGAACTTGTTTACCCGGCTGTGATTCTGCCTCTACGATGTCGGGACTTTTTGAAGCTTGTGGACCCGTCTGACATTCTACCTCTACGATGTCGGGACAGGTTGGAGGAGGAGGAGAAGAAGAAGAAGAGGATACTAGAAGAAGTTCTGTCTGTGAGGAGTCCGAAAGAGGTTGCCTGTTTGAACAAGTCGGGGAAGAAGAACAAGAAGAAGAAGCTTCTGGATTCTGAAGCGGGTCTTGCACGCCAGGTAGGTTCCGGTAAGTCGACCGTTTTTTAAGAGGTAATTCTTTTTCTTCCTCCTCATCTTCAATTGTGATGACTTCAATTTCATTCCGTTGCCGGGTCGATTTTGTTTCGGGCCATGACGACGGTTTGGTCCAGCTCCTCTTATCATCTAAGGAAGGGATGGGTAAAGGTGGCGGAGGGTTTTCTTCTTTTTCTTGAAACATCATCGGCGATTGGAAAGAAATCTCCTCTTTCAATTGTTTCCAAAGGGAGTACGAGCACCAATCGACGAGAAAGAGACTCTTCTGGGTTGTGACGATGAGATATTGCGTTTTCGGGGGAACGACATAGTTTTGAAAAGGTCTTAGAATATATTTCTTATATTTCATCCTGTCGCTGACTTTAAAACTACTTTCCTTCAGATTGGGGGATGATGATTCGTAATAGGCGAGAGGAGCGGCTGTGGTTTGAACAATATGAACTTCGTCCTCAGCCGTCGTTCTCACTCCAAACGTAAAATATCGTTTCGTGAGAAAAATATTCTTCCACCGAAAACTCGTGCGCGGATCTGTATATCGCCGGTCTGTTTGAATGGGCCGTCTCAAAGCTCGATCCATCCGATTCCAAGAGAAGGGAGATTCCTCTTTCGTTTGTTGCGATTCGAATAAATTTCTGTATATATTCTGAACGAGCAGGTTGGAGGATTCGACATCTTGATTGAAAGAAACGATCGCTTGATGAGGTGGTAAATGCGGAATAAATGTCGCACAATGACACGCCAAAAAAATTTTCAAGTTGGAGATTTGCTTTAGCGTCTTCAAATCCTCCCCGTTCGAAATCCGTTGAGTTGGAAAAACGTTTAATAGCGACATGGCTCCCAGTGGAAAAGAAATGATCTCGCCCAGTACTCTCGTCTTTTTATATATCTATATAGACACACACAGACACACATAGAGGCTCTATGACGTCCGTTTTATTTGTTTTTTTTTTGTTTCTCTCTCTCTTCTTTCCAAGAAATCTTATCTCCATGACCTCTTTTTCTTTTCTTAAAAAGATGAATGTGTGTGGGAATGAGGAAGTGAAAGTAATAATTTAATAAACAAAAAATTATCCAACCATGACCTTCTTTTTTTTTTCAAAGTCACCCTTTCCAATCCAAGGACGTCCAGAGATAGAGGAAGCAGGGAGAGAGGAGGAGGAGGGAAGGGAAGGTCACACTCTCTTTCTCTCTATAAATAAAAGGGGAGAGCCCCAAAGTAGTATTTTTGTCCAAGTGGATCATGAGGAGGCATCCCCGGCTCACTACGTGTATTCCTTTCAAATATATATATGTTGATCTTTCCTTTTATATCATCGAAGGAGTCGTTTACCTGAAAGCCTCCGATTTTTCAAAATGTGCGGGTTATTATACCGTGGGGAGTTATCAAAAGATGCGGGACGAATTTTTGTCCGACGAAAACGTGTTGATGGCTCGTGACATTCCACCTTTGGATGCACAAATTTTGTTCATGAAACGAGCCAAATATTTTTACACGTCCCACTTTCTAACCGTCTCGCAAATGAATAGGATTATGGATCGTCTTGAGAAGACAAAAGGGATTCTCGTTCATTTTAGTGAGTGGTTGCATAAATGTTTGCACGAACCTCTCTCGATCGAGAAGACTGGGAAGAATACCTATTATATTCTTCTCGAGGACTCTCCTCCTTCGTCTCATCATAGAGAAGCTACGACTTTTGAAAAAATCCTCGAGCAAGAAAAAATAGAATGGTGGAACAACTACCCCATCCCTCTCCCCGAGCATCAAGAGGAGCCTGTTCAGAAGAAAAAGAAAAAACCTTTCCAAAAGCCTATCCTCATCCTCCTCGATAATGATGGGGATGAGGAGAAGCCTGTTCAGATTCCTCTCCGTTTGTCAAAACCCGTCGAGGATGAAAAACCTCTCCCTTCCTCAAAACCCCTTGAGGAAGAGAGACCCCTCGAGAAGGAGAAATCTCTCCCATTATCAAACCCCCTCGAAGATGAAAAACCTCTCCATTTATCAAGACCCCTCGAAAATGAGGGACCTCTCGATTTGTCAAAACCCTTCGAGGATAAGGGAACCAAAACTTCTCTCTCTTTCGAAAATGAGGGACCTCTCAATTTGTCAAGACCCCTCGAGAATAAGGGAACCAAAACTTCTCTCTCTTTCGAAGAGGAGGGACCTCTCAATTTGTCAAGACCCCTCAAGAATAAGGGAACCGAAAATCCTCTCCCTTTCTCAAGACTTCTCGAGGAGGAGGAGGAGAGACCGCTCCATGTCTCAAGACAGGACCCCCTCTATCTCTTGAGGATCCGAGGGAAACGATTCCAATTGAAAAACCATCTATCGACGATCCCCAGAAAAGGTCTTCGGAGGAGATTAGACTTCCATGTAGAAAACGAATTTGCCACAATCATAATAATAATAATAATAATAATAATAATATACCCCCTTCTCAACAACAGAATCCTACAACATTTGCAGATAAATGCATTCAAACCAATTCCTTTATAGTAACCCTTTTGATTGGAGAACCCGTGCATTAGCCTCGAAAAATAAAATGAGATTCTAGACTGTTTCTATGACCAGAATGTTAAGCCAATAGATAGGTCTAGCTCAGAATTTTTCTTTTTAAAAGAAAATAAATAAATAATCCAAAGACTATTCGTAAATATAAATGGTAAAGTCTCGAGTCGGCTGGAAAATAATTTTCAGAGCTGAGAAAAATTCTACAACCAAAAAAAAAAAAAAAAACTTTTTGTTAATTTTTATCATGTCTTAGACATGATAAAAATTAACGACCCCCCTTTCCTTTTCTTCTGGGAATGTTGTCTCACTCTTTTGAAAAACAAATCGTGATTCATTCATGGAATGATTGCCATTAGCGAAAGGATGAGTCATGGTCTATTTTTAGAAAGGGTGAGACATCCTTTCCAGACAAAAAGGGAGGGTCATTAATTTTTTATCATGTCTAAGACATGATAAAAATTAACCAAAAGTTTTTTTTTTTTTTTCATTAGAGAATTTTTATCTCAGCTCTGAGAAATTTTTTTTTTCTCCCAGCCGATTCGATACTTTACCATTTTATTAAGAATGTTTTCTCCCTGATCTATTGTTTCAAAATTCCAAGTTTCACTTCAGAACCATCTGTGCTGTTGAAGAAGTAACATGATATATGTATTTTTTTTAATGAGTTCTGTCAAGATTGAATTGTGCAGGATCGACCTTGCGAATTTTTTCTCTGTGTCTTTAAATAATAATGATACCGAACTGCTTTTTGTAGAGCGCAATGGAAAAAACCTTTTGTATGGTTAGGACAATTCATGTGTTCGATCCCATTGTATTTGAGAATCTCTTCCGTCGATCCCGAAATGCAATAAATGGATCTTTGCAACCATTTCTCTAAAAATCGCCGTTTCATTTCTCCTCGCACCCAAATCATGGAAAAAGGTTCCGTCAACTTCGTTAACACCCATGGAAAATAACTGTACGGAATTTCTCCTTCGTACCACGACAAGCCGTGATAATAATCACTCGCCCACACAGCGGTTCGTTTTTCTTTCTCGGTGAGCATTTGCCATGGAAACGGGGGTTTAAAAACAAATACCCCTCGAGAAGTACCGTCCAATGTGACGTAAGCCAATTCTTTCACAATAAAGGCTCCTTGAGAATCGTAGAAACCTTCAAAGTCGAGCACGAGTTCCATGTTTTTTATTTCTTTTTCTTTCCAAGGTGACCTTTATTATTATTATGATGGATGTGTATTGAGATACGCACGATATTATTCAAAAAACAAATATATATATACGAATGTGACCTTTCCCAGAATTCATACGACCTGTCACGTGCAACCTTCTCTCTCTATATATATAAAAGAGGAGACGGCGGCAGAACGCTATCCATTTTTTCCTTCAGGACACACAGCGAGAGAGAGAGAGAATTTTGTTTTCTTTTTTTCCTCAATTGAAGAAGATGGACATTTTGAGTACCAAACCTCTCAAAGATTCCTACATTGTTCTGGACATGGAATACTTTCACTGTTATGATCCAAAGACGGGAGATATATGTTTCATCTTGAAAGAACTGGGCTACATCACTTGCGATTTAACCTTATGCGGATCCATGATTTTTCTCCCTCCTGTCCATTACGATGACTTATCGTCCCGCAATCAAGCTGTGGTCAACCAGACTACAAATAACCGACACGGCCTTCAATGGACCGAGGGTCGTCTTTCCTACGAGCATCTTCCTACGATCCTGAAAATACTGACCGAAAATGTGGAGGTGATCTACGTCAATGGATACGATAAAGCCGAATTTTTCAGCAAGCTCTGCCAGCGATCCGTTTACGAGTTTTACATCCCAGGGAAAACCGAGTGGCGGAACAAGTCGAAATGCACGCGACACCAATATTTCCAAAAGATGATTCATTGTGCCGAGAACAAGGTGAGAAATTTTCGATACCATTTGATGGAGGGTAGTTACGTTTTCCGGAAATTACATTGTTACCCCTCCGAGAGCAAAGCTGTCGAAGAGGAGGCGGAAGAATCTCCCCAGGAGAACTCGTGCGACGATGAGGAGGAGGAGGAGGAGGATGAACTTTCTAATAATAATAATAATAATAAATGTCTAAGTTGGGATGCTTTAGAGACCCAAGAATATTGGTCTCAACCCTTATCTCACCTAGACCTGAAAGAGGATCCTCAAGTGTACTCTTTGTGGTCCTCTTCTAAAATTTGGTCTTGGAGAGAACCCTTGAATGTTCATGAATGAAATGGTATGTAAATCCCTAGAGAAAAAAAAATAGAAAAAAAAAGTTCCTTTTTTTTGTAATATGTTGATTTCTTTCCAATCCCATTTCTTTTCTATAACTCCAGCCCAATCGACGAGAAGAAGACGAATTTTCCAAGTTACACAAGACGTAGAAATATTTCACAAGGATTTATAAATCACACGCTCCCACATGATATATGTATAGAGAGAAAAAAACGCTCTGTTCTCTAGCCAATACGTCAAGACTTCCCTAAACTAAGAGAGATCATGAGTACCGAGGAAACCTTAGCAGAGCAAGTGGAAAGACTTTCAAAGAGATTAGAAGAGTTAAGACGGGATAGATTTACAGTTCCGCCGACTAAAGAGGAAACTATCATCGATTTCAACAAACCGCTGTACTTTCATCCCCTACCCCAAAGAATGAGACGAGTGGACTCGCCGTTGAACAGTTCCAATGAGAAACAAAATGTCACTTATTTGAATAGTCAATTTCAACACATGAATATTTCATAAGTATTTTTTTTCCTAAAGCGTAGGGAGATCGGATCAGTAGTTTTTCCCTTTTCATCGTCGAAAAAGATTGGGAGGAAAATCTTTCTCAGGTCTCTCAGAAAAATTTTTCAGCCTTAAAAAAAAAAAAAAAAAAAAAAAAAAAACTTTTTGTTAATTTTTTTCATGTCTTAGACATGATAAAAATTAACTCTACCCCCCCTTTTTGTCTGGGAATGTTGTCTCACACTTTCTAAAAATAGACCATCACTCCTCCTTTCTTAAAGAATAGAATTCCAAGAATGGGATCTGGTCTATTTTTAGAAACGGTGAGACCCTATTCCCAGACAAAAGGCGGGTAGAGTTAATTTTTATCATGTCTAAAGTTCAGGGTCCATCCATCTTCTTATGTGAAACGGTGACCCTGACAAGATCGAGATAAACAAGTCCTGTGAGTTGTTTTGTAATCTTGACGCGATCCAAGAAAGACTTTTTATTATTTTTTTTTTGAAATAGGCGGGGGGTGGGGAGAGAAAATGTTCTCACGACCCTCAGATATCTTTTCATAAATATATTTTTTATCAAAGTGTTTCTTTCATTCCGATCCTTTTAAGAGGTTGGAATGACCCTGACATTTAGATGGGGTCGCGATCCTGACAGATGTCTCGCGAGTATAAAAGTGTGTGTCCTCCGCGAGATTTCTTCATAGAACAGAAGAAGACGTGAACTGAGCTGGTAAGTCCCTTTAGTCCTATGAATATGGTTATCTATAAACTCGATTTGATTCTTAGTTTTTTTTAATAATGATAATAATCATAACTTCATTTAAAAAGACTTTGAAACTTCTTAACCCTTTGAAAAGAAAAATGTCTCTTTCAAGACGACGACTCTAAAACGTTTTATTGTTTTTCCCCCCTTTCTAGATCTTCCCTGTTATACATATATACCTTTTCGATTCTCTTTTTTGCTCCTGCTTGTGGAAGACATCACCGTATTCATCGCCATGGCGTGTTCAGAAAATTTTATCGTGTTCGATCTAGAGGGTTTCCAGTCCTACAACCACAAGAAGGGTGAATTTACCTACGTTTTAAAAGAATTGGGCTATGCGACAAAAGATTTTTTGACCGTGGGATCGTTGACGTTTACTCCTCCTCACCCCTTCCACCAACTGAGTGAAAAAAACCAAAAGACAAATGCCTGGCTGACAAGAAACCGGCACGGACTTCGTTGGAACGAGGGTCATATTCCCTACAACCATTTAGGACGCATTCTCCAATCGCTCACTCACAGCTTCTCCACGATTTATGTGGTGGGATGCCAGAAAGCTAAATTCTTTGCTAAAGCCTTGGATTATCAAAAACCCGTGACGGAAATTTATGTGCCAGATGGAATCATTTGGAAGTATCGGGAAAAATGTGCCCGACATCATCAAAGGATGAAATATTTCCATTGTGCCGAAAACAAAGTGCGCAACTATCGATGGCATATTACGGAAGGAGATTTTCATATCAATCACGTCTATCCAGACGGAACGGAGAAAGAGGAGAGGATTCAGGAGGAAGCAGACAATCCTCTGCAAGCTTTTGATAAGGCCTACGATCAGTTAGAGAAGGATCCGTCCCCAAAAGCGTTCGATAACCTCATCCAGAAATGGGATAATCTGTCCTGTTTCCAAGTGATGGAACATCCGGATGAGCATACGCCTTTAAACTTGATGGGCTCTTCTTCTTTGTCGTCAACTTCCTCCAATAACTCGAGGAGGACGGAGGGTTGGGGAGACATACCTGAAAATATTCCCCATTACGATCCAGCAGCCTGTTGGGACGAACCTTCCAAAGAATCTCATGAGACCCCCAAAATATCTTCAGAGGATCCAAAGACAAAATCCACTGAGTGTTGGGACGATGAACGGACGACCCATGCTCCAAAATCCACTGAGACTATGTCCGCTGAGTGTTGGGACAATGAACGGACGACCCATGCTCCAAAATCCACTGAGACTATGTCCGCTGAGTGTTGGGACGATGAAACCGAAAAGACGACAGAGAATTGGGATGACCGTTCTCAAAAGTATTTGAATTGGTATATACATAAACTCAGGAGAAAAAAAATAAAGAAAAGATTTTTAGAAATAAGTAGGGAAAGGTTCTCCGCTTTCCCTATATTTATGGAAATGGACTGAGAAGAGAGAGAGAGAGAGAGAGAGACGAATCAGGAGACCAAAAAAAATGGGTCTTGGAAGGAATGAGTGCAAATACATTCGATTCCTTCCGAGACCCATTTTTTTTTGGGTCCCTCTCTCATCCAATCTTGGAAAAGAACTTTGTCCTATTTTTCTAGGTCCATTCAAAAAGAAATGAATCTATCCATAAATTTTCTTAAAAGAAAAAAAACAAATAGATCCATTACCTCTTGACGGTCCAAAGTCGAGAATCTTGGAAAAAGTCATCCACTCTCTCCATCCAGTCAAGCTTCTCTGTAGAAAATCTAGTAGGTGCATCTGCATTCTCGAACACCCGGCAGTTATTATTGGACGCGAAACGTCGAATGCTGAAATAGTTAACAGTGATCCCATTCTTAAAGAAACGAGGATGTTTTATTCATCCAGTCGAGTGCGGAAAAATTTCTGAGAGCGGGAGAAAAATTTCTCTGGCTGAAAAAAAAAAAAAAAAAAAAAAATACCCCCCTTTTAGTCTGAAAATTGATGTCTTCAATTTTTCAAAAACTGAAGACATCAATTTTCAAATTTTCAGAGTAAAAGGGGGGTATTTTTTTTTTTTTTTAAATATCTAACTTTGAACCACAGAAATTTTTTCCGGCTTTCAGAAACTTTTCCCAGCCGACTCGATGTGAATAAAACTTTACTGTTTGTTAAGAATGTTATTTAATGGATCGATTTCAACCTATCGAGTTTCGCTTGAGTTCCGGCCGTGCTGTGGGCCCACCTGGATACAAGTTTTCCCCTTTTGGAATAGAATAAAACTTTACTGTTTTTTAAGAATGTTATTTAATGGATCGATTTCAACCTATCGAGTTTCGCTTGAGTTCCGGCCGTGCTGTGGGCACACCTGGATACAAGTTTTCCCCTTTTGGAATAGAATTTCCGTCAAGGTAGGCTACTTTTCCTCTTTTTGCATTTTTCATGTCATTTCATTTGTATTACAATATATTGAAAACGGGCGTTCGAACTGATATCTAGGCTATTTCTATACAAATGGAGCTCGATCCAAGAAAGAAATGATGTCTTTTTTTTAATTTTGTGGACTGCCAATTTGTATTGGAATATACTGAAAACGGGTGTTTGAGTCGGTTTTCAGTATATTTCAATACAAATAGAGCTCGATCCAAGAAAGAAATGATGTCTTTTTTTTATTTTGAGGACTGCCAATTTGTATTGGAATATACTGAAAACGGGTGTTTGAGTCGGTTTTCAGTATATTTCAATACAAATAGAGCTCGATCCAACAAAGAAATGATGTCTTTTTTTTATTTTGTGGACTGCCAATTTGTATTGGAATATACTGAAAACGGGTGTTTGAGTCTGTTTTCAGTATATTTCAATACAAATAGAGCTCCATCCAAGAAAAAAATGATGTCTTTTTTTTCTTTTGTGGACTGCCAATTTTGTATTGGAATATACTGAAAACGGGCGTTCACGTCGGTTTTCAGTATATTACAATACAAATGGAGCTGGATCCAAGAAAAAAATGATGTCTTTTTTTTATGTTGTGGACAGCCAATTTTGTATTGGAATATACTGAAAACGGGCGTTCACGTTGGTTTTCAGTATATTCCAATACAAATGGAGCTGGATCCAAGAAAAAAATGATGTCTTTTTTTTATTTTTTGTGGACAGCCAATTTTGTATTGGAATATACTGAAAACGGGCATTCACGTTGGTTTTCAGTATATTCCAATACAAATGGAGCTGGATCCAAGAAAAAAATGATGTCTTTTTTTTATTTTTTGTGGACAGCCAATTTTGTATTGGAATATACTGAAAACGGGCATTCACGTTGTTTTCAGTATATTTCAATACAAGTGGAGCTCGATCCAAGAAAAAAATTATGTCTTTTTTTTTATTTTGTGGACAGCCAATTTTGTATTGGAATATACTGAAAACGGGCGTTCACGTTGGTTTTCAGTATATTTCAATACAAATGGAGCTCCATCCAAGAAAAAAATGATGTCTTTTTTTTTATTTTGTGGACAGCCAATTTTGTATTGGAATATACTGAAGACGGGCGTTCGAGTCGGTTTTCAGTATATTCTAATACAAATGGAGCTCCATCCAAGAAAAAAATGATGTCTTTTTTTATGTTGTGGACAATCAATTTTGTATTGGAATATACTGAAAACGGGCGTTCGAGTCCTTTTTCCGACTATTTCTATACACATTCCACTATATTAAAATGACGTCATGGTTGAGTCCAAACAGAGTCGTCCCCGGATAGAGCGGACAAAGTCGTCCTCGGACAATTTTATACCGAATTTGTATAGAAATATACTTAAAATGGGCTTGGAGGGGAGGGCGGAGTCCAAACAAAGTCGCGTCCCCGGACTATCTTGATGACCAGACATATTGCCTTTTCAACAGCCCGTATTATTCTGAACAAAAACGTGGAATACTTTTATAGAAAAGAGAAGAATTGAAAGTGAAAGTCAAAAAGCAAAATGGGATCGGCTGGGAAAAATTTCTGAGAGCCGAGAAAAAATTCTGAGTCAGAAAAAAAAAGAAAAAATATATAATATATATATTATGTAATATATATATTATATAATATATATTATATAATATATATTATAAATACTTTTTGTTAATTTTTATCATGTCTTCTAGACATGATAAAAATTAACTCATCCCCCTTTAGTCTGGGTATGTTGTCTCACCGTTTCTAAAAATAGACCAGAACCCAGTCTTTTCTTGGAATTTAAAAGGATGAGTCATGGTCTATTTTTAGAAAGTGGGAGACAACATTCCCAGACAAAAGGGGGGTGAGTTAATTTTTATCATGTCTAGAAGACATGATAAAAATTAACAAAAAGTTTTTTTTTTTTTTTTTTTTTTTACATCTCAGAATTTTTTTCTGAGCTCTGAGAAATTTTTCCTAGCCGATCCCATTTCGTTTTTCGACTTTCACTTTCAACTCTTCACTTTTCCTATCCACTGTCGTTGGAATTGTGTTCACTGGAGGCTATTTCTTTTTTTGCAATCTCGCTTTTAGTTTTCTCTGAGATTCTTTAGAAATGGCTATACAAATTTCACCATCTATATAGAAATGATGTCCAAACAAAGTCGTCCCCGGACCATCTTGATGACCGAATATGTATAGAAATAGTCTGAAAATGGGCTTGAGGGCCGGTTTCTGGACGATTCCTCTACAAATTCGGCCGCATCCAGAAAAACAAAAATACATAATTTCTTTTTTGGGTGGACAGGAGATGATAAATTTCTTTTCTCTCTCTCTCTCTCCCAAGATTGTAGGAGAGAGTGGCCCAAAAAAATGGGTCTTGGAAGGAATCGAATGCATTTTGAAATGCACTCATTCCTTCCAAGACCCATTTTTTTGGTCTCCTGATTCAACTCTCCAGTCTATGGAATAGGGAAAGCGGAGAACGTTTCCCCTTCTTTAAGCGACTGGAGACCATATCGCATCATCATCATCATCATCACCATCACCATCGTCCTCTTTCTGATACTTTTCAACGAAGGCTTGATGTCTCGGGATGATTTTGGGGAGATGATGGATCCCGAATTGAGTGATGAAAAAGAGAGGACTCTTTTTCCTTTCTTGTTCGTCTTGCACAGTCTCTCGGAGGGTGATATACGTTTCCCCGTCCTCCTCAATTTTCGTCAGAGGTCTCATGAATATTTTACACATCCAAGGGAAGAGCGACTTGTTATGCAGGGATTTCGAAGCGACGAAGGCCGCTTCATTCGAAGTGAGGACAATCTTTTTCGGTTGACCCCATTCTTTGGAGTAGTTGTCCAAATCGCCTAGTCGAAGAAAATGGTGTCGATTAGGAAAGAAGACTTGGAGAACACTCGTCGTATGCGAGACGTTCGTAGGCAAGAGAGTCAAGATATCTTTGGCATTCCAGTACAGGAATCCTAGATCCACATACGCGTGCACGTAATAGTCATCGTTATATTCCAGTTTGAGCAGCATGGCTTTTGTATTTTTTTTTCCGTTCTCAAGGCGAAACACTCGTCTGATATGAACAAGAGCTCGCTGGCGATCCGTTTATATAGACTCCTCAGAGAGAGAGAGAGAGACGGAGAGGGGAGGAGGAACAAGGTTGATGAATTCTAAAATAAAAAAAATGATAACGAAATGAGTGTTTGTAAAGGTCATAGAGAGATGATTATAAAGTTGTTTTATTTTTTATTTCCTCAAAAGAAAAAACCAAAAGGGTCCCATTCCATACGACATGGCCTTTGAGAAGGTGACGGGGTCATGTGTCTACAAAGTTGATAAACTCTAGAATAAAAAAAAAGCTTTCATCACGTAGCTCTCGAGAAGAAAATGACAGGGGTCTCTAGGAGAAGGTCATAGGTAGTATACAAAGGATGGTTGTTTTTTTTTCTTTCGTTCCTCTCAATCCCATGACCTTTGAAAAGGTGACGGGTTGTCCTTTAGGAAAAAAATAGAAGGTCATAGAGAGAGAGAGATAGACAAAGTTGATTTTTTTTTCTAGAAGTCAACCGTCACGTCGCCCATCACGTGGTCTTCTCGTATATATAGAGAGGCGAGTGGAAGACAGACTCTATTTCCCAGAGAGAGAGACTGCTGTGCGTATCCATATTTCTACTCAAGATGATGATCCGCGTCTTATATAATGAGTTTGTGAGCATTCGCTGTTATGTGGATGACGGAAGATTGTTTTGGAACGCTACGGACATTTTGCCTCTGATTCATACTTCCAGTAAAAGAACCTGGGACATTCTCTCCGTGTTTTTCGACGAACACCACGTCTTCAGGAAAATAAAAGATCTTGAGAGTCTCGGCAGTTCTCAAGAGGGATATGTCCTCTCCAGCGAAGAAATGTTACATCTGGCCGAAAATAATCCTAAAAATAATCAGCTTCTGGCCTGGGTGTATAGCATTTTAACTCAGCCGCTGGTTCGAGTTGTACCCAATCAACCCGTTTACCGACTGCTCTATCCGGGGGAGAAATTTCCCTTCATCACCCTCTTTAATCTGGGAGTGCGCTACATACCGCCTCATCCAGGCATGACGGATTCTTCTACTTACCCTAAACAATATGCCAGCGCTTATTGCCAGACAGACCCCCGTCAAGAAAAGGTCGTCGAGACTCAAACGGATCCTCTGGTGGTCTCTTTAAATGTCACTAAAGTTATCACCTTCTAAAAAAAACAATCACCACCACCCAAAAAAAATTTGCTCCTCCTCCAAATTTTTTTTTATCTTCTCGAAAGAAAAAAAAAAGAAACTTTTCCATCTAGCCTCTTTCTTTCAATCCCTCTTAAGAAAGAGAGTTCTGAGGAGGCAAAAGAAATGGGTCTGGAAGGAAACGGGTGCATTGCGAGAAAAAGAGGGTCCTCTTTTCTTTTCTCGAAATGCACCCTTTTCCTTCCAGACCCATTTTTTTTTATCACTTCTTCAAACCAATCTTGGAAAGGTGGGGATACAATAAATTGTGCGTAAAGTCCATTTCAATCAAGACTGGATTTTTTTTTGAAAAGAAAACATAATGTTATATATAGATAGCTAAATCTTTATCATGATATTCTTTAAGAATTTCTTAGCCATTTGTCAAAGAAGGGGATTATAATTGAAGAATTTATGAATTTGGGAACATGTCACCCATGACAAATCTAAAATCTTGGAAGTGGATACTGGAAAGCCCCGCTCTGATTATAATTCTCAGTTCTAGCATGGGACATTTTTTAGATCAATAAGCTAAACTATTTTTCTAGTCTCATATTCTCTCGTGACTAGGGTTTCAGATTTGGGTAGAGAGAGACACTGTTCTGAACAGAAACGTGGAATGCTTTTATAGAAAAGTGAAGAGTTGAAAGTGAAAGTCGAAAAACGAAATGAGATCGGCTAGGAAAAATTTCTCAGAGCTCAGAAAAAAATTCTGAAATGTACAAAAAAAAAAAAAAAAAAAAAACTTTTTGCTAATTTTTATCATGTCTTCTAGACATGATAAAAATTAACTCACCCCCCCTTTTTTTCTGGGAATGTTGTCTCCCACTTTCTAAAAATAGACCATGACTCATCCTTTTAAAGAATAGAATCCAAGAAAAGACTGGGTTCTGGTCTATTTTTAGAAACGGTGAGACAACATACCCAGACAAAAGGGGGGTGAGTTAATTTTTATCATGTCTAGAAAACATGATAAAAATTAACAAAAAGTTTTTTTTTTTTTTTTTTTTACATCTCAGAATTTTTTTCTGAGCTCTGAAAATATTTTGCCAGCCGATCTCATTTCGTTATCATTTTTTTTATTTTAGAATTCATCAACCTTGTTCCTCCTCCTCCCCTCTCCCTCTGTCTCTCTCTCTGAGGAGTCTATATAAACGGATCGCCAGCGAGCTCTTGTTTATATCAGACGAGTATTTCGCCTTGAGAACGGAAAAAAAATACAAAAGCCATGCTGCTCAAACTGGAATATAACGATGACTATTACGTGCACGCGTATGTGGATCTAGGATTCCTGTACTGGAATGCCAAAGATATCTTGACTCTCTTGCCTACGAACGTCTCGCATACGACGAGTGTTCTCCAAGTCTTTTTTCCTAATCGACACCATTTTCTTCGACTAGGCGATTTGGACAACTACTCCAAAGAATGGGGTCAACCGAAAAAGATTGTCCTCACTTCGAATGAAGCGGCCTTCGTCGCTTCGAAATCCCTGCATAACAAGTCGCTCTTCCCTTGGATGTGTAAAATATTCATGAGACCTCTGACGAAAATTGAGGAGGACGGGGAAACGTATATCACCCTCCGAGAGACTGTGCAAGACGAACAAGAAAGGAAAAAGAGTCCTCTCTTTTTCATCACTCAATTCGGGATCCATCATCTCCCCAAAATCATCCAGAGACATCAAGCCTTCGTTGAAAAGTATCAGAAAGAGGACGATGGTGATGATGATGATGATGATGATGATGATGCGATATGGTCTCCAGTCGCTTAAAGAAGGGGAAACGTTCTCCGCTTTCCCTATTCCATAGACTGGAGAGTTGAATCAGGAGACCAAAAAAATGGGTCTTGGAAGGAATGAGTGCATTTCAAAATGCATTCGATTCCTTCCAAGACCCATTTTTTTGGGCCACTCTCTCCTCCAATCTTGGGAGAGAGAGAGAGAGAAAAGAAATTTATCATCTCCTGTCCACCCAAAAAAGAAATTATGTATTTTTGTTTTTCTGGATGCGGCCGAATTTGTAGAGGAATCGTCCAGAAACCGGCCCTCAAGCCCATTTTCAGACTATTTCTATACATATTCGGTCATCAAGATGGTCCGGGGACGACTTTGTTTGGACATCATTTCTATATAGATGGTGAAATTTGTATAGCCATTTCTAAAGAATCTCAGAGAAAACTAAAAGCGAGATTGCAAAAAAAGAAATAGCCTCCAGTGAACACAATTCCAACGACAGTGGATAGGAAAAGTGAAGAGTTGAAAGTGAAAGTCGAAAAACGAAATGGGATCGGCTAGGAAAAATTTCTCAGAGCTCAGAAAAAATTCTGAGATGTAAAAAAAAAAAAAAAAAAAAAAACTTTTTGTTAATTTTTATCATGTCTTCTAGACATGATAAAAATTAACTCACCCCCCTTTTGTCTGGGAATGTTGTCTCCCACTTTCTAAAAATAGACCATGACTCATCCTTTTAAATTCCAAGAAAAGACTGGGTTCTGGTCTATTTTTAGAAACGGTGAGACAACATACCCAGACAAAAGGGGATGAGTTAATTTTTATCATGTCTAGAAGACATGATAAAAATTAACAAAAAGTATTTATATATATTATATATAATATATATATTATATATTTTTTCTTTTTTTTTCTGACTCAGAATTTTTTCTCGGCTCTCAGAAATTTTTCCCAGCCGATCCCATTTTGCTTTTTGACTTTCACTTTCAATTCTTCTCTTTTCTATAAAAGTATTCCACGTTTTTGTTCAGAATAATACGGGCTGTTGAAAAGGCAATATGTCTAGTCATCAAGATGGTCCGGGAACGACTTTGTTTGGACTCCGCCCCCCCCTCCAAGCCCATTTTAAGTATATTTCTATACAAATTCGGTATAAAATAGTCCGAGGACGACTTTGTCCGGAGACGACTCTATCCGGGGACGACTCTGTTTGGACTCAACCATGACGTCATTTTAATATAGTGGAATGTGTATAGAAATAGTCGGAAAAAGGACTCGAACGCCCGTTTTCAGTATATTCCAATACAAAATTGATTGTCCACAACATACAAAAAGACATCATTTTTTTTCTTGGATGGAGCTCCATTTGTATTAGAATATACTGAAAACCCACTCGAACGCCCGTTTTCAGTATATTCCAATACAAAATTGGCTGTCCACAACATAAAAAAAAGACATCATTTTTTTTCTTGGATGGAGCTCCATTTGTATTGGAATATACTGAAAACCAACGTGAACGCCCGTTTTCAGTATATTCCAATACAAAATTGGCTGTCCACAAAATAAAAAAAAAGACATCATTTTTTTCTTGGATGGAGCTCCATTTGTATTAGAATATACTGAAAACCCACTCGAACGCCCGTTTTCAGTATATTCCAATACAAAATTGGCTGTCCACAACATAAAAAAAGACATCATTTTTTTTCTTGGATGGAGCTCCATTTGTATTGAAATATACTGAAAACCGACTCAAACACCCGTTTTCAGTATATTCCAATACAATTTGGCAGTCCACAAAATAAAAAAAAGACATCATTTCTTTCTTGGACCGAGCTCTATTTGTATTGAAATATACTGAAAACCGACTCAAACACCCGTTTTCAGTATATTCCAATACAAATTGGCAGTCCACAAAATTAAAAAAAAGACATCATTTCTTTCTTGGATCGAGCTCCATTTGTATAGAAATAGCCTAGAAATCAGTTCGAACGCCCGTTTTCAGTATATTGTAATACAAATGAAATGACATGAAAAATGCAAAAAGAGGAAAAGTAGCCTACCTTGACGGAAATTCTATTCCAAAAGGGGAAAACTTGTATCCAGGTGGGCCCACAGCACGGCCGGAACTCAAGCGAAACTCGATAGGTTGAAATCGATCCATTAAATAACATTCTTAAAAAACAGTAAAGTTTTATTCTATTCCAAAAGGGGAAAACTTGTATCCAGGTGGGCCCACAGCACGGCCGGAACTCAAGCGAAACTCGATAGGTTGAAATCGATCCATTAAATAACATTCTTAACAAACAGTAAAGTTTTATTCACATCGAGTCGGCTGGGAAAAGTTTCTGAGAGCCGGAAAAAATTTCTGTGGTTCAAAGTTAGATATTTAAAAAAAAAAAAAAAAAAGTTAGATATTTAAAAAAAAAAAATACCCCTCTTTTACTCTGAAAATTTGAAAATTCATGTCTTCAGTTTTTGAAAAATTGAAGACATCAATTTTCAGACTAAAAGGGGGTATTTTTTTTTTTTTTTTTTTTTTTTTTTCAGCCAGAGAAATTTTTCTCCCGCTCTCAGAAATTTTTCCGCACTCGACTGGATGAATAAAACATCCCAGTTTCTTTAAGAATGGGATCACTGTTAACTATTTCAGCATTCGACGTTTCGCGTCCAATAATAACTGCCGGGTGTTCGAGAATGCAGATGCACCTACTAGATTTTCTACAGAGAAGCTTGACTGGATGGAGAGAGTGGATGACTTTTTCCAAGATTCTCGACTTTGGACCGTCAAGAGGTAATGGATCTTTTTGTTTTTTTTCTTTTAAGAAAATTTATGGATAGATTCATTTCTTTTTGAATGGACCTAGAAAAATAGGACAAAGTTCTTTTCCAAGATTGGATGAGAGAGGGACCCAAAAAAAAATGGGTCTCGGAAGGAATCGAATGCATTTGCACTCATTCCTTCCAAGACCCATTTTTTTTGGTCTCCTGATTCGTCTCTCTCTCTGTCTCTCTCTTCTCAGTCCATTTCCATAAATATAGGGAAAGCGGATAACCTTTCCCTACTTATTTCTAAAAATCTTTTCTTTATTTTTTTTTCTCCTCAGTTTATGTATATATCAATTCAAATACTTTTGAGAACGGTCATCCCAATTCTCTGTCGTCTTTTCGGTTTCATCGTCCCAACACTCAGTGGACATAGTCTCAGTGGATTTTGGAGCATGGGTCGTCCGTTCATTGTCCCAACACTCAGTGGATATAGTCTTAGTGGATTTTGGAGCATGAGTCGTCCGTTCATCGTCCCAACACTCAGTGGATTTTGTCTTTGGATCCTCTGAAGACATTTTGGGGGTCTCATGAGATTCTTTGGAAGGTTCGTCCCAACAGGCTGCTGGATCGTAATGGGGAATATTTTCAGGTATGTCTCCCCAACCCTCCGTCCTCCTCGAGTTATTGGAGGAAGTTGACGACAAAGAAGAAGAGCCCATCAAGTTTAAAGGCGTATGCTCATCCGGATGTTCCATCACTTGGAAACAGGACAGATTATCCCATTTCTGGATGAGGTTATCGAACGCTTTTGGGGACGGATCCTTCTCTAACTGATCGTAGGCCTTATCAAAAGCTTGCAGAGGATTGTCTGCTTCCTCCTGAATCCTCTCCTCTTTCTCCGTTCCGTCTGGATAGACGTGATTGATATGAAAATCTCCTTCCGTAATATGCCATCGATAGTTGCGCACTTTGTTTTCGGCACAATGGAAATATTTCATCCTTTGATGATGTCGGGCACATTTTCCCCGATACTTCCAAATGATTCCATCTGGCACATAAATTTCCGTCACGGGTTTTTGATAATCCAAGGCTTTAGCAAAGAATTTAGCTTTCTGGCATCCCACCACATAAATCGTGAAGAAGCTGTGAGTGAGCGATTGGAGAATGCGTCCTAAATGGTTGTAGGGAATATGACCCTCGCTCCAACGAAGTCCGTGCCGGTTTCTTGTCAGCCAGGCATTTGTCTTTTGGTTTTTTTCACTCAGTTGGTGGAAGGGGTGAGGAGGAGTAAACGTCAACGATCCCACAGTCAAAAAATCTTTTGTCGCATAGCCCAATTCTTTTGAAACGTAGGTAAATTCACCCTTCTTGTGGTTGTAGGACTGGAAACCCTCTAGATCGAGCACGATAAAGTTTTCTGAACACGCCATGGCGATGAATACGGTGATGTCTTCCACAAACAGGAGCAAAAAAGAGAATCGAAAAGGTATATATGTATAACAGGGAAGATCTAGAAAGGGGGGGGAAAACAATAAAACGTTTTAGAGTCGTCGTCTTGAAAGAGACATTTTTCTTTTCAAAGGGTTAAGAAGTTTCAAAGGTCTTTTTAAATGAAGTTATGATTATTATCATTATTAAAAAAACTAAGAATCAAATCGAGTTTATAGATAACCATATTCATAGGACTAAAGGGACTTACCAGCTAAGTTCACGTCTTCTTCTGTTCTATGAAGAAATCTCGCGGAGGACACACACTTTTATACTCGCGCGACATCTGTTGGGATCGCGACCCCATCTAAATGTCAGGGTCATTCCAACCTCTTAAAAGGATCGGAATGAAAGAAACACTTTGATAAAAAATATATTTATGAAAAGATATCTGAGGGTCGTGAGAACATTTTCTCTCCCCACCCCCGCCTATTTCAAAAAAAAATAATAAAAAGTCTTTCTTGGATCGCGTCAAGATTACAAAACAACTCACAGGACTTGTTTATCTCGATCTTGTCAGGGTCACCGTTTCACATAAGAAGATGGATGGACCATGGACCCTGAACTTTAGACATGATAAAAATTAACTCTACCCGCCTTTTGTCTGGGAATAGGGTCTCACCGTTTCTAAAAATAGACCAGATCCCATTCTTGGAATTCTATTCTTTAAGAAAGGAGGAGTGATGGTCTATTTTTAGAAAGTGTGAGACAACATTCCCAGACAAAAAGGGGGGGTAGAGTTAATTTTTATCATGTCTAAGACATGAAAAAAATTAACAAAAAGGTTTTTTTTTTTTTTTTTTTTTTTTTTTTTTTTTTTTTTAAGGCTGAAAAATTTTTCTGAGAGAGCTGAGAAAGATTTTTCCTCCCAATCTTTTTCGATGATGAAAAGGGAAAAACTACTGATCCGATCTCCCTACGCTTTAGGGAAAAAATACTTATGAAATATTCATGTGTTGAAATTGACTATTCAAATAAGTGACATTTTGTTTCTCATTGGAACTGTTCAACGGCGAGTCCACTCGTCTCATTCTTTGGGGTAGGGGATGAAAGTACAGCGGTTTGTTGAAATCGATGATAGTTTCCTCTTTAGTCGGCGGAACTGTAAATCTATCCCGTCTTAACTCTTCTAATCTCTTTGAAAGTCTTTCCACTTGCTCTGCTAAGGTTTCCTCGGTACTCATGATCTCTCTTAGTTTAGGGAAGTCTTGACGTATTGGCTAGAGAACAGAGCGTTTTTTTCTCTCTATACATATATCATGTGGGAGCGTGTGATTTATAAATCCTTGTGAAATATTTCTACGTCTTGTGTAACTTGGAAAATTCGTCTTCTTCTCGTCGATTGGGCAGGATTTATAGAAAAGAATGGGATTGGAAAGAAATCAACATATTACAAAAAAAAGGAACTTTTTTTTTTCTATTTTTTTTCTCTAGGGATTTACATACCATTTCATTCATGAACATTCAAGGGTTCTCTCCAAGACCAAATTTTAGAAGAGGACCACAAAGAGTACACTTGAGGATCCTCTATCAGGTCTAGGTGAGATAAGGGTTGAGACCAATATTCTTGGGTCTCTAAAGCATCCCAACTTAGACATTTATTATTATTATTATTATTAGAAGGTTCATCCTCCTCCTCCTCCTCCTCATCGTCGCACGAGTTCTCCTGGGGAGATTCTTCCGCCTCCTCTTCGACAGCTTTGCTCTCGGAGGGGTAACAATGTAATTTCCGGAAAACGTAACTACCCTCCATCAAATGGTATCGAAAATTTCTCACCTTGTTCTCGGCACAATGAATCATCTTTTGGAAATATTGGTGTCGCGTGCATTTCGACTTGTTCCGCCACTCGGTTTTCCCTGGGATGTAAAACTCGTAAACGGATCGCTGGCAGAGCTTGCTGAAAAATTCGGCTTTATCGTATCCATTGACGTAGATCAACTCCACATTTTCGGTCAGTATTTTCAGGATCGTAGGAAGATGCTCGTAGGAAAGACGACCCTCGGTCCATTGAAGGCCGTGTCGGTTATTTGTAGTCTGGTTGACCACAGCTTGATTGCGGGACGATAAGTCATCGTAATGGACAGGAGGGAGAAAAATCATGGATCCGCATAAGGTTAAATCGCAAGTGATGTAGCCCAGTTCTTTCAAGATGAAACATATATCTCCCGTCTTTGGATCATAACAGTGAAAGTATTCCATGTCCAGAACAATGTAGGAATCTTTGAGAGGTTTGGTACTCAAAATGTCCATCTTCTTCAATTGAGGAAAAAAAGAAAACAAAATTCTCTCTCTCTCTCGCTGTGTGTCCTGAAGGAAAAAATGGATAGCGTTCTCTCGCCGTCTCCTCTTTTATATATATATAGAGAGAAGGTTGCACGTGACAGGTCGTATGAATTCTGGGAAAGGTCACATTCGTATATATATATTTGTTTTTTGAATAATATCGTGCGTATCTCAATACACATCCATCATCATAATAATAAAGGTCACCTTGGAAAGAAAAAGAAATAAAAAACATGGAACTCGTGCTCGACTTTGAAGGTTTCTACGATTCTCAAGAAGCCTTTATTGTGAAAGAATTGGCTTACGTCACATTGGACGGTACTTCTCGAGGGGTATTTGTTTTTAAACCCCCGTTTCCATGGCAAATGCTCACCGAGAAAGAAAAACGAACCGCTGTGTGGGCGAGTGATTATTATCACGGCTTGTCGTGGTACGTAGGAGAAATTCCGTACAGTTATTTTCCATGGGTGTTAACGATGTTGACGGAACCTTTTTCCATGATTTGGGTGCGAGGAGAAATGAAACGGCGATTTTTAGAGAAATGGTTGCAAAGATCCATTTATTGCATTTCGGGATCGACGCAAGAGATTCTCAAATACAATGGGATCGAACACATGAATTGTCCTAACCATACAAAAGGTTTTTTCCATTGCGCTCTACAAAAAGCAGTTCGGTGTCATTATTATTTAAAGACACAGAGAAAAAATTCGCAAGGTCGATCCTGCACAATTCAATCTTGACAGAACTCATTAAAAAAATACATATATCATGTTACTTCTTCAACAGCACAGATGGTTCTGAAGTGAAACTTGGAATTTTGAAACAATAGATCAGGGAGAAATCATTCTTGAAAACAAATGGTAAAGTCTCGAATCGGCTGGGAGAAAAAAAATTTCTCAGAGCTGAGATAAAAATTCTCTAAAGAAAAAAAAAACTTTTGGTTAATTTTTATCATGTCTTAATAAAAATTAATGACCCTCCCTTTTTGTCTGGGAAGGATGTCTCACCCTTTCTAAAAATAGACCATGACTCATCCTTTCGCTAATGGCAATCATTCCACGAATGAATCACGATTTGTTTTTCAAAAGAGTGAGACAACATTCCCACACGAAAAGGAAAGGGGGTGGAATTAACAAAAATTTTTTTTTTTTTTTTTTTTTTTTTTTTTTTTTTTTTGAGTTGGAGAATTTTTCTCAGCTCTGAAAATTTTTTCCAGCCGACTCGAGACTTTACCATTTATATTTACGAATAGTCTTTGGATTATTTATTTATTTTCTTTTAAAAAGAAAAATTCTGAACTAGACCTATCTATTGGCTTAACATTCTGGTCATAGAAACAGTCTAGAATCTCATTTTATTTTTCGAGGCTAATGCACGGGTTCTCCAATCAAAAGGGTTACTATAAAGGGATTGGTTTGAATGCATTTATCTGCAAATGTTGTAGGATTCTGTTGTTGAGAAGGGGGTATATTATTATTATTATTATTATTATTATTATTATTATTATTATTATTATTATTGTGGCAGATTCGTTTTCTACATGGAAGTCTAATCTCCTCCGAAGACCTTTTCTGGGGATCGTCGATAGATGGTTTTTCAATAGGAATCGTTTCCCTCGGATCCTCAAGAGATAGAGGGGGGTCCTGTCTTGAGACATGGAGCGGTCTCTCCTCCTCCTCCTCCTCCTCCTCGAGAAGTCTTGAGAAAGGGAGAGGATTTTCGGTTCCCTTATTCTTGAGGGGTCTTGACAAATTGAGAGGTCCCTCCTCTTCGAAAGAGAGAGAAGTTTTGGTTCCCTTATTCTCGAGGGGTCTTGACAAATTGAGAGGTCCCTCATTTTCGAAAGAGAGAGAAGTTTTGGTTCCCTTATCCTCGAGGGGTTTTGACAAATCGAGAGGTCCCTCATTTTCGAGGGGTCTTGATAAATGGAGAGGTTTTTCATCTTCGAGGGGGTTTGATAAAGGAAAAGGTCCCTCCTTCTCGAGGGGTCTTGATAAATGGAGAGGTTTTTCATCTTCGAGGAGGTTTGACAATGGGAGAGATTTCTCCTTCTCGAGGGGTCTCTCTTCCTCAAGGGGTTTTGAGGAAGGGAGAGGTTTTTCATCCTCGACGGGTTTTTACAAACGGAGAGGAATCTGAACAGGCTTCTCCTCATCCCCATCATTATCGAGGAGGATGAGGATAGGATTTTGGAAAGGTTTTTTTCTTTTTCTTCTGAACAGGCTCCTCTTGATGCTCGGAGAGAGGGATGGGGTAGTTGTTCCACCATTCTATTTTTTCTTGCTCGAGGATTTTTTCAAATGTCGTAGCTTCTCTATGATGAGACGAAGGAGGAGAGTCCTCGAGAAGAATATAATAGGTATTCTTCCCAGTCTTCTCGATCGAGAGAGGTTCGTGCAAACATTTATGCAACCATTCACTAAAATGAACGAGAATCCCTTTTGTCTTCTCAAGACGATCCATAATCCTATTCATTTGCGAGACGGTTAGAAAGTGGGACGTGTAAAAATATTTGGCTCGTTTCATTAACAAAATTTGTGCATCCAAAGGTGGAATGTCACGAGCCATGAACACGTTTTCGTCGGACAAAAATTCGTCCCGCATCTTTTGATAACTCCCGACGGTATAATAACCCGCACATTTTGAAAAATCGGAGGCTTTCAGCTAAACGACTCCTTGGATGATATAAAAGGAAAGATCAACATATTTATATTTGAAAGGAATACACGTAGTGACCCGGGGATGCCTCCTCATGATCCACTTGGACAAAAATACTACTTTGGGGCTCTCCCCTTTTATTTATAGAGAGAAAGAGAGTGTGACCTTCCCTTCCCTCCTCCTCCTCTCTCCCTGCTCCCTCTATCTCTGGACGTCCTTGGATTGGAAAGGGTGACTTTGAAAAAAAAAAGAAGGTCATGGTTGGATAATTTTTTGTTTATTAAATTATTACTTTCACTTCCTCATTCCCACACACATTCATCTTTTTAAGAAAAGAAAAAGAGGTCATGGAGATAAGATTTCTTGGAAAGAAGAGAGAGAGAAACAAAAAAAAAACAAATAAAACGGACGTCATAGAGCCTCTATGTGTGTCTGTGTGTGTCTATATAGATATATAAAAAGACGAGAGTACTGGGCGAGATCATTTCTTTTCCACTGGGAGCCATGTCGCTATTAAACGTTTTTCCAACTCAACGGATTTCGAACGGGGAGGATTTGAAGACGCTAAAGCAAATCTCCAACTTGAAAATTTTTTTGGCGTGTCATTGTGCGACATTTATTCCGCATTTACCACCTCATCAAGCGATCGTTTCTTTCAACCAAGATGTCGAATCCTCCAACCTGCTCTTTCAGAATATATACAGAAATTTATTCGAATCGCAACAAACGAAAGAGGAATCTCCCTTCTCTTGGAATCGGATGGATCGAGCTTTGAGACGGCCCGTTCAAACAGACCGGCGATATACAGATCCGCGCACGAGTTTTCGGTGGAAGAATATTTTTCTCACGAAACGATATTTTACGTTTGGAGTGAGAACGACGGCTGAGGACGAAGTTCATATTGTTCAAACCACAGCCGCTCCTCTCGCCTATTACGAATCATCGTCCCCCAATCTGAAGGAAAGAAGTTTTAAAGTCAGCGACAGGATGAAATATAAGAAATATATTCTAAGACCTTTTCAAAACTATGTCGTTCCCCCGAAAACGCAATATCTCATCGTCACAACCCAGAAGAGTCTCTTTCTCGTCGATCGGTGCTCGTACTCGCTTTGGAAACAATTGAAAGAGGAGATTTCTTTCCAATCGCCGATGGTGTTTCAAGAAAAAGAAGAAGAAAACCCTCCGCCACCTTTACCCATCCCTTCCTTAGATGATAAGAGGAGCTGGACCAAACCGTCGTCATGGCCCGAAACAAAATCGACCCGGCAACGGAATGAAATTGAAGTCATCACAATTGAAGATGAGGAGGAAGAAAAAAAATTACCTCTTAAAAAACGGTCGACTTACCGGAACCTACCTGGCGTGCAAGATCCGCTTCAGAATCCAGAAGCTTCTTCTTCTTCTTCTTCCCCGACTTGTTCAAACAGGCAACTTCTTTCGGACTCCTCACAGACAGAACCTCTTCCAGTATCCTCTTCTTCTTCTTCTCTAACCTGTCCCGACATCGTAGAGGTAGAATGTCAGACGGGTCCACAAGCTTCAAAAAGTCCCGACATCGTAGAGATAGAATGTCAGCCGGGTCCACAAGTTCCAACGGGTCCAGAAATCATGGAGGTAGAATTTCAGCCGGGTAAACAAGTTCCAACGGGTCCAGAAATCATGGAGGTAGAATCGCAGCCGGGTCCAGACATCCTAGATCCCTCCACTCATCCCAAAGAGACTCCAAGTGTTTCAAGACAGCCTTGTGAGGATCCAGCCCTTCCCGTATGGAATGATTATATGGACTTACAAAATTTGGTGCAACAGGAAGGAGAAGAAAATAATCATACGGATGGGTGGGTCAAAGACTGTTTAGATCATTTAACCTCGAATGAAATTGAACTGTTATGGAATTGCATTTCTGAAATCACATCGGAAATGGGATAAAAACCAAAACAAAAAAAACAATTTTTTTAATAACAAATTGGAGGAGGGTCATGATGTCAATTTAAAAAAAAAAATATTATATAGAGTCCAATCTTGGTGGTTCACTTCAGTTTTCCAACATGAGGTGATCCACGTTTCCCGAAATATGGATCCCATTCCAAGAGAGATTGTGTAGAGCCTTCACTTCAGTTCTTTTTTTTTCTACCAAGAGGAGAGGGTCCCCAAAGGGCTACCCATGTCCAAAGAGAAAAAGTGTAGAGCGTTCATTTCAGTTTTTTTTCCAAGTTTAGGGGAGGGAGGTCTCAAAATGACACCCCCCATTTTCAAGGAGAAATGGTGTAGAGCGTTCATTTCTGTTTTTTTTCCAAAGTTAGGGAGTTTTCAAATGGCTACCCATTTCAGAGAAAGAGAGAGAGAGAGAGAAGGTGTAGAGCATTCATTTCAGTTTTCCAACATTAGAAGGTCCCAAAATACCTTCTGAATTCAAAGAAAGATCGTGTAGAGCGTTCATTTCCAGTTCTCCAAGATCAGAAGAAGAGGGTCCGCTTTTCCCAAAAGGGCTTTCCGCATTCAGAGACAGCGAAATGCAGACTTCAGTTTTCTCCCTCCCCAAGAATAGAGGGTCCCAAAATGGCTTCCCATTTCAAAGAGAGAGGGAGAGGCGTTCATTTCCATTCTCCAAGATAGGGTCGTCTGCTTTTTCCCAAAATGGCTTCCCAATTCAAAGAGAGAGAGAGAGAGAGAGTAAAAGGGTATGTAGAGCGGTCATGTTCATTCTCCAAGATCGGGTCGTCAGCTTTTTCTCAAAATGGCATCTCCCCATTCAAAAAGAGATCGTAACCAATTTTTTCCAGTTTTTTCCAAGATGGGGGGGGAGAAGAAAACCTAGGATGGAATAACACGACACACAGAGAGAAAGAGAAAGAAAAACGCCATCTTGTCATTTTCTGATAGGGTACCGGTGTTCGAATACTTTTGTGACCGACTGTCTGATTATACTGGGAGAACCATAAAATCGGAAAAGCGATGGGTTTCACAGTTAACGAGGCAATCGAAGACAGACTGGGAGAGAGAGATCCTTTTTTTTTAGCTGAGAAGCAGATTGCCCTGGAAATCCGTTACTCTGACCATATAATTTTTCCATAGACTCTGAACGGTATTCAGGAGACATCCTCCATGAGGGAAAAAAAATCTCCCCTTCCCATTCTAAATCGACTGGAAAGAGAATGAGGTGGAAGAGATCCATCCACGAGAGATCATACTCTTGAACGTCAGACAAATATGAAGTCGAATAGCTTAAACAAAAAATGCTTGAAAAGTCATCGAGTCTCGAAAATCTAGGTCTCTCTCTCTCTGAAGGAAATGAGAAAATGGGAATCTGCGTTTTTCTTCCTAAACGGCTAACATTCATCTGAAGTGACACTCGAAATGTTTAAATAGATAAACGAGAATCCATTCTTAAAAAAAATGACGCTGTGTCGTCAATTGGAGAATCGAGTCGGCTGGGAAAATATTTTGAGAGCCAGGAAAAAAAATTTTCTAACTCTGAAAAAAAAAAAAAAAAAAAAAAAAAAAACTTTTTGTTAATTTTTATCATGTCTTTAGACATGATAAAAATTAACTACCTTCCCCTTTTGTCTGGGAATGTTGTCTCACCGTTTCTAAAAATAGACCATCACTCATCCTTTCTAAAAAGAATAAAATTCCAAGAATGGGTTCTGGTCTATTTTTAGAAACGGAGAGACAACATTCCCAGACAAAAGGAGGGTAGAGTTAATTTTTATCATGTCTATAAGACATGATAAAAATTAACCAAAAGTTTTTTTTTTTTTTTAAGATTTAGAGAATTTTTTTTTCCCGGCTCTCAAAATTTTTTCCCAGCCGACTCGATTCTCCATTGACAAGACAGCGCCATTTTTTTTTAAGGATAAACTCTCGCTTATCTATTTAAGCATTCCCAGTTTTGCTTTAGATGAGTGTCAGCCGTTGAAGACGAAGCATTCTGTCACTTGGGAGAGACATATTTTGAGGAGTCAACATGTTGTGTGGACCGTTGAGATCGATTTTTCTCTTCCTATTGTGTGGACATTGTTGAGCGTTTTGTGAAGCTTTGAAAGAATGGATGGGTTTTGATAGAGAATATTTCTTTTTATTGAATTTTTTAAAAAAAAAAAGATTTAAGATTCACATTTTATAACAGGTTTTACATGAAAAGAAGGTTTTTCTTCTAGTTTGACGACTTCTTTTTCTTGGGAGATGTTTCTATTGGAAAGATGGAAGGAAAGACGATTCCCACATTGAAGAAGGTTCATGAGAAACTCGTACGGATCTTGGTTCTCTTCTCGAGCCGAAATATCATACGGAATCCGGGACATGTTTTGCAATCGCTCCAGTTCCTCCTCGTATTTTTGCTTGCTCGCCAATTTCATGCGGGGACGAAACTGGTCCAGAATATACAATCCCTGGGGTTGAGTCACTGGAGAAAAAGCGACATATTGCTGAAATCGATTGAAAGGTCCGTGCATGTAAATTGCGATCGACGGAAAGGTGGCTCCTTGGGCTTTATGAGCCGTAATCGCTTCGGCTAACATCAAAGGAAACTGTTCGCGATAAAATGCGAGTGTTTTCGTCGAACAGGTGTCCATACGAATGGAGACGCGATCGATAGGAGCTAGACTATTCGAAAATTGCAGCCGGACACGCGTCACAACTCCGTCTTCATCCTGGTCTATTTGGTGTAGTGTTCCAATTGCTCCATTCATCCATCCTTTGGATCTGTCGACCGTTTTAGTCAATTGATATCGCGCTACTCTTTGTAAATGGAGGACGGATTCGAGATTCGCCATCTGAGATCGATGTAAATGTTGACTCCGTTTCATCATCCTCTTCCGCAATTTTTCGCTCTCGGAATAAATCACGTCTCGAGCCAGACACGAACAGTACGTCCCTCGGGATTGGAGACGTTTCATATTATATTTCTCTGCATCCTTGCTCGAAAAACAGAGAATAATAGCTTCGGGAGGAATTTCGTCGAAACTGCGAACGCGGGACTGGAAAAATGCCACATCGTCCGGTTCTAAAAAGTGATTTCTCGTTAAACGATCGAGTCTCTCCTCGTAATCCAGAGAGAATCGCATACATTCGACTAGTTCATAGTAGAGCGTGGATTGAAGCGTCCACCACCCTTCAGAATAAAAAATGGGCATGTCGCGAATCGGTTGGAGCTGCTGCAAATCTCCGAATTTAATCATATGCACATTCCCAAACGGCTTATCCGGCACATGACACAATTGTCGAAGTTGCTGGTCGAGGCGCGAAAATAAATTGGATCCGATCGTGGAAACGTCATCCAAAATCACCATCCGTAAAGGAGCATACAGGGGTCTGTAATAGTCTAAAGTCTTTTGGGTCAGAGGTCGAACAAAATTCCCGTTCATTTGAAGACGCAGGGCATGATGCAAAGTATCTCCCGTAATGTAAACCGCTCCTTGAGCACTGAGTGCGAGTTTGAGAACCGAGCACGCTTCGCTAAAAAGAGGCGTTCGAATCAGAGTTTGGTATAAAGCTTGGATCAGGAAAGATTTACCCGTTCCGGCAGATCCTTGCACAATAATATCCAGAGGAGGGGGACGTTTCGATTCAGGTAACGCGTAATAGGTGTACAAACGGACGAGAACGTAGATCAGGAAATTGTATTGCTCTTTATTACATTGTCGAATACATTTTTGATAGGCTTCTTCGGACCACATATCCTTATACTGCAAATTCGTATAGCTTTCCCACTGCTTGGGAGGAAGATGTTTCTTTCGCGGTCGGGAGTTCTTTTTAAGAACAAAATAACGTTACCTTTGAAGTATTCGTTCTCGCTCTCGATTAGCTGAATTGCTTCGCCAGCGTCGTTTCTGTTCACGCATTCTTTCCCTAAGACGTTCTCTACTGGATAGGCTCATCGTGACACCACTCAAAAAAGGTGAAGTGTGTGTATAGAAAATCACTTCCTTTAATTTATATACATATACTTTTTGAGGAGGGGGGATGTGAAATGACCTCGTCTCGAAACGAACCAATAGCACTTCGAGAAGACTTGGAACGAGATAGGTTTCTTAGAAAGAGAGAGAGGGACACAAAAAAAATGTATAAAAAATCAGAATGATTTATCCGTCGACCTCTGGGCTAAAAGTAAACAAAGAAAATTTGAAAAGGTCAAGGTGAACTCACTGAATTCATCTTAGAAATCAGATAGGAAAAAAAATGAGGGTACCCATGTTTCCTCTTCAACAACATAGACTCATCTAAAACGAAACTCGGAATGCTTACACAAATAAACAAGAATCCATTCTTAAATAAAAATGGGGACGTCTTGTCGATCGAGTGGGCTGGAAAAAATTTCTGTAACTCTGAAAAAAAAAAAAACTTTTGGTTAATTTTTATCATGTCTTCTAGACATGATAAAAATTAATGAACCCCCTTTTTGTCTGGGAAGGATGTCTCACTCTTTCTAAAAATAGACCATCACTCACCCTTTCTAATAGCAACAATTCCAAGAATGAGTCATGGTTTGTTTTTTTCGAATGGGTGAGACATCCTTCCCAGACAAAAAGAGGGGACAGTTAATTTTTATCATGTTATAAGACATGATAAAAATTAACCAAAAGTTTTTTTTTTTTTTTTTTTTTAACTCAGAAATTTTTTTTTCCAGTCAACTTGGCTGGACAAGACATCTCCGGATTCTTTCTGGAATGGACTCTATGATCTATTTAAACATTTCGAGTTCCGAGTTTCGTTTCAGTTGAGTGTGAGCCGTTCAAGAAGAAGAAACCATCCTGTGAGTGGAGAGAGAGAACTATTCCTTTTTCCATTCACCCATTGTGTTAAACCGTTCAGATATTTGCTTTTATTAATATTTTTTTTCGTAACCCACCCGTCTTTAAACAATAGAATAGTTTGAAAGGGTCAACCCATTTTATAGATATCAACCTCATACCCTCATCTCAACGGGTCTCGAGTGGGAGGAAGGAAGGAGCAGGCGACGAGAACTAAGCATGTCTGTTTATCGAGTAGACGCATCGGGGAGAGAACGATACCCGACCGACCCCCAACATTCTCATTACGAATTATACGTCACGGATCCTGAAGGAAATCCTATCTTGGCTCGAGACGAAAACGGTCATGAGTATTACGCGGTAGATTTAAACGGAAACCAATACATTTTAGCTCCTCGACGGTATGCCCGAACGTCTTTTGGATGAGAATACTACCCGAAATTTCAAAATGGGGACGAGTATTCGCTTTATACGTCTGTTTTATTCCCTTATGCCAAAGACGAATCGGGGCATGAAATGTATCCTAAAAAGGCGGATGGAATCGAATATTGTTTAACGGCCGGCGATCGAATTTGTTATGCTCGCGATGCTTGGGGAAACGAGTTTTATCCTCGAAGAGCGGATCAGCAAACGGAATACCTCTGTGAAGAAGTGGGGTATGCGAAAAGAGCGGACGGATCCGAAACGTATCCTAAATTTTATATCTACACTTCTGGTTAAGATCTCTCTCTCTCTCTCTCTCAAAAGAGAAGAAAATAATAAAAGTGTGTTACTGCAATGGAGCATTCTGACGCGGAACCTGTTTCTTATTCCATTTGGTGTGTGAAATGCCGAACCAAGACCGATACGGTCGACGTCCACTATCGCATGTCGAAAAATCGACGGCCGATGGTCACGGGAAAATGTCAGGCGTGTGGAACCAAGAAACAACAGTTTATTACAAATGCTTCCGTTCCACCTGGAATTCAGTTCCTGGATGAGGAGGAAGAAAAAGGAAAATGTTCAGAGTAAGAAGAAACAAGTATATTCAAATCAAAAATTGGAAAAAGATGGATCTTACTATTATCTGCTCTCCTAAAGCGGGTGGTTCACCTTTACAGTTTGGCATACAGACGGATTCGCATAATCCGATTCCAAGACTCGTGAATTTTCCTCAACCGGCAACTCCACCCTCAGATACTTCTTCTTTGAATGAGTTTTCTAGCATTCTGAAAGAATATCTAAACGTCGTGAGAGAATTGATTCTTCCCCTGCAACGAAATGTTGAAGAAAAGAGCTCAAAATGTGGAAGCAAGGACACGGATCCAAAGCCAAATTCGGAGGGTTGAAAGGGATAGGTGAAAGTCCATTATTAAAAAAAAACAATGGTCATGTCATGTCTTGTCGTTCGCGTCGGCTAGAAAAAATTCTCTAGATGATAAAAAAAAAAAAAAAAAACTTTTGGTTAATTTTTATCATGTCTTAAGACATGATAAAAATTAACTCTCTCTTCTTTTTTGTTTGGGAAGGATGTCTCACCCTTTCTAAAAATAGACCATCACTCACCCTTTCTCAAGGCAATTATTCCAAGAATGAGTCATGATCTATTTTTAGAAACGGTGAGACAACCTTCCTTGACAAAAAGGAGGGACAGTTAATTTTTATCATGTCTGTCATCAAAAAAAAAAAACATGACATAGCTCTGTTTTCAAGGAGTCGGTTTAGATTCGTTTGGATCATGGCTGATTTTCCATGATGGCTCTCCAACCTCAATATTAGAGTTTGAAAGGAATAAGGTAAAAAAGTTCGTCCTAGATATGCAACGAAACGTAAAAAGAGCGACGAGGATCTAAAAAAGCTACGACCCTTTCCAGAAGGGGGAGGGAGCAATGGATATTCAGGTGAGTCCACAGCATGAACTGCACGAAAATGAAACGGCTTCCGCAGATAACAGAATGTTCGAGATGTCTGTCGTCGATCAAGTCAGCTGGTAAAATTTTCTAAGACTGAGAAAAATGTTCGCATACCTTCACAGAAATTCTTTCCAAGAAGGAGAAGTGTGTATCCAGGTCGAATTCACAGCACAGACTGAACTGAAGTTGGAAACACGAGTGGTTTAAATAGAGAAGGGAGAGTTCCTTCTAGAAACAATTTGGATCTGTCTTGTTTGGATCATCGAGTCGGCTGGGAAAAAATTCTCAGAGCTTTGGAAAAAATTTCTGAGTGATAAAAAAAAAAAAAAAAAAAAAAAAAAACTTTTGGTTAATTTTTATCATGTCTTCTAGACATGATAAAAATTAACTCTCTCTTCTTTTTGTCTGGGAAGGATGTCTCACCGTTTCGAAAAACAAACCGTGACTCATTCTTGGAATAATTGACATGAGAAGGATGAGTTTTGGTTTCGTTTTCGAAACGATGAGACATCCTTCCTTGGCAAAAAGAGGGGACAGTTAATTTTTATCATGTCTATAAGACATAATAAAAATTAACAAAAAGTTTTTTTTTTTTTTTTATTACTCAGAAAAATTTTCCCCCCCAACCAACTCAATGGACTAGACGATGAGTTTTTAAGAATGGTCGTTTTGTTATTTATGCAGATATTCCGAGTTTCGCGTCAGGTAAATGCGCGCTCACCTTAGATTGGATTCCCTTCAGACAGGTCTAGAGATTGGATAACCCATCAAGAATTCTTCAACAGGTTTTTGGAAAAAAGAAATCGTCAAGAAGTGAGTATTGATTTTGATATTTTCTTTTCAACCTTGGGTCAGTTTCTAGTACATTCCTATACTAATTCCATTGTATTTAAAAAAAATAATGTCAGCACGGTCTGATCTGACCCGAAACGCTTGCCCATCCAGTTGGCTGCTGGAGAGAGGGAAAAAAAAAGAAATTTGTTGTGAAGGATATGTCAATTCTTTTCTAAAAATAGATTTCTAAGAAAAGAATGAACCTTTGTTGGAAATCTATTTTTAGAAACATGTCTAGACAACATGTTGACAAGAAAAAAAATTCTTTTTTTTCCTGAGAGTGAAATGATTTTTTTCTTTCCACCCACTTTTCTTATTCTTTGGGAGGAAGGAAGAACTTCCCTTCACCCCCCCCCGCCTTTTTTCCTCTAGTATTTATATAGATCCGAGTTTTTCTGCTTACAGGGTTCATTCTCGTTCTTCCTTCTCAACCGAGCAAAACTAAAATGTCGACCGATGCTGTTGCAGTTCTACCTACCCTGGTGGAAATCACGCCCGTCTGTCATCTCGATGTAGCTGATCAATGGGAACCTCTCTCCCGTTTCGAAGAATGGTTTCGGGACCCGGAGCGTATGGAACAAATCGTCCAAGAAACCATGTGCTATTTATCCTGTTACGATGGGAAAATCCTGCATTATTTTTCGTCCATCGAAGTTTTCAAGCACTTTGCTTTCCAATCGATGATGGAGGCAGGAACCTTTCGCATACACGCTTGTCTGCGATGGGAAAATGTGATCGCCGTCGATGCTGGAACCTTTTTAAAACTGTTTTACGTTTCACCCGAGTGGGTTCATATTCTTCAAACCGGAGAAGCTTCTATCCGTCTTTATGGATGGGAAATGGAATCAGAAGCCGACGGGTATCGTATGATTCCCTATCGACTGCGAGCTCGCTCCGTGTATATTATTTACGGACCTCTTTACTACCAACTCCAATTTCATGACAAGACGGTGTTTGCCGTAGACGCCCTCTCCAGGAAGAAAATGGAGTCTTTACGAGCGTTGCATCCTGAACAGCATTTCCAATTCCCTGGTCGCGAGGAAGAGAGGAGAAGGAAAAGATCCAGAAGGAGGAGACACCTAAAGAGGTACTAAAAAGAAGTCGGAAGGTAGAAGCATATTTGTTTTTTCATTAACGGAAAAAAAAACTGTGGATCATTCTTTGTATATTTCTTGGAAAAAAAAGAAGAAAAGACTAATAGTCATAATAGAGGGAGTTAGGAGGGACCCCATCTATATATAAGTCTCTATATAAATCGGAAGCGTCAACAGGACGGTCCACCCAAAACAATCTACCTTATCTTTCTCAGAGCAGAGTGGAAGAAAGGCCAAGATGCGTGGACTCATTGGAAGCAAAAAAATTCGAGTGGTTTAAATAGATAAGTGAGAAAAGATTTTGAGAGGTGTTGTTTTATGGATGGAGCTGGCTGGGAAAAAAAATTGGCAAAGCTCAGAGAAAAATTTCCTAAATTGAAAAAAAAAAAAAAAACTTTTTGTTAATTTTTATCATGTCTATAAGATGTCTATAATGTCTATAATGATGTCTCACCAACGGTGAGACATCATTCCCAGACAAAAAGAAGAGAGAGTTAATTTTTATCATGTCTATAAGACATGATAAAAATTAACCAAAAGTTTTTTTTTTTTTTTTTTTTAACTCAAATTTTTTTCCACAGCGCTGAGAAATTTTTCCCAGTCGACTCACTCATCCAAACAAGACATCTAAAATTGTTTCTAGAAGGAGCTCTTATTTTTTTCTATTTAAGGAACTCGAGTTTCGGCTTCCCATCAGTTTGTACTGTGCATTCAACCTGGATACCCATTTTTTGGAGATAGGGGGAACTTTCGCAGTTTTTTTTCCTGAAACTCTCTATGGATCAGAGAATCTCACACATATCCTCCTCCGTGGATCGAAATGGACTGACCGCCACATCTGTTTTAGATAATAATTTTGAATTTTCCACCTCCTCCCCAAGATTGGACTATCTCAATATTTTTTTTAAAGAAAAACAAAATTATTTTTTATGATTATTCTACAATTTTTAGTTTTTCTTTCCCCCCCACTCTTTAAGAAGAATAAAAACATAAAGCACATTGAAACAGTTCCGATAAATTTTGAAACTGAAAATCCATCACCTTGTTCTCCACGGGACTAAAATAAGTTTCCCCGGTCTGAAAATCTTCTTGGATTTGAAGAGGTTCTCTCATCACACTCTGAAGCCAGGTCGAAAAGAGGAGAGCGTCTGGACCCAAATCGTTGAGCAGTCTTTCCAGGGAATCGAAGGTGATAAAAGGGGTACAGCGGAGAATCCGGCTGGGGCGGTCCGACGTATCGATCCAGAGATCCGTCGTTAAGGATCGGTAAGGGCGAAAAGGGGCTCGAGAGATCCATTGCTGAATAGTCCGTTGACTTTTCAGACTCATCCAAGTCCCTTGCTGGGAAAGGCAAGTCACGAGTTCCGATCCTCGAAAATAGAGCGTGCCCGACCCCAAGTAAAACGTGAGGGGAATTGTCTTGGCGAAACGGAAATGAATCGCAAGGGAAAAAGACTCTCGCCGTAACCACTCCATGGCATTTGGTTTTTTCTCTCTCTCTCTCTTTCTCCTGAGGATGAGATGGAAAAAAAAAGAAAAGACAACTTTTCTCTCGGTTTCTTTTATATATAGGAAGAGAGAGGGAAAAAGGGTTCTCGAAAAGACTCATGGGAAATTTCCTCTTCTTCTTCTTCTTTTTGGGGTAGGTGGGAGGAACTCGTTTTTTTTGGTGGAGAGAATGCGTCGGATGACATCCCGAGACATTTAAAAAAAGAATAGATAGGATGGATTCTTCAAGTGGGAAATGCGGGGTGGTTAAGGGATCTTATTCCATTTTTTTTACTTTTCTAAATAGCAAATAGAATCGGGTGGATTCCATTTATCTCCTTCTAAAAAATATAGCAACACTTGATCCTTTCCGTCCTTTTTCATTTCCTGTTGACGTGTTAGATACTTTAGAGCCTTTTCGATTTTAATTAAGTAACCCCGATAGACCATCCGATCATCAATACTCCCGATATTGCGTTCGAGAGCCATTCTATAAGCAGCTTGAGATTGGAAAGGGGAATAATTATCAAAGTAGGTATTACGGCGTAAATGTTTAGGATGTTCGACTATAAAAAAATATTGTGTATAAATGCATTGATCTAATCCCGTAAATTCTAGTTTGATTAAGGGATACTGAGCCACGTCCGAGGGTTGGTAGGCGAATCGGTAGCCGGACTCTTCTTCAAATTCCTGATAAGCGACTCTGAACCATTTGAATCGAGGGTCGTCGTCTTTCTTGAAACGTCTTTTATCCATTTGTCCATGCGGGAAATCCCATTCATCTTCATAAGCTAATTTAGCCTTGTACCGATCATAATCGTCTTGTAAATTGGGATGGAGAATCGGATAAATATGGTTTTCAAATTCATCTTGAAGCACCGATATTTTTTCCAAATCGAAGGGTGGTTCGATACGTTTATTTTTTAAAAGCTGAATTAAATAATTTTGAAAACAGTATGGCATTTTTCGACGAATCATCACCACCTGTCCTGATGAGGTCTTTACCACTAAACCATATGAAGTAGAGTATTTGTTTCTCTGGATCATCTGAAAAAAGGAAAAAGAGAGAAAAATTCCTTGATTACCTATCCACTCAATGAATACATTTATGAACAGCAAATTTCACTAATTGTTGGAGCGCTAGCATGGCCATAAATCGATGACAAGATTTCGATCGACAAGATGGACATTGCTGTGGCTGACGATGTTGAGGTTTGTAAATAACAGTCCATAAAAACTTGAGATGTACCTTTTGATGAATTTTTTCTCGAGTGGGTTCATTCGCCACGTAGAGTTTTTCAATATGAAGTCGTTCCAGATCCGCATTCAATTGCTGAATAAATTCCTTCGTATGTGTTTTCAGGTCTCTGGCTATAAACCGGACGCAGTTCGTAAGAGTATATCCATCAGAGGTGACAGCCAACACACCAACAATTTTTTGGTGGAGCTTGGTCTGTGAGGACTTCTTCTTTCTAGAGCACTGATGAATGGATGACGAGGGAGGAGAAGACAGTATTTCCAAAGAATGAGTTGGAGAAGGAGAAGACTTTTTCGGTACTCTAAAAACGGGTGAAAATGGTCCATAAAAAGTGGGTTCCGTATCTGGAATATCCTCAAAGGGATCTTCTTCACATGAAATGACTAAGTTATCCGTTGCCATGTGTTCGCTATCTTTTTACGAAACAGAATGAACGCCGATTTCTTTTTCAACCATTTATATACTAAGAGAGGGGGGGGAATAAAATAGGTAGAGGTATCGAGATATCGTTGAAAAATATTTTTAAGAACTAGGAGAAAAAATTCTTCAGTAAAAAAAAAAAAAAAAACTTTTTGTTAATTTTTATCATGTCTTTTAGACATGATAAAAATTAACTCTACCCTTCTTTTCGTTTTGAATGATTTCAACATGTTGTCTAGACATGTTTGTAAACAATTGACTTCCAAGAAAAACATGATCATTCTTAGAAATCTATTTTTAGGAAAGGTGAGACATCATTCAAAACAAAAAGGAGGGTAGAGTTAATTTTTATCATGTCTAAAGACATGATAAAAATTAACAAAAAGTTTTTTTTTTTTTTTTTTTTTTTTTTTTAGCCAAGAATTTTTTCTACCCGATTCGATTGACAAGACATCCCAGTTTTTTTTAAGAATGGAATTTCTGTTCTATATATTTCAACATTTCAACTGTTGCTTCAGATCCCTCTGTGCTGTTGAAAAAGCCTGCACTTCAACTCTCCTGGAAACAGTTTAAGCCATGTCTTCTCTCAAGATTCTCTTTAGATCCAGCAAAGATGTGGATTGAGTCTCGTGAAAACAGTTCATTGTTCAAGAAATTCATGGAAAGATGGGGAGGTCTTTTTAAATGTACTATTTCTTTTTATTAACTCTTTTCTTATGTTTACGACATTGACAACTTGTTGCTTTCTCAACTTCAGGTTCTTTGGTCGGCTGTCTAAAATCAGCTCTTACCTCAGTGGACGATGCATCAAATTCCATTGTACTGAATTCTCCATTTCCCGAAAAGACTTCTTTCAACATGTGAATGGCTTCTTTGGTCAATTCTAATGTTTTATCTATCGTTTTATTCTTTTCATTTTCTCTACGTTGGAGGATAGCGGGAGTTAAAAAAGGATTTTGACAACAGGGTTCAAATTCTTTCGTTTTGTCTTTGCGATCATGACGATGTATTTCTATAATCTTGTCATCCGTATCATCGGGGTTTATCCATATTTCCAAATCTAACTCTTTACCTTCAGAATTTTTGGGAGATAGATGAATAAGTACAGGATTCATCGCCATGGTTAAATTATTGCTTCTTCCTTTTTTATTACTCTTCTCCCTCTTCATTTTTTTTTCAAAGTTTTTTTATATAATCCACTCTTCAAGTCCCATATTCAACGAATATATTTCTGGCTTTCTTTAAAAGCTTGCAATAGCCACTGAAATCGGTATCGTATCGAGTAGGCCAGAGCTCCAAAGTAAAATAATAGAATTAAACAGACGACATAATAATGAATCTTCAATACGTTGCCCAGTAAAGCGAAAAGAATCGTAGGACCTGCCGTTACCAGTAGTAAATGAATGGCGAACGTTTGTCTCTTCGACCATCCTTCCTCTTTGGGGCTTTCGTCTTCCTTTTCAAACCGACTCAATTCTTGGTCCGTTTGAAAATTTTTCTCGATTCGTTCGAAATGAGATGTCATTCTTGACCTCTCGAAATTTTAGGAACACTTGTTCCATGTACAATGACATAATCGTACGCTGTGTTGCCTCGCAAGACCCGTTTTGTGAACCGTAAAACCGACTGATTCTCTGGACAATAAATCGGTCGGAATTCAACAGATTGGTCGGTCATACATTCTCGCTTTCCCGTTAACCTATGCTTTTCGTCTATGTGTGTATATTCCAAAACACAGGGGGAAGATAGATCGCCCAGAACTCGATGCACGTAGGGTCCACATTCACAGACGTGTCGTTCGGCGTCCCATCCTAGTCCGGGCACGTTCCACAAATCTCGAACGCAGTAATCGACAGAACAGACCCACGGAGATGTTTGAATCATTCGATTACCTCGTCGATCTAAAGAATGGCATTGACATTGGTATCGGAACGATCCATCTTCTAACATTTCGTAATAATCGGCTACTTCTTGAGCGGGTTGTTGGGTTCGATGATCTATTAAAACATTGAGAGAAGGATCACGGGCTTCTGGATGTTGACAGGGATGGGTGAAAGAGGAATGAGGAGCACAGAGCCATCCCGAGGCCGAAAAAATGGGAATTTCCGAGGAAGAAAGACAAGCGGTCCGGATTCCTTGGGGAATACAATAAGTACCCGGTTCGAGATGATTCCATGTTTTATCAGAAAGAGTGAGTTTTTCGTAAAACGTGGGATTTGTTTCACAGAGCTGAGAACAATCGCAATGGCTATCGGGACACTGAAAGATTTGGAAAGGGCAATACGTCTCGGTTGAAATTTCTGGTAAGGCTAATGATGATGAGGGAGGAATAGAAGGCATCCGGAGATCGGGTTTATAAAAAAGATTCAAGAGAGTCACTAGAAATACAATGCATAGAATGATCGCGCTCGGGTGTATCATTTTTCTTTCTTTCCTCCTTTATAAATTAGAACCGGTTCCGATCCCTACGAGTTCTCATTATACTGTGATTCGACACTTTTCCAAGGACAAGTCGCTTCTGCAACTGTTTCCTCAAGACGTTTACGTGTTCGTCGATCAAGGTATTTGTTATTTGTACGAGAAAACCAACGAAGAAAAAACCTATATTTCAGCTATCCGGCTCGATACGCTAAAGCGGCACAATCTTTTACATTATAAATACATGCTAAAATGGCCTCATACGATTGAAATCGTGTCGTATCCGAATCATCTCACCCATCCGATGGATATTTTAAATTACAGAGCTTGAGGTTCGGTTTTGATGAAAGGAGCCGTATTCTTCACGGCAATATCGTTTTTATTCTCCGTAGTATACCAATGAGCACCGACCTCCCAAATATTTTGAATAGCCTTGCGTTGTGTTTCATAGACGGGATCGTCGAGCGATTTGAGAGGTAATAACGCGTTCGGTTGTAACCGTTGTTCGGTATTCAAACCTTGGTGAACGATCCGTTTCAACATAAACGTAAGAAACAAGCGACGTTTTCCAAAGAAAACCAGCGACTCTTCTGTATGCGTATCCATAGCCGGATGAAAAAGTGTGAAATGGCGTCCTTTTTGGGGATCCATCACGTATTGGATGACGATATGATGATACCAATCGCGTTGCCGCATTTGCGAGAGGAAGTGAAGCCGTTGCAATTGACGAAAATAACGTCGGGTTAGACGATACGAATCCATTCTGACTTACTTTTTTATCGCGCCAAGATCTTTCTTTTTTTGTTGACAGGATAAACATTCACGATACAGAGCCGGCATTTCATCCAACGCGCGATCTTGTTTTAAAAAATGTCGATAATTCGGTTTGGAACAACACGCTGCTGCGTCCTTTTTCGGAATTTTTTGCTCTTTCCATAATTGGCACATCTCGTTTATGAATAAAGGCTGGATGCTCGCCATACTTTTATTCGTTTTGGGTTTATACTACTGCTACTTGTATTTCTATAATTTTTCGGTCCCGTCCCCGAAAGTTCCTTCTTCTCCTCCGACGACAACGACGCGTTTCCAATATCAGATCAAGACCTCAAACGACAACGAGGTTTCGTTTCTCACCTCCACGGGAAAAACATGGACGTTTCCTCTCCCACCCGAATATTATTTCGCGAAAGGACGGATTTGGGAAAAAGATGAATGTTTTGGACAGCCCGATGATACTCAGCTCCCCGCAACGGGGAAAAACCTCTACCTGTTTTTATTACGATCGCAGAGTTTTGTACCCCGCGAAAAGTCCATGATGTATTATTATTATCGATGTCGGCACGGTCGTGTTCTAGACGTGCTCATGTGTCAAGAAGAACATTCTCCTTCTACCTGCATTCCTGTCAATCCCTGCATCAATCAGCATGACGGATCGGTTTTACCTGATCCAACCAATCGACGTTTTTATTACGAATGCCAGAACGAACAACCGATTCGAATCGCCTGTCCGCCCAAGACATTTTTCTACTACGACGCTTGCACTTCGCGAAAACATTTCGTATCTTACTGTGAAGACGGTCAACATTTTCCGATTGACGAGGTGACGTATATCGAGTGTCGTGGCCATCGACCGAAAATGATTCGATGTTCGCCCGGAGAAAAATATTCGACACATTATCGGCGATGCGTGTCTGATCTCTGCGACGGATTTCCGGATAATACGCAACGACCTCTCCCCATCGTCCAAAAAGGATCTTTTCTGTACTCTCCGGGTTACGCGATTTGTGAAAACGGAATGGTTCGCGACACTATATCCTGTCCTCTTTCCTGGGACACATGGACCGGCGATGCCTTATTCCATTTACCGATGGTGTACGACGAAACGTCCCAAACATGTCAACCGCCTGTTTTCTGTGAAAATGTTCAACCGAGCTCAAAAGAAATTGTCGTTCCCGCTCACGAGTATACGAAACATCTCCCGTCCTATCCATTTTCAACATCTTTGGATCGAGCTGTAGCTTACACGTGTGATCCAACCCGAAAATGTACGGTTCTAGAACCAGGCTATCGAGTGTCGGATCAATATACGGTTGAATGGGCTTGTGAGGATAAGTCGTCATCGTCAAAACTCGCGATAGGCGATACGAGCGATCGATATTTTGATTGCGCTCGGAGGGAAATTCAAACGTGTCCTCCTCAAACATTTTTTGACGGAAATGAATGTCGACCGCGCATCCCCGGCGCGTTTCAGTATCGGCATCTCGATGTGTTTAAATTCGATCATTTATCGATCGTTGCGAATTGGATTCGGCCCTGGACGACTCTTGATCATGAACCTCGTACCTCTTGTGACGAAACCAACGAAGAAGTTTATATTCCCGGCTATAATATTTGTTCTCATCCCGACTGCACGCCGTACCCATTCCTCAAACAATTGAAAGCAGCTATTTATTTACCCACTTCTTCTCACATGTGTCTTTTCGAAAAGGGAAAAATTCGAAAAAAACGCGTTCGACGGCAAGGTTTGAAATTTTGGTCGCAGCGATTCGTGAAACAGGCTTCGACTTATAGTGTCCCCGAAACGTGTCATGAAGGCCATCGCATACGATCGGGACGATTTATTCCCGATTCCGTATTATATGCCACTTGTAATTGGCGTCAACCTTTTGTCTTTTGTCCTTCTTCCTCCACAGAAGGAATTCGAGCCACTCCGTACGGGTATCACGTATGCGTACCCAAAGAAGAAGCCTATGAAGAGATTTTACCGGCTGGATTAACCCTTCGACTTGAAGTTCAAGAGCTGAGTCGTATTATACCGGAACATGGAGCGCGATATAAAATAGATGGACGAGAAGCTGTTTTTGATGCGACGCAGCATCCCGAAGGTATCCCCCTCTTTACCTCAGTCTATGAAATGTGGACCGAGCGCGACATGAAATTGTTTTTTAGAATTCTCGTCACGCATCCTCGTTCAGCTTACTGGGAAGACCGAAAATTAAAAGCCCTCCCCGATCCTGACATGACGTTGTTGTACACAGGTGAAATGACCGAAAAGCCCGTCACGACCGATGACTATCCGGTCTCGGCTGACTCGTTGATTCAAATGGAATAAAGTAGAAAAAAAATGAATCGTTATTTAGGTCAAGGCATATTGTTTTACTCTACGGTTTATATCAGCATCATCCTAGTCGCAGTCACCCTCTTAACGAACCGGCTCATCTTTTTATTTTTATTAGTCCTCACGTTTGGTCTAGCCGCTTACATGGCTTATTTGACCGTTCATAATTCCGAACATCTCAAAACGACGGGCCAATCGATTGAAGACTGGATTCGAAAGATGTATCAAAAGATAACTGGATAATCGGAGGTGACTCATGTAAATATCAAGATCGGTAAAGGAAAAAAACATGGTTTCGGTTTACACCATAGATGAATTTGGAAAACAACGATATCCGAAAGATCCTAAAAAACCTAAACAGGAGCTGTATTATTTCGATAATGACAATCGACCTATTTTTGCCAAAGACGAGCATGGAAATGAATATTACGCTGTGGAATATCGGGGTCATGAATATATAGCGCTTCCTCGTCGGTACGCCAAATCCAATTCCGGAGACGAGTTTTATCCTAAATTAAACAATGGAGAAGAATACCCGTTAAATTCATTGGATGTAAATGTGAAAACGTATGCTGTCAATGCGAGGGGAGGAGAGATTTATCCTAAATCCAGCATTGGAAAAGAATATTATATACAGGATAGAATTCGGGAAAAGCGAGAGACGAATTACATCCGATATGCACGAGACGAAAATGGAAATGAGTATTACCCGAAAGATCATAAAAACGAGGAATTTCTCTATATCTATCTAAGTTATGCTAAAAAAGCGAATGGTGATGAATTTTATCCGAGAAAGTGGTATTATTGAAAGATCTTCAGGAAAACAGTATCCGCAGTACGAACTCATTTGAAACGAAACTTGGAAAGCTTAAATAGGTAAACGAGAGTCCATTCTTAAAAAATGGTATCTTGTCCATCGAGTCGGCTGGGAAAAAATTTCTCACAGCTGAAAAAAAAAAAAAAAAAAAAAAAAAAAAACTTTTTGTTAATTTTTATTATGTCTTATAGACATGATAAAAATTAACTGTCCCCTCTGTTTGTCTGGGAAGGATGTCTCACCCATTCGAAAAAACAAACCAGGACTCATTCTTGGAATTCTATTCTTTAGAAAGGAGTGATGGTCTATTTTTAGAAAGTGTGAGACAACATTCCCAGACAAAAGGGGGAGGTAGTTAATTTTTATCATGTCTAAAGACATAATAAAAATTATCCAAAAGTTTTTTTTTTTTTTTTTTTTTTTTTTTCAGCTCTTACAGTTTTTCCCCAGCCGACTTGATCCACAAAACCAGACATGTCAAAATTGTTTCTGGAAGGGATTCTTGCTTATCTATTTAAACTCCAAGTTTCACTTCAGATCACTCTGTGCTGTGAAAGAAGAAACATCTTCTTATAATTTGTATGTACTAACTGATTTTTTAGTTTATTCACTGGTTAGTTAGTTTCCCTCCAAGTCATTTGTTTTTTTCCCCTCAAAAAATCTTCAGCTTTCATTTAGAATGACGATAAAAATAAAACACAAATAGGAAAAAGATAGTCACGCATAAGTAATGCATGTAGGGTTGAAATAGGAAGGTGAATCCTGTTAACAAATAAACAATTATCGTGAAATAAATCCAATTTTTCGGGGTTCTTTCGTCTGTTCGTGATTTTTGGAGAAATGACATTCGCGTTTGGGGTCGATCGATCATGGGCACTTTATGGATAGCATCTAAATATTCTTGCACTTTCTCGGCAAAGAAGAGGTATCGATCGCTCGCATCTTCTTCTAACACGTCCCATAGAAGATCGGGTGTGATTTCTAGAACATGGTCCGTTTCCGATTGATAAAACTGAACGTCTAATCGCCAGTCGATATCGTAAAGAGTTCGAGCGGTCAGCACTTTATTGAAATGAAACGGATCCAATATATCGAGTACGGCGGACAGAATACTTATACCCGTCAGCACATTGGAAGTAATCGAGAATCCTGTCGCGGTGATTCTGGAAAGTGTTGGAGCGTACTTAATTGGGTCCGAACGACGGCTTGAAGGATGGCCGATTGAATGGGAAGAGACTGCATACTCAATTTGGTTAAGAGTTTAGGCATCCGTTTTTCAAGGATTTTTTGCGCGGCTTCTAATCCGATATCGATCCCTACATCAATCGCCAATTCATGAACCAAGGACCGTTTCACATGTTTCTTGGGCCAGTTTTGTACAAAGTCGGGAAGATGAGGAGGATATGGTGGTAACGTATGATTTTTTTGCAGAGTGGAAATAGATCGATAGATACTGCTTCCCAAGAAAAATTCGCCAATATCTTGCCCCGTCGTCGTCACACAATCAGACCCGTTGAAAACAAGACCGTACGCTTCACAATAAGGCTGGTTGAGTCGTAAATGACCCTCGACGAGATTGAGGCCGGCATGATGACGAGGAAGAGAAGGATGATTCGATTGAAAGAAAACTTGTTCGGGCAAGAGAGCTAATAATTTCTTGGCGAGATTTACGGCTACACATTTTCCATTTCGATATTCCGTGTCCATACTCTGCTGCGTGTTGGAATATAAACGATCGCAGGCGGGTTGGCAAGCTAAACTGAAACCCGTTCCGAGTCGAATCCATCGCGGTTCATCTTCCAGGGAACACGATTCTAAATTTTCTTGAAAAGGGAAGCAGGCAATCATGTCACATCCCGTTTGCGTAAAAACAAATTTTTCGACGACGTGACATTGTTCCGGATCGAAGGTTTTAGGAATGTAGTAATCCCGTTTGGAGTCGGCTTTTCTTATTTGGAAGGTGGTATGTTTAAAAATAAAAGCGTACCGACTTTGAAGAGCTTGTTCGTAAATATAGAGTTGAGTCGCTTCTTGAGCATACCGAATAGCGTGATCGAGATCGTAAGAAGTGACAGTATATTCATTTCTATTTTGAAACGAATCCCATTTCATCTTGGAGGAGGGCTTTGTTCCTATATATCGAAAAAAAGTTCGATGTTGTTGCTTTTTTTAACAACAAAAATAAAAGGATTCTTTTTTTTATATAGTGACAAGTATAAAATGAGATTCAATTCAGTATTTACAGTTGCGTATGGAACATATACAAAAACCAGTTCCAAAAAAATTTTTTTTTAATTAAAAAATAAATTGTCTCAACTATAAAATCCTATAAATTTTAGTTTTTACAGTTGCGTATGGAATAGCGATAAAAACCAGTTCTCAAAAATTTTTTTTAATGAACTATCTTATCTATAAAATCTTGTCAAAATCAGTTTTTACAGTTGAGGATGGAACCTGATGAAAAAATATTTTGGAAAGGATGCTATTCAAAAAACATTTTATCATGGTTAGTAGTTCTTCTTGTAAAGGACAAAAACAAGTTCATTTCGTCTAATATTTGTGCATCTAAAGTATTTAAATCTATTCCAAAAAATATATATATAGTCTCCCACATACCTTCAATGTATTATTGGACTGTCCATTCTTTATATTCCATTAAAGAGCCATGGAAAAAATGTTTCGAGTCTCTAGGGGTTCATTTTGCCTTGTTCACTACTTGTAGTTTCTACATTTTCGTCTTCACACTCTAGTCTTTCGAAGGAAGCTTCTACAGGATCTTCTCCTCCCCTTTCCGATGGAGGTGGACTCTCGGGAGAAATAGGATCTTCTTCCCCCTTTTCCGATGGAGGTGGACTCTTGGGAGAAGGATAACGAACAGGTTGCAAATCGACAATCGAAGGGTCGAAATAATCACTCGAAGCTAAAGTAGGGTCCGACATATTATTTCTGTTTTTCTTCTTGATTCTAGGATCCTCTCTCACATTCTTTCTCTTTTGAGAATTATTTTCTTGTTGATTCTTTTTCGCCTGGTATTGTTCCAATTCTTTCGTCTTCCAGACTTTAATTTCGTAAAATATATTTGAAAATAGATCCTCTCCAAGATACTTTAAATACAATGCACCCCATTCGCTTACTTCATCACTGGTAGAAGGTGTAGTGTTTATTATTTCTTCTATAGTACGTCGAATCACATCCACGTAGAGAAGAGATTCCGATCGTTTGGAAACTTCGTGATATAAACAACGGACGATTCGAGCATGAACTGCTCTAAAATCTAGAACTTCTTGTTCGTTTAAAGGTGTTTTTTCATCTCCTTCGTACTGTAGATTAAAAACATACTTTTGCAGATCCTCGCCCAGCAATCCGTCTACGGCAAATAATTTATACACTTCTATCTTAGGTATTTCCTGTCGTTTGAATAAGATGTTGGAAAGTCTTATTAGATCGGTCGATCTAGAATAGTCTTTAGATAAAACTTTCTCGATCATATTCCATTCATCTGGCGTGGAGATGGTTTTATTTTGTACCAACTGCTGTTGCACATCCATCCATAAACGCCAAATGGTATTTAAACAGTATCGATGGACGGGTACAAGAGGTTTCAAATCTTGAATCAAGGTCCACGGAAACATCATCATATTAGCTATTCTTTTTAAAACTCTCAACTGAACGGTGGTTTTAGTCGTAAACAAATTAGATTGATTAAATTCTTCCAGCACGACTTCATCCAACACGTACTTGAGACGATCCTTCAAGGGTAATGTCAAAGGCTCCAGGGTTACAGTGTTTTCCTGATCCATCTTGTCCTCAGTATGAAATGAGAAAATCGTCTCAGCTCCAGCTGTTTATATACTGTGAAACGAAAGGGGGGGAGGTAGAAAGGAGAAGCAAAAGCTGGGTAGTAGGAAAAAATTTAGCTTCAGAAAAAAAAAAAAAAAAACTTTTTGTTAATTTTAATCATGTCTTCAGACATGATTAAAATTAACTATCCCCCTTTTGTTCAAATGATGTTAATCTGTTGTCTCAATATGTTTCTACAAATAGAACATGACTCATTTCTATCTTGGAAATTTATTTTTAGAAATATGTTCGAAAAGATGAGACATCATTCCCAGACAAAAAGAAGAGAGAGTTAATTTTTATCATGTCTAAAGACATGATAAAAATTAACAAAAAGTTTTTTTTTTGTTTTTTTTTTTTTTAATACGGCTCTGGAAATTTTTCTCAGTTGGTTCGATCGATAAAACCAGAAAAAGGATTTCCACTTAACTATTTAAATTACTCGAGTTTCGGTTTCAGATCAGTTTGTGCTTTGGATACCAGCCTCGAAAGATCTTCAGTTAAAGTCTATTATATACACATTTTGGTAAGTGAACTTTATTATTTTGTTGAATTGTTTTCTGGCTTTTGTGAATTGCTTGGATATTGTTTCTTTTTCAACTCGTTGTGTTTAAGCTCTTTTCTTTCTCAAAACAATACGAGCTTGTCGTGGCAATCGATCTCGAGCTGTTGGATGCCGTCGTGAGCAATGACTTAATAGATATCGACAAGCTTTATTGGGAATTTTCTTATTTCGTATGTGGGCCCCACCTTCGGTCACAAACGTAATGGAATGGTTACCATATTTATGAAGCAATCGATTAGGACCCACACGAACGGTTCGAGATCCAAGAACGTATCCTCGACGTTTTCTCATAGGTCTTCTACGAATGGGTCTTTGTGTTCCTCTACGATTCATATTGGAAGGAGAGGAAGAAGAAGATGCAGACGATGAAAAGGAAGCCGAACGACTTCTTCTTACAGGACTTCTTCTTCTAGAATGACGTATTTCTAAATTACGACTACGATTTCTCTGACTTTTTCTTCTTCTTGGACTTGGACTTCTGCTCCTGCTTAGACTTGGACTTCTGCTCCTTCTTGGACTCGGACTTCGAGAAGAAGGAGAAACGGACGGTCGAATAATGTAAGGGCTAGTGGTTACATCGGATTTGGCATACGTGTGGAGAGGAAATTGAAGTTCGAAATCGTCGGGAAGGTCGACTTGGTTTTGAATTTGTGAAGGTAGAATATCGTCATAATAAATAACTTCGGGTGTTCCAAGAGGTGGAATTTCCTTCGAAACATCATCCTCGTTAGGATCATTCATTCTGACTTTATTTCAATCGAAACACGGATCCGACGACAGGATCTAAGTTATATCGCATAGAAGCTCGATACGCATCTTGAACCGATGTGCAAAGAATATATTCCAAAGGTCCGAATCGTTTCTTTTCTAAAATAATGGGAAGATCGACCGTCCCTGCTCGATAAAAAGGCGTGAGGGAGAGAATTTCATTCAATTGTAACACGTTCCCGTGCTGGAATTCCCTACAACAGAGATAATCGATCCATTTCTGAACGAGTTTCTTATAAGCACGAGCTTCCGCGGACGTTTTAAAACACAATTGCCAGCCTTCAATGCGATCGATATGATTCAGCATGTAATCAAAAGCTGTCCAAAAATGAAATAACAGTGACGACGTATTCCGGAAGGACGTGAGATCGATTAAAATCCATGACATGTTTTCTAAGGGAGTCGGATCGGGATTCTCGGGACTGATCCATCGATCCAGGGTAGGACTAGGACCGATCGAAAGAGCTTTCTTGGATTCTTTAACTTCGGGTAGATCCGTTTTGTAAAGGAACGTCTGTTCCAAATCCATCAGCTGTTTGGTTTTTTTCCATATACCTTTCTAAACTTCCCGGGAAATGAAAATAGGATAAATAGGAACACGTATGGTATCGATCGATAAAAATCATGTGGCTCGTTAAAATGACGAGGTGTTGAGCCGTTTTAATGTCGTGGTGTAAAACGGCATGCGGAAAAGGTTCAATGTAGAATAATAAATCGCACGTGTTCGTGCTCAATTCTTCCGGTTTAATTACACGCACATGAGGGGAAGACGGGTACGTATAAAAGGGACAAATGACAAAAATGGTGAGGTGAGATAAATGTTTGGAAATGTAATCGTTGATCACATAGGGTAATCGACTCAGGTTCCCAAACACAATCGTTTTCTTGTGTTGGAGAAGGTACTGAAACAATTCGTCTAAATGATTCATTCTTTGCTCTTCTTTTTCTTTTTCTGAAATAAATGGAAAAAAAATATTTAAAAATAAGGAACCATGAATTCAGAAACGATTATGAAACAAACTGTAGCTTGCATTTCTTGGTTTTTGAATGAAACGTTCGGTCCCTCAATTGCCGATCAGTTCAACCAAAAAATTCAATGTTGGCCCGAGACGTGGAACCGGTTACGCGAATGGTTAGTTCATACGCCGATGCAGAATCCCAAAGACTGTATTTTATCGTTTGCTCAAACTCTGCCTCAGTACGAAACGTTCCAGGCCTCTTTAGAAAATTCGCTCGCTATTCACGAAGAATTTTGGAATAAAGTATTTACTAACTTGAGAGTTGCCCAGTCGCTTTTAGGATCCCCATGAATATTTCGAAGCTAGAACCGTTCGGTATCTTTGCTTTAGCGGGCGGATTACTCTATTCCATTTGCGTGTTGATTGTGCATGAGGAAGAAACTCACTTTAAATTTCATTTCACGGTCTTAACGCTCGTCATTTTTCTAGCGCTCATGGCCATCACATCTTTCAAATATTTAAAATACCGCTATCAATGTGAGAGAATGGAAGATATAATGTCCGCTTTGAAAATTCAATAATAATAATAAGAAGAAAAAAGCACTTCCGTCATGAATTTTGTCGAACAGTTATACGAAATGACGTTGGATGAAATGGCCACTTATTTAAGTGAGAAAGATCCTATTTTCCGGAAATTCTTCACTGAATATGTGGAGTATGCCAATTTATTACCCGAAGAACAAACTCAAGCCGAAACGCTTTACCGACAATATTTTCCAGAATCGGAGGATACTCTCGACGCGTTTATTGACAATTGGCGACGGTTTAAATTACAGTATCGTTCCGACAATGGCCGACAGGTCGAAGAAGATGTTGAACCGGACGAGGTGGAAGTTCGTTCTCAAAAAGGTGGACCTTGTCCGGGTTTCGTCCTTGATCCGAAGGGGAAACGACTTTACAGTCCGAGAGTCCTGAAACCGTTCAAATCCGATCGTCGGCCAAATGAATTTGATGTGTTCAAGTTTCTCATGGACAAAGAACGCAATCAAGAAGTGTATCACCTAAATATTGAACCGAACGCCAATGAGCTGTATTTAGATATGTCTTATGAAGATAGACGCAACATGGACACTCGAGCAGATCAAGCGCTACGGAAAATGGCGAAAATGGTGACCATCTTAAATCAAAATTGCCATTATAAGATATTGGATCTCTATAGCGAAAGACGAATCACATAAACTAAACGCGAAAAGCCAAAGAAACAAAAAATATATTATTAACATACCTGAACAGAAGCTTGTATTCAGGTCATAGCACAGACTGATTTGAAGTGAAACTGGGATGGTTTAAATAAATAAGTGAAAGTTCATTATTGTAAGAAAATGGTGATGAGCTGAGAAAAATATTCTCTAGTAGTAAAAAAAAAAAAAAAACTTTTTGTTAATTTTTATCATGTCTTCTAGACATGATAAAAATTAACTCTACCCTCCTTTTCGTTTTGAATGATGTCAACATGTGTCTAAAAATAGATTTCCAAGAAAAGTATGATTCATTCTTAGAGATCTATTTTTAGAAACATGTTGACATCATTCAAAACGAAAAGGAGGGTAGAGTGAATTTTTATCATGTCTAGAAGACATGATAAAAATTAACAAAAAGTTTTTTTTTTTTTTTTTTTTTAAGCTCTTGAGAAATTTTTCTAGCTGACTCTGATCATTCTTGTTCTTCCTTCTTGAGTGGGCAAGATGTCAATAAAAGCAGTTGTTGGTATATTTCTTCTTGGATTGAAGTTACGCCCGTCCATCACCTTGAACGTGTTTATGAATACGAGTGACTCATCGTTATCTATGAAAGTATTTCTCTGAAAGATTTTGGATTCATCTTGGGTAGGTCTTGTCATATTTTTTTGAATTAAATCATTACTTTTTCATAAAAATGCCTCCACCTAGCATCAGAGCAATAATATGTAGCATTATATTTCCGTAAAACATCCAGTTGCGTTGATTAAAATGTTCGGCTCCTGTTTTGGATGTCGCATCACTGTAAATAGCTGTTGCCAGGTAGCCGAAATTGAGTAACGAGACAAATACAATTCCTAATAAGATAATTACCATGATAGCCTTTGTATCCATCGTGATGTATTTTTGAATCTAGTCTTTATTCTCTTTTCGGTTACACGTAAAGTAATAAACCGACCATTAGTATATTGATCACATTGACAACCGTTGGAGCAATGAGCAACATTTTATTGTTGGCCCAGAAATCGCTCGCTGTCGTTCCTTTGGTCGTAACTTTATTCGGATCAGCAGCATCGTAAACGAAAGCCACACTGCCGTAGGAGAGACGATATACGATGAGGGCCATGATGACCAGTGTTGTCACCAGACATATTAAAATGGTTATGGCGAGAGTCGAACGAAGATTAAAACCAAACATTGTTTTATCCACTAATGATTCCTTTATTATGTGATTTCTTGATGGACTTGTCGATACCATTGAAGAAGATTGAAATGTAAAGGGTTCGATTGTCCCGAATAATAGACGAGTAAATTTCGGTACATGAAACATTGGAATAGGTAAAGAAGGAAAAAACAGAGTAGATGAAATAATATCATGATGGAAACGATTCTTGATCGTTCATCAGCTTGGATTCCTTATCAGGAAGAATTTCTAAGAAGTCAATTGTTATTAACGTATCCCAAAAATATTATTTTTACAGCTCAACTCTTAGATGCGCATTTACGATATGTAACGGAACATGTTTATCCCAATTACCCCTCGGCAGAAAAATTCAACGTGGATTCTTTAAATGAGGTGGATTGCGCTCATTCCGTGATTCTGGTGAATCAAGACAGACAATTATTAATCGCTCCTGAACCGGTTAAACAGCTCGTCAACCTTGATCGGCGTTTACGGTATCATGAAGCGGCCGAAATTATATTCCATGGATTTCATTTCTTTCCTAAACTCTTCTATATATTTCAGTTTCGATTGATCGTGTTTCTGGTGTTGGTTGCGTGATTTATCGAATGGAGAATAGACATTCAAAAAAAGAAATTCTTTTAAGAATATGGACCCAAATAAGAAGGTTTTTCCTATGATGGAGTATAAGCTTGGATCCAGGCCACAGCACTCACTGACTGACGATTTAAATAGTTAAGTGAAAGTTTATTCTGGTTAAAAAAGGGTAACTTCTTGTCCACATCAAATTGACTAAAAAAAAAAAAAAAAAAAAAAAAAAAAACTTTTTGTTAATTTTTATCATGTCTTTAGACATGATAAAAATTAACTTTACTACCCCTCACCCCTTATTTTGGTTTGAATCAGGTGTCAACATGTTTCTAAAATAAATTTCCAAGAACGATATGACTCATTCTTTTGCTTAGAAATCTAGTTTTAGAAAGTGTGAGACATCATTCACAACAAAAAAGAAAAAGGGGGTAGAGTTAATTTTTATCATGTCTAAAGACATGATAAAAATTAACTAATGTCTAAAGTTAATTTTAGTAACTAATATTAGTTACTAATTACTAATTTAGTAACTAATTTTTAGTTAATTTTAGTAACTATCATGTGTAAAGACATGATAAAAATTAACAAAAAGTTTTTTTTTTTTTTTTTTTTTTTTTTTTTTTTTTAGCTCTTAGAAAATTTTTCCAACTGACATTGTCATGTTTTGTTACTAATGGACTTTCGTATTCCTAAGCTTTTTTTTTCATTGGTTATTTTTCTCCTTTTCTAGGTGTTCCGATCATTTCAAAGTCAGGCGTAGATGCAGTTGCATGATTCGCTGCGATCGCCATTAATATACTTGTCACGTATTTACTGACGGCATACATTTGCTGTGTGAAACGATTATACAAAGGATTGGGGACTTTGAGAGGTTCCTTCTTTGACAATTCGTCTTGAATCAAAAACGAAACGCAATGAAGTTCTGTGGATACGTTCGTATCGTCTGCTTGCAGAGTTTCTTGGAATACGGCAAAAGCCCGATTCAAATCGTGATCGGTGACGAGTTTCGTTAAATATGGAGCGATATATTTATCGTGAATGACTTTCCCGATCACGCCATTCAACATGTCAAAGATGGAATTAAATGCCATCAATTTTTTTAACTGAATTTTCGAATGGACGCATGTTTTAGCGATACTGTACATTTTTAAAAATCCTTCGTAGCCTTCTGGAATTTCGGTCGTTGAATCTAGAACGTGTTTACTCATGGGCAGTTTTTCAATGACTTTCCGTAGATAAGAAACGAGATATTTTTCGCGAGCCGTTTCCAATTCTCGATTCATTTGCTGACCGGGATCTGTGTGTTTATTTTGAAGCTCTAATAATAGAGACACGTCCGACTCTTTAATTCGTTTATGGGTAGGTTCTTCTTCCTCCTTCTCCCCCTCTTCATGGTCCATTTCCTTTTCGGATTCTTCATGAGCGCGTTTCATTTTTATTTTGATTATATGTCTCCCTTTCTTTTATTTTGATTTTTTCTCTCTTTCTCTTTAAAAGAAATGACCTTTTTCCAACGCTTTCGTGGGTTCTCCTTTAATATCGGGAAAGACGGCTGGATCTAACGTCGCCGCATATGTTTCTACATAAGGAGCTCGAGCGAACGTAACATGCCACATGCCTTCCTCATTCGGGTTCATCTGAATACCGTTCGATCGAAGAAGGTTTGGGAGGGTTTTCAACAGTAAATGGAAAGGATTGAGAACGACATGGCCTTGATAAATTTCGGGAACGCGTCGATCCTCCTCTGAAAAAAGACATACGGGATATCGATACAGGAGCGTGTAGGCGTTCGCGTGTTGACTTAATTTTCCATCCAGTTCTTGCTCGATCAACTGGCAACGCGTGAGCTGGTTTTGTCGAATAATGGTTTCGTAGCACGTTTTAACATGAAAAATAGGATCTTCGTGGCAGTGACGCGTATGCACCGTAAAGGGAAGGTACTTAAAAACATATTGCATGTAGTCAAAAGGCCACGTTTCTTCGATTTGTAGATGGTGTTTCTTGGATTGGACCACGTAATAATTGAAAGGATAGGATAATTGAGTCGGGTCTAAATTCTCAAATTCGATGAACGCGACCGGCGAATAATCAAACATGTTATCATGTCTAGAAGACATGATAAAAATTAACAAAAAGTTTTTTTTTTTTTTTTTTTAGTTGTAAATTTTTCCTGACAGATTTTTAACTTTCTCGTACTCACTTCTCTATACGGAATGGGGTTCCCAGCTGACATAGCAAAAACCCTATCTCGCTTCATCTACAACTCTCGTTGATGATCTATACAAAATTGGGTAATTTTTTCCACGACTTTATACAGTTCTTGATCACGGGGATCTATCTGCTTGTACGGCTTCACGTGAATTCTTAAATCATAGCGCTCGTCCATATTTTCATTGACGTTATCATCGACCCCAATTAAAAGAATGTCGTAATCGTACAAGACTCTGATATGTTCCGAACATTTTGAAATATTATACTTTCGACACGACTTTTCACATTGTGTGCGGCCAAATATCCGATACGCATATCGTGCAATATCGTGCAATGAACTGTTGATCACTCGCTCGACATAATCATCCGAACCTTTACTCCACAAAATGATATCGATATTGCAAAGACGTAAAAACTGGATCAGGAAATTGGTTTTGGGTCGAATTTGAAATGTTTCTCCTTCAAAGTATCCAAGCGTCTCATCCATATCTAAGACACAGACCACCACCATCTTTCTTTTTTAAAGAAAGAAGAAGATGAGTCGATCCACCACTCATACTATTATTGAACACGTGAAAGAAATTGTTTATTATGCTCCTTCCAAATGTCCTTGGCATTTTGATTATGCCTGTTTTCTCATTTTAAATAATTTCAATCAAAGACGATTCCACTGCCTGTTTACTTCCCACTCGATGCAATGGAGATCTTACAGTGCCAGCAGCTCTTGTGACTTGCCCGAACATTTTTTCTATTTGATCCTTCTTCATCGACAATTGAGTTCGGAGTATGTGTTGCCTTTTGCGACGCATTTCCGAGAACGTTCGGGATATACAACAGGTCTCTTTGAAATGAATCCTGGACTTTATAGTGCTCGCATTCTTCAACCGGAATATTTAGCAGAAACGTTTTACACGTTCATTGTTTTCTTGTGTAGTATTTGTTATCGACTCGGAGGAACGGCTCCCGTTTTAAAATTATGTTCTTTTGTGTACACGGACCATCATCCCGTGCTCGTGGATATTGGAGCTCTGAATGTGGAAAAGAGAGAACGCATCGGTCATCGAGAATTTTTAAACGAGAAGAAATGGCATCGGTTCTTGAAACGACGAACGACTCGAGACATTATTCGGTACGTGAAACTCATGCATCCGGATTATTTTAAGAAGAAATGTCGTGGTCAATGCATTCTCTCCGAGAAAGTCGTCTTCAACGATGTAACGCATCAACTGATTTGTAAAAGTCGACAACGCAGTCTGGACGAGGTTTTAGATACTTTTCAAGAACTCATGCCCCATGAGCCTATTCGTCAACTCATTCGAACGTGGCTTTCTGCGAGATAAACAAGAAGATGGATTATAAACAACTCGTCCTCGATTTATTGAAACAGAAAAAATATCCCATTTTAGTGGGTTATGTGGTCATGGATATTTATTACAAAGAGGTTTATAAATCAGACGGGAAAGTAAAACGATTTGACTCCCCATGTTTCGAGTTGAATCAAAGATATTTAGAAGAACCCAATCCATATAAACTGGAATTTATCACTTCGGACGAGAGTAGTAAATTGGTTATTCGACGACAAATCGATCCTAAAGATTTTAATATAAATCAATATCCGGAAAAATGTTTTCGTGTTAAACTGTCCAGTCACCATCTTGCTGAATTTGATATGTTTAAATACAAGATGTTCGAAGAACAAATTTATAATTTCATAATGTATCTGAATAGTAACATTCCTGCCATTCGAGAATTTTTGAACTTAACTCACGACGAAAGTACTCGATATTTACCCCAGTCCATACGACTATGGGTGTATAACTATAAAACGGCCAAGATCACTCATCAAATTATGGATCCCGAATATTTTGGACCTCGTTCATCTCTTTTACTGGAAACACGCATGATTCAAGGTTTATTGTCACCGTGCACTTCTAAATCAGTATTATTGTCCCTTCGAGATGATTATGCTTGGAAGAATCATACCGATAAAGCCATTTTACCGTCTTATGTATATGATTGCGATCCTTATAATTTATATTATTCGGATCACTGGAAGGCTCTTGTCCCGCTGGCTTTTAATCCGTTAGAAAATCCCATCATTTGTTAATATTCCAATTGCAGCACGTACTCATCATCTTCACTCCCGTCACGAACAAAATTGATGTAACGTTTCGTTTGAGGATCCTTGTAGCGACAGACTTGGCGAATACCCCGACAAATAGATCCCGGCAAATTTAAATCTCGATCCATTCCTCGAGTCGGTTTTAGAATCAGACCCGATTCGTTTGTCTCGAGGGCTTTTATAAACTTTTGATCGTAGCCAACACGAGCTTTGAGTTTGGACTTTCTCTTTCTCCCTCTTTTTTTGGGTAGAGGAGCCAAGTAATGCCGAATGGGTATATCTATACTCGAAGAGCGACTTCGGGATCGATTTCGGACTCTTGTTGAACTTGGAGATCGACTTCGGACTCTTGTTGGACTTGGAGATCGTGTTCGGACTCTCGTTGGACTTTGAGATCGTGTTCGGACTCTCGTTGGACTTTGAGATCGACTTCTCGATCGACTTCTAGAACGTTGACGTTGAGATCGACGCCGCATATTTGGATTTATTTCTACTTTATTACGGTTTAAGAAACGTTTTACATAGTCTTGGACACGAGGTTCTTCACTCATAGCGTCATACCAGTAATTTCCCGGAATGATTATAAATTTATCGTCTCGAAACTTTATAAACTCTTCTGGACTATAGCGGGGAAAAAATTTTTGTAAATGAGACAAGTCGAATAAAACGTGCCCCAACGAACATGTCCCTGTCAATTCAGAACGACGCACGTTTCGATTTAATTTCTCTTCTAACACTTTTTGAACATACTCAATAGGAACTTTGGAAGGATAAGACATTTTGTTTTTGCTTTATATTCCCCAAATGACTTGTCCATAGAAATATAATCGGAAGAAAACTGAATCTCGAACGTGCTGGTGTGTATCATAGTAAGCGTGATCGTATAAATCAAACACATCTAAATGAGCCAAGGCATGTAAAGTAAAAATGAATAATAATTGCCATGTCGTTTCATTACGATAAAATCGAGTTTGATCTACATTGACCTGATTAGCATAATAGGTGTTCATATTGATCGTGCCCCTGTTTTGATCTACCAGCATCTTGTTCGAAGTGGAATAGTTTAAGCAGTAATTACGATGAATTTTAATAAACTCGAAAAGATTAAAAATAACGTAGACGGGAATTTTTCCTTCCTCGGTTTCGGTTTCATTAATATATAACTGAATAACCTCTTTGGGTCCTCCTGGCTCTTCACAATAATACATGGACATTTCGTAACGGTCCAATCGACGAATTGGATTTTCCAAGATACGATTGAGAATCGAGACCCATCGTTCAAATATGAAATGGAATTTTTTAAAATCGATCGTGGCCCAATCATCCATGATTTTAAAGCATGCCGTACAAGCATCTCGCCAAGTATTAATTTTAGACTGAAGAGCCGTTTGACGACAAGATCGACGTTCTTCGTGTTGATCAACTCGTCTTTCCATATCCTTATCCTTTGTTTTTTTCCAAAGAAAAAAAAAGATGGCTGAAATGTATATATTCTTGATGATGTTTGGTCTCTTTCTATTTTTCTTTCCTACTTCTGTCATAGAATCGGATTCCATCCCCATGAACGAATCTATACCGCTTAAAGATTGTCGACGAGAAAAAGTCTGGTGTGTGGATACATGTGACTTTCTTTGCACAAACGGGGAAGAAATGCAATGTGTTCGAGGACTCTGTATGCCCAAACTGAATCCTTACCCGTGTCAAACTGAAAAAGGGGGTATGATTATTCTTACCGAAAAAAATGGATTCTATCAGTGGTCGTGTTACTGTACGGATCCAGCTTTTTACAATGGACCGGATTGTGGAGAATTGGCGAAAGACGTTTGTCAAAATGGTACATTTATCTATAGGGGGTTCAATCAGCATGAATGCATGTGTCAATTTCCACAAGTAAAGGCTATGATTCAAGGAAAACCTCAGTGTGTGCATAGGAATATAGCTCGGTTTTATCGGGATCCGTAATGAACTGGATCATTAAAAAATGTACGTCTGAAAATGTCTCAAATTTTTTTTTTTTAAAAAAACAAACCGTGACTCTATCTTACATTGGGTGCAATTAGAAATTACCCCTCTTTTCGTCCGAAAATGATGTCTCACAATTTCGAAAAATTGAAGACATCAATTTCGGACGAAAAAGAGCGTTTTTTTTTTTTTTTTTTTTTTTTTTTTTTTTTTACCAATTCAATCGATTTGATCCTTATGGTTTTTTAATTATCCAGACTCTCACTTATCTATTTAAACAATCCGACATTCCCTACAGATTAGTCTGTACTGCTGAAGAGGTAACATCTTTCAACGCAGCTTCTACGTTACGACAAATGCTTCAATAAAGGTAAGAGATTTTTCCTTCTTAATTATTTTTCGTTTTACTAGAAAGAAATGATTATCCTATTTTTTTTGAACCTATCTTAGTGTTTTGAGTTCTACTTCAGATTACGAAGTGCTTTTGAAGATCCAATCTGGTTATCTTTTTCAATCCATAAAAGCAATGATCCCTATATTTTTTGAAAGTTTTTTAAAGAATAGACTCTTGTGTTACTGATTCCATCTCTTTTTTAGCTTCTTCTCGTATATATTTACGATATTTTGCAATTTTCATGGAACGTTTAATGATAGTATAGGAAGGATTAAAGGGTCGATACGGAAAATACTTTCGAAAAAATCGTTTTAATTTTCTTAAGCAACCATCTAATGATCGAGGGAAAAGTGGGCCGGCAATAACCCAAACCAAAAATTCATACAAAAACCGATTACGTTGATCCCATATATTGGACGATGCCAATTTCTTTTCTGCATAATGTCGTCGAAGATCTGTTTCGTTCAGAAGTTTTAAAATTTCGTTTGCTTTTAAGTCAGTTTCAAGAATGACAAGAATAAATAAAGCCATCTCTTCATATTCATAGCGATCTATAACTATTTTTCTAAGTTTTTTGAGATCATTTAATGTAAGAAGAGGACCTTGACATCTTTTAATATGAATTTGTTTCGAGCGCTCCCTTTTTTCACCGAGCAAACGGTATAAAAACACGATTTTATTTTTTATTTTATTATACGATTTCCTCTTTTCCTCAGTCAGATACTTTTCATATATCTCTAGTGCTCTTTTATAATGATATTTTATACCGTCACCATGTTTTTGATACCAATCATAGAATTCATTAAAATAAAATTCATACTTAGCTCGTGTTCCTTCCGAAATATTCATACGTTTAATAATATTTTGACATTCCTCCATCGACGGACATTGTTTGAATACTGTATTGTCAGGCTTATGTCTATGTTTAGGAAGAGCGTTATCCCAACATTTTCATCGTCTCATTCGTCGGTATTCTTTTTCTTTGAATCGAACGTTTGGATCTTTTCTCCTTTCTCGTTTTCTCCATCGATTTGCTTCTTTTACTCGTTCCAGTGACCAATAATGTTTCAAATATGCTTTTCTTTTTCTTTACCTTTCAGATAAAGTTGTAGGTTCCTCAGTATCCATCTTGATTCCTACCCTTCATTATTAATTATTATCTATTATTTTTCACTTCGTCTTATATTTTTTAATCTAATCCTTTTTTGGTACCTAAAAAGTAAATTGATTAAAAAAATATAAGGATTCCACAAAACTTTTAAATTTTCCTTGACGGTAAAATAACAAAGATCCTAAAATCCTTACCTTTTAAATGTAGTGTGTCCCATAGGACAAACCGGTTTGTCCTATGGGACACATTAGATTTAAAAGGTAAGGATTTTAGGATCTTTTTTATTTTACTAAAAATTTGATAAAAAGGTTTATACTAGAAGGTTTCAAAATTTTATTAATGATATTAAATTATTATTAATGATTTTTTGAATGGGTGCCAGGATCTGACGCTATTGATAAAGAAATAACTTAATCCATAATATATATGTCTGAAAAACAAATACCATGAAGGGGGAACATAGTTTTCCTAATATTTATCTTGCTGTGTTTCATAAATCATGTAGATGGTCAGACAAATTACTAATGTAATGACAAATAAACAGTAAAGCTGAATAGTATGAATAAAAGGCATAAATGTCTTATAATTAGATCCAAAAACGGATCGGAGAAATGATTAATAACTCATTTTATCTTGTTTATTCCTTTCTCTCTATTTACATACAAGTTCTATCAATATCCTTAATGGATCCAAGATTCTACTTCAACTATAAAATTGACTCATCGTAAGATTTTTTACTTGCAGATACTCAAGGCAGTTTGGTCTGTTTATTAGAATTCCAAATACATTTCCCGCATCTGTTCTAACCAATGGATTCTGGATTTACAACGAGCGGTTTTTATCAGAAGCATAAAAGATTTTCCCCATCTATTCTCTAGCCATGGATTTTAGATTTTATTAGACCCCTTAGCGAATGTCAGTTCGGATACTACGCCAACTATAAAATCGGCTCATCGTAAGCTTTTCCACTTGCGGATACTTTCTCAGATGTCTATTTTCTTCTTTTTTTAATCCGACCCTCTCAAAAACAAAGGATAATGAATATTCATAAATACGCTACACTTTACAGCCAATTTCATGGCTTGCATTTAGGAGGATTCAATGTGATTCAAGATACGATTTTTTTTCCCTTAGCCCATATGCGGCTTCAACCTTCTGTGATTCGAAAACTCGCTCATTTCGATAAAGTCGTCCCGAGTCAGAAACCACTCGTTCTCGCCCTAGCCGCCTATTGTAAAATGTCGGACTTGTCGTGTACCGTTTTTCTTCAACGCAATGCATCATGGATCCTTCTTTTAGAAAACGAACGGGTCATTTTCCCCACGATCCCGAATTCATCGGAATCCTCCCACAATCTTTTCAAACTTTTCGCCACACCATTTTTTGTGAAAGATCCTAAAACGATCGAACGGTATTTACAAAATCCCGTGTTCGAAAACGTGTACCGCTCCCAAAATAATCATACAATTCTATATTTAGACGAATGGGATATACCGTATCCAGGAGGACATTACTTTGATGATGATAACGGGCCCGGATTACATTTACCAGAAGATGACGGAGGGAAAAGGTATCGTCTTTGTTTTTTGTCCAACCAGGTCCATCACGAGAACGACCTCGTCCATAATTTCATCAACGAATTGAAAGATCGACCGGACGTTTATTACGATCCTCTGAAAACGCGAACGGCTTTTCCGTCTTCCTTTATTGAATTTTTACCGTCCGTGAATCCTGAGAAACCCATCCCGTTTCCCATTGAGTACAATAAGAGTACGGCGCTCATTCAAAAACAATGGACGTATCAGCACCATCCTCAATATATTGTCCAAGATATTTTGAATACGTACGATCAGAGAAATTCGCTTGAGAAGGTCGGACTCTTGATCGAATACCCGTTTCAAATCGGGTTCGAAAATGCTACTCGATCGAATCCTAACGGGAAATGCATTGGACTCGTCGTCAACGGTTCTGAACCGGAAACGATTTTATATGTTCGATCACCGTATCAGCGGTACATGGAATATCAAGCCATCCCCACGACCGTGCACTGGATTCCTATTCTTTACGAACCAGAAACCACGTATCCACTTCAACCGGTCGTACTCTGTTCGACGATCATCGGGTTTGAATACAAAAAGGCTTTCTTATGTTTAAGTTATGTCATGCTCGAATCTCATCCGAAACAACCTGCTAATAGAAACACGGCGTGTCTGTTCCATCCCGTCACAGATGTGAGCGAATTGACGTTTCTCGAGAGTTACGAATACGATTGTCAGCATGCGCTTCACCGAGTTCGATATGCTTCCATTCCTCATGATTTATTGTGTCTGACCAAAATCGAAGAAGAAAAACCAGTTCCACTTGCTAAATCCTATGCTCATCTACCTTACCTGGTTCAATCATGGCTGGAGTTTTATCATCAGAATCGTTCCACGGATCCACAAATCAGGTACGGCAATCTGAAACTCTTTCTATTGGCTCTAACTTTGGCTCGACATAAAATATGCTTTTCGGCCGAAACGGTGGAAACCGAAGAAGAAGAAGGTATCATTGTACCAAGAAATTCATCGTCCCCAATCGTCATTCGCCTAAGTCGGGAAACTCGAAAATTTCTCGATATTGTCCGGTTAAGAATTGAATTTATGGAACGACCAGTTTCCTCTCCATGTGTTCTGTTGTAAAGAGAAAAAAAACGAAGCAAATATCTGTAGATTGAGAGATGGTGATTCCCTTAGCTCAGCTAGGAACGCAACTCACAAGAAGTGCGAAAGTTATCCACTGATATACACAATTCTTGAAACGATGACGTCATCTTGAAATGTCTTGTAAATCGAGTCGGCTGGAAAAAATTTCTGAGAGCTTAAAAAAAAAAAAAAAAAAAAAAAAGCTTCTTGTTAATTTTTATCATGTTTTTAGACATGATAAAAATTAACAATCCCCTTCCCTTTTTGTCTGGGAATGTTGTCTCACACTTTCTAAAAATAGACCATAACTCATCCTTTCTAATGGCAATCATTCCAAGAATGAGTCACGGTTTATTTTTCGAAAGAGTGAGACAACATTCCCAGACAAAAAGAGGAGGGTAGTTAATTTTTATCATGTCTAAAGACATGATAAAAATTAACAAAAAGTTTTTTTTTTTTTTTTTTTTTTTTTTTTTTTTCCCTCCATCTACAGAAATTTTTCCTAGCCGACTCGATTGGCAAGACATCTCAAAATTCTTTCTAGAATGGGCTCTCGCTTATCTATTTAAACATTTCAAGTTTTACTTCAGATCGCTCAGGAGGGTTGAAGAAGAAGCATTTCGTAACTTGGAGATCATATTGTATTCTTTTCCATTTCGGAATTGGTCAAGATTCGATTAGGAGCAGCAATCAAGTAATCATACATCTGATTACATCGTAGCAAATAATCGACCGTGATCCAATTGAGTTGAATATTCTCAATCAACACTAAAAAATAGAGTATTTCAACGCGAGTTATTTCGTACGTCATATCTCCCCGTTGAGCGAACTGGTCGGCTATCTGATCTATTTCCGTAATGATAGTAAAAGGGTTCAGTGGATCCACGACCAATTCTGTATTCCATTGAATTGTAAATGGAAGTACGAGGTTTTGTTCACTCAAAAAATAAAAATAGCCGTATTTCTCTTTTTCTCGAAACAGCGTTTGAATATAGTCTCGCACCGCTTCCCGTACTTCTGGATCGCGCACCAGTTCGAGCGTGACGAGGCTCGTGAAGGGCGGAAATTTATGAAATTTGATATATTGAGGTACCACGGTATTCAGTCGAGGACGATATTTATGATGAAGAAGGTGATCGATAGGAGTCTTTAAGGATTGAAGTGTAACGATATCCATCTTTTCTTATACGAATTTCCAAATAATAAGGCCGATGATGACAAGAACGATTCCCAACAAGATTGGTTTTAGGTACGGTATATTACCCAAAACATCTAAAATACCACTCGTGATGGAACCCGTCACGTCTTGTCTGAAATGCGTTAAAGCTTCTCCGATCGTGGGTCGACGGCATTTCAATTCTTGCGTCGGTGTACAATCGTGATATTGACAATCACATAATCGACAACACGTATCCTCTTTCTCGTTGTCGTACCCTTCACACGCATTCCATTGCTGAATAGGAAATCCCGTGCACAATTCGATCCCGTGAACAGGTTCGGGTTGACAACAACTCAATTCTTTAAGTTTACAAACCATGTCCCCTCCGTTGTAGAGAAAACAGCCCGAATTGTCCCGAATGTATTGGTTGACATATTGAGAACCGAGCGCGACGGCCGTCACCCCTCCTGCGGTCAGAAGAGCTTTCTTACTAAACACTTTATCAAAAGCTTTTTGAAGGGGTTTATTCTTCGCGACGACTTTAGCGACGTCCCCTGCTCGTTTGACAGGAATGTCGAATTGTTTAAATTGTTTAGCGACTTTGCCTCCAGACTTGTTAAAAAATCGCATGTCTCTTGACCCTTGCCGGATTTTCAGAAACCAAGACAATGAACGAATCCAATTGTATTTTTAGTAATTGAAAAATTCCTTGTGGGTCGGACAATATTTCGGCGTTTCGGAATATTCTCTGCCTGAACCATCTTCGAAATCCTTATGGATTGCAAATTTATTATCATCGAATGGAATCGGAATCGCATACCAAGGTCGTTGGACCTTTCCTGATTGTGAAGGAAAATTTCTCGTTTCCGAAAAATACTGTCATTTTACCGACGCGCGAGTTCCTGGATAAACATTTCCGACCCGATTTACACGACGTCCAGTTGGACGATCTCACATTTAAACTCAACCCGTGCATCGAGCACTATATCAACCACCTGTATTCTCAAGACCCGACCGACTTGAAACGCAATAACGCCATGGATGTGTTTGATCGGCGTTTCCATTACGAACTGCTACGGAATTTAAGTGTTGGCAACACGAACGAAATTGGTTTAGGCGTGAACAATACCACGAAGATGCAAGAAGAAATGATGGTGCATTTCAAGAGCACGCTTCAGCAACGTCTTTGCGGTTTATATCACTATATTAATAATTCAAATGTAGCGACGCTCTTCGACAAGATAAAGGTATGCGACATGGCGAATGGAGGTCTTTTTGTCGACCCTAAAACGGAATTCTCTCCTTTTTACAATTTCCTGCTGGCGCATTGTTTATTCGATTTTCATAAACTACCCAATTTAGACCTCGTTCCCGAAACCGTCATTTCGAATGTCGCGTACAAGAAAGGGGTTGGGTTTTATACGTTAGAAGATATTTGTCACCCTGAACCGATTGTTGTGATGGGAGAAGAAACAGGATCTTCGTATCTCTATCAATGCAAATGCATCACGTATCCCAAAGAAACGGCTTTAAATAAACAATTGACGAGAAAGGATTTGCCCGATAATCTCATTATGAAAAATGCCATGCAGTTTTCTGATACGCGGTTCCTAACTTGCTAAATGCGAAAAGGTTTGGAGAAAAAAATTGATTTGGTTGGGGGTTAAAAAGTCAGTACAGAAAAATTTCTATTATGTAAAAAGGAAAAAAAAAAAACAAAATGGTAATATACCTTGACACAGAATCTGTTTTCATCATGTAAAAGCTTGTACACAGGCCACAGCATCAAACGATCTGAAATGAAACTCGAATGGCTTAAATAGATAAGTGAGAACACATTCTTGAAAAAAAATGATGGTCTTGTTGATCGAGTCGGCTGGAAAAAATTTTTAAAATCTGAAAAAAAAAAAAAAAAAAAAAAAAAAAAAAAAAAAAAAAAGCTTTTTGTTAATTTTTATCATGTTTTTAGACATGATAAAAATTAACAATCCCCTTCCCTTTTTGTCTGGGAATGTTGTCTCACACTTTCTAAAAATAGACCATAACTCATCCTTTCTAATGGCAATCATTCCAAGAATGAGTCACGGTTTATTTTTCGAAAGAGTGAGACAACATTCCCAGACAAAAAGAGGAGGGTAGTTAATTTTTATCATGTCTAAAGACGATAAAAATTAACAAAAAGTTTTTTTTTTTTTTTTTTTTTTTTTTTAAACTTCTAATCCAGATCATCCAGATCACGACGAGACCTGACAGCGTACGGTTTATACGCAAATTTACTAAACTTGTTCTTCATAGAACTGGCAGAAACCTCACCTAAATAGACTGGATCCTCATTGCCTTTTACATCCTCAGCCTCCTTCTTAGACTTCTCTTTCTTGAATGGTTTGCACAGATCTGGATTGATCTTGCTTTTGATGGGAACCTGGTCTGGATCCACCTTTTCAGTTTTGATTTTCTCTTTATCGAAGGTAGTGGAAATGGTTTCGTTAATAATATTTCTCGAAGAAGGTTCTAAAATATTTAACTGAAACACGGCTTTTTCGATCATATTCAGAGCATCTTCTTGAAAGAGAATCATATCTCTACAAATGCCTCCTACTCTACAATACAAAGCGTCCGTTTCGTAAAAGTACCGCGAATTAATTTTAATATTTAAAATACCAATAAACATATCGTTATTCACAAATTCTTGGTCCAGGGTTTCTTGAAACACGTTTAAAAGGGTCGGTCCATCAAACACTTTGGTTTTGCGTAAACACCATTGATTTTGAGACATCTGAGAATTCAGATCATTTCGTTGACTCATTTGCCGACACGCTTTACAGAGAGAAGGTCTACATTTTTCAATGAAGAACCGACATTGTTCTGAAATCAGCATTTGGGAATGATCGGCGGCCACGGCTTTGGTAATGTCCACCAGAGGAGGACAGAGTTTACATATGAAAGAATGGGCATTCAGATTCCTCTTATAATTAGTAGCGCAGAGAACCCAATACCCCGCTACGAGAATATTATAATGATGATTGAAATCTTTAATATTTTCAATCTGAATATAGCCTTTTTCTACGGGATGCTGGAACGGGATCGCTTTAGCTTGAAACTCTTGAAACTGAGGATTGTTGGCTAATATATTTTTCCATTCCCGGCTCACGAGGTTTAACGTTCTCGGGTTATTTTCAACGATTTCGTCAATCCCCGCTTTTAAAATCGGGTGCGCAAGAATACGATCGATTAACTCTGAATATTCCATAGTTCCCCTTTATTATTATTTTATGGACTTCTAAACATCTCGGTCTGTTTCCTCAATTCTTTCGCGTACCGGTCAATGATTTCAATCGTTTGATTCATGCAATAGGTTAAGAATTCATCTTTAATGTAGGCTGTATGCGACCCCTGCCAATCTAACCCTCCTGTCAGAGTTTGTACGTCCCACTTGATGTATTGCAATAAAACATCGGTCCATTCTTTCACAGTCATATTGGATCGAATGCTTCGATCCACGAAATCCAATTTATTCAGCACGGATCTAATATATTCCTCCGACGAAAAAACGGTTTTTCTGTACACGACATCAAATCGTAATCGAAAATAGGACACGTATAATTGATAAAACAGGTCGCTGAGCATTTTGAAATCGGACGATACGGAGGGAGAAGGGGTTGGTTCGGTTTTAATGTGTTCCAATTCCTTTTGCAAGTGGGCTTTTTCGTCCAGACATCGATCTAAAGCGTGTTTGGCCTCTTGTAAATCCAATGATAGACCTCTTACATAGTCTTCGTCGACCGTCGATACGTGCTTTCGTTTATATTTCGAAGTATCGGACATTTCTACATCCTGCGGAGCTACGAGAGCTTTAGCCAGTTGGTTTTCTAAAGTTTGGTTTCGAGACCGAGACACTTCCAGTTGGTTTTGTAAATCTTTCACTTCCCGCTGTAATTCCTCCACTTGATCCGTAGGATACGTAATGGCCGGTACAGTAGTGGGTTCTTTCACTTCGGTGATGTGAGGACGTTCCTCCAACTGCCGTCGGTATAGGTCTCGTTCCTGCTCGAAATATAAAATCACCGAATTCGCCAATTCTTCAATGGAATCCGGTATGTTCGGAAACTGGGCTCGAAGCGTGACAATTTGTTTATAAACGAGATCTTGAAATTGTCGATGCTCGTGAATCACGTTTTGGAGTTGATGGACAACAGCTTGCGGCCAATCTTCTCTTTGATCACTAGGGTCATTCTGAAGGATCGTTTTTAGGAACGTGGTCAATTTCGTTTTGGCGTAGAGAAGGTACTCATTACATTTCGTATAATTACTTTCGACTTGATCGAGTTTCTGTTTCAATTCGAAAAGTTGTTCTTTGGTTTTACGGAGCTCGACTTCACAATCGTTGTGATTCTCGACCTGTCGAGCCCATTCGATCATGCTCGACGCCAAATTATCGAATTGAACGACCGGTATTTCGGGAAAATGACCTTTCAGTTGCGCCAATTGCGTTTCGAGGGTCCTCTCTAAATTTTCTTTGAATTGGAATACTTTTTCGAGTTCCGCGAGAATCTGATCGTAATCCGTGGCCCCAAAATACGCATTCCATTTAGTCCGTATCAGAGTTACCAAATTCGTTTTCAGGACCTCCAGTTTCTTTTCCAAAGCGACGCGTTACCGTTTTTCATGTTCTAGACTCTGCTGTAATTTTTTATGTTCTTGGCTACGATCCCGATGGAGTTGAGCTTGGATTTGTTGTAGGACCTCCTTCGCTTCGTTCTGGTTCTCAATCGATTGTTGAAGATCGTGCAATCGTTGCAAGAGGGTCGTGTCTTCCATCATGCTTTTAGAGGAAGAAGGGAGACTGTGAAGAATGGTATGAGCTAAATCGTCGGGCGTTAGCGATTGATTTAAAGCATTCCCGAGAAGTGTTAATTGGTTCAAAAGCTGGGTTTGCCAATTTTGTAAATACTGGATATACGTTTGAATTTGCTGGAAGAAAAACGTTTTCCAATCTTGGTTCGCACCTAAAGGTTTCCAAAATGAGGGGGGAAGGATCGTCTGTAAAAACGTCATAAACTGCGTTTCGTGGAACTCCTTCATTTGTTTAGCCATTTTGTCTCGAAGAATCGTCTCGATATGAGGATTTTTCTTTTGCAGCGTGTCAAGAACGCGTTGAATACCTTCCTGGAAATGTGTTTCGGACTCGATTTTCCATTTTTGCAGGAGGTCGGTTCGTTCTTTCTAACCCTGCTCCAACTGCTTTTCCAACATCCGTTTTTCGTTTTGACAAAGGGTCAATTGTCCTTTCAGTTCCTCGTTCAATTGCTGGACGTGCTGTTTTTGTTCCGATTGATACGATGTTAAAAACTGGTCGAGGGTTTCTTGTAATTGCTCTAATTTAGATCGCGACGACTCGATCATGAGCTGCTGAGAAGGAGGCGATTCGAGCGGTAAAGTTTCAATGACCGTAGTTGTAGAAGAAGGAGGAAGTTTCAGTTGCTCGATCGTTTCTTGTAAAGCCATTTGCAAAGGGCAGATTAAACTTTCCGTTCGTTGCATCCATTCTTCAAGTCCTGTTTCGTAGCGTTGGTGCAGCATTTGCCATTCGTTCATCAAACGGTTTGGAAACTCGATATTATTATTATTATTATTCAATTGTTGTTGTTGTTGTTGTTGTTGTTGTTGTTCTACTATTTGCCTTTGCCATTGTATTTTTTCAGACTCATGCGTTCGAATTTGTGTCTGTAAGGTTTCGTGATCTCGTTTCAATTGCTCCCACTGAGTTTGTAAGATTTCGTGATTCCGTTTCAGCTGCTCCAACTCAGTCTGCAGGGTTTCTTTCTCCCATGTAAGGCGTTCCAATTGTCGTTGCAAATCCACGACTGAATGCTCTTTTCCGAATCGAGCGGTATTCACATATTGTTCTTTTTCTGCTAGAAAATAACGCATTTCGTTCCTGTGCTCTTGTTGGAGCGTCTCGATTTGTTTCTCAAAAGCTTTCCGATCTGCCTCCAATTGAGTTTCCAAAGAAGCGATTTTGTTTTCCAGGTCCTGCGATTCCATCGGAACAATCTCTTCCAAATGCAAGCCCGAAATGCGAAACAAGAAATCGATGATGCTCGAACTCTTTTTATACAGATGAGGATAGAGATGGAGTAAAGGTCGACTCAGGAGAAAAGCATCGATCACGTCGTCTCGAAGATTTTGTTTGAGACCATCAACGACATTTAAAGATATAAAAGTGGGGTCGGACTGGTATTGAATAAGACATCGAACCAGTTCTCGTAACATTCTTTTCTTTTTGCTTTTTTTTAAATCATTAAAAGGTAGGCTACTTTGTTCAAATCGAGCAACATATATTGATATTTTTCTTCGGAGCGGGACGATAACCAAATCATGACTTCTTTCAAGTAGCGACGATTCTTTCTAAAGTGGGAAACGTATATTTTAAATCCTTCTCGGGTCCATAATTCATTATTTCGGTAAAACGGTAGCCAATAATTACATTGTTCACGATTCACGTCGAGGAACGTTTCATGATGGAATGACGCAATCATGGGCGAAACATACATCACTAAAGACATATTCAAAACGACAAACCAAACACCGGTTAATTTCGTGTCGTCAAAAGTAATTTCACAAGTATAAAAGTCCGATGGAATAGAATCCGTATGCAGGTAAGGTGGAAGGGAGCGTTTAAACAATTTATGAAGTTTGGCAGCCAATTGAGCACTCGCAGCTTGTCCCGTTAAATGTATGAAGTGGAGGATGAGCATGGGATGTAAATAGTGATACCAGTTGGACCACGATTCCCAGACGTGCGTATTTCGTTTGAAAAATCGGAGGCGCATGCAATGCTCTAACTGGAAAGGTTCTCTTTTTATGTAGGTCATCGTCAGATCGCTTAAGGCGCGAAAAGCCATATTGCGAGGAAGTACTTTCCAGAACAAGGAAAACGGATTGATGGTCGAACAAACAAATAAGGTATTATTTTCATAGGAGACCTTGATAAAATCTCGAGAGGGAAATAAACTTTGTAAAAACTGATCGGTCGTATCTCTAGAGACGTTAATCCAACGAGGATCCTCTTTTGTTCCATGCACGCAAAAGACTAAAGACCCATGAGGAAACGGATAGTCTTTGTCTAAATTTTCTCCTTGGAAAATGAGTCGATTTTCACTGACCACGAGAATGCAAGGTGCTCGAACGAGACCCGGGCTAAAATGTTTCAAAGTATCGACATGGAAGATGGGTAGTTTGAAACGAACAGCTATAAAATAATATTGTCTATAAACATTTCCATACGCTTCCACATAATCCGAAACATTGTAGTACTTTTCATTATCCATGACAGAGCTTACTTTATCTCGCCTTCTTCCTCGAAAGGAATAAGTCAACAGAGCCAACTTACACGCTTTATATACATGAGAGATGACGTCATTCAAGGACATAAACAAGGACGTTTATGTCTAGAAAAGTAAAAGCTGGCTGGTAAAAATTTCCCAGATAATCTGAAATGTATATTAAAAAAAAAAAACTTTTTGTTAATTTTTATCATGTCTTTTAGACATGATAAAAATCTACTGTCCCCTCTTTTTGTCAGGGAAGGATGTCTCACTCTCTAAAAAATATACCTTGACCCATTCTTTTATTGGAGTTCTATTTTTAGAAAGGATGAGTCATGTTCTATTTGCCGAAAGTGTGAGACAACATTCCCAGACAAAAGGGGAAGGTAGTTAATTTTTATCATGTCTAAAGACATGATAAAAATTAACAAAAAGTTTTTTTTTTTTTTTTTTTTTTTTTTTTTTTTTTTTTAATATCTACTTTAGAATTTTTTTCTGAGTTCTGGCTAGAAAGAACTCTGGTTTATCTATTTAAGACGTGCGAAACGAATTTCACTTTAAATCATTCTGTGCCGTGAATTCAACAGTATATAGGAACAGACTTTATGAAGGTAAAAGTGCTCAGTTTATTTATTCTTTAGAGGAGCACGTGGAGATTTTATAGGATATTTACTTACAAAGCATTGCTTGTATTTTTTTAAGAAATATTAATCAAGTTAAAGATATATAATCATGTCGCAGAGCCTCCATTATTTAACAAGGATTAATTCGGTTGGAGATGCGCCCAACGATGCTTACATTTTCTACCAGATGTCGGGAGGAATCTTTTACTGTAACCGAAAAGACTACGCACAATTTTCTCGATTTTATACTCGAACGTCTGCCGAAAATCTTTTTTTAACGATGGATCTTTGCTCGACGACCCATCATTCCCTTATCCTAGATATTGATATTAAAACCGAATGCGATGCATCCCTTCCTTCATCTATGCTCTACGATTATGTAGATTCTGTTATTCTCTCAACCTTAAAATTTTACTTTTTATCCCTTAAGCATTTTACTTTTATTGTGGCTGTTCGTCCAGGAGGTGGTATTCATGTCCATTTGCCATGATTATATTCAATTCTGCAGCCAACTTCAACCCCGGTTCTATCATGAAACATCTGAATTTATTTTCCAGTTGGACGTTTTAGCGAATGCGACACTTGTGAATTCCTCCAAGCCCTATACGAATAAATACGAACCCATGCTGATTATTTATGTAGACGAACAAACCACCTGGCGTTTAGATTTGACCAATCCCAATGCTTTCAGCATGCGATTGTTAGGCATTCAATCAAAATTTAAACGTCGCAAGGATAATACCAATTCCTTTTTTCGTAAACTGCTCCACCTCCAGCCAATGGATATTCAAAAACAACTTTATGAATATATGATGCCTGTGGTGACACTGTACGATCCTTTGTATCGAGTATCGTATCCCACGCTTATTAGCAAAGATGAGGAAGCTGGACCCGACGATGAAAAAGTGGCTACATTTGTGTATAAACTAAAAACCCCGATGTATATTTACAAAGGGAAGGATTTTGGAACCGAAGGTCATCATTGGTTAAAAACGTTTTACTTTATCAAGTTTAACGGGTTTGTGATTTCAGACTTTGAATCGAATAACCGGGCTCTAAAACGATGGTACCGGGAAAGTCAAAATTCTATCGTCATCGAAAACGATGTATTCCAGACGGTGAATCAAGCTCTCAAGTTAGACAATCCTAGTTTGCATTCCGATCCCAATCCCCTTCGTACGATTATGCAGTACAGTCAAGGTTACTATTTTTTACCTGTCTTTTGTGCCTTGTGTCAACATTTACGAATGTCCTCCCATACACTCGCATCCCATTTGCGTACGATATTAGAATCTCACGAACTCATAGATTCTGTAGAAAAAATCAACAGTAAAATTATAGATATCATTTCCCAAGATTTTACTCTCGACACGATCCTCTTTTGTGGTTCGAATCTCAATCCTAAAATTTACAAATTTAAAGATAAACTGGAAGCTATTATCAAAACCATGAAAGGCGTTATTTTATATTCGGTGTCTGGAGATCAGCTCGTGGAACAAATTCATCGAATTCAAGAGCGATATTTTCCGATTCTCGTCATTACCATGCACAATTCCTGCAAGAAACCTCAACGCTATATGTGGAATAATATCCACGAGTACTGGCAAGAAGTGCCCCACCAGATAGAAATTCTAAACCTGATGAATGCCATCTGGTCCTCCATTCAGGCCTATGCTCGGAATCAGTTTGCCGATAAAACTAAAAACATGTGTCCTTTCACAGACATTATGAAACAGGTCAACATTAATTATGTGGTCTCGTCCATTCTGAGTCGAACCAACATTGATCGTAAAATCATTCAAATGGATCGACATAAATGGCATATTCGAACCCACGATGGGGTTCTGAATCTCTTGACGGGTCATGTAGGAGGGACGGTTCCGGAATTTTACCTATCGGATCGACGTCTGGGCATCAATTTTAGTCGACACGAGTTGATGCAATTTCGTCACGATCCGGATTTGATAGCCATCTATCGTTTATTAACCGACCGGAAATTTTTTCTACAATACCTGAAAAGCTGTTTTCTCGACCTCACGGACGATTTACTGGATACGCTGCGAGAAAAAGTGCGCGAGTTTCATGACAAACTAGAAACCAACCCGCTCATTCAAAGCATGCTTCATTTTTATGTGCACATGTGTAAATATACGTGTTTCGAATACGATCTGTTCATGTACCTTTTAGATGTCCTGGCCAGTCTTCTCATTGCGACCAATTACGGTCGCAAATTTTTTATTTTGAAAGGCAACACGCGCAATGGAAAAAGTAAATTCTTTCAAATGATTTCGAAGGTCTTTGGAGGCTATAGTCATGGTATTCGAGCCGTCAATTTACAAACGACGAGTGGTCAAGGACTATCAGCCCAACCCGAACTGGCCTCTTCGTTATTTTGTTGTCGGGTAGTGACTGTTGAAGAAATGTCGGGAAAATTAAACGAAAACCTCGTGAAAGAAATCACGGGTAATTCGACCACCAGTTTTCGGAATTTGTACGAGCAAAATACAGGAGCGATTCCCAGTGCCAAACTCATGGCTTCTACCAATACGTTCCCAGTGTGTACGGCCACAGAGGCGTTTAATGATCGCGTGGTAGCAATTCCTTTTGACGCCGTGTTTACGAAAAATGCTCCATCCCTCACCTCAGAACAAGTGATGCAGGATCAATATTTACTCGAAACCAAAGATTCTATCGTCGAAGATTCCTATAAAGGTTTCTTTTTAATGATTTATCTGCATCTGGCCACAATATTAACATGGAGGACGGCCCAGGTTATATTAGTGTTATATGTTTAATTTGTTTGAGTTAGGAGCTGAAATATTAGTAGAATTCTAAAGAATTTTTATCTTCGACGATATTTTTACACAATTCAAACAATATGCCGATGTTACAAATCATTCCCGGTTCTGTTACAACCTTTAACGAACTGAAATCGGCCATTCGACAATTTTTGAAAACGATGCGCGACACCTCCATCCACGAAACGGAACTCATTATGCGTTTCAATGATGAATTTGGACTTTTGAAACGGACCGAAATGGATTTCAGTTCCTTTTCAGCCGAAAATAATATTTCCTCGTCTTTGGATATAGTAGAACCCCTTCAGTTTGAAAATGCCGAATTGAATTCGTCTCTCAAACGAAAGCATGACGACGAAGAGGGAGAACACTCAACCACGAAACATTTAAAAGTGGACGATGAACCCATTGATCTGCCTCAGCATAAAAGACAAGTTATTTATTACGATAATGTTATCATCAAAAATCTGAAAAAAGACAAGAATTACTAACCTTTTTACATATGCATGAGGTAGGTTCCCAACATTTCATTGTGTAATGACTTGGAAAAAACAAAAGTTGACTGAAAAAGCCAGATTTCAAGATGTTTCTTCTTCAAAAACACAGAATCATGTGAAGTGAAACTCGCAATGCTGAAATATATAAGTGAGAGTCCATTCTTAAAACATGGTGATGTCCGGTCGATCGAGTCGGGTTGGAAAAATTTCTTAACAGCTGAGAAAAAATTCTAAAGATTAAAAAAAAAAAAAAAAAAAAAAACTTTTTGTTAATTTTTATCATGTCTTTAGACATGATAAAAATTAACTTTACCACCCCTCACCCCTATTTTGGTTTGAATCAGGTGTCAACATGTTTCCAAAATAAATTTCCAAGAACGATATGACTCATTCTTTTGTTTAGAAATCTAGTTTTAGAAAGGATGAGACATCATTCACAACAAAAAGAAAAAAGGGGGGTAGAGTTAATTTTTATTATGTCTAAAGACATGATAAAAATTAACAAAAAGTTTTTTTTTTTTTTTTAATAGAATTTTTTCTCAGCCAGCTTCGAGTCATTCTTTCTCTTCTCACTGACTATATATAAGAACGTTGTTCTTACAGTCCTGGTATTGACATTAACGTAGCTGCTAGAATAAAAGCCATTGTAGGTATTTCAGCTAAGCACAAACAGAGGCATGGAAACAACTTTTTAAGAATTTCTTCAACGGGTACCGTGGATTGATAAACGCAGTTTCCTGCAGCATCGCATGTGCGTTTATAATGTTCTGAGAGAAGATACTTGTACTGTTCAAAATAATTCCAGGGAATGAGGACTTTTCCACTACATGTTTTAGCAAAGTAGATTTCACCTTGGGCATCTTTCAGGACGTAAGGTTCTTCATTTTTCACTAAATAATATTCGTTCCCTCGGAAATCCACCGGGTATCGTTCTTTTCCGTCCGCGTATTTGGCCAGAACGATTTCGTTTTGAATTTGAATAACGAGGGATTTTTTACGTTGTAGAGGATATTTTTCATTTCCTTTCCGATCTTTGGCATAATATGGAAGGCCGTCTCGAGTTTTAGCGAAAGGATCACCTTTGTCGGGATAGATTTCCCCCTTTTGGGAGTGAATGGCATACCTTTCATGACCATATTCACTTTTCACAAAGACTGGATCTTTTTTTCGATATTTGTAATATTCGCTACCATATCGATTCGGATAAAATTCCATTATATTGCTTTATCTTTTCAAAAATAAATTTCTCGTCTAATGATTTTATTTTTACTTTTCTTCATGAGCATGTTTAGCTAATAAATATTGATGATATTTATTGCCGTGCATTAAATAATCCATTGTGATCCAAGTATATTTCGGATTCGCGAGTAGTGCGTAAAAATATAAGAGATAGATGCAAGTGACATGGTAATGAGCAGAATCTTTAGGAAAAAACTGACTGGCCATTTTGCGAATAGGGTCTAAGATTTCTTCATTCGATAAAATAAATTCTTCATCATTCCATTCCAGGGCATTAAACAGGGGCTGCTGATCGATTAAAAGATATAGGTGTCCATATTGCGACATATTATCTAACACGTGACGGATATGAGCAACGGCCTGTGATTGAAAATCTCGAACGAGTCGAGGCGTAATCTCAAAAAATAAATTCAGAAACCGGTACGTCGCTTGATAGTTTTCAAGTTGAGGATTTTGCCCAATCACGAATCGGATGAGTCGATCAATCGGTAATTGAATAGTTTTCAAAACAGAAATATCGTAATACTCTGCCATGCTTGTTTAATCCTTCGAACCGAAGAAGAAAAAAAAATTAAATTAAATTGAAAAAAAAAATGAATCATTCAACCTTTCTTCCATGGCGAATCACCGAACGGTTCAATCGACAAATAGGTCCCTCCTTTCGATATATTGTTCTTATTTACCATACTGCCACGTTTAATTTGGAAAGAGATTTAAAATCGACCTTGGGTCTTCAATCTTGGTCCTTAATACAATTTCTACAAAAGTTTCGTCAACATCGAGTGGGTATAGAATATATAACTCTGTTCACTCGCAAGGATAAGATACGTCTAGGACCTATTGCAGTACAAGTATCAGAGCGAATTTGTTTCCAACAATTAAAGAAAAAATATGGAACTCAATCCATCCACTTAGTTGGAGCCACCTATCTAAAAGGCAAATTGAGAGATTTTCATGTGATAACCGTAAAGGATTTTAGATTCAATGTTCTCCTGAAACAAGATGACCGATAAAAATAAAACATGGAATCCTATATCGTTCTCAATTTCGAAGGTTTCGAATTGAATGGTGATCCTCTCGCCAAAGAACTTAATCTTTCTTATAATGATGACTTTTCCGACTATATTATTAAAGAAGTGGCTTATATCACCCATGATCGTTCCCAAGGCATTATCTACGTGGAACCACCCATACCGTGGTCTGAATTATCCTATTCCGCCAAACAAAGTGTATCGAGTGTTCATTTACCGTTAGCGGATATAACGCATGGCTTTTCATGGAATGAGGGTCATTTGCCGTACGATCAATTAAAACCGTTTCTCGTAGCTCTAACGGCAGGATATAAAAACATTTACTGCCCTCATTATTGGAAAATTAATGTTTTGTACCAGATACTGGCCCGTCCTATTTATTTCAATTTCGTCTCCAAGAACAAGGAGGCGTTTCATACCGCGCCCATACCAATGAACTATGAATATTCATCGTTTTGTCCGAAACATATAGGTCGGACCAAATATTGTGCTTTCCAAGAAGCTTTGTTTTATTTTCATCGCCTTCAAGAGTACAAGAAAGAAACCTTTCCGTTTGTCATTCATAAATCTTTAGAAAAAAATGAAAAAGAAAGAGACTTACCTCCAACATTATCCAACACGTTATAGAATACTTTTTTTTTCCTTCCCCATGAATGAGTCAACTAGGATCTAGGTGGGTCCCTCTTCAACAGCACGTACACATTTGAAGCGAAACTCGAAATGCTTAAATAGATAAGGAAGAGTTCATTCCTAAAAAAAATGGTGATGACTTGTGAATCCAGTCGGCTGGAAAAAATTTCTCAGAGCTAAGAAAAAATTCTGTAATTAAAAAAAAAAAAAAAATTTTTGTTAATTTTTATCATGTCTTCTAGACATGATAAAAATTAACTAACCCCTTTTGTTTTCAATGATGTCTCACCATGTTTCTAAAAATACACCATGACTCATTTATTTCTTGGAATTTTATTTTTAGAAAGGGTGAGTCATGGTCTAATTTTCGAACATCATTCCTAGACAAAAAGAGTAGATAGTTAATTTTTATCATGTCTAGAAGACATAATAAAAATTAACAAAAAGTTTTTTTTTTTTTTTTTTTTTTTTTTTTCACGGCCGGATCTTTCATCAATTGATCGTACGATCCTTTGTCCGTCACTAAATATCGTTCGTTACCGTGTTGATCAACCGGGTAAATAATGACCCCGTTCTTATCATGAGCACATGAGCATAAAAGAATTCTTTCAGCCTCGTCATGGCGAATTGACCGCTATCCGGGTAAATTTCGCCTCCATCCGCTTTCCGCGCATACACTTGGTTCTGATCGGTATCTCTTCCAAAGATGACTTGCTGAGTGAAAGGGTGAAGGATTTGATAAAATTCATCGCCTGTAGCATTTTTAGGATAGATGGGTTTACCCTGAGAATTGATAGGATAGAACGGAATACCGTTTCTATCGAGGGCGTAAGACATGTATTCGGGCTTGTGTTCCGTATCGTCGGCCAACAAGGGATATTTTTCATTTCCTGTCTCATCTTTAGCATAATAATACCGCCCGTCGGCATCTCGAGCAATCATGTCGTTCCCAAACAAATCTTTGGGATACATTTCGGCCCCGGAATGCTCTTTGGCATAAATTTCTCGACCCTGGTACTTTAGAAAGACGGGCAAGTTATTGATTTTTCCATAATACTCCTCAAATTTTTTTTCTCCACCGATATATACGGGTTTTTTAGCATAACGGGGAACTTTATATTTGTCTAGGGCATACAGTAGACTGGGATCGTCAGTGGTAATATATGTTTCAAATTCCCTTCGATCCTTTCTATATCGTTGATTTCCAAGATTGTCGACTGCATAATACTCATCTTTTGCCATCGAAGATCCTTTGGTAATCGTTTTGCTTTATTCGTCATTGTCGTTGTGGTAAATTCTCGGATAATATTCGTCCAAGTTTTCATCTTTCGCATAAATGCCTCCTCCTAAAGCATCTAAGGCCGGTTCGTCCCTATTTCCAATTCGAATATACGTTTCGAGACCGTTGAGTTGCTTGGGATAGTATTCGTCCCCACTCGCTCTCTTAGCGTAATAAGGGGTTCCATCGATGTTCCTAGCCGGCATTTCATTGTGCAAACGATCTCGAGCGTAAATTTCATCGTTGAATTCGTTGACGGGATAATATTCACCTAGCGTATTGTTTCGGAAATACATTTCGTCCGGATCCGAAGAGAGTTCAAACAGCGGTCGTTTTGTGACGAGATTAAACGGGTATTGGAATTTATTGTTCTCTAAGGGAATATAGATCCGTTGACCGTTGGAATCGAGAGGGGCATATTCGATAGGGAATTGATTGACATCAAGTTTTCGAGCGTAGTAAGGCTTTTGATGCTCGTCTTTGGCAAAATAGGGTCGATGGTGCTCGTCTAAAGCATAGATTTGTTCTTTGGTCTGAGGATTTTCCGGATACCATTCTTTTCCTCCGTAGAACAGATACACCATTTTTCCGTTTTCCATGGGAAACATGGGTTCCCCATCACTATCAAATCCATACACGGGACGGTTTTGGGCGTCGACGGGTAAAATAGAACGGTTTAGATGATCGACGGCATAGACAGGGGTTATTTTACCGGTGATGGGAGAGATTTGTTTTGCAAACACAATATTTCCATCGGGATCCAGCATATAAAATTCATCTCCTTGTCGATTCTTAGCATAAATCTCATTTCCGTCAGCCAATTTGGCATAGCGCTTATCTGATTTCATTCGATCGGGGTAGTATTCTTCGTAATTGAGGAGATCTCGCCTATGCCGACGAATTATTTCCTCATCCACGTCCATGGGAATATTGCCTACATTATCATTATTAGGAGGATTGTCATGGATTGGAGGAGGATGGTTAGATGGATTGCTTGGAGGGTGATTGTTAAGGTGGTTGTCAACGACTGGGTCTCCTACATGATTAGGAGGAGCTGCTTCCATTCGAAGCAATTTTCGTTCCGCTTTATCAGATTTGGATTTATCCTTTCGAACCATTTTTTTAATTAATATGAGTTACTTTATTATTATCTCTTCTCTTCTGACTCAGAACAAAGAAAACAAAAATATGGTATCGATCCTCTTATGGATTTTATTATTTCTCTTTATCCACCATCCCGTTTATAATGCTTACCAAAATATTACGTATCGGACCCTTTATTACGAGACATTAGGTCAAGAATAGAGAAGAAGAAGAAAACAAAACAAATGGATTCCTTAACATTAGGAACGCTTTTAGTCGCTGGAGCGTATACGTCCTTCGTGATCCTGTTTTGTCTCATTTTAACACAAAGCTGGTTCTTTCTCCTTTTCCTCCTCATCAACGGACTCATTTTTCTATTTCTGGCTTTTGGATACATTCGCAAGCTGACGATTTTTACAACTTTCGGGGAATTGCTCGGCAGTTTGGTGCAAAATAAAGACGTGGGAGATTGGTATTGCAGTTTTCGTCAATGGTGGTTTAAGTAAAGAGAATGGATGCTCAAACCTTTAAACGTTTAAAACGAACTTATTTAGAAGATGAACCGATCATTTCGAACGAACTCCAAGAAAGCCAGGCTCGTGTTTCACCGTTCGTGGCTCATAAAATTCATGAACTTTTACACTTCAAAACCCCTTCTTTTTCACCTCCTCCGGGTATTGACGTCACACACTTTACGACCGCTTTCCGAGAAGAAGAGCCCCAACAACGATTAGATGAAGTCGTCGTCACCTATTTATTATTCATGGCCAATTTAATGAACCAAGATAAATGGGGACGGACGTTTCTACGACCTGGAGCTTGGGTAGGCGAATACAGTTGGATTCAACTCTTTAAATTGACTACGTACTGCGTCTTAACGCTCCTGTACCGTATTCGATGGAAGAGCGAATACTTTTTCTTTTTAGACGAAGCGGTGATTGAATTACTCCAGGGGAAAAGTCAGGCGATTCGAGACTTGATGACCCGGATCGGCATTTCCGTATCCCCACAACCTTTTTCAGCCGAAGATTATTTTCATCACATCAATTACCACAACACGTTGGTCTTTGGTCCTTATTACTGGCGGCTTTTACATTGGATGGCCGAAGCGTTTTCAGTTCAGGACGAGCAGGACGAGGATATTCGTCTCGCGAAAACTCTTTGGAGAGACTTTGTGACAGAATCTTTATATCGAACTCTCCGATGCGGGATTTGTGTGTATCATTACTTATCCAAACTCAAAACGTATAAAGAACGGTTTTTGGGCGAACACTTTGCCCACGTCTGGTTTCAATTTCATAATGAAGTGAATGCCAGTCTTCAAAAGCCACCTTATCCTGAATCGGAATTCCAGAAAGATCAAGAATATATGCGAGCTGCGTTAAAAAAATAAAGAAGCATGGGATCTTTTCTGACTCGTCTCGGGAATCAAGTATGCGGAACAACCAGCATGGGTTCCATTCAAGATCTTTTCAAAAAATGTCAAGACGCACCCGTGACCGTTGTATTAAGTAATTTAGGAAGGCATCCTTCCCTCTTATCCTATCATTTGGAAACCCTTTTTGTTCGACATCATAAAACGGTCCATATTCTTCTCGACGATTCCAACGATTGGTTCGTCAGCGGGTTAGATCCGTCTTACGAATGCGACGGCACGCATTGCGATCTTCTCATCTGGATCGAACCGAATTTTGGAGACTCGGTGGTCAAACCAGCCTATGCCGATCGTCTCATTGTTTTCACGAGCCATCTTCATCTCAATTTATCTAATTGTCAGTTACTGAATTATCATTTAGGCGATCCCTACGACCTTCATTCCAGTACCATGAAACCGTGGATCGAAGATGAGGCTGAAATATATCCACACAATGAAGTGCTGTACCCAAGGAAATATCAAACTGGGAGATGGTGGAAGCAAGTCGAGAATGAAATGGATGTTGTCTTTCATTTGAAACTGTGTCGGACAGCTCAAGAATGCTATCTCAGCATGTTAAACGCTCTCGAGATTGTTGGAAAGTATCGTCCCAAAACCTGGCGATTCCTTCTTTCCGAATATATGAAAAAGTCATTGGCTTTAAATCTTCGGATGGGATTAAAGAAATGGGATGAATATCAGTCCCAATCCATTCCATCGGTTCGAGTCCGATCCTTACATCCGTCATCGGCTAATTTACTCAAACCCATCTATGGTCTCGATTCTTTTTTCCAGTCTCAATTAGTTTCCTCACTCTGGTTTTCTTCCTCAGGTTCGATTGATTCTGTTTCCTCCTCCTCTTCCTCATCAGAAGTTTCCCAAGGTCCCAATAATTCATACATGAGTAAATCATCTAAATCAGCCTCATCGTCTGAAAACCTGATGCGGTTTTCATAATCGTAAATTACATCATATAAAAAAGAACGTCGCAAAGGGAGAAACATAGAAGTTAATTTCTGCAGGACATATTCAAACGGTTCTCGGCAGACAGGACACGTCAATGCTTTTTCTCTCCAAATGTCAATACATTTCGTGTGGAACTGATGTTGGCACGTTAAAGTAGAAATGGTTTCTACATCTTCGGCAATGAGTTCGTCTAAGCAAATTGGACAACATTCGGCCATTTTGTTTCTACTGTTTCTTCTTCTTATTATAAATATTTTTTTTGATTCAAAAACCTATTAAAAAAATTATAAATAAGTAAGAGTTCTTCATTATACCAAAAATAAAAGAAGCATCATGTCTCCCTCAAAAACTAGTAAATTAGTCTACTCTATTTATGAAAATCAATATGAAACTTGGTGTTTACAAATGCATAAAGATCTAAATCATACCGAAACACTTCAAGAATATCACCAATATCTTATCGATCAAAAACAACGTTCCGCGAAATATATTTCAAATGCTTTAAATGCTATTCGACGAAAATGGTTCTTACCTTCTGCAGATCAGGTGGTGGTCAAGAAACCTCGTCGTCGAAAACACCAACTTTTTACAGCAGAGCAGATGAATCAAATCCGTAATCACTGTCTCTCCAATTATGAAACAGATGAACTGTCGCTGATAGTCTTATTACTTTTAGAAACGGAATTGAGGATGATTCACATCTTGGGCTATCTTAACGATGATCCAGAGAAACGAAAAGCGTTTGCGTCTAAATCTTTAGAAGTCTATAAGGATCCAAATCAGATAAAGTTATTCCAGTTTCTTTTTAATGCTCCTCCATCCAAACTATTTGGAAAAACTCATTACCAGTATTTATTTAATCTAAAGCGACGATTGAAGAAACAGTATAACATCAAAGGAGCTTCCTTCGAAATGCTGAAGCGGTCTCGATATCTCGTGAAAGCAAAGGCGAAAACGAATGAATCAGAACCCAGTGAGTGAAACTTATATATCGACTTATATGTCGTTATCAACATCTCCAAAAAAAGAAAGTAAAACCGACCGACTGGTGGAAAATATTTCTCAAAAAAAATCTAATGTGGTATTAAAAAAAAAAAAAAAAAAAAAAAAAAAAAAAAAACTTTTTGTTAATTTTTATCATGTCTTAGACATGATAAAAATTAACTCTACCCTCCTTTTTGTTTGGAATGATGTCAACATGTTCTCTACAAATGTTTCTAAGTATAAATTTCCAAGAAAAGCATGATTCATTCTTAGAAATCTATTTTTAGAAAAGGTGACATCATTCAAAATAAAAAAGAAGGTACAGTTAATTTTTATCATGTCTAAAAGACATGATAAAAATTAACAAAAAGTTTTTTTTTTTTTTTTTTTTTTTTTTTTTTTTTTTTTACTATCAAATTTTTTTGAGAAATATTTTTCAACAGTCGGTCGGTTTTACTTTTCCATTTGGAAATAGATCTGTTGATATAACAATGTATAGGAGATGGATCTGTTGATAACGAAATATTATACACCAGTCATGAGTCTTACTTTTCCATTTTTGCGTACTGTATTCATTTTTATTTTAAGAATCATCTAATTCCTTCTACTTCGTCTTTGTCGTCTCATTTCTCTCCAAAATGCATTCGGTCGACCAAAATAAGGGTTGACTTCCCGTTCTTCATCATCTGAGGTAGGTGAACTTTGTCTAGGTGTATCCATATAAGCATAATCTCCCACTAAATCTTCTCTTCTCTGTCTTCTGGGTCTCATTTGACTGGTACTAGGCCCTGAAAAAATGAGACCATGGCCTCCCAGATCGACTAATTCTTCTTCGGGTCTTCGTCTTCGTCGTTGCCTTGGCGGTTCTTCCACCTCTGGTTCTTCCTCCTCCTCCTCTTCATCCGAATCTATTCTTAAATGTTCCATTTGCAATGTTCCGCTGGTAAAATACAGCATATCATCCTGGCTGATACGAGTCCGACAGGTCGGGCATTTCTTTTTACCATACTCTCGAATCCATTTCTTTATACATTTAATATGAAAGGAATGCTCACAATCGAGATTGTAGACTTTATGGCGTTTCGTTTCTTTGAAGGCCTTCAAGCAAATTCCACAGATTTCTTCCTCTGCGTCTGCCATTTTTTCCAATGATTTACTTGATTATGACATATCCATCTCTTCGCCATCTTCGTTTCTTCTTCTTCCTCCTCCTTGACATATTTCTTGACGAGAGGGAACTTGAGATTCCTTCGTCGCTACATTGAGTAACATTCTCAATTCTTTTTCCATATACCCGTCGGAACATAAGAACAGTTTCACCATTTCCATCGTCCAGAAAATTTCTTCGTCGGATTTTTCAAATTCGCGTATTTTCAAGGCCACTTTCTGTACAAGACGGTAAAATTTCTTACCCGTCGCGATCGAACCTTTCACTAATCCTTTACCTTTGAACTTGGAAATAATAAACCCGGTCCCGAAAAGATATCCGAGGTACTCATCAATTTGGGTGGCTTTTTTCGTCGTCTCTTCGTCTTCTTTCGGAACAAACAGGACGTAGGGGAAAGTTTGTTTGAACGCAAACTGCTTTATTCGATCATCCGCTTTTCCTAGGAACACTTTCGCTAAAAAGGTTTCGATTCGACTCATTTTTTCAATAAATTCTAATGATAAGGCATCGCACGTGCCGCCTTGTTGAATCTCTCGAAGGAGGTAGTAGAATTCTGTATTCCGATGGTACGTAATTTGAGAAGTGACCAGTTTTCGCAATTGCTGGGTCAAGAACGATTCTTTGAAGAAGAAGGGGCGACGACAAATGCGAACTCCAAACTCAAACACGAAATTCGCCACCACGTTGAGTTCGTTCCGGCATAAATTGCAATAAATCATGACGTGCACAAGATCAAATAGGGTCGTGTAAGGAGAATAACGAGCCCGAATTTGATTCGAGGCTTTCATTTCCAAACATAATTGATAAGCGGGATCCTTTTCAACATCCTTGGAAGTAGGAGGTAGAAGGAACGAAGCATCGTCGCCGTCACATATTTTTACGTAGGGAGCTAGGACTTTGTGATAATAACTTGAGAAATTGAAAGGTTGGTCCTCGTCTTGATGGACATTTTCCATGAGCGATTTCATGTTGGTGAAAAGAGCGTGCAGAGCCGCTTTATCGACTTGGGAGTGATTCTCTTCATTGGCGATTTTTTCAATATGCTGGGCGTATTCGTCCATGTATTCGATCATGAACCGTTCGAGCGATTCATACGATTCAAAAGGTTCGGCCTGGGATCGAAAAGGGGCATTCACGCATTGTAATAATCGAATCCCGTTTAATAAAATACGTAACGTGACGGAAACATTACGGATCGGTAAAATACCAGGAATCCCTATGAGAGGAAATGTGCAGGGTACTTTCAAATCTCCCGTCCAATTCGCATATTCTCGAGCTAGACGAGCTGATAAGAACGGATCACTGTCATCAGGAAAGGACGCTCGTAAAATAAAAGCATACGCATCTTGAATTTGATCACATTCCGTGCACAGCAATTGACCATTGACACCTGCTACGATTTTATCGGGACCGTGACACGTTGAAATGAAATCAAGGAACATGGTAACCAAGATCCTACTTGTATTATTCTTATTCTTATCATGCCGTATACACCTATTGAAATAAGACGGGAAATTCGTCGTTCGTATTATGAACGAGGGCAAACGGTTCGTCAAATTGCTCGACACTTGAATGTCGCTCGTTCCACAGTTCAATATTGGATCTCCCGCTCCTCGGAAAATGAGGAGAACTATCAAACCAAACACAAATCCGGCCGACCTCGAGCCACGACCCAAGAAATGGATCAACGTATTTTTGAAATGTCGACGGGTGATCCTTTTTTACCCGCGACGGATATTGGTCGTCGATTACAAGTGCCTTGCACCGCTCAAACGGTTCGTCGACGATTAAAAGAAAAAGGATTAGTGTCGCGCATCCCCATCCGAAAAGATTATTTGCGGGAGATTCATCGTCAACGACGCTACGACTTTGCTTCAGCGTGCGGAATGGACGGTCGATGATTGGTCCCGGATTATATTTTCCGACGAGAAAGTATTCAGTTCGATCGGGTACGGTCTTATTCGCGTATGGCGGCCTCGACAGGTCCTGCGTTATCAAGACGAACGTTATTTTTCTTCTGCGTTAGAAGGCCGTCAACGTTCCGGTCGTTTTAATCTCAGTGTCTGGATGTGCATGAGCGGAAAATTTCCCAACCAAATCCGTCGAATCGGGATCCAGCATTTAAATGCCGACTATTACCTCTCTAATATTTTAGAGCCGGTGCTTCTCGATCATAGTCAACCTCCCGATGTTTCTTTAAATCCTTTGATCACCGAACACCGTCTCTTGTTTATGCACGATCTCTCTCCGATCCATACGAGTTTACGCGTCACACAATGGATTCAAGAACATGAAATTCCTATGGTCGAAGACTGGCCTCCTAAAGGAGCTGATTTGAATCCCGTCGAAAATGTTTGGGCGGAATTAGAACGTCGATTAGCGAATCGGGTAGCTCGAAACCGATTGGAATTATGGGACTTGGTCCGCGATGCTTTTTATACTTTGGAAGAAACTTATTTTGAAACATTAATCGCGTCCATGCCTCGACGAATTGCATCTGTCATAGAACATAGAGGAGGTTGGACAAAATACTAATCATCATCTATAAAAAAAAAGACACTTCATTTGGTTCTTCAATGAATATATTTATTGACACCATATTTCACTATTTGTTGCAGGGCAATCATAGCCATAAATCGATGACAATATTTCGTTCCACAATACTCACATTGCTGTGGACGACGAGAAGGTTTATAGCTTACTGTCCATACAGATTCAACACGGGGCAATTGATAAATTTTTTTTCGACAATGTTCATTCGCGACATACAGTCTTTGAATATGAAGTTTTCGCAGATCCTCATTCAATTGCTGAATCCATTTGGTATGCGGTCGATACGTTTTCATGTCTCTAGAGGCAAACCGGACACTGTTTGTCAGAGTGTATCCATCAGACGTGATGGCCAGCACACCTATAACACTCGGATGAATTTCAGTTCGATATTTCTTTTTTTTAGTAGAAGAAGTAGAATGAGATGAGGAGGGAAGATCTTCTTCGATTGTAGAACGCATGTGTGGTGGAGAGGATTGGTCCATTATTTCTGAATAATGAGAGGAAGAAGACGAAATGGGTGATAACGGCGGATTGAAACTCAGAGAAGGAGTATCACGAATTGGATTAGGTTTCTTCTTTTTGATCCTACGGCGGACAGGTGGAGGAGAAGGAGTTGGCGATATATCAGACCACGACGTGATATACTCATTCTCCGAAGAAACACATTCATATAAAGGCGAAGAAGGTTGCAAGTCCAAACAGGGTTCATTATCGTCTTCACACGTCATGATTAAGTCTCCCGTAGCCATCTGTTTTCGACCTATCTGCTCAAGAAAATGAGCCGCGATTCCTTCTGCAATCGTTTATATAGAGAAAGAGTGAGAGGGGGGAATGAAAGTAGGTAAGAGTAAAAAAGATAAGTCGTTGGGAAAAATATTTCTCTCAGAAAAATTTTTAACCTTAAAAAAAAAAAAAAAAAAAAAAAAAAAAACTTTTTGTTAATTTTTATCATGTCTTTAGACATGATAAAAATTAACTATACCCTCTTTTTCAAATGATGTTGATAACCTGTTGTCTCGATATGCTTCTAAAAATAGAACATGACTCATTTCTTTCTTGGAAATTTATTTTTAGAAACATATTCGAAAGGATGAGACATCATTCTCAGAAAAAGGAAGAGACAGTTAATTTTTATCATGTCTTAAGACATGATAAAAATTAACCAAAAGTTTTTTTTTTTTTTTTTAAGGTTTAGAAATTTTTTTTCTTGGCTTTCAGAAATTTTTCCCAGCCAACTCGATGGACAAAACCATCCAATTTTTTAAGAACGGACTATCGCTCATCTATTTAAGCATTCCGAGTTTCGCTTTAGTTCAATCCGTGTTTCCTTTTAGAATGAGTGTGTGCTCTCCAACATGGTTCTACCCTCTCTTCTCAAGAACCCCGTCCAGTGAAGAATTTAAGGATATCTCCTACCTATCTATCAAAGAAGCTACGCGTAAATTTAATAGAGTTGAATTCAATATGAGTTTTTCTAACAGTTTTCATCAATGGATATTCACAAAATTAATAATAAACGCGGAACCACCCGTTTTTTATGAACACAGATTAACGAAAAGAAATGCTTTACATTTCGCTATTTTGTTCTCAATGGATGATATCGTTCGGCAACTGATTCTTCTTGGATGCGACATGAAGAAACATGATATTTTTGGTTTTACCCCTTTACACTATGCCTGTCAATTACGATGCAAACTCATCGTCGATATGTTGTTGCTTGCTGGTGCGAATGTCCGGTGTTGCGATCCCAAAACCGTTTTAGAACGCTGGCGAAAAAATGGAAAATTGGAAGAGGAAAATATGCGGTTACTCAATTATGCTGTTGAACCACGTATTCTTAGCCTGGAAAATTTATGTTACATAACTATTAGAAAACATATGAGGCATGTCAAAAGGAATGCTCATCATCTCGGATTACCTGACTTAATGGTAAGACGTCTCACCCTCGAAGAATGGTAATAATATTCTTTAAAATAAGATCCCTTAGCCACCCCGCATTTCCCACTTGAAGAATCCATCCTATCTATTCTTTTTTTAAATGTCTCGGGATGTCATCCGACGCATTCTCTCCGCCAAAAAAAAAATGAGTTCCTCCCACCTACCCCAAAAAGAAGAAGAAGAGGAAATTTCCCATGAGTCTTTTCGAGAACACTCCTTCTCCTCTCTCTTCCTATATATAAAAGAAGCTGAGAGAAAAGTTGTCTTTTCTTTTTTTTCCATCTCATCGTCAGGAGAAAGAGAGAGAGAAAACCAAATGCCATGGAGTGGTTACGGCGAGAGTCTTTTTCACTCGCGATTCATTTCCGTTTCGCCAAGACAATTCCCCTCACGTTTTACTTGGGATCGGGCACGCTCTATTTTCGAGGATCGGAACTCGTAACTTGCCTTTCCCAGCAAGGGACTTGGATGAGTCCGAAAAGTCAACGGACTATTCAGCAATGGATCTCTCGAGCCCCTTTTCGCCCTTACCGATCCTTAACGACGGATCTCTGGATCGATACGTCGGACCGCCCCAGCCGGATTCTCCGCTATACTCCTTTTATCACCTTTGATTCCCTGGAAAGACTGCTCAACGATTTGGGTCCAGACGCTCTCCTCTTTTCGACCTGGCTTCAGAGTGTGATGAGAGAACCTCTTCAAATCCAAGAAGATTTTCAGACCGGGGAAACTTATTTTAGTCCCGTGGAGAACAAGGTGATGAACTTTCATTTTCAAAATTTATCGGAACTGTTTCAATGTGCTTTATGTTTTTATTCTTCTTAAAGAGTCGGGGGGAAAACTGAAAATTGTAGAATAATCATAAAAAATAATTTTGTTTTTCTTTTAAAAAAATATTGAGATAGTCCAATCTTGGGGAGGAGGTGGAAAATTCAAAACTATTATCTAAAACAGATATGGCGGTCACTCCATTTCGATCCACGGAGGAGGATATGTGTGAGATTTTCTGATCCATAGAGGGTTTCAGGAAAAAAAACTGCGAAAGTTCCCCCCTATCTCCAAAAAATGGGTATCCAGGTTGAATGCACAGTACAGACTGATGGGAAGCCGAAACTCAAGTTCCTTAAATAGAAAAAAATGAGAGCTCCTTCTAGAAACAATTTTAGATGTCTTGTTTGGATGAGTGAGTCGACTGGGAAAAATTTCTCAGCGCTGTGGAAAAAAATTTGAGTTAAAAAAAAAAAAAAAAAAAACTTTTGGTTAATTTTTATCATGTCTTATAGACATGATAAAAATTAACTCTCTCTTCTTTTTGTCTGGGAATGATGTCTCACCGTTTCGAAAAATAGAACATATCCCATTCTTGAAATTCTATTATTTTAGAAAGGATGATGAGTGATGGTCTATTTTTCGAAACGGTGAGACATCATTCCCAGACAAAAAGAAGAGAGAGTTAATTTTTATCATGTCTATAAGACATGATAAAAATTAACAAAAAGTTTTTTTTTTTTTTTTTTTTTTTTTTTTTTTTTTTTTTTTTCAATTTAGGAAATTTTTCTCTGAGCTTTGCCAATTTTTTTCCCAGCCAGCTCCATCCATAAAACAACACCTCTCAAAATCTTTTCTCACTTATCTATTTAAACCACTCGAATTTTTTTGCTTCCAATGAGTCCACGCATCTTGGCCTTTCTTCCACTCTGCTCTGAGAAAGATAAGGTAGATTATATAGAGAGTTATATATAGATGGGGTCCCTCCTAACTCCCTCTATTATGACTATTAGTCTTTTTTTTCCCAAGAAATATACAAAGAATGATCCACAGTTTTTTTTTTTCCGTTAATGAAAAAACAAATATGCTTCTACCTTCCGACTCCTTTTTAGTACCTCTTTAGGTGTCTCCTCCTTCTGGATCTTTTCCTTCTCCTCTCTTCCTCGCGAGCAGGGAATTGGAAATGCTGTTCAGGATGCAACGCTCGTAAAGACTCCATTTTCTTCCTGGAGAGGGCGTCTACGGCAAACACCGTCTTGTCATGAAATTGGAGTTGGTAGTAAAGAGGTCCGTAAATAATATACACGGAGCGAGCTCGCAGTCGATAGGGAATCATACGATACCCGTCGGCTTCTGATTCCATTTCCCATCCATAAAGACGGATAGAAGCTTCTCCGGTTTGAAGAATATGAAGCCACTCGGGTGAAACGTAAAACAGTTTTAAAAAGGTTCCAGCATCGACGGCGATCACATTTTCCCATCGCAGATAAGCGTGTAAGCGAAAGGTTCCTGCCTCCATTATCGATTGGAAAGCAAAGTGCTTGAAAACTTCGATGGACGAAAAATAATGCAGGATTTTTCCATCGTAACAGGATAAATAGCACATGGTTTCTTGGACGATTTGTTCCATACGCTCCGGGTCCCGAAACCATTCTTCGAAACGGGAGAGCGGTTCCCATTGATCAGCTACTTCGAGATGACAGACGGGCGTGATTTCCACCAGGGTAGGTAGAACTGCAACGGCATCGGTCGACATTTTAGTTTTGCTCAGTTGAGAAGAAAGAACGAGAATGAACCCTGTTGGCAGAAAAACTCGGATCTATATAAATACTAGAGGAAAAAAGGCGGGGGAAGGGAAGTTCTTCCTTCCTCCCAAAGAATAAGAAAAGTGAGTGGAAAGAAAAAAATCATTTCACTCTCAGGAAAAAAAAGAATTTTTTTTCTTGTCAACATGTTGTCTAGACATGTTTCTAAAAATAGATTTCCAACAAAGGTTCATTCTTTTCTTAGAAATCTATTTTTAGAAAAAAATTGACATATCCTTCAAAACAAATTTCTTTTTTTTTCCCTCCCTCCAGCAGCCAACTGGATGGGCAAGCGTTTCGGTTCAGATCAGTCCGTGCTGACATTACTTTTTTTTTAAATACAATGGAATTAGTATAGAAATGTACTAGAAACTGACCCAAGGTTGAAAAGAAAATATCAAAATCAATACTCACTTCTTGATGATTTCTTTTTTCCAAAAACCTGTTGAAGAATTCTTGATGGGTTATCCAATCTCTAGACTTGTCTGAAGGGAATCCAATCTAAGGTGAGCGCGCATTTACCTGACGCGAAACTCGGAATATCTGCATAAATAACAAAACGTCCATTCTTAAAAACTCATCGTCTAGTCCATTGAGTTGGTTGGAGGGGGAGAAAAAATTTCTGAGTAATGAAAAAAAAAAAAACTTTTTGTTAGTTTTTATCATGTCTTATAGACATGATAAAAATTAACTGTCCCCTCTTTTTGTCAAGGAAGGATGTCTCACCGTTTCGAAAACGAAACTAAAACTCATCCTTCTCATGGCAATTATTCCAAGAATGAGTCACGGTTTGTTTTTCGAAACGGTGAGACATCCTTCCCAGACAGAAAGAAGAGAGAGTTAATTTTTATCATGTCTAGAAGACATGATAAAAATTAACCAAAAGTTTTTTTTTTTTTTTATTTATTTATTTATTACTCAGAAATTTTTTCCAAAGCTCTGAGAATTTTTTCCCAGCCGACTCAATGATCCAAACAAGGCAGATCCAAATTGTTTCTAGAAGGAACTCTCCCTTCTCTATTTAAACCACTCGTGTTTCCAACTTTAGTTCAGTCTGTGCTGTGAATTCGACCTGGATACACACTTCTCCCTCCTGGAAAGAATTCCTGTGAAGGTATGCGAACATTTTTCTCAGCTCTTAGAAAAATTTTACCAGCTGACTTGATCGACGAGAGACATCTCGAACATTCTGTTATCTGCGGAAGTCGTTTCATTTTCGTGCAGTCCATGCTGTGGACTCACCTGAATATCCATTGCTCCCTCCCCTTCTGGAAAGGGTCGTAGCTTTTTTAGATCCTCGTCGCTCTTTTTACGTTTCGTTGCATATCTAGGACGAACTTTTTTACCTTATTCCTTTCAAACTCTAATATTGAGGTTGGAGAGCCATCATGGAAAATCAGCCATGATCCAAACGAATCTAAACCGACTCCTTGAAAACAGAGCTATGTCATGTTTTTTTTTTTTTTGATGACAGATTTCCAAGCTCCGAGTAATGAGAAATTTAGAAATTTTGCAGTGTTAACGGAAAGGAGGAGACAGAAACCTGGAGAATGGAAATGAAACTGAGAAAAAATGCTAAGAGCTCAGCAAAAAAAAAGGCTCTTTCCAGGAGGGTGGAGAAGCGCAATTCTAGGTTGAGTGCACAGCACACACGGATCTGAAGTTGGAAACGCGAGGGGTTTAAATAGAGAAGCGAGAGTTTCTTCTAGAAACAATTTTGGATGTCTTGTTGTTTGGATCATCGAGTCGACTGGAAAAAAAAATTCTCAGAGCTCTGAAAAAAATTTTCTGAGTGATAAAAAAAAAAAAAAACTTTTGGTTAATTTTTATTATGTCTTCTAGACATGATAAAAATTAACTGTCCCTCCTTTTTGTCAAGGAAGGTTGTCTCACCGTTTCTAAAATTAGATCATGACTCATTCTTGGAATAATTGCCTTGAAAAAGGGTGAGTGATGGTCTATTTTTAGAAAGGGTGAGACATCCTTCCCAGACAAAAAAGAAGAGAGAGTTAATTTTTATCATGTCTTAAAACATGAAAAAATTAACCAAAAGTTTTTTTTTTTTTCAATCTTATCTAGAGAATTTTTTCTAGCCGACTCGATCGACAAGACATGACATGACCATTGTTTCTTTTTTTTTTAATAATGGATTTTCACCTATCCCTTTCAACCCTCCGAATTTGGCTTTGGATCCGTGTCCTTGCTTCCACATTCAGAGCTCTTTTCTTCAACATTTCGTTGCAGGGGAAGAATCAATTCTCTCACGACGTTTAGATATTCTTTCAGAATACTAGAAAACTCATTCAAAGAAGAAGTATCTAAGGGTGGAGTTGCCGGTTGAGGAAAATTCACGAGTCTTTTAATCGGATTATGCGAATCCGTCTGTATGCCAAACTGTAAAGGTGAACCACCCGCTTTAGGAGAGCAGATAATAGTAAGATCCATCTTTTTCCAATTTTTGATTTGAATATACTTGTTTCTTCTTACTCTGAACATTTTCCTTTTTCTTCCTCCTCATCCAGGAACTGAATTCCAGGTGGAACGGAAGCATTTGTAATAAACTGTTGTTTCTTGGTTCCACACGCCTGACATTTTCCCGTGACCATCGGCCGTCGATTTTTCGACATGCGATAGTGGACGTCGACCGTATCGGTCTTGGTTCGGCATTTCACACACCAAATGGAATAAGAAACAGGTTCCGCGTCAGAATGCTCCATTGCAGTAACACACTTTTATTATTTTCTTCTCTTTTGAGAGAGAGAGAGAGAGAGATCTTAACCAGAAGTGTAGATATAAAATTTAGGATACGTTTCAGATCCGTCCGCTCTTTTCGCATACCCCACTTCTTCACAGAGGTATTCCGTTTGCTGATCCGCTCTTCGAGGATAAAACTCGTTTCCCCAAGCATCGCGAGCATAACGAATTCGATCGCCAGCCGTTAAACAATATTCGATTCCATCCGCCTTTTTAGGATACATTTCATGCCCCGATTCGTCTTTGGCATAAGGGAATAAAACAGACGTATAAAGCGAATACTCGTCCCCATTTTGAAATTTCGGGTAGTATTCTCGTCCAAAAGCCGTTCGGGCATACCGTCGGGGAGCTAAAATGTATTGGTTTCCGTTTAAATCTACCGCGTAATACTCATGACCGTTTTTGTCTCGAGCCAAGATAGGATTTCCTTCAGGATCCGTGACGTATAATTCGTAATGAGGATGTTGGGGGTCGGTCGGGTATCGTTCTTTCCCCGATGCGTCTACTCGATAAACAGACATGCTTAGTTCTCGTCGCCTGCTCCTTCCTTCCTCCCACTCGAGACCCGTTGAGATGAAGGTATGAGGTTGATATCTATAAAATGGGTTGATCCTTTCAAACTATTCCATTGTTTAAAGACGCGTGGGTTAGGAAAAAAAATATTAATAAAAGCAAATATCTGAACGGTTCAACACAACGGGTGAATGGAAAAAAGGAATAGTTCTCTCTCTATACTCACAGGATGGTTTCTTCTTCTTGAACGGCTCACACTCAACTGAAGCGAAACTCGGAACTCGAAATGTTTAAATAGATCATAGAGTCCATTCCAGAAAGAATCCGGAGATGTCTTGTCCATCAAAGTCGGCTAGAAAAAAAATTTTCAAAGCTTTAAAAAAAAAAAACTTTAGGTTAATTTTTATCATGTCTTATAGACATGATAAAAATTAACTGTCCCCTCTTTTTGTCTGGGAAGGATGTCTCACCCATTCGAAAAAAACAAACCATGACTCATTCTTGGAATTGTTGCTATTAGAAAGGGTGAGTGATGGTCTATTTTTAGAAAGAGTGAGACATCCTTCCTAGACAAAAAGGGGGGTTCATTAATTTTTATCATGTCTAGAAGACATGATAAAAATTAACCAAAAGTTTTTTTTTTTTTTTTTTTTTTTTTTTTTGAGTAACAGAAATTTTTCTAGCCGACTCGATCGACAAGACGTCCCCATTTTTTATTTAAGAATGGAATCTTGTTTATTTGTGTAAGCATTCCGAGTTTCGTTTTAGATGAGTCTATGTTGTTGAAGAGGAAACATGGGTACCCTCATTTTTTTTTCCTATCTGATTTCTAAGATGAATTCAGTGAGTTCACCTTGACCTTTTCAAATTTTGTTTGTTTACTTTTAGCCCAGAGGTCGACGGATAAATCATTCTGATTTTTTATACATTTTTTTTTGTGTCGCTCTCTCTCTTTCTAAGGAACCTATCTCGTTCCAAGTCTTCTCGAAGTGCTATTGGTTCGTTTCGAGACGAGGTCATTTCACACACACCCCCCTCCTCCTCAAAACGTATATGTATATAAATTAAAGGAAGTGATTTTCTATACACACACTTCACCTTTTTGAGTGGTGTCACGATGAGCCTATCCAGTAGAGAACGTCTTAGGGAAAGAATGCGTGAACAGAAACGACGCTGGCGAAGCAATTCAGCTAATCGAGAGCGAGAACGAATACTTCAAAGGGAACGTTATGCTGTTCTTAAAAAAAACTCCCGACCGCGAAAGAAACATCTTCCTCCCAAGCAGTGGGAAAGCTATACGAATTTGCAGTATAAGGATATGTGGTCCGAAGAAGCCTATCAAAAATGTATTCGACAATGTAATAAAGAGCAATACAATTTCCTGATCTACGTTCTCGTTCGTTTGTACACCTATTACGCGTTACCTGAATCGAAACGTCCCCCTCCTCTGGATATTATTGTGCAAGGATCTGCCGGAACGGGTAAATCTTTCCTGATCCAAGCTTTATACCAAACTCTGATTCGAACGCCTCTTTTTAGCGAAGCGTGCTTGGTTCTCAAACTCGCACTCAGTGCTCAAGGAGCGGTTTACATTACGGGAGATACTTTGCATCATGCCCTGCGTCTTCAAATGAACGGGACTTTTGTTCTACCTCTGACCCAAAAGACTTTAGACTATTACAGACCCCTGTATGCTCCTTTACGGATGGTGATTTTGGATGACGTTTCCACGATCGGATCCAATTTATTTTCGCGCCTCGACCAGCAACTTCGACAATTGTGTCATGTGCCGGATAAGCCGTTTGGGAATGTGCATATGATTAAATTCGGAGATTTGCAGCAGCTCCAACCGATTCGCGACATGCCCATTTTTTATTCTGAAGGGTGGTGGACGCCTCAATCCACGCTCTACTATGAACTAGTCGAATGTATGCGATTCTCTCTGGATTACGAGGAGAGACTCGATCGTTTAACGAGAAATCACTTTTTAGAACCGGACGATGTGGCATTTTTCCAGTCCCGCGTTCGCAGTTTCGACGAAATTCCTCGCGAAGCTATTATTCTCTGTTTTTCGAGCAAGGATGCAGAGAAATATAATATGAAACGTCTCCAATCCCGAGGGACGTACTGTTCGTGTCTGGCTCGAGACGTGATTTATTCCGAGAGCGAAAAATTGCGGAAGAGGATGATGAAACGGAGTCAACATTTACATCGATCTCAGATGGCGAATCTCGAATCCGTCCTCCATTTACAAAGAGGAGCGCGATATCAATTGACTAAAACGCTCGACAGATCCAAAGGATGGATGAATGGAGCAATTGGAACACTACACCAAATAGACCAGAATGAAGACGGAGTTGTGACGCGAGTCTGGCTGCAATTTTCGAATAGTCTAGCTCCTATCGATCGCGTCTCCATTCGTATCGACACCTGTTCGACAAAAACACTCGCATTTTATCGCGAACAGTTTCCTTTGATGTTAGCCGAAGCGATTACGGCTCATAAAGCCCAAGGAGCCACCTTTCCGTCGATCGTAATTTACATGCACGGACCTTTTAATCGATTTCAGCAATATGTCGCTTTTTCTCGAGTGACTCAACCCCAGGGATTGTATATTCTGGACCAGTTTCGTCCCCGCATGAAATTGGCGAGCAAGCAAAAATACGAGGAGGAACTGGAGCGATTGCAAAACATGTCCCGGATTCCGTATGATATATCGGCTCGAGAAGAGAACCAAGATCCATACGAGTTTCTCATGAACCTTCTTCAATGTGGGAATCGTCTTTCCTTCCATCTTTCCAATAGAAACATCTCCCAAGAAAAAGAAATCGTCAAACTAGAAGAAAAACCTTCTTTCCATGTAAAACCTGTTATAAAATGTGAATCTTAAATCTTTTTTTCTAAAAAAAATTCAATAAAAAGAAATATTCTCCATCAAAACCCCTCCATTCTTTCAAAGCTTCACAAAACGCTCAACAATGTCCACACAACGGGAAGAGAAAAATCGATCTCAACGGTCCACACAACATGTTGACTCCTCAAAATATGTCTCTCCCAAGTGACAGAATGCTTCGTCTTCAACGGCTGACACTCATCTAAAGCAAAACTGGGAATGCTTAAATAGATAAGCGAGAGTTTATCCTTAAAAAAAATGGCGGTCTTGTCAATGCAGAATCGAGTCGGCTGGGAAAAAATTTTGAGAGCCGGGAAAAAAAAATTCTCTAAATCTTAAAAAAAAAAAAAAACTTTTGGTTAATTTTTATCATGTCTTATAGACATGATAAAAATTAACTCTACCCTCCTTTTGTCTGGGAATGTTGTCTCTCCGTTTCTAAAAATAGACCAGAACCCATTCTTGGAATTTTATTCTTTTTAGAAAGGATGAGTAATGGTCTATTTTTAGAAACGGTGAGACAACATTCCCAGACAAAAGGGGAAGGTAGTTAATTTTTATCATGTCTAAAGACATGATTTTTTTTTTTTTTTTCAGAGTTAGAAAATTTTTTTTCCTGGCTCTCAAAATATTTTCCCAGCCGACTCGATTCTCCAATTGACGACACAGCGTCATTTTTTTTAAGAATGGATTCTCGTTTATCTATTTAAACATTTCGAGTGTCACTTCAGATGAATGTTAGCCGTTTAGGAAGAAAAACGCAGATTCCCATTTTCTCATTTCCTTCAGAGAGAGAGAGACCTAGATTTTCGAGACTCGATGACTTTTCAAGCATTTTTTGTTTAAGCTATTCGACTTCATATTTGTCTGACGTTCAAGAGTATGATCTCTCGTGGATGGATCTCTTCCACCTCATTCTCTTTCCAGTCGATTTAGAATGGGAAGGGGAGATTTTTTTTCCCTCATGGAGGATGTCTCCTGAATACCGTTCAGAGTCTATGGAAAAATTATATGGTCAGAGTAACGGATTTCCAGGGCAATCTGCTTCTCAGCTAAAAAAAAAGGATCTCTCTCTCCCAGTCTGTCTTCGATTGCCTCGTTAACTGTGAAACCCATCGCTTTTCCGATTTTATGGTTCTCCCAGTATAATCAGACAGTCGGTCACAAAAGTATTCGAACACCGGTACCCTATCAGAAAATGACAAGATGGCGTTTTTCTTTCTCTTTCTCTCTGTGTGTCGTGTTATTCCATCCTAGGTTTTCTTCTCCCCCCCCATCTTGGAAAAAACTGGAAAAAATTGGTCACGATCTCTTTTTGAATGGGGAGATGCCATTTTGAGAAAAAGCTGACGACCCTATCTTGGAGAATGAACATGACCGCTCTACACACCCTTTCACTCTCTCTCTCTCTCTCTTTGAATTGGGAAGCCATTTTGGGAAAAAGCAGACGACCCTATCTTGGAGAATGGAAATGAACGCCTCTCCCTCTCTCTTTGAAATGGAAGCCATTTTGGGACCCTCTATTCTTGGGGAGGGAGAAAACTGAAGTCTGCATTTCGCTGTCTCTGAATACGGAAAGCCCTTTTGGGAAAAGCGGACCCTCTTCTTCTGATCTTGGAGAACTGAAAATGAACGCTCTACACGATCTTTCTTTGAATTCAGAAGGTATTTTGGGACCTTCTAATGTTGGAAAACTGAAATGAACGCTCTACACCTTCTCTCTCTCTCTCTCTCTCTTTCTCTGAAATGGGTAGCCATTTGAAAACTCCCTAACTTTGGGAAAAAACAGAAATGAACGCTCTACACCATCTCTCTTTGAAAATGGGGGGTGTCATTTTGAGACCTCCCTCCCCTAAACTTGGAAAAAAAACTGAAATGAACGCTCTACACTTTCTCTCTTTGGACATGGGTAGCCCTTTGGGGACCCTCTCCTCTTGGTAGAAAAAAAAAGAACTGAAGTGAAGGCTCTACACAATCTCTCTTGGAATGGGATCCATATTTCGGGAAACGTGGATCAGCTCATGCTGGAAAACTGAAGTGAACCACCAAGATTGGATTCTATATAATATTTTTTTTTTAAAAATTGACATCATGACCCTCCTCCAATTTGTTATTAAAAAAATTGTTTTTTTTCTGTTTTGGTTTTTATCCCATTTCCGATGTGATTTCAGAAATGCAATTCCATAACAGTTCAATTTCATTCGAGGTTAAATGATCTAAACAGTCTTTGACCCACCCATCCGTATGATTATTTTCTTCTCCTTCCTGTTGCACCAAATTTTGTAAGTCCATATAATCATTCCATACGGGAAGGGCTGGATCCTCACAAGGCTGTCTTGAAACACTTGGAGTCTCTTTGGGATGAGTGGAGGGATCTAGGATGTCTGGACCCGGCTGCGATTCTACCTGCATGATTTCTGGACCCGTTGGAACTTGTTTACCCGGCTGAAATTCTACCTCCATGATTTCTGGACCCGTTGGAACTTGTTTACCCGGCTGTGATTCTGCCTCTACGATGTCGGGACTTTTTGAAGCTTGTGGACCCGTCTGACATTCTACCTCTACGATGTCGGGACAGGTTCGAGGAGGAGGAGAACAAGAAGAAGAGGATACTAGAAGAAGTTCTGTCTGTGAGGAGTCCGAAAGAGGTTGCCTGTTTGAACATGTCGGGGAAGAAGAAGAAGAAGAAGAAGCTTCTGGATTCTGAAGCGGATCTTGCACGCCAGGTAGGTTCCGGTAAGTCGACCGTTTTTTTAAAGGTAATTTTTTTTCTTGCTCCTCATCTTCAACTGTGATGACTTCAATTTCATTCCGTTGCCGGGTCGATTTTGTTTCGGGAAATAACGGTTTGGTCCAGCTCTTCTTATCATCTAAGGAAGGGATGGGTAAAGGTGGCGGAGGGTTTTCTTCTTCTTTTTCTTGAAACATCATCGGCGATTGGAAAGAAATCACCTTTTTCAATTGTTTCCAAAGCGAGTACCAGCACCGATCGACGAGAAAGAGACTCTTCTGGGTTGTGACGATGAGATATTGCGTTTTCGGGGGAACGACATAGTTTTGAAAAGGTCTTAGAATATATTTCTTATATTTCATCCTGTCGCTGACTTTAAAACTTCTTTCCTTCAGATTGGGGGATGATGATTCGTAATAGGCGAGAGGAGCGGCTGTGGTTTGAACAATATGAACTTCGTCCTCAGCCGTCGTTCTCACTCCAAACGTAAAATATCGTTTCGTGAGAAAAATATTCTTCCACCGAAAACTCGTGCGCGGATCTGTATATCGCCGGTCTGTTTGAATGGGCCGTCTCAAAGCTCGATCCATCCGATTCCAAGAGAAGGGAGATTCCTCTTTCGTTTGTTGCGATTCGAATAAATTTCTGTATATATTCTGAACGAGCAGGTTGGATGATCCGACATCTTGGTTGAAAGAAACGATCGCTTGATGAGGAGGTAAATGCGGAATAAATGTCGCACAATGACACGCCAAAAAAATTTTCAAGTTGGAGATTTGCTTTAGCGTCTTCAAATCCTCCCCGTTCGAAATCCGTTGAGTTGGAAAAACGTCTAATAGCGACATGGCTCCCAATGGAAAAGAAATGATCTCGCCCAGTACTCTCGTCTTTTTATATATCTATATAGACACACACAGACACACATAGAGGCTCTATGACGTCCGTTTTATTTGTTTTTTTTTTTGTTTCTCTCTCTCTTCTTTCCAAGAAATCTTATCTCCATGACCTCTTTTTCTTTTCTTAAAAAGATGAATGTGTGTGGGAATGAGGAAGTGAAAGTAATAATTTAATAAACAAAAAATTATCCAACCATGACCTTCTTTTTTTTTTAAAGTCACCCTTTCCAATCCAAGGACGTCCAGAGATAGAGGAAGCAGGGAGAAAGGAGGAGGAGGGAAGGGAAGGTCACACTCTCTTTCTCTCTATAAATAAAAGGGGAGAGCCCCAAAGTAGTATTTTTGTCCAAGTGGATCATGAGGAGGCATCCCCGGCTCACTACGTGCATTCCTTTCAAATATAAATATGTTGATCTTTCCTTTTATATTATCCAAGGAGTCGTTTACCTGAAAGCCTCCGATTTTTCAAAATGTGCGGGTTATTATACCGTGGGGAGTTATCAAAAGATGCGGGACGAATTTTTGTCCGACGAAAACGTGTTGATGGCTCGTGACATTCCACCTTTGGATGCACAAATTTTGTTAATGAAACGAGCCAAATATTTTTACACGTCCCACTTTCTAACCGTCTCGCAAATGAATAGGATTATGGATCGTCTTGAGAAGACAAAAGGGATTCTCGTTCATTTTAGTGAATGGTTGCATAAATGTTTGCACGAACCTCTCTCGATCGAGAAGACTGGGAAGAATACCTATTATATTCTTCTCGAGGACTCTCCTCCTTCGTCTCATCATAGAGAAGCTACGACTTTTGAAAAAATCCTCGAGCAAAAAAAAATAGAATGGTGGAACAACTACCCCATCCCTCTCCCCGAGCATCAAGAGGAGCCTGTTCAGAAGAAAAAGAAAAAACCTTTCCAAAAGCCTATCCTCATCCTCCTCGATAATGATGGGGATGAGGAGAAGCCTGTTCAGATTCCTCTCCGTTTGTCAAAACCCGTCGAGGATGAAAAACCTCTCCCTTCCTCAAAACCCCTTGAGGAAGAGAGACCCCTCGAAAAGGAGAAATCTCTCCCATTGTCAAACCCCCTCGAAGATGAAAAACATCTCCATTTATCAAGACCCCTCGAGAAGGAGGGACCTCTCGATTTGTCAAAACCCCTCGAGGATAAGGGAACCAAAACTTCTCTCTCTTTCGAAAATGAGGGACCTCTCAATTTGTCAAGACCCCTCGAGAATAAGGGAACCAAAACTTCTCTCTCTTTCGAAGAGGAGGGACCTCTCAATTTGTCAAGACCCCTCAAGAATAAGGGAACCGAAAATCCTCTCCCTTTCAAGACTTCTCGAGGAGGAGGAGGAGGAGGAGGAGGAGAGACCGCTCCATGTCTCAAGACAGGACCCCCTCTATCTCTTGAGGATCCGAGGGAAACGATTCCTATTGAAAAACCATCTATCGACGATCCCCAGAAAAGGTCTTCGGAGGAGATTAGACTTCCATGTAGAAAACGAATCTGCCACAATCATAATAATAATAATAATAATAATAATAATAATAATAATAATAATAATATACCCCCTTCTCAACAACAGAATCCTACAACATTTGCAGATAAATGCATTCAAACCAATCCCTTTATAGTAACCCTTTTGATTGGAGAACCCGTGCTTTAGCCTCGAAAAATAAAATGAGATTCTAGACTGTTTCTATGACCAGAATGTTAAGCCAATAGATAGGTCTAGCTCAGAATTTTTCTTTTTAAAAGAAAATAAATAAATAATCCAAAGACTATTCGTAAATATAAATGGTAAAGTCTCGAGTCGGCTGGAAAAAAATTTTCAGAGCTGAGAAAAATTCTACAACTCAAAAAAAAAAAAAAAATTTGTTAATTTTTATCATGTCTTAGACATGATAAAAATTAACGACCCCCCTTTCCTTTTCTTCTGGGAATGTTGTCTCACTCTTTTGAAAAACAAATCGTGATTCATTCGTGGAATGATTGCCATTAGCGAAAGGATGAGTCATGGTCTATTTTTAGAAAGGGTGAGACATCCTTCCCAGACAAAAAGGGAGGGTCATTAATTTTTTATCATGTCTAAGACATGATAAAAATTAACCAGAAGTTTTTTTTTTTTTTTTTTTTTTTTTTTTCATTAGAGAATTTTTATCTCAGCTCTGAGAAATATTTTTTTCTCCCAGCCGATTCGATACTTTACCATTTTATTAAGAATGATTTCTCCCTGATCTATTATTTCAAAATTCCAAGTTTCACTTCAGAACCATCTGTGCTGTTGAAGAAGTAACATGATATATGTATTTTTTTTTAATGAGTTCTGTCAAGATTGAATTGTGCAGGATCGACCTTGCGAATTTTTTCTCTGTGTCTTTAAATAATAATGATACCGAACTGCTTTTTGTAGAGCGCAATGGAAAAAACCTTTTGTATGGTTAGGACAATTCATGTGTTCGATCCCATTGTATTTGAGAATCTCTTGCGTCGATCCCGAAATGCAATAAATGGATCTTTGCAACCATTTCTCTAAAAATCGCCGTTTCATTTCTCCTCGCACCCAAATCATGGAAAAAGGTTCCGTCAACATCGTTAACACCCATGGAAAATAACTGTACGGAATTTCTCCTTCGTACCACGACAAGCCGTGATAATAATCACTCGCCCACACAGCGGTTCGTTTTTCTTTCTCGGTGAGCATTTGCCATGGAAACGGGGGTTTAAAAACAAATACCCCTCGAGAAGTACCGTCCAATGTGACGTAAGCCAATTCCTTCACAATAAAGGCTCCTTGAGAATCGTAGAAACCTTCAAAGTCGAGCACGAGTTCCATGTTTTTTATTTCTTTTTCTTTCCAAGGTGACCTTTATTATTATGATGATGGATGTGTATTGAGATACGCACGATATTATTCAAAAAACAAATATATATATACGAATGTGACCTTTCCCAGAATTCATACGACCTGTCACGTGCAACCTTCTCTCTCTCTCTCTATAAAAGAGGAGACGGCGAGAGAACGCTATCCATTTTTTCCTTCAGGACACACAGCGAGAGAGAGAGAGAATTTTGTTTTCTTTTTTTCCTCAATTGAAGAAGATGGACATTTTGAGTACCAAACCTCTCAAAGATTCCTACATTGTTCTGGACATGGAATACTTTCACTGTTATGATCCAAAGACGGGAGATATATGTTTCATCTTGAAAGAACTGGGCTACATCACTTGCGATTTAACCTTATGCGGATCCATGATTTTTCTCCCTCCTGTCCATTACGATGACTTATCGTCCCGCAATCAAGCGTTGGTCAACCAGACTACAAATAACCGACACGGCCTTCAATGGACCGAGGGTCGTCTTTCCTACGAGCATCTTCCTACGATCCTGAAAATACTGACCGAAAATGTGGAGGTGATCTACGTCAATGGATACGATAAAGCTGAATTTTTCAGCAAGCTCTGCTAGCGATCCGTTTACCAGTTTTACATCCCAGGGAAAACCGAGTGGCGGAACAAGTCGAAATGCACGCGACACCAATATTTCCAAAAGATGATTCATTGCGCCGAGAACAAGATGAGAAATTTTCGATACCATTTGATGGAGGGTAGTTACGTTTTCCGGAAATTACATTGTTACCCCTCCGAGAGCAAAGCTGTCGAAGAGGAGGCGGAAGAATCTCCCCAGGAGAACTCGTGCGACGATGAGGAGGAGGAGGAGGAGGATGAACTTTCTAATAATAATAATAATAATAAATGTCTAAGTTGGGATGCTTTAGAGACCCAAGAATATTGGTCTCAACCCTTATCTCACCTAGACCTGAAAGAGGATCCTCAAGTGTACTCTTTGTGGTCCTCTTCTAAAATTTGGTCTTGGAGAGAACCCTTGAATGTTCATGAATGAAATGGTATGTAAATCCCTAGAGAAAAAAAATAGAAAAAAAAAGTTCCTTTTTTTTTGTAATATGTTGATTTCTTTCCAATCCCATTTCTTTTCTATAACTCCAGCCCAATCGACGAGAAGAAGACGAATTTTCCAAGTTACACAAGACGTAGAAATATTTCACAAGGATTTATAAATCACACGCTCCCACATGATATATGTATAGAGAGAAAAAAACCCTCTGTTCTCTAGCCAATACGTCAAGACTTCCCTAAACTAAGAGAGATCATGAGTACCGAGGAAACCTTAGCAGAGCAAGTGGAAAGACTTTCAAAGAGATTAGAAGAGTTAAGACGGGATAGATTTACAGTTCCGCCGACTGAGGAGGAAACTATCATCGATTTCAACAAACCGCTGTACTTTCATCCCCTACCCCAAAGAATGAGACGAGTGGACTCGCCGTTGAACAGTTCCAATGAGAAACAAAATGTCTCTTATTTGAATAGTCAATTTCAACACATGAATATTTCATAAGTATTTTTTTCCCTAAAGCGTAGGGAGATCGGATCAGTAGTTTTTCCCTTTTCATCGTCGAAAAAGATTGGGAGGAAAAATCTTTCTCAGCTCTCTCAGAAAAAGTTTTCAGCCTTTAAAAAAAAAAAAAAAAAAAAAAAAAAAAAAAAAAAAAACTTTTTGTTAATTTTTTTCATGTCTGAGACATGGTAAAAAATTAACTCTACCCCCCCTTTTTGTCTGGGAATGTTGTCTCACACTTTCTAAAAATAGACCATCACTCCTCCTTTCTTAAAGAATAGAATTCCAAGAATGGGATCTGGTCTATTTTTAGAAACGGTGAGACCCTATTCCCAGACAAAAGGCGGGTAGAGTTAATTTTTATCATGTCTAAAGTTCAGGGTCCATCCATCTTCTTATGTGAAACGGTGACCCTGACAAGATCGAGATAAACAAGTCCTGTGAGTTGTTTTGTAATCTTGACGCGATCCAAGAAAGACTTTTTATTATTTTTTTTTGAAATAGGCGGGGGGTGGGGAGAGAAAATGTTCTCACGACCCTCAGATATCTTTTCATAAATATATTTTTTATCAAAGTGTTTCTTTCATTCCGATCCTTTTAAGAGGTTGGAATGACCCTGACATTTAGATGGGGTCGCGATCCCGACAGATGTCGCGCCTGTATAAAAGTGTGTGTCCTCCGCGAGATTTCTTCATAGAACAGAAGAAGACGTGAACTGAGTTGGTAAGTCCCTTTAGTCCTATGAATATGGTTATCTATAAACTCGATTTGATTCTTAGTTTTTTTTAATAATGATAATAATCATAACTTCATTTAAAAAGACCTTTGAAACTTCTTAACCCTTTGAAAAGAAAAATGTCTGTTTCAAGACGACGACTCTAAAACGTTTTATTGTTTCCCCCCCCTTTCTAGATCTTCCCTGTTATACATATATACCTTTTCGATTCTCTTTTTTGCTCCTGTTTGTGGAAGACATCACCGTATTCATCGCCATGGCGTGTTCAGAAAACTCTGTTGTGCTCGATCTAGAGGGTTTCCAGTCCTACAACCACAAGAAGGGTGAATTTACCTACGTTTTAAAAGAATTGGGCTATGCGACAAAAGATATTTTGACCGTGGGATCGTTGACGTTTACTCCTCCTCACCCCTTCCACCAACTGAGTGAAAAAAACCAAAAGACAAATGCCTGGCTGACAAGAAACCGGCACGGACTTCGTTGGAACGAGGGTCATATTCCCTACAACCATTTAGGACGCATTCTCCAATCGCTCACTCACAGCTTCTCCACGATTTATGTGGTGGGATGCCAGAAAGCTAAATTCTTTGCTAAAGCCTTGGATTATCAAAAACCCGTGACGGAAATTTATGTGCCAGATGGAATCATTCGGAAGTATCGGGAAAAATATGCCCGACATCATCAAAGGATGAAATATTTCCATTGTGCCGAAAACAAACTGCGCAACTATCCATGGCATATTACGGAAGGAGATTTTCATATCAATCACGTCTATCCAGACGGAACGGAGAAAGAGGAGAGGATTCAGGAGGAAGCAGACAATCCTCTGCGAGCTTTTGATAAGGCCTACGATCAGTTAGAGAAGGATCCGTCCCCAAAAGCGTTCGATAACCTCATCCAGAAATGGGATAATCTGTCCTGTTTCCAAGTGATGGAACATCCGGATGAGCATACGCCTTTAAACTTGATGGGCTCTTCTTCTTTGTCGTCAACTTCCTCCAATAACTCGAGGAAGACGGAGGGTTGGGGAGACATACCTGAAAATATTCCCCATTACGATCCAGCAGCCTGTTGGGACGAACCTTCCAAAGAATCTCATGAGACCCCCAAAATATCTTCAGAGGATCCAAAGACAAAATCCACTGAGTGTTGGGACGATGAACGGACGACTCATGCTCCAAAATCCACTAAGACTATATCCACTGAGTGTTGGGACAATGAACGGACGACCCATGCTCCAAAATCCACTGAGACTATGTCCACTGAGTGTTGGGACGATGAAACCGAAAAGACGACAGAGAATTGGGATGACCGTTCTCAAAAGTATTTGAATTGGTATATACATAAACTCAGGAGAAAAAAAAAATAAAGAAAAGATTTTTAGAAATAAGTAGGGAAAGGTTCTCCGCTTTCCCTATATTTATGGAAATGGACTGAGAAGAGAGAGAGAGACGAATCAGGAGACCAAAAAAATGGGTCTTGGAAGGAATGAGTGCAAATGCATTCGATTCCTTCCGAGACCCATTTTTTTTTGGGTCCCTCTCTCATCCAATCTTGGAAAAGAACTTTGTCCTATTTTTCTAGGTCCATTCAAAAAGAAATGAATCCATAAATTTTCTTAAAAGAAAAAAAAACAAAAAGAGCCATTACCTCTTGACGGTCCAAAGTCGAGAATCTTGGAAAAAGTCATCCACTCTCTCCATCCAGTCAAGCTTCTCTGTAGAAAATCTAGTAGGTGCATCTGCATTCTCGAACACCCGGCAGTTATTATTGGACGCGAAACGTCGAATGCTGAAATAGTTAACAGTGATCCCATTCTTAAAGAAACGGGGATGTTTTATTCATCCAGTCGAGTGCGGAAAAACTTCTGAGAGCCGGAGAAAAATTTCTCTGGCTGAAAAAAAAAAAAAAAAAAAATACCCCCCTTTTAGTCTGAAAATTGATATCTTCAATTTTTCAAAAACTGAAGACATCAATTTTCAAATTTTCAGAGTAAAAGGCGGGTATTTTTTTTTTTTTTTTAAATATCTAACTTTGAACCACAGAAATTTTTTCCGGCTCTCAGAAACTTTTCCCAGCCGACTCGATGTGAATAAAACTTTACTGTTTGTTAAGAATGTTATTTAATGGATCGATTTCAACCTATCGAGTTTCGCTTGAGTTCCGGCCGTGCTATGGGCCCACCTGGATACAAGTTTTCCCCTTTTGGAACAGAAGAAAACTTTACTGTTTTTTAAGAATGTTATTTAATGGATCGATTTCAACCTATCGAGTTTCGCTTGAATTCCGGCCGTGCTGTGGGCCCACCTGGATACAAGTTTTTCCCTTTTGGAATAGAATTTTCGTCAAGGTAGGCTACTTTTCCTCTTTTTGCATTTTTCATGTCATTTCATTTGTATTACAATATACTGAAAACGGGCGTTCGAACTGATTTCTAGGCTATTTCTATACAAATGGAGCTCGATCCAAGAAAGAAATGATATCTTTTTTTTAATTTTGTGGACTGCCAATTTGTATTGGAATATACTGAAAACGGGTGTTTGAGTCGGTTTTCAGTATATTTCAATACAAATAGAGCTCGGTCCAAGAAAGAAATGATGTCTTTTTTTATTTTGAGGACTGCCAATTTGTATTGGAATATACTGAAAACGGGTGTTTGAGTCGGTTTTCAGTATATTTCAATACAAATAGAGCTCGATCCAACAAAGAAATGATGTCTTTTTTTTATTTTGTGGACTGCCAATTTGTACTGGAATATACTGAAAACGGGTGTTTGAGTCGGTTTTCAGTATATTTCAATACAAATAGAGCTCGATCCAAGAAAAAATGTTGTCTTTTTTTTTATTTTGTGGACTGCCAATTTTGTATTGGAATATACTGAAAACGGGCGTTCACGTCGGTTTTCAGTATATTACAATACAAATGGAGCTGGATCCAAGAAAAAAATTATGTCTTTTTTTTATGTTGTGGACTGCCAATTTTGTATTGGAATATACTGAAAACGGGCGTTCACGTCGGTTTTCAGTATATTACAATACAAATGGAGCTGGATCCAAGAAAAAAATGATGTCTTTTTTTTATGTTGTGGACAGCCAATTTTGTATTGGAATATACTGAAAACGGGCGTTCACGTTGGTTTTCAGTATATTCCAATACAAATGGAGCTCGATCCAAGAAAAGAATGATGTCTTTTTTTTATTTTTTGTGGACAGCCAATTTTGTATTGGAATATACTGAAAACGGGCATTCACGTTGTTTTCAGTATATTTCAATACAAGTGGAGCTCGATCCAAGAAAAAAATTATGTCTTTTTTTTTATTTTGTGGACAGCCAATTTTGTATTGGAATATACTGAAAACGGGCGTTTACGTTGGTTTTCAGTATATTTCAATACAAATGGAGCTCCATCCAAGAAAAAAATGATGACTTTTTTTTTATTTTGTGGACTGCCAATTTGTATTGGAATATACTGAAAACGGGTGTTTGAGTCGGTTTTCAGTATATTTCAATACAAATAGAGCTCGATCCAAGAAAAAAATGATGTCTTTTTTTTTATTTTGTGGACTGCCAATTTTGTATTGGAATATACTGAAAACGAGCGTTCACGTCGGTTTTCAGTATATTCCAATACAAATGGAGCTCCATCCAAGAAAAAAATGATGTCTTTTTTTATGTTGTGGACAATCAATTTTGTATTGGAATATACTGAAAACGGGTGTTTGAGTCGGTTTTCAGTATATTTCAATACAAATATAGCTCGATCCAAGAAAAAAATGATGTCTTTTTTTTTTTATTTTGTGGACTGCCAATTTTGTATTGGAATATACTGAAAACGGGCGTTCACGTCGGTTTTCAGTATATTCCAATACAAATGGAGCTCCATCCAAGAAAAAAAATGATGTCTTTTTTTTATTTTGTGGACAGCCAATTTTGTATTGGAATATACTGAAAACGGGCGTTCACGTTGGTTTTCAGTATATTCCAATACAAATGGAGCTCCATCCAAGAAAAAAATGATGTCTTTTTTTTATGTTGTGGACTGCCAATTTGTATTGGAATATACTGAAAACGGGTGTTTGAGTCGGTTTTCAGTATATTTCAATACAAATAGAGCTCGGTCTAAGAAAGAAATGATGTCTTTTTTTTTATTTTGTGGACTGCCAATTTGTATTGGAATATACTGAAAACGGGTGTTTGAGTCGGTTTTCAGTATATTTCAATACAAATAGAGCTCGATCCAAGAAAGAAATGATGTCTTTTTTTATTTTGAGGACTGCCAATTTGTATTGGAATATACTGAAAACGGTCATTCACGTTGTTTTCAGTATATTTCAATACAAGTGGAGCTCGATCCAAGAAAAAAATGATGTCTTTTTTTTATTTTGTGGACAGCCAATTTTGTATTGGAATATACTGAAAACGGGCGTTTACGTTGGTTTTCAGTATATTTCAATACAAATGGAGCTCCATCCAAGAAAAAAATTATGTCTTTTTTTTATTTTGTGGACAGCCAATTTTGTATTGGAATATAATGAAAACGGGCGTTCACGTAGGTTTTCAGTATATTTCAATACAAATAGAGCTCGATCCAAGAAAAAAATTATGTCTTTTTTTTTATTTTGTGGACTGCCAATTTTGTATTGGAATATACTGAAAACGGGCGTTCACGTCGGTTTTCAGTATATTACAATACAAATGGAGCTGGATCCAAGAAAAAAATGATGTCTTTTTTTTTATTTTTTGTGGACAGCCAATTTTGTATTGGAATATACTGAAAACGGCCGTTCACATCGGTTTTCAGTATATTACAATACAAATGGAGCTGGATCCAAGAAAAAAATGATGTCTTTTTTTTATGTTGTGGACAGCCAATTTTGTATTGGAATATACTGAAAACGGGCGTTCACGTTAGTTTTCAGTATATTCCAATACAAATGGAGCTGGATCCAAGAAAAAAATGATGTCTTTTTTTTTATTTTTTGTGGACAGCCAATTTTGTATTGGAATATACTGAAAACGGGAATTCACGTTGGTTTTCAGTATATTCCAATACAAATGGAGCTGGATCCAAGAAAAAAATGATGTTTTTTTTTGTTTGTTTGTTTTTTTTTTTTTTTTTGTGGACAGCCAATTTTGTATTGGAATATACTGAAAACGGTCATTCACGTTGTTTTCAGTATATTTCAATACAAGTGGAGCTCGATCCAAGAAAAAAATAATGTCTTTTTTTTATTTTGTGGACAGCCAATTTTGTATTGGAATATACTGAAAACGGGCGTTTACGTTGGTTTTCAGTATATTTCAATACAAATGGAGCTCCATCCAAGAAAAAAATGATGTCTTTTTTTTTATTTTGTGGACAGCCAATTTTGTATTGGAATATACTGAAAACGGGCGTTCACGTTGGTTTTCAGTATATTCCAATACAAATGGAGCTCCATCCAAGAAAAAAAATGATGTCTTTTTTATGTTGTGGACAATCAATTTTGTATTGGAATATACTGAAAACGGGCGTTCGAGTCCTTTTTCCGACTATTTCTATACACATTCCACTATATTAAAATGACGTCATGGTTGAGTCCAAACAGAGTCGTCCCCGGATAGAGTCGTGAAAGGACAAAGTCGTCCTCGGACAATTTTATACCGAATTTGTATAGAAATATACTTAAAATGGGCTTGGAGGGGGGGCGGAGTCCAAACAAAGTCGTCCCCGGACCATCTTGATGACCAGACATATTGCCTTTTAAAGAGCCCGTATTATTCTGAACAAAAACGTGGAATACTTTTATAGAAAACAGAAGAATTGAAAGTGAAAGTCAAAAAGCAAAATGGGATCGGCTGGGAAAAATTTCTGAGAGCCGAGAAAAAATTCTGAGTCAGAAAAAAAAAAGAAAAAATATATAATATATATATTATATAATATATATTATATAATATATATTATAAATACTTTTTGTTAATTTTATCATGTCTTCTAGACATGATAAAAATTAACTCATCCCCCTTTTTTCTGGGTATGTTGTCTCACCGTTTCTAAAAATAGACCAGAACCCAGTCTTTTCTTGGAATTTAAAAGGATGAGTCATGGTCTATTTTTAGAAAGTGGGAGACAACATTCCCAGGCAAAAGGGGGGTGAGTTAATTTTTATCATGTCTAGAAGACATGATAAAAATTAACAAAAAGTTTTTTTTTTTTTTTTTTTTATTTTACATCTCAGAATTTTTTTCTGAGCTCTGAGAAATTTTTCCTAGCCGACCCCATTTCAACTCTTCACTTTTCCTATCCACTGTCGTTGGAATTGTGTTCACTGGAGGCTATTTCTTTTTTTGCACTCTCGCTTTTAGTTTTCTCTGAGATTCTTTAGAAATGGCTATACAAATTTCACCATCTATATAGAAATGATGTCCAAACAAAGTCGTCCCCGGACCATCTTGATGACCGAATATGTATAGAAATATTCTGAAAATGGGCTTGAGGGCCGGTTTCTGGACGATTCCTCTACAAATTCGGCCGCATCCAGAAAAACAAAAATACATAATTTCTTTTTTGGGTGGACAGGAGATGATAAATTTCTTTTCTCTCTCTCTCTCTCCCAAGATTGGAGGAGAGAGTGGCCCAAAAAAATGGGTCTTGGAAGGAATCGAATGCATTTTGAAATGCACTCATTCCTTCCAAGACCCATTTTTTTGGTCTCCTGATTCAACTCTCCAGTCTATGGAATAGGGAAAGCGGAGAACGTTTCCCCTTCTTTAAGCGACTGGAGACCATATCGCATCATCATCATCATCATCATCACCATCACCATCGTCCTCTTTCTGATACTTTTCAACGAAGGCTTGATGTCTCTGGATGATTTTGGGGAGATGATGGATCCCGAATTGAGTGATGAAAAAGAGAGGACTCTTTTTCCTTTCTTGTTCGTCTTGCACAGTCTCTCGGAGGGTGATATACGTTTCCCCGTCCTCCTCAATTTTCGTCAGAGGTCTCATGAATATTTTACACATCCAAGGGAAGAGCGACTTGTTATGCAGGGATTTCGAAGCGACGAAGGCCGCTTCATTCGAAGTGAGGACAATCTGGTTCGGTTGACCCCATTCTTTGGAGTAGTTGTCCAAATCGCCTAGTCGAAGAAAATGGTGTCGATTAGGAAAAAAGACTTGGAGAACACTCGTCGTATGCGAGACGTTCGTAGGCAAGAGAGTCAAGATATCTTTGGCATTCCAGTACAGGAATCCTAGATCCACATACGCGTGCACGTAATAGTCATCGTTATATTCCAGTTTGAGCAGCATGGCTTTTGTATTTTTTTTTTCGTTCTCAAGGCGAAACACTCGTCTGATATGAACAAGAGCTCGCTGGCGATCCGTTTATATAGACTCCTCAGAGAGAGAGAGAGACGGAGAGGGGAGGAGGAGGAACAAGGTTGATGAATTCTAAAATAAAAAAAATGATAACGAAATGAGTGTTTGTAAAGGTCATAGAGAGATGATTATAAAGTTGTTTTATTTTTTATTTCCTCAAAAGAAAAAACCAAAAGGGTCCCATTCCATACGACATGGCCTTTGAGAAGGTGACGGGGTCATGTGTCTACAAAGTTGATAAACTCTAGAATAAAAAAAAAGCTTTCATCACGTAGCTCTCGAGAAGAAAATGACAGGGGTCTCTAGGAGAAGGTCATAGGTAGTATACAAAGGATGGTTGTTTTTTTTTCTTTCGTTCCTCTCAATCCCATGACCTTTGAAAAGGTGACGGGGTGTCCTTTAGGAAAAAAATAGAAGGTCATAGAGAGAGAGAGATAGACAAAGTTGATTTTTTTTTCTAGAAGTCAACCGTCACGTCGCCCATCACGTGGTCTTCTCGTATATATAGAGAGGCGAGTGGAAGACAGACTCTATTTCCCAGAGAGAGAGACTGCTGTGCGTATCCATATTTCTACTCAAGATGATGATCCGCGTCTTATATAATGAGTTTGTGAGCATGCGCTGTTATGTGGATGACGGAAGATTGTTTTGGAACGCTACGGACATTTTGCCTCTGATTCATACTTCCAGTAAAAGAACCTGGGACATTCTCTCCGTGTTTTTCGACGAACACCACGTCTTCAGGAAAATAAAAGATCTTGAGAGTCTCGGCAGTTCTCAAGAGGGATATGTCCTCTCCAGCGAAGAAATGTTACATCTGGCCGAAAATAATCCTAAAAATAATCAGCTTCTGGCCTGGGTGTATAGCATTTTAACTCAGCCGCTGGTTCGAGTTGTACCCAATCAACCCGTTTACCGACTGCTCTATCCGGGGGAGAAATTTCCCTTCATCACCCTCTTTAATCTGGGAGTGCGCTACATACCGCCTCATCCAGGCATGACGGATTCTTCTACTTACCCTAAACAATATGCCAGCGCTTATTGCCAGACAGACCCCCGTCAAGAAAAGGTCGTCGAGACTCAAACGGATCCTCTGGTGGTCTCTTTAAATGTCACTAAAGTTATCACCTTCTAAAAAAAACAACCACCACCACCCAAAAAAAATTTGCTCCTCCTCCAAATTTTTTTTTATCTTCTCGAAAGAAAAAAAAAAGAAACTTTTCCATCTAGCCTCTTTCTTTCAATCCCTCTTAAGAAAGAGAGTTCTGAGGAGGCAAAAGAAATGGGTCTGGAAGGAAACGGGTGCATTGCGAGAAAAAGAGGGTCCTCTTTTCTTTTCTCGAAATGCACCCTTTTCCTTCCAGACCCATTTTTTTTATCACTTCTTCAAACCAATCTTGGAAAGGTGGGGATACAATAAATTGTGCGTAAAGTCCATTTCGATCAAGACTGGATTTTTTTTTGAAAAGAAAACATAATGTTATATATAGATAGCTAAATCTTTATCATGATATTCTTTAAGAATTTCTTAGCCATTTGTCAAAGAAGGGGACTATAATTGAAGAATTTATGAATTTGGTAACATGTCACCCATGACAAATCTAAAATCTTGGAAGTGGATACTGGAAAGCCCCGCTCTGATTATAATTCTGAGTTCTAGCATGGGACATTTTTAGATCAATAAGCTAAACTATTTTTCTAGTCTCATATTCTCTCGTGACTAGGGTTTCAGATTTGGGTAGAGAGAGACACTGTTCTGAACAGAAACGTGGAATGCTTTTATAGAAAAGTGAAGAGTTGAAAGTGAAAGTCGAAAAACGAAATGAGATCGGCTAGAAAAAATTTCTCAGAGCTCAGAAAAAAATTCTGAAATTACAAAAAAAAAAAAAAAAAAAAAAAAAAAAAAAAAAAAAAAAACAATCTTTTTGTTAATTTTTATTATGTCTTCTAGACATGATAAAAATTAACTCACCCCCCTTTTTGTCTGGGAATGTTGTCTCCCACTTTCTAAAAATAGACCATGACTCATCCTTTTAAAGAATAGAATCCAAGAAAAGACTGGGTTCTGGTCTATTTTTAGAAACGGTGAGACAACATACCCAGACAAAAGGGGGGTGAGTTAATTTTTATCATGTCTAGAAAACATGATAAAAATTAACAAAAAGTTTTTTTTTTTTTTTTTTTTTTTTTTACATCTCAGAATTTTTTTCTGAGCTCTGAAAATATTTTGCCAGCCGATCTCATTTCGTTATCATTTTTTTTATTTTAGAATTCATCAACCTTGTTCCTCCTCCTCCCCTCTCCCTCTCTCTCTCTGAGGAGTCTATATAAACGGATCGCCAGCGAGCTCTTGTTCATATCAGACGAGTATTTCGCCTTGAGAACGGAAAAAAAAATACAAAAGCCATGCTGCTCAAACTGGAATATAACGATGACTATTACGTGCACGCGTATGTGGATCTAGGATTCCTGTACTGGAATGCCAAAGATATCTTGACTCTCTTGCCTACGAACGTCTCACATACGACGAGTGTTCTCCAAGTCTTTTTTCCTAATCGACACCATTTTCTTCGACTAGGCGATTTGGACAACTACTCCAAAGAATGGAGTCAACCGAACCAGATTGTCCTCACTTCGAATGAAGCGGCTTTCGTCGCTTCGAAATCCCTGCATAACAAGTCGCTCTTCCCTTGGATGTGTAAAATATTCATGAGACCTCTGACGAAAATTGAGGAGGACGGGGAAACGTATATCACCCTCCGAGAGACTGTGCAAGACGAACAAGAAAGGAAAAAGAGTCCTCTCTTTTTCATCACTCAATTCGGGATCCATCATCTCCCCAAAATCATCCAGAGACATCAAGCCTTCGTTGAAAAGTATCAGAAAGAGGACGATGGTGATGGTGATGATGATGATGATCATGCGATATGGTCTCCAGTCGCTTAAAGAAGGGGAAACGTTCTCCGCCTTCCCTATTCCATAGACTGGAGAGTTGAATCAGGAGACCAAAAAAATAGGTCTTGGAAGGAATGAGTGCATTTCAAAATGCATTCGATTCCTTCCAAGACCCATTTTTTTGGGCCACTCTCTCCTCCAATCTTGGGAGAGAGAGAGAGAGAAAAGAAATTTATCATCTCCTGTCCACCCAAAAAAGAAATTATGTATTTTTGTTTTTCTGGATGCGGCCGAATTTGTAGAGGAAAATCGTCCAGAAACCGGCCCTCAAGCCCATTTTCAGAATATTTCTATACATATTCGGTCATCAAGATGGTCCGGGGACGACTTTGTTTGGACATCATTTCTATATAGATGGTGAAATTTGTATAGCCATTTCTAAAGAATCTCAGAGAAAACTAAAAGCGAGATTGCAAAAAAAGAAATAGCCTCCAGTGAACACAATTCCAACGACAGTGGATAGGAAAAGTGAAGAGTTGAAATGGGATCGGCTAGGAAAAATTTCTCAGAGCTCAGAAAAAAATTCTGAGATGTAAAAAAAAAAAAAAAAAAAACTTTTTTTTTAATTTTTATCATGTCTTCTACACATGATAAAAATTAACTCACCCCCCTTTTGTCTGGGAATGTTGTCTCCCACTTTCTAAAAATAGACCATGACTCATCCTTTTAAATTCCAAGAAAAGACTGGGTTCTGGTCTATTTTTAGAAACGGTGAGACAACATACCCAGACAAAAGGGGGATGAGTTAATTTTTATCATGTCTAGAAGACATGATAAAAATTAACAAAAAGTATTTATAATATATATTATATAATATATATTATATAATATATATTATATAATATATATATTATATAATATATATTATATAATATATATTATATAATATATATATTATATATTTTTTCTTTTTTTTTTCTGACTCAGAATTTTTTCTCGGCTCTCAGAAATTTTTCCCAGCCGATCCCATTTTGCTTTTTGACTTTCACTTTCAATTCTTCTCTTTTCTATAAAAGTATTCCACGTTTTTGTTCAGAATAATACGGGCTGTTGAAAAGGCAATATGTCTGGGCATCAAGATGGTCCGGGGACGACTTTGTTTGGACTCCGCCCCCCCTCCAAGCCCATTTTAAGTATATTTCTATACAAATTCGGTATAAAATTGTCCGAGGACGACTTTGTCCGGAGACGACTCTATCCGGGGACGACTCTGTTTGGACTCAACCATGACGTCATTTTAATATAGTGGAATGTGTATAGAAATAGTCGGAAAAAGGACTCGAACGCCCGTTTTCAGTATATTCCAATAAAAAATTGATTGTCCACAACATAAAAAAAGACATCATTTTTTTCTTGGATGGAGCTCCATTTGTATTAGAATATACTGAAAACCGACTCGAACGCCCGTTTTCAGTATACTCCAATACAAAATTGGCTGTCCACAACATAAAAAAAAGACATCATTTTTTTTCTTGGATGGAGCTCCATTTGTATTGGAATATACTGAAAACCAACGTGAACGCCCGTTTTCAGTATATTCCAATACAAAATTGGCTGTCCACAAAATAAAAAAAAGACATCATTTTTTTCTTGGATGGAGCTCCATTTGTATTGAAATATACTGAAAACCAACGTGAACGCCCGTTTTCAGTATATTCCAATACAAAATTGGCTGTCCACAAAATAAAAAAAGACATAATTTTTTTCTTGGATCGAGCTCCACTTGTATTCAAATATACTGATAACAACGTGAATGCCCGTTTTCAGTATATTCCAATACAAAATTGGCTGTCCACAAAAAATTAACAAAAAAAGACATCATTTTTTTCTTGGATCCAGCTCCATTTGTATTGGAATATACTGAAAACCAACGTGAATGCCCGTTTTCAGTATATTCCAATACAAAATTGGCTGTCCACAAAAAATAAAAAAAAGACATCATTTTTTTCTTGGATCCAGCTCCATTTGTATTGGAATATACTGAAAACCAACGTGAACGCCCGTTTTCAGTATATTCCAATACAAAATTGGCTGTCCACAACATAAAAAAAAGACATCATTTTTTTCTTGGATCCAGCACCATTTGTATTGTAATATACTGAAAACCAACGTGAACGCCCGTTTTCAGTATATTCCAATACAAAATTGGCTGTCCACAACATAAAAAAAGACATCATTTTTTTCTTGGATCCAGCTCCATTTGTATTGTAATATACTGAAAACCGACGTGAACGCCCGTTTTCAGTATATTCCAATACAAAATTGGCAGTCCACAACATAAAAAAGAGACATCATTTTTTTCTTGGATCAGCTCCATTTGTATTGTAATATACTGAAAACCGACGTGAACGCCCGTTTTCAGTATATTCCAATACAAAATTGGCAGTCCACAAAATAAAAAAAAGACATCATTTTTTTCTTGGATCGAGCTCTCATTGTATTGAAATATACTGAAAACCGACGTGAACGCCCGTTTTCAGTATATTCCAATACAAAATTGGCAGTCCACAAAATAAAAAAAAAGACATCATTTTTTTCTTGGATCGAGCTCTATTTGTATTGAAATATACTGAAAACCGACTCAAACACCTGTTTTCAGTATACTCCAATACAAATTGGCAGTCCTCAAAATAAAAAAAAGACATCATTTCTTTCTTGGATCGAGCTCTATTTGTATTGAAATATACTGAAAACAGACTCAAACACCCGTTTTCAGTATATTCCAATACAAATTGGCAGTCCACAAAATAAAAAAAAAGACATCATTTCTTTCTTGGACCGAGCTCTATTTGTATTGTAATATACTGAAAACCGACTCAAACACCCGTTTTCAGTATATTCCAATACAAATTGGCAGTCCACAAAATTAAAAAAAACACATCATTTCTTTCTTGGATCGAGCTCCATTTGTATAGAAATAGCCTAGAAATCAGTTCGAACGCCCGTTTTCAGTATATTGTAATACAAATGAAATGACATGAAAAATGCAAAAAGAGGAAAAGTAGCCTACCTTGACGGAAATTCTATTCCAAAAGGGGAAAACGTGTATCCAGTTGGGCCCACAGCACGGCCGGAACTCAAGCGAAACTCGATAGGTTGAAATCGATCCATTAAATAACATTCGTAAAAAACAGTAAAGTTTTATTCTATTCCAAAAGGGGAAAACTTGTATCCAGGTGGGCCCACAGCACGGCCGGAACTCAAGCGAAACTCGATAGGTTGAAATCGATCCATTAAATAACATTCTCAACAAACAGTAAAGTTTTATTCTCATCGAGTCGGCTGGGAAAAGTTTCTGAGAGCCGGAAAAAATTTCTGTGGTTCAAAGTTAAATATTAAAAAAAAAAAAAAAAAAAAAAAAAAAAAAAAAAAAAAAAAACCCTTTTACTCTGAAAATTTGAAAATTGATGTCTTCAGTTTTTGAAAAATTGAAGACATCAATTTTCAGACTAAAAGGGGGGTATTTTTTTTTTTTTTTTTTTTTTTCAGCCAGAGAAATTTTTCTCCGGCTCTCAGAAATTTTTCCGCACTCGACTGGATGAATAAAACATACCCGTTTCTTTAAGAATGGGATCACTGTTAACTATTTCAGCATTCGACGTTTCGCGTCCAATAATAACTGCCGGGTGTTCGAGAATGCAGATGCACCTACTAGATTTTTTACAGAGAAGCTTGACTGGATGGAGAGAGTCGATGACTTTTTCCAAGATTCTCGACTTTGGACCGTCAAGAGGTAATGGATCTTTTTGTTTTTTTTCTTTTAAGAAAATTTATGGATAGATTCATTTCTTTTTGAATGGACCTAGAAAAATAGGACAAAGTTCTTTTCCAAGATTGGATGAGAGAGGGACCCAAAAAAATGGGTCTCGGAAGGAATCGAATGCATTTGCACTCATTCCTTCCAAGACCCATTTTTTTTGGTCTCCTGATTCATCTCTCTCTCTCTCTCTCTTCTCAGTCCATTTCCATAAATATAGGGAAAGCGGAGAACCTTTCCCTACTTATTTCTAAAAATCTTTTCTTTATTTTTTTTTCTCCTGAGTTTATGTATATATCAATTCAAATACTTTTGAGAACGGTCATCCCAATTCTCTGTCGTCTTTTCGGTTTCATCGTCCCAACACTCAGTGGACATAGTCTCAGTGGATTTTGGAGCATGGGTCGTCCGTTCATTGTCCCAACACTCAGTGGATATAGTCTTAGTGGATTTTGGAGCATGAGTCGTCCGTTCATCGTCCCAACACTCAGTGGATTTTGTCTTTGGATCCTCTGAAGATATTTTGGGGGTCTCATGAGATTCTTTGGAAGGTTCGTCCCAACAGGCTGCTGGATCGTAATGGGGAATATTTTCAGGTATGTCTCCCCAACCCTCCGTCTTCCTCGAGTTATTGGAGGAAGTTGACGACAAAGAAGAAGAGCCCATCAAGTTTAAAGGCGTATGCTCATCCGGATGTTCCATCACTTGGAAACAGTACAGATTATCCCATTTCTGGATGAGGTTAACGAACGCTTTTGGGGACGGATCCTTCTCTAACTGATCGTAGGCCTTATCAAAAGCTTGCAGAGGATTGTCTGCTTCCTCCTGAATCCTCTCCTCTTTCTCCGTTCCGTCTGGATAGACGTGATTGATATGAAAATCTCCTTCCGTAATATGCCATCGATAGTTGCGCACTTTGTTTTCGGCACAATGGAAATATTTCATCCTTTGATGATGTCGGGCACATTTTTCCCGATACTTCCAAATGATTCCATCTGGCACATAAATTTCCGTCACGGGTTTTTGATAATCCAAGGCTTTAGCAAAGAATTTAGCTTTCTGGCATCCCACCACATAAATCGTGGAGAAGCTGTGAGTGAGCGATTGGAGAATGCGTCCTAAATGGTTGTAGGGAATATGACCCTCGTTCCAACGAAGTCCGTGCCGGTTTCTTGTCAGCCAGGCATTTGTCTTTTGGTTTTTTTCACTCAGTTGGTGGAAGGGGTGAGGAGGAGTAAACGTCAACGATCCCACGGTCAAAAAATCTTTTGTGTCGCATAGCTCAATTCTTTGAAAACGTAGGTAAATTCACCCTTCTTGTGGTTGTAGGACTGGAAACCCTCTAGATCGAGCACGATAAAGTTTTCTGAACACGCCATGGCGATGAATACGGTGATGTCTTCCACAAACAGGAGCAAAAAAGAGAATCGAAAAGGTATATATGTATAACAGGGAAGATCTAGAAAGGGGGGGGAAACAATAAAACGTTTTAGAGTCGTCGTCTTGAAAGAGACATTTTTCTTTTCAAAGGGTTAAGAAGTTTCAAAGGTCTTTTTAAATGAAGTTATGATTATTATCATTATTAAAAAAAAACTAAGAATCAAATCGAGTTTATAGATAACCATATTCATAGGACTAAAGGGACTTACCAGCTCAGTTCACGTCTTCTTCTGTTCTATGAAGAAATCTCGCGGAGGACACACACTTTTATACTCGCGCGAAATCTGTCGGGATCGCGACCCCATCTAAATGTCAGGGTCATTCCAACCTCTTAAAAGGATCGGAATGAAAGAAACACTTTGATAAAAAATATATTTATGAAAAGATATCTGAGGGTCGTGAGAACATTTTCTCTCCCCACCCACCGCCTATTTCAAAAAAAATCATAAAAAGTCTTTCTTGGATCGCGTCAAGATTACAAAACAACTCACAGGACTTGTTTATCTCGATCTTGTCAGGGTCACCGTTTCACATAAGAAGATGGATGGACCCTGAACTTTAGACATGATAAAAATTAACTCTACCCGCCTTTTGTCTGGGAATAGGGTCTCACCGTTTCTAAAAATAGACCAGATCCCATTCTTGGAATTCTATTCTTTAAGAAAGGAGGAGTGATGGTCTATTTTTAGAAAGTGTGAGACAACATTCCCAGACAAAAAGGGGGGGTAGAGTTAATTTTTTACCATGTCTCAGACATGAAAAAAATTAACAAAAAGGTTTTTTTTTTTTTTTTTTTTTTTTTTTTTTTTTTAAAGGCTGAAAACTTTTTCTGAGAGAGCTGAGAAAGATTTTTCCTCCCAATCTTTTTCGACGATGAAAAGGGAAAAACTACTGATCCGATCTCCCTACGCTTTAAGGAAAAAAATACTTAAGAAATATTCATGTGTTGAAATTGACTATTCAAATAAGAGACATTTTGTTTCTCATTGGAACTGTTCAACGGCGAGTCCACTCGTCTCATTCTTTGGGGTAGGGGATGAAAGTACAGCGGTTTGTTAAAATCGATGATAGTTTCCTCTTTAGTCGGCGGAACTGTAAATCTATCCCGTCTTAACTCTTCTAATCTCTTTGAAAGTCTTTCCACTTGCTCTGCTAAGGTTTCCTCGGTACTCATGATCTCTCTTAGTTTAGGGAAGTCTTGAAGTATTGGCTAGAGAACAGAGGGTTTTTTTCTCTCTATACATATATCATGTGGGAGCGTGTGATTTATAAATCCTTGTGAAATATTTCTACGTCTTGTGTAACTTGGAAAATTCGTCTTCTTCTCGTCGATTGGGCTGGAATTATAGAAAAGAAATGGGATTGGAAAGAAATCAACATATTACAAAAAAAAGGAACTTTTTTTTTCTATTTTTTTTCTCTAGGGATTTACATACCATTTCATTCATGAACATTCAAGGGTTCTCTCCAAGACCAAATTTTAGAAGAGGACCACAAAGAGTACACTTGAGGATCCTCTTTCAGGTCTAGGTGAGATAAGGGTTGAGACCAATATTCTTGGGTCTCTAAAGCATCCCAACTTAGACATTTATTATTATTATTATTATTAGAAAGTTCATCCTCCTCCTCCTCCTCCTCATCGTCGCACGAGTTCTCCTGGGGAGATTCTTCCGCCTCCTCTTCGACAGCTTTGCTCTCGGAGGGGTAACAATGTAATTTCCGGAAAACGTAACTACCCTCCATCAAATGGTATCGAAAATTTCTCACCTTGTTCTCCGCACAATGAATCATCTTTTGGAAATATTGGTGTCGCGTGCATTTCGACTTGTTCCGCCACTCGGTTTTCCCTGGGATGTAAAACTCGTAAACGGATCGCTGGCAGAGCTTGCTGAAAAATTCGGCTTTATCGTATCCATTGACGTAGATCACCTCCACATTTTCGGTCAGTATTTTCAGGATCGTAGGAAGATGCTCGTAGGAAAGACGACCCTCGGTCCATTGAAGGCCGTGTCGGTTATTTGTAGTCTGGTTGACCAACGCTTGATTGCGGGACGATAAGTCATCGTAATGGACAGGAGGGAGAAAAATCATGGATCCGCATAAGGTTAAATCGCAAGTGATGTAGCCCAGTTCTTTCAAGATGAAACATATATCTCCCGTCTTTGGATCATAACAGTGAAAGTATTCCATGTCCAGAACAATGTAGGAATCTTTGAGAGGTTTGGTACTCAAAATGTCCATCTTCTTCAATTGAGGAAAAAAAGAAAACAAAATTCTCTCTCTCTCTCGCTGTGTGTCCTGAAGGAAAAAATGGATAGCGTTCTCTCGGCGTCTCCTCTTTTATAGAGAGAGAGAAGGTTGCACGTGACAGGTCGTATGAATTCTGGGAAAGGTCACATTCGTATATATATATTTGTTTTTTCAATAATATCGTGCGTATCTCAATACACATCCATCATCATAATAATAAAGGTCACCTTGGAAAGAAAAAGAAATAAAAAACATGGAACTCGTGCTCGACTTTGAAGGTTTCTACGATTCTCAAGGAGCCTTTATTGTGAAAGAATTGGCTTACGTCACATTGGACGGTACTTCTCGAGGGGTATTTGGTTTTAAACCCCCGTTTCCATGGCAAATGCTCACCGAGAAAGAAAAACGAACCGCTGTGTGGGCGAGTGATTATTATCACGGCTTGTCGTGGTACGAAGGAGAAATTCCGTACAGTTATTTTCCATGGGTGTTAACGATGTTGACGGAACCTTTTTCCATGATTTGGGTGCGAGGAGAAATGAAACGGCGATTTTTAGAGAAATGGTTGCAAAGATCCATTTATTGCATTTCGGGATCGACGCAAGAGATTCTCAAATACAATGGGATCGAACACATGAATTGTCCTAACCATACAAAAGGTTTTTTCCATTGCGCTCTACAAAAAGCAGTTCGGTATCATTATTATTTAAAGACACAGAGAAAAAATTCGCAAGGTCGATCCTGCACAATTCAATCTTGACAGAACTCATTAAAAAAAAATACATATATCATGTTACTTCTTCAACAGCACAGATGGTTCTGAAGTGAAACTTGGAATTTTGAAATAATAGATCAGGGAGAAATCATTCTTAATAAAATGGTAAATTATCGAATCGGCTGGGAGAAAAAAAAATTTCTCAGAGCTGAGATAAAAATTCTCTAATGAAAAAAAAAAAAAAAAAAAAAAAACTTCTGGTTAATTTTTATCATGTCTTAGACATGATAAAAAATTAATGACCCTCCCTTTTTGTCTGGGAAGGGTGTCTCACCCTTTCTAAAAATAGACCATGACTCATCCTTTCGCTAATGGCAATCATTCCATGAATGAATCACGATTTGTTTTTCAAAAGAGTGAGACAACATTCCCAGACGAAAAGGGAAGAGGGTCGTTAATTTTTATCATGTCTAAGACATGATAAAAATTAACAAAAAGTTTTTTTTTTTTTTTTTTTTTTTGAGTTGTAGAATTTTTCTCAGCTCTGAAAATTTTTTTCCAGCCGACTCGAGACTTTACCATTTATATTTACGAATAGTCTTTGGATTATTTATTTATTTTCTTTTAAAAAGAAAAATTCTGAGCTAGACCTATCTATTGGCTTAACATTCTGGTCATAGAAACAGTCTAGAATCTCATTTTATTTTTCGAGGCTAAAGCACGGGTTCTCCAATCAAAAGGGTTACTATAAAGGGATTGGTTTGAATGCATTTATCTGCAAATGTTGTAGGATTCTGTTGTTGAGAAGGGGGTATATTATTATTATTATTATTATTATTATTATTATTATTATTATTATTATTATTATTATTATTATTATGATTGTGGCAGATTCGTTTTCTACATGGAAGTCTAATCTCCTCCGAAGACCTTTTCTGGGGATCGTCGATAGATGGTTTTTCAATAGGAATCGTTTCCCTCGGATCCTCAAGAGATAGAGGGGGGTCCTGTCTTGAGACATGGAGCGGTCTCTCCTCCTCCTCCTCGAGAAGTCTTGAGAAAGGGAGAGGATTTTCGGTTCCCTTATTCTTGAGTGGTCTTGACAAATTGAGAGGTCCCTCCTCTTCGAAAGAGAGAGAAGTTTTGGTTCCCTTATTCTCGAGGGGTCTTGACAAATTGAGAGGTCCCTCATTTTCGAAAGAGAGAGAAGTTTTGGTTCCCTTATCCTCGAAGGGTTTTGACAAATCGAGAGGTCCCTCATTTTCGAGGGGTCTTGATAAATGGAGAGGTTTTTCATCTTCGAGGGGGTTTGATAAAGGAAGAGGTCCCTCCTTCTCGAGGGGTCTTGATAAATGGAGAGGCTTTTCATCTTCGAGGAGGTTTGACAATGGGAGAGATTTCTCCTTCTCGAGGGGTCTCTCTTCCTCAAGGGGTTTTGAGGAAGGGAGAGGTTTTTCATCCTCGACGGGTTTTGACAAACGGAGAGGAATCTGAACAGGCTTCTCCTCATCCCCATCATTATCGAGGAGGATGAGGATAGGCTTTTGGAAAGGTTTTTTTCTTTTTCTTCTGAACAGGCTCCTCTTGATGCTCGGAGAGAGGGATGGGGTAGTTGTTCCACCATTCTATTTTTTCTTGCTCGAGGATTTTTTCAAATGTCGTAGCTTCTCTATGATGAGACGAAGGAGGAGAGTCCTCGAGAAGAATATAATAGGTGTTCTTCCCAGTCTTCTCGATCGAGAGAGGTTCGTGCAAACATTTATGCAACCATTCACTAAAATGAACGAGAATCCCTTTTGTCTTCTCAAGACGATCCATAATCCTATTCATTTGCGAGACGGTTAGAAAGTGGGACGTGTAAAAATATTTGGCTCGTTTCATTAACAAAATTTGTGCATCCAAAGGTGGAATGTCACGAGCCATCAACACGTTTTCGTCGGACAAAAATTCGTCCCGCATCTTTTGATAACTCCCCACGGTATAATAACCCGCACATTTTGAAAAATCGGAGGCTTTCAGGTAAACGACTCCTTGGATGATATAAAAGGAAAGATCAACATATTTATATTTGAAAGGAATACACGTAGTGAGCCGGGGATGCCTCCGCATGATCCACTTGGACAAAAATACTACTTTGGGGCTCTCCCCTTTTATTTATAGAGAGAAAGAGAGTGTGACCTTCCCTTCCCTCCTCCTCCTCTCTCCCTGCTTCCTCCATCTCTGGACGTCCTTGGATTGGAAAGGGTGACTTTGAAAAAAAAAAGAAGGTCATGGTTGGATAATTTTTTGTTTATTAAATTATTACTTTCACTTCCTCATTCCCACACACATTCATCTTTTTAAGAAAAAAAAAAGAGGTCATGGAGATAAGATTTCTTGGAAAGAAGAGAGAGAGAAACAAAAAAAAACAAATAAAACGGACGTCATAGAGCCTCTATGTGTGTCTGTGTGTGTCTATATAGATATATAAAAAGACGAGAGTACTGGGCGAGATCATTTCTTTTCCATTGGGAGCCATGTCGCTATTAGACGTTTTTCCAACTCAACGGATTTCGAACGGGGAGGATTTGAAGACGCTAAAGCAAATCTCCAACTTGAAAATTTTTTTGGCGTGTCATTGTGCGACATTTATTCCGCATTTACCACCTCATCAAGCGATCGTTTCTTTCAACCAAGATGTCGAATCCTCCAACCTGCTCGTTCAGAATATATACAGAAATTTATTCGAATCGCAACAAACGAAAGAGGAATCTCCCTTCTCTTGGAATCGGATGGATCGAGCTTTGAGACGGCCCATTCAAACAGACCGGCGATATACAGATCCGCGCACGAGTTTTCGGTGGAAGAATATTTTTCTCACGAAACGATATTTTACGTTTGGAGTGAGAACGACGGCTGAGGACGAAGTTCATATTGTTCAAACCACAGCCGCTCCTCTCGCCTATTACGAATCATCATCCGCCAATCTGAAGGAAAGAAGTTTTAAAGTCAGCGACAGGATGAAATATAAGAAATATATTTTAAGACCTTTTCAAAACTATGTCGTTCCCCCGAAAACGCAATATCTCATCGTCACAACCCAGAAGAGTCTCTTTCTCGTCGATCGGTGCTCGTACTCGCTTTGGAAACAATTGAAAGAGGTGATTTCTTTCCAATCGCCGATGATGTTTCAAGAAAAAGAAGAAGAAAACCCTCCGCCACCTTTACCCATCCCTTCCTTAGATGATAAGAGGAGCTGGACCAAACCGTTATTTCTCGAAACAAAATCGACCCGGCAACGGAATGAAATTGAAGTCATCACAGTTGAAGATGAGGAGGAAGGAAAAAAATTACCTCTTAAAAAACGGTCGACTTACCGGAACCTACCTGGCGTGCAAGATCCGCTTCAGAATCCAGAAGCTTCTTCTTCTTCTTCTTCTTCCCCGACTTGTTCAAACAGGCAACCTCTTTCGGACTCCTCACAGACAGAACTTCTTCTAGTATCCTCTTCTTCTTCTTCTCCTCCTCCTCCAACCTGTCCCGACATCGTAGAGGTAGAATGTCAGACGGGTCCACAAGCTTCAAAAAGTCCCGACATCGTAGAGGCAGAATCACAGCCGGGTAAACAAGTTCCAACGGGTCCAGAAATCATGGAGGTAGAATTTCAGCCGGGTAAACAAGTTCCAACGGGTCCAGAAATCATGGAGGTAGAATCGCAGCCGGGTCCAGACATCCTAGATCCCTCCACTCATCCCAAAGAGACTCCAAGTGTTTCAAGACAGCCTTGTGAGGATCCAGCCCTTCCCGTATGGAATGATTATATGGACTTACAAAATTTGGTGCAACAGGAAGGAGAAGAAAATAATCATACGGATGGGTGGGTCAAAGACTGTTTAGATCATTTAACCTCGAATGAAATTGAACTGTTATGGAATTGCATTTCTGAAATCACATCGGAAATGGGATAAAAACCAAAACAGAAAAAAAACAATTTTTTTAATAACAAATTGGAGGAGGGTCATGATGTCAATTTTTAAAAAAAAAATATTATATAGAATCCAATCTTGGTGGTTCACTTCAGTTTTCCAGCATGAGCTGATCCACGTTTCCCGAAATATGGATCCCATTCCAAGAGAGATTGTGTAGAGCCTTCACTTCAGTTCTTTTTTTTTCTACCAAGAGGAGAGGGTCCCCAAAGGGCTACCCATGTCCAAAGAGAGAAAGTGTAGAGCGTTCATTTCAGTTTTTTTTCCAAGTTTAGGGGAGGGAGGTCTCAAAATGACACCCCCCATTTTCAAAGAGAGATGGTGTAGAGCGTTCATTTCTGTTTTTTTCCAAAGTTAGGGAGTTTTCAAATGGCTACCCATTTCAGAGAAAGAGAGAGAGAGAGAGAGAGAGAAGGTGTAGAGCGTTCATTTCAGTTTTCCAACATTAGAAGGTCCCAAAATACCTTCTGAATTCAAAGAAAGATCGTGTAGAGCGTTCATTTCCAGTTCTCCAAGATCAGAAGAAGAGGGTCCGCTTTTCCCAAAAGGGCTTTCCGTATTCAGAGACAGCGAAATGTAGACTTCAGCTTTCTCCCTCCCCAAGAATAGAGGGTCCCAAAATGGCTTCCATTTCAAAGAGAGAGGGAGAGGCGTTCATTTCCATTCTCCAAGATAGGGTCGTCTGCTTTTTCCCAAAATGGCTTCCCAATTCAAAGAGAGAGAGAGAGAGAGTAAAAGGGTGTGTAGAGCGGTCATGTTCATTCTCCAAGATAGGGTCGTCAGCTTTTTCTCAAAATGGCATCTCCCCATTCAAAAAGAGATCGTGACCAATTTTTTCCAGTTTTTTCCAAGATGGGGGGGAGAAGAAAACCTAGGATGGAATAACACGACACACAGAGAGAAAGAGAAAAAAAAACGCCATCTTGTCATTTTCTGATAGGGTACCGGTGTTCGAATACTTTTGTGACCGACTGTACCAGGCTGCATTCAGGGCCATACGTAAGGTTTTACTTTGAAAAGATTGAAGTTTTTTCACATGAGTTTTTCCAGCAGTACCCCAGATTGTACATGCATACATAAAGACAGGTCTTATTATGGAAGTATAGAGAAGGATTTTGTTTTTAATTGACAGATTGCTCTTTCGAGCTAAAAATGAATGAAATGAAACTCAGAATGCATGTTCTGAGCGGATTCAGCAGGATGATTCATTGATGTGATCATTATCGGTTCTCATTTGAGTAATAATTAGAATATTTGAAGAATTTACTCAAAAGCTCATTTAATCAAACATCTCAAAAAAAGCTCATTTAAAAGCAGATGGAATCATCTCACAGTTCCCAGAATGCGTGCAGTGTTTAGTGAATATTACCCAATTTCTTGCAATTGTTATTGATTGATGTTTTTTGCTATTGGATGGGTTCACAGCAGAACCACTTTAGAGAGAGAGAAAAAATGAAATGTGACCTATTTGTATGTTGTTAAAATATGTATTTTTAGAGGCTGTTTCTTTTTTTATTGTTTGTGGTATGAAATATCGGATTTGCGGCATGAAATTTCAATGTTCGTGGTATGAAATGTTGTCAAAATATGTATTTTTAATCAATAAAAATGTTTAAATATGGTTTTTTTAATGAAAAATGGTTTCAGAAATGTCACATTTGTACTAAGTTCTAGAATCAATGAAAAACTGCAACTGAATCAATGAAAACTGCAACTTGCAATTTTTATTGATTGATGTTTTTTGCTATTGGATGGGTTCACAGCAGAACCACTTTAGAGAGAGAGAAGAAATGAAATGTGACCTATTTGTATGTTGTTAAAATATGTATTTTTAGTGCGGTTTCTTTTTTTATTGTTTGTGGGATGAAATATCGGATTTGTGGCATGAAATTTCAATGTTTGTGGTATGAAATGTTGTCAAAATATGTATTTTTAATCAATAAAAATGTTTAAATATGGTTTTTTTAATGAAAAATGGTTTCAGAAATGTCACATTTGTATTAAGTTGTAGAATCAATGAAAAACTGAGGAAACGACTGTATTTTCTAATGCGATAGCGAAGTGAATGAAAAGTTTTTGAAGTCGATGAGGAGATGAATGTATTTTCTAATGCGACAAGTAAGTCCACAAATTATAAATGTGGCAACGAAGGAAATGATATGTTCTGAAACTGAGGAAACGACTGTATTTTCTAATGCGGCAAATGTGAAAAATAAGTCTATAAATTATAAATGTGGCCACGAAGAGAAAGAAATGTTCCTTATATCTTACCTTTGTTGAATGTATTCTTTCGATAGGCTCGGAGAAAGGCTGTGGTCAAACCGTTTGCGAAACATGCGAGGATTTATGAAAGCAAAGCAGTGACAAAAAGATAGCATTTTGTGATGCATCATAGTTTATTATTTATAAACCGGCAAAAGCTGAATTTTTTAAATATTTAATTAATTTTTTTTAATTAAAAAAATATGATTTATTTGCGGAGAAGCAATTTCATCCAGATGATTTGAGAATCATTGAGAGTAGTAGTAGAGGATGAAGTAAGCAATTACATGGCAGCTCGCTGAAGAGACATCCTTCCTTCATGGCGCGGGAGCTGGAACTGATGTTGAGAGGGCGTGTCTTGCCCTTTTGGATGGAGGGTAGATGCCGAACTCTCGGCCAATCACGGCTCTCGGTCTCTTCTGTGAGCTGCGAATAGCAGGATCGTATGCTGGAATCTGCTGAAGTGCTCGGTTATCAATCTGTTCAATTTTGAGGAATAAATTTTGACTAAGCTTTTTAATATGATAATCTACAGGTTTAATATTTAGGTCCGAATGAATCACATCTGTACGGACGTACCAGGCTGCATTCAGGGCCATACGTAAGGTTTTACTTTCAAAAGATTGAAGTTTTTTCACATGAGTTTTTGCAGCAGTACCCCAGATTGTACATGCATACATAAAGACAGGTCTTATAATGGATGTATAGAGAAGGATTTTGTTTTTAATTGACAGATTGCTCTTTCGAGCTAAAAATGGGTAAAGTTGGGCTCTGGCACCTTTTGCTTTGTTGAGAACATTTTCAATGTGAAGGCGCCAGGTTAATTTTGAATCAAGTACAACTCCTAGGTACTTGTAAGAATTTGACCAGGGAACATAGTCATCAAAGAATTTAATATTAATGGAAGGGTACGGGAGGGGGCTACGTTTGAATATCATAGCAGCACATTTAGCAACATTAATTTTTATTTTCCAAGTGATGAGCCAGTGCTCAAGGCTAGAGAGATATCTCTGAATGATTTGGACCAAGTTTTCAAGGCGTGTGTGTTGAGCTAGGATGGCCGTATCATCTGCATAAAGTGCAAGAGTGATACTAGGTGATTTTGGTATGTCATTTATGAAAATGTTGAACAAAATTGGGCCTAAAAGTGACCCTTGGGGGACGCCGCTTAGAATAGGACGGGGTGTCGAAATGAAAGAATTAACTCGTACAGAAAAAGATCTATTAGTGAGGTACGAATTAATTATATGAATTAAATGGGCCGAAACGTCAAGTCGTATGAGCTTGATAATAATTCCTATATGCCAAGTCCTATCAAATGCTTTGGCTATGTCAAGAAATAAAGCGCCAGTAAGCATTTTGTTACGAAACCCTTCGTGAATGAACTCCACTGTCCTCAGCAGCTGGTGCGTGGTGCAGTGTTTTGCTCGAAATCCAAATTGTTCATCAATCAGAACGTTGTGATTTCGGAGAAAATCATTCAGGCGTTTAAGTAACACAAACTCGTAAATCTTAGATAACGAGGATAGGAGGCTGATAGGTCTATAATTTTGAGGATTAGAAAGGCTTTGGCCTGGTTTTGGAATAGGCACAATAAGTGCTTGTTTCCAGCTTTGAGGAAAATAGCAATGCTGTATCATAAAATTTATAAGCATTACTAAGAAAAATAGATAATGGGTGGGTAAATTTTTAATCATACGATTAGAAATAGAGTCCATACCAGGGGCTTTTTTGGGTTTGAGCTTGGTAATGTAGTCACTTACCTCGCTCATGGATGTATAGTGAATATCTCTCGCGAAAGGCGAGGAGAGGAAACGTTCAACATCTTGTGGGAAAGAACTTGCACTGTTCGCAAAAATTCCTTCATTATGTGGTGTGAATTGAGTTTGAAGAGAATCCGCAATTAATTCGGATTTCTCAGCGTCTGTGTGAGCCACTACTGCGTCCGTAGCTAAGGACGGAATGTTAGATTTGTGTTTGCGTAGGCGGGCTGATGCGCGCCAAAGACTGTTATCATTGGTCGTTAGGGACTGAATGTAATTCGTGTACTGTGATTGGAAGAAATGGTCACATGATGCCTTGATCTCATTTTGGAGAGCACGGAGTTGAATTTTTAAGCCAGGATTTCTGTTTCTTTGCCAAAGTCTCCGTACTTTATTCTTTTCTTTAATTTTGAGTTTAATTTCTTGAGGTAATTTACGAAAATTGGGTCTAACGGTGGGTTTTGATACTTCCTTATAAGTACGAGGGCCATCCAGGAAGTAGATTACGTTTCCGTCTGTGTCCGCTAGGGGCGGGGCTAGCGCGGCCATCTTGGGGTCAGAGCGTTGCGCAGCTCAGTCTGCATCTAGCCGTGCTAGTGAGAGGTTCGTGCTGTGCTCCGTTCAGATACTGTGACGGTTTGAAATGTCTGCGTTAATTGAAAATCCCGCGAGCTGCGAGGTGCGCTCAGTAATAAGGTTTCTGACTGCAAAAAACTGTAAACCGATAGAAATCTATCGGCAGCTTCGTGAAGTGTATGGGGACAACATTATCACTGAAGGTGGAGTGCGTCAGTGGGTCATAAGATTTCAAAATGGCCGAACCAATGTTCACGACGAAGATCGAAGTGGGAGACCCAGCATAGTGACCGCCGAACTTCTCGAAAAAGTCGATGCTAAAGTCCGTGAAAATCGAAATTTCACAATAACGGAACTTTCTTTGAGTTTTCCACAAATTTCGCGAAGTTTGTTGCACGAAATCATCAGCGAAAAGCTTGGTTACCACAAGTTTTGTGCAAGATGGATTCCAAAAATCTTGACAGAGGACCGCAAAAATCAGCGAATGGCTGCAGCGTTGAACTTTTTGGACGCTTACCATAAGGATGGTGACTCTTTACTCGATCGCATCGTTACTGGTGACGAAACATGGGTGAAACATGTGAACTGTGAAACGAAATTGCAATCAATGCAGTGGGGGCACACAAGTTCTCCCCAAAAACCCAAGAAATGCATGCAAACAATGTCGGCAAGGAAGATGATGGCGACTGTTTTTTGGGACAGAAAAGGTGTAATTTTGGTGGACTTCCTGGAAAGAGGCACTACAATAAACTCTCAAAGGTATTGCCAAACTCTCCAAAAACTCAGAAGAGCAATTCAAAACAAGCGCAGAGGAATGTTGAGCTCTAAGATCTTGTTGATTCACGACAACGCCCGGCCCCACACGGCAAATGTCACTCGTAAAGTTCTTGAATCTTTTAAGTGGGAGTTGTTTCCTCATCCGCCGTACAGTCCCGACCTGGCACCGAGCGACTTCCACCTATTCCCAGCAATGAAGAAGTGGCTGGCTATGCAGCGTTTTGATGACGACGCACAGCTGCAAGAAGAGGTAACGAAGTGGTTGAAGGCGCAGGCGGCCGAATTTTTCGACGAAGGAATTTCCAAGCTCGTACATCGCTACGATAAATGCCTTAATTTGTATGGTGACTATGTAGAAAAGTAGTATTTGAGTGTGGCTTTCATCTGTATATAATAAAATTTGTTTCCTATACTTTGTTTATTTTTTTATTCCAAAACGTAATCTACTTTCTGGATAGTCCTCGTATCTGTTAAAAGGGTCGTTAAGTGATCGACTGCCGAGTCTATATCATGGCTGGATTTAATTTCAAGGGAGGGCAAATTTTTACTTTTAAGTTTGAAACCAAAATTGTCCCAGTTTGTAGAGACGAGTGCCGGAGAATTTTGATTAAAAGTAGTACAGTTAAGGTCTATGATTACGGGGTTGTGATCTGAAGATAAACAGTTTTCAACAGTCACGTGATATCCAAAAGGGATGTTTCGAAAGAGTGCCAGATCTATGAATGAGGGGGCACCCCGTGAACCATATCTAGTAGGGGAATCCGGCGCAATAATTTTAATTTGGGCGCACTGAGCCCATTTTAGAAGGCCACGACCAGTTTGATCTATGACAACGCCAATGCTGATGGTGACAATTTAAATCACCAGCTATGATAAGATTATTTGAAAAATTGAGCAGTTTATTGAAATCTACCACAGGAAAATTTCCACCTGGTGGGAGATAGGCAGAGATCATAACTAGGGATGGTGAATTTTGAATAAAAATTTCGGTGATTGTTGCTTCAAGTTTGCTCATATTTGGTGTGTCAATTCTACGATGCGGGATGGAGTTTTTTATGTAAATACAAGTGCCACCATGATAAACATCACGTGTCTTTGAAGCTTGTCTGTTTTTATATAGTGCATAATCTACAAGCTTGGGTGCTCTCCCTGGTTGGAGTTTGGTCTCTTGGACAAAAATGATATCAAAATCCTTCTCTTCTACATAGTCTCTAAACTCATGGAATTTGGAAAGAATGCCATTTGCATTCCAGGTGCATAGTTTGAGATTTTTCAACCCTTTCAAAGTATTGAATTTTAATGAATGTGGGAATCAGAGAATTGGAGAGTAATATAACTCTCAAAGATGTAATAGGCCGCGTCAGCACCAGATGGAGCCACTCTGAGCTGCGGTAAGGCGTTTTTGAATGCCAGAAGTAATTTGCTCTGGTCAATGCCAGGCTGATTTGAAATTTGGATTATAGCCAAAAGGATCTCGGTACAATTTAGAGTCGAGTTTGCTCCTATGGGGACCGATAAATTTGGAATAGTTGGAGGTGCTGCCTGTTGCATACCCGTAAGGGCAGCAGAGTATGAGACTCCAGGGCGAGTATTATTTGCACTGGGAAAGTGTGCAGCCGGCAGTGTTGGGAAAGTGTTCTGTTGTAGATTAAATTTGTTAGTGGTGTCAACGGTCTGACTGGGCTTGGTGCTTGGTTTTGGTGGCTGCCGATTCTTTGATCCTGGGAATCTTGGGCAGGATCTCCAGTTGGCTTCATGGCTCCCGGAACAGTTGGCACACTTATTCGGCTCTTCGAAGGGCTTTTTGCAGTCTTTAGCTTGATGCGGACCAGCGCATCTTACACACCGTTGGGGTAGTGTGCATACTTCAGAAGAGTGGAAGAATCCCTGGCAACGCCAGCATTGGGAGGGACCTTTCTGACCTTTGAAGTGCTCCATTACCACTTCTGTTCCAAGGAGCTCAGTGACAGAGTAGATGTCGGAGGCTTTTAGGCTATTATGGATCTGCACGTAGAATAAAGGCATGGGCATCTTGGTTTTGAATTTCTTGAGTTGCGATATTTTATGGATTTTGTAGCCAAGCTTTTCCACCGCAGTCTGCACAACGTTGATGGGTGTGTTGGAGGGTAAGCCCCTAATGACCACTTTGAGTGGTCTGTCTGATTTTAGTGTATGTGACTTGAATTGAATGTTGTTGTCGGTAAGAAATCTAACGACTGTCCTGTAATCTGATTCGTTAGTGGTGTTGAGGCGTAGAAATTCGATGTCTTGTTTGGATTGGACAGTCGGTGCGTGTATGCGTAACTGATTCAGTAAAAAGAACCAATCAGCACGCGGTTTAATGAAGATGGGTGGTGGTGTTTGAATCTTTGGTGTTGGCTTTTCTGCCGGCTGCTGCGCTGTATTATCTGTACTTTCTGTAACATTTTGAATGTTTGCGTAGGAATTTGTAACTGGAATGTTGTCAGTTTTATCATTGGTGTTGAGTAATTTCTTTGCAATCAAATGTTTGGGGGGGATTACAAAGCCGTCACTGTCTACAGGTCTAGATCGTTTCTTATTGTCAGGCTTAGTGCTGTCTTTGGGTAGATCAGAGGATGAGGGTGAGTTAGTGTTAGGATTTTTGGGTTCAGGTTCAGATATTGTGTTAGATTTTTGGAATTCTCTAATGAATTCATCTTCAGTGGCCGGTAATGTAAAAAGATTAATGTTGAGTCTGGTGCATAAGGAATGTAAAGAAAATAAAATCTTCTCACCCTCATCCTGAAGTTGTTTCAACATCAAGTCCTTATTCGGAGTGTCCGATCTTTGGAGACGCTGGATATCGAATAATAGGTCCGTATGTCTGGTCTTGAGAGCATAGATTTGCAGAGCGCTTTTAGATAATTCTAGAGCTGAAGGAGAAGCTGGCGGAGTTGAATGGGTGTCCATATCAGTGAGTATTTGAAGCGATTGAGTATTGGAGAGGTTGCCTGCTGGCGGCGCCGTGTTCGTGTTATCCATATTTCCGTTGCGGAGCTCAGAGCTCGAACGTCCATCACTATTGGCGTCCATGACGCGAATCTTCCAACATGTCATGTGAATCAATGACGCTGAATCAACCTCAGTGGAACGGTGCCTTGGTACACCAGGGTACCTGGGCCGAAGGCCCTACCCCATGTAGAATATATTTAGAAGTTTCGAATTGCTGCTTTTTCATTAAGCTTATACATATTAGTCTAAACAAGTTTTTTTTAACATTTTTATGTATATTTTGAATTTTTTGATTTTTTTTTATATATTACCAACTAATGATCCTATTACCTGCATTACAGGTTGTCTTATCAATTGCTGTAAGGGACCAGAAGGCCACAGAAAGCTGTCGGGTGATGAGAGATCCTAGAAATAAAGATGTGAAACACAAGGCAGTGCCCAAAGTGATGCCAGCCCTTGGCAAATAAATATATATATATATACATACATACATGAGAGTACAATAACAATAATAAAATAAAGATACATACTGAAGGTGTTGCGAAGAAGACAAAATTATATAAAGCAGAAAAACCATTACTATGCTATGCCATTACATAATCCATTCGTTTAGGATGGCCAAGGGCCTGTGTTTATTGTCCAGATCCTATGGGTCGTACTCAGGTATCTTAATGGCAGGGTTTCCAATCTCAAGCTGCCTGCTATGAAATCGTTTGGCAATTTTGTAGTATACAGATTTAAGAGGGCGCACGCCCAGTTCCTCATGAATTTTATTATTCCTCACATACCATGGTACATTGGCAATTTGTCTGAGAGTGGAATTTTGGGCAGTTTGTAGCTTGCCCCGATACCTGTTACATGAGTACGCCCATACAGGACATGCATAGCATAGTAATGGACGCAAAATGGATTTATAAATGAGTAACTTGTTATCTATAGACAAAACACTGTTTCGAGCAATTAAGGGGAAGAGTTGAGCTTTACGGGCTCGAAACTTGTTAATAATATTTGTGATGTGTGGGTTCCATGACAGAGTTTTATTGAGGATCACCCCAAGATAAGGGACTTGCTGGGCCCAGGGGATGGAACTGCCATACATAACCAGGTTTTTTTTTGAACTTCTTCTTCCTGGTAAACAGGATGGCTTGTGTTTTATCTATGTTTACCTTAATCTTACATTGAGTGAGCCAAGTCTCCAGTGCATGTATGTAATTTTGTAGATGTTGGATAGCAGAACCAGCAAATGCACTTTGTGTGAGGATTGCTGTGTCGTCAGCATACATAGCCAGTGTTGTGTCCTGAGTTGTAGGGATGTCATTCACGTAAATATTAAAGTAGGTGGGCCCTAAAAGGGACCCCTGAGGGACTCCTGCCCTTATGGGGTGTAGATTAGAATTTGTTCCTGAGACGTGAACGACAAAGTTTCTACCTGTTAGGTAGGATTTAGTGATGTTTGTGATGTAATCTGGGAAACCCAGATTGTGTATTTTGTAAACTAGTGCCTCCAGCCAGACCCGATCAAAGACCTTGGCTATGTCAATAAACAGACCGCCAGTTACTCTCCTCTTGTGCAGACCATCAGATATAAGCTCTACTACCCTGTAGAGCTGGTTGGTGGTTCCCAAGCCTTTCCGGAAACCGAATTGGCTTGGGATTAAGATGTTGTTTTGCTCCAAGTGATGATTTATTCTAGTGAGAAGCATAGCTTCGTATACCTTGCTCATGGAGGAAAGCAGACTGATCGGCCGGTAAGCAGTAGGGTCAGATGCTGATTTCCCCGGTTTAAGGATGGGTACAATCTTTGCCGTTTTCCAGGCCTGTGGGAAATGCTGCAATTGCATGATCCTGGTGAATATCTTCGCCAGGATGAAGATGATCTTAAGTGGCATTTTCTTGAGCATGGAGTTGGTGACCCCATCCAAACCAGGGCTTTTCCTCATCTTGAGTTTATTGACACAGTCAAGAACCTCCGATGGCATAACCGGAGGGATGTTGTTTATGTTTGTATTTGTTGTGATATTGTTGTGAAATGAGTAAACAATGTTTTCTGTTGGAATGTCATGTATGTTGTTCGTGCAAAACTGAGATTCCAGTTGCATTGCTAACAGTTCTGCTTTCTCAGTTTCGGTGTAATGAATCCTCGTGGGGCCTTTAAGGGGCGGAATTTTGTTGCAGCATTTTGTATACCTAGAAACAGCTTTCCACAGAGAGTTATCGTCCGTGGAAAGTGAGTTAAGGTAGCTGATCCAGCGTTGTTGTGCTTGCACGCGTGTAAGAGACTTGACTTCATTGGCAAGGCGATTGAAAAGGGTTTTATCTTCACGACATCTGGTCCTTTGGAAGAGCCTCCGCGCAGCATTTCTCCGTTTAATGAGTGCTTGAAGATCACAGCTTCTTGTATATGCCCTTCTATGAATTTCGACTTTTGCCTTTTCGTGAGCTTCTTTGATTTTTTCTGTGAGCTCCTGAATGAAACTATCAATGTCATCCCCAGTCTGTATCGTAGGGAGTGTATAATGTATGTTGTTGAGAGCTTTGGCAAAAATATGCCAGTCTGTTTTAAAGGCTCTTGTGTCTGCTGTGGTATACCTACTAATGTCCAGAATCATCTTAACCGGATTGTGATCCGATGACAGTTCGTCCAGCACGGAAATATCCAGTGGAACACTGGTATTTCCGAGCAGGAAGAAGTCAAGGATCCCGGTGGACCTAGTGGTGTACCGTGTTGGGGTTTTCGGAGCTGCTATGTGTAATCCAGCCGAGTGGGCTAAGTTGAAAATTACGCGTCCAGTGTCGTTTGAATTATAGCAGTTCCACGCGCGGTGTCGTGCATTTAGGTCTCCACCTAGGATAATGTGTTTACCTAGACTCAGTAATATTTTTAAATCAGCCAGGACTGCAGAAACATGACGTCCTGGAGGAATGTAAGTGGAGACAAGAATGTATGTTGTGGAAGTGTTTGTTGTGAGTGAAATTGCAGAGGCCTCCACGACCGAAAGCTGCGGTACTGTGACTGGAAGATGTGGGATGCAGGGTTTAATCAGGAGCGCTGTTCCACCTCCTCTTGGGCGGGAGATTGCCGGAGCTCTGTTCGATCTATGAACAACATAGTTTGGTACATAGATAGGAATGGCTGGGCCAAGCTTGTGTTCTTGTAGGAACATAACGTCAGGAGTGTACTCATTTATAAAATCTCTTAGCTCATGAATTCTATGAGATAATCCATTTGCGTTCCATGTAATTATGTTTAACACAGAATTCAAACTATACATTATTTACAGTATTTATAGATCCAAACAGCTCTTCAAATAGTTCAAATAGAATAAATAATTTATCTACCGTATTTTGAGTAGCCTGTAGTTCAGGCATTTTTTTCGTGATCTTGCGTATAACAGTGACAAAAGAGATTCCATTAAACATATTGATTATATCTTTAATTAATTTGGACATCTCAAAAAGGCCAGACAGGCCCACATCGTTCGTGTTAACTGGCTTATCGGATTTAATCGCCATTTGTGCAGTATTTTCTTTTTTAGCTGCCTCAACCGTGCTCTGGGGAGTTTTCCCGCTTACAATATTAGCAAAGGAAATTCCGGGTTTGATATGATTTTCTTTAACAGGTACCTCTTTTTTGTTTTGCGGTCTGGCACCCTGAGGAGCTGGGAATTTAGGGCATCCGCGATAATTCGCAGGATGTCCTGCCTGCCCACAATTACAGCATTTAACATCAGTAATAAATTTGCTGGTGCACTCCTCAGTTTTGTGGGTGCCAGCGCATTTAACACAGCGGGGTCTTAATTTACAATTTTCAGATGAGTGATGGAAGTGCTGGCAATTATGACATTGCACAACACTCCCATTCACTCTATAAGGTTGAATGCTTACATAAAAATTCAAGAACTTAGTAATATCATAAATTTTTTCGATTTCTGGGGTACATTCAACGTGAATTTGGAACAAGGGCATGGGGACTCTTGTCCTAATCCTGTGCATTTGTGCCACCTTTCGTACTTTATAACCCAATTTGATCAATTCCTCATGCACATCTTCTGGAGCACAATCAATTGGAAGGCCTCTGATGACCACTTTGAGTGGCCTATCAAACTTAGAGAGTATGATATAGTGATCTACTTTCTTTTCATCGAGAAACTTGGAGATTGTGCGATGGTCATCTTCAGTTTCCGGGAAGATTTTGAGGAAGTCCCCCTGCACCTTGCCCGCAAATTCACATTTAACATTATCCCGCAACACCTTCATAAATTCATTAAACTTTATATCCGGCTTCACCATTATTGGTTTGGGTTTTGGAATTTTCGCGACAACACTTTCCATAACCACATCGTCAATATCATCATCAGGTTTGTTATTTGTATCCTGAGTACTCAATTTTTCAAATTTATTGGCCAGTGGCAAATCGGCATTACATTTTATTATTTTGCTAGGGCGCGCAGTGGTTTTCGGCAGAATGAAACCATCTGCGTCCCTATCATCATTAATTGAACGCTTAGAATATTTTTTCGAAGGGCGCTTAGGCCTAGGTTTTGGTGTCTCAGCCGGATTACAATCATTTGTACCATTAGACTTAACATTAACATTATCATTACTAGTACTTAAATCATTTGCAACAGAAGACAGGTTTTTCATTAACACATTTTTACATGCACTTTTTACACTATCTGAATTTAAATCACAACCAAGGGCAGAGGCAGCACTTTGGCACTTACCTTCTAGGCTGGATCTCAGCGTTGCTCCAATTAGTTGATCCTTGTCCAGAGTCTGTCGGATGCGTTTCACAACCTCTTCATCGGTCATCTGGTTTAGAATATTTTTACACGAGTCTCCCCGCGCAATGAGGTCCGTGTTGATTTTTGCCACCATCTCCACTCCGCGACAAAAATCATCATAGTTCCAAATTTCCTTAGCAAAGAGTTCCTGCCAGTCCAGGTCGAGTATCCTATTTCCATAATCCATTACATCGGCGACGAGTCCGCACAGTATTCCACTAGAAATTTTCTTATCCATTTTTTCCTTAACCGGTAGCGACGGGAAGTCACTGCCCACCATGTGGGTCGAAAATACACTATCACCACACACAAGAAATCTTCTAAAAAATTCACAAAAATCACAAGCGAAGCACTACACTAGATCCGAGAAATACACATTGAGCACAAATAAACTTGTAATCCAATATGAAATCACGAAAAAGATGGGTAACAGCCAAAAAACACAAAACCATCCAAGATGGCGGCGAAAATGGCGCAGGCAAGCACGAGGTAATCCACGGAGCGCTCAAAAACACGTCCTACTCTCACCAAGTCACCAGCCGAACAGCTCCACAACCAACGGCGAACGGCAATGACAATGACAATGACTCAATGACGCTGACTCCAACTTGCTTTATTTGCCGCGATTAACCTGCGAAATCGCAGGTTGTGTTCCGGCTATCGAACTTTGGTGCTTCTAGGAGCGCTGCAGGTAAGGAAATGCCGAACGTAGTTCTCGTGGAGACAGGATAGCAGATGCAGGGGGTGTGACCAATGTCACGTGATGAGCGATAAGACATCTGGTTGGCGATGAGGTATCCAGGCATCGTAGCGCTGTAAATCTGAAGTTTTATAGTAGTTATACATAAAATAGTACTAAATCAGTTCATAAAAGGTGTGTGTTGCAGTCATAAATGCAGAAAATAGAATACGATTCCAAAAAGTATAATAGTATATACAGGAAAAATATAAGTAATATCTTGTGGGCTTGGCTGTGTGTGTCACATGATCATCCGGCTAAGATTTCTAAACATCATTATTTACAAGTCAAATAAGTTTTTCACTACATACTTAAAAACACAAATTATGTTGGAAAATCCTGGTTTCCACTGAGTAGAAAAGCGGCATATGGACGGAGGTGCCTGTCCTCGTGTAAAATTTCATAGTGAAATAGGTTGAAAATGTCCATATGTTGGCACTCCTTAGCGGCGTCATAAAATGCCGTGTTAGTTCTTCTTAAATATTCCACTATTGTATCCATTTTTAAATCTTCATGGAGACGTTTGTTCTTCACATACGGGTGTGCATTTGTGATAATTCTTAAAAATTGGTTTTGCACAACTTGTAATTTTTGGATTTCACCCTTCGTAGCGGTAGTCCATGCTGGCGAAGCGTACGTCATGATGGGTCGGATTGTGGCTAGATAAATAAGTCGTTTCTTGTCTAACGAAAGTTTTGAATATTTCCCTATCATAGGATATAAACATTTCATGACTTTAATCGCTTTATCCCTGATTTGTTGGATGTGATGCTGCCATGTGAGCTTGTCGTTGATGGTGATGCCCAGATATTTGGCTTGTTTCACGATAGGCACAGCCTTGTTAAAAAGATAAACACTTTGCCTGATCGGAACATTTTTCTTCCTTTTCCTTATGAGTAGGAGCTGCGATTTTTGAGCGTTAATTCGTATCTTCCAATATCCACACCATTGTTCTATGGAGGGAATAGTGTCTTGGAGTTTCCGAATAGCATGATTGATGTTAGCAGACTTCACTGCCAGGGCAGTGTCGTCTGCATAACAGGCTAGCATAGAATTATGATTTAAATGCAATCTCGGAAAGTCTGAAACGTAGAATAGATAGAGTATAGGGCCAGTCACAGAACCCTGTGGAACACCGCTAGTCATTATTTTAGTGCTGGATAATTCATTTTTTACCGAGACTCTGAATGTCCGATCCCTGATAAAAGAATGGATTAGCAGAATGAGTTCTCTGTCCAGTTGAAGGTCAATTAATTTAGCAATTAAGCCCTCATGCCAGACGCGGTCGAATGCTTTCGCCACGTCTAGCATGAGTATAGCAACATTAAGTTTGCAGTGCAGAGCTGCACCAGCGAATTCGGTTATTCGGACCAGTTGCTTCGTTGTTGAGAGGTGAGCACGGAACCCAAATTGTTCCGGCGGAAGATGCTGAAAATATGGTTTCAGTCTATTCAGGATAATTCTCTCAAAAATTTTGCTTAAGCCCGGCAGTAGACTAATAGGACGATATCCGTCTGGTCGGGTGTGATCTTTAGCCGGTTTAGGTAGTAAAATAATTTTAGCAATTTTCCAAGGTGTTGGAAAGTAAGAAAGAGCAAGACAAGCATTAAAAATACTTGTCAGGCTGCAGATGATGTTAGGCGGCAAATTTTTAATTGCTGTATTGCTGATTTCATCAATTCCTGGAGATTTCTTTTGTCTCAGGTGTTTGATAATATTAGTCGTTTCAGTAGGAGTGGCATATTTAATTGGAAGTCTGACTGAAGGGGCGTTGAGCCAATCCCTCACTCGTAGGAGGGTCTTTAATTCGAAATCAGAGTCATTTGGCCAATCATTTGGCGAGAACTGTTCTTGGAGGTGTGCTGCGAAGATTTCTGCCTTTTCCTGATTGGAGATGGCAATATTACCTCTGTCATAGAGGGGTCGATTACTTGTGAAGGAAGTTTTAAAATTTTTGATTAAAGACCAGAATGTACCTTCTCTAGAATCCAGATTTAACATTTTATCATCCCATAGTTCTTCTTTGAAGGTTTTAATGGCCTTCTGAATTTGCTTATTTTTACGATTTATTTCACGTTTAAATGCCGGGTCCCACGTTAAATGATAACATTTCCTGAGTCTATTTCGCTCTCTCATAAGCTGTCGTATATTAAGGGGCAGTCTGAAAGCCTTATCACGATTAGTAATTTCAGTACTGGCTTCCTTAATTGCACCTTGAATGCTTTCACTTAAGGCATTAATTACGGTGTTTATGCCTTGTTTAGTATTGAGATTTTGCAGTCGAGGAGGTGAGTTTTTCATGATATTGCTGAAGAGATTCCAATTCGTAATTCGCCTAGTAGAGAACTCAGAAGTTTTTGTCACTCCTAATGTTGCGATTACGGGGAGGTGGTCAGAGAACAATTCATGAAATACTTCCATTGCAACGGGGATAGTCGTTGTAGTGACTGCAATGTCTAGTATATCAGAAAATTCAATTCTATTATGGAGCCGCGTGTATTCTGGTGGGGCATGTAGCGCCACCGGATGCTGTAAAATATATTCATGGAGAATTTTACCATTTAGGTTTGTTCGACGACAGTTCCAGTCTATATGCTTAGCATTAAAGTCCCCGGCAGCAAGGGTAGGTATGTCATCCGGTAGAATGCTATTTAGAAAATTATCACATAATCTATTCGTAGGAGGGTTATACACAGCACAAAAATTGATGTTATTAAACACAGGAAGAGTGACACACACAGTAGTTTGCTCACAATTAAAATTTCTTGAATCAGATATAAGACAAGATGCATAATTACGTTTCACATATATTGCCACACCACCACCTCTGTGTGAAAGTCTATCACAGCGGTATGAATTATAATTTGCAATTCTCAGGCGTTGGCATGGTTTTGCATGAGTCTCTGATATGATTGCAGTGTCAATATCATGCTCACTTAAAAAATGGTGCAGTTCAGTAATTTTGGTGGGTAGCCCGCAGGCATTCCATATCATTATTTGTACGGGAGTACACTTTTTCATGTAATTAGCCATTAACAGGGGCTGCAGGAGTATGATCTTGAGATACGTTTGATTTTGCCATCAGAGTAAATCCAGTTTCTTTTAGAACAGAGACAAGCATACGTAGCTCAGCTGCAACTTGTTTTGCTTCAGTTAGAAATTCAGGAGCGAAGCCGGTGTTTAAAGCTTGTGCATAAGTTTTATTATGCACTACCCGATCAGAGAACGTTTTCACAGCCGGAGTGGTTTTTGGTTTTGGAAAACGCACACATAATCTGTAGTTAGCTGTATGACCTATCTCATGACAATTGGCACATTTAGGCGGAGTTGCCTTATCCTTGTCACAGTTAAATGATTCATGAGGTTCACCGCAACGAACACAACGTGGTTCGTGTTTGCAGTGCGATTGGGCGTGATGGAACCCTTGACAGCGATAACACTGCAGGGGTCCCTTACGGCCACGGTATCTCTCAACACTAATCTTCATTCCCAGCACAAATTTTAACTGGTGTATCTCCTTGTTTTTCTCCTTGCGGGTGAGAGTAACGAGAAACAGGGGAAGCTTAATAACTTCTCCGTTACGCCTGATAGTGAGTTGGTTGACCCGCACGACGTCGAGTCCATGTTCTTTAAGATCCATCATAATTTCCTCAGGGTCCATGTAAGACGGGAGGTTACGTATCACAGCTTTTATATGTTTAGATTCGGGAAGCGCATAGCAGTGATACCTGATGCCTTCTTCTTCTAACACTTTTACCATTTCCCGATAAATGGTGGGCAATTTCACTTTAATCTTGATTCCGTCCTTCATGTTTTCTCCATAGAAATCGTGCAGAGAAAAATTCTTATTATTAAACAGCGTTTTTAAGTCATTCCATGTGAATCTGCTGTCTTTGATTATAATCGGCGGCACTTTTCTCGCACTGTTGATCGGAGCGTTCTGATTGGTTGGAGGTGTCTGCACTGGGGCGGGGTCTGTGTCCATATTCTGTTGCGGAGTGAGATCAGCAACAGGGTGAGTCTTTGGAATTTCAGGAGCAGTCGCAGCAGCCAGGGGTGCAACAGCTTTTTTCGCAGGTTTTCTGGTGCGTCTGGTTCTGTCTCCTTTGGGTTCTCCATCGGAGTCAGAGCTGACATCTAAAGCCTTGTATTTTGTAAAGTCCTCATCCGACCTGGCGGGACTCTCAGCACGTCGAGCGTTGATCTTTGGGAGAGGCGGGAAGCCAGGGTTGTCATCAGTTTTGGTCTTAGCACGGTCGTCCTGTGTTCTGGAGTTCACAAATTCCTGGTCAGCAAGAGCTCGGAATTTTTTGAACAAATTCAGGTCTCTTGTTTCTTCAGGGGTAAGGAAACCTTTGTCTTCTTGACGGAGTTCCAGCTGAGTAATCTCAGTTGCAATGAAGTCCAGAAAACGTTCCATGATGCCGGTTGATGAAGTAGTGAAATGCAGAAAGTCTATGCTTAAAAAGCACAGGGTAAAAGCAGGTCGTTTTACAGCATACTAAACATAGTGATTTGCATACTGACCTGAATACACAATCGAGAGAGCACAGCAGTATCTCAGTCACAATAGTCAAACTCAGAAAAACGAGAGGTTAATACTGCAGAACAGCGAAAACGCAGAGCGAGTGGACGAGCACCTTCACGCTCAGGAGCAAGCAGAACTGCTGACCGAATGAGAGGACCAATGAATGACGCTGATCTCACTCCGCAACAGAATATGGACACAGACCCCGCCCCAGTGCAGACACCTCCAACCAATCAGAACGCTCCGATCAACAGTGCGAGAAAAGTGCCGCCGATTATAATCAAAGACAGCAGATTCACATGGAATGACTTAAAAACGCTGTTTAATAATAAGAATTTTTCTCTGCACGATTTCTATGGAGAAAACATGAAGGACGGAATCAAGATTAAAGTGAAATTGCCCACCATTTATCGGGAAATGGTAAAAGTGTTAGAAGAAGAAGGCATCAGGTATCACTGCTATGCGCTTCCCGAATCTAAACATATAAAAGCTGTGATACGTAACCTCCCGTCTTACATGGACCCTGAGGAAATTATGATGGATCTTAAAGAACATGGACTCGACGTCGTGCGGGTCAACCAACTCACTATCAGGCGTAACGGAGAAGTTATTAAGCTTCCCCTGTTTCTCGTTACTCTCACCGCAAGGAGAAAAACAAGGAGATACACCAGTTAAAATTTGTGCTGGGAATGAAGATTAGTGTTGAGAGATACCGTGGCCGTAAGGGACCCTTGCAGTGTTATCGCTGTCAAGGGTTACATCACGCCCAATCGCACTGCAATCACGAACCACGTTGTGTTCGTTGCGGTGAACCTCATGAATCATTTAACTGTGACAAGGATAAGGCAACTCCGCCTAAATGTGCCAATTGTCATGTGATAGGTCATACAGCTAACTACAGATTATGTGTGCGTTTTCCAAAACCAAAAACCACTCCGGCTGTGAAAACGTTCTCTGATCGGGTAGTGCATAATAAAACTTATGCACAAGCTTTAAACACCGGCCTCGCTCCTGAAGTCATGAAATGTTTATATCCTATGATAGGGAAATATTCAAAACTTTCGTTAGACAAGAAACGACTTATTTATCTAGCCACAATCCGACCCATCATGACGTACGCTTCGCCAGCATGGACTACCGCTACGAAGGGTGAAATCCAAAAATTACAAGTTGTGCAAAACCAATTTTTAAGAATTATCACAAATGCACACCCGTATGTGAAGAACAAACGTCTCCATGAAGATTTAAAAATGGATACAATAGTGGAATATTTAAGAAGAACTAACACGGCATTTTATGACGCCGCTAAGGAGTGCCAACATATGGACATTTTCAACCTATTTCACTATGAAATTTTACACGAGGACAGGCACCTCCGTCCATATGCCGCTTTTCTACTCAGTGGAAACCAGGATTTTCCAACATAATTTGTGTTTTTAAGTATGTAGTACTCTGAAAAACTTTTTGACTTGTATATAATGATGTTTAGAAATCTTAGCCGGATGATCATGTGACACAGACAGCCACGCCCACAAGATATTACTTATATTTTTTCCTGTATATACTATTATACTTTTTGGAATCGTATTTTATTTTCTGCATTTATGACTGCAACACACACCTTTTATAAACTGATTTAGTACTATTTTATGTATAACTACTGTAAAACTTCAGATTTACAGCGCTACGATGCCTGGATACCTCATCGCCAACCAGATGTCTTATCGCTCATCACGTGACATTGGTCACATCCCCTGCATCTGCTATCCTGTCTCCACGAGAACTACGTTCGGCATTTCCTTACCTGCAGCGCTCCTAGAAGCACCAAATTTCGATAGCCGGAACACAACCTGCGATTTCGCAGGTTAATCGCGGCAAATAAAGCAAGTTGGAGTTGGAGATGGAGTCTCAACTTCAGTTCCAGCCCCCGCGCCATGAAGGAAGGACGTCTCTTCAGCGAGCTGCCATATAATTGCTTATTTCATCCTCTGCTACTACCATCAAGATCTTCAAGCAAAGTTATCAATCTGTTTACTTAAGAATCACATCTCCCGCAGATTTCAAATCTGCCTAAGAATATTTTCATCGCGATCTCAATAATTATTTGCACTCTCCAACACAAGCCACATGCCAATGAGCCTATTAATCGTAAAATCTTTCCTATCCACTTTTTGCTTTAGTGTTTGTACTGTGTATAAAAAATTATAAAAAACCAAAAAAAGTATCAAATATAAAATACAAAAAAATTTTAAAAACCTAAAAACTTATAAAAAGATTATGATACTTAAGTTTTTATTTTCTCATCTCTATCCCTAAACTTTCTTGAGCCTGTGGCTCCCTCTAGTGTGCATCAAGTAAATCACTTATGCCAAATTTTTCCTATTTCTGCTCGCTTTTAGTAATTCTGATGTGGAGGTAGATGGTTTTGAACCATAGGAACTCCGAAATTTTTAAGGCATTGGCATTGGTGTTTCTTCATTAATTTTTTTCAATAGCTGTATTTCCTGGTCTTTGGGGGCATTCTTTACTACAGGATGCATGTCCTTCTCCACAGAGGACACATTTCGCAGAAAATTCTTTACCTTTTTGAGGGCACTGGAAGGATTTGTGATTCTCGGCGCATCTGAGAAACCGTGGCATATTTTTACATGCACGTTGAGTATGCCCGTACCGTTAGCAGTTGAAACACTGCGTCTGTCCGGGCCTGCTTTTGTACGAAACCACTTTTACTCTAATATCAGTAATGTGGCGTACATGATTAATTAATTTTCCAACTTCAGTGCGTGGAGTTTCAACATAAAAACGGGTAGGTTAACAGCTATGCCATCGCACATGCGCTGTGTTTGTTTGCATTTTAGTACTGGAATGTTTTGAGATTTAAGATCTTCTTCAATTTCTTTTACGTCTGTGTCATTTGATAACCCTTTTACACTGACTACCAATAAGTATTTGGACACCTGTGATAGAAAAGAAAAACTATCAATAGTTGGTAGAGCCTCCACGAGAGGTATTTACAGCGTGGACCCTCCGGGGCATACTTTCCACAAGTCTTTGTATGACAGCTAGTGGTATTTTCTTCCACTCGGCTTGGAGAAGACATAAAAGTTCCTTCACCGGTTTTGCAAGGGTAGTGCACCCCTGAATTCGGCGACGTAATTCGTCCCAGAGGTTCTCGATAGAGTTCAGGTCTGGACTCTGGGCAGGCCAGTCCATTCGATGAACTCCATTGGCACCATACCAAGCCTTAATTAACGTTGAAACATGACAACTGGCATTGTCGTCCTGAAAGTAACAGGGGTCCAACCCGTAAAACTGCCACAACGTAGGAAGCACATTGTCATCCAAAATAGTGCAGTAGGATGGGGACCAAGGGTCCCAGCCCATACCAGGAGAAACACCCCCAGACCATAATTTCACCTTCGCCGAACTTGACTGTTGGCACAATGCATCCTGGCAGGAGACGTTCTCCAGGTAGACGCCACACCCACACCCTGCCATCCGAACGGTAAAGGGTGAACCTTGATACGTCACTCCAAAGAACCCGTTTCCACTGATCTACGGTCCAATTTCGATGTGCTTTGCACCACATTAACCGAGCAGCGTGGTTGGACTTTGTGATCAAAGGCTTATGGGCAGCAGCACGACCATGAAAACCAAGCAGATGTGCTTCCTTACGGATGGTATTCATTGAAACAATACTCCCGGATGCCTGTTGAAACTCCTCGCGGATGAGGGCTATCGGTTGGGTGCGGTTCTTCCGAATTTCTCTGAACAGCACTCGTCGGTCTCTATCCCCCAGTTTCGTTGGTCTGCCGACTCGGGGCACATTCCGACAATCACCCCTCACTTTCCACTTCTTAATCACATAGGCCACTGTCGATATTGGGTACTTCAGATCGCTAGATATGTCCCTTAAGGATCGTTCACATTTGTGATACCCGATAATTATACCTTTCTCGAAATCAGAGAGCTCCGAACTGCGAGGCATCTTGCATGCGACTAAAGCCGATGCTGTTTCCTACACGATATATACCGGCGGAGTCCGTGGTGTACCTTGGGACCGCAGATATCGTCATTTGCATAGGTGTCCAAATACTTATTGGTAGTCAGTGTATTATGCTTCTAACCACTTTGTCAGAGTTCAGTAAAAATGTGTGATAGAGAATCTTTCGAGAATCAAGCCTATACTGAACTTTGCGGTAGTCGTCGGCAGAAAACAGCTTAATCCTGAAGTTTTCGCCTTCTATTTTTCCTTCAACTTTTTCGATGCCTAAATCTTCTTTTATTTCTTTACGTAATTTTTTCCAATTTATTTTAGGGTCTGTGATAATAAGTGGTGGAATTTTACCAGCATATTTACGTGGTTGTTTAAATCTTGTGATACAGTAGTCGTGGTCGTTAATTGCAGTAGTCGTAGTGTAACTCGCAGAAGTATCAATTTCAGTGTCTTGTTCTATATTATCTAAGTTTTCTTCGCTAGGAAGAGAGTCAAATTTTGATTGAGTTTTTAAGGGGGGTAAATCCTCTTCAACCGAGAGTTACTGTTATTTCGTGTGCGTTTTCTGGGAACCTGTTTCCATTCATCTTTGGTTTTAGTGTTTTGTGAAATGGCTATTTTTTCGACTTGTTTTATAAGGCTTTCGGGAGTGTTATAAGTATCATTAAGGGTTTTATGATACTGTTGCCTCAGATTGTTTAGCACAGCTAGTTGCTCACTATTCGGTTTGCCGTCAACGAAATTCGCCGAATAATTTGCAATTTCTTTTTCCAGGGTAAGAAGTACGTCCAGATCCTTAAGGTACGTATCTTTTACCGTTTCCATATCGTCTTCGTAAAAAAGCAATTATAGCGCGTGAGACGGACTCTCAACTTAGAATCAGGATGCCCAAAAAGAACAAATTACAGCTCGGAAATGATGTTGCACTTACTAAGCCTAATTAGGCTTAACATCGCGCAGCACAAAAACGTTAATTATTTTACCAGTTTCGCTCAAAACCAAAAATACTAAGTCACACTAGATGAAGTAACACTTAAATTATATGAAACACATAAAGTCACAATTCAAATGAACTTAGAAATACAAAATGAAAGCATAAATTTAAGAGCTCACCAACTTCCAAGTAACATCCAGGTCTCGCACGACGGGATGTCCGCTTGCGACCGGCATATTCACACGAGAAGTTAGACTCCGCGCCGTATCCTTCTTATGTTGCAACATGTTGGCCATGGCCAATTATGTTTGAAATGAAAATGACGTCATTTATAGGCGGAGTAATCGTGAATGGCTGACGATGTAAACATGAAAGTGTTCATATAGTTTTATAGTCTAATCTTATTTTCTTTTATAATCTCAAGTTTTTCCGTACTATATTAGGGCTCGCCAGCGGCCGAGCGGTAAAGTCACTGGGAGTCGATGCTTCTTGAAGATGAGTGACAAATTATTTTATTGCTTTTCCGGTTTTCCCTAATCGTTTACAGAAAGGCCGAACCTAGATAGAAGAAAACAGCCTATCTATTGGTGTTAATTCGTCAGTAAAAAAAAGAGAAGCCCACCAGCGGCCGAGTGGTAAAGTTTCTGAACACTGGTAGTTCGGTTCGAGGTTCGAATCCCGCGAACGGGCTGACTGCATGGGCATTTTCGTGGTTTTTCCCATGTGTAACGTGTATACGAGCCAGTTTCCCTTAGAAAGTCCTCCACGAAGGTATCCCTCCCCTTAGGCAGATAGCCCTAGTGTGCTTTGCCGTATTCTCAATACACCATACACCATACATGTCAACATTTATATTAACATACACGAAATATCAGGACATCACACTGTTTAAACATCTGTGCCATATAAAAAAAATATCTGTACAATTAGTTATTATTCTTTCAGCAATAACTCTATCAGTTTATGAGTGCAATTTATACAGAATCACTATCAAACTGCAGTTAAAAAAAAAAAAAAAAAAGATTTATTGCATAATGAAATTTTATAAGTGATTAATTCGGAACTGCAGTTCAGTGCCATATGAAGTTGCTGTTTTCGTTCTTGAGATAATATAAGGAACTATTTTGTATAAGGAAATAATTTAACTAATTTTAAAGCTATAGGAAAATATGCATTGTTTGTAATAAAGATGACGTTTTTGAAGCATTATATAAATAAACAGCTTAATGAGCTTTTTCGTTAATAAAAAAAGGAAGTAGATGATTGTGAATGCATTTACAAGTATTCAATATTCTAGATAAAATTCTTCTATGAAATTAATAAAAAGTTGGATACACATTATTATTAATAAATGTTAAGTTTTTTTTTTTTCTTTTCTCACAAATCTGAATAAAGAATTAAAGTTTTGGGATGAAGCATTCGAAATTACCAACAACACAAAATTTTCATTATGTATTTTTATTATCTAAAAAATATTCAACAAATAATATTTACAGAAAAAAATTTTAAAAAAGTAAAATCTTAGTTATTATGTGATTGACAAAACATATTAGATTAGTCAGATGTTATTTTCAAAAATTTGATTATTTACAAATGTTTTCTTTAATCATAGCACACTTTCATTTAGCAAACAGATTTCCTGGATGAAATTAGCTCTTAAACATCTTAAAAGTTCTAAATCCACTTGAAATAATCATTTAATCTCTCATAGTTTGTTCTAAATTATTAATATAGAAAGAAAGAAACTTACAGGAGCAGTTTAACAGTAAAAGTAATGATTAGCTTGTATGATTAAATTTCTTTATCAGACAAAATAGTAATAAAGTTCACTTATTAGTGATGTTTCTGTATTGAATTGTCATGATCATTTCCTTTGCTAATGACAGGCTGCTTTTCAGTTTCATTTGCTGTAGGTTTGTTCAGTTTTAATTTTTTTTTTTACAAATTTTTGTTGAGAAAAATATTTTTTGTAGAATAATCTTTTTACTTGCGGATTCAAATTTAGTGCATGTATATTTTTTAATTTATTGTGTTGCAATTTTCTGACAACTGAATAATTTTTGAACAGCATTTAAATGTTGCATGATTTGTTGAAATATTTTATCTGTTAATGTAGTCTGCAAATTTTTATTTTCATTGCCCAATTTTTGGATTTCATTTACTAGTGATTAAAAAAAAAAGATTATGATAGTTGATTTCTCAGAAGTGAAGTTTATGTCTGGTTTTTCTAAATTGTATACTCCTTCTTTTCAGAAGTTAATGATTGCTCCAGAATAACCTGTTTCACTTCTGTTGTACATTACTGCTGAAAGAATGTGTTTGCACAAATTATTTTGAATACTAAGGTCAATACATTCACAAGTATATGATTGCATGCTAATATTACACTGTGTATACATTTTCAAACAGTGTTTGTTACAATCATGCTCTGAATTTTTTTGACCTAATAGATTCTTCTTGATGAGCTAGTTTTAAATTTAAAGATTTTGTCATCAATCTTCTCAGACTGTAAACATTTTGCATCTTTCGGTGGCCTTAAAAGTATTTAACATTTTTGTTGTAATTTTGCCTTTTTTTTTTTTTTTTTTTTTTTTTTTGTGCCAAGGCAGCAGAATGACCTAATAGGCAATGGAAAACTGTTGAATATTGTGATCATATTGAAACTCAGCAGTAGGCTATCCTTGAAAGGGAGGGAAGACAACAGGGCACAAAATTTTAAGATGTAGTGATTGCTGCTGAGGGTGCCTGTAATGTAGTATATTAAGCATGAGTAACAGTGCTAATGGTACCCTAAACTATAACCATTAGTGATAGACTGATAGGATAATTCATAATGCAAGGGTCATGATATCTGTTATTAAAATGTCACCAGACTAAGATAAGACCATCGTAATGGTAAGGCAAAAAAGAGATTTGTCTGAAAAGAATGTTGTGCCATGCTGAAACTTCCCACATAAAGGAGCACTGGCAAAACATACAATTCCAGTAATTAAAACAACCTATAGTTCTTTCTTTTTTAGTCTTTCTACGTAGCATTACTGGAGTACGTGATATGTGTATGCACTGCAATATTAATTATCTGCATATTCCATCAAAATCTGTGCTAAGTCATCTAACAGGAAGATTTTAAGATTATTGGATCCTTCATTCATGGTATTGCATTTTGAATACCAGCAGCGTAAAAAGTGAGAGAGGGAAACAGATGCATATTATGACGGAAAAACTTTTAATATATTTTAGGGAGGGATTTTTGAAATAAACTGTGATAACTACAAAGAATGAATAACTATTACATTATATAGAATAAAAAAGATTAAAATCAGTACCAACAATTTTTTTTTTCTTTTTCAGGTAATGGAATAAGAACATGACCTAAATTAAAATTGTGCTTGTAGTGTGTGTTGTAAGTATTGAAATTTTACTTTCGTAAATTTCAATATTTATGCTAGCTGTACATGTCTCTCCACACTTTTTAAACCTTGAGCTTTTAGGTGCCATATTCTTTTCCCTTCAGATTTATAAAATCCACTTCTGCTACCTGTCATAGTTAGAGAACAATGGATTTTGAATTTTTCCCCCATGAGCTATTTATTGCAAAGGATGTTCTGGTATTTCTTTCATCATGTAACCATTCATGAAAAGGTCTATAAAAAATTAAAAGCAATTGATAATAAGAAATATAGAACTATATAAAATTACGCAATCTGAAATCAACGCGTACACTAAATTAAATACACTAAATTAAAAGCAATTGATAATCCATTATTTCTACAAAATTTTAGACAGTAAAAATTTATCGGTACTATTCGGTTTCGAGGGCCGTAAAAAATCGCCAAACTATTGTTGATGCCAATGCTGTCAAAAATAATTGCGGCAAGAAAGGAAGTATAATAGTAAATAACTATTGATTGATGTTTTATCTAAAGATTGATGTTTTAATTTAGATTGATGTTTATTTATCGAAGATTGATGTTTTAATTTAGATGAAAGGTTAATTTCATATACTAATACTTTTTTTATTATTATAATTTATATGAAAAAGGCTAAACATGACTGAATGGAAGCAAAAGAGTAAATAACTATTTCAGATCATTATTATAAGTTATATAAAAATTGCTAAACATAACTGAATGGATGCCTGCATTACTATTTCGCTACCGACTTATCGCTAAAGCATAATTTCATCTCGTTGGTTGTTCAAACGTTATTTTCTATAATGAATGATGCCTTTTCTTTGAAAATTTTCTCGGTAAAGTGCAGAATCGCTCACTTATTTGTTTGTCGCTTTTTACAAGGGTAAAAACAATTGGATTTTTGTAATTTTTCTTTTACTTTTTAAATGAAAATAGGTCGATGTGTACATAGATAAAGTCAAAAGTGTGCGCAGTGCCATTTTTGTGCAATTCTAGGATTTTTTTTAAGTGAAAATAGGTCGATGTGCACATGGATACCGATTATGTGAAATTCTTAAAAACGCGCAGGCAGTGGGTGATTCTGCACTTTACCCAAAATTCTATTGCCGACTTTTCGTCATGGGCAATTCCCAAATTGTTAAATCCATAGGATATCAAAAAAGGATTTAAAATTAAAAAAAAAAGGATTTAAAAATTAAACTAGTATTTCAATGGCGTCTTAAGAAATATAGAACTATATAAAATTACGCAATCTGAAATCAACGCGTACACTAAATTTGGCGCGGTGTTAAATGGGCGCGTTTGCTAGATTTGGGGCTTTTGCGCATACATTTTCGCTGCAATTTTTTTACGGCCCTCAAAACGGAATAATACCAATTTATCTAATAACAATATGTTAATTTCATAATATATAATAAACATATATTGTAATTTTGAATCAGCATCTTGTTAAATATATGTAGTATTATGAAAACCAATTTTAACCTGTATATGTTAAAAAAAAGAATAGGAAGTCTATGGTTTTTAACATACTAGATCATTTAAAAAATTCTGTCATTTTTAGTGGCTGAATTTAAAATTACTTCATACAGAAAGCACCAACAATAGATCACTTATGTAATCGCTATCATTATCACATTTTCTCATCTGGAAAATCATGCAATCGTAGTAATTTGTGCAACATTTATCTTTTTCGTGATTTTTTTTTTTTTTTTTTTTTTTTTTTTTGTGATTGCTTGTTGTTATTGTTATTCTACATAAAAAAGGTTAGGGCAATTACCTTAGCAATGTTAACCTTAGGTTAACTTTTTAATTCAGAAAAGAAATGATTTGAGCATAATTACTCGATTTTTTTCTACATGGACAATTTGTTTATTAAACTAAAAGTTATTATCTTTCGAGAAGAAAGGATTGACATATTTACGGAACAACACTGAATTTAAAATATACCTGTTTGAGATTTGAAGTGAAATAAAAACATACAAGGTATTCTGAAATCAAAAACTGGCCATTTTCCGATTTTTAGCTCTACAGAAAACCGAAGGAAAATGTTTCGTTATTTCATTACGTCCTAAATACATACTTTAAATTTGATTTATTTACTATAATAAACAAAAGAGTACCACCCACCTCCTTGAATTATGTAGTATTAATCTAATAGTTGGATATTGTTCGGAGAACAGCCTTAACGCCCAAAAATGGACAAATAGCTTATTATACACAGATAGTATTTTATTCTCGAGTGTCAAGATGTAGAAACATCTTTTTACTCGGCTTATGATAAAGATCGGTGGGGGAGAAAGAGAAGGGTGAAAGGAGTGTTGGAGGCGGATGAAAGAGAGTGAAGTCCGCACTAGCGGCGGCGAAAAAAGGGGGGTGTCAAGTTCAGTGTCGTTATAAGGTGTAGCCGCGGGTGGTAAAACCGCAGAGTCAGTTTAGCGTGAATGAGTCAATTAAGGTTGTGATTCTTATGTGGGAAGGATGTCACATGGGTAACAATGTTTTTGTCTGGGACGCGGGGAGTGTCTGAGAGTGCTAATAAGGCTATTACTGTGGGTTTGTACTGAATAAAAGAAGTTGACCGCTAATCGTTTAATATACTCTTGAATAAGTTCATTCAAAGGTCTCTGTGAATATAGATGTTGGGAATATACCAAGGAGCATTGATAATTTCTCGTAGAATTTTATTTTGTAGAATTTGTAATTGTTTTATATTGGTTTTAGCTGCATGTCCCCAGATCGGTGCTGCATACAGGAGAGCTGGGCGCAGTATGGAGCGATATAGAATTAATTTTTTTGTAGTAGATAAGTTGCTTTTTCTACCAAGAAGAGGTCGCATAGTAGCTGTGATGATTTTAAATTTTTGTACTACGGACCGGAAATGGGTTCTGAAGGTAAGTTTTTGGTCAAGGGTGACTCCAAGGTATTTGGTTTCATTAATCCAGTCTATTTCTTCGTCAAATATTTCAGGGGGTGGAGGATAGTATTTCATGTTTCCTTTACGGAAAATTATTGCCTTAGTTTTATCAGTGTTAATTTTAATCCTCCAAAGGGTAAGCCATTTTTCCAGTTTTATGAGATAGTTTTGGAGTTGGTTTCTTACGGCGATAATTGTGCAGGCTTTAGTAAGTATGGCGGTGTCATCGGCAAAGAGTGCAAGATGAACAGAAGGGTCTTTAGGGATGTCTTGTGTATAAATATTAAAAAGGTACGGCGAAAGTGCCGACCCCTGTGGGACACCAGCATTGATTACTCTGGTGGTTGAGTAAGCAGTACCGATTTTGATTCTGAATGTTCTGTTGCTGAGAAAAGAGGCTATTAAGCGAATAAAATGATCTGGAAAATTGAGAGTGATTAGTTTGTAAATAAGGCCTCGATGCCATACCCTGTCAAAAGCTTTCGCGATATCGAGAAATATAGCACCGGTCGGAAGCTTGCAGTTGTAGCCTTCAGTGATAATGTTGATAACTCTAAGAAGTTGGATGCAAGTGCTATGATGATTACGAAAACCGAATTGTTCTTCTGGGAGAAAATTCATGGAAGGGTGAATTTTTTGGATGTGGAAAAGAAGGATTTTCTCAGTAACTTTAGACTTTTTAGTGGCTAAGTAAACTGATAGGGCGATAGTTCTGTGGGAGAGTTGGATTTTGTTGCGGTTTAGCAAAAACAATTATTATAGCTTGCTTCCATGAGTTAGGAAAATGAGCGAATTTAACGTTGTTGATTATCTTAATTAGGCAGGGAAGAGCGTTGATCGGAAAATGCTTCAGTGCTTTGGTCGAGATGCCATCGTGCCCTGGGGCTTTCTTCGTTTGTAAGGCGCTGATGGTGTTAGCAACGATTGTTGGGGTAGTCAGGAAAGTGAAGTTGTACGGAGCAGGGGTATTAAGGAAGTTATTGACCACCTGGTTGACCCGTTCAATATGGTTATTGTCGTACGGAGTGGGATTAAGAGTGAATATATCTTCCATATAGTCCGCAAAAGATTTAGCTTTTTCTTCTTCTGTATATGAAATTCCACTAGGTCCATGGATAGGTGGAATAGGTTTATAAGGTTTCTTGAATTTGCGGGAAATGTCAAATAGGGAATTGTCCTCTATAGCTAGGTTATTTAGGAAATTGGTCCATTTTTGGTTTTTGAAGTTCTTGATTCTTCTGTTGATTTCTTTCTGCATAGAGTTTAGTTCATGTTTGAGTTGTGGATCCCTGGTGGTTTGCCATCTTTTACGGATCCGGTTTTTCTCTTTAATACTATTTCTTATATCGGAAGGGAGGGGAAGGAAAGGCTTGTTCACATAAAAAGTATTGGTGGCTTCCTTTAAAGCAGAATTGATGCTGTTGGTAAATTTTGAGAGTTCGTGTTCTAAATCTTCTTTGTTGTTGATGCATGGGTTACCTTGTATGGAGTTATTGAGAATTTCAGAGTATTTGACCAATTTGTAACTCCTATACTTCTGTCAAGTGAGGGGAGGTTTTTATTAATGGGGATTTCAAATACAATGGGGTTGTGGTCGGAAGACAGGGCTGAAATTACAGAGTATTGCATCTGTTAGTAATGTTACTTGAGATGAAGAAGTCAATTGTGGTGGCGCTATTGTACCTGTAATGGGTGGGCTCGTCTGGAGCATGAATGTTATAATTATTTGATTGAATGCGTTTAAATATGTCATTTCCTTTTTTGTTAGCAGGTCCTCGGTTCCAGCAGGAGTGTTTGGCGTTGAAGTCCCCTCCGACAATGGTAGAAGTATTAGAATTAAGGAGGTGAATAAATTTTGTTCGCTGGGATTATTATTTGGTGGGATGTATATATTCGAAATTTTGAATTTTTTATGTTCTATTACAATTTCTATTGTGTTACTTTCGAAAGTGGTGCTGGGATTAGGAATTTGAGAGTGTTTGAGTGTTTTATGCTCCTTTTAACAAATGTGATGATGCCACCGCCTCTTCCTGTCTCACGATCCGTACGGTAGGTGTTATAATTAGCATAAAATACTTTGAATGCTGGTTTAAAATGAGTCTCTTGTATGAGTATTACGTCAGGTTCAATTTCAATAATGAGGTTGGATAATTCATCTTTTTTATGGTAAAGACCATTAGCGTTCCAAGTAAGGATTTTTATGTTGCATCTGTTCTTGAATTTATTAGAATTAAAGATGATTTCCTATTTTTTCAATGATTTCGACTACTGCAATTATTTTATCAAGAGGTGATTTCTTGGTTTTAATGTTTTTGAGTCCTTGTAACACTATTTTCCAAATTGTTTTTAGCGAACAGAAGTCAAAGAGGTCTGACAGGGAGGATTCTGCGGTGCTGGTAGTTTCTTCTGTTAGATTTTCGTTTTGAATGGAGGTTTGAGAGAGATTTTCGTTACTGTTTGATGTCAGCGGAGGAAAGTCTTGTCTTCTGTTAGTCCAGGGATTGGTTGCTGGTGGAGGACAGGGTTGTAACTGAACTTGTTTGTTTTTTGGTCTGGCTGTGCAATTTGAGAAGTTGGTTGGGTGAGGACCTTTGCAGTGATAACATGTGGCTGGCTGGTCGCGACTACGGGTGCTTTCTATAGATTTGTGATTGCCACCGCAACGGACGCATACCCAGTCTCTGGTGCAGAGCAGGGAACTGTGAAAAAATCCCTGGCATCTATAGCATTGTGGAGGGCAAGGTTTCTTGCGTAATGATTCTATTGTTACGTTCATATAACCTATGCGTTTGATTTTGAATACTTCCTTATTTTCTTCTGATTTTGGTATATGTACTAAGAAAAGCGGCATTGGTTTATTTTCTTTTCTGTTTCTTAATAGTGTAATAAAGTTAACCTTGAATCCTTTCTCAAGAAGTTCTTGAGTGATGGTTTGGGGACCTGTGGTGATGGGTAAGCCTCTTATTATGACTTTTAAAACTTTATCTTCGGGCAATAAGTAGGTCTGGGCTTTAAGCTTTGTTTCTTCAACTATTTTGCGAATGAATCGATGTGAGTCAGAGTCTGCAGGCTGTATTTCAAGGCGGCGTCCTTTTAAGGTGCCAGTTAGCTCTTTTCCGGTTTGCTTGTTTAAGTTTTTTAAGAATTCATCCGCTTTTGGTACGTCATCTACGACAATAATTGGCACTTTATCAATTCTGCTTGTTTTGGGGCTGGAGTTTGGTTTTCTATTTACGGGAATGGTGTCACTTTTGTTTGGTTGGTCTTTTGGGGTGGTAGTGAGCTGAGTGGCTGATTCATCTTCGTTGTCCAAATGCATGTCGTCTATTTGGTTCTTTAATTGTTTATATCGATTGCTGGTTTTGAGGGAAGGCTCCTCATCGGAGTCAGAATCCGTTTGTCTATGGCGCAAATTTCTTTTTATTTGTTCTTTGAAACCACTAGTGGATTGAAGTATGTCGCAGAAGTTTTTAATCTCTTCAAATTGTTTAGCGAGCTTTTCGTTAGAGGTTTGTAATTCGTTTATTTTTGCATTGGACATCTCGTTTTCCTGCATACGCAGTTGATTAATTGCTTTTACAAGGAGAAAGTTTAGTTCTTTTTTATCACTAGTGGACATATCACATTTGGGTCGTTACGGATATCTTGGATATCTTCCACCAAGTATCTGGTAGTTTCGACGTCATTGGATAAAGTAATTTTGTGACTTAATATTTGGAGAACGTTGGGTTCATCATTGAGATGTCTCATGTGAGGATTTTCTGAGTTTGGAGGTGAATTTTCCATGTTTGTGTTATTATTAGTTACAGTTATGTCTGTAGTGTCATATTGATTAATCATGTGAGGCAAATAAGTTGGAAAAAAGGCCTAACTAGAGGCCGTACCCGGAGGTACCCTTATCAGCACGGTGAATAAAGAAAATCAGAAGAAAGAATAAAATACGACCTGTTTTATCCAGCGAAGGATGCAGCAGTGGAGTTAAGGCGACGCTTTTGCGAGGCGAAAGCCAAAGACAAAGCAACCCAAAGCCCGTGAGGCGAGGTCGATGAATTCGGTACAGTAGCGGGGGTGGCAGCAACGCAAGGAAACGGAGGCGTATTTCCAAACCCTACCCCACTTTTCGAATTTTTGACGTCACAGAAATATCGACTAGTTTCACCTGGCAAGACGCCTACCCCACTTTTGACTACAACGGAGCGCTTTCCAAAGAATTATGCTGCTGAATAGTGTGTTTAGGTGCTAATTGTGAGATTTTCGCAATTTAAATTATTATGAGTGGGAATTTACGCAAAATCTTTAGTGAATGGTTATTGTTTATCGCCGTAGAGTATTTGAGGAAAGAGGGGAATAATTCACTGCTGATGTATACATTAACAGTATGAAAAATCTGGAAGGTGATACTCGGCAATAAATGTGCTGCATTTCATCGCAAAATTCAGCGACGCCAGTAAAACAAACGAAAGTGTTCGAAAAACTTATCCACATCTGAAGCCACTATACAAAAATTGTATGTGTGCCAATACAGCAATTTAAATTAAAAAAAAAATTGCAGGAAACTTCAGATCAAGGAATAAGAATTGCAGTGCCTCTATGTGCTTAAAAACTACGAAGCATTCTGCAGACTTTCGTGCCAAAATCAATTTTGACAAATAGATTAATACATTTTATTGTTCCTTTTAGTGTATATATTTCAAAATTATTAAAATAACTTGAACAGTTGTTTAATTGCTTAACACAGCAATAAAATTCATTTATAAAGATATACAAGGAACTTCATAATTCATTAATTCATTGCTTTGGTGAACAACTGAAATTTACTAAATTGCCTAACTTTATAACATTAAATATCTTTGTAATGCTCTTTTTTATAAAAGCTTAACTACTTCTAAAAGATAACTACTAACTAAAAGCTTAGCTACTTACTATTTATTTGTTATACATTAAAATATTTTCTGATTTATTTACTAAATGCGTAATCAATCATCAGGATTATTAAATGTATTAAGAATTTAATACCTGCTTGTGCAGTGTGAATGCATGTTTGTGTGATGAACTTTGATTTTCATGAACGAAAAAGAAATACAATCTCCGAATAAATACTTTTTTGTTTTCCAATTGCTGTGTTTAGCTGTAAAAGTAAATTCACTTCAAGTATGTGTCTGTGTAATTTTGACGATGTAAATGCTGAAATGTATGTATAGTAAACCTCAACAAAAAAATATCCAGAAAGCTCTTGAAATTTTGGATAGCTGAGCATATAAAAAATGAAATATTGTAATAATTTAATGGAAGAATAAACTACTAGTCTAAAATCATAAAAACAGTTCATCTTATTTGTATCAACTTGATTATCAAAAGCCAATATTTAATATTATGCACGATTTTGAAAAAAATGTATGCCGCTGATCTTTGGAATATGATAACGGGTGACTTTTACAATGGTTGTTATGTGGATTAAGACTGCAAGTTGAGACTTAATAATGAACAATAGTAATCTGAAAATTTGAAGTAGTAATTTTATATCCAACAATCTCTGCCAAATAACTTCCATGTTTTAAGTAATTAAAAAATATATTTTTAACCACTTATTATTAATTTTTAAAGAACATTCTATAATTTAAATTTTATTTACTTTCATCTATTTTTAATGCTTGCCATTATAAATTTCATACTATGTACTTTTTTAAGATTTCATAGTTATTTTATGTAAGAAAGGGATTTATGTGCAACAGATATACAGTGAAAATCATTTAACATAAAACTGAGGGGTCTGAAATATTTTTTCGTGTTAAAGAATATTGAAAAGAAAAGAACAAAAAAAATATATATATATATATATATATATATATTCAACAAAATTAAGCTTATTAGAGTACATTTTATTTACATAGATATGTATATATGCATGTATTTAATAAAAACCAAAGAAACAAAAACATCCACAAGAACTTAATGGAATTGAATACAAAATTTTCAAGTTTTTGAAAAACAAAACATTTTTTGAGTTTTGGGAAAATAATCTGATATTTTTCTTTGCATTGTCTTTTTTAGCATTTTCGCCTCGCACGGATTTCTCCCCTATATCGGGCTTAAGAGGGAAATTTTGTAAAGCCTCTTTTCATGTCATTTCCCTCTTGGCGTCAAAAAAAATCCTTCCGAGATTCAAGATGGCGGAAAAAATTGCGCCAAGTGCCGGTTATCTGAGTCTTTCCAACTACTGCAACGAATTCTTCCGATAGTACAGTAGGACAGTTCATTAATACAGAAACTTTCTCAAACATTTCATTAAGTGTCAGCTTAGTTTCAATATCCTACTTCTCCATTTCTTTCGTCACCGAAGAATCTGATACTTTTGAGAATCGTGTGTAATGAAAATAATTTTCCTTCATCCTTGGAGTCGCTGAATTCTGTGCAGTGCAACATATGAGCCAAACTCACTAATTTTTACTGACACTGCCATGTATTCATCACTGAATTCCAAAGCTAACTGATGAGAGATGAGATGTTTGTGTGGCGTTTGTAGACGTGGAAGGCGAAAGTACCGTAGATAAACAAAACGGCTCGTGTCACAGGCTATTCCGAGGGTATTTCAAAGCCAAATTAGCCTCTTTTCTACGAAACATGTGAAACCACCTCTTTCATTTCACACCCCGTTTAAATCTCGCCTGCGATACCAGTGTTTTCTGTATTTTGTTCATTTCCAGAAAGGATATCTTTTCGTGTTAAGCGATTTTGTTTCGTGTTAAGAGAAACAAAATCCATGAAAACACATGGTAGTTTGTCGGGACCGTTGCATTATTTCGTGTTCACCGATATTTCGCGTTAAACTTATTCCACTGTATACAGATGTGTTTGGACTATGTATATACAAATAATGTTTTAAAAGGAAAATTTATAATCCTTCCAAAAATGTTTGTGCATTATGCTGCTAAAAATTGATCAGTTATTATATAAAGAAAGAAATTTAGAACCAATTTTTCAGAAAGAATAAAAATTGAAATTAAAATTAACTTGATAAAATCCTGTTTAGACTAGTAAAATCTTTTTAAATTGGAAGATATTTTTAACTTTTGATTTTACTTGCCCCCTCCCCCCATTTTCCTTTGCTACTGCTGTTTGATAAGAGGTTCTAGTAAAGTTTTGTGTTAAAATTATTTTGAACTTTCAAAGATTTTCCACTGCAGGATTTTAATTTTTTCTACATTTTTAAGGGCATGTTTTCTTTCTTTTTTTTTCTTTTTTTGGTGAACTATTAAGATAAAAAAATATATTGAAATGGTTCATGAGCTGATTCTGGATACAGAGAAGAAAGGATTTTGTTTTAGAAGGGGAAATGTAATTAAATTCGACATACCTCCTCTTGATGGTATTATGTTAAAGTTGGTTGGATTCCTCACCTTTCTTGTTCTTTTATACTACTTTTTTTTGGTTTTTCTTGTGATGGTTTATTTTAACATGTTGACTACCGTGGGGGCCACTGGCAACGCGACCAATAGTAAAGTACATAACTAGAATAAATATTGATACTGATAAATTTTTAAATAGTACCATTGTTACTATAATGGTTTGAAGAATAATAAATCGTAAAAATTGAAATTATAAATCACAAAAATGGTCTACAGATGTTTGGAGATCACTGGTGACCCCCAGCATGAAGCACAATTATATAACATTATTTTCTGTAGATATTTCGACATAATATATATCGCATAATAAAAATTTCAAGTTGGCGTCATGGGCAAATTACGTAAAATGCACGCGGCAGTCAACGTGTTAATTTTTACATTTTAAAGTATTCTTGTTTTACATTTATAAGATTTTATGAAGATCATTTGAACTTCAATTTTTAAGTCTTTGGGAAAAGTTGGTTCCAAATTTCTTTATATACTATATATAAGAACTCCTACACTCCTAGAAAAAACTAATTTATAAATTTATTTATCCCACATTTTCATTTTGAAACATTTTAGTACATGCTTTTCCTCAATATTTTAAAAGTTGATTTTTTGTTGAACTGAAATATGTAATATGGAAAAATTCTATCAAAAAACATAACTCAGAATCAAAACAGGAGATAAATAGAGATAGTAATAATGTGGGGTATTTGATTCTCTTCCCCTAATAGTCATTTGAAACATTTTAGCGTGTTTTTCCATTCAGCTGAAACAGTAAAAATATAGAAAAATTCCCATAGAAACATAATTCGGCTGAGAAACAAAACAGGCAAAAAATTGGGTTGGCGTCAGGAAACTGATTGGTCTAAAACAGAGCTTCTTAAACGTTTTTTCAGTCGTGAGCCTTTTTTATCATAGATTTTTTTTCACGACCCCAAAATATTTACGAAAATTTTGTGGGACCCTATAAGCATTGCGAAAATCTGACACACGTGCGAGTGAAACTGTCAATTTTTTCACTTGTATTGTAAGATAGTATTGCAGTTTTAGGTCATATCTTTAATTTCTCATTTTAAGACATAGAACAATGTGAAATTTTAATTAATTAACAGACAAAATGACAGCGTCACATGCAAAGCAAGTAAAGTGAACATTTATATTATAAACAGAATGCGTTGAAACATTTATGTTTTTCTCTTTGTCTGTATGGTCTTATCTTTATCTTGTGGTTGCTTGCTAAGTTCTTTTTATAATAATTTAAATAGCAAAATCAAAAAGCAAGAATCAATATTTTTCATATATAACATCTTTATTATTCTTTGTAGCCCTCGCTAACTCCTTACTGATTTTATGGCATGACAACTTTCTGAAACTAAACTGAAACTAAAGGTGAAGTGAAAGTAGTAGTCATTATCTAGTAGAAGTAGTTGTAGTTATTATGACCAATAATAATTGTTGCCTACATCACTCCCCTACCAGTAACAAAGTTACGTTACTCTGAAAACATGGTGGGAGAGAAGATACAAATATCTATACAAATAACACTGATACAAATATATAAATTGAAATTATGTACACAAAAAAAAACATAATTAAGTTTTAAATTAATATGAAAGAGTTATAAGTTCAAGAAGAGTCAATAACGTCACTGAAACGAACTGGAAGTTTTACTTGTCTTCCACATCGTGTTAATTTTTTAGGTTGTTCTAGTTGCTGACTTGGCACTGATGTTTGCTTACTTGTCACAGATGTATGATCACTTTTTGAAGTTGGAGACAAAAGTTCATTAGGTTGTAACATATAAGCTGGTTTTAACCTATCCACAGAGATACTAACTTGTTTATTTTTAATTGATAGAAGAAAATATTTCGGGGTTCTTTGCAGTACCAAAAAGGGTCCTTCATATGGGGGCTCCAAAGGTTTTTTTACTCTGTCAACCCGCAGAAACACGTACGAGCACGTGTACAAATCTTTTGGGATGAAAATCTTTTGTTTACATTTGGATTTGGATTGATAGGGCTTTAAAAGGGCCATCTGATTTCGAAGATTACTTACAAAATTATCATTAGATATTGGCATGTTTGATTCTTCAAAGAATTTGCCAGGTAATTTAATAGTTTTGCCATAAACCATTTCAGCTATTGTATACTTGCAGTCCTCATGTAGAGCAGCTCGCAAACCCATAAGAACTGTTGGTAATGTTTCTGTCCAATGAAGAGAATTATGACATCTAATAGCTGCTTTTAAAGTACGGTGTAGACGTTCAATTTTCCCATTACTCTGAGGATGGTAAGAAGTTGTATGGTTTACTTTTACTCCACATAGCGAAGCCAAATTTCGAAACAGTTCCGAAATGAATGGAGTTCCTCTGTCAGTAATAACACAAGAAGGTACACCAAATCGTGTTATCCAATGTTCATAAAAGGCTCTTGCTATATTTTCTGCTGTGATATTTGATAACGGTACCACTTCCATCCAAGAGGTAAACCGATCAATACACGTCAAACAATAAGTGTATCCATTAGAAGGTGAATAAGGCCCAATTAAATCAATGCGCACAACACTAAATCTTTCGTCTGGTGCTTGATATTGAGAATATTCTGATTTTGTATGTTTAGTTACTTTATTTTTCTGACAATCGATACAAGTTTGAGCCCACTGTTTAACATCTTTTTTTATATCCGGCCAAATGAATCTTTTAGTAATCTCTTTTACAGTACTTCGGATTCCAGGGTGAGCTAAACCATGAATTGCATTAAATATTTTCATCCGAAAAGTTTGAGGTATGAATGGTCTGATATTAGAAGTAGAGGTATCGCAATATAAGAGTTTTCCTGATGGTAATTGGTGCTGTTTAATATGCAATGATTTGGAATGTAATTTCAACTGTTGCAGTTCATCATCATTAATTTGTGCATCTGCTATCAGGTCAAAATCAACAACAGGTGAATCGATGTCCTCAATCCTAGATAGGCTGTCTGCAACCACATTGTTTTGACCACTTATATGGCATAGGTTAGTAGAGAATTGTGAGATATATTGTAACTGTCTGAGTTGTCTGGGAGATGCTTTGTTATGATTCTGCTTAAAAGCAAACGCTAAGGGCTTATGATCCGTATAAATAGCAAAATCGCGGCCTTCAAGTAAATGTTTAAAGTGTTTAACGGATAAATATATACCCAAAAGCTCGCGATCGTAAGCGCTATAATTTTTCTGGGCATCATTAAGCTTTTTTGAAAAAAATGCAATAGGTTTCCATCCATTTGGTTCTTTTTGTTGAATAACTGACCCAATAGCCAAATCGGATGCATCTGTGAGAAGTGCCAGAGGGTAATCCGAATTGGGGTAGGCCATCAACGCTACTTGAGCAATATCTTGTTTACATTTTTCAAAACTTTTTCTGGTTTCATTGGTCCATAGTATTTTACGTCGATCTTTTTTTGTAGATCCTTTCAAAAGTTCATGAAGAGGAGCTTGAGTTTCTGCGGCATTTTTAATGCAATTACGATAGAAATTGATCAGTCCTAAGAAGGAACGAAGTTGGTGTATAGTTTCTGGAAACGGATATTCTGTGATAGCTTTAATTTTTTCAGGTAGAGGTTTTGAACCTTCAGCAGATATTTGATACCCCAAAAAGTCTATTACCGGTACTCCCAAAACTGATTTGCTAATATTAATTCGGAGACCATATTTATCTAAACGCTGGAAAATTGTTTTAAGATGTAAACGATGTTCTTCCTCGCAAGAAGAGGCAATCAACACATCATCCAAATATGGAAACACAAAGTCTAGGCCATAAAAAACTTCATTGATGAACCTCTGAAAGGTCGCGGGGGCATTTTTGAGACCAAACCTCATGACATTGAATTGGTAAAGACCAAAAGGTGTGATAATAGCAGTTTTTTCTTTATCTTCATCTGCTACTGGAATGTGAAAATACGCTTTAAAGAGATCAATTTTAGAAAATATAGTTTTATGAGTTAAAATATGTTGAAAATCTTGAATTCGAGGAATGGGATAACGATCAGGTACAGTTAAATCATTCAGTCTTCTGTAATCCCCACATGGGCGGAAAGAACCGTCTTTCTTTGTCACTATGTGTTGGGGACTTGCCAATTCTGAACTGGACGGACTATTGATGTTATTGTCCAGCATATATTTGAATTCTCTTTTAGCTATTTCCAACCGTTTAATGTCTAATGGTCTTGCTTTACAACTTACAGGTTGTCCTTTAGTTATAATATGATGTTTCACATTATGCTTTACAGTAGAAATAAGAAAATTTGGTTTTGTTATACTAGGATACATAGCAAATAAATCAGAATATTTACATAAGCTGCCCGTTGTATTTACAGTTTCATGAATAGAGATGGGTGCGATGTCACCATAAACTGCAAGGTTCGTCACATCATCAATTAGCCTTTTATGCTTTATATCAATAATAAATTGAACTTATTTAAAAAATCTGCACCTAATATGGGTTTACTAATTTTTGCTACAATAAATGGGAATTGAAATTCTCGGCGTAAACCAAGATCAAGAATTAAAACTTCTGTACCAAAAGTATCAATTTCTGTATTATTTGCAGCATATAATTTATAGTCACTAATAAGTTTGTGTTTAGAAGTACGAGGAATAAGGCTTACCTCTGCTCCACTGTCAACCAGAAAATGTAAACATGTTTTTTTGTCCGTGATAAATAAGCGGAATTTACGGCAATTTTCTTTATTTACAGCAGCAGAGTCTGCTGCTAATTCTACTGCTGATTTTCGTTTTCCAGGGAGCTGTTTTTCCCTGCACAGGGGGGTTTGCATCTATCAGGAAAACACTTTTCTCGAAAACGAAAGTGGAAATAACAGTACTTGCCATTAGGGTTATAACGGCTCCGAGATTTACTTCGATTATTAGATGATCGACTGCTATTTCTTGAGCGAGAACGAGAATTTCTTGTGACAGTTAGTTTTTCGAATTTATTATCCAAAGCTGCAATTTGTTGTCGTAATTCAGCAATAGCATCTGTTCCTGGAGAAACAATACTGCTGGCACAGTATAGTTCTTGTTTTGGTTGCATTTCGATGATACGATCCGCCATCAGAGCTAGTTTTTCGATATCTTCATCACTAACGATTAAAATATTGCGCACAGTATCTGGCATTTTCTGCAAAAATAGTGTTTTAAGAACTTTATCCGAAATGCCATTGGTAGCAAGATTTCGCATTTTTTGTAAAAGTTGACTAGGTTTACTGTCTCCCAAGTCTATGCCTGTTAGCAGTCTCTGTAAACGTTTATTTTCACTTTCTTTAAAAGTGTTCAAGAGACGTTCTTTAGCAGCAGTATATTTGGTTTTGCTATTGTCACTTATAATATCCCATAAACTGTCAACAAATTTTGCTTCCAATTGCGATACTAAGTAGTTGAATTTAGTTTCCTCGGCAGTTATTCCACAAATAGAAAACTGTGCTTCTACTTGATAAAAACCATATCTCTGGCTTTTCAGCCCAAAAGGGAGGTATTTTAACACTTACCCGTGCTATTTCTTCTTTAATCGCCGATTCTTCACTTTCTGACATCTTTATCAATAATTCCGAGGTCACCAAGTATGTGGTTGCTTGCTAAGTTCTTTTTATAATAATTTAAATAGCAAAATCAAAAAGCAAGAATCAATATTTTTCATATATAACATCTTTATTATTCTTTGTAGCCCTCGCTAACTCCTTACTGATTTTATGGCATGACAACCTTCTGAAACTAAACTGAAACTAAAGGTGCAGTGAAAGTAGTAGTCATTATCTAGTAGAAGTAGTTGTAGTTATTATGACCAATAATAATTGTTGCCTACAATCTATTTTCAGATACATTGTGTAAAAATATTGGATAATTGTAAAATTATTATATTAAGTTTAAGAAATACCAAAACTACTGAAATTTTTTGCGACCCCCTGCTGTAGAGGGGGGGTTGCGATCTACAGTTTAAGAAAGTCTGGTCTAAAATAACGTTACAATATTTGATTTTGTTGGAACATTGGATAACTGAGGCCACACTCAGTGCAGTTATGGCAGGTGTGCAAATTTTGGAATTTACAGAAATATCAAGTAGCAAAATTTTTGGAATTTAGGAGTGGAAAAGTTTTTAGAATTTAGGACCCACAGAGATTGCATAGCACAACAAAATGTATCTGAAGCTAGGACTCCAGTGCATGGTTATATTCTTATAAAGAGTGTATGCCTGAATGCAAAGATGCATTTTGAGTCATCATCGCTAGGTCACCAGCCTACACAGCATTGTGTGATACATCCTTCATGTAAATAAGAAATAAAATTGACAGCACTTTAGTTAAATAACCTAACTCATTCCTTGTAAGTATTATGCAAGAGTATTGTAATTGTTGAATAAGAATACAACACTTGCTTTCTGTTCATCTGAAATGGGATAGATATTCTAGCAGTTATTCCAGCAGAAGTTTGCAAGAACGGATCATTCTTTATTTAGTTACATAATCAAAATACACAAGCTATGAACATAACATATTAAACCGTAATTTACTTTTCACATTAGATAGCCAATGTTTATCAATTTTCACATAAGTCGTACTTTCCCGTAAATTTGAAAATACTCTATTGTATGCTGTTCTGTTCAAGACAAGCCTGAAATCATTTTTTTTTTTTCAAAATGCAATTGATAACTTGTTTTTTACAAAATTTTAACCTGGGAGTTATGAACAAATTTGTGGAGGGTCACCAAATTCAAAGAAATTTATTTGACAATAAAAGATATACAGAATTTGAAGAGAATTTTGGATGTTTTTTAACATTTGCCAGGAATTTTAAATTAAACATTTCCATATTTTAATTCTGATTTTATTGCTTTTCACTTGATTTATGTGTTATGTTTGATGATTTCCAAACAGCTCGAATCAAATTTCAAAGCAACTGCATACGCGCAGCTAAGATTTAGTGTTTTCGTCTATCTTAGTAATGTCTTGCATGCAATTTGTAATTGTAATACGCATCATTTATAAACTATGTTTATTTCTAATCAAATTTGTTGTCAAGTAACCGCATAACATTTCCTAAGCATTTGAAAATTCAGTAGTGTCTCAAAGGATAATAAAAACAATTTTGTTTTCGTTGCAATTTTGTTCATGATGGTTAAATGGCCCAAAAATCTCTTGTAAGAGAAATGGGATGAATGCACCAACATCAAATAAACTTATAGAAAAACTATTAATGAAAATGCAAACAAAAATGTAACCATTGGTTCTCTTTCTACTTCTAAAAAGAAAAAAAAATTAAGTAAATATCAAGAAGAGTTTATTTTATACGGTTTTACATGTTGCATTATCAGTGGAAAAAGAATATCCATTGTGTGTTAAATGCAGTGAAAACTTGGCACATGGAAAGCATGAAACCTGCGAAATTACAAATACATTTAGAAACGTCACTTTTCCCGTTTTGCCGCCGCAAACAGTAAAGTCGCCAACAACGGTACTACTGATGCCAAACGGAATATCTTCGCTGCCAATGTTTTACGCCACATTTTCGAAACTAGTTGCACCTATTTCTTATCAGATTGTTTCTTTCAATACTGACATACAACTACATAGAATTTTTACAAGATAATTAAAATTTATGCCCCAAGACCATTCGCGGTAATTAAGACAGTTACACTGGTGTGTAAAAATTAAGGACAAAGTCGAAAAATTAGCATATCAGCTGGACGAAGAGGCAGAGCGGACAGAAAGACCAATCAGGAGATTAAGTAAGGTGATGTACGGTACCACATGCACAGATATGCAGGTAGACATAATGGGGGAGTGTCTGAGTAGTTGTCGGTGTAAGATCAGTATTTCTGGCAAAGAGATTGCACGCCGTATAGCAGTTAAAATCACACCGAGTTGCTGCCTCAGCGAGAAATGGAGAACAATCAATCTGTTAGACGACATCTGGATGCTTTTACCCGAGGTCGAATCATTGGGAAGTTGGAGGAAGGCCGCAGTGTTACTGCAGAGTTCGGAATTGCTCACAGCATCGTTTCACGACTTTGGAGACAATTTCAAACTACAGGAACAGCTATCCGGGGGTTTAGTAGTGATCGTCCACGAGGAACCACACTCGCAGATGACCGGTATATTGCCTTACAGGGCAGAAGAAACAGGCGGCATACAGCGGGAGAAATCGCTAGACACACGACGCAGGCGATTGGACGACCGATATCACGTTTTACCGTGGCCAGAAGACTGCACGGTGGTGGTCTGTTTGCACGACGCCCTGTACGGTGTGTACCTCTAACGCCTGCCCATCGGAGAAGGCGTTCTCTGTGGTGCCGGGAACACCGGAATTGGAGAGACAATGAATGGGGACGAGTACTCTTTACAGATGAGAGCAGATTCAGCCTGAGTAGCGATTCTCATTGCATACTCATCTGGAGAGAGCGGGGAAGCCGCAATCATCCCTCGAACATCATTGAAAGGACAGGTATGGAGGTGGCGGTGTTCTCGTTTGGGGAGGCATCATGCTTGGTAGTCGTACAGACCTTCACATCTTTGACGCAGGTTCAGTCAATGGGACCCGTTATTGTAACGAGATTCTTCTTCCATATGTGCGTCTTTTTAGAGGCGCTATGGGTCCGCAGTTCCTTTTCATGGACGACAATGCACCATGTCATCGCACAGTAGCTGCCGAACAGCTCTTAGAGAGTGAGGATATTGAACGTATGGATTGGCCGGCACGATCTCCGGATCTCGATCCCATCGAGCATGTATGGGATTTTCTAGGCAGACGCTTGGCAGCTCGTACCTTACCACCAGTAACGATTCCGGAGCTTCGATTGGTGCTGCAAGAGGAATGGGCAGCAATGCATCAACAACTCATTGACACCCTCATTCTCAGCATGGGAAGACGCTGTGAAACCTGCCTAGCAGTCAGGGGAGATCATATCCCCTATTAAAGACCGGATGTTTCTTGCTGGACACCCATCACAGGGATGTTTCGGCCTTCAGTCGCATTGCGCTCCATGCTACTTTTTCAATAAAGCTTCTTTTTATCCCTCTGATTTCTCTTTTAGTAAGTGTTGCTTACATTACTCTTGTCCTTACGTATTGGGGATCTTACGGTATTAAATGTGTTGATTTGGAAAGCTTTTGTACAAAGTTATATTGAAAAAACCGTCTTGTCCTTAATTTTTGCACACCAGTTTAGACTGCAATCACACCACTCACTCGAAGGCAAAAATATAGAAAAGGCAAAATCAAGGGTTAAATTCATCAATTCTAATGAGAATGCAGTAGCGTAGTAAAGCACTGCGGTTTTAAATAATTTCTGAGTAAGCTATTTATACAAATTGAAATAATTCTTGCATTTAAACTTGTATTCCAAATTAAGATTTAACTTGAAATTAATGTAGATAATTACTGAGAGAATTAGATTTTTGTAGCGTAGTTTACGTGAGATGAGATCACGTGGTGTTACGTGATACGAACCGGCAAATCAGGATGTTGAACCATGAAAACATAGTAAATTCTTAATGTCTTTTTAATAATTTATTATCTTTATTGGCTTTTTACAAAATTTTAAAAGATATTAAAATGTTTGTGCCTTCAAAATAAAAAATTCTTAGAATTAACAGTTGTTAACATTTTTTATGTGTATATTGTATGTTGTCGTCAACAAAGTCTGCTTGGCGAGATTTGCGCCAGTGAAACTGAAAAGTACCTCAAACGAAACATAAAGACTAAATAAATAAATCTGAAGAATTTTTTTAAGGAATGAGCCGAGAGCATGAAAAATTAAAATGTGTTTTTGAAAAAAATATACAACAGTTCCTGAGAAGGATTTACAGGCATCCTTAAAAGTTTCGTATTTAATTGCAAAAAATTGAAAACCTCATACAATTTCAGAATCGCTCATTCTTCCTTCAGCAATTAAAATGACATCATTTATGCATGCAGAAAAATATAGTAACGATTTAAAAACAATAGCATTAAAAAAGATACTGTTTCTCACCAAATTTTTGTCATAGACACTATAGAATACAAAATTCAGTCTTTACTATAAAACTTGAAACTACGGACATTACTAAAATGTTTCAATTTATCGTTTATGTGAGAAATGTTTTTGAAAACGACGCAGTAGAATATTTTTTATGTTGTAATATTTGGGAAGAAAAAGCAACTGGAGAGAAAATATTTGAAATTATTAACAGACATTTTGAAACAATGTTACCTAGACACACTGTGTCGCAGTTTGTACTAATGTAAGCTTTTAAAACTAAGACAATACTTTGGCAAGGAGAATTGAACAACAAAAGAACAAAAAAAAAAAAAAAAAAAAAAAAACATGCTTCTCACAATTTACTAAAGAAAATAATACAGATTTCTTGTTTAAAACGACATATGATAAAATTGACAGAAAGTTTTTTGAAAAATTTCCAAATAAGGAATTAGGTTGGATGTGTGACCCATTTTGCCTTTGGTGTTTTCAATTCCAATGTATCTCTAAATGAAAAAGAACAACTAATTGATATTTTAAGTGACGGAATACTGTGTGTTAAGTCTCTAACTTACCAAAAATTTTAGTTGATTGGAAACTAATATGCCGATTTAAAAGGAATGAAAGTAAATTATTACGTTTCTTACATAAAATTGTACAGTAAACCTTTAGCTTCTATTTAAAACTTCTAAAATGCTTATGTTACATTTTTCTGTTATATAAGCATTGAAAGTGGATTTCTCACTGAAATAGAAATAATTTTGCTATTGAATTAACATGGAGAACTTTTTTATTGAAATATTTTTTCTCTGTGACATTAGTTGCATCTACTACAAAATAAAAATTAAAGAACTGTTTTTAAAACATTTTGAATTCGTTGTCATATTGATCTATGAAGCACTAGATTAGTGGGTTTTTATTACATTATTGACAAATATAGTTTTTAAACAATCAAAAAATTTAAAGCGGAGATAATTACTTGTCAAACATGAATGTGTTTTCAAAGAGGAAATAAATAATAAGTGACAAAAGAAAATTCAGTCAGAAAATTCACATCTCTAACAAAGTAATTTGCTTTAATTTAATCTTTATAATACAATATATTTTAAAATAATAAGGCAAAATCCAATGTGAAAGGTTATGCGAAGATTACGATAGTACCTAGAGTATTCAGCATTTCGTATAATCCTATAACCAGATAATAATAATATTAAAATAAATTTTATCTGAATGAAGTTTTCTTATTACAGAAACAGCAAAATTATGCAATTACATAAACGAATACACTTTCAGACAATATACTTAATATTGTTTACAAGCGCAAGCCAAAGTTCTGTTTATGTTACATCTCGCCCTTCAGCGCATGCTCAAGAATTACCATCCAGGCGAAACTAGCCGATTTGTCCATGACGTCAAAAATTCGAAAAGTGGGGTAGGGTTTGGAAATACGCGAAACGGAGAGCGAAGCGATAAGACGTCTATCTCGAACGCTGTCCCACCTCGGAATAATAGCTTATTATGGTACACCAGGCTGTGGTTGTCCTCTAAGAAGTTCGGTTTGAGATATAGTCACTTTTTCAGAAGTAAGGTAAAATATTTCAACAGTGACCGAGTGTTTTAAGAACAAATGTTTTACGCAAGATGTTTTAAAATAGTTATTTTCTACAAACAAGAAGGTCTTTTCTAACCTCATTGTTTTCTACTATGCAGTTCCACATCCTTCCGTGGCACTGCCGTATACATTTCTTTCGCACCTAAGCTTGAGATTATTCAAGGTCCGTAGAAAGAAAAGGTTAGCTCACTTGGGGTAAACAAACGAAAATATGTTCTCGCCGTCTATTGGCTGTGACGTCACTGAAGTTCTCTCTCCTCAGATCAACAGAGATTTCCGCATTAAGCTGAACGTAAGCTTATGATCGACTGTGGAAACTCATTAGTTCTTTTTTTTTTTCGTTCTCAAATATAATTAAATTTATATAGTATAATGGTTGGTACACACTGCGCGATTGCATTATGCACCAATAATGCAGGCAAAATAAAAAATAATCAGCAAAATGTATCATTTCATAGGTATAGAAACTTATAGTGTGTTTTGATTTGATTTAATGTTTAAATAGTGGTGATATAAGTTCATTTTGAATTTTCGGGTTACTTAAATTAATTGATTCATTAATATATGTAGAACTTTTATGCATTGTATTAGGTATATTTAAATGCCAGCGGTCTTCAATATTGTTGTGAATTGTGACAAATGCATATAAATATAAAGCATTACTCATCAAGTAACAACATTTTTACTACTGAAGCAACTCCCAGCTATGGCTGCATAATGTTGAACAGAAATGTTTAGTGATACATATATCTCCATGGAAGCCATGACCAGGGTCTGAAGTGGCAGACCAGACAGCAGCTAATGAATTATTTAAAAAAAAGTTACATGGGCATGCAAGTCCTAGTTTTTATGCATATCATTTTAGATTTTACGATCAGAGTTTTTATGGAGGTAAAAAGCATCAAAACATGTCATATACTGCAAGGAATACAGTATTACATAGCATATAATTATATAATATCACATACACTTTCAGTAATCCAATGTAAACAAAAATACCATAAGCTTAGAAATGCATAATAAAGAAAACACTATATCATGAATAACAGGGAAATTTAAATCTATGTTAGCTTATTACAATTTGACTAGATCACAAGTTAATGCAACTAATTAATGCGACTAGTTAATGCGATACTAAAGATACAGTATCGCATTGATTGAAATTACACTGGTTATAAATGCATCTATGGCTAAAATCAAAATTCACAAAATACAGCGAGTTCAAGGGTGTGTAAGTACAAATCTATTAAAGATACATAGTTTTAGTAATCTGCATGTTTTTCCCCGGTGCATACAAGGGTGTCCATCGAGGGAATGGAGGCCTTTGTGTATTCCTTTTTAAGAGAAATTGCCTTTTATCCCTATAACACATGAAGAAAAACATGAAAACTCAAATGCAGCCAGCCCATTCATCAGGATATGAACCTGGGTTGACCTACCAGTGTTAGCAAGTTAAATGCTGGGCCACAGTGGGCATTGGTGAGATGTTGCACATACTTACAAATACAGTATATGTAATAACACTCCATACATAAAATACCGTATGTACGATTATGTACAATAAATACTAAAGATACAGTATCGCATATATCTGATACAATTCCTTCAGTACTCTTATGTGCAAGCATGTTATATTATGCATTGCTTGTAAGTGCAAATAGCATTAATATATAGCATTACTATATATGTACAAACAGCAATATACTAATGCAATTTGTAATATTATAAATACCATTATTATATGTACAGAAACTTTACACTTGAGTTTGAATATATTAAATGCAAGTGATGCTATGTACATAAATGCACTGAGTGTTTAAAAAAAGTAATTGTAATCATTGTGTACCATTAGTATAGTATCAGGTAGTCATAATTCTTTGTGTTACCTTTCTCATTTTATAATAATCAAAGTACACAGTAACATGTAGACTATGTAGCTATACTTGAGTGTTGTTAAACTGAATGTAAATAAAAATATGTAGAGTAGAGATAGATATAAATAATATTACATAAAATACACACAGTACCAAATATGCTTAAATAGTTTTAAATAATGTGTATGTAACTCACTGCATTAACTAACTTTTGTTACACATGGAAAAACTGCCATGCAACCAGCCCATTCTCCAGGAATTGAAGTCAAACCACCAGTGTTCAGCTGATGGGCCTCTTCAATTACTTAGAATTTGAGCCTATTGTACTGTTGATAAGGTACATACCAGAAATAAAATATGACTGATACACGGGATACATGTAAGTAATAAGAAGGACTAACAACATTGCAGAGTACAGACAACAACATATTAGAAGTCCACAATTCAGTTGGCAAGCAAATTAAGTTGTATTATTATGCTTAAACTGTTAATAAGGTACATACCAGAATTAAAATATCAGTAATACACAGGATACATTAAGTAATAAGAAGGACTAAATGTATAATTTAAGAATATAGAAAAGTTTAAAAAACAAATATGCCAAAATTCTTGTAAAATATAAAATTTCATTTTCCATCTGTATTTATACTTTGTGATGATTTGTATTATGAATGAATAATGTAACTTAAGCAAATATTTTATTTATTATAGTTTTAAAATATGCATTCCTTGACTATACAGTGCATCATGATATATTTCATTTATAAAATTAAGATCCATATTTACTAAGATTTTGTTGAATGTAGTGTTTAAAATTTAGTACCAATTTTGACTTTTGCATTTAATTATATAAATTTACCAGCAAAATGTGCAAAATATATTTGTTGGTATCTACAAATGTTATCATTATGTCTGTGGTGATATTGTATACAGGTCATCATACTAAATAAACATCCACCCTTTTTCCATGTGTTCACAGAAAGTACAATGACAGTCAAATGATGTTAATATAAATTGCATAATGTTTTAATGAGTGCATTTATCTGTGTATGAATAATATTTGTCCCCAACTAAACTGATAAACTCTAATTTTTCTTATTCATAAAATGGATAAACTGAATATGTTAAATGAAATGTAATATTTAAGTTATTATATAAAAAATTTCTTTTTTAATACCAAAACAAACACATACAGCATTTAGTCCTATTAATATCTAGGATTTACTTCCCTGAAATAAAAAATGAGGATAACAATTCAGAAAATGACTACACGCTTCATTTCATTATTATTTTTATACATTAAATAATACATACGTGAAATAAATATAGAAACCTAAAAGATAAAATTCTAAATATACAGTATTAATAACAAAAAAATAATAGAGGATATGCAAATATTCTTTTAATATCTTTTACTTATATTTTTAATATAAAAAGTTAACATCTTCTATCTGAATACTTTTGGAAAATTTTATTTTTTATGCTTGCTAAAAAGTAAAATTCAAAGGATTAAATGTAGTCTCAATTTTTATATAGAATTACATAATGCAGCTGCTGAATTTAAAAGTATGCTGATTAAGTATTACACTTCCTTTCAGTTATAGCTTGAATAGTTCATTTGTCCATGTTTCTTGTTGCTGCTTTACATCAAGAAATTACAAACATGCTTTAGAATCTAGTGACTTATAATTTTTTGCAATTTCTTTTTTATCTATTAAAATTAATCATATATTACAGGAAAAGCTTATGCGAGTTAATCTGAAAAAAAAAAAAAAAAAAAAAAATCCACAAGTAAACTAAGATTTCTAAATAAAACAAGTACTGCAGAAACAAATGGACCCAAAGTAGGCTTTAGCAAATTAAAATAAATTTAAATTTCAGCCAAATTAGATTCCAAACATTAGGGTCAAGTTTGTACAGCTTTATAGAATAAATGTTCTTAATTTGAACTTTTTCTATTGCAACATTTAAACATCACTACGTATTTTCCAGTTCTTGTGAAATGTGGGTTTTCAGTCTGTTGAAGCTAAAATGAGTAACGGTATAAACAGCTGAACCTTGAATAGCAAATTCTGTAAGTTTGAAAGACTTTCGGTGAAACAATAAATGATGAGAGAACTTTTCGTAATTAAGACTTATTCTACACAGTAAAGAATATTTTAGGTAGTTAAGTTTCGACTCCAAATATTCGAATTTTTACTTTTCCGATGAAAAACAGAAAATATTTTCAAAAGTAAATACGAAACTACTATTAGGAGATGCTACAGTGAACTTCAGTGACGTCACAGCCGAACGAGTCGCTGGCTTTTCGTTTGTTTACTCCAAGTGAGCTAACCTTTTCTTTCTACGGACCTTGGAGATTATTAGCCCTGCGGTAGAAAAAATTAGCGGGTGCAAAACAAGAGCTGAGTCTTTTTTTTGAGTGGTTTCGCCATCCCTGCTGTAATAAGTTTAGACCTGCAAAATTATTTATAAAGATATGGCTACTGTTTTGAGCAGTGATGATTTATTGCAGGCCGTCAATAATTACATAAAAACTAACAAAATAATGATATTTAGCAAGTCGTATTGCATTAAGGTAAGACTGTTACTTTAAATATGGTTTTTCAGTTTTTAGACTGGTTATCGTATTTTATAAAATGTATGGATCACTTTTTTTTGTAGTCCATTTTGTGTCTTTTTTTTTTTTTTTTTTTTTTTTCAGTAATTATTTTAACACCTTGCGTATTTCAATGAATATAAAGGGACATAACAAGTCACCCGATTTGTTTCCTAGATTTAGCATAAGAAAATTCTGAACTTTTATATATTTTGTACCAAATACGTGAAATTATAATTAACAATTTAAAATCGAATCCACTTTTCGCACAAACGGGCACAAAGGCCTGTTTTAAGCACACTAGCAAACACAAGATGATATGAAATTTAAGAAGCAAGCATTCACATTTTCACTTTGGTAGTGTACCAATCTGGATTTCATTTGTTTTGATAAAAAAACAATATACATATATATATATATTTCTTACCCGTAGTATGTATATGTTAAAGTTTTCCATAAATTACTACTTTTAGTCCATTAGCTATCATTCTGTGTTGTCAGTACATTAATTTTTAATTTTTTAACATTTAAATGATGATCAAAATTTCTTTAATGGAAAAAGCATATTTGGGATGTGGGGTATATATTCAGGTAATTTTTGCTATACTCAAATTGTTTTACCAAAACAGTCTATTCTAAGAGGTGAGAATGATATTGATATTATCCACACAAACTGTATTTGGATCAGAAGAAATGATCTAGAATCCTTTCAAGGTGCTAATTTGTTACAATCTATACAAAATGAAACAATGACAAGATGCTGTTTACTATGCAGCTAATGACTATTTCAAAAGTAATTCCTATCATGGCTCTCTGGATTCTTTTGCAAATATGAACTGTCATGGCAAAAGTTGATAGGCATATGTACATATAGTGCTCTGTCAATGCTTGGATTCGTACAGATGATAAGAGAAAAAAACTGTGTGTTACAGCTATTCTCTGTGTTACATACCATAAAGCCTTGGCAGCTAAAACACTTCCAAACGAACTCAATGATGTCTTAAAAATATGCGCCAAAATTGTCAATCCTATTAAAAAGAGTGCTTTAAATACATGACATTTTATGGCCATTTGTGAAGATTTGAGAACACTTTATGAAATAAAACACTTTTATTTCTTATAGAAGTATGCTGGCTCTCAAAAGGAAGTACAGTACAAAGTCTTTAATCCGGAATGATCTATAATCCAGACCTCAAAGCTGCAAACTTTCTGCACATGCGTAGCCTTTAGGTAATAAATTAAACATAATAACAATAAATTTCAAAGAATACCATGTACACAGATTTCTGTTTAAATTGAAAAAAAATCTACGAATTGCACTATCATGGTAGCGAAGGAATCTACGAATGTACGCACACCTCACTTTAATAAATTAACATAGAAATAAATTTCAAGAATACCATGTACACAGCGTTCTGTTTCAACTTTAAAAAACATCTACAAATTGCACAATCTCAGCATTGCGCACTAATCAACAAAATAAATTTAAATAAACTAAAATTAATTTCAAAAAATTAAAAAAAAACAACAACAATAACCACAGAAATTCGTACTAAAAAAAAAAAAACAATGGACAGAACATTCTACAAAATAAGAACAAGAATAAAATAAAATGCACTTACCATGAATGAATGCACTACTTCTTCGAACAGCAGAAATACCAATTTCAAACACCACCAAATTTCACCACAAATTTGTTAAAAGCATCTTCTTCCATTTCAGAACAACGATGGCAAAATATATAAACCAACACATTAAAATCAAAATCACATTTCCGATTATAAGTAGGCAACGTAGCTTTAACATGCCGCCACGTAATCTCTTTTGTATTTATGTGACAGCCAAACTCGCTATCCACAAAACTGACGCTATGTTTCACAAAAAAATGTTCAAAACCTTCTTCTCTTAAATATTTGTAGAATTTCCAGCCACTCAAAAAATAGTTGTACCTGGCCACGCGACTAAAATTTTGCTATCATAAATAATTTAAAACCACACACCTCACAAACCAACTACAGTCAAAAGTTGTTAATTTGGACACCCATAATCTGGAATGATCTATAATCCGGACCTCAAAGCTAAAATCTTTCTGTGCACGCGCTGCGTTGACACAGGCGCATAGGCGTTTACACGTGCGCGTAAAACCTTTACGACTGCGCATATGCGTGTACGCAAGCGCAGAATACGTTTTCGCGTGCACGTTCAATGTATAACGAACGGTATAAGCTAAAATTATCTAATTATCTATTTCAGTTAAGGTTGATGATCACGTTGTTCCTTAATCTTCGAATTGGATGCGGCTTATTATTTTTTGCAAACTATAAGAGCAATTTTGTAAAAGTAAACTTGAACTTTCGATTATGTCAGATAGAATTTCCGATGCTGGAGCTCCCAAAGGATCTACAAAACGAAAGTGTGTTTTGATGTCCGTCAAACAAAAAGTGGAATTGCTGCAAAAAATGGATAAAGACATGAAGAAGGTGACAGAGAGGTTAGTGAAAACGAAAAAATTTCGATTGACATGTTAGTCGGTATTCTCGGCACAGCAATTACGGGACTTGAACAGCGGAACTTTGTAACTGAACAAGAAATTATGTCTGTTTATAGAATTAAAGAGAAAGTATTATCACATAAAACGAAGCAACTTAAACAACTTACATTGAAAGAAATGTTTAATAAAGTAAACAAATAAATATTAAGCTCTTTTTTTTTTTTTTTTTTTTTTTTTTTTTTTTTTTTTTTGTAAATTTTGATACCCATAAGATCATAATTGTTCTTTATTTCATAAATTACAGTTTCATAATTTTAATTTTAGAATTTCTGCATGCCATCTTACGAGATTTAAACTGATGATCTATAATCCAGAAAGATCGATAATCCGGAATCGCCGAAGTCCCGACGAGTCCGGATTAACGACTTTTGACTGTAGTAACTAAAACCACTTACAGTAAAATCCAACTTTCCACGTAAAAAACATTGCCATAGAAACTAACATCGCCCCCCAAACCATCATAGAACATGCAATTGCGCCCAAAACTGGTGCACAAAACATATCGCCGTATTTGGTGACCTGCAGGCGCATATAAATGTAGTACCTCAATTTTATTTAGCTTATATATATTGTGATTAAACTTACATATTGGCAATTTCTGATGAATATTATTTTCTCTTTCAAAATTAAAACAATAGACTGCCTGCTACATATTTGAAAAATGCATTTTATTTTGGTTCTTTCTTCATAAACTGAAATTAAATTACTGAAGTTATCAGACCAGCAGTTTGAAGTTACAAAATTTATGATTTTTTTATTGAGATTTTGGGGACTTCAGCTGTTTGAATAACTATAGTTTTTTTATACTTACGGAAAATCTCGTCAACCATTTTTGCTTATTAAAGAAAAGACGCCAAATTATGCGATTTTTTGCCAAAAATGGAAAAGTCTTCTTCAAACACGATGGGTTTGCTGTAACCTTGATTACATGTGTTAGTTATTATTCTTGAGTGAAGACTCCTTTTCCCCCCTTTTGTCATACATTTTTGAAAAAAAAAAAAGATTTAAATTTGGGACCTGCCTACTACAGAAGAGCATGCTCTTGAATAGTGAAAAAAAGTATCGCCAGACTTGTGTTTTCTCACGAAAATTAAAACCCAGTGAAAATAATTGCTTTTACTACAGTCTCCTTAATAAAAAACAATCGAAATTTTTAATGAAATATAAATAAATGATAATATAATAAATTTGAAAGAAAAATAAGAATAGAATGTTTTTCTTGTATTTAGTAAATGTTTTTTTTTTTTTTTTTTTGGTTTGGCACGATTGGCACCATCTCTTGTGGTCGACGGGATTTTCCGTAAGTACCGTTTTTATGTATGCAATGTATAAAAACTACAGTTAGTTATTATAGATAAATCAGTATCATCATTTCTAGTAATAAGATAGCTTATAGAATATATGTGAAAAATCCAATATTTCACTTTTGCATAATATAACGGGTATTTCATATTGAATGGAACAAAAAGAATAGCATAGCACAAATTCTGTAATTGATTTATTAAACCGAAACAAATTAAAGTTAATTTTTGGAGTATGGTAACTTGGCAATTTTTTGGTGAAAATTTGGCGACCAACCCTGCTACAGCAACCTACTAGTTTTTTTTTGGATGGGATTTTGTTTTCACGAAGTAAAGGCATGTTTTTTTTTTTTTTACTCAACTTTTTTTCCAACAATCTGCTAGCCGAATTATGCTTATGCTAGAACTTTTATGGAACAAAAGTGCTTAATCATGACAAAGATTAGGTGAAATTGAGAGAAAGTGCAGAATCGCCCACTGCTTGCCACGTTTTTAAGAATTGCACATACACTGTATCTTCCATGTACACATCGACCTGTTTTCACTTAAAAAAAACATCCCAAAATTGCACAAAAATGGCATTGCGCACACTCTTGACTTTATCCATGTACACTGCTAAAGTCCTAGCTAGTAACCTTTATCGCCTTACGAAAATGTCGCCAAACTACCTGTTACCATATTCCAAAGATTAGTGCAAATTAATTCTGAAACTACATTTATACATGTTTTATCTGGCAACAGCAGAAAATCTCCTGGTTACAAAATCACCACTAGAGGCACTATTAATCAAAATGGTTGTCAAATCAAAATTTTTCGCAATCCATGCAGGAAAAAGCATATTGTGTTTCGGAATATGCTAATTCATCATTATTAATTGTTGTTCGAAGACATTTTCTTACAAAATTTGGCATCATCATAATCTCTAACGGTGGGTAAAGCAGTTTCGGGACATGGGCTGTTTGTGTAAAACCAGCCCAGGACAAACAGCAGCTAAAACTGAAGTGGTTGAAAAAAGTTTGTGAAATGTTTTTGCGAAGTTTCACAAATTCAACATGTCATGCACGTTCTGAATTCGGTGTACCTCTTGTAATGGTGTAGTGTCTATAATGGAAATGTCTGCAATTCCAGCCATACATCTTTCAGATTAGGCAGGCCTTCAAACCTTCTGACAAACCAATGTGTAAACTTTCTGTGTGAATTTAATATGAGCTGGTTTCACAAACAGACATGTGTTTATGGATGAAGCCACTTGTCACTTTTCTGACAAAGTTAATCACCATAATTTATGATTTTGGGGCACGCAAAATCCACATGGTATAATGGAACATGAGTGTGATTCACCAAAGGGGAATGTTTTTTTTTGTGACATTTCCAATGGTTGGATTTTTAGTACTTTTTTCTTCCAGGAAAAATTGATTAATGGGTGCATTTACTAAGATCCACCATTAGAGTGGTTGTTCCCTCAGTTGGAGAAACTTTTTCGTAGCTTCATTCTGCAGCAAGATATTGCTCCATTTCATTTGCATAAAAAACATATGCCAGTATCTGAATGATGGTCTACCCCCTTTTGCTGGATCAAACAATATGCCATGGATCTGTTGACCACCGAGATCCCAAGATCTAAGCCAGTTTGATTTTTTCCTGTGGGATTTTATTAAAGATAAAGTGTTCATTCCTCCATTTTTCCAGGACTTACAGCCACTGAAGCAGCAGATAACTAAAGTGCTTTAAACATTAACAAAGCCTATTCTGTTATGATTGGGGCAAGAACTGGAATACTGCATAGATATTTGCCGTATCACCAGAGGTCCACACATAGAACATCTATAGAAACTTTGATAAATATAGTTTGACCTTAAATTTTATTTATCAAAATTAAGTAATTACAGAAGTAGAGTAGACTTTAAATGTGTCCCTTGTATTATGGCGAAATTGTTGTTTGATTTATCACCAAGTTGCTGTTTCATTTATGGTAGCCTGAGTTGTCGAATGTTATGGAAACCCATTGTGACGTAATCGGGTGCATGATTCTGGGAAATTATGGATCATGGGATGTTTCGTAAGCGTTTTTGTGGTGTGTGTTGGTTTGATTCTTTTGGACGGTAGAATGGCCGAATGTAGTAAGATTGATTTGAAATTTCTGTACGATTTGGAGCGAAAGGGGAAAAGAGCTTTATTTGACTGGTGTGTAAATGAAGGTTTACTTAGTAGCCATTATAAGTGTCCTATATGTAGGAAGGATATGCGTCTAGTCGAACGTAAAAACCGTTTAGATGGATTTGAATGGGTTTGTAGGAAGAAAGGTTCAGATGGTCACTATGTGAAGTGTTGAATCAGAAAGAGTACCTGGTTTGAAAAAAGTCATTTGAGTATGATTGATATTTTGATTTTTACGTCGCTCTGGGTGTATGAAGCGAACTCAAAAATCATGGTAAGTGAATATTTACTTTTGGTAGTGCTTAAATGTATAACATGTTTTTCCTTTTTAATGTTATTTTGTTGTTTGGTTTAAAATGTATTTTATTACAGCTTTCACAGGTATGGTTTCTTTTTGTACCATTCAACATGAAACACTCTGTATATTTACAGGTGATAAACTGCTTCTGTATCATATTGTATGTAAAAATAATTATAAATTATCACATTTGAAATAATAAATTCTACACACAGAAATACCCTTTTTGTTTGTTATGACAAGTAGATATTGATACATAAATTTTATACAAATTACCAATTAGGATATCATATTAGTATCTATAAACGGATAGTGGTCCATAGTAATAATCCATATATTACATACAGAATATTGACTAATAATAGTGAAATTTTTTTTTTTGTATCCGAAACATCTTTTTGCTTATTGTATGATTTAAAGGTAAGTTTTGATAATTTTATTCAGATACAAATAAAGCACTGCATATCAAAATGTTAAATTATTGAGGGCAGCAAAATTGGTTTTGCACTTGAGCAATCAGCAGCTCAAATATTTGTAATATTTGATAATATGTATGGCAATATTATACAGTAAAATTAGAAATTATGTGGGATTACACAAATGGCATTAAATATTTCAGATTAGATGCAGTATTCTTAATTTAATACAAAAGTATGAGAAGAAATAATTTAATCATTCAGCAGACAATATGAAGTTCATAGCTTTTATTTAATTATTTATTTTTATCCAGTTGTTTATTAATCTTTAAAAAAAAAAAAAAAAAAACTAAAAATAGCAAAATAGAAGGTAAACCTAGTATATACCCAATTCAGAGGTAGTGATTGGATTTCTTTCCTGCTGATCAATCAACTCCTCTGGTTTTATCATTAGCCTGCAGTTTGGGTAGAATATTTGGTTTAAGGAAAAATTCCCAAGTTTAATATTAAAAGTAAACTTTTAATAAAAAAAATTATTTAACTCTCACTTGTAGGTATGTTCTCTTATATTCTTGACTTGTTATTTCTTCAATGTAGTTAATTCTAACTGGCACACTTATCTTCAGATATGAATGTTGTATCATTTTCAAATTTAATTTAAACAAAATTTTGAAATGCAGACTTCTCTGAATTCAGTTAACAGTGATTAGAAATTGGACTGTGTTAAAAAATGATCATTGGTTGCTTCAGGAGCTATGAAACTTCCGAATCGTGTGATATTTTGAAAACTACTTGAAATCATCTTTGTCAATTCTGACTAGTACTGTTTGATTTGAAGTGCTTCAACTGAATATGGAAACTCGATCATTTTACAGAATGATCTTAGCCATTGTATCTAATGAACATTATATTTATGATTTCTCGAGTTTCAGTTGAATAAGGCCTTAAATCTAAGTTATGTAAAATAAGTGTTTTATTAAAAATCAAATACAAAAAAATAAACAGTCCATAATAATGTACTGTAGTGCACTGGTATGCAAATAAAATTAAAGATCTCTGTGCAATTTTTGAAAATGATTTGTTGGCAAGAAAAGATTTCTTTTGGGCTACAACATTTGGCTCTTTATTGCACATAATAAGATAGTGTTTTTTCTTTTTAACTTCCTTGTATGAAGTAAAGGAAGTACTGTAATTGTGAAAAATTTCGAGTATCATATCTTAATGAAAATAGCTTATTTTGACCGCACTCAAATCCATTTGAAAGATTTTTTCCAATGATATCTGTACATATGGACAGAGTAAAGGACTTTTTCCCAAAACAGATTGTAAAATATATTTCAAATGGATTCAGACGAGATTTTTTCGTGATGTCTGTACGTACGTATTTTGTGTAGCTAAAAAATTAATACCCATAGCTGAAATTTTTATATGGGACTGTTATAACATGCAGTTGTGCAGCTTCCTTTTTTGTTGCAATTGGTCGCATCAAACACATATACATCGTATATATATATTCCCACCCTGTTGCCCGGCTTGATGAGCTCAGTATTTTTATTTGAATATGATGGTAAATTATGCATTTTTTTGCTTTAAAAGTGGTTGAATTATGTTGTATAGTACAAAGTCTATACTATACAACATAATTCAATTATGTTGTATAGTACGTAGTTAGGCTATCAGAAAGCCTAACTACGTTCATTCAACCTTTAGCACATATTCACAATACTTTGCTCTTTTTACAGTCATAACAATAAGTTAAAATTTTGACATTACTATAACATTTTCACTTTTAACATATCACAGTACTTCTTAACTTTTAAGATAACAGTTCACATTGTACATAAGGACATATTAACATGCCGTTAATTTTATGCATTTTAAAACATACATTAGTAACACAATGTTTGTTAACTTCTATTTCTTCCAAGCAAGTGCTAATTCTTTTCCATTTAAATACTACATTTCAAAAGTCCTTTAGAATAAAATTTCTTTTCTTGACGGAATCTTTTAAATAAAATTTTATAAAATAATTTTACAATTTTCTTAAGGTACCTTTCTCAAAGATTACCAAAGCTTTTACAATATTCAAGTATTTACACATTCCTATTATAGAATAATTTTAGTTTTACTCGCGAGTGATTGATAAACATAGTAACAAAATAGGTAAAACTCATTTCTCGCCTTTTTGGCGATAAAGCTGGGCCTCACATGAGGTAAAACTTCTTAAATTCTGCCACTTGCAGTAAGAACGAAAAATTAACGTAAAGTTTCAATGTAACATAAAGTTTTACTTATCTTTGTGATATTCTGACATCCGTTTCGCCTTCCAGTCCTGGAAAGTGGTGAAGACTACAGTCTGGTTTATCCTGCGTCTTGTGCGGGTTCGCCCTTCCTCAGTGAGCTTTCTTTTTTTTCCTGTTTGATGACCCTTGAAGAACTTTTTAACATCTGATTGTACTCCCGGACGCTTGATGGCAGCTGTTCTTGGTGGAATCGGGACAACTTTCTCCAGTTGTTGCCTGGATCTAGTTCCTGGCTGTTCAAACGTTTGTTGCTTCCTTGCATCTGCAGCTGATTTTCCCGGGTCGATTCGTCGACATTTGCTGCGTAGACTCCTATCCAATGGGTACATCTTTCTTTTTGGAGCCGTGTTATGGTTGCTGCCATTTCTCCTGGCTCTCTTTGCATTAGTAGAACTTTTCCCTTCTTCATGCTGGGGGTGGTCGTGCCCTCTCTTTTCTGGTCGGTGGTCTTCTTTTTCTTGTTATCTTCAGTTTTCCAATGGGGGAACTTTCTCTTCATATGCACCTGTCTACTCATGGCTTGCCGTTGTGCCACCTCTGGAGATTGTGCCTGCCGTGCCGGATCCTGAAAAAGATCTTGAAATATTTGCATTTTATTACGATTACAGAATGGTTTGATCTGGTCAATGTTTGCGGTGCAGGTTTCTCCATTCTTGGCTTTTAACACCACTACAGCCTGAGTTACTTTCTTTATTACATAAGGTCCTTCAAATCGTGGATAGAACTTTGCAATTTTATCTTTTGGTGCTGAAGAAAGTGAATGCTTAATTTTTAACTCTTTATAAGTTACTCCTCCTCATTTCATGACAGCTTCTGTTTTCATTGTGCTACTTCAGTGTTCTTCTTTGCTTCTTTAATTAATTTTTCTATATCGCCCATTTGAAATTCAGGGGCTCTTTGTTGAACATAAAGTAATCTATCTAACGGCGTTATAATCTTTCTCCCTAAAAATAACTCAGTAGGAGTTTTTCCCGTCGTGTCATGTTTGGCGGTAATAAGGGCGAAAGCTAATTCATTGACATAGTTATCCCAGCTTTTATGAACATTTTTAACATAACTACGATAACATAACTAATATTAAACATATAAAACTAATATAAAACAACTAATATTAAAATTTAACATAACTAATTTTCACTATACTTCTATTGACCCGTTCTGCTATATTTGATTGTGGCCGATACGGGACCATTTTTAAATGACGTATGCCCAGCTTTTGGCACGTCTTCAAATATATTACTTACAAATTGAGGACCATTATCCGATATAACTTTTAGGGGCATCCCGCATTTTACAATATATTTTTCTAAAATAGAATCAGTAACTACCTTCGCAGAAGTTCTTTTTAAGAGAACAATTTTGGTCCACTTACTAAAATGGTCAACCATAACAAGGAGAAACCCACTTTTATTTAACTGACTTTTCGGGAAAGGGCTCAATAAGTCGATGCCAATTATTTCATTTGGAAACTCTGATTTAATGCTATTAGAAACCTGGCCAATCGGAAATTAACATAATTAACTGCTTGACATGTTGGGCAGGACTGGACATATGCCTTTGTTAACTTTTGCAGCTCAGGAAAATAAACTGCTTCGTGTTCGCGATGGATAGTTTTTCGAATACCATCATGAGATGCCAAAGGCGAATCGTGCAACTCCTGCAGTATATTTAATCTAAAACTAGCTAGGATAACAGGTCGAAATTCGTTGTTAGAATTCGTAGTTTTTGTATAAAATAATAGACCATCTATTAGTTCGTAATGGGCCGCCCTATTTCTGATCGCCACAATATCTTGGTGGCTAAAATTTTCAGGATCTTTTAAATAATCATAAATATTTTTAAATTCCAGATCCTTACCCAGTTCGCTTATTACAGTTTCTCGGGAATGTATCGTATATGCTGTGAGCATTGCCACCTTTACAGTATTACCTTCTTCATCTATTTTTATTCTGGATAGGGCATCTGCTACGATATATTCCTTTCCGGGGGGGTGTTTGATTATCAAATTACACTCCTGTAACTTGAGTGCCCATCTTATTAACCTTGGGGATAAGTTTTTCCCTGAGTATAATCTAGTTACCACCGCATGATCAGAATACACTGTTACTAGCGCACTTCCAAAATAGACTCGGAACTTCTGCACTGCAAACAGAACTGAAAGTGCCTCTCTCTCAGTCGCGGAATAATTTCTTTGAGTTTCATTTAAACAGGGTTGCCACGCTACCTGGAAAACCGTAAAAAGTCAGGGAATTTGAAAATTGACCAAAAAATTCAGGGAAAAGTGAGGGAATTTAAATATTTTAGTCAAAATCTGGAAAAGTCAGGGAATTCCATACGGATATTCCCCCCAAAAAAGCGAGTTTTGCGCCGACGTTGGAACCGATCACTTTCTAGGCGAATTATGTATCACATGAGCATCATACGGTCAGCTGGCATAGAGCCAAATTTTCGCTGCTGAGAAATGAGAAAGGCAAAGCAAGTTTCCTGCAACTTTTGGTTTCCAGTAACCTCGAGTATCGAGAGACTCCCATGCGCATATGCAGTGCATGTTGAACTAAGGAAAGTACGTATTCTCGTATAAAATAAAATCGGTTTAATCCTAGTATAGGGCAACATGGAGGTTAGAATTGCCTCATGTACCGTATAATGGGATTTGGGGATATTATGATGAGCAGTAAACGGGTAATTTTTATGTTGGCGACAATTTTCAAAATCGTGCCAAGGCCATAGCGTATACTAGGATTTTACCGCAAAATCTTTTTAACCCTCCCCCTTTTTTTTTTTTTTTTTTTTTTAATAAATGCCTTATTTGTCATTTTGCAGTAAAATGAAAAAATAGTAAATAGTCACCTAGGCTAACCATTTAATAAAACTGTTCGCCAAAATATCGTTGATTATTCCAATTAAATTTTTAAATAATTATCTTTATTTTAATCTTATTTATGTCATTTAATGTTGCTTCTTCTATCTAAATTTATTTATTATTTATTGTTAAATAAAACCTTCAAATTTCAGGAAAGTTTCTCTGCATAATCCTGATATTAATTCTAGCAGTATGATGACATACCATCACGAAATTTAATGCATATGTGTTTTGCTTATGCATTCTACTAAATAAATATAAAACAGGGGTGTTTGTGCTCTGGGGATTTTGAACTTCGATACCCGGAAATTCCGGGGATAGTCTTTCAAAAGGAAGTAGGAATAATAATGAATTATTTATTTTGATCTGGATAATTTTGTTTGCTTTGAAAGCAGAAAACGCAAAGTCAGTGTGTGTGGTGAAAACTTTTCCTTTCTTTCTCCAAAGGCAGTGATAATGCGTGAAAAGGGGGAAAAAACTTCTTTTTTGTTCTTTCCTTATTGCGAGTTATGACTCATTCCCCCGGTTCTCCGACATTCTCTTCTGGATTCTTTTCGGCAAGTAGGCGCGGCAGGAAAAAAAGGGAGAGACTTCGTTCGACCAGATGTGCGATCACGTGACTCTGGGTTCAAAGGTCTTATCTCTCCTGGCGTGGCGCCAATAAGTAGAAAGGGGGATTTTTCGCCGTATTAGCTATTTGTCATTGATCGCTTTTCAACTTTTTTTTCTTCGCTGTGTAAAATTTTCGTTTCATTTATTGATGCACGTGTAAATTTTTCATTTCGTTTATTGAAATATTTTTTTATTTATGTACGCAAGAGAATTTCACTATGAAATTTCTCGATATAAGTAGTGATATTATACAATTAGAAGAAGGTGTCCGGAATGCATTTAGGTGGAATTGGATTGAACGGAGAGACGGTAATGGGGATACCATCGGCACATGGTGCAAGAAAATTAATGTTGCTGGACAAGCATATTGTGTTTTTTTGTAACTCACTGCTGAAGTATGGTGGGGAAGGATTCAAGGCTTTCACAAATCATTCTAAAACTGTGACGCACATAAAATATTCAAAGTGCATTAGACATTCAACGACTAAGTAGTTATGCTAATTCAAAAAATACTGATGACTTACTGGAGACTGATGCTCGGCCATTGGATATAGTGACAAGAAAAGCACGCCAAGAGGTATTAATAACTTCGTTTATCGCCGAGAATTCTCTTTCTTTCAATGTAGCTCCCAATTTAATTGAACTCTGCAAACAGTTGAGCCGCGATCAGACGGCACTAAACTCGTTGGAAATGTCCAGAACTACTGCATGTTATAAGATGAAATATGGGCTCGCAAAAACTATTAAGGAAAATATCATTAAAACTTTAAAGGAGACTACATTTTCTCTAAATTTGGATGAAAGTACTAGCAATGCTCAAGAAAGTATACTGGCAATATTGGTGCAGTTTTATGACAACAATCAAAATGAAGTTGTAGTTCATCATTTTGCATCTCTAAAGATGGAATCTTGGAATTCAGAAGCTGTTTTTAAAGATTGTTAATACTATTGAAGATAATGGTATTCCATGGGCAAACTTAATTAGTGTATTAATGGACTCATGCAACACCATGCGTGGAAAAAAAAAAGGGTGTTGAAACCAGACTACGATCAAACAAAGCACCCCACTTATTAGATATTGATGGTGACACATGTCACACAGCTAATAACTGTGCAAAAAAATTTGCTTCATGTTTTGATAGATACTTAGATTTGTTTGATGACATCTATTTTGATATGAAAAGCTGCAGTAAAAGAGAAAATTTTTTCAAAATCTGTGAATCCCTTGCCATTAAAAAACTTAAGCCCTTGAAGAGACCAGACCATAGGTGGGTGTACATTTTATGTGTTTTAGAAAGAATCAAAGATCTGTGGGATGCTCTTATTGCATTTTATTTTTACTACTTGGATAAAACTGATAAAGGGGATTATTTTTCTTATGTTGAAACTGTATACAATAAAAGAAATATTTCTGCAGCTCAGAAAAAAATTGCTGAAGGGGTGTATTCTTGCTTGCATTCCCAACAACTCACAAAGGATGCTTTAGCTCGGAAAAAAAGAATACTAAATGGGTTATTTGTTATGCAAAACAAAACTTTATTGCATATGGCATTATATTCAGCAGTATTACCAGTGTTCAACACATATATTAAATTATTTGAAACAAAAAAACCAATGCTTCATTTAATACATTCTAGTATTTATAAATTGATGGCAAAATTTTTCTCTTTTTTTATAAAACCAGAAAATATAGAGTACGCATCTTATAATGATTTATTAAAGGTTGATGTCACAAATCCAGAATTCCATCTACCTAGCAAAGTAATATTTACTGGTGCAGAAGCTTCCACTCTCCTGAAGAAATTATCAAAAAATCATCCAATAGCAAAAGAATTCCAAATTTCTCTGATGAAAGCTTATACTAATACAGCACAGCATATGAAACAGAAATTACCCCTTAAAAATTCAGGTTAATTAGTTTTACAGCATTAAATCCAGAGCTAAGAGGTAAAACCAGTACAATATTAGCTTTTGAAAATCTTTAGCATCTTTTATGTCCCATATTTTTAGTGATAATGAAAAGTCAAAAGTAGAAGCTGAAATAAGGTTATACCAGAGGGATATTGATATCACCAAAGAAATGCTCTACACATCTGATGAAAGTGGAAATCAAGTCTGTACAATTGATAAATATTGGTCTAAAGTTTTTAATTTAAAAGATGATTTCACAAATGATTATAAGTATCCTACATTGGCTAAATTGGTCAAAGCCTGCCTTAGCTGCTTCCATGGCCCATTAGTGGAAAGTGCACTCAACTTAATGGATACACTTATCACTGACTATAGAACCTCTCTTAAGATTGATTCCCTAGATGCAGTGCAGACTATTAAATATGATTTAATGGCTTCTAAAGAAACCTCATGTGAAAAATATGGCTCAAAAAATCCAATGACTGATCCAATTCACAAAGATCTCTTACTGAATATGAACAGTAGTTGGAAAACATATCAAGAGGACTTAAAAACATATATTTCAGATGAGTCACCTATAAAAGTCTCTGAAAAAGCTTCTACATTAGCAGAAAAGCAAACTGCTTCTACCTCTGCATTTGCAGCTCTCGAGGAAATTTCTTCAACTGTAAATGAGGAAAATAAAAGTTAACCTTCCTGCAATTATGAAGTTCACCACAAAAGAAAGACAAGCCCACAAACATCAGAAAATAAAAAAAAGCAGCAGAAATTAGATAATTTTTTTTTAAAGAATTAATTCAGGTAATTTAAAATATTTACATAAAATGTAGTAGTTTATATGTTTGAAAATTTATTAATTTTGCAAAAAAAAGTAATTCATTGAACTTTTATAATTAGGTCATTCAATACTTCATAATTGTAATTTTTCATTTCTCTCCCCCCCCTTCTCGAAACTTCAAAATGTCAGTAGTAGTTCATAAAAGTTTCAGGGGATTTTTTGGGGTCCCACAAACACCCCTGATAAAATACCTGAATTTATTTAAAAATATCATTAAATAGATTTTTCTTTCGTTTAGCTCAAAATGTCTGCAAAAAAAAAGACATTTTTTAATCCAGATTGGGCAGATTCTAATCTGAATCTTCAATGGAGAAAACAATTCCTATTATAGGTATAATAGTAATGCTTTGGGGATTATATATTATAAGTCATATGTGATATATATATAAGTCATATGTAATTGGCAAATTTGTGTGTTTTCAAGTGGTACCATAATTAATTTATCTCTTAGTACAGCCAATGTGCATTATGCAGATCGACTGAAATTTTCTTAAAACACACCTGGAAAAGTCAGGGAATTTCATTTTTCTATTTGAGTGGCAACCCTGTTTAAAGTTCTACTAAAAAATGCCACGGGCTGCTGATTTTGGGAAAGTACTGCTCTTACCGCATAATCCGAAGCATCCGCTGAAATTTCTAAATTTTCATCGTTCTCAGGAAATTTCAAAACAGGGGCTTGCGTTAACACTTGTTTTAATTTTTCAAACGCACTATTGGCTTGGGCCGCCCACGAGAATCTTGCCTTTTTCCTTTTTAATTTTAACAATGGTTTAGCAATGGTTACAAAGTCTTTTATAAAGGATCTATAATATGAACAAAGTCCGAGAAAAGAAGACAGCTTCTTCGCCGTATTTGGCGGCGGATAATTTTGAATGGCGATTATTTTTGATTTGTCTGTCTCGATTCCTTTCTGAGATATTTTATATCCCAAGTATTTTAATTCAGTGGCTGCAAATTTACACTTTTCAACATTAACTTTTAGACCGGACTCATTTAATAATGAAAACCCTCTCTCGGATCTTTTATATGTTGATCCAAATTATCACTAGTAATAATGATATCGTCTAAATATATAAATGTGTTCTTTCCTAGAAAAGGCCTTAGCACAATGTCCATACATCGCTGAAATGTTGCCGATGCCCCTGAAAGGCCAAACGGCATACTCAAGAATGCATAAGTGCCAGCCTTAGTTATAAAAGCAGTCATAGGCACATCTTCTGGTTTTACACCTATTTGAAAATACCCCATCGTTATATCTAACGTAGTCATGTGTTTCGTAGAAGTTGCGTTCCTTAAAATTTCTTCAATAATAGGTAACGGATATACCAGATATTTAGTAATGGTGTTTAATTTATGATAGTCAATTGCAAAACGCCAACGTTTTGGATGTGTTACTGGATAATCATTATTTTTCTTACATAACACAACCGGGCTGGCATAACTACTTGAGATGGGCGTTATGATCTTTTTACTTAAGTGCCAGTCTATAATTTTTTTTTCTTAAGTCTTATCGTATCGATACGGCTTGTGGCGAACTGGCAGTGAATCTCCTGTGTCGATTTCATGGTTCGTCACTTGAGTAAATCCGGGAATATCACTAAATAAAGAAGCAAATTCACTTACCACTTGGTGAATTTTTTGTTGCTCTCCCATAGGCAGGTGGTTGAAATTTAACGTGAATGGTTCTTTTTTTCTTCGAGAACTGGTTTCATGGTCAGCTTAAGGGACGCGTAGTTAAAATCAACCTTTGCTTCGGTCTCTGAAAGAAAATCTATCCCTAAAATTACATATTTAGATTACATATTTAAATTACATATTAGATTTGTAGATTTTTTTACGATAAAAAACATCATTTTTACCTGCTCGTCCTTAATACGGATAGAGTGGTATTTTACCTATGCATTTGCATCGGTTGCCCTGGGCAGCTAACACTGTCGTATGATCCGAATTATATATTCTATATTTACGGAAGTATTTCTGAAAAAAATCTTCTGCCACACAGGAACACTGCGCGCCTGTATCCAAGAGTGTGGTGGCTGGAATATTGTTCACCAAAACTTCATTCTTTGGAACAATCAAATTTTTCACAATAACTGTATTTAGCTTGAAGGAAGAGGGATTTTCTTGGCCTTCGGATTTTCGCACCCTCCCGTCAGCAGAAATCTGTTTTAGTTTAAATCTCCTTTCTTCTTTTCCATGCCTTCCTTCTTTTTCTGCTCGCCTTCGAACTTTTTTTCTGGCTTATTATTGAACTGTCGACGTTTGCCGGTTGTTTTTGGATACTCAGGTTTCTTTGACCACTGATTCGACTTGCTTCCGTAGCCGTGCTCTTGCCTTTGCTGTGGTCTTGGAGCACCAAACTGGCTTCGTTGCTCGTGCTGGCGTCTTCTTTCAATGTCCGCCGTTCTTCTACTTTCAAACTGGATTGCGAGCTCAAATAACTTTTCCAATGTCGTCGGATTCCTTAATTCAATAAAGTCTTGTACTTTGGGAAGTAACCTAGGCAAAATTACTTGGATTATTTCAGGATCCGGCCGGCTTCCATACAAGAGTTTAAAGACGTGTATTTTTCTTAAAATAAAGCTTGAGAGATTTTCGATTCATTGCTAGTATGTGCTGAAGAGTTCCGGTTCCAATTTGGCACGATTTCTTACGACAGGGAAGGCTTTTACTAAGGCAGTCTTGAAATTTTCGTAAGTATAGGTGGGACTTCCCGTTTGACCCAAGAGGTTTCTTCATTTGAACCAGTTAAGCGCTTGGCCCCTCAAAGCACTGGTAGCTAAGGTGACTTTCAGAAACTCATGGACTGGATATAGCATGAAGTGGTCATTCAATTTTTCCAAAAAACTAGTCACCGGTGAGCTTCCGTCAAAGCTTACTGCTGGTTTCATCGATGCGCGCATGGTCTGGACGATGTAACCAAATCCTTCCAGGGTGGTAGCTGGCATTTCTGGATTCGGAGCTGCTTCTGCAGGCACCTCAGGTTCTTGAAACTCAGCCATGGTTATTCTTCTTCTTCGGGCGTCACTGTTAGGACTTGTGTTTCTCTTGATTTGCTTTGGAGAAACATGAATGATCCTGAATAGGAACAAGGAGCTTACTCAAGCTATGTTCAAGAAGGTGTGAAGTAGACAACACAAGCAGGAAGGGTATACGAAACCCTTTATTTTCTATACTTTACAAGTACTTCCGAACTTCGGAATACGGAGGCCAACCACTTGTGTTCTGAATGTAAGAATATAAAACTACTAACTAAAAGCTAACCTTGAATTAGTATACAAATGCCTATCTCTAAGACTGGCATTTATTTAAAAGGGGGTACGTATGTAGTACGCCGAGCTGCTGAAACTACAATACGTTTGCAAATATCAAGAGGGCTAAACCTCTAGCCTTAAAGGCAACCAGCAACCGAGTGAAAACTCGTAAAACTATTGTGGCAAGCGGCTTGCTTCCTAAAACTCCTTCTCTCTCTCTCTCTCTTGGCATAAAGCCACAACTTAAGTACTTGGGTGTTAGCAAGACAATTTGCATAAACAAGTTAAAGCATTTAATTCTGGCCGGAAGTAGAAAAGAAGTGATAGTACAGTTTCAAAATAAAATAAACGTTAGTAAAACTTAGGATCCTTACACGGTTAAGGTTTTTATGACTTTTAATTTGTGTTCAGTAGTTGTAGAATTATCAACAGTTTAAAAATTTTAATGGTGCTAAGCCCAGTCAGGCCACAATATGTTAATATTTTGAAACCCATTGTGGAATAGTGAATTAAGTCACTTTATGCACCAGCATCAGTATCTTTTTACCCAGTGGGACCAAAAGTTAACTCTCAGTTAAGTCTTCCTGCCCATTGGTCAAATTGCTTGTTTTGTCATGGAAGTTCTAATTTTAATTGTAAAAAATTTTTTTTAAAATTGTATTTAGTTTTTTTTCTATATTTTACAATATTTAATGGAGACGTTTTGAGTTTTTATACATTTTTGCCTTGCCTCGATAGGAAAACTGAATTGATTGAATGAAAACTATATTTCTAATGAAATTGACAGAAATAAGTTTAAATGAAGTGCATAAAAAATGTGTATAATGTAATAGGCTCTACAAAGGAGTCTACATCAGATATTTTGGATGGTGTCATTAATGCGAAAGCACCATAAATTCTTATTGAGTTTAATTATATATATATATGGCATAATCTTTAAAAATATATATCCTATAAAAGCTTATTTCAAATATTTATTCTCTTTAGGTGAAGGAATTATTTAAATCGCTTGGAAAAGAATTTTTTGCAGTAGAATTGGACAAGATTGGTATGTAAAGTTTTAAACTCTGCGACAAAAAAAAAAAAAAAAAAAAAAAAAAAAAAGCCCTTAGTTAAGTTTATAAAGCTTGAAAGTAGTGTATTATAAGTCTGCAAAACATGTTATAAGATGTTATTTTTGCAGATATAGAATAAATTATTTTAGTTTGGTAATTTGTTTCAATATTGTTGTTTTGAATGAAATTTAGTTTATTAAAAGAAATACTTCAGAGTTTTGGAACTTTCCACAGATATTCTTCAATAAATCTTTAGAGTATCACTGAGTACACCGAGTAGTGATATTTCAAACTACTAAGAATGTTAAACACAATGCAATACAAAGTGCAGCTAAAGAGCGAAGCTAAACTGTAGACAGTACTCAAAACTAAGCTGACCATATATCCTGAATTTCCCGGGAAACTTCTGAATTTTCAGTCCCTGTCCCAATTTTTTACAACTTGTTTTTCTGTCTCGAATTCATAGCTTTTGTCCTGAACTGTCCCGAAAAAAAGTAATGTGAGAAAGTAAAAGTTTAAATGCATATATTTATTTAAATAATGTAAATTGCAAGCTGTGGAATACTGTTAAGAGATGAGTGCTATATCGGCTGCATAAGTGGGATTTACAATCTGGTGTTTATCTTAGAAACATTGTAGTGGGGGGAGTTCTATTTTTCATTTGTGTATTTCTATCCCGATTACACACAGAATTTTTGCTCACTGGTGCACTTCAGACTTCCATTTACAGACAGCAATGCAATTTTTAATTAATACATTGATTGATTTGAATTTCTAAAATATACATATACTTTTTTAATAATCAACGGTGCATTACGTTCACTAGTATGTATCATCCTCTTACACATTATTACACGGTATCTAAAAATAATAATTCTTTTCATTTGCTGAAATTTCTTTGTAGATATATCCATCTGAAATCATCTTTATTTTGTCATGTTTAGATTGTAGAATTGTTACTGCAACGTCATTTTGATTTTCCATAATAGTTAATTTTTTTTAAATCTACCGAAACAATGACATGTAATGATGTTTCCCATTTGGAAACGACATATATTTTTTTTATTTATCAGTAGTGCATTACATATGTCCTAAGGGTATGTTTTACTGCAGTTTAATTTATTATTTATTTTTATCATTGATTTTTTTAAAAGAAAGTGTATATTTAAAAGAAAAAGAAAGTGTACATTTAACAAGGACGTACAGAAGGAATTCCTGTTTATTGCAGAAACTAGTAGCAATTCAAATGTACAGTGCAATGCATGTTCTTCAAAATTTTCAATAAGCCATGGTGGACATATAGATATTAAACTTCAAATAAATAGTAATAAACATAAGCTCTGCTGTTGCATCTAGCTCATCATTAATGAATTTCTTCAAACAGGAGAAAATGGGTGATAAGGAAGTAGAATTAGCTGCAGTAGAAAATACTTCTGCATACCATACTATTTGCACAACCGTACCTTTAGGTCTTTGGTATGTATGTTTAAGTTTCTTCAAGTGGCATTTGAACCTAAATTTACATGTGTGCAAATCAAGGCCGAAGCAATAATACTAATTGTTTTCATGTCTTACGCTTTAAGAGCTGCATAATGATTTGGAAAATGTTAATTTGTTTCAGTCTTAACTGATGTGTCCAGTCACAAAGAAATTAAAAACTTTTTCCAATACTTATTATATTTATAGACTCGAGTTATGGAGTTATAGTAAAAGTTTTATAATTTAAATCCGTACCTGGTGAAACATTCAATATTGTCAGCAACTATTTAACTACCTGTCTTGAAGAAAATAAGAGAAGTTATTGGCCTTTATGCTGATAATATGAATTCTAACTTTGGGAAGCTGATAGACGTGGAGAAAGTAATGTTTTTGTTAAACTGAAACGAAACCTTAACAATGGTTTAATTGGAGTTGGGTGTGCAGCGCATATTATCTATAACACTATAAGAGCATCAGCTGGTATTTTGCCAGTTGATATAGAAATGATTCTTTCTGAGATATACTTTATCTCTTAGAGTAGAAACATTGAAAAATTTCTGCAATTTCGTAGAAATCAATTTTTTAGGGATACTAGCACATTCAGAAACAAGATAGTTAGCATTACTTCCCACCATTGAAAGGGTACTCCAAACGTTTTTACCACTGAAGGTTTATTTTCAGTCTCAAAAAATGTATACTGTGCTTATTTTAAAATCCTTTCAAAATCCAGTGGTAGAAGCTTGGCTACTTTCTGTTAACACTCAGGCTTTTCGTCCTCCATCTCGTTATTCTGGCTATGTGGCATGGATTCTGCCAATGCCGGATGATGCCAGTGCAAGTATGATGTGTTGTTTAGCATGTATTTCTGCCAGCAACAGATTTCTTAGAAATGTTTTTGCAGAGCCGCCTGATGCGTCCAAGTAAATAATTCCGCCAGTGTTGTTGTTGATCCAGTCCATGATAATGTTGTAAATTTTTTAAAATTTTCATTGAGGAGTGGCTTGTTGTGAGCAATGTATTGAAGTAGTTCTTTAATGTATTGAAGTAGTTGTAGCTTTTTTCCTTTGTAATTTCAAAGTTTAGTGCACTCAAAGCATCTTGTTGTGGTGCTGGCATCTCAAGTTGTACTAAGGAATTTTTTTTTGTATTGATAAACATTTATCTTCTAGGCAAATGAGTGTTTAATTGAAGATGTCATCATTGAATTCAATAGCCAGTTCTGAATGTCTGTTTTGGTACAGTATGTCATCACTCATACTCTCTTTGAAGGAATCCCATAACTGTTTTGGATTCGACGAATTACATGTTGTTAGAATTATGGCGAATAAGTTTCTTGCGTTGTTCATCTATGGCTGGGAATGAGGCTTAATGTAGTGTTAATTTCCAGTGGCTATTGTTTTCAAGTAGTCCTAAGTATTGGCCTTGCTTCTGTGTACTAGCATAGGTAACCATCAACAGTCTTGAGATCTGTGAAACTTGTTGGCCCTTCTCCCTCCCCGTATTTTGTATAGCAATATCCGGAAATAGAAACATTTGGTGTTATTCGGATATATGATGTATACTCAGCCTAGTGTGTTAATTTGATGATTCCTGGATGATCTTCTACTGGAATTCCTTGTTTTCATCATAGAAAGATTTTTCTTGTTGTGTTCCACGTATAGTAATGTTTTTCTGAATGGATCCATTTGGCATAATTGGAAAAGAAGATGTTAATGTTGTGTTCTTAGGTGGTTTGCTTGCAGTTTTTCTGGCTGTGTCTTTTGTGAAGTAAACTCTCTTGCCATTCTCCAAATGTACAGCTAGATGTTGCACGGTTGGTTCGTGTTCGTGTATGGGAAAACTGAAAATCTGCCATGCTGCTTCATTTCAGTTGATGTATCTTCCCATTTTGTACATGAGGTTGTCATCGTTTCTGTTTTGTTGTTTGCTGTTTTGGGCTATTTGGAAAATTGATATGTCACTGTCTTTGTTCATATACTTACAGACATATTTAATGAATTTCACTGAATTGCAGTATTCTACGTGAATGCGTGCTTGGGACATTTTGGAAACTAGTGGGTTATATAGTACTACCCACTGATTATCTAGTTCCAGTTCGTCTCTACTTTGTATTTGTATTTTAACTGTGAAGCCACTCTTTTGGAGTGATCGTCCTATTACCACTGGGTGATTGTCTTATTACCACCGTATTTGGGATAGCCATCATCTTCAGTTGTATGTCATCTAGGTATGATTTTGGGTATTTTTTGTACATTATCCATTGCTCATACATGGCGAATTGGGGTTTAAGGGCCTGCATGGTCCGGAATCGTGTTTTTCACAACTGTGTTGTAGAATTCTATATCTTCTTGTGGATTGGGAAATTCAGCTTGGATGATTTTGCTGATATTCGTGAGATGAATCCTGTCATGTAGTCATATGAGATTGTGTGAGTGAAGCAGTCCTCGTTTTTGCCATTCAGTTACATACATCCACCGTCTGATGGTTCCAAAGATGTAGTATTTTGTGATGACTTCAATAAATCTCATTTGTTTTTGTCGGAAAACTCAGGCTATTATGTCGTGTCAATCCATGGGGGCTTATCTGTATCTTAGGTGTTCTTTGAATTCTGGCCACGATGAGTTGCATGTGAATGTTACGAAGAACTCAGGTTGTCCACATTTTCTTACGTAGGTCATGGCATCTTGAGTGTATTCGTACATGCGTCTCGGACTTCCTATATAAGATGAGGGTAAGATTTCATTGTATTTAATGTTCCCATCATTTATGATCATGTCTTGAAAGTGGATGCATTTTTCCGTGCATAGTTTCTTCTGATTCAGTCTTTTGTAAAGCATCATTCCACTTCTATCTTTGCATATATATCTACCAGGAATTGTTGGACTAAATGGCAAGTGTTGAGAACATAATTGTATGTTTCATTGTCTGTGGTCATTAAACAATAAGCATAGAACTCTTTGGAAGTGACTTTTTTGTTTGTTTCTATGCCTGTTTCAGCTTGGATTTGTTTCACATCAAAATGGTACCCGTTTTTCTCCATGTAGAAATATTAATGGATATTGGAGGGCTTCATATGAACGGTGTGTCTCTGCAATGCATTGTAGTCCTTCTCTTCTTCGTTGTACAGTTATGTCCTGGCTTGTGTTTTCATTGTCCACAATTACGATGGCGACATTGTCTATCTGAGGTGCATTAAATCGACATTCATGTTCTCCAGGTAGTTTCTTGTCGGCTCGAATTATAACTTTATAGTAATCAGAGATCATTCAATCTAGTGTGGTTTTGAATATGTGAATAAGTTGATTGTGTAAGATTCTCTGTACATTTTGGATTATTTCTCGTCTCAATCCACTGAAGTTTGTGCATCATTGATCAATTTCTCTTTCTTCTTTTCCGATAAAATATACTTGCAGAAATTTATAGTCCTCATAGGGTAATGCTAGTAATGATCCCATTTTGTGATAGATTTGTCCTTGAATGGAGAAAACATAATCGATTCTATCTCTGTTTGTGTTGATCGAAGTGACACAGACAGAAGTCATTGGAAGCAGGCATTGTACACTTTTATATGTTGAAGAAAGTGTTTTGATTCTGAAGTTTTCCCGGTAATGTAATGTAAAGATTCCTGCAGAGGTGCTTCCAATGGTGGTAATCAAATTTTTTCATTCATGCAACAGATTACTGTTGTTTCTCTATTGAATTCCTTTGTATTGCAAAATTGATCCATTTTTATGACTACAATGTGTTTTTGTTTGTTGTATTCTTTTGTCGAGTCATAGTAGAATGGTTCATTTGTGAACTTGTCCATGTCATTTGTCATTACTTGTCCTCGTTTGCACTTTTCGTAGGTTAATATTTTCATGGGTGGCTTGCATTCACTGTCTTTTATTACAAGATTGTGTTGCAATTCTTGATTCTTCAATTCATTCATTTTGTTGTTCTTCGGTTTCTGTGCTTCTCATGGTTCTCATTCTCCTTTGTTGGGAACATAAGTGTGCTTCACAATCTTCGACTGTTTTGTTTTTTCGCTGTTCTTTTTGTTTTTGCCGTTTTGCTTCAGAATTGACAAGATCTTCTCCTCTTTTACATTTGGGCATTCTATAAAATATAAATCAAAACAGTTTTTTGGTAAGAAACACTAAGTACACTCTACACACTTTTCACACTTTATTTTCAATTTATATTCAGTCACTGTGTTACTTAGATTAGTCATATTTCACTGTTTATTTTTATTCACTGAAAATGACATTCGAACCCACAATGGATCTTGCTTTATATACCCCTACCAATAGTAGTTTCACAAATACAAAAAAGGCTTTGAATGATCCACAATGTTCCAGAACATTATATAGCATTCGAGAGTTTTCTGGAGTGTTCCACAATGATCTGGAATGTTCCAGAATGTTCTGGACTGTTCTAGAAATTTCTACAGGGCAAAACTTCCAGCCCTTGTATTTTCAAAAGCACACCCTTCAGGTGAAAACAGGAACCTTCTTCATGGATGTGGCATGGAAGGCTACCACACCATATAACTCCCTTCATCATACCATGACTCATTTCTGATTTTAGGGACATGCACATTGTATACTTACTTTTATAATACATATTATTACATCAATTGAATATCAAACTTCATCTGTGTCTGATTTAATTGCTTTAATGGATGCACTGAAAGCTTCAATATTGATCAAGATAAATGATAACTTTATTCCAATAAATGTTAAAAAAACTCTAGAAGAACTTAAAGGTAATGGAGACGTGTCACAATACAAAGTTATTGAATTTTGAGAAGCTAATGTTTTATTTTATCAAACAAGAACCAGATTCTATATCTATGTTTAACAAAATTGCTAAAGTTTTTTTTTTTTTTTTTTTATATATATATATATTCCTGGCACTAATCCTGCAACTGAGCAAGTATTTAGCATTGTGAAAAGTTTTTGAAGTAATAATAAGATACAGCTTAAAGTAGGCACTTTGCAGGGTATGTTAATCAGCAAAATGAATTTTGATATAATTTTCATCAAAATAAATTTTACTGAAACTTGCATTGGACTTTTATAATAAGATCAAAAAAGAAAAAGATGTTCTAAAAAATGTTCATGCTTCCGCGAAATATAAAACTACTCCGTAAAAATAATTTAGAAGTGTTACAAGTTTATTATTTGGTTTAAAAATGAGTACCGTAATTTCCGGAAGAAACGCCGCGGCGTTTACGTGTTTAAAACTTAAATTTTCCGCGGGTGCGGCGTTTCTACCCATGCGGCGTTTAGGTGCACTAAAAATAAAATATTTCCTATGATGGTCATTGTACATAGTTTGGATGGCCTTGTCATTGTGCATAGACTGGTGCTGTTCCCACACAAAAGACCACTCAGTTGCTTTTTGCGAACGTTATTTTGTTTACATTCTTTCCCTTGAACGGACCTATATGCCTTATTCACCCTAAACGAGATCTCAGAACAATAACATTCTTCCCCCTTTCAAATCAACATTCTCATCAGTTTGAATAGTCTCTCTCCTCTGCCATTCGATGAATCTTCCAGGACCCATCCTCTCCCCACCCCTGCCTTTTCTGCAATTTTTATCAAAGGCGGACACGACTCCACCTGCCTCGCAATAACGAACTTTGACGTATTTCCCCTTCAGCATGAATGGATTTTTCTTGGCATTCTGCCAAATACAGATCCCATCAGTTTGGGTACAAGTACTTGTTGGATAGTTTTTAAATAAGAAGGGAGTGGAAAATTTTTGAAAATGTCTCTAAACGACACAGAAACACAGAAGCTAAACATTTCTTACCTTTAATTTATTTTTGAGTTATGGTTTCATTTCATGCATTTTTCTTAACTGGTATGTCATATATCAGGACTTAGGTTGAGTAATTTTTTTCCCGCCATTTTTCTCGAGTGCGGCGTTTACGCTGATGCGGCCTTTCTTCCGGAAATTACGGTACTTCATTTTGATTTATTCTTTATTTATTAAAAAGAATATTATATATCACTACTAAAAATAAAATTAAAACATTTATTTAAATTACTTATTTATCAATTATTTATTTAAAACAATTTATTAAATTATTTTATAGACCTAAATACCACCTCCACAGTAATAACGTTAATAATAAAATAATTTATTTCTGAAAAAAAGTTCTGTAAAAAATTATATATATATTATATATAGTGTTCCAAATTTCGAAATCTGGTCGCCTTATCGGAACTCATGCTGAGTTAAGAGCTACTACTAACAACAGTACTACTGTAGTACAGCAGTAGTAACAACAACTACTACTGCTGTACTACCGAAGAACAGTAGAAGCTGTCTACGGCCTTATGCCGATGAGATGTTTCTAGTACTTTCTGTTTCTAGAAATTACTGGAAAATAGCTACATGCTGAATAATGGTTACAGCTAATACAATGATCAATTCCATTCCTTCAATTACAATATCTATTATGGTGACACAGGGAGGCAGAACAAAATATTGCCAAATGGTCGCTAAAACCTTTGCCTGCTTGAGGATATCTAGATAAATTACCAAGATACCCAGTTACTCAATACTTGCTCCTGTATTCTTATTTTTCTGGCAGAGTTTGTGTCTCCAAATTTTCATGTTAAATTACACAGGAAAATACAACAATTTCACTTATAATTGCACTATGTATAAAATTCGCAATAATATCTTTTTATTTTTATGTATATTATTAAAGTACAAATACTGAACTTTGAGTATTTCTTTTTCATTTCTACTGCATTTCGCATTTTAAACTGCTTTAAGTTTCAAGATTTTTAAACGATGATCAAACATAGTAAAATCTTCAACTGCAGGTGTTTTATATACTTTTGTTAAATATTGTTTTGTCTGTACAGGTTCATAATAGATTAAATATACACAGGTCCAATGACAGATTGATAAAATTTATTTTATCCAAAGAAACGTTTCAGAATTCTGGAAGCTTCCACAAAAATACTCCTATAAATCTTCTTAGTATGACAGAGTACAATTACTAGTGAGTTCAATTAGTAGTGATACTTCAAACTGCTGAGAATGTTAAACACAATGCAGTGTAAACCGCAGCTAAAGAGTGAAGCTAAAGTGGAGATAGCACTCAGAACTCACATTGAGCTAACAACAACAACTGACAGCTTCGTATTGGTAATGTTATGCCGTGATATTACAAATTTTGCAATGTGTCCGGCTCTGTAAAAATGTTGTATTAAAGGCACTTCACGTATAAATACATCAAGTGAAGTTCCCAGAAGAGAAAAATTAAACAAAAGTGTGGAAGAGGGCAGAACATTTCCTCCTGGGTTTGAGAGACCAAACTAGAGTCCTAATGGATTAGAATATGAGATTTAAGTCATAGCAGAAATGAAAATAGACACACAAACTACAAACAGAAAATACAAATAGAGGCAGAAAAATAACTGTATGATTTGCTACCAGACCGACAAACTTGCAGGGTGTGTAGGAAGTACAGAGACAACTTGGAAACACATAGGAATGCAGGGTCGCAAATGCCGTTGTTGCAAGCTATGGTGCAAAGAAGCAGAGAAAAAGAATAGAAATGCCAACACATTAATGGGACAGAAAAAACATTTTATTGAAAGCCTGTACTACAACAGGTGTTCGAAATTATGACCAGAAGTCGTCTGGCAGGCTTGACATCGGCGCTGCATGGAATTCATTATGGTCTGGAAGATTCCTGGCATGTCACTTATCCTCCTGACAGCTACAGATATTCGAGCGACGAGGTCTTCAACTGAAGGAACTGGTGTCTCATACACCAAACTCTTCATGTATTCTCGGAAGAAGAATTCCATGCATGATAGGTCCGGTGATCTGGCAGGCCAATGAACTGGGCCACCATGACCTATCTACCAATGTCCAAAGTTTGGTGACCAGACAAAAGCGCATGTGACAAAAGCCCACAAAAATACCCTACTGAGATAATTGCCCATGCGACTAATACCCACACCAATGAAAGCGCACATTGATAAAAGCCCACACAGATAAAAGCCCGCATAGGTATAGGCCCACGTTGATAAAAGCCCACACCGATATATATGCTAGGTTAAAATGAATATTTTTTCCCTTTTTTCTTCAGCTGCACAAAGTTGAATCATGAATAAAGATAAAATAAAAAATTTAATTAATAACAAATAATTAACAATAAATTTAAGTAGAGGAATACATTTCATTTTGGGCTCCGGCTGAATTAAGAGAGTCAATCAAAATAATGTAATTATAAACATATACATGTATGTGTAACTTTATTATATTTACGCAACAAATGGAAGTGCTCTCGTATAAGTCCGACAAAGGGAGGTGAAACGGAATACTGGCCACACTGCTTCTTTTAATTCTACAAAATTATAAGGAGTATAAAATGTATGTAAATTTTCATCATGTACAGAGAATAATTTATGACTAATTTAACACTACAGAAAATTTTGCATATAATGAATTTAATATGGAGAATTAAAGCCGAACTTTTATTTCAGTGAGAAAGATAAAAGTACCATATTCTATTATGAATAAGAAAACATTTGTGTGCGCTATCACAAATACTATTTTCATAGTGAATTAAAAGCACGGTTTCAAATAATCTAGTTAAATTTTGACAACTTGGATTTTACATAAATTAATTTCATTCCCACTTGAAATTTCATTTTTAATCATAATAATTATTGTTCGTAAAATTTTTAAGTAGTCATAGCTATTTTGGATTTGCTGAAAATGTGTGCTGTTTTTAAGTGGGCTTTTGTCATGCCCCCAGCTGAGTGAAAAAGCGGTTAAAGAGAGGAGAGTCTTGCTGAATTGCTTTATCCCCTATCAAACCTGGAATGCCAAAGAATGGCCTCAGAAGCATGGTCCATGCTAAGAAGAGAGGGGCTGGCAGGAGGGCAATTAGAGGTTAGTGAGAAATAAATTAAAGAGGATTTTAGATATTTTTTGTTAGTTACTAGAAAATAACAATATCTGAAATTCCACTTGTAAGTGAAGATAATCCTTTTTTTTTTTTTTTTTCATTTTCTTTAGTCTAGTTCTTGAATAACTTTTATCTAAGGATTTAGTTAGAATTTCAATTATTTAAAAAATTTCAATAACTGCAAAACAAAAGGAATTAAGTATTTCTTAACCATTTTAAAGGGATAATTTCCTGTTTTTGCAATAAAACTGCAGAGTGCAAAAATATGCTAGTTTCTGATTTGATAGTGTCTCTAACAACTTTTTGCTGAACTAATTAAACATGTCTGTTATATCAAAGCAAAGCCATTGTTTAAAAGTAAAACTACTGAACAATTTCTAAAAAATTTACATTATTACATGTATTAAATTTACGTAAAAGTAATAGTTTTCATTTTAACTTTTGTATGGTTGAAAACGCATTGAACTATTCGAATAATATTAATAATGAAGTTTTCTGAACTCAAAAACAAGAGGATTTAAGAACCATGAGCCCAGCGTTGTAAGAAAAGTAATCTTGCACATTAAAAATAAATTTTATTTCAATAAAAAATATTATGTTACTCGATTAAACGCTTAAAAAAACAGTTCATTTTAATTTACCGTAATTACTTATATACAAAAAATTTCAGTGAAATAAATTAAAAAAGCATTTAGAAACAGAATTTCACTGGAGTTCTGGAACTGAATTTCACTGGAACACTTCTTTTGTAGGTTTTAAGCTGTTATTAATTGTTAAAATATTATTTTGCCTAGATCAGTGATTCTCAACCACTGTGCCGTGGCACTTTTGTGTACCTCCAAATTCTTAAAGTGTGCCACCAAGTTTTAGAAATGTATATACAAGTAGTGAAAATTATAATGGGTTTAATCCTAGTCTACGGTACACATGGGAATTGGCGAAAGTCAGTTTTTAAGACATTAATAAGCTCGCCAATTGTGGTATCCAAACCGATTTTGGTGCCGAATACCTTCTGTATTTGAATTAACTTTGAATGTAGAGGAGGAACTAATTTCTCTTTCTAATAATCGAGATTTAATTTTAAAATATTTGGAAGAATCAATTAATTCATTTTGGATTAACATTAAATGCGATTATCCCATGGAAGCCAAAAAAAAAAAACTTTAAAAATATTATTACAATTTTCTACATCTTATTTGTGTGAATTTGGATTTTCAGTATGAACCAACATAAAAACGAAAAAACATCAAGACTGTTATATGTAGAAAACGATATAAAAGTAGCATCACGAACAAATATAAGTGAAATTATCAAAAACATCAAGCTCAAATTTCACATTAAAAGTATTCACATGAAATGTTTCACCAGTTAACTTGTAATTAACTCATAACTTGTAATCCCTTAATAAATGTACTGCTGTTTTTGGTAATACGTATTATTTTATTTTACATTCAAAATTAGTATTATAAACTGTTTTACACAGTGTATTATAGGTAAGTAAACAACTAATCTTTTTCTTTGTACGCCGATAAATTTTGAAATCGTTAAAAGTGTGCCTTGACAAAAAAGGTTTGAGAATCACTGGCCTAAATTAAGGAAAAGAAACACATAACATTTAAAAGTTTATTATTTAGAAGAACTATCAAATGAAGAACATTTTCTTCCCCTCGAAATGCATTGTTTTCCCTATACGAATTTCATACACAGAAATAGTGGCCACATAACTTGTAGGAGATATTTCTCTTAAGCCTCGTGTGTTGGTGATCAAGTAGAAAAAATGCATAATTATGGAGCTACGTTTTGAATAATTTTTTCTTTTATTGAATGAGTTCAAATGTTTCTAATATCTTGTTTTCTAGTATGAAACGTTTCACGAGTTTTTAAGGTTCGTTCCTAAGAATAATTCATTAAGCAGAAGTTAGTAAAAACAAGTAAGGTGTACTTCCAATTTGATCTCTTGGTTTATTAGGTTGGCTACCAAATAAACGTTTTTGAATTCAGCATCAAATTTTAAACATTTTTTTTTTTTTTTTTTTTTTTTTTTTTTTAAATTTGTGTCTTAACTTTTATTTTCAAAAAACATGTTCGTAATCCGAACTTTTATATAACAAAAATTAGTATAGAGAAGTGTGACAAATTAAATTATCTGTACATTCAGTCACTATTAAAAACTAATTCTGTCTGACTATGGGTCCTCAATCAGAAGGAATACCCCTTAGGGGAATTTAACAGTTTCAGGGAGTAATCTAGTCAACCTTTTCTTTACCTACTAAGTGTTTAGATTTAGTTCACGAATATAAAAAACACTTTTGTTCAAATTTTGGTATTTATCAAAATTTTTTTTATACTTGTTTAATTTATAAAATGCATTAAAAATAATCCTTATTTAAACAAACGGATATGTACTTTTAAAGTTTGGGGCGAGTGGAGTGAATGATCGTTTAAGAATGGTGAAAAGGGCACATGAGATGAAAACTGTGAAGAATCTATGGTCTAGTCTGATACGTGCCGGTTGTACTAGCCGTTACATCACGAAGGAGGGAGAAAGGAGGGCTTGAAGGAGGGAGAAAATACCTTATATACTCCCCCTTTTAAAGATGACTGGGGATTAAGGCACCCTGTCATCAAATCCTAGTGTGGAAGAATCATCATCTACTACCTTTTTTTTTAGTTCAGCCGCCGCCATGCTGGAGACGTGAAAAATGAGCAATGTGCTCGCCAGGACTCTAACCTGAACCTCTTGAATATGCGCCGAGTGTGTTAACCGTTACACCACAAAGGCATGCTGGAAGGAGGGAGAAAATACTATCCTGTTATGTATTATTTCAGCCTGTACTGTCAACTCTACTTTCCGTTTCCTCACCAGAATGTAAATATGTTAGTAAGTAAACATGTTTAGGATGCAAATGAGTTAAGAGTATTTAAGGCGAAGCTTTTGAGATTGAAAGGGAATGCGAGAATTGGCTACGTCGACTTTTGCTGTCAGGGTTTAGCCATTTGCGGCCGTTGCATTAAGTGTACCAGTAAGTTAATTGTCTGAGAAAGCCTGTTAGGCTAATCTTGAATTCCTTTATTTAATTTATTACCTTGAAATGCTAAGTTTATTAGTTGTGCTGATACTTTAGCAACTAATTATTTTGTCGATTGTGTTGTTAAAATATCAGTACAACAATTTAAGTATTGTTGTTTGGTTGCACTGATACTGTGATTAAAACTGATTCGTCAATACTGAATAGCTAAATTATCAGCCCATATGTACAACAATATTTAAATAAAAGCAGTAAGCATAAATATGCAGAATGAAGTAAGCTTTGTAAAAAAATTTTATAATGCTAACTTAATTTTGATAGTAAACAGATCATGTTTGCAAACACGCCCTAAAAGAACATCATCTACATCAGTGTTTCTCAATTGGATTTACTCCAACGACAGGTAAAATATTTCGGTATGTTCTCGCGGACCAGTAAGTTTAATAACTCGATCCATTAGACAATTTTGGGACAGATAGCTGGATATTTCGCAGACAAGCAAATATTTCTTGCGAACCATTGGTTGTGAAACACTGATCTACATCACGCATTTAGCATCTTCATCACACCTTTATCTACTGGAGTATGTAATCTCTTGAAACATTATGCCTGCACCCATTAAAATAAATAACACCATAAAAACATGCACCTGTACAACTATGTATCGCTATGTATACCATGTAATATAATGCATTTTAATTGATCTAATTTAATGCCTGGTGGTGGCAAAACTTGCAATGTTGGCTGGAGTCACAATTACATCATGACTCGAGGACGGCGGAAGGTTGTTGGTGTAGAGCTAATGTCTACTTACTTTGGGTAAATATTAGGTGGCCCCCTTCATTTCTACATAACATAACACCACAAGCAGTGATCTATATTTTAAGCACAAGGTGTACTCTTGTAAATAGTTCTCTTGAATAAAAGATTTCAACCTTTATCCTAATTCGTATTGTTACTGAACATCATGTTGATTTGTGAGTTTGGTTTGGTTGGTGTATGTGAGTATGGCAAAGCCTCGAGGGCTATCTCTCTGAGGGGAGGGATGCCTTCGTGGAAGACTTTCTAAGAGAACTGGCTCATATACAACTTACACATTGGAAAAACCATGAAAATGCGCATGCAGCCAGCCCGTCCACGAGATTCAAAATTCAGACTGAACTACCAGTGTTCCACAACTTTACCCCTCTGCAGACTCTGTTGACTAGTGAGAAGTCACCAGCGATCGTACAGAAGGTCATTGACAATTTGTATACTCCTGTGAACGATTAGACCTTATAACTTGTTTGTTAGCTCCATTCTTGAAGCTAACATTCAAGCATAAAAAATTAAATAAATTCTACGTTTCATTGGGGTTAGTTTCATAAAAAAAATTCTATTGATTTCAACAAAGAAAAAAGAAATTGAGCATTTGTTGAGATAAGCAGTATGTATAACAACTTGCATTCTAAACGTGAAAATTTTTTTTGATTGGTAGAGCGTATCTCATCTAAGACTTAATCATTTATTTTCTATTCGCAAAACTTTCAAGACATTGTTCCTTTGAAAATAAATCTGAAAAAAAGTTCAAATATCGGAAAAAATAAATAATTAGTTAGATGAATAAAAATTAATAAAAAATTAAATAAAAGCTGTATATTAAGAAAGCATCATTCATCCAATTCTTAAGCTTTTCATGTAGACACAAGGCTCACCAGCGACCAAGCGGTAAAAACGCTGAACACTGGTAGTTCGTTCCAGCGTTAAAATCTTGGTGGAAAAGCTGTCTGCATGGGTGCTTTCGTGGTTTTCCCCTTGCGTAACATGTTTACGAGCGAGTCTTATTTAAAACATCCTCCACGAAGGCACGCCTTCCCTTCGCTTAGTGCCATTTCGTCCTTTCTCTTTTCATGCTGAGTTCGAAATAATGTCTTTTCGTCCGCTGCCGTGCTCACTTATTCTGTCTTTCCCGTTTCATTCTCTGTTCGAAAAGTCACTTTATGATTAAGAAAAGGTATATTCAAACGAAATGACCCTTACTACATTGATTTGATTTAGCCTTTGAGTTCTAATACTTATTTAACATTTCCTTTAGATAAATTTATTCCGAGCAGAATAATGAATTTCAGGCATGTTCAAGAGGTGTGTTTTTGAATCTAATTCCATTTTTGTCATATTGTGTCCATTGTTTTAATATCAGATACTTCTAAAGAAATAGAACCACTATTCCTCTGCTTCGACAGAAAATCAAAATGCAGCAAGTGTATAACTAAGATGCACATGTTTTATTAAAAATATAGTGAGTCCTCTTTAAATGCAAATGTTCACAGTTTTAAAGGATTTTGGTTGTAGATGTGATGGTCTTAGGAATGTAATATTCACTGCAATGTTTGTTAATGTTAACAAAAAATACAAGTCTCTTTCAAAAGACGACCTCTTAAGAACATCGTTAATAGATATAATTCACTATAATTATTTCCTAATGGATAATGGAATCAATTTAATCTAATGTCAATTAGAAAATGGCTATTTACAATAGGAAGATTTAAAAGCATTGTAACTGTAATTACGAGCACTGTAATTTTCCTTTCACAGTCAGCTGTTATATAAGATTAGCTACTTTCTGTGTATTTTTCATGTTTTATAACTGATATCCATACGTCTTGAACAAATATACAGTAAATGCAAGACAAGTTATTAAAAAATTGCAATTTGAAACATTAATACTAATTTTCTATTACTATACATAATAATATGAATGAATGATGAATTTATATATTCCTGTAGTTACAAAATTTTATTAGATGTTATTATATGTATAGTTCTTTGTAATCTTCACAAACTCTAATAAAATGCTACATATTTATTACTATAGATTGATATGATTGTACTACTTAAATTTGTATATATGTTGACTTCTAAGAGTTGTTCCATCCCCCCAAAAATAATAAATTAAATTAAAATTAAAAACACTATTCCAAATTGCTGTAGTTGAAAGATTTAGAGGTTACACGTGGAATTCATTTTCTAACAGGGTGCCAGCTGACAGTTTTAATTTATTCAGAAATCTGAAAAAAAAAAAAAAAAAAAATTCTAGAAAGCCAAATTATTAATTGTGTCATTAAAAAAAAAGCTTTTAATGAGAAATATGTTTAAACTTTGATAATAAGCTTAGTCTAAAGTAATGAATAAAATATCTCTTAGCGAAGTTTTCATTGTGCTTAACTGTTTTAATATTACCAAACTAAAAAGGAGCTAAAAGGAACTAATGGAAAAACTAAAAACGAAGAAAATAAAAGTCAAGTGTTTTTTAATTAAAAAGTTAATAGTTTTAATAATGAAACATAATTATATTTAATCTCAGCCATATCACCTTAAAAATAGCAGGTGAGAAACTTCACAATGATATTTTTCATTTCCAAGTTAAATAAGTAAATAAATAATAAAATGCAATTTCAGATTTATCATCGAAATGTTACAGCTAATCAATCAGAGAGCAGAAAGTTTGCTTTCAACCTAATAAGTTAAACAAATAAAGTAGTGATAAAATATACAAACAGACATATATTTGAGACATTAAAATTCAGATCTGAATACTCCGTTTATTATAATTAAAATTATAAATACATTTTATAGTAATAAAAACCATAAGTCCCTTTTGATTATGCGCGCATCTATCAGTGCGTGCTTTTATCAGCGTGGGCTTATATCTATGTGGGCTTTTATCAATGTGCGCTTTCATCGCTGTGGGCATTTGTCGCGTGGGCAATTATCATAGTGGGCTTTTTTTTTTTTTTTTTTTTTTTTTGTGGGCTTTTGTCTGGGAACCCCAAAGGTTACGTCGAGGTGTCGGCGGACGTCAGTTGACCAGTTTATCGTCTGAATATAAATCCATCCTACCAAAGAGTATGAAGGGAAGAAGGCAAGCTCTCGTAGACGTAATGTAAACCAGCCTGAATAGCCTCAGGCGACTTTCGAATCGAAGCCACCATGCGGTGAAGCAAACACACACGGTGCTGACGAAATTCTTTCTACTTGAAATGTTAGTAAAGAATGAAGCATAAATCTGCTATTTGAGAGTTAGCTTTTGCTCTTATTTATACTTAAAAGCTTTATTCTAAAATGTATTTTGCGTACGATTTTTTTTTTTTTTTTAATTTTACGGAAAAAATGTCCAATTTACAATTAATCATTTTCGCACTTAAATATTTAATAAATGGTTACTATTATGTTATATTTCTAATGTATCATATATCTTCCATTTTAAATGTGTATGGTTATATATTTCCATAAATAAATTCGTAGATGTAACATTTATTATTATTAAAATAATTAAAAAGAACGCGCTTACTACTTTACAGTGGTCAACCCTCCCACACACTGACAGTGTCCTTCACTGCTTGGTTTTGGATGAGGGACGAAGGAACCGATTCTTACATCTCGGCTGACGAAGGGTCAGAAATGTAAGCAAACTAAGGCATAGGTAGAATTACAGCAGGTTAATAAGAAATGTTAATTATTGGAATTTTATGCTTCCGAAAATGTTTTTTAGCTTCTTCATTTTGCAAAAAAATTGTAAAACATTTTTATTGGGGGTTAGTGTTTTAATTGTTTAGGTGTAGGATTTAGGTTTTAAGAAAGGAGTTAATTTGGAATTGCTTCTGTTAAATACTATTTTGTTCTTTAGAGAGGAGGTTTTTAGGATTGTCCATTTTGCGGTTGCGATTTAATGAAGTGGTCTTGTTTTTTTTTTTTTTTTTTTTTGTTTGTTTGTTTGAAATTTTGGTCAGCCATTGTTTCTTAAAAGTAAGGCAGATAATCTGCATTGCATAAGAAAACTTCATACTGAGATACTTTCAAATGTTCCTGAAATCTGTAATAATCTGGGTTATTTTAAAATAAAATGTTCCAATGAGAGTTTCCAGTTCAATTGCTCATTACATACAATTTTTTTTATTACTTTCTCATTTAATGAAATGGATTTTTAATGAAATTAAAGCTGGCAACTTAACATATTTCTAAGATTAAAGAAATAAGTATTATAAGTTTAAAGTAAAGAATTCAATTTTTAAACCATTCAGTATAGTGCTCTGACCAGGTTCACAGATATTGCCGGCGGTTTTGGATCGCAGTCATGGGTGAATTTCAAGGTCTGTCTTTACGCCTGTAAAGTTTCTCGATGCGTTACACATCTAAGACGGAATTTTTTCCCTGTTGCATTGAAGCTCTACATCTTCTCCCAATTCATCAATGCCATCTACCGCAAGACTGCCACGAGGAATCTTTCAGAACATGAGGAATTCCATGCAGTGCCGCTGTCAGGCCCGCCTGACAACTTATGGTTGTACTTTCGAACACCTGTTGTAATACAACCTTTTAATAAAATGTTTTTTTTTTTTTTTTTTTTTTTTTTTTTTTGTCCCATTAACATGTTGCTGTTTCTGTTCTTTTTCTCTGCTTCTTTGCATAGCTCACAACTTGGCCATTTGTGACCCTGCATTCCTATGTGATTCCGAGTCGTCTCTGTACCCTAACACAACCCTGCAAGTTTGTCGGTCTGGTAGCGAATCACCTTGTATACAAATGCACGAGTGCTTGTGTAAGCACAACTATAAATTGTTTATTGTTATTAGACAAAATATCTATTGAGAAATGGCAACAGCTAATTGCTGGATGTCGTTCTATTTATAATTTTAAAAATATAATCTGAGATGATATACGCTTGAAATGCTTAATGGTACGATGCAGTAAGTACGTTTGTTATGCTATGTACGTTTATGAATACGTTACGTGTAAGTTATTAAGATTTATCTTTAAATAAATGTTAGTTTGTCTTTTACAACCATTTTATGAGTGATTAATTTAACTACAAAAGGAAGTTAACATAAATCAGAAGTGGGATTATTCTGAAACCTAAGCCTAAAGCTACAAGAATTTGCTATACGTAAATAAATTGAAACGAATTTGAATTTCAAGGTATGTGTGCATTGATTGATGTAACATATTTAGGTAAAAGCGCAGAATAGGCTGCATCAACAAAGTTCAGTAGGAGGAGCTGTGTGACGTCCATAAATGGGTGGGACTAAGCTTATGACGTCACAATGTAGTCTCGCATTTACACTACGTGTACTTTCTACTATTTTCTCTTAAAAATAACAATAATAAATTGTTTATTATTGTAAGTTAATATCAAATTCTTTACTTTTAATTTACATTTATAACATTTAAGCATAGGCGTTACTGATAATAAGTATAATAAATTGTTTATATTTAAAATTACCATGATACAGTGAGCGAATTCTACCAATTATTAAAACGATAAACCACGTCGGAGTCTCTAATACTTGTAGAGCTTCAATATTTTCAAAGATTTTTATTAAATTATTATTTTTATTTTTATTTTTATTATTTTTATTAATTTTTTTATTTATACAAATAAAATATTTCTTTTAAATTTAAATTCATATTGTGGAACATTTCAATTTTATCATTTTTACAAATTACCTTCTTGCTACGTAACGACATAATTCCTTACATACCAATAATTAGACAATTTTCATTATTTCTAAAAATTTTAAACTTTACATTAATAAAAAAAGAAGAATATTTTTTATTGCATATGAACATCATTACACGGATTTCATATCAGTTTCTAAAATTCCTAAATCACGCCATATTCTGTGTAGGCATGCTAGAATTCTACGCATTAATAAATAAAAAAATCTAATTTCTCAGAATGAAAGAAAATAATATAATAAAATAAATACTACAAACTTGGAACACTAAGCAATGCTTCACATACGCACACACACACATATTATCAATGAACTCCTATTATCAAGTGCAATTATGATACCAAACACTACGTATTAAAATATGAGGTAAACGTTACGTCAAGAGTTAAAGTTAACAATTTTGCTACTGTTGAGTAGATCGTCGGCCTATCGATATATGACGTAAGTCGGAAAGCGTTATAAACATATCAAAGCCAAAAAATTAAAAATACAATTTAAATGAAAAATGACGTCTTAAATATAATTCACAATTAAAACAACAATACAAATTTAAAATACACTAACGATATGTTAAACATTGCACATAAATAAAGTTACATTACTGCTCGGCATCACACAACCCCTCGTTTTCTCTTCTTCACAACGATCAGTATTCGCTCGAAAAACATCAAAGAATTCCACAAACTCGGTGTCCATGTGCTCATCCATCTATTTTCACTTAAAGAAAAATCAGAGAATTGCTCAAACTCGGCATTGCGCACCATATTGACTTTGACCATGTGCACATCGATCTATTTTCACTTAAAAAAACATCCCAGAGTTGCACAAAGTCGGCATCGCGCACAACCTCGGCATTGCGCACATGTGCACATCGATCTATTTTCACTTAAAAACATCCCAGAATTGTACAACCTCGGCATTGCGCACCACATTGGCTTTGCCCATGTACACATCGATCTATTTTCACTTAAAAAAATCCCAGAATTGTACAACCTCGGCATTACGCAACACATTGGCTTTGCCCATGTGCACATCGATCTATTTTCACTTAAAAAAAATCCCAGAATTGCACAAACTCGGCATTGCGCACCACATTGGCTTTGCCCATGTGCACATCGATCTATTTTCACTTAAAAAAACATCCCAGAATTGCACAAACTCGGCATTGCGCACCACATTGGCTTGCCCATGTGCACATCGATCTATTTTCACTTAAAAAAACATATTTTCACTTAAAAAAACATATTTTCACTTAAATCCCAGAACTGCACAAACTCGGCATTGCGCACCACATTGACTTGGCCCATGTACACATCGATCTTTTTTCACTTGAAAACATCCCAGAGTTGCACAAACTCGGCATCGCACATAACCTCGGCATTGCGCACCATATTGGCTTGCCCATGTGCACATCGATCTATTTGCACTTCAAAAAACATCCCAGAATTGCACAACCTCGGCATTGCGCACCACATTGGCTTTGCCCATGTACACATCGATCTATTTTCAATTAAAAGTCCCAGAATTGCACAAACTCGGCATTGCGCACCACACTGGCTTTGCCTATGTGCACATCGATCTATTTTCACTTTAAAAAAACATCCCAGAATTGCACAAACTCGGCATCGCGCACAGCATTGGCTTTGCCCATGTGCACATCGATCAATTTTCACTGAAAAACATCTCAGAGTTGCACAAACTCGGCACTGCGCACCACTCAAAATCGTCTATAGGTCTCAAAACCGTCTCTCTACTAGTTTCATATTTGTTCCACAAATTGGGTACTTATACGATATTGGAATCAAACTTTTCTCCATACACCGCTCAATAACACTCTTTTTGCTTCTTCGCTCCAACTGATTAAAAAAGTCCAGATTCAGATACTCATCCATTCTGCAGTAAGCACCGATTTTAACACACTCATCAATAATCAAAACATTCTTTAAGCAAAAGAATTCTTTTCTGTATTTTCAGAAGTTACGGTTATAATTTTTAATTCATGCATTCAATATTTTCAGTCGTTTGCTAATGATCGTTTTCAATCGTTTGGTATCTTAATAATACATTTGTGAGAGATAATTCGTTGCTTTAAATGCTAACACTACCACACAACACATAAAAGTAGATTTATAATTAAAAAACTCTCGCGCAGAACATTATAAACCTACCATTTCAACTCAGTTAAAATATAATTTTTCTTTAAATACGAAGCTATAGCATACTTATAACTTGTTTTTAAGAAGATGCGTAACCAATATTACGTCATAAAAAGGCGTGTCCAAGCATAAGAGAAGTAAACACAGCATCGACTGATGCAGCCTATTCTGCGATTTAGCCCATATTTATTATAGAATTTAATTTTGTTATTTTTTTTATCATTTTCGAAAGAGAATTTTTTTTTTTCATTTCTTTAAATTTTGAAATATATTTAGAACGTCAAACAAACTTATAAAATACCAATAACTGTGTTCTACTAAGTTGTCTAATTGAAAGTTAATAATAATAGCATATATATATATAATTTGCATTTTAATGAGTACGAAAATGGGTGCTACTTTGGTAGACCGTAGCACGGATTTTTGGCGATTTACATTGGCGCAATTGTTGGCGCGGTTTTTATAGTCATCAGCCATCTTGAAAAATGTTGTTTTTACGTATTTTACGCATATAGTAAAGTATTAGAAACTTTAAAAAAATAAATATTGTTAAAAATAATGAATTAATTTTTTGTTGAAAACGTTGTTTTTTAAGATGGCTGGCAAATGTAAATAAATACATTTACTAAGAGTATGAAATGCTAAAGTAAGGTTAAATTATTACTTTCATATAATAGAATAAAAACACCGCTATAAAAACATTGCGCCAACATATAATTGGATTAAAATATTGCTTAAATTGAATATCGAATTAAAAACATCATACCAACTGTTTGTTTCCACGCCTGTCGAATTAATTTCTACCTTTTCGTTGCCCTGCGTTGGCAACACGCTTTTGAGATTTGTCGTTCGTAGAATTCGGTCGCTAAAAGCGTAGCTGACCTGTAAACGTTGTAATTCCTATTTTAAAGCTTATCTGTACTGCTGAATTATTACTAAATGTTTACATGTGATTGTTATTCTATTAAATGTCTTCAGCTTGATTTAAATACACCAAGAGTCTTGAATTTATTAAGGATATTAAAAAACGAAACTGCGTCATCCATGTCGGCGCCATTCTAATACGAGGTACGTAAACAAGTTTCTGTACTCCCACCCTATCAGGTTTAGTCCTGATACACAGGCAAAGGTGAAAGTTTATTAATTGCTCTCTTGAAAACACCAGTTTTAGTTTTGACAGTGGCTACGCGAACTAAGCCGTCCTTGCCCGGATGGACATCGATGATCCGTCCTATAGGCCAAGCTAGAGGTGGAGATCCATCTTCGATGATAAGAACCACCGTGTCGATTTTTAGATTGGGTCTGTTGTACTGCCACTTGGATCTCTGCTGAAGAGAAGTCAAGTATTCCTTTTCCATCGCTTCCAGAATCCCAGACGTAGATTCTGTACAAGTTCCCACCTAGAACTCTTGTGCGAACAGTCTGATGTGTCTCTGGAAAGGAAGTTAAAGTATCACCTGTAATAAAATGAGAAGGGGTTAAAACATTTATAGAGTCAATATCAGTATCGTTCACGTAAGTAAGTGGACGTGAATTCAAAATAGCCTCGATCTGGGTAAGTAGCGTTGACAACTCTTCGTAGGTTAAAAGAGTCTCTTTCAATACTCTTCTCAGATGAAATTTCGCTGAGCGAATGCCTGCTTCCCATATTCCTCCGAAGTGGGGCGAAGCAGGCGGTATAAAATGCCATTCAATAGATGACTTAGTTCTCGGGAAACCGATTCTGTTGCATACAAGGAAGACCAAATCTGATTTAGTTCTTGTAGTTTTCGGCATGCTCCCACAAAATTGGTACCGTTGTCACTGTAAATGTGCCGTGGTGCACCGCGACGTGAAATGAAACGTCTAAGTGCAGCGATAAACGAGTCTGCCGTCATGTCACTGACTGCTTGTATATGCACAGTTTTAGTCGACAAGCAAACAAACAGAGCTATATAGCCTTTCGTTGTTTTAGAACCACGACCCTTATTAAATTTCATCGTAATAGGACCCGCGTAATCCACACCAGATACGTAAAAAGGTCGTTCCAAAGTCACACGATGTTCAGGTAAGTCACCCATCAATTGCGGATTTGAAGCAGCTTTAAATCGATGACATATTAAGCAATGGTTGACACAACTGTGTATCAGTTTCTTTCCTCCAATTATCCAGTAAGATTGTCTGATGAGGTGTGATAATAAAGAAGGACCAGCATGAAGGTAAGTAATATGAAGTTCTTTCACTAGTAATTCGCTAAATTTATGTCGAGAAGGAAGTATGACAGGATGTTTGATGTTAAATGCTAAAGATGAATTTCGAAGACGTCCCCCCCCCACCCGTAAGAGACCATCTTTATCTACGAAGGGATATAGAGAACGTAGTTGGCTCTTCTTGGGTAAAGGTTTTTCTCCTTTAATACATTAATGTATTATCATCTTAGAAACAACACTCATGTCCATAAATTAAGGATAATTCAGAGTCACGCGGAAATCGAACTCTAAAATAAATATATCACCTGTAAAATCACTATACACATCTTCAAGAATCATATGCAAATTTCAGGAAGTAACCAGATGACACCGATGGTACGTCACAATGACGAGAGTGTAAGAGAGTGATATATAAGGAATACAGGCAAAGAAGTAAAATTGTTCGCAGGCGCTTTATAAGCATTTCAGTGCAATAACCGAATAGTTATGACACAAAGGACGCATTTGGATGATTTTTTACGTGGTAGAATTATTGGCCGTCTGGAATGTGGACGTACCCAACTGGAAGTATCAGACGAACTTGGAATTGCCCAGAGTGTCATCTCCAGGCTTTGGCAACTATTCCAAGATGATGGTAATGTGAGTAGACGTTACAGCATAGGTCGCCCCAGAGTTACAACGCCGAATGAGGACCGATATTTGGCAGTTACTGCCAAAAGAAACAGGCGGAGCACAGCCTCAGACCTGTCTCGTCAGCTCTGTTCAGCCACTGGTACGACAATTTCAAGGCAGACCGTGTACAGACGCTTAGGGCAGATTGGTCTATATGCTCGTAGACCTGTCAGATGCGTTCCACTTACTGCAACTCACTGTCGCCTGCGGTTAGCCTGGAGTAGAGAGCCATGCATAGTGGACACCGAAACAGTGGGCTTGTGTGATGTTTTCCGACGAGTCCAGGTTTAGCTTGCAGTCTGATTCTCGCCGGACTTTCATATGGAGAGCTCCAAGTACCCGTTACCACCAAGAAAACATCATTGAACGACACCGTTACGGTGGTGCAGGAGTGCTCTTTTGGGGTGGAATTATTCTGTGTTCCAGAACTGACCTGTACGTTTAAATTGGAACCATGGCAAGCCAAATCTATCGGAACGTCATTCTGGAACAACATGTACGTTTGTTTCGGGGCGCCATGGGCGCACAATTTGTGTTTATGGATGACAACGCCCGTCCTCACTGTGCAAACATCGTAAGCGAATGCCTTCAATCGGAGGATATCACCCGTATGGACTGGCCAGCATTCTCACCGGACTTGAATCCAGTAGAGCACGTGTGGGGCATGCTTGGCCGACGAGTTGCAGCCCGTCAACCTTATCCTACATGTCTAGCAGAACTTCGGAGAGCATTGCTTTTTGAGTGGTGTAATGTCCCTGAAGATCAGATCGATAATTTGATACTCAGCATGCCTAGGCGTTGTGCGGACTGTATTGCATCGTCTGGGAGACACACAGTGTATTAACAATCATACAAACCATGTAATATTGGTTTTTGTAAATAGGTTTTTTTTTTTTTTTTTTTTTTTTGTAATTTGCTCCAGGGAGAAAAAAGCGCTAATGTTTTTAATAATATCAAACATATAGCATCTTTATTTGCTCTTTACCTTTTGTTTAATAAATGAGCTTTACAAATAAGTCAAATTTGTTTTGCTTCTAACTCTTCCTTTGCCTTATTTTGCATTATCCTTAATTTATGGACATGAGTGTAATGATTCTGAATCCAACGAATAATGAAATTTTCTGCTACTCGAATCTCTAGAAATGTTAGCGGCATATAGCAGCTGGAGTTAATGTCACTACGTGAAATGTTCTGAGTAACATGATGCTTCTTGCAATTAGTAATAAATCTTTGGCAGTAAGCCAGAATACGTACAATTTTACAACGCGAAGAATAATGCTCGAACAAATTAGCTAATAAATCATTCGATTCACATATAAGAGAAATAAAAATAGGATCAGATCTTTGTTCGGCCTTTACTTCAGTATCATCTTCAGATTTTAATTCATATTTAGGCCATTTTTCCTCTTCCTGACGCAACCATAGTGGACCATTCCACCACAAAGTACAATTTGGTAGGAGTTGAGGTTCAATACCACGAGAAGCAATGTCTGCAGGATTCATTTTAGAGGGAACATGATTCCAATGTTTAATAGGTATCACTTCTATGATTTGAGATGTTCTGTTTGCTACAAAAGTTTTCCACTTACGTGGATGAGCTGATAGCCAAGACAGAACTACCTTGGAATCCGTCCACGCAAATATTTCAGAATCAAACTTCTTTAAAATGTTCAATAGAGATCGCATTAATCTGGTCAACAAATACGCAGCACAAAGTTCTAATCGAGGAATGGGCACTTGCTTTATAGGCGCGACTTTAGTCTTTGATACCAAAAGATTAACCTTAATCGTACCATTGCACTTTTAGCGACAGTAAATGGCTGCTGCATAAGCCTGCGAAGATGCATCAGAAAATCCATGTAGTTCGATAACACTGTCCGTTGTAAGTATGACACATCTCGGAATTTCACAACTATTGATTTGGCTGAATGTCTCTTGAAATTTAAACCAATCACCTGAGATATGCTAGGGAACAACTGAATACCAGTCGCCTTTAACTAACCATAGTTTTTGATAGAATATTTTAATAAATATAGTGCAAGGAGATAAGAGACCTAAAGGATCGAAAATTCGAGCAGATTCTGCTAATATGCGTCTTTTTGTTATAGGTGCGTTGATGTGCAGTGTAGCTTTAAAACTGAAGGTATCAGTAGTTGAATTCCAAAAAATTTCTAAGACTTTCGAACTCGAATTAGGAGATATCTCAAAATCAGAATTCAATGAACAATGTTTCTTAAATTCAGTTAAGAATTCTACCGAATTTGAATTCCACTTCCTCAAATCAAAACCACGTGCATGTAAAATTGAAGATATTTTCTTGCAGACAGATACTGCATCATCAACTGTATTTGCACCCGACAATAAAGTCATCCATATACATAGCCTCTTGCAATATACGAGATACACCAACGTTTAAAAGAATTAAAATATTACTTAAATACTTTAAAATAAGTTTTATAGGATTTAATTATTTAACATTAAAACATATGTGGCAATAAATATCTCAGGAATTTTTGAAAACATTGTATTAATTTTTAATAAAAGTTGAAGTATACAATTATAAAGTAAAAGAAAATTGTGTACTATTTTTTTAAAGTATTTTACCTGTTGTATATTGATAAGTACAAAAAAAAAAAAAAAAAAAAAAAAAAAAAACCTTCTTCTGTGATCCACATCTCTCGCACTTCATTGGAGAAGCAATTAGCGAGGTTTTCTCCAAAAATTTAAAATAAATTTCCTCTGACGATATTAACAGTTTATAAATAAATCTTTGATTAGGAAAGCCGGGTTGGCCAAAATAAGGTCTCAAAGGGCAATTTTTTTATTCCGATACCAATAATTCTTGGTAATTACCAATAACAACATTCATCTTCGAAAGGGACATATCCATTCCATTTGAAATCTGAGCAATTCGAAGAGATGAATAATAAAATTTTAAAATGTCGCGGTAATGCACAAATATTCAGTAACCAATAAGACAGCTGATTACATTACGCATAGAATTAAAATTATTTAAATAATCATTCATAATAAAATCATTTTTAAAACACATGCAAAATTAAATTGTATTTTAATATTTAATAGTCATAAATAATGTTTAAAACATTACATTAAAATTATAGATATTAATAAAACCAATTACGTTTTAAGTAAGGTGACGTCATTGATTACATCATCCACAACATAAAATTATATGAAATATTATAAACAAGAAAATTTTTATTTCAAATGAAAATGCAAAATTAAATTGATTTTTAATATTTGGAAGGCATAAATAATATTTAAAACACGGAATTTATGCATAATAAAACGCTTTATTTATTAAATAAAATGACAACAAAGTATCGGTTACCATAAATAACTTATCCAGCAATGGGTTTACCATAAGTCGTATTACTCGCCAAAAGACAAATTACCAAAATCCGTGCAACCGTCTACCAAAGTAGCACCCGAAAATATCTATTTTCGGTAAGGCAAAGAAATGCGATTTAAGAATAGTAGCTGAAGAATAGGGAGAAGATGTAAATGAGAGTCATAAAATGAGCGATTTGAAAAAGATAATTTTGGCTAGCAAAGAGTACGATGAAGAATGCGCCAAAGAATGGTTGAACATTATAATAAATAAAAGAAAAGAAAAAGAAGAAATTGAAGAACGTAAGCGTAAAGAAGAAATTGAAGAACGTAGACGAAAAGAAGAAATTGAAGAACGAAAACGTCAAGAAGAAGTTGAAGAACGTAGGCGAAAAGAAGAATATGAGGAAAGAAAACGAAAGTATGAAATGGAATTTGAACTGCAAAAACTACGTATTTCAGCAGAATGTAGATCTACAAATTCTGGCACCAATGGAAATGCTAGTGGTACGCACATGAATCCAAAGTTAGAGCTTCATCGTTTGATGCAAAAATTTAAACCTGACGAGAATGATATCAGTTTATATTTAATCATGTTTGAACGTTTGGCTAAATAAGTTGAAATACCAGAAAATACATGGGTTACTCATTTGTTTGGCTTATTGCCGTATGATATTGCTCAGTTAATCGTCAGAGAAACCGATGAGATTGCAAACGATTATAAAGAAGTTAAAAGGATCTTATTAAAACGGTACAAGATGACACCTGAAAAATTTCGCCAAAATTTTTTTACGCACAATAAGAGTGTAGGAAACACATGGAAGAATTTTGCGTATGAGTTAAGAAATTTTTTTAATGAATGGATAAGCGGAATTAAAGTAAATACTTTTGAGAAACTTAGCGACCTTATTGTAGCGGATCAGATAAAACGTAAAGTGTCTCCAGAAGTAAAAGATCATTTTATTGACATCTGGTCTGAGTTGATTTTACCAATTAATTTAGTTGAAAAACTAGATGATTATATGATACCTTGAAGTCAACTTTCAACAATAAACAACCGCCTAAAGAAGGGTCTTACGATAAACGAAACTCCTTTAAAGATGGTCCAGTTGTTACAATCAACGAAAAGAAAAAACTCTATAGTATCACACATAATGAAAAAGGTGAACCAAAATGCTTCAGCTGTAATAATTTTGGACACATCTCAAGGGACTGTCCGCTGCCCAAACCAGTAGTAACATGCCGAAAATGTAATAAAACAGGTCATAAGTCTAAAAATTGTGTTACTAAACCTGAAAATAATCATTCAAATGATAAAAGTTATTCTGTTGAGCAAGTTGGCGAAAATATAGAAGAGAGCAATTCATGTTTGAAGAAAGCAAAACTGAATAGTTCTGAAGAAGTACAGGCTTTAATTGATACGGGGAGTTCTTGTTGTCTCTTAAGCCGTTATCACATTAGCTGTTTGTTGCCGGGACAAAACGTTTGTAGCAACAGTTCTGAGAAACGGCCTTTGGCGAAATAGGGTTACCATCTTCACTTGGCAAACAGGCTGAAAGCCAAACAAGAATCAGTTATCGCTCAGATTGGCGAAAGTGACGTTTCCTTTCAAGTGACATTCACTTCTTCGTGTTGTTTTGTATCGCTCACACGCTTTTCGTTTTAAACTTTATTGTTAGTAATGGAAGATAATAGAAAGGTGATTGCTATCAAGTTAATCACTTTGATCTCCACTCTGGCACTTCATGTAACAGATAAACACACTTCTGGTTATAGCAATCAATTACATCAGTAATAGCCAAATTCTGTATACACCTAAGAATAGTTTAAAAACATGTGCTGGATAAGTCTATTTATCACACATCGCTTATGTGTATTTTCTGTTGTCTGCATTTCAATGAAAATTTGATGGCTCACTGGAAAATTTGTGACCTGGTGAAAGCATTTTCTGACTAACTTTATGGCTCATAATTACTGTTCTGTCCATTCACATGACAAAAATCTAAATAGCTGATATTTACCTCCTCACAGCCAGCAGATACTATTCAGCAAAATGAAGATCAAATAAAGCATATGAATACATGAGCAATCAAACATGTGCGAGTTGTTTACTGTCCCATAGAACACTCGGTAATATACCTAAAACACATTAATTATACCAACTCTAGAAATTAGGTGTTCACATCATGAGTTTGTTTTATGGTTTGGTTTATTGAGATTACAGCAAAGCACACTAGGGCTATCTGCCTAAGGAAAGGGATGCCTTCGGGGAGGACTTTCTAAGAGAAACTGGCTCGTATACACGTTACACATGGGGAAAACCAGCGTCCATGAAAAAGCGTCCATGCAGCCAGCCCGTTCGCGGGATTCGAACCTCGGACCGAACTACCAGTGTTCAGCGACTTTACCGCTCTGCCGCTGGTGGGCTCAGTTGGTTTTATGTGATTACCGCAAAGCCTCGAGGGATAACAACAGGAGGGATCCCTTTGTAGAAGATTTTTTTAAAACTGGCTCGTATACCAGTTACAAATGGGACAAACCAAGGAAACGTCATGTAGCCAGCCCGTTCGCAGCATTCTAACCTGAGACAGAACTACCAGTGTTCAACGACGCTTCGGCCACTGGTAGGCCCGTGCACTTAATTGGAAAGTGCAATTCATTATGTAAACAGACATGAAGGTGATAATCAGTTGTGCGCTGTTTTAAGTAATCAAATGTTATAAATGCACAGCTGTTACATTTCTTATTATTTATTAGTCATGTTTTTATTATGTAGATCATACGTATGATATAATTATGAATTAACCCAATAACAAAATGTGTACACTCTTTAGTACTCAAATACTCATAAATTATTTTTCAACTGATTATTACATGCCCATAATAATTTGTAAAGAACTGATAACTATAGTTGCTGCCAATTACATAATCGTTATCTGAATTAAAAGTAACTTCAAATAAACGTCTTGCCAATGTTCATTTTTGTATTCATACATACATCTATATATACACATCTAATAAGTCATATATTTACATACAGATAGAGAGATGCGATGTTTTAGAAGTTGTTAATATATATTTATTAGTATTAATGTAATGAATAAAATTTATATTAATGAATGTATATACAAATGTTTTTCACCATGCATAATAATAAATCCAAAAATTTTCAATGTTTCAATATGTAGCATTTACAATAAAAGTATAGTTTCTAATGTATTTATAATCCAAAAAGTATTTCATTAATAACGTGAAAATAATAGACAAATTTAATGGGTATTCTCATTACTACATAAGCTATGCTTTTCTTTTTTATGCATTTTTTATGCTGTTTAAAATGTGTCACTGATTATGCAGTTAACAATTTAAAAGGTAAGTAATTAGGAGAAAAGCCGCGCATATACAGACGGATTTAAAAAAATTATTCAACTTAAATTTAAGAAATAAAATTCTATTATATAACAGTGTTATAATACACGATCAGCACGAAATACGACAAATTTGGCGAACTTTTGGCGACGAACAATTTGTAAACAAATCCGAAATGCAAGAACGTCGTAAAATACCGTCAACTCTGAAATTTCCACGATTATATATTTAATGAATATATACACATTTAAAAAATGACTCAGGCAGTTGTATTACGACAAAACAGCAATAATTAAATCGGCCTCTATTTCCACCGTCCATCACTTCACAGTGAGAGCCATCGCCATATTGAAAGTTACCCGTGATCCTTCAGAAGCTGACCTTTCGTCTGATTGGTTGAACGTTCGAGGAACACGTCTCCAGCCGGAACATTTTGGGAAAAGTTTTAAAATGTTGCTCGTAGCCGGGACACGTTCCTCCTAGCTAGACGAAACATTTCTCGGAAGCCTGCCGCTTAAAGCCGTGCTATTAGAATCTCGTTTCTCGGAATTGTCCCGGGTAAGCGCGCGCGTCTATAGATGTGATAACAGCATTAAGGACTTCAGTTGCTCAGAAACTTAAAGTGAAACCAGAACTTGCTATGAATGAATTTTTCGGTTTTGGAAATCAAAGGGTGCCTGCAGTGACCTCTATAGGAATGATTAAAGCCGATATTGAAGTTGATAATGTAAAAGGCCAAGGCATAAATATATACCTTGTACCTGATAATGCACAGCCAGTTGATCTCATCATCGGACGGACATGGCTTGATCTCCCTCACATCGCTTATGTCAGAATAGGAAAAAGATTTCACTTCGGGTATAGAGAAGCTGAAACATTTAGTAACCTCCAAATTGATGAAAAAATAAATCGGGTCTGCCTTAAAGCTCTTGAGGAAAATGAATTAGAAAAAAAATATGATCAGTCTTGTCAGTGAAAATTCTTCCGAAGGTATAAGCTGTTTATTAGAAATTAAAAATGGCGAAACTTGTATACCAGTGATTAACGTTGGCGATATAAGTGTTAGGCTTCAAAAAGATCAGTGCGTTGGGAGAGCAGAAGAAGTTGAACTATGTTTAAATACTGAAATTTCTGAATTGAGCTCGAACTTAGCAAAAACGGAAAATATTAACAACATAAAAGTTCCTATAAGTTTAAGCCAAGTAAAAATTGGCTCGGATCTCGACATTGATCACCAGCAAGAGTTACTGCGTTTTTCGAATGAATACAGAAATTGCTTCGCACTGAATATTTCAGAACTCGGGTGCACTGATCTCATAAAAATGGACCCTAAAGAAGATATATTCGTTCATCAAACTGCAGTAGAGAAAAACATTACAAAAAGTGTTGTTCGAAGTGTAAGAGATGGTGAATTAGGTGCATTTGAAGTTGTTCGAGAGAGGGGAATGAAGCTGCAAATCTGATTGGACTGAATCGCACTTCGGTAAAAAATAGTCATTATGTTGCAAATAGAAATCGACACTGTGGCCAACTGTTTTCTAAACACCATTTCATGCCAAGGCAAAGAGAGAATGACGAAAGTGATGGTAGTCAGAGCCAAGAGAATGTGGATGGTAAGCAGCAACTACAACCTCAAAGGCCCGTACGAAGGCAATTACGTCATCCTTACTTCAGGCAATGTTGTAGTTATCTATTCATAGGACTTCCACAAAACGTTGGACGTGATGGGAGTGAAGATGAACAAAATGAAAGTAAAAACAAAGAGTTTCAGGAGGTGGAAGAGACAATCACTGGAATCCTAGACGATTTTATCAAAGGTGCTTTAATAGCAAAACCCACTATCATAGGAATGACACTGAATGCAGTCATATAGTAGTATGGAAGGAGTACCAACTAGTAAAGATACTGAAGCAAATGACGAAGAACAGCAGCCACGCGGTCAAGGATCTAGATCTTGTCCACTTTACAGATCAAAAATGGGTTGTCGAAAGCCTCCCCCAAGCTGATTCACGTGCTAAAAACAGATCTTCGGAGGCCATCATTTCCAAAAATACAGAAGATTATGATAACGACGACGTTGACGACGAACTTAAAAGGCCCAAGCGAATAGTGCGCAAACCATTGCGCTATAGAGACTTTGTGTAGGACTTATAGAATTTTTAAAAATTATATTTGATTTTATTTTTTTCCTACCTACTTATTATATTTTGTTGTTGTTTATTTGTTGCTTTAATGTATGACAAGATTTGGTTCAATTGAGGACATTTGAAAAATCAGAATGGTCGAATGTAAGCACAACTATAAATTGTTTATTGTTATTAGACAAAATATCTATTGAGAAATGGCAACAGCTAATTGCTGGATGTCGTTCTATTTATAATTTTAAAAATATACATTGAGATGATATACGCTTGAAATGTTTAATGGTACGATGCAGTAAGTACGTTTGTTATGTTATGTACGTTTACGAATACGTTACGTATAGGTTATTAAGATTTATCTTTAAATAAATGTTTGTTTGTCTTTTACAACTATTTTATGAGTAATTAATTTAACTACAAAAGGAAGTTAACACTTGTATATGATGAGAAATGAATGCATGTGTAAAGTTTTACGCAATGCATGAGTGCATGTGTAGAGCTTTTGTCGGAAAATTTTAATATTTCAGGAGAGTGCAGCACAAGGCATCTTGTAGAATTTTATATTGAAACAAGTTAAAATTTATGATAGGGTTTCAAGTAGTTGCATTTTTTGTAGAAAATTTTATTTTCGTTGAGTTTCAACATTGGCGCGCGTAGAAGTGTGCATTAGTAATGATGCGCAGATATTTTTTTTTTTTTTTTTTTTTTTTTTTTTTTTTTTTTTGTACTTGTTGGAGTTTGAATAGTCATTTTTGGTAAGAATAGTCCAAGCCAGTGAAGGAGTTTTGTTATATATGTAATTATAACTGTATCTATTGTTATCTTTAATCATAACTGTAATATAGAATAGTAGATGAGCAATGTAGAATAAACGATGTTTGTGTACATCTTATAATGATTACTGAGCACATACCCAATATATATATATATATATAAACAATAGATGGCGCAGTCGAATCGATCGTAGATTAAAAAAGAAAATTTTTTTGAAGAACCATGCAGCGTCGGTAAAGATATTCTAAACAAAACATGATGGGAAGTTGTTTACAGTGAAATCGAAACTTGTATCGCTGGTAAGTGCTTTGTTTATTTTTATTTGAAGTGGCTATAAATACGCATTTAAAGTTTTAAATTAAATATGAATGGATTAAAGCCACCAAGTAATCTAAATTTCGAAGGTAATTTAAGCGAAAATGGGAAGAAATGGGGGCTAAATCGCAGAATAGGCTGCATCCGTCGATGCTGTGTTTACTTCTCTTCTGCTTGGACACGCCTTTTTATGACGTAATATTGGTTACGCCTCTTCTTAAAAACAAGTTATAAGTATGCTATAGCTTCGTATTTAAAGAAAACTTAAATTATATTTTAACTGAGTTGAAATGGTACGTTTATAATGTTCTGCGCGAGATTTCTTAAATTATAAATCTACTTTTGTGTGTTGTGTGGTAGTGTTAAAGCGTTATCACATTAGCTGTTTGTTGCCGGAACAAAACGTTTGCAGCAACAGTTCTGAGAAACGGCCTTTGGCGAAATAGGGTTACCATCTTCACTTGGTAAACAGGCTGAAAGTCAAACAAGAATTATTTATCGCTCAGATTGGCGAAAGTGACGTTTCTTTTCAAGTGACATTCGCACCTTCGTGTTGTTTTGTATCGCTCACACGCTTTTCGTTTTAAACTTTATTGTTAGTAATGGAAGATAATAGAAATGTGATTGCTATCAAGTTAATCACTTTGATCTCCGCTCTGGCACTTCATGTAACAGATAAACACACTTCTGGTTATAGAAATCAATTACATCAGTAATAGCCAAATTCCGTATACACTAAGAATAGTTTAAAAACACGTGCTGGATAAGTCTATTTATCACACATCGCTTATGTGTATTTTCTGTTGTCTGCATTACAATGAAAATTTGATGGCTCACTGGAAAATTTGTGACCTGGTGAAAGCATTTTCTGACTAACTTTATGGCTCATAATTACTGTTCTGTCCATTCAAACAAACAGAAAAAAAAAAAAAAAAAAAAAAAAAAAAAAAAAAAAAAAGACCTTTTATGACAAAAGTCTATATAGCTGATATTTACCTCCTCACATCCTCACAGCCAGCAGATACTATTTAGCAAAATGAAGATCAAATAAAGCATATGAAAATACATGAGCAATCAAACATGTGCGAGTTGTTTACTGTCCCATAGAACACTCGGTAATATACCTAAAACACATTAATTATACCAACTCTAGAAATTAGGTGTTCACATCTTGAGTTTGTTTTATGGTTTGGTTTATTGAGATTACAGCAAAGCACACTAGGGCTATCTGCCTAAGGGAAGGGATGCCTTCGTGGAGGACTTTCTAAGAGAAACTGGCTCGTATACACGTTACACATGGGGAAAACCACGAAAGCGCCCATGCAGCCAGCCCGTTCGCGAGATTCGAACCTCGGACCGAACTGCCAGTGTTCAGCGACTTTACCGCTCTGCCGCTGGTGGGCTCAGTTGGTTTTATGTGATTACCGCAAAGCCTCGAGGGATAACAACAGGAGGGATCCCTTTGTAGAAGATTTTTTTAAACTGGCTCGTATAGCAGTTACAAATGGGGCAAACCAAGCAAACGTCATGTAGCTAGCCTGTTCGCGGCATTCTAACCTGAGACAGAACTACCAGTGTTCAACTACGCTTCGGCCGCTAGTAGGCCCGTGCACTTAATTGGAAAATGAAGTTCATTATGTAAACAGACATGAAGGTGATAATCAGTTGTGCGCTGTTTTAAGTAATCAAATGTTATAAATGCACAGTTGTTACATTTCTTATTATTTATTAGTCATGTTTTTATTATGTAGATCATACGTATGATATAATTATGAATTAACCCAATAACAAAATGTGTACACTCTTTAGTACTCAAATACTCATCAATTATTTTTCAACTGATTATTACATGCCCATAATAATTTGTAAAGAACTGATAACTATAGTTGCTGCCAATTACATAATCGTTATCTGAATTAAAAGCAACTTCAAATAAACTTCTTGGCAATGTTCATTTTTGTATTCATACATACATATCTAATAAGTCATATATTTACATACAGATAGAGAGATGCGATGGTTTAGAAGTTGTTAATATATATTTATTAGTATTAATGTAATGAATAAGATTTATATTAGTGAATGTATATACAAATGTTTTTCATCATGCTTAATAATAAATCCATAAATTTCCAATGTTTCAATAGTACAATAAAAGTATAGATTCTAATGTATTTATAATCCAAAAAGTATTTCATTAATAACATGAAAATAATAGACAAATTTAATGAGTATTCTCATTATTACATAAGCTGTGCTTTTCTTTTTTTATGCATCTTTTATGCTGTTTAAAATGTGTCACTGATTATGCAATTAACAATTTAAAAGATAAGTAATTAGGAGAAAAGCCGCCCATATACAAACGGATTTTAAAAAATTATTCAACTTAAATTTAAGAAATAAAATTCTATTTTATAACAGTTAATACACGATCAGCACGAAATACGACAAATTTGGCGAACTTTTGGCGACGAACAATTTGTAAACAAATCCGAACTGCAAGAACGTCGTAAAATACTGTCAACTTTGAAATTTCCAAGATTATATATTTAATGAATATTTACACATTTAAAAAATGACTCAGGCAGTTGTATTACAACAAAACAGCAATAATTAAATCGGCCTCTATTTCCACCGTCCATCACTTTACAGTGAGAGCCATCGCCATATTGAAAATTACCCGTGATTCTTCAGAAGCAGAACTTTCGTCTGATTGGTTGAACGTTCGAGGAACACGTCTCCAGCCGGAACATTTTCGGACAAATTTTAAAATGTTTCTCGTAGCCGGGACAGGTTCCTCCTAGCTAGACGAAACATTTCTCGGAAGCCTGCCGCTTAAAGCCATGCTTCTAGAATCTCGGAATTGTCTCGGGTAAGCGCGCGCGTCCAGAGAAGTGATAGGGCCATTAGCATTTAACGCAACGAATTATCTCTCACAAATGTATTATTAAGATACCAAACGATTGAAAACGATCATTAGCAAACGAATGAAAATGTTGAATGCATGAATTAAAAATTATAACCGTAAGTTCTGAAAATACAGAAAAGAATTCTTTTGCTTAAAGAATGTTTTGGTTATTGATGAGTGTGTCAAAACCGGTGCTTACTGCAGAATGGATGAGTATGTGAATCTGGATTTTTTTTATCAGTTGGAGAGAAGAGGTAAAAAGAGCGTTATTGAGTGGTGTATGGAGAAAAGTTTGATTGCAATATCGTATAAGTGCCGAATTTGTGGAACAAATATGAAAGTAGTAGAGCGAAAAAACCGTATAGACAGTTTTGAGTGGATGTGTAGAGTTACCGAATGTAGGCATCGAATTTCAAGGTCTGTTCGAAAGAACTGGTTTGCGAAGAGTAAATTGAGCATGTCTAATGTTTTGAGAGTTACCTATATGTGGTTGGGGAAGTGCGGGAATGATTTTATACGAACGGAATTACGTATTGCTAAAAATACGGTGACAGATTGGAAAAGTTTTTGTAGGGAAGTATGCATGGAGTTATGTTTGAAGGAGAATGTGATGCTGGGTGGGGAAGGCGTGATTGTCGAAATCGACGGAAGCAAGTTTGGCAAGCAAAAGTATCATAGAGGGAAAAGAGTCGAAGGAAGATGGGTTTTTGGTTTGTTTGAGAGAGGGACAGATAAATGCATCTTTAGAGTTGTTGAAAACAGAGGTGCCGAAACATTGCTAGAAATCATTAAAGAGAATGTTCTACCAGGATCGATTGTTATATCGGATTGTTGGAAAGCGTACGACTGTCTCGAGTTCGAAGGGTATGCGCACCTGAAAGTCAATCATAGCTTGCGTTTTAAAGATCCAGAAACAGGTGCGCGTACCAATAGTATTGAGGGAACTTGGGCAGCAATCAAAAGAAGTTTCCGTGGCTCTAGTAAGGCAAGAGGACAGTTTGATTCCTATCTTGCAGAATACAATTCGAGAAGGAAACACAAGAAATCCGACGCCAGCCAATTGATGCATATATTTCTCAGTGAGATCACAGCCATATATTCTGCAAAAGGAGAGGACTGAAGGGAAGTTTCATTTATTATTATTGACTTAAGTAAAATAATGGGTGCTTTTCCAATATGGCAGTTTGGATGTTCGGTAGTTGTTTTATTCTGGCAGCATTATTTTTGTTTTGTATCATTTTTCTGGATACTTTTTTTTGCAACTCGAATCAATGGAGTTGGTTACAAGCAGATTTCTGAGTATATAAGCAATGGAGAATTTATTCAATGTCTGATTTTTTAAAGTAAAAATAGATCGATGTGCACCTGGGCAAAGCCAATGTAGTGCGCAATGCCGAGGTTGTGCGCGATGTCGAGTTTGTGCAATTCTGGGATATTGTACGATGAAAGCCGGATGATATGTTGTACGATGAAAGCGTCGTAAATTCTTAATGTCTTTTTACCAATTTATTGTCTTTATTTATTGGCTTTTTTACAAAATTTTAAACTATATTAAAATATTTATACTTTCAAAATAAAAAATTCTTAAAACTAACGTTTGTCAACACTTTTTATGTGTATACTCTGTGTTTTCGCCAATAAAGTCTACTTGGCGAGGTTTGCGCCGGCGAAATGGAAAAGTACCTTATTTTCTTTCATTCTGAGAAATAAGATTTTTTTATTTATTAATGCGTAGAATTCTAGTATGGGTTCACAGAATGCGGCCTAATTTAGGAATTTTAGAAGCTGATATGAAAGCTGTGTAATGATGTTCATATGCAATAAAAAATATTCTTTTTTTCTTAATGTAAAGTTTATGAATTTATTATATTTCAATAATATTTATTATTGAAATGTTCCACAATATGAATTTAAATTTTAAAAAATTTTTTTTCTTTGTATAAATGCTTTAATAAAAATCTTTGAAAATATTGAAGCTGTACACGTATTAGAGACTGCGACGTTGTTTATGGTTTTAATAATTGGTAGAATTCGCTCACTGTATCATGGTAATTGTAAATATAAACAATTTATTATACTTATCAGTAACGCCTAAGCTTAAATGTTATAAATGTAAATTAAAAGTAAAGAATTTGATATTAATTTACAATAATAAACAATTTATTATTGTTATTTTGAAGAGAAAATAGAAAGTACGCGTAGTGTAAATGCGAGACTATCATAGACCTTATAAGAAATAGACTAACCCAAATGGGTTTTCTCCCTTGTCTGAGCGTGGCCTTCGAGAAAGAGCGTGGTTTCTCGAAGGCCACGGTCTGAGGCGTTCCCGGCTGTCACCTTGATCACATCCGGAGGAGTAGGGACGACTTGCAGAAATTTAACAGTGGTTGCCTATTGCAGTGTGCATAATTGTTAAGAAAAAGCTGGTTGTAGCGCCTCTTTTCGCAAATCAGAATTTCTACATATTTTTATTTTTGAAATCGAGATTGATTTTTAAAAATTTAGCATATTTATCAAGCATAATTAACGTTCCAAATAATTGTAAAGCTATTGCATGCTTTCAGGGCAGGATATTTTTTTAGCTTTTTCTATGCTATAAGGAAATTTGTAACTATTTCTTTTAGAAAATAATATTTTAAATCTGAACTAAAAGAAAATTACAAACAAGCAATTTTCTTTTGCAATTTTTATACTTTTTATTGGTGTAAATAAGTAAAAAATACTAAAATATTTAAAAACGAATTTTTGAAAGTTTTGTTTAGAATTCTAAATTGTGCTGCTTTTCAAAATTATAGATGACTATTATAGCACAATTTCTATAAAGGAATTTTATTTCAATTATATTTTATAATACATCGTAGTGATAAACATTTTTGACTCCTTAATTTTTATACATTTAATTCTAATATTAAAATTGTATTTAACCATAATAATTAATTTTGCTTGTATTTTATAGTGATTATTTTTTTTAATTATTTTTAGTTCTGCATAAGATTTTTTTTATTTATTGTTAATTTAATTGATTAGCCCAAAGGGTCGGTAGCCTAGAAAGGCTATTAGTTTCGAAGCGGCATTTTGCGCTGTTTTACTACAAATGTCCGTGTCTCCTTGAAAATGGTTGTTACCAAATATTATCGCCCTGTATTATATTTAAAGAAATTAAATAACGAAGAATCTGCATGAATACATGTATGCTTCTCGCACTGTGACAAAAACGTCAGTATCTAGAGCCATCAAATTTTGAATAATGTAATCCTCCACCCGAGCATGGGCATCTGACGGCCGAATTTCGAATTTGTTTTAATCTATTTCATATTTTGTAAAACTTTAATGAATTTTTGATTAACAAACTCAACGAGACGGAAAATAACAGTTTTATCTCCAGTGCGGAAATTCTAAAGATGTGCTGTTTTCAAATGTATCGGGTTTACGGATATTCATAAATATAGATATATATTTATGAATATAACATGATATTCAATAAATATAGGTAACACACAAAACATTAAAAAAAGGTTCGTTTTGGGCGTAATATAAAATATGAGTGCTTCTAAATTTTATTTTACCCTTTTCTTCCTCCCCTTCATTACTCAGAAAATTTTATGCTCCGAATTTTATAAATTACTAAAATAAATATTCCACTTTAATTTTAATAAATTAATGATGATATAATCAAATAAATGATTGTTTTGTAATGTTATTATAGTTTTGAAAAATCGCTGCCTGAAAATGGTCATTAAATTAAAAAAAAAAAAAAAAATATCAGATCTTGTTTAATTTTACCTTATTTATTTCAAAGCATCAAGCACTATCAATCTTATTTAATTTTACGTTATTTGTACGCAAAATTAAGTTCATAAATTTTGTGCTTAGAGTTTTTACCATTTTACCAAAGTAAAGATGTTTGTACAAGAATTATGCATGAAAAAAATGCGCGAAATGCAGTAAAAATTGTTTAATGATATATATTAAATCCTGTTTGTAAAAAACTGTAGCTTTCATAATCTCATCACTATACAACGTATCACATTTAATAATTAAAAAGCGTTATGTGATACATACGGCATAGGTTTCAGTGTTAAAGTAAACCAGATCGTCCCTACTCTTTCTTGCCGACATGCCGGTGACGCGCGCCCCGCCCACTCGGTTAGTCTATCTCTTATAAGGTCCATGCTTAGTACCACCCATTTAGGTTAATTCAGTTCAAAAAAAAAAAAAAAAAAAAAAAAAAAAAAAAAAAAAAAAAGGGTTGGCATTCGTTGAACTATGTTTATCAGTTTGCCGTAAAAAGACTTTGCGACGTACTGTTTTATTTTCACAAATGGATCGATTTTTTGACTTCATAGGTTCGGAAATCACGAACCTACAGATGATTCAGGAAGGTAGAGGCTATCTGACTGAAAGAGAAGCTCGTGACCTGGCCATGTTCTGCAAATTTAGGGCACTTGCCAATGATTAATGCAGACCACTAAAAGATGACAAACCAGAGGCTGGTTCTAATGATTCTCCTGCTACTGCTGCGGTTCCCCCATCACTAAACAGCATGAAAAATGATTTTCCTCCCCGTCCTAATATTAAAGCTAATGTCTGAAGAGCGGAGAGCCCAGGAAAGTCTGAAGAAGATTTTACGAAATATAAAGCACTAGATGCCAGTTCGGACTCTGACGACTGTGCTCCCAGAGGAGATACCACCCGGAGACCCCGAAAGCAACCAATCAGAAAGCCGGCACCGCTTCAAGCAGCCGCAACGAACCCTAATTCGCCCATAGATGATCCCAGCACCGCTAAACCAGAATCCATGGAAACAGCACCCATTGATGATGAAAAAATAGATGAAATTCCACCGGAATCAGTAAATCCTAACAAGAATGGCGGACGGCTTCCGCCTTTCATTGTAAGAGATACCAACTTCAACTGGAATAAAGCTAGAGCACTCTTAAAGAAGCATGGACTGTACTCTGAAAGTGACTACTTCGGTCAGCAAATCCAGGACGGGTTCAAGGTATTGGTAAAAATACCAACTATTTTTAAACAAGTCCAGAAAATTCTGAAAGATGAAAAGGTGAGTTTCCACTGTTTTGAGCTACCTGCATCTAAAAACTTAAAAGTAGTAATCTGGCACTTACCGGCTTGCATGGACATTAATGAAATTGCTGAAGAATTAGTCGCCAAAAATTATGACGCCATCCGTATCAACCAATTGAAAAGACGAAGAAATGGTGATGTAATCAACCTTCCCCTCTTTCTCATTACTGTTAAGAGAAATGACAAAAATAAGAGAATCCATCAAGAATCTTTCCTTATGGGAATGAAAATCAAAGTTGAGGATTACAAGAGCAGAGCGGGACCTTTGCAGTGTTATCGCTGCCAAGGGTTCCATCACTCGCAAGCGAACTGCAATCACGAGCCGTGTTGTGTTCGTTGCGCTGAGGCGCACGAAACTTTCAATCGTTCAAAGGATAAATCTGAACCTCCGAAATGTGCTAACTGTTTGCAAGTTGGACACACAGCCAACTATAGAGGATATGAGAAATTTCCACAGCAGAAAGTGACTCCCAAAGCTAAAACGTTCAATGAACGTATAATGACGAATAAATCATATGCTCAGGCATTAACAACGGGACTCGCTCCGGAAGCTATGAAAATGATGACAGAGACCAAACAAATGTTCCAACAACTATGTATGTTGGTTACCTTCATTAAGGAATCTGGAATTCCTTTTCTGTGCAAGAAATTAATTGATGAAAACTCAACTACACATCAGGAATGAAATCTGGACTCCCAAATTCATGGATAATTACACCAGATGGTTAATTTAATTTAATTGCAATTTTAGCTAGGTATTTCTCAGAAGACACTTAACCAGTGATAAGTCAGCTTGCAGCCCACGTGACTACTGGTCACGCCCCTTCGCCATTAGCTCCTGCCCTTCTGGACTCACATTTCCAAGGTCCGTAGAAAGAACAGGTTAGCTCACTTGGGGTAAACAAACGAAAATGCGTTCTCGCTGTCTATTGGCTGTGACGTCACTTAAGTTTTCTCTCCTCAGATCAACATAGTTTTTTGCATTGATTTAAGCTGAATGTAAGCTTGTGCGCGACTGTGGAAACTCATTCGTTTCTCTTTTTTTTTCTCTCAAATATAATTAAATTTATGTAGCATAATGGTTGGTACGCACTGCGCGATTGCATTATGCACCAATAATGCAGACAAAATAAAAAATAATCAGCAAAATTTATTATTTCATAGGTATAGAAACTTATAGTGTTTTTTGATTTGATGGAACTTATTTTGAATTTTCGGGTTACTTAAATTAATTTATTCATTAATATATATAGAAACTTCTATGCATTTTATTAGGTGTATTTAAATGCCAACGGTTTTGAATATTGTTGTGAATTGTGACAGATGCATATAAATATGCTTAAATAGTTTTAAATTATGTGTATGTAGCTCACTGCATTAACTAACTCGTGTTACACATGGAAAAATGGCCATGCAACCAGCCTTTTCTCCAGGAATTGAATTCAAACCACCAGTGTTCAGCTGATGAGCCTTGTCAATTACTTAGAATTTGAGCCTATTGTACTGTTAATATGGAACATGCCAGAAATACAATATCATTAATACACGGGGTACATATAAGTAATAAGAAGGACTAACAACACCGCAGAGTACAGAAAGCAACATAGAAGTCCACAATTCATTTGGCGAGCAAATTAAGTTGTATTATTATACTTAAGGCTATCAGTTCTGGATAATTTAGTTACAGTAATTTTGCAAAGATAGTAAAGCAGTTCCTTCAGCAATATTAATTTTCTAATTATTAAGGCTTTTTTCTTTCATATTATTTGAAAACAGCATGCATTTAAATGCAATCAAAATTTAGGAAATGTATGATTTAAGAATATAGAAATGTTTAAAAAACAAATATGCTAAAATTCTTGTAAAATATAAAATTTCATTTTCTATCTGTACTTATAATTTGTTATGATTTATGTTATGAATGAATAATATAACTTAAGCAAATATTTTATTTATTATAGTTTTAAAATTTGCATTCCATTACTATACAGTGCACCATGATATATTTCATACAAAATTTCATTTATAAAATTAAGATCCATATTTACTAAGATTTTGTTGAATGTAGTGTTTAAAATTTAGTACCACTTTTGACTTTTGCATTTAATTATATAAATTTACCTGCAGAATTATATTTTGCTAGTATCTACGAATGTAATCATTATGTCTGTGGGGATAATGTACACAGGTCATCATATTAAATAAACATCCATCCTTTTTCCAAGTGTTCACAGAAAGCACGATGACAGTTCAAATGACGTTAAGATAAACTGCATAATGTATTTATGAGTGTATCTGTGTATGAATAATATTTTTCCACAACTAAACTGATAACTCTATTTTTTTTTTTTTCATTCATAGAATGGTTAAACTGAATATGCTAAATGAAATGTAATATTTAATTGATTATATAAACATATTTTTTTGATACCAAAACAAACACATACAGCATTCAGTCCTGTTAATATCTGCCCACCAGCGACCGAGCGGTAAAGTCGCTGAACACTGGTAGTTCGGTCTGAGGTTCGAATCCCGCGAACGGGCTGGCTGCATGGGCGTTTTCGTGGTTTCCCCATGTGTAATGTTTATACGTGCCATTTTCCCTTAGAAAGTTCTCCACAAAGGCATTTCTCCCATCAGGCGCATAGCCCTCGAGGCTTTGCCATAATCACACACACCACACCACCTATTAATATCTAGGATTTACTTCTCTGAAATAAAAATGAGGATGACAATACAGAAAATGATTACGTGTTTCATTTCGTTATTATTTTTATAAATTAAACAATACATAAGTGAAATAAATATAGAAACCTAAAAGATAAAATTCTAAATATACAGTATTAATAACAAAACATAATAGAGGATATGCAACTATTCTTTTAATATCTTTTACTCATTTTTTATATAAAAAGTTAACATCTTCTATCTGAATACTTTTGGAAATTTTTATTTTTTATTTTTGTTAAAAAGTAAAATTCAAAGAATTAAGATTTAAATTAAAATTAAGTCTCAATTTTTATATAGAATTACATAATGCAGCTGCTGATTTTAAAGAGTCTGCTGATTAAGTATTACACTTCCTTTCAGTTATAGCTTGAATAGTTCATTTTTTTATGTTTCTTATTGCTGCTTTACATCAAGAAATTACAAACAAGTTTTAGAATCTAGCGACTTATAATTTTATGCAATTTCTTTTTTGTAATCTATTAAAATTAATCATATATTACAGGAAAAGCTCATGCGAGTTCATCTGAAAAAAAAAAAAAAAAAGCCACAAGTAAACTAAGATTTCTAAATGAAACAAGTACTGCAGAAACAATTGGACCGAAAGTAGGCTTTAGCAAAATAAAATTAATTTAAATTTTAGCCAAATTAGATTCCAAACATTAGGGACAAGTTTGTACAGCTTTAGAGAATAAATATTCTTAATTTGAATTCCTTCTATATCGCTACACTCAGGGCTTAATTTCTAAAATTAGAAGTGTCGGAAACCTATGGAAGACCGTTAGTAAAGAGGAACAAGAGTAAATAAATAAATAAAATGATTATTAAAATCATTTATCATTTAAAAATTAAGTAGTTAATTATTATAAAATTAATAAGTAATTATTTAATTAATATTAAAAATTAATATTTATTAATTATTGTCTAACAATTAATTAATAATTGATTATTATTTATTAAAATAATTCAATAAAATGTAAAGAGGTAAATTAACATTTAATAAGCGATTTTTAATATAATTTTATTGCTGCTAATTTTTGAGATTAAATTTCTACTGAAATTGTAGTTCCGTTAATTACATAAAAGAAGTGCCGGAGCCTTCTTATGTAGGGCTCCGATGCGCTTCGGCTAGAATTATCATTTATCCCGTGAACTGAAAAGTACCGGAGCCGGCACAATTTAAGCTCTGACTTCACTACATATTTTCCAGTTCTTGTGAAATGTGGGTTTTCAGTCTGTTGAAGCTAAAATGAGTAACGTTATAAACAGCTGAATCTTGAATAGAAAATTCTGTAAGGAACACTGTAAAAAAAAATCTGTAAGGTTACTAAGAAAACTCATGGAAACTGGGATGCCATGGGTTATTTGAGTAACAGAAACAGGTGTTTTCTTTGTAACATTACAAGAGTTTTGCCTGTAATGGTTACAGATCTTTTTCTTGTAATATCACAGCATATAGTTATGTAAGTAGAACATATTTTTATCATGTAAATTTCCAAACGATATATCTGTAATGGTTACAGATTATTTGCGTGTAATATTACAGCAAATAATTATGTAAAAAGAACATGTTTTTCTCATGTAAAATCTCAACAGATATATCTGTAACCGTTACAGGTTATTTGCTTGTATTATTATAGCAAGTTATTATGTGAGTAGAAAATACTTTTCTTAAGTAAAATTCCAATGGTTGTATCTGTAAAGGTTTCAGATTATTTCCTTCTAATATCCCATTAAGTAATTATGTGTGTAGAATATATTTTTCATAGATAATACTAAAATATATGTCTATAAAAGTAATAGATTTTTTTGTCTAAAATGATGCTTATTATAATAAAATATATTGAAATCAAGATGTTTTGAGTAAAACAAAATCTGCATGTGTATATCATTATACAGATATATGCAAGTGAAGCATAATAGTTTGGCTTTTTAAATTAGTCAATTTGACCTCAGAATAGCATTAATTTAAAAGATGCGCTTTCAACAGCAATGTTCTTTATTCAAAAAGTAACATTAGTCTGTTGCAGAGTATTTTTGTTTTATGAAGAGAAACTTATGTCTGATATTATTGAAAGGCCTTTCATATTATCATTTTGATTAATTTAAAAGTTCAAATTGATATGCTACTCCTTATATTTGCCCTGTAAAATAGCTGAAAAAAACAGTATGTTTTATTTGCATGTTTTAGTGTCAGTTAATAAGATATGTTCTAGAACTTTTTTTTTAGTAATTTTAGCTAAAATAGACACATGTTGCTTTAGATTTAACTTATATGAGTAAACGTGTTGCATGTTGATATGATCATATTATTACAGTAAAAGAAAGACATTTTGTGAAATATTTCTATGAAGAACTCAGAACAGCTGTTCTTAATATTTCAAAAATATATTCTCTCCTTCTAAAAAATGACATTTTCAGTAAATTAAAGAATTCAACATAGCAATGAACTTCATTTTGTTACTACAAGGAATTCAAATTTTGTTCATACGCTTGAATTACAACGTCTAACTAATTTTTTTATTCTTATCTGCACTCAGTGTTTGTCAACAGTCTGCTATTGTTTGAAATAATGTATAACTTTTTTACTTACCTTCAAATAATTTCCTTTGAATTAACTTTACAAGCATGACATTAGGTCTTTCATTAAAAACCTAATGTCATGCTTTTTGAATAAGAATATACCTTTGCCAACTGACCTTAATTTTTAAAGCCTTGTTTCCCTTAAAATTCTTAATACAATTATGCCTTTAAGAAATTTATTTCTAAAATTAATACAGTCAAAAGTCGTTAATTCGGACACCCATAATCTGGAATGATCTATAATCCGGACCTCAAAGCTAAAAACTTTCTGCGCATGCGCCGCGTTGGCACATGCGTTTTACGCGTGCGCGTAAGACCTTGACTACTGCGCATATGCGTGTGCGCAAGTGCAGAATACGTTTTCGCCTGCGCGTTTAATGTATAACGGAGGGTGTAAGCTAAAATTATCTATTTCAGTTAATGTTAATGATTGCGTTGTTCCTTAATCTTCGAATTGGATCGCGCTTATTATTTTTTGCAGACTGTAAGAGCAATTTTATAAAAGTAAACTTGAACTTTCGATTATGTCAAATAGAATTTCCGATGCTGGAACTTCCAAAGGATCTACAAAACGAAAGTATGTTTCGATGTCCAACAAACAAAAAGTGGAATTGCTGCAAAAAATGGATAAAGACATGAAGAATGTGACAGAGAGGTTAGTGAAAACGAAAAAATTTCGATTGACAAGTTAGTCGGTGTTCTCGGCACAGCAATTAACGGGACTTGAACAGCGGAACTTTGTAACTGAACAAGAAATTATGTCTGTTTATAGAATTAAAGAGAAAATTATCACATAAAACGAAGCAACTTAAACAACTTACATTGAAAGAAATGTTTAATAAAGTAAATAAATATTAAGCTTTTTTTTTTTTTTTTGTTTTTTTGTAAATTTTGATACCCTTTAGATCATAATTATTCTTTATTTCATAAATTACGGTTTCATATTTTTAATTTTAGAATTTCTGCATGCCATCTTATGAAATTTAAACTGATGATCTATAATCCGGAATCGCCGAAGTCCCGACGAGTCCGGATTAACGACTTTTGACTGTACTTCAATTTAGCTTAAAATTTAATGCATTTTAATTTTACCTATAATTTTTTACAAACATAATATGTAATAAATCTAAGCTTAATATTTACCATTTCGAAAGTGATACTAAAAAAGTATTCCTAGTTATTATAAATTTCGAGATTCGCATACAAAATTGTGAAATAAACATGTGACAACAGAAAACAAACTTTATGCTCTCTCTATATTACAGCATGTTAATTAAGAAGTTTATTGAATTTATAATTTTATTGTGAAACACTAGGAAGCAAATAATATGCTAATTAAAATACAGAAGTAAAAATAATTTATTACTTAATTCATAAACTTTACATAAAACCTGAAAAAAAGAATTAATTAAAAAATAACATAATATAATTTAATAAACATTTCATAAAAATTCGTTTCGACTGCTTGGAAAAAATGAATGGTTTTTCTCCTCTTTGTAAACCATGTCTCCTAAATAAAGAAAAAAACATTTCTTTTAAAATCATAATCATGCTCTTAAAAAGCTTATAAAAATTATTTTAATAGATGTTTTAAACATGTGCTTATAATCACTTTTAATCATATTTCTTTATATCTTAATTAATTAAGAACAGCTTAAATTCTTTAAAAAATTGGATTACAGTGAACCGTCTCATTACGATAAGCTACCTCAGTCAATCACTTTTTAAATTTAACCAGCATTCCTCATCAAATAACTAATTAGTAAACATAACTTCTCTAGGATGCCCACTATCATTTAAAGATCAAAATTTTCAGGAATCGCGTATAGCTAGCTTAGAGAAGGTTCATTGTAGAAAAACAGCCAATATTCAAATATTTTCATAAATGAAGCCACCATAGTTATTAAATATAATAAATATACAGTATACTTATATTCAGAATTCAGAACTTGAATAAATTTCTTGAACTGTTTTAGCATTCGAAAAATATTATATTTATTACCTTAAATTTCTAAAACAATATTACATATTCGTCCAAAGGAATCACTGGGACTCGGACAACATTTTCCCCCTAGCTTTCTTTTAGCACAAGATTCTGAATATGTTTTAAAGATTTAGGTAATGTTTGTCTTCCTTAAGGCGCTCACAAAACAAGTTACCCTAAATGTTTTGTCCGCATAGTGGTCATTTTCATCTTACCAACTGATTTGCTAGTGGATTTTGGGTGCATGGCCTATCATTGATGAAACAATAATAGTGAACAGCTTCAAGAAAATGGGGATATCTAATGCTCTTGATGCCATATTCCCACTTACTTTTACTAATTTTATCTTCCGAAAATTAAGAGGGAAAAATTAAACGAATAATTTAATTTCCAAAGGACACAGTCACAGTAGGAATATAACAAAGGAAAAGTAATCATGGATAAACTGCTACTATCACAATATTATTTATTTAAAAGAAACCTCTATTTCAATAAGAATACACATAATTGCAATATCTAATAAGTTATCTCATTTCTTCTTTATAATTTGAACTTCTGTCATTCTCATTGTTGTTCTTGCAAATCCTTAGGCCTCAGATCATACATAAATAATTAGAGAAGGTTGTGGTCCGATGCTTGCTAGGGTGAACATTCAGCTGATATGGCAAAATTGCACAGTGAATAGCAGTTGGTATTTGCTTTCACTATCATAGATCATTGTTTGTATTAGGCTGACATAATATTCAACAGTTAGAAGAGAAAGATTCAACGGGGCCTTAAGTGTGCAAAAGTTTGCCTTTGTTAGTATGACGAAAACAATCATTATGTTGATAAATCCATTTTAAAATCTTGGGATATTCATTTTCTGAATGCATTAAAAGGGGGAAAATTATGTAAATATTTTTTTAATTTTCAGAATCTTGTTCTAAAGCTGGGTGGGGTGGAATATGCAACGCAATACGGTAATCCTGAAGATCATTGCTCGTGGCAGTACAAACTAAACGGTGATAACTTGCATGCTGTAGAAGAAGACACAAATTGCAGCTCCAGATGCATTAAATGCTTTGAGGTCTAGGGAGTAGCAGTGGGCAATACTAAGAGTGAAATTCAAGGTATAGGGAAGTAGGAATGAAAATTACTTTTATCAGATAACTTAAATGGTTATGTTACTAAGTGTTCTTATTGGAATGTAGGTTTCTTTTAAATAATAATACTATGATAGTTACCAGTAGTTCATTCATGAATATTTTTGATTGTTTATGATCTTATTGTAATCACATCCTTCAAACTTAAATTGATTGCTTAATTTCCCCCTTGATTTTCATACTATAATATTAGTAAAAAGGAAGAAAAAAGTCTGCAAGTAAACATAACTCCTCTTTCTCCCTCTCTCTATATATAGGTATGTATCTTCGTGTGCAACTAAGCAAACCAAATGTGACTTTTTCTTCTTTAAAAAAATTGTGTAAATAAATAGAATTAAATTCATTTCAAAGACTTATGACACATGAAATATACATGATCAAAATAAATTAGAAAATTAAGTTCAAATAAATTTTAAGCTAAATTACGTGTTGCAATGTAAGTTGCAATAATTCAGTTGTAATAATTAATACTAACAAAACCAAACATCATATTCCCATCCTGCAAAGTATAAAAATTCTTCTGCAAAACTGAAAAAATGACCAACACTTAGGCTTATTTGATAACTTTCAAATTCACTCCTTTGTTTGCATTTAGAATTTATAACTTTAATTTTCCACAGAAATTTATTTTTGATTTTAAAAAATTTCACTGGCATAATTTCATTCACTTCAGCATATATTAATAGATGCAGAAGGTTTTTGTACCTTACATAATTTTAAATCTTATGTAAACTAATGTAATTAATAACAAAATCAAAACATAGATCAGAAACAGCATAAAATTTAATTAATAATTACTACTAGTGTCACACAAAATGCTATGAAATTAATTAATAAAATAAGAATGAGATAAAATATATAGAATTAATATTCCACATGTGTGAAGTTTGGAAGTTTTATGCTAAATATTTTTGTTAATTAAGTATTTTTAAAAATGACCCCTTAAAGCATGGGACCTTGCGTAATTAGAACTTGCAAATCCACTTCGCTAGTCTTTCATAACATTGCTTTAAGATATCAAAAATAATGCTACTGAAAGGCATGAATACTTACTTAAATTTGAAATTAATTTGGTTGACTTAAAATAATATTTAAAAAATAAATCTTCATATATACGTCTAAAAATCAGACCTTATTAATTTTCTTTTATTTGAACGATATCTGAATTCTGCCTTAGTTTGGACTAGTAAATCATTGGGTAGTTAAATGCCAAGCTATAAGAGAACTAACGTAGTTTACAAATGCACTGAATTTTATTTCCGGTATTAACTTTCAAAGAAAGTAAAGTTTTCTGCATATTTGCATCATTTGGATTGATAGAATATGGCAAAGCATGCAAAGGCTATCAGCCTAAAGGGAAGTATATATTCATGGGCGGTTTTTGTAAGGAAAAGTAGCTTGCATTTCCATTTATTCATGTGTGTAGATATATATATATATATTTACATTGTTAATGCTAAAATCAATGCTTCATTAAAAATTCATTATTATTTTATTTTTAATACAACATACAGATACAGAATTGTTTTAAATTCCAATAAACAATAATAATTTATTTTTAAGAAAACTTATTTTATGATTTATATATTATATTACATGAATAAGAGAAACATTTGTTAAGAAATGTATTAAACTTGTATTAGCAGATTCATGCTTTCCTAGTAACAAGACTATCATACTTCAAAACTGTATTAAAACTGGGCAAAATAAAATCAACATAAATTCTACATTAAATGTTTAAAAACTTATAAGTATGCAATGGTAGTTATATATACAATATAATATATGTTGTCATTTATAAAATATTAATGAAATGATACTTTTGGAAATAATGCACAAAATTTTAGTTTTGTTTTATAATTAGTTTAACGAATTGTTAGAAAAATATTTTAGGTCATTTCCATTTTTCCCCTGTTGATATTAGTATATTAAAATATATGGAATAATTAAGTTGCATCTAGTTAGTAAAACAAAACATTACGAAAAGTATGATACGGCATATTTTTAATAAATATAATTACTTCATTTTGGAATTATAATATTTTCGTAAGAAATTAATACCACTGAAAAAAATATTATTACACTAAAGGAATAAACGAGATTCTCGACCGCGTTGTTCAAGTTTTTGTAATTTTACTTCATAACACACTCGTACATAAACATATTAGACTGAATTATAAACCAGGTATAACTAATTAGATAATCCTAGAAAAAGAATAAACTAAACCTAGTAAGCAAAAAAATATATACATTACATTCAGAATTCTAAACGTTTCTCGCAAGGCCTGCCGGGAAAAAGATGTCAAACGTTCTTTGGTCAGACGATTGGAAAAGAACGCTAAAATGATTAGTTTTGTTTTCAACAACCACATTACCATTTCAATTATATACCACAAACAGTGATTAAATTTTGGAATAATTAGTTTTAAATAATAATACGGGCAATTTAAGGCGTAATTTATCGGATGCACAATGACAAAATACTACTATTAGATCTGCATTTATATTTTGCACTCTTTCAACTCATTAGACATTACAAACACTGATATTAATTAATCGCAAAGCTTAAACGTTTAAATACTTACTCACTACATATAACAGTGCAAAGTGCATGAGAATAATTTGCATAAAATGAACAAAAAATATTTCAAGCAGTAATTGTAAGCATTTTCTTACTTACCTGCGCTATACAACCAACATGCATTCAGCCATGTTGTTTTCTGCAACTAGCTTTCAAACACTTTTCTCCTGATTGGCTAATTTCCAGTCAGTCACGTGATTCTTCTGCGCGGCTACTGAAACATTATCTGTAATGTTACAAGCAAATCAGCTGTTACCCCTACAGTTTGCTTTCAACCTGTTACCATTACAGGAAATTCTTCTGTAACTTTTTGATTTCTGTAACTTTATAAAACTTTTGCCTGTAAAGAGCGAACTTTTTTTTTACAGTGAAGTTTGGAAGATTTTTGATGAAACAATAAATTACTGAGGGAACTTTTCGTAATTAAAACTTATTCTATATAGTAAATTATATTTTAGGTAGTAAAGTTTCAACTCCAAATATTAGAATTTTTACTTTTCCGATGAAAAACAGAAAATATTTGAAAAGGAAATACGAAACTACTATTAGGAGATACTACAGCGAACTTAAGTGACGTCACAGCCGAACGAGTCGCTGGCTTTTCGTTTGTTTACTCCAAAGCCCCGTTCACATGCAACGCTCCTTCGCACAGCTGCCGTTAGCAAGAGGAGAAAAAGGAGACATGAAAGAGTTTCGTCTTTAGGACCCGTTCAGAAGACCACCGTCTTCCTTCTTCCCCTTTACACCTAAGCGTCTGTGAACAATCACGTCTCCTAATTTGCAGATTTCTAATACTGTTTACACATTTTTAACGTTGCTTACTGTTGTTAATTTTGTAATCTGTACTTTCGAAACTGGTACCTGAACTTTCGTAATGGTTCCTGAAAAATATATGCTTTTTAATTATTATTATTATTATTTTATAAGCTGTTATTTAATTCACTCTTGGTGCTTGTCGCTATGGTTAAAAGATGGTCATGGATTTTTATACTGCTTCCCGATAAGAAATAGAACTCAAACTTTGTACATACACTGCTTGTGGATGTGGTGTCACGCTTTTGAATTTTAGAGGATTAGATTTTCTCCAAATTTAAAGTTGAAAATTTTTTTTGCAAATATTAACAAATAAACTGAGAATCTCAGAATATTATAGTTTGCACCGTAACACGCTATGGAGGAAAAAAAATTACATGAAATTTTTAGCGTAATTTTTTACAAAAATATTTTGGGAGAATTTTTGAAAATCGTTCATATTTTTAGACTTTGACGCCCATTAATTTTAAAATTTCATATCTAAAAATATATCGATTACAAACTTCTGACATTTTCACAGCTTATAAAACAAACATTTCGCATTTAAAAAAAATGAGAAAGGAAATAAATTGGATAATATTTTTACTTTTTTGAAAGATATGCAATGAAGCAGAATGGGAAATACTGGTTCTTCTTGGGCATCAATTCGAAACATCGGTTTCAAAGTAATAAGCTCATTATACCACACTATTTTTATGACATTATTTATGCTATATAAGTTGTTATTGTTGCCAGTTGTTAATTCAGCGTGAGATTGGAGATATTTCTGAGTTAACTTTCTCTTAAGATGCGTTTTGCATTCCATTGTGTTTAACGTTCTTATTAGATTGAAGCATAACTACTGATTATACTTAGTGATATTCTAAACACTTGTATGAGTATTTATGAGGAAAATTACAGAACTTTGAAGTGTTTCTGTTGATAAAATAAATTTAATTAAGCTATCATCGGATTTGAGTTCAATGACAATCATTTACGAACTATTATCAATCTATTACAAACCCGTACGCACGCAACAATATTATAATTAATCAATGTATTAAAATTGTTTTGAACGTGTTTTACAAAACAAAAACAGCTAAAGAAAAATTCTGCTTGCGTTTTATGAGTTTTTGCAATTTTTATGGCCACATAAGGTTTTAAAAAAAGGTTTGTAATTTATGTTTATATTTACCAATTGAATAAATAGCACTAGGTTTGATTTATATATATATATATGTGTGTGTATTGAAATTCAGTAATAAAATTTTAAAGATTTGAAATTATTAAATGTCTATTTAGACAGTTTGTATTGTTTAAACTGCAAATGCAAACTGAGAAACCTTTTGCATTTTTTTCAATAAATCCTTTTACTTAAACTCCTAAAACATATACAGGTATGGACTAAATTTTTTATTACTTTTACTGCTTATTTAAAATTATATACTTTATAGAAACAAGGATGGGTTTTGCAAAATACTGAAAGGAAAAGTAAGTTGAAATGAAAATGTGACTGAGATCATATTTGTTAAAGATTTTAGATAAGAGTTTATTTTTATTTTTTTCTCAGAAACTAAGTCATTAATTACAAAATCATTCCTTGAAGTTATTAAGAACACTCTAATAAATACAATAAAAAATGGGGGGAAGACATTAAAAATTGTAGAAGAAGAAAGACTTTTTAATTGTAAAATTTTTCTTCAAAAATTTAAATTAAAAAAATTACTAGCAAAAACTTTTTTTCAGCTTAAAATTATTTTGTCTCACAAAACCATTTAATAATTCATAAAAAGTAGATGAAAATGCTTAAATTAAAAAAAATAAAAAATCATTCAAAAGGTACCGAGTCCCTTGTCGTGTTGAGGCCGATATGCACTAGTCTTAACTTCAGCTTAAATTTGAACGATATTTCTGGAATACCTCTAGCATCAGATAACGTTGTCTGTATTTGTCTATAATTTCCGTATCTTGTACAGTTGCATTTAATTTTTGGGGGGATGCTATCACATCTCCAGACATCTATCAGCGCGATTGTTTCGCTGACAGTCCAGTGACAGCTGACAGTTCAGAAGGGATATGTTTTTTTTTTTTTTGTGACATCTGTACATGTGTATGTATCTCGCATAACCCAAAAAACAAGGAACCGTAGAACGTTTAAACTTTTGTATATGGGGCTTTTATAACATGTAGTTGCGCATCTCGCTTTTTCATCAATACACGCACGCACACACACACATATATATATTCTCATCCTGTTACCTCGCTTGCTGAGCTCAGTATTTTCCTTCTTAGTCGAAAGGGCCTTTATCCCTGAAGGACTATTGTTTTCGTTTTGCGTTGAATCACTATAAATGTCCGCTTCACTTTTCAAACTGTTGCCACCAAATGTTAGAGTCCTGCATTATATTTGATGAAATTAAACAATGAAAAATCTGCATAAATGTATGTACATTTCTCGCATTGTGATAAAACAACGGTACATATGGGCCATCGAATTTTGAATGATGTAATCCTCTTACAAATATGGGCATGTGGAAGTCCAAATTTGGAATTTGTTTTATTATCGATTTCATATTTTCTAAAACTTTAACGAATTTTTGATTAACAAACTCAAGAATTTCAAAACGAGCAATGGCAAAACTTCATGGAGGAGGGGGGGGGAACTTCATCTCCAGCTGTGTATCGGAAATGCTAAAGATATGCTCATTTTAAAATTATTTTGCGACATTGCTATTGAACTGAAGTTTATGGTTTAAGTGCAAAGAACATGATATTTAATAAATAAAGGTAACACACAAAACGTTAAAAAAATCACAGGGCAACATTCCTTTGGACGTAATTTAAAATCTGAAACATTTCAGTTTTTTTATATACAGGGTGGTCAGCAAATAAGCCCTGATTTCAAAATTAAATATCTCTACAACAAAGATCGATAGAATTATGCGGTAAACTGTACGTTTGTTAGCAAAACTGTAAAAATGGTGTACAGAACTTTAGAAAATTTAGTTACGAAAATCGCTAACAGATGGCGCCCTGTGCTGAAAACTCTTTCTCTGAAAGCAGTCTAAAAATAAATAAATAAATAAATAAAATAAAGGGAAGCAGCATCTGCAATCAAAATACAATTTTTTCAAAATGTTCACTATTCGAAACAATGAGGTGGCATGAACGAACAAGGAAATTTGACATCATGTCTTGCAATGTCTCAACGGAAATGGAATCGCATGCAACGCCAATAACAATTCAAGCTCATCTAGAGTAGCGGGATTGTTTCGATAGACAGTGTCTTTGAATGCACCCCACAGAAAGAAGTCACAAGCACTCAGATCGGGAGAATATGGAGGCCAAGCTATTCCTGTGTCAGTAAATTACGGATAATCTAACGCAATTACTCTGTTCCCAAAGTAGTATTCATGAAGAAAGCGAAAAACTTTATCTGTAGGCCTTAATTTTGTTATCTGTTTGCGTCTGCTACGGTAAAGAACTGAGTCTTCTACACTTGTCTGGAAGTCTCCATCATACCTGGATATATAAAGACACGATCGAGAAGACACAGATATTTAGAGTCGTCAGTATTATTTCCAGCTTTCAACTTCCGTGGCAAAAGCTGCAAAACCCCATCGTCAGTTTGTTGTTCAACAGCAGTCGATAGCATTGAATTTGTTTTCTAGTATGGCAGTAATTTTTTTTTTTTTTTTTAATTTCCTCATGACCTGCTTCAATCTTTTTTTGAACTGACTTGATGACCCTTTCCATATTTTTCTTGGAATGCAGCAAAAGCTGTCACCAGCTTTCTTAGGTGTTTCTCCATCACTAGCATTCAGTCCCACTCCTGATACCAGAATTTGTTGCATGTTTATAGTTTGTAATGAACTCAGAGCACACAGAACTTATAATAGCTTTATGAAATTTATTTTCCTAAAAGCAACACTTTACATTCTGGAACATTTCATAGAATTACTCATATAGCTCTTCTCACTATCACAGAGCACAATCAATTATCAAAACTACTAAGAACATAAGCCTCAAATGTTTACAGTGATCTCTCAGTACTCTGAGCTAAACTCTGAATTAAGCGTAAAACTGATACTCTCTCGTCTTATATCGTTTTCACCCGGCACCGCTGGGAAATTTCCAGCATCGTCGGTTTCACGAAATTACTGAAAGGCATACAATTAAAGTTGCATTGAGCTGGATACAATTACAGTTACATAGGAATTGGACCAAAATATCGCTAAATGGTCATAAAGTTTTGCCATTTCTCGCCATATCTGATGAAAAAATTAGTCGCTAAAACCATCACCAGCTTGGCGCTATCTCACTTAACGAGATAGCCATTACCTCCATGTTAAGCGAACTTGCCCTTGTAAACTAATTTTTCCAGTGAAGTTTCGAGTGCTTGAGGCCTTTCACGCTACGTTATACAAGAGATACTACAATTGACATGGTATTTCCCTAAAACTATTTACATATATATAAAATTCATAGTAATATGAATATCTTGTTAGGTTAATGGCAATGAATTTATCTTACTACAGTGTAGTCAAGAATATGCTTTATCACTAGCAGAATTAAAATAGTATGCCAGCAGAAAATTGTAGCTTTTAATAAATTGCTTTTAATGTACATTTGAAGGTGTACTGCATGTATAAAAATAGCATATTAAGCTACTTTATACATGCACAGGTAATGTATAATTATACTGTGTTATGCGAGTATATACTTTCATGAAACTGAATATAATTTTGATTTAGCTAATGCCCTAAAAGAAAATAATATAATTGAAAGGAACATTCAGAGAGTATTTAAGTTTGATATTGAATTTTAATTCTTTTTTAACAATATTTATCTTACAGAAAATGGAACTGAAATGCAACAAGCAATGGCTAAAGTACCTCGGTTCCTCAAGTATTTATCAATGAGCAGCACATTGGTGGCTGTGATGACACTATGGCTGCACATCAAAGTGGAAAATTGCAAGCATTATTTTAAAATGTAAAATCACTTGATCTTTGTTAACCTACTTTTATATTTTGTCACTGACTGTATGCAGTATTATAATTTTGTACAAAGACAGAGCTTTATACACTTTTAGTCTTTTAAACTGTTTGACTGAATTCCTTAAATAGTAAGATGTTGTCTTAACTGTTCACAGAATCTTTATCTAAAATAAATAACATGCTTTAGCTAGCTTTATATAAAATTATCCGGTCTGTATATGAAATTACTTGAATGATATACGAGTAGCCCTTAATTTGCATTGATTTTAAAATGAAATTCTTCAATTATAATGTTTTGTTAAGAGAGGATTTTCCTTACTGGAAAACAAGTAATGCTGGAAGTCAAGTAATGCTGCTAGACAAAATTACAGTTACATTCTGTAAAACTGAACTCAGTCGAGTGCTGTGCAGAAAAAAAGCATTATGGCATCCATGAAGCCTTATCATGATAGAAAGACTTGCAACAAATTACCTTGCTTTTTCTCATCAAAGGGTAACAATTCTTAATCTTGTACATATTCAGAGAATTAATTATAGAAGATGGTAATAATACTAAAAACACATTTACAACATATTGCATTATTATAAGATTTGAATGAACCATTATGTTACTCATAGTATATAGGTGCTGAAAATGCATGCCATTTATTTCCTGGAAAATTATATTATAAAAACTCTTTCAGTTTAAAACAATTCTAGGAAAGTGTAACTTAAGCATTCCCAGTGTAAATTAAGTGTTGTTAGTAATATATTTTGTAATAAATTATTTCCATTTTTAATGTGTTTCATCAAATTGAAAATATGAAGTGGTGAACGAAGCTGTATTGCAGATTTGATTTAATGCTATTTTTAAAGTTGAAAAAAATAAAACTATTAATAAACCAAAGCACTTAAGCAGCATAATTAATTTGCAATAAGATGAAAATTGCCATTATACCTAAAAAAAAAGACACCAGAACAACTCGATAGAGTAAATCTTATGGGAGGAAAAATATCATGGAGGTTACTGTGTTTTATAAGATTGCCTATGGGCTGTTGATATGAGTCTACTTTTCTTCTCATTATGCATGCTATTTTTCCTAGTATCTGATAACTGTCTTAGAATATTTAAAGTGAATGTAAAAAGAATTTTAAAAAGATAAAATTAACATATTATAGTTATATGCAGAAAAAAAATTAATTGGAGAATCACATATTTCATATGATTACTGGTGCTAAAAGTGAAGTGCTGAAAAGTGGTATTTAAAAATCCATTTATAATAAAAAAATCCAATGTGCAAGCAACAGTAAACCATCTAATTATAATTACAGTAATTTTTATTTCATAAATGCCACTCTGCAAGCTACTTAATATATGTTAAGTGGATAATAAGAAGTAAATAACCTTGTAAGAATCATTCATTAAACAGCAGAAGACTTGTATTTTGTGACATTTCCCTTCCTAACTGTTGATGTTTTATATTTCCTCTTTCATAATATGAGCTTTCCAATTTTTTCTTGTGGTTATCTACTAGAGTTGTCTCAACATTTCAGTGCTGATAAGACATAAACAGTATAGTGTCAATACACAAAGTTTTACATGTCATCATAAAAATTATTACTAATTTTTTCTAGAAATTAAAACTTTTTTTTTGGAAATTTTTATAATAAACAGTTTATTTGAAATAAGGGAACATTTATTGAAATATATCTTTAGATTGGTTGCAGTATTAAATATATTTATAATTTTTGAAATGTTTTTATTTTTGTATTTTCTTTATATTAAGTTTTTAGTATTTGAAATTTCCTATCTGTTACTGAATGACAATTGCAATAATTTTATGTACGTATGTAAATTGGAGGATACCTGTATTTACAACAATTTGTGCTTGAATCTCTGTCTTGCTTTAAATTAGTACATTTCTTTCCAATAAATAAATTTTTGAAAGTGCTTTAGTCTCTTATTCAGATACAATATTAAACTAGAAAAGTCACTTCTCGCCTCAAAAGTGAAGTATTGCGATATTGATTATCAAAAGGTCAGGTTAGATTATTTGAATATGATAAGCACATGAGAGCTAAGTAGGGATCCTTTTTTAAGGGAACTTATTTTGTATTCACATAAGGAAAACCAACCATGCAGTTAGCCCATTTGCCTGGGTTCCAGCCCTCAGTAATCTTAACTATTCAGCCACTGGTGAGACTTTAAAATGAAAAGGATATAGAGTAATAATGATTTTGTTTCTTTTACATAATTGAGATGTATAGAAATTTCATAAAATGCTACAGTAAAATTTATTCTAGACTTGAAATAACATTTCATCCATCAGTGGATATTAGTTTTATGAAGCATGTTTCAGAAAGCTCTTATTCTTAGTCTTGCTTTGTTTCAAGCTCAACACTCAGGAAGCATCATGTGACATACACTACACGATGTCTATCAACTGAAAATAACACTTGCAAAGAAGTGATCCAATAGCTTAGGTGAAATGGCATTAACATGAGTAGATGCTAATCATTGCTGTTAAAACACATCATATTCTTAACTAAATAATACCTTTCCTGTATTCCATTTATAGAACAAATGCATCTCTACAAAGGTCAATATTACCTTATTTTCTTAACCCTCTATGAGGTGAGGTTTTTTTAAATCTGTCATGAAGACCTGTATTGAAACAACATTTATTAGCTAAATTTGTATAATTATATATTTTAGTCTATTTTCATAAAATTACATTCATTAAGATGAAATTTTCCTTATTCCTTTATAAAGAAAGCAAAATATATAAGTCAAGACATACAAAATGACAAAACATCTCATGGCCAGATAAAGCACTCATGCTGCTCAGAGGGTTTAAACCCTCAGTTTTAATCTCCGTACTAATTCTTGGCAAGTGTTTTTGTTCCCTTTGCAATATTAGTTATTTCTCACACTGTTCCATTACAGAAATATTAACTAAGCTTAAAAATCATTCATCTCTCCTCCCCGTAAAAATGAAAACCAGTTTCATGCTCAAAATTTATTCATTTGAAAAATAAATGTGAGATCTTATGACAAATTAAGAAGCATGCATTATATGAGGAGATAAATACAGGCTCAGTCAAAGAATACAGAACATACCTGTACTCTTGGAAATACATATTTTCCCTTTATCTTCAAGTTTATGATTTATTTCTTTAAATAGACATGAATACAGCATCTACATAATTATCTTTCAAATATACACCAATATAAGATGTGTATATTAAGAAGAAGCAAAACAATTATTAGATTTCAAGTGCATGGTTTTAAGCTATTTTAAAATCTCTCCCTGACTATAATGTCATATATGATTTAAAATCAGAATAGAATGCCAATGTTTTTAACTTATTTACATAATAAAAGCTCAATCTATGTAAATAATTAAAGCTTTATTATTAAACCAGGTAAAAATTTTGCATTTACAGATCACTTGGAAAATATCAATATTTAAGTTAGAGCTACTTCAACAAATACCAGAATATAAACAAAATTGAACATTATATGGCAGCATTAAACAGTTAAACAAAATTTTGAAATACATTTATAAATTTGTATTACATTATCAATATTTTTCATTATTACATTATACTAAGTTCCACCAAAAAGAAAATTTTTACAGAGGGTCAAAAAATTATTGTATTTTATAGCTTTATTTGAAAAAAAAAAAAAAAAAAAAAAAACTTTTAACATACTACAAAAGCCCATTTAAGCTATATAAATTATCACATAATTTGAAATTTATAAATTAACAGTATAAGTAAATTTGCAGTCTATTTATTAATACTTGTATGAAATGTAGAACCTCGCACTGAATCCGGAGACATCCGACTTTTCTACCCATTGCAATGGTTTATAGAAAAGCCATCATTAAATTTACCAGACACAATGCTTGGTAGATAAAAATAAAACCTACTGCTACCAATGGATAATCCTTGAAAAAGAAATAATTGCATTAAAGAATAATTCATAAATTAAAATACAACTGATGATAGAAACATTAATCATAGAATTAAAAATTTCTTTGGAATATAGCAGCAAATTCCTTTTTCAAGGAAATATAATCCATTTCTATTTAGGTAGCAGTAAGTTTAACCTCAGCAACCTGCTTGTAGAGTAGATCTTCCAGATCTCTTGGTTACAGAAAGTGTTGTAAATATCTAGAAAAAGAATTAAATCCATTACTACACAATTTAGAATATTACCAGAGCAATTTTTTAAATATACAAATAAAAATGGCATAAAAGTGTAATCCTAAATGTTCATAAAGAGTAGGCTAATGTTGAAATCAAATCATTGTTAAGATTTTACTTACTTATGCTAACTAATTTTAATGATGTGGCCTGCTTTTTATAATCATAAGTTACTTTAAAATACATAAGAATGGAAAACAGCCTGCAGAAAAATTCAGAAATAATTGTTAATTGTTAACCTAATATTCCTGATATCTACTCAATGAATGACACATCTTGCTGAACAGGTGTTATAGTGGCTAAAACACTAGTTTTTAAACATGGTTAACTTTATTTATTATGGAGATCCATGCAATGCCAGCACAATCTGCTCTTGGTATCACTCTGGCCAGCACTAATTTTTGCCTTTTTATCTTTATTATTATTAAGCATTGCTTTCTTTGCAATCATATAGAATTCAACAGAAAAATCACATTTTTAAAAGCAGCATTTGTTTATTCCCAGTAGTGCTAAGGGTAGCCATAGTTTATTTTTTTTAATGTTTGCTGTTATTATCCCTTTAAAAACTGACCAATCACTTAAAATAGTTATCATAAAAAAGAAAAACTATATAGTGCTTTTAATGAGTCTAGCTAGCTAATTTCATAAAAATATTTAATACTTCTGATTAGATATTTCATGATTTAATGCATTTTTATTTAAATCAATTATGTTACAAAGAAAGAAAAATATTCTTAAGAAATGTTTATTGCTTTGAAACTACTTAGTTTGTTACTCAATAAACTTCCAGATTAAGTCTGAAAGTTTAACACCTTATGGCTTAACCGTTTGACTGCTACGTGGCGAACAAGAACTGCGTTCATTTGTCTTGAAAACCGCGACGCAGCGCTTTTGCACTGCAAGTTTCAGTGTGTCTTTGTTGCTCCGTGGGTGTGAATGTACGTAGTCTGACCTCACGAGTACTTTGTAACACAAGTGCATTCTAAAATAACTAACTGCGTCGCGGTTTTTGAGACAAAAGAACGAAGCGCTTTTGCGCCGCGTAGCAGTCAAACGATTAATGAATGACAACATGCTGGGGTATGGAAGATAACAGCATTTTAATCCCAGCAGCAGCAACACAGTACTTTCAAACAGACAAGTTTGTTGATTAAAAATTGAAATATCTTACATTTTGCCAAATGGAAACAGTATGGCATGCCGGAGATAAAATTGTTTTATTTTGAATAGTGTTGCCTCTTCTTGCTTTAGAATCACTAAGTGTGTTAAAAAAATTCATCAAGTTTGTACAAAATATGAAATAAATAAAATATAAATTTGAACTTTAAAGTGCACATGCTCTAGTAGAGGACAATGTGTATTACAGTCAAAAGTCGTTAATTCGGACACCCATAATCCGGAATGATCTATAATCCGGACCTCAAAGCTAAAAACTTTCTGCGCATGCGCCGCGTTGGCACATGCACACAGGTATTTTACGCATGCACGTAAGACCTTGACTACTGTGCATATGCGTGTGCGCAAGTGCAGAATACGTTTTCGTTTGAGCGTTTAATGTATAACGGACGGTGTAAGTTAAAATTATATAATTATCTATTTCAGTTAATGTTAATGATTGCGTTGTTCCTTAATCTTCGAATTGGATCCTGCTTATTATTTTTTGCAGACTGTAAGAGCAATTTTATAAAAGTAAACTTGAACTTTCGATTATGTCAAATAGAATTTCCGATTGTGGAACTTCCAAAGGATCTACAAAACGAAAGTATGTTTCAATGTCCAACAAACAAAAAGTGGAATTGCTGCAAAAAATGGATAAAGACATGAAGAATGTGACAGAGAGGTTAGTGAAAACGAAAAAATTTCGATTGACAAGTTAGTCGGTATTCTCGGCACAGTAATTAACAGGACTTGAACAGCGGAACTTTGTAACTGAACAAGAAATTATGTCTTTTTATAGAATTAAAGAGAAAGTATTATCACATAAAATGAAGCAACTTAAACAACTTACATTATGAGAAATGTTTAATAAAGTAAACAAATAAATATTAAGCTTTTTTTTTTGTAAATTTTGATACCCTTTAGATCATAATTGTTCTTTATTTCATAAATTATGGTTTCATATTTTTAATTTTAGAATTTCTGCATGCCATCTTACGAGATTTAAACTGATGATCTATAGTCCGGAAAAATCGATAATCTGGAATCGCTGAAGTCCCAATTAACGACTTTTGACTGTAAAAATTTGGTGGTTAGATGCCATTGTTTTCCAACAATGCAAGAACATACATATACAGTACAAAGTACGAGATCCAGACTCATCAGGACTTCCACGATTCCATATTTGGGATTTTTCTGGATATTAGATCATCAGTTTAAATTTAGTAAGACGTCATGTAGAAATTATAAAATTAAAAATATGAAATTGTGATTTATGGTGTGGTGTATTTAATTATGGCAAAGCACACGAGGGCTATCTGCCTAAAGGGAGGGATGCCTTCGTGGAGAACTTTCTAAGGGAAACTGGCTCGTATACACGTTACACATGGGGAAAACCACGAAAACGCCCATGCAGTCAGCCCGTTCGCGGGATTCGAACCTCGGACCGAACTACCAGTGACTTTACCGCTCGGCCGCTGGTGGGCAATTGCGATTTATGAAATAATGAATTATTATGATCATCTAAAGAGTATCAAAATTTACAAAAGCTTACTATTTATTTTTTTACTTTATTAAACATTTCTTTCAATGCAAGTTGTTAAAGTTGCTTCATTTTTTGTGCTAATGCTTTCTCTTTAATTCTACATACATAATTGCTTATTCACTTACATTGTTGAAATCTTGCAATTACTGTGTCAAGAATTCCGACTAACTTGTCAATTGAAATTTTTTCGTTTTCACTAGCCTCTCAGTCACTTCATTCACTATTAGTCGTGGTATTTTCTGGATCTAGAACCATATTACAGATTTTGCCATTCATTAATTGATTGAGGAGCACTACCACCACAATGAAAACCTTTTTTAATATCATCTTCATTTATTACCACCTCTCCACATTTCTTTACGGAACGCAATAATTGGAAAATTTCACCTTTGGTTAGCAATATCCGAAAACCTTTAAAATTCGCGGCTATCATCATAAAATTTAGCTGTTGTTCACTATACATATTTGGTTATATATTATGAGATTGACTAAAGACAAGTTATTCTGCTAAATTTTATCTTCCTTCTCTCGCACACTGAGACAATTAAGCGTGAATTGTATTAGTTTAATTATTTATTATACTGTAGAGACATTAGGTTATTTCAAAGCAGGAGATGTGAAAAATGAGCAATGCCCTCGCCGAGACTCAAACCACGGACCTCTTGATTTCGTGTCGAGCGTACTGATCACTACACCACGAAGGCGGGAGAAATACCTTATATACTCCCCCCTTTTAAAGGGTGGCTGGGGTTTTAGGGAATCCAATCACAAAGTCCTGGTAGTGAAAAATCATTCACCATCTTTTAGTTCAGGCATCACTTTAGAGACATAAGGTTATTTAGAAGCAGAAGAGATGAAAAATGAGCAATGCCCTCATCAAGACTCGAACCATGGACTTCTCAAATACACGCCGAAGGTATGCTAAGAAGGCGAGAGAAATACCTTGTAACACTAGGTATATTTCTTACACATGCTTACGAGTCCTGAATAAATAAATTCCCACATATACTTAAAGCTTATTGAGGGCAGGCACTAGATATCTTACCGCCTGATGCAGTCTTTGTGGGTCCTACATTCTGCCGCCCGGTGAGGCCACACAAGCTCTGCTGCTGGTTCTGGGTTTATGTGAATAACAAATCAGCTATTCTTAATTCAAATAGGACTAAATTTAATTTTTTAGCAGCAGATGAGTATCATTAAAAAAATCTAAGTTTAGCACATAGAAAGAGATTTTGGTTAAATTTTTTCTCGCCAACATTTCTTAGTGCATTGAACTTAAATCTGTAATCATCGTCAAGCGTACTGTCAACATAAAAGGTTACCATACTCCTTATTATTCAATAACCAACAACAACAACAAAAAAAAAAAAAAAAAAAAAAAAATTGTTTAGGCATCACTCCATGAGTCATTACTCAAGTTGTCTTGTGTTGATAATTATGCGGTGATGAAAGTAAACTATAATAAATAATGAATCGCCAGATTGACATCAGGGATGCAATATATTAGTAGAAGTAAAATCAACAATGTGAAATGCATGATAATTTAATACTTGTATACAAATATTTTAATAAAAATGTGTACAAGTTAGCCACAGTTAAATACATTAGCGTGATGGTTGAGACTGAATTTTTATCAACAATTTTTAATATATTTGGTTGAAAGTTAGTTGTTGATATTCTTAAGACATACCAAACATGGTAGCACATCTGCTTGTGTTATTTTTTAAGTGCAAAATTCAGCAGGTAGAGGTGATAAAAGCCCAGAATATCTAAATCACGGAATCTGGGTTTGCATAAGTCAGAAGTTTGTAAATCGATAAATTCTATTTGAACATCTTCTGGAAGTTCTTCGACTACAGCAAAAAAATTGACCCCCCAACAGTTTAAATTTAACCTAATGCAACTCAAAGTCTGCAAATCGCTTAAAAAAAAAAAAAAAAAAAAAAAAAGCAGGCTCTTTATTTGATCTGAATAATCAAGTTGTTTGTCAGAAAAATTTTCTTTGAGTTTCTTCAGGTAAGGAAAATTAACAAAATTTTGACAGCCAAGCTGCTTTGAGAACAGCTGGAGTTTTAGCTTGAAAGCAGATACTGTATTGGCCAGGTGACTGATGAATTGGTTTTTTCTCATCAAATTTTCGTTTAGGTCACTCAGATGGGCTGTCACATCAACTAAAAATGCTAAATCACATTTGAAAGATGATTCCTTTAACATCCTAGTTTGCTTGCCATTTTCTTCAAGGAATGGTATTATTTCATCAATCAAATCAGCAAACCTTTTCAAAGCCTCTAAACGGCTCAACCACCAAACTTCAAAGTAATATAGGAGATCACTATGTGGTGCATCTATGTGTTCTATAATTTCCTTTAAATTGCCTGTGGTTTACCCCTCCGAGCATTACAGGTTTAGCCCTGCTCAAAATGTCATTAATAAATAATATTTAAAAAATTATTATTTCACTTTGTACCTTGATTCCTTTTCCTCACATCCGAACTGAAATCAGATGCATTAAAAATCTAGCAGAAATTTTCACATGTAATGAATAAGAAAGCCAGCCTTCTGTACAGAATTTTCCATCCGTAATGCTGAGAGGGTTAAATTATGTGAGGGAATAAAATTGAATGTATCGCTCACTACTTTCATTAGATGGTCAAATCCTAATTCTTCCGCACATAGCTGTTCTTGATGTATGATACAATGATACCTAAGCAAATCTTTTCCTCTGTCATCCAAATGGCTTCTCAGTAGACTTACCATGCCATTCTGAATTCCAATCATGGCTGGAGCTCCATCAGTAGTGATACTAACAATTTTGTTAATATCAAAATTATGTGTAGAACATTTAGGTAGGAAGTAAGATGGAGTAGCCCTAAACAGGTTTCTCCCGTACCCTGCTCTGAAGCACACTGACGATCCCTACGTGGTGACCAAAACATTGGGTCATTTACCATTAAGTTTAATGGGTTTTGACGCAATCGGATGTAAATATTTTGTAATTACATCGTAAATATACGCATAAATATATATATATTTTCTTTTTCTACAACACTTCAGAGTCTTAAGTCTATGAAAACAACATATTTTTAAACAACATTTCATTCTGAACGGAATTAAATGCTATACTTTTCACAGAACAGTTTTCTCAGAATGGTTTAATTTGAATGAAATATTTTCACAAGTTTTCGTTAATTACATTAGAAAAAAAATTTTTAGGTAATTCGAATTTATTCAGTTAAGGTACAAAAATTAAGATCAAAGTTTACTGTATTATTAATATTAAAATTATGCATTATTTCTTTTCTATTTATAGAGCTTCTTCCTAAAATACTTTCTTAAATATGACATGATTTTTTTGCTTCTGAGGCATCTTTTAAATCGAAAAATATAAGTTAATTTATAATTAATGCTCTATTTGGTTCATTTTAAATTAGAGAATTATTAGATATTAGTGAAATACTTTAAATAAGAGGAGCCCATAAGCCCAGCGTTGTAAGAAAAGTAATCTTGCACATTAAAAATTAATTTTATTTCAATAGATAATGTTACGTTATTCGATTAACTGTGAACGCTTAAAAATAATCACATAACTTGTAGGAGATATTTCTCTTAAGCCTCATGTGTTGGCGATCAAGTAGAAAAAATGCATAATTATGGAGCTATGTTTTGAATAATTTTTTCCTTTATTGAATGAGTTCAAAAGTTTCTAATATCTTGTTTACTAGCATGAAATGTTTTACCAGCTTTTAAAGTTCATTCCTAAGAATAATTCATTAAACAGAAGTTAGTAAGAACAAGTAAGGTATAATTCAAATTTTGCACCAAAATTATGGAGAAATTAAAAAATTTAATTTTTTTGCCTTTTTTTTTCAGATTGCGCCAAGAATAAATAGTTCAGATGGCGAACATCTTAATATATGGTGACCATTTTTCCTTTCCCTCTTTACATTGTGCATAAGCAGAAAAAAGTCACATCATTCTTTTATTCATAATGTTCTTCATATTATATTTTTAATTATAATTGCTATTATTTTAAATATATTTTTTTTTCTTTTTTGAATTTCATTTTAATTGTTTAAGTTGTATGGTTTCTTTCAAATAACTGTTTTAAAAATCTTTATTTACTCATTTGAACTGCATAGTTTAAATAAAAGGGGCATCGTTTATTTTTCAAATAGTTTTTTTTTTTTTTTTCCCCTGTACTATATTTTTAGTCAGTTACCATTTTATGTAATTTTTAAATTTTTAGACTTTTATTTCATTGTTTGTGCTGTATTGTCTTTTCAGATAATAGTTTTTAAATTTTCTATTCATTGATTTGAACTGCACCAAACTATGTAATTTGCACCAAACTATGTAAACTACGTTTGAACTATGCAAATTTTGAATTAAATTTTACAAAATTTAATATTTAGGCATAATTTGAGTCGTAGAATCGAAATATGCAAAAAAAATTGGCATGTTATTCAGAAAAAGTCCGATTTTGTGTCAAAATACGTATGTTAGAAAAATCCTATATATATCCTAAGTCACGCTTTCGAGACATGAAAAATGCAGTTTCAATTCGTCAATTGGCCCAGTAGAATGGGAGATAAAATTTTATTTTCACATACACATACCAAAGTTAAATAAGTAAATAAATAATAAAATTCATTTTCAGATTTATTATCGAAACGTTATATCTAATCACTGAATCAGAGAGCAGGAAGTTTGCTTTTAAACTAATAAAATAAACAAATAAAGAAGTGATAAAATATACAAAGACTTATTTCTGAGATATTAAAATTCAGATCTGAATACTCCATTTACTATAATTAAAATTTTAAATACATTTTATAGCAATAAAAAACCTTAAGTCCCTTTTGATCATGTGGGCTTTTATCAGCGCAGGTTTTTATCAATGTGCGCTTTCATCGCTGTAGGTATTTGTCACGTGGGCAATTATCACAGTGGGCTTTTTTTTTTTTTTTTTTTTTGTTGGGCATTTGTCTTGTGTGCTTTCATCCAGTGAGCTAATGTCTGGGAACCACAAGTCATATGTCTTAAACTTTAATTTTTGTATATTTTTTGTATTAACTAATATGAAAATTTTTATGCACATGACTTATGCTGTTATCACATACAATATTTGTTGCCGGAACAAAATGTTTGAAGAACAGTTCTGAGAATCGCTTTTCCGAGAAATCAGGTTAATATCTTCACTTCATAAACAGGTTGAAAGCCAAACAAGAATCAGTTATCACTCAGATTGGCGAAAGTGACGTTTCCTTCTTCATGTTGTTTTGTATCGCTCACAATCATTTCGTTTTAAATTTTATAGTTAGTTATGGAAGATAATAGAAAGGTGATTGCTATCAAGTTAATCACTTTGATCTCCACTCTGGCACTTCATGTAACAGATAAACACACTTCTGGTTATAGCAATTAATTACATCAGTAATAGCCAAATTCTGTATACACTAAGACTAGTTTAAAACGTGTGGTGGATAAATCTGTTTTATCAGACATTACTTATGTGTATTTTCTGATGTCTGTATTCCAATGAAAATTTGATGGCTCACTGGAAAATTTGTGACCTGGTGAAAGCATTTGCTTGACTAACTTTATGGCTCATAATTACTCTTCTGTCCATTAGTAAAAACAAACAAACAAACAAAACAAGAACTTCTATGACAAAAATCTATATGGTTGATATTTACATCCTCACAGCCAGCAGATACTATTCAGGAAAATGAAGATTAAATAAAGTATAGGAATACATGAGCAATCAAACATGTGCGAGTTGTTTGACTTTTGGCGACGAACAATTTGTACACAAATCCGAACTGAAAGAATGTCGTAAAATACTGTCAACTCTGAAATTTCTTTGATTATATATTTAATTAATATATAAACATTTTTAAAATGACTCACACAGTTATATTACAACAAAGCAGCAATAGTTAAATTGGCCTCTATTTCCACCGTCCATGACTTCACAGTGAGAGCCATCGCCATATTGAAAATTCCCGTGATCCTTCAGAAGCAGAACTTTCATCTGATTGGTTGAATGTACGAGGAAAACGTCTCCAGATGGAACATTTTGGGGAAAGTTTCAAAATGTTGCTCATAGCCGGGACATGTTCCTCCTAGCTAGACGAAACATTTCTCGGAAGCTTCCCGCTTAAAGCAGTACTACTAGAATCTCGTTTCTTGGAACTGTCCCGAGTACCTACAACTGATAGCCTTTTTATAAAGTTTACTATATCTTACTAAAGGCCAGTTACCTTCAGTATGCAACAGAGGATTTTACGTGTAATTGAGCACCCCATAGCCATCAGCAATTCGTTATGCTGATTTGCACTCTAGAAGACCTGCCCATTTTTATCAAAGTCTATTTTACTATTGTACTATTATTTTTTACTCTTCTAAGTTTATTAAATTCTAAACTCCATTTTACATTGCTTTGCAGTTAAGAAAATGTGGATTGGTTTATAAGTGTTAAATAATTAATTTTAATACAAATTTCATGAATATGTAAACAAAAATTTTGGTTTATACTGACAACACTTTTTACGAAAGACTTTTAAGCCATGCGACACAGATTAATCTAGAAATGGGGCAGTTCAATAAAGTTATTACTACTTTTAGAATATACATAGGAAATACCAAAATTAAAAATGATGAATTAAAAGGCTATTACTAAATTAACTCTTTGAAATCCAGACCCTTGACTAAACTGTATTCTCAAAATACCCGAACCGCCTGAAACACTTTTTCCATTTCACAGCAATTTCCTCCCCTCCCCGTCCATTAACGCAGAAAATAGGTGTGAAGATTTCGATAACATCCTTTGTAATTTCTAACAAAGATTCCACTAGCCTTTAACCCTGTTCTTTATAAAACTATTCTGAAGGTCAGCCCAACAAGTTTTTCTAACTTTGTTATGATCACGACTTAGATTTTGTTTATTTCCATTATTTTTATAGGAAGGAATAAATTGATTAAAAATAAATATAATCCTTAAATTTTTAAACTGCACTTTTAATGCTGTTTAAAGCTTAACAGCACACTGTACCACGAAAGAATCAACAGCGAAATGTCACGAGCAAGCAAAGATAAGAAACCTCTTAGGACAAGCTGTCTGCAGTAAACTGATACAATGCATTTAAAGAAAATGCACCTCCTACTGCATACCTTAGGGGGAGGGAAGAAAACAAGATAACAATCTCGGCCGTGTTTGGGCAGTTCTGGTTGTTTCAATGTAGGGCCGTGTCGGGCGGATTGGTTGTGAAAGAGTTAAATTATAAAGCTGATTTACATATTTTTTATCTTATATACAGATTCTTTTGAAATTTAAAATTTGTGCTTTGAAGTGCACATGATGGAGGACTATGTGTATTAAAAATCTGGTGACAAGGTGCCATTGTTCCCCCCCCCCAATGTTAAGAACAAACATTCACATACAGATTCTTCACTATTTAATTTTTTTTTTTAAATAATACATCACAATAACACTTGATGGCAATGATTTAAAAAGATAATCGGACACAAAAGTGAGTTTCAGGACTAATAGCATTTTTGGTGTTAATATTTAAATATATTCTATGTATGTATATATAATGATCAGAAGAAAATTGCCAAAGTATATGCAACACTGATTACTATACGTGCTGTTTAGCTTCTACATATTTCCCTATTATCATGCACACTGATAAGCTTATAAATTAGTTTAAAATAAATTCACAGTTTATTACCTCAGCACAAGTTGGATGAATTCCTATAGTAGAATCAAAATCTGCCTTGGTGGCTCCTTTTTTCAAAGCTACTGCGAATCCCTGAGTAACTTCCCCAGCGTTTGGTCCCAAATAATGAAATCCGATAACTCTTTCCTAAAATTAGAGTAAAAAATTTATTTAACTACAACATTACAATCTTTAAAAATATCTAACTATTTGTCTCATTTTCATGAAAAATGTAAGATATAAACACGAATGAAAATTGCACTCGAAATGCTTATTAAAAAAGTCCTCATTTTTAAAATATGTACTCATTTATTCAATATCACTCTTTGAAGCACAATGAACTTTTTTTATAAGCTCACTGTATTTGAAAAGAGTACAAAAGTGTCCATAAAATTTCACATATTTCAAAAATGAGGATTGTTTGATTATTATAGGAAAAAAAAAAAGAAGGAAAATATTTTAGCTACTGGTTTAAAATTTTGCTATGCCTAACCTATTTTTCTAAATTTTACCATTCTCCTCTAATGCTCCCCTAAGCACCTTTTATAGTGATGAATAAGATTTTCATAATTCTGTATCTAAAATTTCACTACATGGGATGTCAGCCATTTAAGCACTGAATTTTCACTCATCACTTTTTCAAAATGCTGAGAACTAATCCATTTTAGGTGACAGAGACACAGAAGTCATTATATGTAAAATAAGGTTTGTAAGAGGAATAATAAAAAATTTTCCATTGGAACTACTAACATTTTAGGACAATGCAGATAACAGTATGATGAACCATTTATTTATTTATAACAGAGCTGCAAAACAATTAAGCAACAAATTCAAACACATGCCATCAAAAAAATGCATAACTCAAAGCTATTGAAGCTTCTTATATGAAAGAAAAAGTAATAAGACTCATTACTTTGCTTCCAATGATAAAGAAATTTTAACATATTATAACATACATACTATTAATTAAAGTAAAAAGAAAAGAAAGTAATGATTTTTTTCGTGTCAGTTAGTTCATTCCTTACCTAAAATTTCTAACTAAAAAGGATGCAAACTCAAATACATATTTCTTTGAAAGAAGTTAACCGTTTGACTGCTATGCAGCGCAAAAGCGCTGCGTTCATTTGTCTCGAAAACCGCAACACAGCGCTATGGTTTTCGAGCAGTTCAGTGTCAGTGTGTCTTTGTTGCTCCATGGGTGTGAACGTGCTCTGACCTCATGCGTACTTTGTAACTGGAATGCATTCTAAAATAACTGTGTCGCATTTGGTTAATTAAAAAAAAATTAATTTGATTAAAATTGGAGAACAAAAGAGTGCATATTTCAAACAACAGAATAAACTTGGCCTAAAATTTGATGGAAATAACAGACCTTTGCAGCACTGAACTTGTAAAGAACAAAGGAATGATTTCTTTTAAATGATCTTGCGATGTAAAAGTTAGTATTCTAAGCTGGTTAGTCAGAAATATTATGTCTGATTTCAGGCAGGAGTAAAGTTTGTTTTGAAATATTGAAAACTTACTCTTTCTGTCACTTTTATCTGGTGCTTCAATTAAAAAGATGGATAATTTATTAATGAGTTAGGCTTGGCCAAATGAAAATGTCTTCAGCTTGTTCTGGTACATATTCATGAGTTTGAAGCAGGAACATTGAAAATTAAAGGAATTTTTCCTTTGGGCTTTTGTGATGCTACAGGTTAGCTTATTAAATCAATTATTTTAAAATCTCATACCTGAATTTAGATGACAGAACTTATTTTCAAGAACTTTTAGCTTCTGAAGCTGCTTTTACCTCTAGAAACTTCCAAGTCAAATTCAATACATGATATTTAATACTTTTTCGGGTCCATACTAACATTTGAATAGGATCATTACTCGAAAAAGAATTTTTGATGTAAGTTTTCTCCCCCCTTAATATCAGTTGCATGAAATGTTTGAAGAATGTAGGATTTTCAATTTTATATTCAATATTTACCAAATAAATAAATAACACTACCAGACATGCTTTTGTTTTGTTTAATCAAAACTATAAAAACAGATATTATAAGTAAGCTTAAAAATTTTAAGAAAAATAATAATGAAATGAAAATTTTTGAAACATTAAATAATTTTATGATTTCTGCAGTTAAATGAACTATATTTCCACAAATACTCTTACTTACCAAACTATTTGTCATTATTAGCAAGATATGAAAACTAATTCTTTGCAAAAAAAAAAAAAAAAAAAAAAAAAAAGATTTATTTATTCTTAATATATATATAAAATTTGACTTCAAAACAAATTCGGTACTTATGTATTATTGCAACCAGGTTGGCGCGATTTGTAAGTTTGAGTAAAAAAGTATGAATAGAAAGAAAATGTACATTTATTAATTACAGATAATTTTTAATAGTTTTTTATATTATTTTGTTTTAAAATATAAAATAGCAATTAAACCCTTCCGGTTTCGAATTTGAATAAGTTGCAGAATTATTTTTTTTGGCGGAAATCTTTTGGCTATTGCTTTTAGCACTGATTGAAAACCGTCTTCGCCATTAACAGCTTGAGCTTGGTGCCATATAAATTCGATAAAGTATGAGTCAAGATGATGACGGGCTGTTCCTCTCTGTTTTTTGTTGCGCCATTTGGCTGAGTCCCTCATGCGCTATACATGTTGTGTGTGAACGCCCGTGTTGGGATCCACAAAGTTATATTTGTGATTAACAGTTCCATGCAGAAATCCAGCATTTTCGAACTCACTTGTATTGTATCCTTTCCAGCAATCCGAATAAATGATGCTTCCTTCCTTGATATTTTCGCAAATTTTTTCCATGAGGGTAACAGCGCTTCTGTTAGGTACAGTAACCAAAAAAGTCTCTTTCTTTTCTCGGCAAATTCCGCCGAAAACCCATTGCTGTGGTAGTATACGTCCAGTGTTATTTTTTCTTTTTACAAATAAACTTTCGTCTAAACACGTAGGGTTGCCGTAAGTAGGGTCGCCAAATTTGGCGATTTATGCGAATTTTGGCCTGGTTGCGTTAATACGTAAGTACCACAAATTCTATGCTTACATTTTCTGAAATTAAGCATATTAACTTGGCATAGCAAGCATTCCCTTCTCTTTTAGCCGCTGTCCATTCCAGGGGCATAAGATTTGAATGGTACACCTACAATATCAAAAAGAAAATTAAGAGACAAGGTTACACAGTTCAATACAATAATGCTTTCATCAATTTATGAAGACAAGCATGCACAAAGCTGTATTGCTCTGTTACTTAATACATTTTAAATGATTATCATACTCATTTGATTATATAAAATAAAACATCAAGTTGTGGTAAAGCTGGCACAATTAATGACAGTGACCAAAATAAACTTGCATATGCATTAATTTTAATTAATTTTTCACCTCATCTCATAAGACAAATTTTTTATCATTTACTTTAAAAAACTTGATGTGGATACCATGATTTCCTTGTACAGCCTATTAACCCCTTCAGGATGGATGTATCATATATGCATCAGCAGCTCTTATCAGGCGGCATGCCACTTAGCACAACTAACCTTGGAGATGGGTGCAATGGGTAAACATCAGTGCAATGTGTGATGCACCAGTGCATCACCTGGCTGCTAGCGATATTTGGGACTGATGTATATATGACACATCTATCTGCAGAGTTCAGCAACATGCTGTCACAAAGGGGTTAAATTCTACACATTTTTTTTTTTCGGCATTTCATTTAAACTTATTTCCTCGAATTTCATTAGAGATATATTTCTTATTCAATCAGTTCAGTTCTTCGCAGTTACATAAAAACTCAAAACATCTTCATTAAAAATTGTAAAATACAGTTAACAAGAGTTAAAAAACAATTTTACATTTAAAATTAGACTTTCTAGGGAAAATCAATCAATTAATCCAGTGAGCAGGAAGACAAGATTTTTCAGTTCGCAAAACTGAAAGTTTACTTTTGGTCCCACTCGGCAAAAAGACACTAAAGCTGGTGCACACACTGACTTAATTCACTATTCCAAATCACTTTCAAATGACCAAATCACTTTCAAATGTAAACGAATGGCAGCTTCATTAGACTTAGCAGCACTTACACAACTTTTTAATTGTTGATAATTCTACAACTACTACATTCAGATTGACTAAAAGCATAAAAATTTTAACTGTAACATAATTCAATCACTTTCAAAAGCAAAAAATGCACCATATAACTAACAAGCAAAAAAAAGGGGGGGGCAAGGGACTTGCCGAGCCTGGTAACAGAATGGTTATATACATGCAAGATAAAAATGCTTTAGAAATCAGTAATCTTTGTAAATCAGCTAGCTTTATAATTTAATTTAACAATAGCCTCTTAATCCCTCATTTTTAATTTAGGTATTTCCTCTTTGTATTCTAAAAATAGTAATAATTTTTCTGGACTGCATTATTTCTAGGTTAATCTATGTCACATGGCTTGCATAACACTGGTGACGTAGGCTATTTGGAACTCGAACTCAAAATTTTGAGTACTGAAAACTTTCTAATCTAAACCAAAGCCTTCTCTTCATGACCTTTCTTATTGGAAAATTGTGCACTTTAGTTCGCCCCCCCTTCCTTCTGTGCCGCTTGGACATTATTTCATTGGGCTCACTTTCTATCACAACAAAACCAATATAAAATTTCTGGAAATAGGCAAGAATAGAGCACGTGAATTGTGTGCACAAATGTGTATATATATTTATTTCACAGGATTGTGTTCTATTTTTCGCTGTAAAGGTATTTGTGGGTTTTCCACGATTTCGATTTCCACAACAGGTTCTAGTTTTCCTCCCCAAAAAAACTAACTTTAAAGCAGGTTAGCTTCCTCTTTTACCACTTCAAGAAAAACAACAGCAAACACTTTGAAAAACTTTTAATTGTATTTACCAAATCACTTGAAAATAATATAATTTAATTCATGTAGGTCAAAAAAAAAAAAAAAAAAACACCTCAATCTCAGAATTAAAAACCCATAGGTCACACATAAAAAATATAGGAATATCCAAGCTGGCAATAACAACAAATACAACACAGCCATTCTGCAACATTTTCAGTACCATAATTTTGACAATATTAAAATCGCTATTTTGGATATTATTCCTGAACTAAAATTAAGACTCTTTAGAGAATCGATTAGCCTTTTGCAGAACAGATCACTTTACACTTATGGGCTCAATTTATATTTAAATCAGACTGCAGACAGTAACAAAAGAAGACTTCTACAGTCAATTTAGAATCTTTAGTAAAAAATCATGATGAAAAAGAGGAAGTAATACAGGTATACGACACTATCTTTCCATGAAGGAAGTTGATAAAATCGTAAAAAATGTTAATAGATACATTAATGAAAAGTCTTTCACCAAAAATATTATTTAAATTATTCCACACTTTCAAAAATAATGTTATGGAAAATGCTCAACTTTTCTAGGGAGAAACACATAGGCCACCAAATTACTTAAGATCTAGTAGTCGACTTTTGTGATTATAAACTGTGTAATAATAAATTTATCCACAAAAAGTTTTTTGTACAATTCATTTCAAACACCCATTCTATGATAGAATCAAAATTAATTAGATTTTTAACAAGCATCAAAATCTGCTGCCTGTTAAATGCATCAAAGCAATCCCTAGCTTCAAATTCATTGAAACAATAGGAAATATGATCACCAACAACTTCAAAGCTTTGCATGGAAGATTTAAAATTAAAGCCAGCAGCTACTTTAATAAATTTGCTAAGCACTTCCAAAGTTTCACGAAAATCCACTAAAGTTCAGATTCATTGCTAATGGTATAAAAATTGTTTTTTAAGGAGATTCACTTTCTTTTTGCTAGTAAACTGAAAAAAACTGAATTGATATTATACACATTATCAATAATATCAATTTTCAAGACCACCATTTTAATTACATCAACGAGAAGATTATACAAGCATTACACACTTTAGATGTTGAAAATATTACTTGTTACGATTTCAAAAATCTTTACACCACTTTACCGTTAGAAGAATATTTGAAAGTTTTCTTTCTCCTGATTTTTTATGCAAATTCTTACAATAGTCTCCGAAGAAGAATGGAAATTTTACCTAAAAAGTGTTTTGTTTAACAATTACATCAAATTTAATAATCAATTTTTCAAACAAGTACAAAGCATACCAATGGGCTTGAGCATCTCATCCACCATTTGTAATCTTTTTTTCTTCACACAAGAATATAAATTTAAAAAATCACTTAATTTGGATCAATGTAATTATTTTCCAAACATTTACAGATATGGAGATGACATTATTGCAATCAATAACTTTAATAAAATAGGAATTGCAAATATATATCCTGCAAGCTTTAACAATATTAGCCCACAAACAGCAAGAAATTGTCTACCTTGATTTGCAAATTGTAAACTATAAAAGTATCAGAATCTATGATAAAAGAAGAGATTTCAATTTTTGCACCTTAAAACTCATCAACTGGAATTCTAACATCCCCTTAGTTATTATTAATACTAGTTATTGTTAATACTATCTTTACCCAAATTCTTAGAATAAAAAAATATAGCAATGATACAAACTATCTTCAAGAAGAAATACAAAACCTAATTAATATCCTCTTAGAAAATCAAATTCCAAAGTTCACAATTTTGTACACCTTAAAAAAAAAGGTGGCATTAATTTTATTTTTTACATTACTCGTTTGCAATAAAATATTTTTTACCCAAACCTGAAAAGGAGCTAACTAGTGGATGAATGTTACGAGCAATTTAATATGTATATGTAATTATACAAATTTTCTTTTTCTCTTTGAATTTGGCTAGAATTAAAAGAAGAATATTCTTTTCATGCTTTATGAAATTACTGGCCATTCTACTCTTTATACTAAATAGAAAAGCTTATTTTGATTTCTTAAGACTTTTTTTATAGCTCGATTATGTGAAGAATTATGACTTTTTAACTTATTTCATTTTCCCTCTGCTTTTGGGCCAGTTTTAGAATTATGATTAGTTTAAATGCATTGCCATCTTGAATGGTTTCACTTAAAGGACATGCATCTAAAAACGAAGCCATGTTGTCACTTGTTGCCTCTTTAGAGTGAACCCTATCATGACCTTCGAGAGGGAAAAGGTCATGACACTTTATAAACATGGCGAAGCTTTCCGTCCGATGTTATTGTTGGAAAGTCATTTGGATTTTTAAATTTTCGTCGGAAATATAACTTTATTATGTTGCTTAGTTAATTAAAATAGCTGAAAGAAAGGAGGCTTTATATACATTATTTTCACTTTTTAGGCTTTTTACAGATATTTAAATTAACTTTGTGCATAAATATAATTGAAAGAACCGCAGAACAAACGAACATTTTCCAAAACTTTAAACGCTGATTAAAAATTGCCACTGTCATGATAAATTGGGAAGGGGTTCTCAAGATAATTAATATTTTACCTCAGCTCAAGTATTAATTTATTCGCATTTCAGAGCAAAATATATAACCGTCAACTTCTATAACTCCAACGTACGTAAATGAAATACTATATAAATAGCTAATAAACGTAATAAAAATATTTCATACAAGAAACATACCTACATCTTATAACAAAAAAGCCTTCCAACGCTCATATTTGAAATGAGATAACCTAACAAACTACATACACAACTGGCAATATTTAAAAAAAAAACTATGCAGTGTTTGAAAGTTACCAGAAAAAAGTAACAGAAGTACTACCATATTTAACGGCATATAAAACCACTTTTTTTCCTAAATTTGGTCTAAAAAAAGTTACCTGTGTCTTATACGTGAAGGTAATTGCATTCAATACTTGTTTATTTGGCTTTTACAAAACGTGAGAACTAAAAGAAACCACGCTATTCAAACTTTTTTCCTTGTGAGTGGCCGTCTAAATAAGGGTGCGCCTTATAATGCAGTCAAATACGGTATTTCCAATTAATAAAAAATTATTTAGTGTTTTTTAAATAGCAAGCTATTAAAAGTACAATAATTAGTAACAAAGATGATGATTTTTAGCATCATTTCTTTCGATCATATGTAAATACATATATATACGCACTTGTTTTAGACAATAGCAGATTCTTACGCCCATTTTATTCAAATCAATAACATTTCTTTGGATACTGCACAGAAATGATTTGAATACAATAGTAAGAACTGCACATTTAAATATGCTCTTCGTTAAATAGCACACAACAAAAAGCTTTTTCCCATTTATCTTGAATTTTATTGCCATCACAAGAATGTACAAAAATTAACAATGTAAATGAAATGTATTCAAATTTAATAATTAAAAAACATAACTTGCAATATTCGTATTCATACCAAGAGATATATTACAAATTCCAAGAGAAAAATAACAGAACTGCAATTTGCACTTGATGTAAAATTTCATGTTTTTTAAATATTATATGATTAAAAATGCAATAATTATGGTGAGTGAGTGAGAGATTATGGCGTAAAACCAAAGATGATTATAGCGCGCCAAACACGAGATGGGATGATTACAAATGATGAAATTAAAATACAATAATTAAAAACAAGTATACAAATGTACCAAATCCAGAGGATGAAGTCATATAAAAACAAGTTAAAAGCACACATTAAAATTCAAGACACACTCTTCAAAACAAATTACATTAGATAATAAAAGCCAGTCTCTTTTAAATAATAAAATAAATTAATATTGACCTCTCTTCCGATTAAACGGTCGAGAGGTAAGTCATAGCTATTAAAATATTTCTGACGAAGATTATTAAATCATGGACACTCAATTAAAATATGATGGACAGATAGACAAACATTACAATTTGAACAAACAAGCTCATTCTCAGCTTTTAAAAGGTAGTAATGTATCACTCTAGTGTGGCCAATTCTGAGGCGAGTCAAAAGAACTTCCTCCTTACGATTTTTGTTTAATTCCCAATGCTCAATTTTAGGCTTTACATGTCTTAATTTATTTTGAAGCTGAACATCCCAAAGTTGCTGCCATTTTTTTTTTTTTTTTTTGGATTTTCTGTTTCACAACACAACAGATGTCTGCAAAAGAGATGAGACGACTGGACAGTTCAACAGCACATTTCGCTGTGATATCTGCCAGCTCATTCCCTTTTATTCCCACATGCCCGGGAACCCAGCAGTACAGGATTTCATATCCACGACCTGTTAAGTTTATATGTAACTTAAGAATATCCACTATTACTGGATTTTGAGTATTAGAAAAAGCTTTTAATGATTTAAGCGCTCTATACGAGTCTGTATAAATTATAAACTTTTTGTGGCAGAGCCTTGAGATGTACAGGAGACTATAATATATCGCAGTTAGTTTGGATGTTAAGACAGAGAAATCACGGTGCAAGCGTCTGCCCTCCATGTGATCTTCAATTACAAACGCCATTCCAACATGATCTTTTGACTCGGATCCATCTGCATAGACTGGAAGATAACTGCTATATTTGTGCCTGTGCTCAGTGAAGAGTCGTCTGTATACGATCTTGTTAGAGCTTGCCTTCACGTGATGTTTGAAAACATCAAGAAGCTGAATCCGTGAATTTTCCCAAGGTGGGATTTCAAAGTTCTGTACTGCTTGGGGGCGCATATCAGAGAGGGAATGTTCCTCAATGATAGCGCGAACTCTTAAAGGAAAGGTAGGAATACAGGATGGACGTGTTTCAAATAATGTATTACACTCATTATCAAGTAAGCACAGCTTATTAAGACGTTCAGGTTGAGATAGAATATTAAAATATTGCAAAAGGGACAATTGCTCACGCCTCAGATAAAGTGATGGTTCGTTAGAGTCAACATATAGGCTCTGGACAGGAGAAGTCCTGAAAGCTCCTGAACAAATACACAGAGCTTGATGGTGAACAGGATCCAGTTTTAACAAAACAGATGAGCGAGCGGATCCATAAACAACTGAGCCATAGTCCAGTCTAGAGCGGATAAGCGCTCTGTAACTGCAAAGCATGGAGCAACGCTTTGCACCCCAGGAGGTGTTCGGCAACACTTTTAAAATATTTAGTGTTTTTAGACACTTCTTTCTCAGGTTTAAAACATGAGAAAGGAAAGTCAATTTTCGGTTGAACGTCACTCCTAAAAATTTTACTTCAGGCACAACTGGAATAATTGTACCGTTCAGATAACTCAGGTTCAGGATGGAGACCACGCTTCCTACAAAAGTGCACCCACACAGTTTTCTGTTTTGAAAAAGTAAATCCCTGTTTGTTTGACCATTCCTGGATCTTATTCAGAGCCATCTGCAATTGCCTCTCTAAGTATCTCATGTCTGCCCCTCGACAGCTAATCTGTAAATCATCTACATGTAGAGATCTCAAGATGGTGGGAGGAAGTTTTTTTAATACAGAGTTTAATTTTAGGCTGAACAGCATTACACTAAGCACACAGCCTTGAGGCACACCCTCTTCCTGTTCAAAAACATTCGATAAAGCAGAGCCAATCCTTACTTGAAAAGTTCTATTGTACAAGAAATTCTGAATAAAAATTGGTAGGTCGCCGCGTAAGCCACTCTCGTGGAGATCGTGAAGTATACCGTATCTCCATGCCTTATCATAAGCTTTCTCAATGAGACAAGGTGACTTCTTTTGACAAAAGCTTTTCGAATAGATGTCTCTAAAAGAAGCATATTATCTATGGTCGTTCTTCCCTTTCGAAAACCGCTTTGATAAGGCGATATAATATTATTCTTTTCCAAGAAGTAGACTTTACCATCTTTTCAAACAGTTTGCATAGGCAACTCGTAAGAGCAATTGGCCGATAGTTGGAGGGATTCCTTGGATCTTTCCCTGGCTTAGCAATAGGAATGACAACAGCTCTCCTCCATGCACTGGGAAAGGTACACTCCTTCCACACTCTATTGTAAAGAGTGAGAAGGGCAGTCAGTGACTTACAGGACAGATGCTTTAGCATTTCGTAATTCACGCCATCAAGACCCAGAGAAGACCTATGTGTCTGCAATAAAGAACTCCTTAATTCAAGCATAGTAAAGTCTCTATTGTAAGGCTCAGATTTGGAAGAGTTGAATGCGATAGGATTTATTTCAGAGTGCTGCTTCATAGAGAGAAATGCAGGTGAATAGTTTCTGCTGGAAGAAACGGCAGCAAATGCCTCACTAATAGTATTCGCAATTTCTTCTATGGAGCTAATCACTCGTCCATCTTTTTCCAGAAAGGAAAGTGAGTGGTCTTTATATATGCCGCATGCTTTTCGAACTCTTTCCCAAACCCGCTTACTAGGCGTCGAGGATGTTATTGACGACACATATGAAATCCAAGAATTCCTTTGGCTCTGCCTCCTTACTTTTCGTGCATTTGCTTTGGCTCTTTTAAATGCTATGAGGTTTCGCAGAGTAGGATATCTACGAAAAATACCCCATGCTTTTTTCTGTTTTTTCAGTGCTTCATGACTGTCACGATTCAACTATGGTTTTGAATATTTTAGTAGTTTTCCTGATGTTCTAGGAATGGAAAGCATAGCTGCCTGAATGTCCTATAATAGCATTAGTAACAGCTTCAACAGCATCATCGATATGCCCATCTTCTACCATTTGATCTGTGAGCTCTGCAATGGAAGAGAAGAGTTCCCAGTTTGCCCTGTCCAGTATAAACCGAGAGAGTCTCGTCATGGGGTTTGCTCCTCTTCGTGCAAGAGACACAAAAATAGGATAATGATCACTGTTGTAAAGATCATTTCCCACATTAAAAGTGCAAAAAGGCAACAGAGATGGTGAACAGATGGCAAGGTCGACAGCATGGAATGTCTTTGAAGGCTCATGGAAGTAAGTATCCTGCCCATTATTCAGGAGACAAAGGCTATGATCTTCAATCAATCGCTCAATTTGTCTTCCTTGGCAATTTGTATCTTTACTAACCCAGAGCGGACTATGGCCGTTAAAATCACCTATTATGATGAAAGGCTCAGGCAGCTGCTCTATAAGGCCATTTAAATCTTGCTGATCAATATGCTCATTTGGAGGCAAATACAGAGAAACGACTGTAACAACAAGATCAAAATTTGTTTGAGTAGCGACAACTTGGAGGGATGTCGTCAAAGAAAGCACATTTGAGGGATAATCCAGTGAGGTGAGGAGACCTACACCTCCCCTGGCACGCTCACCTGCAAGGTTATCTTTCCTGACGAAAGAAAACCTTCGAAGTTTTGCCTGTTGTTCTAGTTTTAGATTTGTTTCCTGTATTGCAAAGCATACAGGATGATAAGCATTAATTATGGCTTTGATGTCGAGCAAATTTCGGTGGAAACCGCGACAGTTCCATGAGACGAGGGTGGCCATTATGATTGGTTTTTGTTCTTTCTGTGCTCTTGTTTGGTTTTTCGTGGAAGTAGATGCCTGGGAACTTCCACGCCCTCTTCTACTTCCATACTGTCTGAATCTGCAGATTCAGAAATCATTTCATCAAAAGAGCTTTTGCTGGAACTTCTATTTTTATTTGATACTTTTTTAGCAGCAGTTTTGGGTTTACTTTGAATGACTGTTTCTTTATTTTGCATTAAATGAATTGAATTTTCCGTTTTCTTGTTGGATGTGGTCGGTTGGGTTTTATTTGGTACAGTCTGCGTGCCTATTGATGTTTGGGTGGCAAAGCTACATGTTGTTTTAACGACACTGGCATTTGATTTGTTTTGTTCAAGCTGTATGTTTTGAACTAGTTTTCTGGCTTCAGCATACGAGATGTTCCTGGTAACTTTTGCAGTCTGCACTTCTTTTTCGGATTTCCATTTTGGGCACAGGGGTGAAAATGCTGGGTGCTGACCCTTGCAATTTATACACGAAGGCGCAGCAGTACAATTTTCAGAATCGTGGCCAATCTGTGAGCATCGTGCGCATGTGAAGCTGCCCCGACAAGACACCTTAGAATGGCCAAAACGCTGGCATTGGAAACATTGCATAGGGTTAGGAATATAAGGTCTTACAGGACAATTTAAGTATCCAGCCTTAATATTCTTAGGCAGAACAGGCGTGATGAAGGTAAGGATCACGTGTTTCGTGTCAATCAACTTACCTTCCTTTCGCATCTTGATCCGCCTAGCACCACAGACATTTTGGTCAGCTAACTTGGAGACGAACTCTTCTTCTGAAACACACAGAAGGTCGATCTCCGAGATCACACCTCTACAAGAATTAAGTGTTTTGTGTGCTGACACAGTTATAGATATTTCTCCAAGTTTGGTTTGTCGAGAAAGAGAAGCAGACTGGGTGGCCGATACAGTATCAATAAGCAGGTCTCCAGAACGGAGACGCTTTATGTTCTTCGGCTCACCTATGCATGATTGAATGTATTTGCTTACGAGAAAACAAGACATCTTTTGAAGTTCACCAGAAGGACCATAGACAACAAGGAAGCGAGGATTTTCAGAAGTTTCCTTGGCATTTGATTTGGTACAGATCTTCTTGCTAATCATTTTGTCAACAATTTCAATATCTTTGGCATTTGCATCTGTATGGATCTTCTTATTGATGGATTTGTCGACAATTTCGATATCTTGTTTGGTTTCATTTGACTCGGGTTTTTTTAAGGATAAAAAGAGAAGCCATGATTGAAAGAGAAAAAAATTCGGATCCGACGGCCCCACCCACCACGGAGCCCAACAAGGGAACACAGATTCCTGTGTTAGGGCTAGCTGGAGCTATACGCAAACTGAAGCCCCACAGTCGGCTTTCCTGAAAGCAGGTACTCCTGAGAGCTTGACCCCAAGCCACTGACACAAGGATTAGTGACCAGCCGATTGACACCCGTGAGGACGACTAAGGTGCCTCCCGTTTAGCTGAAGCAGAGGCCAAAGCAGTGTGTTGGGGACAATACCTCGCCCCTCAACTACCAGGACCCTCCTTTCCAGCGACACGGGTCTCCACACACGGCAAACACGTGGGCAGTTTTCTCGCCACTTCAAAACTAGAGACAAGGGCTGTTCCAATTTCTCGTGACGAGCCCCAAACTCCGAAGAGGGAAACCACAAAGGAGAAGGGAAGGGAAAAAGTTCCAGCCAAGAGGAGAGGAGACGGAAAAGAGGATAGATCACTGGGGCTCCAGGATCGTGACACCGGTCTCACCAAGAAGATGATCCCCTGAAGGGTTAGGGTACCTCGGGATTGCCACACCCGTACTCACAAAAGTCAGCCCCTGAGGGGGCAATAATTATGGATTACAATATTTAGTAATGCTGATGTTTTTTAACAACTCTTCTTTTAATCATATGCAGATATATACAGTCAAAAGTCTTTAATCCGGACTCGTCGGGACTTCGGCGATTCCGGATTATAGATGATCAATTTAAATCTGGTAAGATGGCGTGCAGAAATTATAAAATTAAAAATATAAAACTGTAATTTATGAAATAAAGAGCAATTATGATCTAAAGGGTATCAAAATTTACAAAATAAAAGGTTAATATTTATTTGCTTACTTTATTAAACATTTCTTTCAACGTGTGCATGCGTAAATCATACATTATGCATCGTTGAAATTAGAAAATTGCAACCAGAAAACTATTTGATGTGCATTCGTGATATTTAAAATGACAAGGAATTTGATTTAAATCATATCAAAGACAGAGTACATCGAAATGAAATAGTAAATTTAGTAAGGAATTATAAGCCGAATAAAATAAAAACATCTGCCCTGAAGATAAGGATAGTGCTGACTGATCAACTTCCAGTTCATTTCGTGCCGCGATGTCCCCCCCCCCCACAGAGCAGCGTGAAATTTATAAACAGATTTCGGAATGGTTAGAGAAACAAAGGATATGCCTTTATCCATTTTTTGCAGAAATTCCACTTTTTGTTTGATGGACATCAAAACATGCTTTTGCTTTGTAGATCCTTTGGCGGCTCCAGAATCGGAAATTTTTTTTGACACAATTGAAAGTTCAAGCTTACTTTTATAAAACTGCTCTAACAGTCTGCAAAAAATAATAAGCCGGATCCAATTCGAAGATTAAGAAATAACGCAATCTGCAACATTAACTGAAATAGATAATTAGATAATTTTAGCTTAGCTTATATCATCTGTTATACATTAAACGTGCATGCGTAAATGCATAATGTGTTTACGCGGTGCGCAGAAAGTTTGTAGCTTTGAGCTCCAGATTATAGATCATTCCGGATTAAAGACTTTTGACTGTACACGTTTCTTTGAGAATTTCTTTGCCAGTTTCAGTTCTTTTCTTAGAAACAAACAGCAAAATGTCTACAAATTTTTTTCTTGGAAGGAATTGGGGGATATATATCTAGCAAAATGTCGAACAGTTAGTTTCATGTGATTGAGAGTTGAACTGGAGACATCTTTGAGCTTTGGAAAGAGCATGCAAAATGGTGCAAAATGTGTTTGTATATTTCACAAAAATATGGACAGGTAATGCCATCTGTTAACCCACATCTGAATAAATAATAAAACATCACAGAAAAGCCGAAATGAAATCATGGATGGGAAAAGAGCAGGTTGCACAGTTAAATAAACGAAAAATATGCATCCCTGCAGGCGGGTTGTGCAAATTTTGCCGTGTTGCCTGTGGAAAATACAGGATACACAGCAAGAAGGTTAATCCTATGAGACAAATAAACGCTCAAATATTTTTTTTTAAAAATAAATCTGAACTTTATAAGATCCACTATAATTTTTGTTTACCTCATGGAGTTGAAACTTACCTCAATATTATCTTCTCCATACTTTTCTATAGCCTTTTCTTCAGAAAAACCAATACAGCCATATTCCAAAGGTGTAAAAACAGTAGTTGGAACTTTATCATAATCACACTGAAAATAAATTAATAGTTTAAAATTTAATACTAATTTTACAAAATAAAATTAACATTTATTGAATGCATAAAATTTTAACACTCATATTAAAAAAGAAGTCAGCCTATAAATATACACACAAAATAGATTTTCAGTCTAGCCTCTATGGGGTTGGACTTTAGTTTCAATAAACAAAAGCACAGTTAATCCACTCAAAAATGCACAGAAAAGAGCATTTACAGATTTCAAATTAAATTAAAAAATATGTATTTATGCAGTGTGTAAATACTTATTAAACATTTAATTAATTAAAAATTATTGTCTTTTATTTCACTTCTAGCTTTGAATAAAATTCACATCAGTAATATGCATAACATTAATGTAGATGAATTGCTTTGCCATTAAAAATCTTATTCATCAACAGAAACTCCCATTTTTAGGGGTTTCTTCTTCTGGAAAGAGTTTTTTCCAATTCTAATTGCTTACTAAATTTAAACGATTCCTGTTTTCCCATTAACCATTTCCTCAATTTTTTTTTTTTTTTTTTTTTTTTGTTGTTGTTTATATTTACTTTATTGTGTATTCAGTTAACAGGTTCTCCATTATCAATATATGTTCCAAAATTTTTATTCATTAGTTAGCATGCCATCTCTCTTTCTATTCAAATCTTTGTAAAATTCAATAACGATCAGAAAGCAAAGAAAACAAATGCACATGAAGTGGTTATAATTTTACAGAGCTACATCAATCATTAACTGAAGCATGAAACTTTTCAAAATAATGGCTTGAACAGCTATCATCACACTTCATGAGGTGTATTATTCACTTAACATATAACAATTCTGATCAAGTAAAATTGGCAGAGGAGAAAAAAGACACTCGAAAAGCAACCCTTGATAAATGGTATGATTACATGGAACAAATTACCATTAATTTATTATATTCCACATGCATTTAATCATAGCCTGTTTTCAGCAGGCTGCCATTCCTCAAAATACAAGGTTTTTAATTTATCTTCCCAACTTAATCATTCTATTAGTGATTAATAAATTGAACAATTTCAAAGCAATAAGTAGTTTTCAATATTTTAAATCTTTATTTTTTAAAATTTATATAACCAGTAGAAATTAAAATAATTTACAATCTGCAGCATTGTTGTCAATAAAACAATGCTTCTTATGCAATGTTACATAACTGATAAAATCTTTTTTTTACAAACTTGTATAATGTTTTATATTTTTTAAAATTTTTAATGAACTCTTCTTGCTGTGTTAGACTATAATCTAAAATCTTCAGATATTAGTTTCTTTTTAAATTTTCACTTACTTTCTGAATGAAATAATACACTACATTTTCGTAGAAATTTTATCTGAGAAAGAAAAAGTCTTAAAAATATGAACAGTTAATATGAAAGCCAGATAAACAGAAACACGAAACTGTTAAAATATAACAATTCTTTAGCAGATGGAAAAAATTTACAGTTTCCATCCCTTAAATACAGCATAAAGAAAACAAGCTATATCTATTCATTACGTTTGCTAATTTAAAAGTAATAACAGATACTATTTTCATTTTGAATACTATTTTCATGATCAGAAAAATTAAAAAACAAGGAACACACAACAATTCAACATAAATGGGGAACTGTTTTTTTTTTTTTAGCCAGCTAAAAACTATGACCCATACCAGGGATGGGCAAACTATGGCCTGCGGGCCAACTCCGGCCCTCCGGAAGCTCCTATCTGGCCCGCGGATAGAATTTTAATTTGCCGGCCTGAGGCAAATTAAAAGAAGTTTATATATTATATATCCATCTACTTTTCCACTTTGTTTAAATACTTTTATTTTCCTTCCCTTGTTTTCAAAGGACTGATCATATTTTTACTTTCTCTGTTTTTTTTCAACAAAACATAAATCGACGAAAATTGCAAACACAGACAGCTTTCAATATGGGAATCCAATACAGGTCAATTAGACCTGTTAGAAAAACCTTAATTTTAATTATCTTAACTTAATAAAACTTAATATGTTTGCTGGGCATCTAGAACGATTTGTCTCATTTTCCGAGGTTTAATTCAATACCCCCAGTAAATGAATAGAAGCTTAGGAATTATGAAGATGGCTTGAAAAAACTGCATTTTGAGTTCGAACACAGATTTCAGTGCCATACAAACAGAACTAGATATTTTTACCATGGCTTTCAACATAAATTGTGAAGCAGTGAGATCATATTTGCAGCTTGACTTAATTTATTTGCAATCTAACAATCATCTCAAGCAGTAGTTTCTAAATATGCCAAAGTTTGAGTTTTACAAATCATTATCGAAAGTAAGTTTCCCAAATTTATATCTCACGCCCAGAAAATCAGTGCTATGTTTGCTTTATCTTATATATGTAAACAAGTGTTTTCAACTATAAAACTTAGAAAGAATTATTTCAGAAGTAGACTGACAAATGAGCATTTAGCCACGTTCCTTAGAATCAGTACATCTCACTTCGAACCTCAATATAAGGAACTTTTAAAAATGAAATCGCAATTTCATTCATCTCATTAACATATTTAACTTGTAATACTTGTATATTGTTTTTAAAATTTTAGAAAAACTTATCTTGGCCCGCCAAACTTTTCTCTTTCGATTTTCGGCCCGCGACAGAAAACGTTTGCCCATCCCTGACCCATACCATATATGATTCATGCTGTCTATTAGAAGGAAAAAGTACTACCTCTTCTTGAATGATGTGAACACTTAGCCATTGAATTATAAAGAATATTTGCTACAATCAGATTAAGCAAATCTAACAGACTCACAGTTCTAATCGGATTGTCAAATTAAATTTAACAACACTCACATGAAGAGAAGAATATGAAAGAAATAGGAAGAAATGTACTTTCTGATTACTTGACTTCCATAAGCTGAAATGCTCAAAGAACATTCAGCATTAAACAATTCAAATACATCCTTTAAAATTAATATTAGCTTTCTTTTTTTTATGATTTAATTTTAACAGGGTATCAAACTTAGGTTTTGTTGCTACTATATGTCAGAATTATTTAATTTTCTTGCTTAATTTTTAAGTTTCTTAGACAGCAGAATGTCACTACAAATGAATACTAAATGAACATTTACAAATATAAAGAAATATATTAACAAAATATTTACTAATAAGAGTAATAATTAAATATTAAAGGCTAATATAATATATGAAAAGACTTTCAATTATGAGAGGAAATATTTTTGAATTATTCCATTACAATGTAACTCATTTACTAAGCCTCCTCCCCTCCCAAAGCACACTCATATTTATATGAATATGAGAATTCTATTATAAATTTTATTACCTTGTTCTAAAAATCATTAATGACCTTAAGAAAGGAGAGAGAAAAAATGTAGTTGAATATCCAAACTAGGCAACAGAAACAAACAGAAAAAATACTATTACAGCATTTTAGTCTTATTGGCAAATTCTGAGGCTATGCAGATTAGATCTCAAAATCCCTATGTAAATAAACTTTAATTTTTTTTATATGTGTATCAAATCAATACAAATGAGAATGTAAACATAATACAAGTTTCGTAAGTCGTCTTACTAACAAAACTGAACACTGATACGATAAACTGGGGAAAAATTGAAAATAGAAAAATGTATGTCAATACTTTATACTATAACGAGAATTGTAAACATATGCTGCTATTAAAATTTTTTTGTAATTTTAATGTTGTATTGTATATGGTGTAAATGCAAAAAAAGCGATTTAATAATAAAGAGACAAAAAAAGATTATTTACTAAGACCACAGTCAAAAAACTTTTCAAACAGACTGTGTTAATTCATAAAATGTTAGTATTTTCTATTGGAAAAGAAACATGCTGTTTCAACGAATAAATAAATATACCACATTTATTTGGTCAAATTCTTATTTACCAAAAAAATATTTATTTAAAATAACGAAACAAGCACAATAAACATACCATTACTATGAGAAACTAAATGAATGATTTGAATTCAGAATCAGTTCCAATTTTAACACTAAGCTTTACCTCACAAGCAATAGCCATTTAAAAACACACACACACACACACAAAAAAAAAAAAAAAAAAAAAAAAAAAAACCCAAGATCTGGGATAGTGTCTATCTGATAAAAAATTTTACATTTAATAACACTAAGCACACTAAAATACTAAACACACTAGAAATTCTGAGTTTTGTTTAGAAATAAAATTTTCAAATTCTAATTACAAAGGATTTCAAAAAATATTACCTGGATATCACTATTTCCATATAACCTACGTGCAAGTAATAAACCAGCCTCAATAGCAACTGGAGTAAGTTCAGGTTTTCCTTCTAAAATATCACCAATAGCATAGATATGTGGAATATTGGTCTGCTCATTCTCAACAGGCACTTTACCATTGCTATAACAAAAATAAAGTGTCATTAATTGCAATAAAAGAAACACTAGAAGACATTAAAATTATAAAAGGTTAAATACTGTATGAGGAAAACTTATAACAAAAACATCACAAACAGGAAAGACGATTAACAAAAATTAATAGAAAATAGTTAAAATCTTAGTATTATTTATTCATAATTTTTACAAAAAATGCAAATTAACATTAAAAATTAACTATAACAGATTTTCAGAAAGAATTTACAATGATTAATAATACTGGGCCTAACAAATGAACAACAAGGATACTCAAATGTTAATGATCACTAGTAAAATTGGCACTCTTTTGTTAATGGCATAGTTTCTAAACTAGTATATCAAAGTATATCACTGTTTAGAAAACTTACACCATAAATCATAGCACACAATCATACTCCCTCATTTTTCAATTCAGATATGCTTTTTGCATGAGATTTTGACTCGCACAAAAAATTCATACTTTCTCTTTTATGACGAATTTTACAATATAGCAAATGATAAAGAGTCTACTATAAATTCCATCAGGAATATGAAATTATCCACATTGAAAGACGGTTCAAATAACCACAAACTGAAGTTAGTGCTAATGCAGTACCAATGATCATATCCCAAGAAAAAGGTCTGACAATACCTAATTCCCATAAACAGAAAGAGTAACACACAATTCAATAACTAAAAATGAATTAATGTTTATATTGTTTAATACAGTTAGATACAACCAATTAAAAACGAAGTGAACTAAATAAAAAGTTAATACAGTCAAAAGTCGTTAATTCGGACACCCATAATCCAGAATGATCTATAATCTGGACCTCAAAGCTACAAACTTTCTGTGCATGCGTCGCGTTGACGCACACTGCGAATACGCGTGTGCCCGTGCGCAAAATACGTTTAAGAATGCGCATTTAATGTATAACGGACGGTATAAGATAAGCTAAAACTATCTAATTCAGTTAATGTTGCAGACTGCGTTGTTCCTCAATCTTCGAATTGGATTCGGCTTATTATTTTTTGCAGACTGTTAGAGAAATTTTATAAAAGTAAGCTTGAACTTTCGATTATGTCAAATAGAATTTCTGATATATATTTACTAATATGTAAAGGATCTACAAAGCGAAAGTATGTTTCAAAGTCCATTAAACAAAAAGTGGAATTGCTGCAAAAAATGGATAAAGGCATATCCTTTGTTTATCTAAACTTTGTTTATCTTTAACGCCACGCGCAATGAATTGGAAGTTGATCTGTCAGCACTATCCTTATCTTCAGGGCAGATGTTTTTATTTTATTTGGCTTATAATTCCTTACTAAATGTAGTATTTCATCTCGATGTACTCCGTCTTTGATATGATTTAAATTAAATTCCTCGTCATTATAATTCGCTTCCGATAGCGAAGAAGTCAGTATTCTCGACACAGCAATTATAGGATTTAAACAGCGGAACTTTGTAACTGAACAAGAAATTATGTCTGCTTATAGAATTAAAGAGAATGTATTATCACATAAAAAATGAAGCAACTTAAACAACTTATATTGAAAGAAATGTTTAATAAAGTAAACAAATAAATATTAAGCTCTTTTTTTTTTTTTTTTTTGTAAATTTCGATACCTTTTAGATCATAATTGTTCTTTATTTCATAAATTACGGTTTCATATTTTTAATTTTATAATTTCTGCATGCCATCTTACCAGATTTAAACTGATGATCTATAATCCGGAATCGCTGAAGTCCCGACGAGTCCGGATTAACGACTTTTGGCTGTATAAGTTAAATCTTTCTTTTTAAAAAGAATCGAACAAAAAGAAAATACACAAAAATTCCCAAAAGAAGAAAAACTAAATTAAAGTATGCCTGTCTGATGGATTAAATATAAGAGACATGAACAAGTTATTAGAAATAAAGCTTTTCAGTGAAAAAATACCATGATTTTTCAATTCTAAAATGTCATCAATTTTAAGGCATACTTCTTACTTTCAGTACCAGTAACAGAAAAAAATAAAAAGACTGGCCTAACAAAATAAAGCAATTGAAATTAAATATGTCTACTAAATACCTTTTATACAATTAATTACATTTATAATTACAAGATATATTTTAAATCAGTATTTCAGAAAAATTAATTATGTCAGAATAATCAATAATATGAAAATATCTGCAATCTAAAATGCCACTGATTCCAAGACATTTCTTTTTCAATCACATTTACATGGAGAAAAAAGGTGTATATTAAAATCGAAGAAATACAATAAATTTAAAAAAATCATTTAATTGTCACTATGAGAAATTAATTTTAATTCAGCAATGCTGAAAATTATTGATACAAGAAGCTATATTTTTTAGAATTTTGAAAATCAATAGAATGTTTTATAAAAATTTATCAAAAATATGTTTTAGAAAATAAATTAAAAAACCATACAACTAGTATCTTATTTATCAATAAAGATGTCAAGCTTCAATTTAATTACACAAATCTAGCATGGTATTTAGATTATTACTTAACCCTCTCGCTGTGCATTACGCGATTTCCACGGGCAACATAAAAGTAGCAAAATTTGCGCAACCCGCGATTTCTATGGGGATGAATTTTTGCTATCTATTTAACCGCGCAACTCGCTCTTTCCCCATTCAAGGTTTCCTTTCGGCTTTTCTGTGATGTTTAATTGTTTATTTAGATGTAGTCTAACAGATGGCGTTAGTTGTCCACATTTCTGCCAAATATACAAGAATACATAATATAGTATTTTGCACGCCCTTTTCAGAGCTCAAAGATGTCTGGCAAGAGTGCTTCGCAAGTCGTATAACCTATATTCCTGACGATATTTCCGACACTGATAGTAGTTCTGACTCTGATTTAAAGTATATTGAAGATAGTTATAGCAAAACTGATGGAAAATTTGTTGGATTCCTCTGCAGATAGTAAAGAATCTGAAAATTCAGTTTCTATTGAAAACGTTCGACAGTGGTGCAAAATAGTACACTATGCAAATATTTTCATTAGTATATATGTTTTACATTTGTATTTTATAAAATAAATCATAATTTAACCAATATTAATTTTCAAAATCATTATTCTTCACTTTCAGTAGTCTGACAACCTTTTTCTATGATCTAATTCTATATTTTTAAAAAAAAAAAAAAAAAAAAAAAACTCTTTTACAAAAAAATTTTTGGATATTTTAACTTTAAAATATATGTAGATTTGAAATATGTAATAAAAAATATATGCGATTTTTGAACCTATTTTGATACAAAAAAGTACACAGAATCAGAAAAATTAGAAACCAAAGTAATTTTAAAATAATAAAAAAGCATTTTTTAAATAATTCTAAATAACTACTTAATAACTGAGACTGCAGCCAATAATTTTTAAATATGTGGGCAGTACAAAAATAAAATGGTACAAGTAATTTTTTTACACATTTAACATCAAATTAAGGATACAAGTAAATTTTTTACAAAATTAACATAAAAATAATGGTACAAGTAATTTTTTATACATCTAACATAAAAATAATACTTTAACCTGTCTTCACACAGCTGCTTATAAACAATGATATATTTTATTCTAACTCTCTGCACGACACAGCCTTTTAAAGATCTGTTTATGAATACATGCATTTAAATAGCATTTATTAACAATTATATAATCAATTATTTTAGTATCTGTTTTGACAAACTTCTATTAAGATGATATTTATACACACTATCACAAAAAATATATGCATCTAGAAGAAATACAGCCACAATCCTGAAAACTCGGCAGGAATGTAGTCTGATAAGACATATGCAAATGATTTAAATTTCAATGCCAATGAGACAAAAATAAGCATGCTATGTGTAGCTGGGAGAGTTTAAAAGTATGATTGCTTATGCCATAGGGCTATTCAAACAAATCTGCCGACTTGGATGGACAGTATTGCGATTAGACGTGGCTCTGAGGCGTAACTGGTGGCAGTATGAACAGCTGTCAGATTTTGAGAAGGGGCATATAATAGACCTTGGAGAAGTAGGTTGATCAAACTGCCATCTCGGTCAGAGCGTTACGGTAGTTGCTCAGTATTGGCAACAATGGGTCAGGGAAGGGATAGCCTACCATCGCGGAGGGTCAGGGTGCCCCAGGAATACAATCGAGCACGAGTGTCACACAATCATAAGAGAGGCCACTTTCGCAACAAAAACATTGGTAGCATCCATTTGACGCCATTTACTGCCTTCCAAGCATCTGGTGGTATAAAGGGAAACCATTTGAAGATGACTAGCCAACACTGGTAGATCCTGCATGTGTTGTCAAGCAGCATACGATGATTACACGAGGTGTGACAGTGTGAGGAACAATTTATTGGGACACACGATCTCCTCTGGTCGTCTTTCAAGGCACTATGATGCTTCACAGTTATGAGGACAACATTTTAATGCTGGCTGTACTGCCTATGATATCAAACTGCCCAGGTGCCATTTATCAGCAAAACAACGCTTGTCTACATACTGCCCGACTCTCCCAACAATGTCTTGAAGGGCATAACATACTCCAATGTCCTGCCATGTCACCAGATCTCTTGCCAAGTGAACACATTTGGGATATGCTTGGAAGGCAATTGCAACCATCTCGGAATAATGGTGAATTAACTGCCCAGTTGCAAAGATTATGGCATGATCTTTCCACAGTGGGTCATAGACAATGTACTTGATTTGATGCCACGTTTTAGCTTAAATAGCTGCCAAAGCTGACTATACTACTTACTGATTTGGGACATTTTCCATGTTATAACTTCTTAGTAAAACAATATTTTGTTCTTAATTTGTAATCATTTGTTTAACTCCTCATACACTACATACATGTTTCGAGATAATAGTTCATTTTCTTCTGTGTGCATATATATTAAAGAAACTAAGAAAGCAACATATTTTTAACCATTAACTAATATATGCAGAATGACAAAAAAAAATGTCATGATTAGATAAAGGCAGTCATAGAATTAAGAGAAAGCACTGCAATTTTTTCCAAAGCAATTATCATTTAGGCCTGTTTCAGGTACTAAAAATTTTCATGGGTTTTTGTTCACAAGTATGTTAAAGAACATTCTTCCAAGTGAAACTGAAAAAAATCAAATGCAAAAAAGTACACACTACAAATATATTTCTTTGAAGAAATAATTCAAGAAAAGTGATAAGTGATTTTTGAAAAGCATTGCTACGAATTTGATCATAGACAAATGATTTTAATGCAATTATATGTGAAATTAGTGTATTTTTTTGTGTAATGTAACGCAAAAAAATCTAAAGAGACAAACTATGCCAGAAAAGTAAAAATACAGGGGCAAGTCCATTTTACATTGAGTAAATAGCCCACCTCAGAAATTTGGCGAGATATCTACAAGCTAGCAACGGTTTTGGCAACTAATTTTTGGTTGCCAAATTCGGTGAGAAATCTCCAAACTTGACAACACTGGTCTGATCCCTGTATCATTGTAATAGGTATTGTAATTGAATAAATGCAATTGATCCCTCTATCACCTATAATTGCAATTCAACTCTCATATTGCCTTCCAGTAATTTCGAAAAACAAAAAGTGCTACAAATATCTCAACGGTCGGGTGAAAACTATATAAGGCCGGAGAAAGCATCTGCTCTCAGTAGTAGTTGTTGTTAGCTCAGCACGAGTTTGGAGTACTCAGATATTTCTGGGTAGCTTTCTCTTCAGCTGCGCTTTGCATTGCGTTGTGTATAGTAATTTGAAGTGCAATTACTGATTGTGAAGAGTTCTATGACTATTTCAAAGGTCCAGAACTGTGAAGTGTTTCTTTTCATAAAATAAATTTTACCACCTTATTATCGGACCTGTGTGCATTCAATCTACTATGAACCTGCCAATACACATGCCAATAGTATGAATATTTTATTTTCCTCCTTTCAGGCATAATTATATGACAAAGTTCAAAATTCTTAAAATATTTCTTGAAGCATGTGAAATTCACATTATTTAGTAATGAAGGAATGAAAAGAATACCCTTGTTCTCGGTTTGTGCTCACTTGTTAAAATACACCAGATAACCTAAAACTTGTTGCTTTAGAAAGTCACTTCAAGGCCTTTTTTCTTCTGGCTTGCCTCATGGCTAGGAGTGAGCTATGAAAATTTTAACAAAGTGCTCACACTTTATCTTATAAAAAAACAAAGCTTTGGATTCCAATTAAGTGTTTTACTTTTTACAAAAATAGAAAACACAAATAATTGTGCATAAAAAACATTTTAAAGTAAAAAATATCTTCAAAATTACTCCTCCCCCCCCAAAGTAAGTTTCAGGGTATTCCAGAAATGATATAAGAGAAAGTAAATTTAATGTACGCCAGAAGTTGCTATGCATAATTTCTTCTTTAATTTCAGCTGAACTCTTACAAAGCATTAAAACCAAATAATGATTTTTCAAAAATGTTTTTATAAAAGTTTTCATTAAATCTAACATATGCTGTAGCCAAAAAAGATCTTGTGTAGATATCATTCATCATGCTGAGATGGCATTCAGTTTTAGTGCTATTAACTGCACTGCTTTTAATTTTCTTTAAACTATTAGAAATTTCATCTAGTTTTCCTTTAAATCATTTCTTTGAAAGCTAAAACTAATTAATTTTTATTTCATGTTTTAAAATAAAATTTAATGTTGGTCAAAGTATGATCATGACATGCAAGATTTTTCTCTGACAAGTAAAACAGAACAAGGAGCTTGTAAAATAGAGACAATTTAACAAAGAGCATTCATGATCCCTACAACTCACTATTCATAACTGTGGTGAGACTGCTGCAGAAGATGCTCGAGTCCTCCAATTTTCTAATATCTCATAAAATCCCCTCTGTATGATGACGATACACGTTACAAATGGGAGAGGGCCATTATTATGTTTTAGTTACTTTAAAATAATAGATCATAATATATGCTAAATGACAATGCTTGATACTCAAAAGGAAAGTATAACATTTTCAAATAAATGGCTTATTGAAAAGAATCTTGCTTTTCCTCTACCTGTAATCCAGCAAAAGAAAATAAAATGATTATCCAAAACCACTTTTTTAAGTACAAATGAGAAAACAGCAATTCAAACTATAAAAAGTAATGAGAAATTTTAAGAATAAGAGAAGATTAGGAAAGGTTGCTGGAAAAAATTAAGAGAATTGAGACCTTTATCATTAATAAATTCAATAAATGATACCCATAAAATACTGACAAAGTAGAAATAAATTTTCACATTAAAGATCAATATTTTTATAATCAAATGATTTGGGAATACAAAACACTTTTTTTGGTCAATATAAGTTTAAAGGGAAAAAATTACTTAGGATTAACTTTAACACCAACTTTATCCAAGCCTATACGGTCCGTGCATGCATTTCGGCCAATGGCTAGGAGAACCTAAAAAGAAAAAAAAGACATTCACTTTTACTAAATATCTTGTCGAAGCCAAAAAAAAAAAAAAAAAGACAGAGAGAGAGAGTGAAACTGAACAAATGAGTTAAGTATATGTAATAAAATGCTCACTATTTGGTTCCTTCCATGTTCATGCATTTTCCCTTACCTACTTGGACAAAATCTACATGTCTTACTAAAATTTGATTTTTAGATATGCAACTTGGATAGCATATAATCAGATTTCACACATTGAAGAGAATAATCTCTTTTCTAATATAATTTGGTAAGACAGAACCAAATATTACCATTAATACCATTAGAATCAAATAATAAAAACCTCTTACAAAATCATAACATAAAAACCTATTCATTACTTTATTTACAAATCACTCTAAATTCCATAATTTTAATAAATTTTGTTAACAATTAAAAAAAAATAAAATAAAAAAAAATTGCCAGTTTCCATTTTTAGGGCACTGATTTAAGCAACTGACTTACAGTATCATATTCATCTACAATTTCCTCTCCACTTTGCATACGAGCTATAACTTTTAGTTTATGAGGATGGCCAGATTCAGTTTTTTCTATCTGAAAATAAAAACTTATTTAAAATTACATAACAGACACAAATTCCACAATTCAGTTTTGGGACAAAATACTTGGATAAATTTATTCTTGAAGACAGTCATGATTTGAAATTTTGAAAATATCTCAAATCAACATAAAAATATTTATCTTAGGGTTACTGATACAACAGAAACCAATGTGTTGAACTTTGTTTATTTGTGTGTATATCATATCAGACCATTAATATAAATTAATATTTAGAGAAAATATACAAATGCATCAAAAAACACACTGAAAGTACTTATTTTCTATTTTTAATTATTAAAAGAGCATACATCAAAATATTAAAACTATTACCCATATATTAATTATACAATCCCAGCTCCATCACCAAATCTACTGAATATTTTGGGGGGGGGGAGGGTAGAGAAGGGAGATAAATTTATAATACATCTGCAATAAAAGGTTTTATTCTTATATTTTACAAGTCTATTATCATTAAAATTATCACTGGGCAGAAATTCATCATGAACTTTCTTGTGTATAAACACATACTATTTTTGCTCCTTTTGGGGGCAACTTTCAAATGCTTTGAAACAATCTTTTGTTAGATTGCCTAAGAAATTTGTTATTGAAAAGTTCTCCAGCAATATGTAACTGCAAAAAAAATATAGAGAAAAGCCGAATTCCAGCTTAAACTCCTAAAAAAATCATTTTTCACTTAGCATTTAATATTTTTCATTGCACAGAAATAGTTTTTTTTAAAATGCAGGTGAAGGATACATTTTCCAGAAACACTGCAATAATCTACAACTTCATATGCTATAGCATTAAAGAAAAAGTTAATAACTGAATTTAGCCAATAATTTCTAGATATAAATATAATAACCTATCAAAATGAAATTCTATACACAAGATCAGAATTTATGGGAGTGATTCAGAAACTAACCCCCATAATGCTGTAAATTAAAAAACTTGCATAGATTTAAAAAAAATTTTATTTCATCTGAAAGGTACAATTAGCTGTCTTCTATTTTTCAACACAGTCAGCATGTTTATTTAAGCACTTGTTATAGCGTTTTACCAACTTACCAATCCCTTCTGCATAAAACTCAGCCACCTGAGACTTAAACCAATTTGTTACAGTGGTTTGAAGTTTCTCATCATCAGCAAGATGCTGTGCCCCAAGCTACTTCTTTATTGCAGGGAACAGATGGTAATCAGAAGAAGCAAAGTCCAGGCTGTACGGGAGGATGTTGAAACACATCCCAGTTGAATTGGTGGAAAAGATCTTGTGTTTCCTGAGCACTGTATGAGCGAGTATTATGCAGGAACAGAACCTCAGATGTGAGCAGGCCACAATGTTTGTTCTGGATGGCTTTTTTTCACTTTTTTCAAAGTGCTATAGTACACTTCAGAATTGAATACTGTACCATGCTCTATGAATTTGCCAACCAAGATTCCATTAGAATCCCAAAACACAACCATAACCTTCCTTGGATTATAATTTAAAATAGCAATAGACCTAAATTCCCTTTCCCTTCTCTATTCTAAAAGCATTAATAATTTTTTTGCACTGCGTCATTTCTAGACCAATCCATCTCGTATGACTTGCGTAATGTTGATGACATAACTAATTCGAAACCTGAACTCAAAATTTTGAGAACTGAAACTTTTAATAAGTAACCTAAACCCAAACCTTCCCTTAGTGAGCCTCCATATCGGATTAATTGCACACTTTTGCTTCTACCTCTGTTGCTGCTAGGATGCTGTCGCCCTGCTTTCTTCCTATCACAGTATCTTAAAAAATGCAAATATTCTAGAAATAGGCATGATTCAATTGCCCAAGGAATTGTAGCCACAAATGCCAATTGAAATAAAAATGAATATTTAATCTTACTCGGCTGTCAAGTTTCCTCTTCATATGAATCTATATGTTATACCATCAATATTTCTACATCTTTTTCCTTTTCATCACACACACATATAGATAGATATATACACACACAAGCAAGCATTAAACGTCTCTCCCCAAAAAGGAATCTTAAAAAGTCATACGTGAAACCTTTTCAAAGGAAATTTCCGTACCCAGCAACAACTTGAAAATTTATCCACTTGGAACTAAATATTATTTCTAAATGAACTTTTAATACACTCGCTATGAAAAAATTGCAACAAATATAGTACTTCAGTTTTAAATCAAACTTATATTAAAGCTTAAAGAAACTACATCAGAATGACATAAAAATACTTACTTTTAAAGGAACACATGGTCGTATAAAATTTATTCCTTCAGATTTCATATATTCTCCAATTCTTTCTGCCATATCTTGATCAAATCCTCTGAGTAAAATGGATCGTACCATAATAGTTACATTTAAACCAAGTGCAAACAGAAATCCAGCACATTCTAGGGCAACATATGATGCTCCAATAACAAGTGTTTTACCAGGAGAATTTTCCAAAGAAAACAAATCATCACTACAATGTACACACAAAATAATGATTAACAAATAAATTTTTACATGACCACATAAGATAACATAGTTATAACAAATAATTTGAAATGAATTATTTTCATTAAATTAAATGTCACAATCTAAAATCCTAAAAATAGCACTTTAAAATAAAACCATCTCATAATGTTTTTTACATATTCAGTAGGAAAAAAAAAAAAAAAAAAAAAAAAAAAAAAAAAAAGAAGCTGAAATTTCAAGAAAAATCTAAACACTAGCTTTTCTGTATTGTTTCCTTCTATTATGAGAATAAATAACAACATCAATTTTAAGTCATAATAATGAGCATCAAGTGTTTGTTATATATGTAACTGTAACTGTATCTATTATTATCTTAATTATAACTGTAATATAGAATAGTTGATGAGTAATGTAGAATAAATGATGTTTGTGTTAACTTGTAATCATCACTGAGCAGTACCCAACACATATAAAATACAACACATGGCGCAGCCCGTCCTTGATTAAAAAAGAAAATCTTTTTTCAAGAACCATGCAGCCTCGGTAAAGATGTTCTAAACAAAAACATCATGGGAAGTTGTTTACTGTGAAATCGAAACTTATATCGCTGGTAAGTGAGTTGTTTATTTTTATTGGAAGTGGCTAAAAATACGTATATATAAACTATTTAATGTCCTAAATTAAATATGGATGGATTAAAGCCACCAAGTAATCTAAGTTTCGAAGGAAATTTAAGCGAAAATTGGAAGAAATGGAAACAAAAATTCCAAATTTATATGTTAGCGTCTGGTGGTATTACTAAATCACCTGAAATTAAAGTAGCTATTTTATTGCATATAATTGGTGAAGAAGCACTTGAAAAATTTAATACTTTTAATTTAAGTGAAGAAGATAAGAAGGATGTTGACAAAGTAACTGAAGCTTTCGAAAATTTTTGCATACCGAAAGCAAACGAAAGTGTTGATAGACATATATTTTTCTGTCGAACACAACATGTAGGTGAATCGTTTGATGATTTCTTAACCGATTTAAAGAAATTAAGTAGCAACTGTGGATTTGCAGAATTAAAAGATAGTTTAATAAGGGATAGAATAGTAAGTGGAATTCTAAATAAAAATCTCAAAGACAGATTATTAAGGGAAGATCAGTTAACATTGGAGAAATGTATTAAAATGTGTAAAGCTTCTGAATTAGCAGAACTTCAGCTGAAAACTTTAACTGAAGAAAATAAAATAGAAGCTATCAAACGTAATAAATTTCGACCTTCAGAAGAAAAAAGTCAGCCTTGTAAGAAAGACTATCATGTAAAACAAAGTACTAAATCTTCTTCAAACTATCAAGGAAATAAGTACAATAATCCAAAACCATGTAGAAAATGTGGAACTTTTCATAAGTTATACAACTGTCCTGCTTATAATAAGATTTGCTTGTACTGTAAAAAGAAAAATCACTTTTCTAAAATGTGCACTTTTAAAAATGTTAATGTTGTACAGAATAATTTAGAGCATGAGTTATATAATAATGGTAATGAATATATTTTAGGGTCAGTAGAAGATATAAATCCATTTTCTAAAAATAAAACCGAATGGTTTGAAAAACTAAAAGTAAACATATCTAAATATTTATTTGTTAAGTTGGATACTGGAGCTCAGTGTAATGTGCTACCATTGCCTAAATTTAAACAATTAAATTTAAGAGAGAAATGTTTGACTAAATCAAAAGTCACTTTAAATAATTACAATGGTACTACAATTGATGTAGTTGGAAAATGTAAATTATTATGTGAAACATCAAAAGGGAACAAGGATGAAATAGAATTTCAAGTCGTAGCATGTGATAAAAATGTTCCAGCTATTTTAGGGTTACCTACATTGCAAAAATTAAACCTAATACAAAGGATTTGTACAGTAAATCCTGATTCTAATGAAAAGTTACCAGAACTTTTAAAAAGATATCAAGATTTGTTTAAAGGAACTGGGAATTTAACTGGATATACATATCATATTAAATTAAAACCAGGAGCTGTTGGTAAAATAGAACCCTGTAGGAAAATTCCACTTAGCTTATTAAATCCATTAAAAAAGGAATTAGCAAGAATGGAAAAAGATGGTATTATAAAGAAAGTTAACCAACCAACAGAATTCGTGAATTCATTAGTGGTAGTAAGGAAAAAGGATGGAAATTTAAGAGTGTGTTTAGATCCTCAGCACCTTAATCAAAATATACTCAGAGAACATTATCACATACCAACCTTTGAAGAAATTTCATCTCAAATGACAAATGCAAAGGTCTTTAGTATTTTAGATGCAAACAAAGCATTTTGGCAAATTAAACTGTCAGATTCAAGTTGTGAATTTACTACATTTAACACTCCGTTTGGTAGATATTGTTTTTTAAGGTTGCCATATGGACTGAGTTCATCACCAGAAGTTTTCCACAGAAGTTTTTCTGAAATTTTTAGTGATTTAGAAGGAGTTCAAATATATATAGATGACTTATTAGTTTGGGGTAAAGATAAAAAAGAACATGATTCAAGATTAAAGAAGTTGTTGGACAGAGCCAGAGAAAAGAATGTTAAATTTAATTTAAATAAATGTAAATTTGGGCTGAATGAAGTGAAATATATGGGACATATATTTTCTAAAGATGGTTTAAAACCAGATGAAGACAAAATTAAGGCTATTCTAGATATAAAACCACCAAAAAATGTGAAAGAATTAGAAACTTTCCTAGGAATGATTACATATGTTTCTAGATTTATACCTAATGTATCAGAATTGACATCATGTTTAAGAGATTTGTTGAAAAAACAAGTTATCTGGAACTGGAATGCAACACATGAAAAAGCATTTAGAAGACTAAAAGATGTCTTGGTAAATAAACCAGTTTTACAGTATTATGATATAAACATGCCAGTAGTTTTATCTGTAGATGCATCTCAAGAAGGACTAGGAGCAGTCTTACTGCAGAATAATTTACCAGTGGCATATGCATCTAAGGCATTAACAGATACACAGAAGAATTATGCTCAAATTGAAAAGGAAACTTTAGCTATTGTATTTGCGTGTGAGAAATTTCACCAGTATATATTTGGAAAAAATATTACTGTGGAAAGTGATCATAAACCACTGGAATCAATTTTTAAAAAGCCATTAAATAAATGCCCTGTAAGACTACAAAGAATGCGTATAAGATTACAGCCATATCAGTTTGAGATAAAATATAAACCAGGAAAAGAACTTTTTATAGCGGATGCATTATCAAGATCATTCACTGATAAAGGATCTGATTTCTTTGAAGGAGAAATAGAAGCTCATGTTGGATTAGTTGTAGAATGTATACCAATGTCTAATGGTAAAATGGAAGTTTTTCAACTGGAAACAGAAAAAGATGAAGAACTACAAGTTTTAAGAAAATTAATTAAAACTGGATGGCCAGATGAAAAATGTATGGTTCCAGAACTGGCAAAACCATATTTTAACTTCAGAGAAGAACTATCAGAAGCAAATGGATTAATATTTAAAAATTCCTGTGTTGTTGTACCAAGAAGTTTACGAAAAGATATGTTAAGCAGAATTCATTATGGTCATTTAGGAGTAGTAAAATGCAAGATCAAAGCAAGAGAAATATTATATTGGCCAGGAATGTCCAAAGAAATTGAAGATTTGGTACTGAATTGTCAAACATGTTTAAGTTTACAAAAAGCTAATACTAAAGAACCAATGATATCTAAAGAAATACCTAATGGTCCATGGGAAGTATTGGGAACAGACCTCTTTTACTTTCAAGGAAGGGATTATCTAATAGTTATAGATTATTTTAGCAAATATGTTGAAATTGGACATTTGGAAGATTTGTCAAGTGTAGCAGTGATAAAGCAATTGAAATCAATTTTTGCAAGACATGGTATTCCGAAAATAGTATATTCGGATAATGGTCCACAATATAATTGCAGGAAATATAAAGATTTTGCAAGAAGATGGAATTTTGAAACCAGAACTTCAAGTCCAAAATACCCACAGTCTAATGGAATGGTTGAAAGACATATTCAAACTGTCAAGCGAATGTTAGAAAAAGCTGTAGTTGACAACAAGGATCCATATTTAGTTTTACTGGAATATCGTAACTCTCCTATTTCAGATGAAATTAAGTCACCTTCAGAATTGATGTTTGGAAGAAAAGTAAATGGATTGATGCCTATAAAAGAGAATTTTGTCCAAGCTAAACGATATGAAGACCATAAACAACATTTACTGAAGAGACAAATCTTACAAAAAAGTTATTATGATAGGAATGCAAGACCATTAAAACGACTGAAAACAGGAGATCATGTTTACATAAAAGAGAAAGGGAAAAAACTAAATGAAAGAGGGAAAATTATAGAAGAAGCAGAAAGACCACGTTCATATAGGATTATAAGAACAGATGGAAGAATTGTAGAAAGGAACAGAAGAGACCTTCTTAAAGGAACTAATCAGGAAGAGTTTGCAATACAAAACAACTATGAGAATGAAGTTATAGATGAGCCCGAGATACATGAAAATAGTAGAAGCACTTCAAATTTAGATGTGCCTGTAAGTCCTTCAAAATCTAACAGAAGTGTTGTGTCACCAAATAGCAAAAGAAGCATAGTATCATCAAATTTTTCAAATGGACATAACTACGTCACTCGATCTGGTAGGACTGTTAAGAAACCTTATTATTTAAAAGAATATGTTTAATTTTACTACTATTATTATTTTTTATAAAAAAGGGAGATGTTATATATGTAACTGTAACTGTATCTATTATTATCTTAATTATAACTGTAATATAGAATAGTTGATGAGTAATGTAGAATAAATGATGTTTGTGTTAACTTGTAATCATCACTGAGCAGTACCCAACACATATAAAATACAACACAGTGTTAAATCTTCATATGCAAAAAATATAACTTACTTAAGTATGTAAAAGCTTCCAAAGTTATGCTACAAATAACAATGTAACCTGCCTCTGCATTTGTAACACTATATGCCATCCTTATTTGTATTTATTTTACTTATTTATCCTCTTCTTATTATAATGTTATGCAGTCAAAAGTCGTTAATCCGGACTCGTCGGGACTTCGGCGATTCCGGATTATAGATCACCAGTTTAAATCTGGTAAGATGGCATGCAGAAATTATAAAATTAAAAATATGAAACCGTAATTCCGTTGTTCAAGTGCTATAATTGCTGTGTCGAGAATACCGACTAATTTGTCAATCAAAATTTTTTCGTTTTCAATAACTTCTGTGTCATTGTCTTCACTATCAGAAGCGAATTATAATGACGAGGAATTTGATTTAAATCATATCAAAGATGGAGTACATCGAGATGAAATACTACATTTAGTAAGAAATTATAAGCCAAATAAAATAAAAACATCTGCCCTGAATATAAGGATAGTGCTGACAGATCAACTTCCAATTCATTGCGCTCTGCGCTCTATCATTTACTGTGCGTGGAAAATTTACCTTTTGAAAAAGAATTGTTCAAAATATATGTTTACATGTTCTGAAAGAGTTACCATCTGTCTTCAAATACAAAATGAAATCTCTCTCCCCATATACATATATTAATTAATTCACTAATTAGAACTAAAAAAAGAAAAGCGTCAATTGAAAAGCTTAAAAGGAGAAATTATTATAAAATTATTCATTATATTAAGATTAGATAGCAATACTTTTCATCATATGTTTTCTATATAATTGAAAACAGGGACAATAATGCCTATTTTTTGCTCAAAGTGTCAAATAAACCCATTAGATAATAAAAGCTAAAACTTTTGAGCAAAATGAATGATTATGGTTGGATAAAAGATTAAAACCAAATGACAGTAAGACAAAATACTAATATACTAAATTATATATATATTTTTATTATTAGTATACTTTTATTTTTTTATTAGTATATCAGTACATTTTACACCAAAAGGATATCAAAAGTTGTGCTATAGTACTTTTATTCTTGCTAATAAATTACCTTGTAATGCAGTATTCTTTAGCACCTTCAATATCAGGATACCTTGGCCTTTCACCAGTAGCAATGATAAAATCCTTGGCAGTTAAGAGAGATTCTTTGCCTTTCTTATCAATGGTCTATTAAAAAGTGAAAGCAGAGAATTTATTTGCATAATTGCTAAACAGAACTGAGCAAATATGCATTTTACAATGAATTATAACAAAAAAAGGTACTTTTCCGTTTCGCTGGCGCAAATCTTGCCAAGCAGACTTTATTGGTTACAACATACAGTATACACATAAAAAATATTAAAAAAATTTTAGTTCTAAGAATTCTTTTTTTGAAGGCATAAACATTTTAATATCGCTTAAAACTTTATAAAAAGACAATAAATAAAGACAATAAATTTGTAAAAAGACATTAATTTAAGAATTTACTATGCTTTCACGGTTCAACATCCTAAGTCTCTGGTTCATATCATGTGACCCCAAACGATCTCATCTCACGTAAACTACTCTACAAAAATCTAATGCTCTCAGTAATTATCTACATTAATTTCAAGTTAAATCTTAATTTGGAACACAAGTTTAAATGCAAGAAATATTTCAATGCGTACGAATAGCTTACTCAGAAATTATGTAAAACTGCAGTGCTTTTACTTCACTAATGCATTCTCATTAGAATTGATGAATTTAATCCTTGACTTTCCTTTTCTATATTTTCGGCTTCGGGTAAGAGCTGTGATTGCATCCTAATTGACCTAATTACCGAAAATGGCCTTAGACACAAAACTGATATATCTGATAAAAATTCTATGTAATTATATGCCAGTATTGAAAGAAATAATCAATCTGATAAGAAAAAGCTGCGACTTGTTTTGAAAATGAGGCGTAAAAGGTTACCAGCGAGAATATTCGTTTGGCATCCGTTGTACCATTATTGGCGACTTTATCGCTTGCGCCGGCAAAACGGAAAAGTACCCAAAAAAATTCCTTACTTTTTATTGAATTTTGAAAGTTTAAAAAAACCATAGAGAATTCAATTTTTTTAAAATAAAATACCTTTAACTGAACTCATTTACTTAGTGAACTATCAATAAAAATCAATAAGTTTGTATGATATTTTTAAGAATTTATTTTGGATACTTTATACTCATTGGAAGTATTATGGAAAATACATTTGTGATATATTAACCATTTGACTGCTAAGCAATTCTTTCTTGCAAGAATGCATGAAAACTGCACGACATATTTTGACTTGATGTTGTCAAATAATGCCGCTGAAATACGGTATTTGCATATTTGACAAGCATATCAACCTGCCACATGGGTCATAATTCGGGTTGCCTGGTTCAAATAATAATGTATTGTCAATCTAGTGAAAAATCAGTTGAAAACTATCCCTTGAAAACATTGTCCTAAACCATGGTATATATTTATCCAATAACTATCAATTGTTGGCCTTCTCGTAATCCCCATTTTGAGCAAGACTGCAATAAAGGCTTTTATTTCGTATATCGTTGTCGGCGTCCACTTTTTTGCTCGAGAATTATTCGAAACAGTGTACGAGGCAAAAAATTGGGTAGCAAATTGATTTGTTTCTCTTACGATGGTTTCAAGCAATTATGTGGTAAAAAATAAATTGAAATATGTTATGGGTGTAGCATCGGCGAGAGGCGCACATCTAGGTCCAGGAGTCTCGAAAAAATTATTTGTTGCTTTGGAAAACACATTTGTCAGAGGAATATTCTTAAAAGTTGGTGTTTCTTCTGTTTCTGAAGATGAGATAGAAGACTCACTTTCAATCTTCATTCTTTTTCACTACTTGTGTCTGTTCTTTCACCCTCCTCAGAATCACTAGCAATTGAATCAACGTCCGAAATAATAGCCCATGACATGGTTATTTTTTAATAATAATATATAAAAACGGTAAAAAGTTATTTTAGAATGCATCCGTGTTACAAAGTGTGCGTGAGGTCAGACTACGTTCACACCCACGGAGCAACAAAGACACACTGAAAGTCGCATTTTCGAGACAAATAAAGCAGCACTTTTGCACCACATAACAGTCAAATGGTTACTAACCAAAACAGTTCCTGTGAAGATTTGGCACTAACATATTTGGCTCGCTAACACATATTACGTAAGTTAATATATACTGTGAACCAATACACATTTCCGTAAGTTATTAGTATGTTATGTACATTATCAAGACACAGCCAATTACTAAAAGACAGAAATGTTCTTGATAACTCAGGGAGCAAGAGCAAGTTACACTATAATTAGTAAAAATGAATACTAGATACTAATTAACTACTTTTGACATTCATTTTCCCAATTTAATAATACAACACAGTAAAAATTATCACACTGATTTGTGCTTATAAAAATAATAAAATAGATTTTATTTCAAAATTAATCTAAATCTTGAAATACCAAAACAAAGCTTAATCTATTTTCACTGTATAATTTTCATTACATACAGCATATAAGTAAAAAAGAAAAAAAGTTCTTACAGGTACATCTTTTATGGTTCAAAATTAGAACAATTAAAAATCTAGTTTTTGTTTTTACACCCATCCCAAAACAGCTTCTCTTATTTCAAAATATATTTCATTGTTCATGTTTATATATCTTAAATGAAAAATCTCACAAAAAGTAAATGGGATAAAACTGAGTATATTATTTCAGCAATTAAACCAAATAAATCACAATAAAAATTGGGATGATTAAAATCAAGGATCATTTTAATTTGTAATTTCATGTAATACAAGTCAAGTTTAATTTTCACAAAAATAAATTACACTGGTTTATTTTTAAAGCCATTATCACAAAGGTAAAATTATCACAGTTTTTATATTTGCTTATTATGTTATCTCAAATTTAAGCATGAAATTATGAAGTAAGCATATTACATTTAGAGATTTATATTCAGAAAAAAATAAAACTGACACTAAGTTAATGATTAAAAATATGCAAAGTGATCATATATGAAAACAGAAAAAACTTCCAAGCAAATTTATTACTCAAATAATGTATGCAGTAAAATTTTTATGTAAATCTCTATATACAAACCTATATGAAATTTTACTATCTTAGCTAAGACAGGCCATCAAATTTTGCCTCTTTTTTCATGCAATAAAATTACTATCTTCATCGTGGTATCTTTATGTAAGAGTTTTCTTTTAATAAAAATGCCTGTTCTTTTACATCGATAGTAATGAATCAGAACACTATTAGAAGTTATGCTCCAAAGAAGCAATAATTACAATATCTTCTTAAATGGGATAACGGTTAAATTTCATTCTGAAAAGTAGAACCTGTATTACTAGTTTGGTGCTTTACATTTTTGTAGTAAACATATAATCTGGAAGCAAAATGAATTATACAAAAGGCAACACCTATGAAATATGTTTTTAAAATATGCAATGCAGAAATAACGACATATTATTCCTACTTCTTATTCTTCTATATTCTTTTAATTCATCTCACAAAATAATATAAAATACATCCTGCATAATTCTCCCCTCTCAATTTTCATGTGGTTAAAGTTAGCAAAAATAAATTAGGGACAAAAATGTAAACAAGCTATATATATAGTCAATATTTATGTAATAAAATATTTTATAACTAAATATTGAACTGTATGAATTTAGAGCATTTAACCAACATGTATATAATCAAAAAATAGTAAATACAATTTATTTTTCAACATGATTTAACAGCTAATTAAAAATTTGTATTAATGAATACAATGCTTTACATGAAATAAAAATGAACCTATAAAAATGTTACATATAAGTCAATAACCCCCAAGTTAAATGAGGTCATAAAAGCACTAAGTATAAAAAGTTTGAAAAATACAGCTTTATATCAAAATTTATTCAATTTTTTATCCAATATTAATACACCAAAATCAGTTTCCACTTACCTTTACTTGATGATGGTCTACAAATTCTCCATAAGCATTAATATATTTTACTTGTTGAGTTCTAAGCTGAACTTTGTAGTTCCAGTTTAATGATCCTATATAATTTTGAATATTTTCTCGCATAACCACCCAATTATGCTGAACTATTAGAAACAGAAAAAACAAATTTTTCAAAATTAATTTTCATAAGTGTTATCTTTTACATATCAGATTTTCTATTAATTAATTTGATACACATTAAATATCCCATTAATAGTTTTAAATTAGCTGAAATCTGTAAATTAAAATCTGTAAATTATTTCTTCATTTAAACATTCAGAAGTTCACTGTAAAGGAATATTATGTATCGCTACAATTTCCCAGAAAATCTATCAAGAAGAAAACCGCTACCTTATAAAAATACTCCACTTAAAAAAAATGGGGAGAGAAGGGAAGGAAGAAGACTAGATCATTAAACTATAGAAATGCATGCCAGAGACAATTGCACAACAGGAGGAATGCCTTCATGAGAAATTTCCAAAAATAACCAGCTCATAAATACATAACATGAGAGTTACATTAAGAAAAAAGGAGGAAAAAAGGCAGGCATCCTATTCAATAACTGAGGATACATATGTATTTATTGCAAATATCTTGGCAGAAGTTGACAAAATTTTCAGAAAGGGATAAACTCTTACAACTCTGTATAACCCTTCTTCATACAATCATGTTCATAACACTCCTTCAGTCAAACAACATTACCCTTTCCGTATGTGTTCTTTTTGTTGCATTCAAACTTCCAACTGTTTTTAAAGACAAATTGTGATATTTTTGCTTTAAATTTAATTTTTAAACACAGCAACTTCCATGTTACCAATGGAAGAAACTGTGGTAGGACTTTTATATGAATACAACATTTTGCTGTGAAATCTCTAAAAGAAACTATGATCAAGCCAGTATGCAATTTATGATACTGATATGTACTCTGATGATTTTTACTCAGAAAGAAACAGATTGCTGTGTACATGGGGAGAAAAGCACCAGAAATTAGAGGAGAATTTAGTAAAAAACTGTGTTATTGCATGTATCATATCATATCTTATATGCAAGTACTTATCATCAATCCAAGTGTAAACTATCACTGTTTCATGATTTTAGCTGATCAGGCACTGCTGACCAATTAAATGAAGAAACTTAGCAATATTAAAAAAAATCTGATGTGTACACCACATGAATTCCTTATACGGAATAGTAAATTATACACATTTTTTCTTGCATTTCATTTAAACTTATTGGATTGAATTTAATCTACTTTGTCAATAGCACATAAACCACAATAGAATAAATGCACTTTTAAAATTCACTATATTTGTTTACCATAGCGACACTCTGGCGCTAGATTCACTTAACAGTATTATATTTCGTTCATATTATAACTCAGAATGCACAAAATTTATATCATTTAAAGAATAGAATTATCTAACCATTGCCACATGTTCTATTCAAATACTATAATAAAGCTAAAATGATGTATAAAAGAAATTAAGCAAACAAAACAAAAAAGAAACAGTTTTTCACAAATGATTGAGTATTTCTCATTCAATTAATTCAGTTCTCACGAAAAATACATAAAAACTCAAAATCTATATTAAAAATTACAAAGTAAATCTTAAACATTTATTTCCTCAAAAAAATTCCAGAAAGGATTAAGCATGATTTAATTCGCAATAATAAAAGAAGGCATCTTTGTTGTTGTGAAGCCTAGTCTCTCTAGATTGGCAACAAATCTACTACAGTCAAAAGTCGTTAATTCGGACACCCATAATCTGGAATGATCTATAATCCGGACCTCAAAGCTACAAACTTTCTGCGCATGCATTGCGTTGACGCATGCGCGTAAGACCTTTATGGTTGCGAATATGCATGTGCGCAAAATACGTTTACGAATGCACGTTTAATGTATAACGAACAGTATAAGCTAAAATTACCTAATTATCTATTTCAGTTAATGCTGCAGATTGCGTTGTTCCTTAATCTTCGAATTGGATCCGGCTTATTATTTTTTGCAGACTGTTAGAGCAATTTTATGAAAGTAAGCTTGAACTTTCGATTATGTCAAATAGAATTCTGATATATATTTACTAATATGTAAAAGATCTACAAAGCGAAAGTATGTTTCGAAGTCTATTAAACAAAAAGTGGAATTGCTGCAAAAAATGGATAAAGGCAAATCCTTTGTTTATCTAAACTATAACGTTTGTTTATCTAAACTTTGTTTATCTTTAACGCTGCGGCGGGGGCGCAATGAATTGGAAGTTGATCTGTCAAGCACTATCCTTATCGTCAGAGCAGATGTTTTTATTTTATTTGACTTATAATTCCTTACTAATGTAGTATTTCATCTCGATGTACTCCGTCTTTGATATGATTTAAATCAAATTCCTCGTCATTATAATTCGCTTCCGATAGTGAAAAAAGTGACAGAGGTTATTGAAAACGAAAAAATTTCGATTGACAAATTAGTCGGTAGACACAGCAATTATAGGACATGAACAGCGGAACTTTGTAACTGAACAAGAAATTGTCTGTTTATAGAATTAAAGAGAATGTATTATCACATAAAAACGAAGCAACTTAAACAACTTACATTGAAAGAAATGTTTAATAAAGTAAACAAATAAATATTAAGCTTTTTTTTTTGTAAACTTTGATACCCTTTGGATCATAATTGTTCTTTATTTCATAAATTACGGTTTCATATTTTTAATTTTATAATTTCTGCATGCCATCTTACCAGATTTAAACTGATGATAATCTGGAATCACCGAAGTCCAGACTAGTCCGGATTAACGACTTTTGAGTGTATTCTCTTTAAAATGTAAACAAATATGTCCGCCATGTTATTTAAAAATTAGACTCATCTGCACTTAAACAGCTTTTAAATTGTTGATAATTGTACAAATATTGCTTGTGAATTTACTAAAGGCATAAAAACCTTAACCGGAAGATAAAAACAACATAATTCAATCATTTTTAAAGCAAAAAATGCACAATTTACAAACATATAACATATAAAAGAAACTGAGATCACCAAGTCGGGTAACGAAGTAGATATATACGAGGGTTGGAACTTTAATAGTGGCAACTATTTATTTACAAGGAATACAAAAGTTAATCATGTCACCATGTTTTACAGTCCTTCAATATAGTCGCCAGCATTGTGTACAACCCGTTTCCAACAATGTGAAAGTTGAAGAATATCCGTAGCAGCGCCTGTTTTGTTGATAGTTTGAATGGACCGGTCTACTGCCGCAAGAATCTCAGGAACAGTTTGGAAGCGAGTGCCATGAAGTGGTTCCTTCATCTTAGGAACTAAGTCATAGTCACAAGGGCTTAGATCTGGGGAGTATGGTGGATGGTAAAGCACTTGCCAGCCCCATTGCTTGAACAAATCAGTCACAGCTTGTGCTGCATGCGGCCGAGCATAGCAATGCAAAATAAGAGGAGCGTTCTGCAGAAAGTGTCGCCGTTTTTTTCTCAGAGCTGGTCGGAGATTGTGCTCCAAAAATGAGCAGTAATACTGCACAGTGACGGTCTGCTGTGGGGGAACGGTATGCGTTAGGATGACACCATCACAGTCGTGCATGAGAATCGCCATAACTTTCACATTGCTGGGGTTCTGACAAAATTTTGAACGTCATGGTGACCTGTGATGATGCCATCCATTTGATTGGTGTTTCAGTTCTGGCTGGTACGATCGGGCCCAAGTCTCATCCACCATAATGATACGGCATAAAAAAGCATCTCCTTCATGCTCATAGCACTCTAGGCGGGTTCGGGCAGCATCGTATCGTAGCCATTTCTGCATTTCCGTAAACTGATGTCGAACCCATCGTGAAGCAATTTTTCTCATGGACAGGCATTCCTTCAGAATGTGCAGCACAGTCGTATGCGCTAATCCTGTTTGTCCGGCCAGCTAACGAATCGCTTGGCGGCGATCACTGTCCATTAGTGTGGCAACAGCTTGCCACGTCTGCATCGCTGACACTCGGACGACCTGGCCGAAGCATGTCTGCTACGTTTTGGCGTCCTTCATTGAATGCTTTTACCCATCTTGCTATGAATCTGTAAGGCAATGCAGATTCCCCACAAGCCTCTTGAAGCCCTTGATGACACTGTCGTGCTGTACGACCTCTGGCACATTCAATTTTTATCCAACATCGTTGTTCTTGTTTTGAAAACATCCTGACAACACTTACTTTAGACCGCGAGCTAATACAAGGATCCGTTCTTCACGCCACTCCGCACGCGCGTGACGTAGGCAGGACGAGTCTTTTTGCTGAGAGGTAAGGTAGGTATGTAGTTTACGTGTGGTATATGCAATATTCTTTGGTTTTGTTGCGTAGCGTTTTTTCAGCTGTGTTGCCACTATTTAAGTTCCAACCCTCATATATATAAATATATTTTAAAGTAAAAAGAACAAACGATAAAAGACCTATAGAATGAATTTTTCTTTCATTGTTGGAGATTTGTTTATATGTTTTATGTTGCTGATACAGTTGAAGAAAGTATTTTAAACATGAATGCATTATTATGTGTTGAAAATGAGATGCTTGAGACTGTGAACGATTTGAAAAAACTATTCGAGTGATGGATATTTTTGTATTTGTGATATTAAATCTCTTTGTGTGTTGTAAATCATTTCCTATTACATTCATATCTTGTACAGTGCATCGTGTGTTCAGCTGATTGCAACCAAAATACGAGGTGCACACCTACATGTTATAGCAGTCCTATATACAAAATTTCAATGTTCTGAGGCTACTCGTTTTTGAGTTATGTGAGATACATACGTACAGACGCCACAAAAAATTATCTTTAGAATTCTTTTCATAGCAGTTATATATATATATATATTTGGAGGAAAAGAGTCTTTTATTATGACCTCACATACAGATGTCACGCAAAAACATCGTTAAATTGCGTTCAATAGCAGTCAAAATGGATATGTTCATTGAAATATGCTGCCTGAAAATTTTCGAGATTACAGTACTTCCTTTTTATTTCATACAAGGAAGTAAAAAGAGATCTGAATGCATATGTTTGCAATGAAAGAACTGAAATTACCTTTGATAACTCAAATCGTATAACATTATAATTAAAATCTTGCGATGTTATAAATAATTTTAGTAATTCAGATTCATAATAATTTTTATCCTCTGCCTGCTGATCTCTAATTTTTTGCAAGCTATGATTATATGGCTTTGTTTGTTCACTTTATCTTTTCCCCATTCAGACAACAATGAAGCCTTGCATACATTTCTGACTTTTACTACTAAATTTTGCTTAACAGATGGCAAGACACTACTTAAGTAAATAAACAAAAAAGGAAGGAATTTGAATTTTCAGTTTTTGCTATATTACTGATCTGTTAATTGTTATTTTACTATTTTATTGTTATTTAGGTGATACGTTTACTGGTACATATACCTGTTTTTATTACTTATATTTGTTATACTTTACCCTCATTTTGTATTATAGCATCCGAAGCCTTTTTACATTTTTAAAGTCATTCTTCTAAAAGGGGAAAAAGAGAGCACTATGCATATTTATTCTCAAATGCACATTTCTAATAAATAGGTGATAAAAATATGCACATTATTCAGCAAAAATTTGATTTACCTCCATGGATAATTTTCTTCCTCCAAAATATATTAAATATTTTTTTTTAAAAATTTCTGCTTATATTTTTGATAGTAATAAAATATTGCTGTATTTTAGTTAAGAAAAGTGCAAAAAAATCGAAAATCCATGAAGGAAGTGGTTGTTTTTGATGAAATTGAATATATGTATAGCTCATACACAGACAATAAAATGATTCATATCAAGGTTATAGTACCTGTTTACGGCTCACAATCACCCATTGAGTGTTCAAATTAGTAGTTGGTCAAAAAGCCTCTGGCGGCAATGCAAGCCTGATTTCGTTGAGGCAAGGAGTGGTAGAGGTTCCTAATGTCATCCTGCGACACATTCTGCCAGGCAGTTGTCGTTCCAGATCTGCAATATTTTGTGGTGCCCGAATCTGGCGACCTACTATGTCCCAGACATGCTTGATTGGTGAAAGGTAAGTGACTTTGTTGGCCAAGGAATAGTATCAACTGCACAGAGACAGTACAGAGATATGCGAGCAGTATGTGGCCTGGCATTAGCTTGTTGGAAAATGGCCCCAGGATGATGTGCCATGAAGGGCAATGCAACCGTTCGCAGGATGGCATAAAAATATCATTGAGCTGTTAAAGATGTATGGAGGATGACTAAATTTCACCTGCTGTCATAAAAAATAGCACCCCACACCATCACACCAGGGGTTATGGCTGTATGCCTTTGTAAAACAAAGGCTGATTAGGACCGCTGGCCCCGTCCTCTCCAGAACGAAGAGGGTGGCCATCTGCTTCAAGAGTGAAGCAGGATTCATCGCTGAACACCATATGATGTCAGTCTGATGGCAGCCATGATGATTGGCTGCGACACCACTCCAGACGACTCTGTCGATGTTGCAAGGCAAACATCTTAAAGGCCTCTGTGAGCGTAAATCCGCCTCTGACAAGCGCCATGAGATGGTGGACGGTACCATGGGAGGTCTAGATGTGGCTGCAGTGCATTGAATAGTCGATAACGATGCCATGCCTGGCGAACAATCATTCTATCTTGCTTTGCATTTGTGCTCCTTGGCCTTCCTAAGCCTTCATTTCGTCGGCAATCTGCTTGTAGCAATCTGTCAACATGTTTGCACAGCAGTGTCTGTACGCTGCAGGTAGCGGCCTATTGCTCAGTAAGACCATCCAGCTTCACGCAACCCTACGATGCGACCGCGTTTGGAGTTGTTAAGTCGTCTGTAAGGTCTTCGATATCTTCGTAATGGCATCCTTAGTTGCTTCTTTACGGAATTACAATGGCAGCAACAAAAGAAGATAAATTTTCTGACTCTGTTACTGGTTTTATACTTTGCGAACTGCACACTAGCAATGCACGCTATGATCCCAATTCCTGTTCATTTGCCTTGAAACTTTGATCATTTGCATGTTCAATCAAGATGTTTTTGCATACCAAATTTCATTGTGATTGCAGAAGTTCTTCTTGGTGCTTCGATATTTTTGCAAAAGAGAGTATTTAAGAAAAGCTTACTTAGCAAGCATGAAAGAAGCTAAATACTGTGCTCTAAAAAAATATTGGATGAATGTTAATTTATAAACAACAGCAGCAAAGAACACAGATCATTTATTAACACACTCAATGGGTGATTATTTTTAATGAACACAGATCATTACAGAATCTCAATATTTAAAAATAAAATAAACAAAATTTAAAAATAAAAAGAAACAAGCAACTACCAAGCCTTTGACAAAGAAAAAAAAAAAAAAAAAAGAGTAAAAAAGTATTCTTTTAAGAATGATTTCTATATGCAGTAAGAAACACTTACCAGCACCTGTAATATTCCAACCAAATTTTTCGGAATCTTTTATAGCCTGACCTGGATTAAAAGGATGAAATATTAAATCATAAGTAAATAGTATTGTATGAAATTGTAAAAACAAATTTCAAACAAAATTTCACTACAGTGGTATTAGAATATCTCTAGTGAAGAACCTACCTAACAATGCAGCTTGATGCATTAACTTTTTAGGAATACAACCAACATTTACACATGTTCCTCCAAGGCCTAAAATATTAAATACATTTTTAATAACAAAGATTTTAACTTTTAATTCAAAAACTAAAGCAAAAGATAGAAATTCTAACCCCAGGTAGTTCCAAGAGGAGTAGGTATGACAAAATCTAGGACAGCAACTTTTTTCCCAAGCCTAGCTGCTTCCTAGGTAATTAGAGAATAAAGAATTATTTAAGAAAAAGTAAATAATAAAAAAGTATTAATTAAATTACTATAATGGATTTTCTGAAATATTAAAAAAATATGCATGTGCAAATTCTTACTTTTGATGCAGACAGTCCACCAGATCCACCTCCAATGACTATCAAGTCATAATCATATTTTTCATTTGTAATGCAAAGCATTTCTTGAAGTTTTCCACTACTGTGTGCTGCCATTGTATTATCACAACCACCAATATGCTGCCCATCAATAAATACTTGTGGGACAGTAGATCGTCCAGCTTTGGCAGCCATTGCTTGTTGCATCTGAAGGCCATTTTCTAAGAAAAAGAAAAAATTTGTACCAAACTGTCATATATGTATGAATCACATTTACTCCAAAGCAGACTGTTTACATGAACAACTTGTTTGTAATCTCACATTTTATTCAGTAGGTCACATTTTAATATCTCGAGAAAAATTCAAGCAATCACATTTACATAGATAAAAGTTTGCATATTAGAGAACTAATAATAAGACTTGGCAATTAAACACATAATACTCATAAATCTTAAACACAAAAGTAAAAAGTATTAACTCCACAGACAGCCTGTATAAATTTATTTATACAATTAATTAACTTAAAATAGTTTTAAAATTTTCTGAAATATTTTAAAATATAAATTCTATATTATAATTGAGATTTTAAAACTTCATAACCAGTTTATAACTTTCACAGCTTTAAACTATTTCACACTCAACTTTAAACTATTTCACACTGCAAAAAAAGCTAGATTTTTCATTACAGCAAAAATTTTTGAAAAATAAACCTATCCTTATTTTTTAAAAAATATGCAATAAAATTAAGTAGTATAAACCTTGTACATCAATGGCACAACACTGCGGCAAAAATTTAGGCATCTTTGAAAGACATGGTTATCACCATAGCAACATCATGCTAAATCTAGGCCAAGGATGGAGATCAATAATACAGCAAGAATACTGGTCAATAACCTAGAAAGTTTAAACTAAGCATTTTCATAGCTAGATATTTCTTTTCTTTTTATGTATCACAAATTTTATTGTAATGGGAAAAAATTTATGTATAAAACAAGATATGAAAAATGAATTATATAGCATTTATATTAATTGTAATAATGTTTTAATGTTTAATCATAAATTACTTTAATATAATACACATTATCACACACATTTTCAAAAAATAGTATAAAATGTTACATATTCATTCTGAATACAGTCTAAAATGTTACATAATCAGTTTGAATGTTTATTTTGAAATTATCAATTAAAAAGTCTCATAATTCAAATTTAGATGTGATAATATTCAAATTCTATAAAAAATTTAAATCCATTAAATTACTTTATTTTACTCCACTACCTGAAAAAAAATTTCTTCCCCCTCCTTTTTTTAAATATATACTTAAAGAAAAATATCATTCAACCTTCATCTGATGAAGAGTCTGCTCCACTGTAATTCACTTTTTATTTGTTATTATTTCCAATGCAATTGTCTTTGAATGCAGTCATCTTCACTATCTTCCTAGCTCCAAGAATACCACAGTAATAATTATTTCATCAACTACACAAATTATTTAATGTAACTCATATAGTATAACACAGTTTGGCATCTTGTACTATGAAATTTCATTTTTAAAACACAAGTAGTTTATTAAAGTCCATTAGCATAGTTGGCCCAACTTTGAAGCAACTCTTCAACTCTGGATGAAGGAAACAGAGAACATGTGCAAAATAGTTAATGATAAATATAGAAATAGATAATAAAATAAAATCAAAATTTGGGCTTCTAAGTAGCCATGTTCTGTTGAAGGTCTATGTTATTCAAATTTTGACGACTCTTGGTACTGTTGTTTTTTCACAATGCGAGAAACGTTCATGCAGATTTTTCATTATTTCATTTCTTTATATATAATACATGGAGATAATATTTGGTGGCAACAGTTTGAAAAAAGAACCAACGCAGAAAGTGAAACGAAGCAAAATGTAATTTTGAGGGTCTAATGCCCATTTGGGCTAAATAACGGAAAAGTCAAGGTAGAAATCATGTACTTCAGACAAAATTACAACAAATATATGGCACATGCAAAAATGAACGATGAATACACAGAGGCTATTCTCACACTTTTTAGACAATTTTCGATGCAATTATAGAAATATTTCACTTTAAATTTTTGTATTTTAAATGTTCTACTTGATAACCCTTATCCATCACTATCTTTCCATATTGTAATTTCAAAACAATAAAGATTTTTGTAGTATCGAAAGATGTACTTTTATCTCATTCCTCTTGAACAACTTTCCAAAGTCGAAGTAAGTAACCTTTTCATGATGTCTCTTTCTTGAGACCAATCATGTGTTTATTTTGCTTAATGATTAACCCAGCTCTGATTACAATGAAAGTCATACTATACCATAATGCTGGCTTTCACTAATTTTTATACGAGGGCTATCCAGAAAGTAGATTACGTTTTGGAATAAAAAAATAAACAAAGTATAGGAAACAAATTTTATTATATACAGATGAAAGCCACACTCAAATACTACTTTTCTACATAGTCACCATACAAATTAAGGCATTTATCGTAGCGATGTACGAGCTTGGAAATTCCTTCGTCGAAAAATTCGGCCGCCTGCGCCTTCAACCACTTCGTTACCTCTTCTTGCAGCTGTGCGTCGTCATCAAAACGCTGCATAGCCAGCCACTTCTTCATTGCTGGGAATAGGTGGAAGTCGCTCGGTGCCAGGTCGGGACTGTACGGCGGATGAGGAAACAACTCCCACTTAAAAGATTCAAGAACTTTATGAGTGACATTTGCCATGTGGGGCCGGGCGTTGTCATGAATCAACAAGATCTTAGAGCTCAACATTCCTCTGCGCTTGTTTTGAATTGCTCTTCTGAGTTTTTGGAGAGTTTGGCAATACCTTTGAGAGTTTATTGTAGTGCCTCTTTCCAGGAAGTCCACCAAAATTACACCTTTTCTGTCCCAAAAAACAGTCGCCATCATCTTCCTTGCCGACATTGTTTGCACGCATTTCTTGGGTTTTTGGGGAGAACTTGTGTGCCCCCACTGCATTGATTGCATGAATGTTGTCCCCATACACTTCACGAAGCTGCCGATAGATTTCTATCGGTTTACAGTTTTTTGCAGTCAGAAACCTTATTACTGAGCGCACCTCGCAGCTCGCGGGATTTTCAATTAACGCAGACATTTCAAACCGTCACAGTATCTGAACGGAGCACAGCACGAACCTCTCACTAGCACGGCTAGATGCAGGCTGAGCTGCGCAATGCTCTGACCCCAAGATGGCCGCGCTAGCCCCGCCCCTAGCGGACACAGACGGAAACGTAATCTACTTCCTGGATGGCCCTCGTATTGCATGGGATGCCATGAAACATGCCACAATAATCAACTGCTTTCACCATGCCAGATTCATTCTTCCTTTTGTGGATTGCACGAATACGGGTAGAGTAGGTACCCCTTGTATTATGGCGAAATTGTTGTTTGATTTATCGCCAAGTTGTTGTTTCATTTATGGTAACCTAAGTAGTTGAATGTTATGGAAACCCTATTGTGAAGTAATCGGGTGCATGATTCTGGGAAATTTTGAATAATGGGATGTTTTGTAAGCGTTTTTGTGGTGTGTGTTAAAACCGTTTAGATGGATTTGTAGGAAGAAAGGTTCAGATGGTCACTATGTGAAGCGTTCGATCAGAAAGAGTACCTGGTTTGAAAAAATTCATTTGAGTAAGATTGATATTTTGATTTTTACGTGGCTCTGGTTTACGAAGCGAACTCGAAAATCATGGTAAGTGAATATTTGCTTTTGGTATTGCTTAAATGCATAACATGTTTTGGTACTTTTCCATTTTGCTGGCGCAAGCGATAAAGTCTCGCCAATAATGGTACAATCGATGCCAAACGGAATATTATCGCTGGTAACCTTTTACGTCTTATTTTCAAAACAAGTCGCAGCTTTTTCTTATCAGATTGATTGTTTCTTTCAATACTGGCATATAATTACATAGAATTTTTATCAGATAGCTCAGTTTTATGTCTAAGGCCATTTTCGGTAATTAGGTCAATTAGGATGCAATCGCAGCTCTTACCCGACACCGAAAATATAGAAAAGGAAAGTCAAGGATTAAATTCATCAATTCTAATGAGAATGCATTAGTGAAGTAAAAGCACTGCAGTTTTACATAATTTCTGAGTAAGCTATTCGTACGCATTGAAATATTTCTTGCATTTAAACTTGTGTTCCAAATTAAGATTTAACTTGAAATTAATGTAGATAATTACTGAGAGCATTAGATTTTTGTAGAGTAGTTTACGTGAGATGAGATCGCTTGGAGTCACGTGATATGAACCGGCGAATTAGGATGTTGAACCATGAAAGCATAGTAAATTCTTAAATTAATGTCTTTGTACAAATTTATTGTCTTTATTTATTGGCTTTTTATAAAGTTTTAAGCGATATTAAAATGTTTATGCCTTCAAAAAAAAATTCTTAGAACTAAAATTTTTTATGTGTATACTGTATGTTGTCGCCAATAAAGTCTGCTTGGCGAGATTTGCGCCGGCGAAACGGAAAAGTACCCATGTTTTTTCTTTTTTATGTTATTTTATTGTTTGGTTTAAACTGCATTTTATTGAGATTATGTATTTTTTGTTTGCCTATATTGTAGTCTTTGATGCTCCTTTGAATTTTTAAGTGAAAATATATCGATGTGTACATGGACAAAGTAAAGGGAGTGTGCAATGCAAGTTTGTGCAATTCTGGGATTTTTTTTTTAAGTGAAAATAGGTCGACGTGTACATGGATAAAGTTAAAAGAGTGCGCAATGCCATTTTTGTGCAATTCGAAGTTTTTTTTTTTAAGTGAAAATAAGTCTATGTGTACATGGATACTGAGTTTGAGCAATTGTTTGTCTTGTTATTTTGGCTTTGTGTAGCGATGATTTTTGGCCCAAAAATCACTGCTTCGCAAGCCAAAATAACGAGTCAAAGAACTGCACAAAATTGGTATCCGTGTACCGCCAAAAATCGCCAAGGGGTACCTTATGCTATACTTTTACCTACAAATACAGAAAATGAAGAAACTAAGGAGACAATATAATTCCTCACTTCTGCAAAAAATTAAATAGAATTTCACTGTTGCAACTTGCATTTCAACTGATAACAATGTGGAAATCTGCAAGCTGTTAAATAATAAGTAAATAAAACTATTCATAAAATGTACAATAAGAAAAAAGAATCCAGTGCTAAAGAATGAGTCTATCTTCTAAAGCATGTTAGTACGGACATAAAAGTGAGTTACACAGTTTAACTGGGTATTTGCATAGACTCATTCTTATGTAGACTTTCTCAGAAAAGAACTACAACGCCTGTTACAAATTTAAAACCCGACTTAAATTTTTAATATGTGTAAACAGACAACTACTGATAGTTCCCTGATGGTAATTTGTACATTTATACAATTATTTAAAATGAAAATGCAATACAAGTAAAAAAAAGAATACTGTTGTTTTTCAGTTTTCAATCCTTTTCTCACACTTTAATTTTCTAGAATACTTACAATTTTTAAAAAAATTCTACAAATTCTAAATAATTCAAATTAACTTAGTAACTGTTTATAATTAAATTACACTTAAAGATATGATTATATATGTTAAAAAATACCAAAAAATTATAAAAAATCTATAACTTTGTTTTTTTTTTTTTTTTTTTTTTTTTCTATCTCTAAACTTTCTCGAACCAACGTGGCTCCCTCTAGTGTGCATCAAGATAACTAGTTACTGATGTTTCCTACTTCTGCTCACTAATTAGACATTTTTGTGATGTGGAGGTACATGAGTTTGAACCATAGGCACTCCATAATGTTAAATCATTGACATTAGCAAGATGATATGATCATTATGACTGATATCAGTTCAAAATAATTGTATATCAAGTAAAATTTACATAAGAAAATAAAAATGCTTCATTAAAAACTTAAAATAATAAAATCAGATAACCATCTTTAATCTCTAAATCATGTAGCAACATTTTTAACATAACATTCATTCTGCGATGCTAGTCAATGGAAAACTGTAATAAACTGTGAAATATTGGCATTTTGCCTTGGTTTGTATTTCTAGTAACTGAACAGGCTGGCTGCACGAGTTTTCCTCACGTCTACTCTACAGGCAATTTCTCTTAGGAAGATTTCCCTGAAAGTATCCCTACTAAGTATATAGCTCAGATATGCTTTGCCATAAACACTATACAGCCATTAATTTTACCTTTAATTGATATGAAAAATTTCTGTAATTCATATTATTAAGTCTTACTGACCAGTATTATAAAAATGATTTTTTGTGAATACTTCTCTAGGGCACAACTAATTTTTCACAAAATTCATTAGTAATATTACACTAATGTATGCAAACTAATTCATGTTTGCATACCTTAGTGTAATAAATAGATTCATGAAATAAAATGTATCGCACTGAAAAGTGCAATGATTAAAATACCAGAATTAAAAAAAAAATTTTAATCCTTCTAAAAAGAATACAAATTAATATAATTTTTTTCATGTTCTTAAATGCCGTCATTATATAAATGTGCATATCTTAATTTTAAAAATGCAAATTAAAACTGTTTAAATAATTTACTTCATGAATATAAATCCAATTTACTGGCTTAAAAATTTTACCAAAATGCTGAAAAATTAAATTTTTAAACTGCACTGCATTGAATAAATACATTTGTTTAACTTGGGGATGGTAAAACATCTGATACTCTTTTCAAAAGTAATTAAAACTACAGCAAAAATTAAAAATTAACTGAAATTTGTATTAGATGGCACCATTCCCATAAAATACAACACAGCATTAAATAAGAATAAATGTAACATCTCTTACAACTTAGATACAAGAAAAGAAATGTTTGTTATGATAAAACAGATCAAACTTTTACTTATCCTCACACGATATCAACAGCAAAATTAAATTATTCCTCAGTATTCTTTAAGTATTGGCAGATGAAACAAAGCAAATCTACCAAAAAAACACTTACTTTGCATAATAAAGATCAAGATGAAAATAAGCAATACAAGTAAATTATCCATAAATATCTGATCATTTCAGATTGTCATAGCTTGAAGATGCCCTCATTACACTACAAAATTAAAATTCTACATTCAAGAATTTATTTTCTAAATAGCTTGCATCTTTTAAAGAAAATCATAAATTATGATAAATGCTACTTCAAAGACCGAATTAAATTTAAAAAGTAGAATTTCAAATGTATTAACTTCTCTAAATATTCAAACGGACAAAGCAGGTTTTTAATTATATTTTAAAAGCATAAGGAGACTTCTAAAATGCTTTATAAAATTTTAAACATTAGTAAATAAAATAAATCCATATGAATTACCTAAAGTGTCTAATTCCAAGGAAAAGAATTCTACATTCAAAGAAGTAAATAACTGCTTGACCTGCAAAAAAATTTGTAATCATTTATTAAAATGTTACAAATTCCATATATAAAATATAAAAGAATAATATAAATTAAGTATGATTAAATATATTTCTATACATAAATATTCAAAAATCCAAGCAGTTAATTATTTAAAACAACATCAAATTGAAAAACAAGGGAAAAGAATAATGAAACACAAAGCCATAAAATACAATTAAAACTCTTAATTAATAACCAAACACTACACTGATTCAGCAGCTATAAACCAATTTATAGCAGTACAGAAATATACAAATGGAAACTTATTGCATAAATATTTCCAACAAAGCATTTCATGTTTTAAAGGACTGTTTTTGACACTTACTTAAGTCTTGTTAAATCTTAAATGAAAAAACAGTGCAGCAATTATTTATTTTTCACAACTTTTAAATAAATATATGTCACAAACATCTAAATGTTTTACATGAATATTATGAATACTAAATGAAAAGCCTCTTCTTTCTAATATAATCCATGCAACAGTGAACACTAGATGACTGAATTATGTTTACATAACTAACAGTTACATACAGTCTTTTAAATTGGCCAAGCACTTAATCAGACAGAGACAGATTTCTCTTTTTGACTGAATTATGTTTACATAACTAACAGTTACGTACAGTCTTTTAAATTGCCCAAGCAATTATTTATTTTCACAACTTTAAATAAATATATGTCACAATTATCTAACTGTTTTACATGAATATTATGAATACTAAATGAAAAGCCACTGTTTTTTCTAATATAATCCGTGCGACAGTGGTCACTAGATGAGTGAATTACGTTTACATAACTGTTACATACAGTCTTTTAAATTGCCCAAGCAATTATTCAAAACATCTATTCAGCTACAATTTTTTTTTCATTCATTAACATACATATACTAAAAACGAGATGACAGCCACAAAATATCTTTTTTTTTTTTTTTTTTTTTTTAAATGCACGTTGTGATTTATCATACTCAACATACAAAAAACACGATAGCATGAATTACCTAAAGTTTGGGAATTTTTAATCATTAGTTATAGCATTTCGTTCAGTAATTTAATTTCTATCTTCATTTTGACAGAAATTTAACTTTAAATAATAAGAAAATTTATATGTACTTGCAACACAACAAATAAACTAGGTCAGTGAGTCAAAACTTATGGCAATCAGTGAATAATCATTATACCGTACGATTTCCAGAACAGCTTACTTACCTTTGCACAAAATGGGCATGTTGTTTTACTGAATATCATCACCCTGTTGGTTTTCACATAATTGTCAATAACAGAAGCCAGCTCTGCTGGATCCAAAATAGGAGCCATCGTTAATTTGTTAAGCTACGTTTAAATTAACAGATTATCCAATTAATTTAATATACTTTCGTAAAAGAAACAAAAGTACGATACAGATTAATTCAAATGTATCTGCAGGAATTCAGAAAATTGTTACTCTCATTCATTCACTCACATGTTAGTCCGAAAACTGCTCTAACAGAATAAAAAGTACGCGCCATGTGTAAGACATGCAGTTAAAACTTGTTCCGAGACACCAACCACTTGAAACAAAAATTGCGTCATAGCTTCTAGCGGTGTTACGTAAAATTTCCGTTTTAGATAAAATATTCTGACGTAGTGAAAGTTTCATGAAACTTACCTTCCTCGATAAAAAATATCAAGAAATGGAAGATAAGACAAGGGATAATAAAATCTACCGATATGCCTTACGGCTCCATCGTTCAGTTTTTAAAACATGCAGTAAAGTGGGGAAAAAAAAAAAAAAAAAAGGAAAGTTATCAAATCAAAAGCTGAAAGTAGTCGGAATTTTGTCACACCAAAGGTTTTCAAATAAGCTATATTTAAAAAAACAATTTATATAAGAGATTGCCTTATCTGAGGATGACTGTGTAGGGATGTAAAACGCGTGTATATTATTTGGATTTAATATTATTGTCTGGATAAAAGATTTCTCTAAAGGGCAATAAAATGATAAACATGTAGGAACTGGATTAAAAAATAAAAGTACAAATTAAAACAATTAATCACCCTCTGTTTAATGTTTCAAACAGAACTTTCCAAAGGGTTAGTATTTGAAACACGCCCTTAGATGTTCTGCTGAACTAGATTTTCGTGTATAAATTTTTAATTTAGAAAGCACACAGAAACAGGCTGGAATTTTTGCTTCCATCATATACATATGTGCACTGGGATGATTTGGAGAATAGCTGAAATGAATTGGTGATAGTTCTTTACGTTGCAATAATTTTGAGAGATTTTACTGCGTAGACCTTTAGGAATCATTCTTGTAACCTTATATAATCCTTCTCTTAGAAGGATGATTCCTAAAGACAGACTCAGACTTGATTTCCGCACATAATTTTATTCCTTGATAATTAATTCTTAGAACAAATTTTCTTTGAGAGACTTTACTGCATAGACACAGCCTTAATTTCGGCACATAATTTTATTCTTTAACAATTAATTCTCAGGACTATTATTTTTTTTATCACACACATCATTATGGATGCGATAAGCACTTCCACAATTTCATACAGAATACAGTATTAGGTATAATGGACAATAAACTAGAAGAGGCTAAGTGACAAGTTTAAGCTGCAGAGTGGGAAATAGGAAAGAGAAGTACACGTAGATCACAGATCATCTTTCATCGTACAGTATTCTATCTTAAAAGGGCCGTGACTCTTATACGATCTTCTTATTTCTTAGGCAATCTAAAAAAATAAGAAAATCCAACCAAACGTGCGATCTAAAGCATGGGCTCATAGAAAGAGAAATCTGCAATGTATATGTCGCCATCTGTTGCGCAGAGAGACATCTTGAAGGAGAGAGGTACACAAGAGTAATATAGTAAATTATTTCTTTGGCTGAGAGCTGTCGCGCTGCAGCTTGATTATAGGGACATAGAACGTACTAATTTACAGATGACGCACTTAATATTCATATCTTACTTAAGTTTTTAAGACAAGAAGGAGACACAGCCAAATTAAAATGAGTAATTCAAGGTTTAATATTTTTTTTCTCTCTCTCTCTCTTTCTCACACACATATATAACTTTTTTATAGAAACAAAAGCGGTGTTTTGCGTAGTTCCAGATAGGAGGCCCTTAAGCTACGGCCTAGCTTCGCTTCTGTTTCGTTCCACATAGGCATCATCAAGAACTGCACAAAAAGAAGGTTGCAGAAATATCAGTTGAAAGAAATTCAAATACGAAGGAAAATAAACTGCACGTGGTTAATCTGATTACGTGCTAAACAAATGTGTTTAAATTATAAAAGTGAAGCAACAACTTGTGTTAAGGGTAGATTTTTAGGATAGAAACTCTATCGATTTCGAAGGCAAACAAAGTCCCTCTTCATCAGGAGCAAAGAAATCTGAAACTGAAAAACCAAGTTACGAACAAATCATACCCTAAAGAGGTTATCACTTCTAGCGACAGTCCCTGCCAGACTTTTCTGAGAAACGAGATTCTGGTAACACTGGTTTAAACGGGAAGATTCCTAGAAAAAAAGAGCCCCGGTGGAATCGAAGTCTCCGCCTAGCTACGGAAACGATGTAGCGGCTACGCGGGATTTTTTTAAACATCACCGAAAATGTTTCGATTGGAGCTCTGTCTCGGGTAGAGATCAATCAATCAGATTAAAGTTCTACTTCTGAAGGATCACGTGATCCCAATCTGAGCGATAATCGATTACTGTTTGGCATTCAAGTCTTTGTAGTTTGTGAAAATGATAACTTAGCTAAGAGGGTTTCCTGGAAATGTGCGGGTTCTGAGAATCGTCCCTTTCGACGTCCAATCTCGCGTAGCCGAAACATAATGCGATTGGGACATAAGTGTAATGGCTTCGTGGTTCAATAAGGCACCATTTATCAAGACGAAACAAACATTTATTTAAATATTATTCAAACCATGATATTAAACTCAGAGCAGTACGTCGCTCCTACAACATAGCAAAAATCGAAAACCTTTCTCTTCCGAAGCTAACATTCAACTCCCTTAAAATACAGTAACCCTTCTTGGAGAAGAGGCTACACTCGCCAAGCGCGCTTTGTTAATCGCCAGATACTACAATAAGGAAGTCGACAGAGACGAGAGAGTAACGCCATCTGTTAGTAGAAATAAGAACAAAAATTGAAAAGTTAGGGTAAAAGAGATTTAAAAGTGTTAGGTAGGATTGGAATATATTCATAAACAACACTGTAAGTTTTTGCGAATGTGAAAAAGCTTCAAGAAAATCTAATTCTCCAATGGAAGAAGCTTTTTGGTTAATTTCTGCAGACCCAAAGTCGAAATTGTGATTAAATTTCCACCTATGATTAGCAATCGAAGACTTGTAGATTTCATCTTTTCGGGCATAAGATTAATGTTCCTTAATGCGAAACCTTAATGCTTTTTTGGTTTGGCCGATATATCTCGAACCACATTGACAAGATATGCTATAAGTTCCCCAAGAACTCAAGTCAGAAATAGTATCTTTAAGAACTGAACCATGGATTTTATTGATAGGCGAGAAAATGGCCCCATATACAGGAAATTGAGTTAGTTAGTTTACGACTGCTATCTTCAAACTGTGTTTTCCGGAAGCGGGGAGTTCCAGAAGTGGGAGTTCCAGGAGTTTCCGGAAGCGGGGAGTCCCTGAGTTCCTCGGGTCAGAATAAAATTTGAGATATGGCATATGTCAAAGAGAATAACTTTCAATGCTTTGCAAAAGTAAACAGCTTTCTAATGAAAAATGAATTACATTTAGACCATAGTATTAAAAATTTTATAAGGTAGCACCTTTCTCAATTGAAGAAAACTATAAGAGAAAATTTCCGAGATTAGAAAACTAAGTATGAATAAAAAATCAGTTCAAGTACTATGATAAATCAAAAGGTTTGCCAACGAAGGTAAGGGTACAACTTCTCGACATATCAACAGATTCGACATTCAGATTTAAATTTAAGCAACAGCAGCTCTTAAAGTTTTGGTTGCAGATTCAAGCATATCTAGAAGTTTCTCACACAGTTACGAATACATTAATGCCATTCGGAACAGCGTATTTAAATAAAAAATCTTTCTCAACGTACATGGTAGCAAAGACACAAACAAATTAATTGCAGAATCTAAAATGCGATTGCAGATAACATCAACAAGGCTAGATAGGTGGTTTGAAAAAGTACAAGCAGACCCCAGCCACTAAATATAATGCAAGAGTAAGTGATACAAGGAGCTCAATTTAATGCTTTTAATGAGTTGACTGCATTAATTTTATGTTAAAATTTTTTAATAAAAAATACAATATTTTTTTAGTCTTTCATAAATACCTATAACATATTTCTCTAGCTATTATTTTAAGCTACATTTCCGTAGAGGTGGGATGGGGTTTCCTAAAAAACCTCATAGTTCTAAGGGCTCCTTGAGTCAACAAAGTTTGAAGATCATTGGTTTAAGATAAAGATTAAGAACGATTCTGGACTCATTGTTGACTGCATATTCCACACATTCATTAATTCTACTACTTATTTAAATATATTTAATTTTAAGACAATTAAACTGCTTTACCTAATACCAAAAGAAAATCTTAATGGTAACGGAATTTTGTTCAATATAATTAAATGCTGAAAACATATTTTGACCATTATTTGATTTTCAGATCACGCTCGTTAAAACGGTCCTTTGAGCGCGGCAGAGAAAAAAAAAAAAAAAAAAAAAAAAGTTTCTGTGCCATACCCTATATGATTTACAGCACTCCAAAAACGGGGAAAGGGGAAATCAGTGATTTTTCACTAGTGTTGACTTTGGATGGGGCTGAATTAATTATTAAGCAATATTAGCACGTGCTTATGGGGCACCAAGGTCGTAAACCGCATAATAGAATTTTTTTGCAAGAAAAATCTTCCATCCTTTTTTTCTGGATTTTTACATCAAGAAAGTGTGAAAATTGGAGTCTCATTTCTGGTATCAGTTGGCTTTCAATCCAGTTTTGCTGTTTTGGGGAATCAGATTTTTATGGGATTTTCCTCTCGTCTGGGATGTGTTGGGGACAAATAATAAATCTATATGGAAAAGAAGCATGTCTTGTGATACAGAAATAAAGGAAACATGCGAAATATAGGGTTCAAGAGAGAAGCCATAGAATAACAGATTTTATATAAAATTTTATTTTGAATTTTCCATGAAATTTGAACCTATGTAAGGGCTTTTATCATAATAATTATTATTTATTATTTTTAAGAAATGAATAAACAACTGGTTAAGTTACAGACTAACAGACAGACAGCATTATACGTAAACATACAAAAAAAAAAAAATAAGATGACTAGATTTGGAAGTTCGAAATTCGGGACGCCATATATAATTTTTTTAATATTTTTTTAACAAATAAATTATTTTATAATTAATGTTATTGTGGTGGAGGTGGTAAACAGGTGAAAAATTGATTCTAAATTTCTTTCCTTTTGTGTATGCATATAGTTCGAAATTCGGGACTCTATATATAATTTTTTAATATTTTTTTAACAAATTTAAACAAAATAATAAATTTGTAACTCTCCTAAATTATTTTGACTGTGCAGCCTTATATTTCTCTGAAGTACATTTGTTAGAACATCTTTTTCTTTTTTGATCTCCATGTAAAAGTGCGTGTAATTTTCATCAAAATTTAGTTGGTGATCAACATACCTTTCAAAGCGTCCACTTGAAGCTGTGCCTTATCACTAGTCTTTTCGTGTTTTTTTTTTCCACGTGTAACATGTATACGAGCCAGTTTCCGATAGAAAGTCCTCCGTGAAGGTATCCTTCTTTTCAGCCAGCCCCCTTGAGGCCTTCGCCTTAATTACATAAAACAAACAAACTTATCACCAGTCAAAAAAAAAAAAAAATATCCATAATGCTAAGCAATCAATCAGTTGCAGCAATAAGTGTCATGAAGACAAAAGAGAACCTCTGACAATTTTAAAACATTTGAATGAAGAATCTGGTCTTAATGAATTTGCAATTATTTCCATCCACCTTTGAACTGGTTACATCTTATTTTTTCACCATTCCAATATTTGTCTTCTATGATACATTGTTTAAGGTAAACATATTAATCACCTAAATCAATTTCCAATAATTTATGATTTGGAATTATTTTATTAATGAACAAAAATGCTCTTTCAACTTTCCTCCGAGAATTAATTTCATTTAATATGACACAGCTGTATGTTTTTATCTCCTGAAATACTTTTATCGTTCCTTTTTCTAAATAAGTAAGAGCAGTCTGATAAAATGAAACAATAGCTTCTCGAAATTCAAAAACTTCGCATTGTGACACGTTTCCATTCTTTTCAAGTTTCTCTAGAGTTTTTTTTTTTTTTTTAAATATTTATTGGAATAAAGTTTTCTCCTGTCTTACTAAATATTGAAGCTTTCAGAGCATCCGTTAAGCTATTACATCAAATACTGACGCAGTTTGATTTTCAGTCGTTGTAATAACTTTATGAAATACTGAATGGATATGGATTATTTAATTATGGCAAAGCACACGAGGGCTATGTGCCTAGAGGGATGGATGCCTTCGTAGAGGACTTTCTAAGGGAAACTGGCTCGTATACACGTTACACATGAGGAAAACTACGAAAACGCTCATGCAGCCAGCCAGTTCGCGGGATTCGAACCACGGACCGAACTACCAGTGTTCAGCGTCTTTACCGCTCGGCCGCTTGTGGGCCTTGTGAAATACTGAAGTCTGAGTGTTAATAAAAAACAGCCAAGCTTCTGCCACTGATTTTCAAAGAATTTTAAAATAAGTATGGGACGCTTTTCTTAATATTGAAAATGAGCCTTCAGTGGCAAAAGCTTTTGGAGTACTTTTTCAATGGTGGGAAGTGATGCTAACTATCTTGTTTCTGAATACGCTAGTATCACTAAAAAATCGATTTCTACGAAACTGCAAAAATCTTTCAATGTTTCTACTCTAAGAGATAAAGTATATCTCAGAAAGAATCATTTCTATATCAACTGGCAAAATACCAGCTGATGCTCTTATAGTGTTATAGATAATATGCGCTGCACATCCAACTCCAATTAAACCATTGTTAAGGTTTCGTTTCAGTTTAACAAAAACATTACTTTCTCCACGTCTATCAGCTTCCCAAAGTTAGAATTCATATTATCAGCATAAAGGCCAATAACTTCTCTTATTTTCTTCAAGACAGGTAGTTAAATAGTTGCTGACAATATTGAATGTTTCACCAGGTTAGGATTTAAATTATAAAACTTTTACTATAACTCCATAACTCGAGTCTATAAATAAAATAAGTATTGGAAAAAGTTTTTAATTTCTTTGTGACTGGACACATCAGTTAAGACTGAAACAAATTAACATTTTCCAAATCATTATGCAGCTCTTAAAGCGTAAGGTATGAAAACAATTAGTATTATTGCTTCGGCCTTGATTTGCACACATGTAAATTTAGGTTCAAATGCCACTTGAAGAAACTTAAACGTACATACCATAGACCTAAAGCTACGGTTGTGCAAATAGTATGGTATGCAGAAGTATCTACTACTGCAGCAAATTCTCCTTCCTTATCACCCATTTTCTCCTGTTTGAAGAAATTCATTAATGATGAGCTAGATGCAACAGCAGAGTTTATGTTTATTACCATTTATTTGAAGTTTAATATCTATATGTCCACCATGGCTTATTGAAAATTTTGAAGAACATGCATTGCGCTGTACATTGGAATTGCTACTAGTTTCTGCAATAAACAGGTATTCCTTCTGTACGTCCTTGTTAAATGTACACTTTCTTTTTCTTTTAAATGTACACTTTCTTTTAAAAAATCAATGATAAAAATAAATAATAAATTAAACTGCAGTGAAACATACCCTTAGTACATATGTAATACACTACTGATAAATAAAAAAAAAATATATGTCGTTTCCAAATGGGAAACATCATTACATGTCATTGTTTCGGTAGATTAAAAAAAAATTAACTATTATGGAAAATCAAAATGACGTTGCAGTAACAATTGTACAATCTAAACATGACAAAATAAAGATGATTTCAGATGGATATATCTACAAAGAAATTTCAGCAAATGAAAAGAATTATTATTTTTAGATACCGTGTAATAATGTGTAAGAGGATGATACATACTAATGTACGTAATGCACCGTTGATAATTAAAAAGTATATGTAAATTTTATTAATTCAAATCAATCAATGTATTAATTAAAAATTGCATTGCCGTCTGTAAATGGAAGTGTAAACTGCACCAGTGAGCAAAAATTCTTTGTATAATGGGGAGAGAAATACACAAGTGAAAAATAGAACACCCCCCACTACAATGTTTCTACGATAAACACCAGATTGTAAATCCCACTTATGCAGCCGATATGGCACTCATCTCTTAACACTTGTATTCCACAGCTTGCAATTTACATTATTTAAATAAATATATGCATTTAAACGTTTACTTTCTCACATTACTTTTTTTCGGGACAGTTCAGGACAAAAGCTATGAATTCGAGACAAAAAAACAAGTTGTAAAAAATTGGGACAGGGACTGAAAATTCAGAAGTTTCCCGGGAAATTCAGGATATATGGTCAGCTTAGTTTTGAATACTGTCTACAGTTTAGCTTCGCTCTTTAGCTGCGCTTTGTATTGCATTGTGTTTAACATTCTTAGTAGTTTGAAATATCACTACTCAGTGTACTCAGTGATACTGTAAAGATTTATTGCAGAATATTTGTGGTTATATAAGTTCCAAAACTCTGAAGTATTTCTTTTAATAAACTAAATTTCATTCAAAGCAACAATATTGAAACAAATTACAAAATTAAAATAATTTATTATATATCTGCAAAAATAACATCTTATAATATGTTTTGCAGACTTATAATACACTATTTTCAAGCGCTTTATAAACTTAACTAAGGGCTTTTTTTTTTTTTTTTTTTTTTTTGTCCCAGAGTTTAAAACTTTACATACCAATTGTCATGACGCGATGACCACGCATGCGCAGTTTAGCCGAACAGCCTGCAACGCCTCCCTCTTATGAGACTTACTAGACAAAAGTAGTTAGTAGGTAGTAGCGAAGTAACGAAGGAAACGTGTTGTATGTCAGGTTGGATGCAAAATACGCAGTTATACTTGTGTGTTAATCGTTTGTACTTATTATTTTTATTTGTGTGTTAATAAAGTTTTGTGCCGTTAAAATGGCTATTTTATGCAACGCCCACAATACGATACGTCTACGGTAGAAATTAAATACATATCCAGAATCTACAAGCCCAACAAGAAGGATATGACAGTGGTGTCAGAACAGGAGGATATGTCATTCTGCAAAGTTCACGGATAAATGCGTAAGTGAGTCTTCAGAAAGGTAAGAAATTTGTTCAATTTATTTTGCGGTAATGTGGAATTCAAGGTTACAAAAATGGCTGAAGAGCTAACGAAATTTAAGAAAGAACGGAAAGTTATTCGTTCAGCTATTACTAAAGTAACAAATGCTATTGAATCATTAATTGCAGTCGGTAACCTTGAAGACCTTGAAGAATCACTGGAAATTTTAAAAGTAAAAGCTATTTCTTTGAGAGCGTTAGACGAAAAAATTAAAACTTTGACTGATGTTAATGACATTGAAACCGAAGTCGAAAGTGCCTTGGAATACGAAGAAAAAATTGCGAAATGGAGCTTTAGAGGCACAAAATTATTGAAAGAAAAAAGAAATAGCAATAATTAGCTAGTTTCTAATGGTTCTTCCAATGATAGTAACAATTTATCTGATTATAATATTAAATTGCCAAAGATTATGATTGATAAATTTTATGGGAATGCTGAAATGTGGCAGACATTTTACAATCTTTTGACACGGCAATAAATCAAAACGAAAAACTATAGTAGATAAGTTTGATTACTTGCTTAGCCTGTTAGGCGGTGCAGCTTTAAAAACAATAGAAGGCTTTTCTTTATCTCCAGAAAACTACGACGAAGCTTTTAAAATTCTCAAAGAGAGGTATGGTCGAAAAGATATCCTTATTAATTCTTACATGCATAAACTTTTAAATTTACAGCCTGTCTGAAGTTCTAATGACATTAATTCTTTGAGGGAATTATTTGATACCTGCAACGTACAAGTCAGGTCACTAAATTCGATAGGGGTCAAGACCGAATCGTATGGAAAGTTACTATACCCTTTGTTAATGAAATGCATACCTCAGGATATAACGCTTGATTTTGCTCGTCAAAACGCAGATGAGGAAACTTTTAATGTCGACAACCGACAACCTCATGAAATTTCTAAAACGGGAAATTGAAAGTCGCGAACGAACTTCATTAAATTTATTTTATTCTAAGAGTCACGCTAATTCTCTTGGAAGGCATTCACAACCAAATGAAAAGCGAAACAACTTCTACACTCGGAATTCATTCAACGCCAACAAATTTGGCACCAGCTATTCCCCTAATGTAAGCAAAATTGCAGTTGTTCGAACTTTCCCTTGCTTATTTTGCGAAAGCGAAAATCATGCTTCGGAACAGTGCGTTATGTCTCCGGAAGAAAGGAAAAAGAGTTTAAGGGCTTTTAATCGGTGCTTTCTTTGTTTCGAAAGGAACTGTAGAACGAAAAATTGCCCTTCTCAATTAAAATGTTCAAAATGTAATTCTAAGTATCATAATATATTGTTGCATGAAGATAAGGAAAGGGTTGCTAAAGAAGAAATTAAGAATAATTCTAACGCAGTAACTGCAAAGATTTCTTCTAAATATTTTACTGCGAATCAAGAAGTTAAAGAATTAATAGATGACTTGCCAACCGTTAAACTTATATGTGATGGTAAATTAATTAATGCAGTAGCAGATACAGGCACGCAATTAACCGTTGTCAAGGCCGACATTGTACCAGAAAAATACCGTACGACACATGGAAGTGTTATCCTCACGTCAGCTTTCGGACAAGCTTTAAAAGCTCCTTTCATTAACCTACCTTTAGTAATATATTCTGAAAATAATAAATTTATGTCACCTATTTTTATAACATGTGCAATGGTGGATAAGTTGTGTAATGATTTACTCTTGTCGTTAAGTGCTTTTAATGAGTTAAGGGGAGATGATAAAAGAAAGTTTAATTTTGAATGTAGAAATGTAAACATTGCTACTGATAGTTTCGGTGAAATGCCTTTTCATGAAACTGAAAATTTTGACGAAATACTTAACCATGATAGGGAAAACCTAATTAATGAAAAATGTAATGAAACTGTTAAGAAGATAATAGAATGTTGTGCTCTTGTATATGAAGATACAGGTAAGGATGATTCCAAAGGTAGCACGAGACACGATCAATGTGTTTCGGATTCAGAACTGTTTCGAGTGCAACAAATGAATGACACATCTTTAAAAACATGCTGGCAAAATGTTAAGAACGGAAGTAATAACTTTATTGTTATTGACAACTTTTCGTATCATAAAGATAAAGTTCTAGGAGAAAGAGTTTACCAGTTAGTCGTTCCTAAAGAAAGAAGAAAACAAATTTTGGACTTTGCTCATTCTAGCTTATGGGGAAGTCACCTGCGAACCAAGAAGATAGCCGAACGTTTGAGATATTCGTTCTATTGGCCTGAAATCAAGAAAGATGTGAATGAATACTGCAGTGCTTGTACTTCTTGTCAACTTCAAGCGAAAAAGCGTCCCTTTGATGAAGTTCCGATTACGCCAGTAACACGCCCTAAAGAAACATTCCAGGTAATTAATGTGGATATCCTAGGACCTGTAGAGCCGAGCTGTAGAGGTTACAAATATATTCTGTGTGCTGTTGATCAATGTACAAGGTGGCCCGAAGCGGTGCCATTGAAGAATTTGAATGCCAAAGCAACATGCGATGCATTGTTGCAAATCTTTTCACGCACAGGAATTCCTCAAATTGTTGCTTCAGATCAAGGAACTAATTTTACTGCTTCGTTGACTCAAGAGTTTTTGAAAAGAATCGGATCGTCCCCAAGGTTCTCGACTCCTTATTATCCAAGTTCAAATGGCCTGGTAGAAAGATTTAATGCTGTTTTAAAGGGAATGATACATCATACCATTAGAGACCATTCCAAAGATTGGGAGAAACATCTACCGTACTTACTTTGGGCTTATCGAGAAGTTCCTAATGCTACGACTGGTGTTAGTCCTTTCCAAATGTTTTATGGAAGACGTCCTAATGGCCCGTTGTCTATTTTGAAATCGTCATGGACTAATGAAACTCCTGTTCCTCATGGACAGTTAAGTTCAGTTACCGATTATCTGAATGATTTGAAGACGAAATTGGAAAAAGCTGCTGAATACGCAGGACTTACAGATGTTGGAAAGCAACAAGCTTATGCATTCTACCGTAACCCAAAGACTCGTCATAAAGAATTCAAGGAAGGTGACAGGGTTATAGTTTTAATCCCTGATAGCCAAAACAAAGTTTATGCCAGATGGACGGGACCTGCTACGATCATCAAAAAGCATACTGATTATAGTTACATAGTACAAATGCCTGACAATTCCTCGAAGCACGTTCACGCAAACAAGATACGAGAGTTCAGTACCGTTGTGAATAATGTCGGTGTGATATATGATACAGATATTGATTTCGGCGAAGTTGAAAACGTTCCAAGCATTGTTCCACGGAAAGCAAAAGACCACTATTCTAATGAAGAATGTGATTTTACGCACCTTGAACCGCATAAGAAGAAAGAACTTATGGAAATTTTAAAAAGGTATAAGAACCTAAGAACTGGTATTCCGAAAATCGCCAATGTGGGAGAACACAGCATCAAACTGAAACCTGGAAGTATGCCAAGAAAGCAGAAACCGTATCTAATACCTGAAGTTATAAGAAATGAAGTTGATCGACAGATATATGAGCTATTGCAGCTAGGGCTAATTGTTGAGTCGGAGAGTGAATATGCACATCCGGTAGTTTGTGTATCAAAAAAAGACGGAACTACATCACTTTGATTGATTTTCTTAAAGGGTACTGGCAGATACGACTGAAGCCCGAGTGCCAACCTTTGACGTCGTTTGTGACCCACAGAGGACAATATGCCTTTGTAGTTTTACCCTTTGGATTAAAGAATGCCGCCGCAACTTTTCAGAGAACTATGAACAAACTTCTAGCCGAACATAAAGACTACGCCGATTCTTATATTGATGACGTGATTATATTTTCTGATGACTAGAATACACATCTGAAGCATCTTAACAAAGTCTTAAGTGCGCTAGAAAAGGCAAATTTCACGGTTAATTTCAATAAGTGTGACTTTGCAAAGCATAAAATCAAATTTCTAGGACACGTAGTTGGTTCCGGTTCACACGAACATGACCCAGAAAGAGTTGAAGCCATACAGAATTTAGAAGTTCCCCGTACTAAGAAAGATGTAAGAAGTATTTTAGGACTATTATCGTATTACCGGTCTTACGTACCCAATTTTTCTGCGATAGCACAACCTTTAACGGCGTTAACAAAAAGAAGGACTTCGAACGAAATTACTTGGCTGAAGGAACACGATGAAACGTTTATTCAATTAAAACGTGCCATTTGCAATGCCCCTAAATGTTACTCTCCAAATTTTAGTTTGCCTTTCATCATTTACGCAGACGCATCGGCATACGCTGTAGGAGCTTGTTTGGCTCAACAAGATGAAAATAGTGTAGAACACCCAATAGCCTTCGCTACTAAAAAGTTGACCGAGACACAAAGAAATTACGCTGTTAATTGAAAAGGAAGCGTTCGCCGTTATCTTTGCCCTGAAGAAGTTTGAAGCTTATATCTTTAGTTCTGAGATAGTCATCGTTAGTGATCATAACCCTCTCAGATTTCTCACCGAATGTTCTTCACAAAGTTCTCGTTTACAACGCAGGTCTTTAGCATTACAGCGATTTTATGCAGTGATTACATACCGAAAAGGAAAAGATCATATTAATGCAGATTCGTTATCTCGATTGACTGCCTCTCACTGGGAGCATGACTGACGTTATGAACTATGAACTATAAGACATTTTGACTGTCTAGTTTGATTTTTTTTTTTTTTAGCTAAAATGCTAAATTGGCTTTCCTAACGTTATGTAATAGGTTTAAAGATTTAGCCAGGGTTTGCTAAAGTATTATGTTTAATTTTAAATGATTGATTTGTATTGTCTCGTTTATATGATAACTGCTTATATGATTATGATTATGTGAAGGATTTAAGTTTGAAAAGATAATTGAATGTTACATCTTTTAAATGAATAGGATTACTGAATTTCTGTTAAAGTAATTTTAATTTAAAATGGTAAGAATTGGTTAATTAAGTTCGAAAATTTCATGAATGTTATTTTATTTTTGTTTCAAGAAATGGTTATATATGTGGATTTGACAGGTCATTGACAGACGCAATCAAATCTTTTCGAGGGAAGGTGTCATGACGCGATGACCACGCATGCGCAGTTTAGCCGAACGGCCTGCAACGCCTCTCTCTCATGAGACTTACTAGAGAAGAGTAGTTAGTAGGTAGTAGCGAAGTAACGAAGGAAACGTGTTGTATGTCAGCTTGGATGCAAAATACGCAGTTATACTTGTGTGTTAATCGTTTGTACTTATTATTTTTATTTGTGTGTTAATAAAGTTTTGTGCCGTTAAAATGTCTGTTTTATGCAACGCACACAATACAATACGTCTACGGTAGGAATTAAATACATATCCAGAATCTACAAGCCCAACAAGAAGGATATGACACCAATCTTGTCCAATTCCACTGCAAAAAAATTCTTTTCCAAGCGATTTAAGTAATTCCTTCACCTAAAGGGAATAAATATTTGAAATAAGCTTTTATAGGATATATATTTTTAAAGATTATGCCATATATATATATAATGAAACTCAATAAGAATTTATGGTGCTTTCGCATTAATGACACCATCCAAAATATCTGATGTAGACTCCTTTGTAGAGCCTATTACATTATACACATTTTTTATACACTTCATTTAAACTTATTTCTGTGAATTTCATTAGAAATATAGTTTTCATTCAATCAATTCAGTTTTCCTTTCGAGGCAAGGCAAAAATGTATAAAAACTCAAAAAGTCTCCATTAAATATTGTAAAATATAGAAAAAACTAAATACAATTAAAAAAAATTTTTTTTTACAATTAAAATTAGAACTTCTGTGACAAAACAAGCAATTTGACCAATGGGCAGGAAGACTTAACTGAGAGTTAACTTTTGGTCCCACTGGGTAAAAAGATACTGAAGCTGGTGCATAAACTGACTTAATTCACTATTCCACAATGGGTTTCAAGATATTAACATATTGTGGCCTGACTGGGCCTAGCACGATTAAAATTTTTAAACTGTTGATAATTCTACAACTACTGAACACAAATTAAAAGTCATAAAAACCTTAACCGTGTAAGGATCCTAAGTTTTACTAACGTTTATTTTATTTTGAAACTGTACTATCACTTCTTCTTTTCTACTTCCGGCCAGAATTAAATGCTTTAACTTGTTTATGCAAATTGTCTTACTAACACACAAGTACTTAAGTTGTGGCTTTTTGCCAAGAGAGAGAGAGAAGGAGTTTTAGGAAGCAAGCCGCTTGCCACTATAGTTTTACGAGTTTTCACTCGGTTGCTGGTTGCCTTTAAGGCCAGAGGTTTAGCCCTCTTGATATTTGCAAACGTATTGGAGTTTTAGCAGCTCGGCGTACTACACACGTACCCCCTTTTAAATAAAGGCCAGTCTTAGAGATAGGCATTTGTATACTAATTCAAGGTTAGCTTTTAGTTAGTAGTTTTATATTCTTACATTCAGAACACAAGTGGTTGGTCTCCGTATTCCGAAGTTCGGAAGTACCTGTAAAGTATTGAAAATAAAGGGTTTCGTATACCCTTCCTGCTTGTGTTGTCTACTTCACACCTTCTTCCTTCTTGAACATAGCTTGAGTAAGCTCCCTGTTCCTATTCAGGATCATTCATGTTTCCAAAGCAAATCAAGGGAAACACAAGTCCTGACGGTGACGCCCGAAGAAGAAGAATAACCATAGCTGAGTTTCAAGAACCTGAGGTGCCTGCAGCAGCAGCTCCGAATCCAGAAATGCCCGCTGCCGCCCTGGAAGGATTTGGTTACATAGTCCAGACCATGCGCGCATCGATGAACTTAGCAGCAAGCTTTGACGGAAGCTCACCGGTGACCAGTTTTTTGGAAAAATTGAATGACCACTTCATGCTATATCCAGTCCATGAGTTTCTGAAAGTCACCTTATCTACCAGCGCTTTGAGGGGCCAAGCGCTTAATTGGTTCAAATGAAGAAACCTCTTGGGTCAAACGGGAAGTCCCACCTAAACTTACGAAAATTTCAAGACTGCCTTAGTAAAAGCCTTCCCTGTCGTAAGAAATCGTGCCAAATTCGAAGCGGAACTCTTCAGCACATACTAGCAACGAATCGAAAATTTCTCAAGCTTTATTTTAAGAAAAATACACGTCTTTAAACTATTGTATGGAAGCCGGCCGGATCCTGAAATAATCCAAGTAATTTTGCCTAGGTTACTTCCCAAAGTACAAGACTTTATTGAATTAAGGAATCCGACGACATTGGAAAAGTTATTTGAGCTCGCAATCCAGTTTGAAAGTAGAAGAACGGCGGACATTGAAAGAAGACGCCAGCACGAGCAACGAAGCCAGTTTGGTGCTCCAAGACCACAGCAAAGGCAAGAGCACGGCTACGGAAGCAAGTCGAATCAGTGGTCAAAGAAACCTGAGTATCCAAAAACAACCGGCAAACGTCGACAGTTCAATAATAAGCCAGAAAAAAAGTTCGAAGGCCAGCGGAAAAAGAAGGAAGGCATTAAAAAGAAGAAAGGAGATTTAAACTAAAACAGATTTCTGCTGACGGGAGGGTGCGAAAATCCGAAGGCCAAGAAAATCCCTCTTCCTTCAAGCTAAATACAGTTATTGTGAAAAATTTGATTCTTCCAAAGAATGAAGTTTTGGTGAACAATATTCCAGCCACCACACTCTTGGATACAGGCGCGCAGTGTTCCTGTGTGGCAGAAGATTTTTTTCAGAAATACTTCCGTAAATATAGAATATATAATTCGGATCATACGACAGTGTTAGCTGCCCAGAGGGAAAGATGCAAATGCATAGGTAAAATACCACTCTATATTCGTATTAAGGACGAGCAGGTAAAAATTATGTTTTTTATCGTAAAAAATCTACAAGCATATGTAATTTTAGGGATAGATTTTCTTTCAGAGACCGAAGCAACGCTTGATTTTAACTACGCGTCCCTTAAGCTGACCATGAAACCGGTTCTCGAAGAAAAAAAGAACCACCCACGTTAAATCTCAACCACCTGCCTATGGGAGAGCAACAAAAAATTCACCAAGTGGTAAGTGAATTTGCTTCTTTATTTAGTGATATTCCCGGATTTACTCAAGTGACGAACCATGAAATCGACACAGGAGATTCACTGCCAGTTCGCCACAAGCCGTATCGATACGATAAGACTTAAGAAAAAAAAATTATAGACTGGCACATTGGAAATATGTTAAGTAAAAAGATCATAACGCCCATCTCAAGTAGTTATGCCAGCCCGGTTGTGTTATGTAAGAAAAATAATGATTATCCAGTAACACATCCAAAACGTTGGCGTTTTGCAATTGACTATCATAAATTAAACACCATTACTAAATATCTGGTATATCCGTTACCTATTATTGAAGAAATTTTAAGGAACGCAACTTCTACGAAACACATGACTACGTTAGATATAACGATGGGGTATTTTCAAATAGGTGTAAAACCAGAAGATGTGCCTATGACTGCTTTTATAACTAAGGCTGGCACTTATGCATTCTTGAGTATGCCGTTTGGCCTTTCAGGGGCATCGGCAACATTTCAGCGATGTATGGACATTGTGCTAAGGCCTTTTCTAGGAAAGAACACATTTATATATTTAGACGATATCATTATTACTAGTGATAATTTGGATCAACATATAAAAGATTCGAGAGAGGTGTTTTCATTATTAAATGAGGCCGGTCTAAAAGTTAATGTTGAAAAGTGTAAATTTGCAGCCACTGAATTAAAATACTTGGGATATAAAATATGTCAGAAAGGAATCGAGACGGACGAATAAAAAATAATCGCCATTCAAAATTATCCGCCGCCAAATACGGCGAAGAAGCTGTCTTCTTTTCTAGGACTTTGTTCATATTATAGATCCTTTATAAAAGACTTTGCAACTATTGCTGAACCATTGTTAAAATTAAAAAGGAAAAAGGCAAGATTCTCGTGGACGGCCGAAGCCAATAGTCCGTTTGAAAAATTAAAACAAGCGTTAACGCAAGCCCCTGTTTTGAAATTTCCTGAGAACGATGAGAATTTAGAAATTTAGCGGATGCTTCGGATTATGCGGTAAGAGCAGTACTTTCCCAAAATCAGCAGCCCGTGGCATTTTTTAGTAGAATTTTAAACAGGGTTGTCACTCAAATAGGAAAATGAAATTCCCTGACTTTTCCAGGTGTGTTTTAAGAAAATTTCAGTCGATCTGCATAATGCACATTGGCTGTACTAACAGATAAATTAATTATGGTACCACTTATTTAATTTGTTTATGCAAATTGTCTTACTAACACCCAAGTACTTAAGTTGTGGCTTTTTGCCAAGAGAGAGAGAGAAACTTGAAAACACAAAAATTTGCCAATTACATATAACTTATATATCACATATGACTTATAATACATAATCCCCAAAGCATTACTATTATAACTATATCTGCCCAATCTGGATTAAAAAATGTCTTTTTTTGCAGACATTTTTCAGCTACATTTTTCAGCTAAACGAAAGAAAAATCTATTTAATGATATTGAATATCATTGAAATCATTGAAAAATCGGTTTCTACGAAATTGCAGAAATTTTTCAATGTTTCTACTTTAAGAGATAAAGTATATCTTAAAAAATAATCATTTCTATATCAACTGGCTAAACACCAGCTGAATCTTACAGTGTTACACATCGGAATCTTACAGTGTTATAGATAATATGCGCTGCCTATCCCACTCCAAGTAAACCATGGTTAAGGTTTAGTTTCGGGTTAACAAAACCATTATTTTCTCTATGTCTATCAGCGCTTCCAAAGTAAAAATTCGTATCATCGGCACAAAGACAAATAACTTTTTCTTTTAAATTATTATTTTTCAAGACAGGCAGTTAAATAGTTGCTGACAGACCGGGATGTTTCACCAGATAAAGATTTAAATTATGACTTTTTACTTTAACTCCATAACTCCAATCTATAAATCTAACGAGTATAAGAAAAAGTTTTATTTTCTTGTGATTGGACGCATCAGTTAAAATTGAAACAAATGAACATTTTCCCCAAATCATTGTGCAAAGTTCTTAAAGAGTAATGCATGAAAACATTTAGCATTATTGCTTCGGCCTTGATTATTTGCACACATGTAAATTTAGGTTGAAATACCACTTGAACCAGCTTGGACGGACAATCTATAGACCTAAAGCTATGGCTGTGGCAAATAGTATGGCACGCAGAAATACCGAAGTACCTTCTAGCCAACTCTGCTTCCTTATCACCCATTTTCTCCTGTTTGGAAGAAATTCTTTAATGATGATCTTGATGCAGCAGCAGAGTTTGATATTTTATGTTATTACTACTTGTATGAAGTTTGATGTCTGTACGTCAACCATGGTTATTGAAAATTTTGAAGAGCACGTATTGTACCGTACATCGGAATTGCTTATAATTTTTCAATACACAAGTATTACTTCTGTAAATTTTCGTTAGATGTATACTTACTTTTTCTTGAATCCACTACTAAAAAAATGAACGGTAAAAGTAAATAATAAATTAAATTAAACTTCAATAAAGCATACACTTAGCAAGTTTGTAATGCACCGTTGATATATAAAAAATATATGTCCTTGCCAAACTGGAAGCGTCGTTACACATCATAGTTTCGGCAGATTTAAAGAAAGTTTTTTAATCCTTACGCAAAATAAAAATGACAACGGAGTAAAAATTTTACGAATTTTTACATGACAAAAGAAAGATAATTTTAGATGGATATATCTGCAATGAAATTTCGGCAAATTATAAAAGAATTATTTTTAGACGCCGCGTAAAAATATGTAAAGGAATGATATATACTGACGTTGAACACGTTGATCACGTTGAACACGTTGATCGTAATGCACCGTTGATAGTTAAAAAATATATGCATGTAAATTCAAATCACAATCTCATTAATCACATCCAATTAAATATTGCAGTGCTGTCTGTAAGTGAAAGTCTGAACTGCAACTGTGAGCAAAAATTCCGTTTTTTGGGAGAGAAACACGGGAATAAAAAATAGAGCGCCCACACTACAGTTTTTCGGAGGTAAACGCTAGATGGGGAATCCCTTGTTTATGAGGCCGGTATGGCGCGCGTCTAATTTACTTTTCTAATTTATGTCTAATTTACGCTTGTATCTTTAATTTGCATTATACGCTACTTAAATAAATATATGAATTTAAACTTTTCGTTCTCACATTACTCTTTTACGGCACCGTTCGAGACAAATGCTATAAATTCAGGACCTAAAAACGAGTTGTAAAAAGTCGGGACAGGGACTGAAAATTCGGGATTGTCCTGAGGAATTCGGGACGTATGGTCACCTTAGTCATATACACGAAAGCTATCTGCCTAAGGGAAGAAATGTTTTCGCGCAGGACATTCTAAGGGTAACTGGCTCATGCCTACATTTCACATAAGGAAAATTTCTAAGAAGCATGTTCTTTAGCCGGAAATTGAAAACTGAGTAAAAAATGTTGCTGAATGCTCTGAATAGTATCCTGTGTCCGATTCCCGAGAATAGAAAGTTTTGAATACTGTGATATTTATTTTCGGATAAAATTAATTTTAAAAAAAGTAATAATTCATAAAGTTCATAATTAAGTATTTTTCTTCTGGAACTTGAAAACTTTAAAGCAGGCTGAATATCAGTTTTTGAGTTTTGTCGCAAGATGCAGAAAGAGGAAAAAATTTTAATTTGTTTACTGCATAACGAGCTCGAAAAGAGTTTCTGCAGAGTAATTTCCACAAATATTGATTCTAAACATATGTGTCCAGTCAGGGCGGGATTTACGAATAAGCTATACAAGCTGTAGGTTAGATCCCCCACTTTCTTGCGGGCTTCCCCAAAAATTAAAATATAGTATAAATAGTATTATTAAAATACATTATGACAGACTTATAAAGGGCCCCATATCTCAAATAGTTTAGGGCCTTATCAAGTCTAAATTTGCCTCTGTGTCCAGTTCAAAAAAGTAGGAAATTAAAATATAAGATTTTATATAGCCTCCCTCCCGTATAATATCCAATTAATAAAATATGAAGTTTTAATTAAAAAATATGAATAATAATTAATAAAATCAAAAATTCATTGCGAGACATTTAAAATCTCCATCACTAACCGTTGTTGAGATATTTCTGGATCAGATTTGCTAAAGAAGTTCCTCATTGTTATAACATCAGAAAGACGATGAAATAATTTAAAAAGAATAGTTGTTTATTCAAGAAAAAATCTCAGAACGTCTCTGTCTACAACCAAGCACAGGTCAATAATGGAAGAGAGGAAAATATTCGTGCGATTTATTTGTGAAAGTCCAACATATCCGTCCATCATGACAACAAGCAAATAAACGTACTGTAAGCAACATTGTGGCGTTTATTGCAAAAGCTTCTGCAGTTCAAGTCTTAAAAATTCTGCAAGTCTGTAAGTTCAAGTCTTAAAAAATAGTTCTGCAAGTGGAGGATTTCACGGGCACTTGTGTTGACTGATGAAAACATCTTCCATTTACATGGCAAAGTGAAAACATGTAAAATTTGATATTTCGCACACATTTGCCACATTGGAAAAAGTCTCCGACAGCAAATGTTTTCCGCGCCTCAACTAAACGCAATTGGTTTAGGGCGCAGCTCTGCGATTTTTCCGTGGGAGTGCATGAAAGACAGTATTCTTACCCCCAATATCAATAAGACTTACAGCAAATACAGCTACGGTCAGGCAAGATTGCAGTCTCAACTGAAAAAAACTATTTTGCCTTTTGTGTAGAGTTTATGATGTTGCGTGGCCCTAACTTGTCCGCAACAGGAGTAGTAACTGCTCTGAACTGTAAATTATACAAACTCGTAAGAAGGGTTTAAATCCCTTTTTATTTCACTTTAGAAATCACAGTTGCGTTCACTTGACGCTCACAAACTACGCCGAGCCGGGGGTTAAACAAAATAGAAAAGTACAACTAAAAATAAATGACAGGATGAATAAATAACGAAGTCACTATCTACGAGGCTCTATAATCGTAACTAACTTAACCGCGTTCTAAGATATAGCTGAGATTCAGCAAACTTACTGATTAAGAAGTTGAAATATTCAACGAACTGCCGAAACAGGCACACAGGCCGAAACGCGCGGTTCTTAAAATTTCTACCTAGCAACCTTCACGCTCGCGATTCAAGAAGCACACTTACAATCTCGTTTCCCTTCTATTTAAACTCAACTTAATTCTGCTAAAATTTGAATACTCTGCGCGTTCTACTAATTTGCATACTCTGGCATTGGCAATTCTAGGGGAAAGTAAAGGCTTGACAGGAAAGATAGCTTAAACTTAAAATAAATGTTAGTTAAAATAAATATAAACCCTACAAGTTTATTAGTAATTAACTTGTTACCTTATTATTTTCCTTTCATTTTCTCTTTTATGTTCATCTTCCACCAGAATGCAATCAGTTAACGAATTCAGGCACAGAGCTTCTGAGTTAGAGATAGAGATTTTGACAGTTGAAACTGACCATTTCTTTATTACTTCTCAGTGACTCTCTTACTTTCACTTTTTGTCTTTAGTACCATAACTGTTTCGGAGAGCTCAAAGGCTTGAGCTTAAGCTTTCGAACGAACTTTATCTTCCAAGCGGTATTTTAATTTTAATTTTATAGGATTACGATTTAAAAGGTTACTTTTGGTTGTTATTCTCTCGCAAGGTGAGAAGATTTATTTTCTGTACACAGGTTGTGCAACCGTCAGGCTGATACTTAAATAATAAAGTTTTATTTTAAACTTTGTTCTTAGTTGGAGATATTTTACTAAGAAGTTTAAGACAAGACGCTAAATCTTGTGTATGTCTTTATGCGTTCAGCAGTTAACAGCTGGGATAGGGTTGATTTTGGCACCTGTGTGGCAAGATTTAAGAGCTAAATTATTGTGCAGAAATGTAGTTCAATATTCAACAATCAAGGCTAAAGATTTAAGCTGATAACTGTAATACGGGCATTGTAGAGTTTATTTATCGCGTTATAAATTGCTAGATATACTAAGATTATATATGTTCAGAAAATTTTCGAGACGATTAGAGAAATCTTTAAGGGGGAATTTTTAACGACTGGTTACATAAAAATTCTGCAGACTTCTTTGGATGCCATACTGAAATAGTGTAGCACTCATTGCCATCATAAGTGATACTTATGATTCAGATACCATTAAAACTGCTATCGCATTCATTTTTTCAGTGAATTTTTGTATACATAGTGGGAATCAATAAAATTAGTTAGTGCAAAGTTTTGATTTAAAATGTTTACAGTTTCTTAGGTTAGGTTTTAAAAGATTCGAGTAGTAAAAAAAGCTCTAGTATCCCAGGAATGATATTTAAAAATAAATGATTCGCGACACCAGCCTTAGGAAAAGAAACGTAGCTTTTAATCCAGTCCGTATCCAATGAATAGTTCAAATATCTAAAGTTAGATTTGATCTCAGTATCTTGTTCTCATATCAGTTGCGTGGGTAAACAAAATTATAATTTTTATTCAAACCCCTAAAAAAACTGATAGCTTATTTCAGCTGATAGCTGATAGCTTATTTATTATTTTTAAAAAAGCTGATAGCTTTTTTTTTAATAATTCTTTTTTTCCGGAATAACAGTTTCTTTGCATTGCGTGCCGTCCCTTATTACTTATTTTATTCCTTTTAAAGACTGCATGTGATTAAAAAAAAGAAGAAGAAAAACACTCGGCCTGTTTTAAAATTTGATTTATGCTTCAACAAATGAAAATAAATTTTACATTATTTTATTCATAAATACCAACACTTATTCTTCGAAATTCAATTTACTTCTAATAAAACCAGGCAGCTGTCATAGACACAGAACGATGAAGGGAAAAAAAAAAGAATTTTTCCCCCCTCTAAAAGAATCCTCTATTGTATCATACGATAGTTTCAAATTTATATTTTCTTGGGCTATATCTTTTTGAACACAGAACAGAAGGAATTTTATTTATTTGTAATGACATATAGTAATATTAATAATATAAAAAGTTAGAAATTTTTATCAATTTAAAAGTTTCTTTCTGCTGAAAACCTGTCTTATTATTTTCGAAATGATATAAATATGTATTTGCGCCTCTTGGAAAATCCAGTTGCGGTTCTTGGAAACTCCATTTGCGACTCTTGTGCTTTCATGAACATTACTATGCGCCTGCCATAGGTATAAACTTTGAACATCTCCTTGAACAGAAGATTGTCAATGATTTCATTGTTGGGGGCCCTATGACTATGTCCATAGACTTGATGTCCGGTGTGATCGGGATCTTTCAAATAAGCGCAGATATCCTTAAATTATGTGTTACTTGCAGTTCACTCCAGGAAGAACACTCCAGGGCACGGAAGCTAAGACCGCTATCACATCAAAGAGGCATGAAGCAAACTAGTGGCTACCTCACGGAGCGAGCGCTTAGGATTTCTGCAATGAGTGGTGGCTGTAGCAGACTTTCCTCCATAGTACATATTGACCCGCCTGCAGAGGAAAGCCATGGCGGAAGAAACGAAGTCTTTGATGGACCTTTTAGCCGAGTTGAAAGCCGGACTGGAAGAGAAGAAAGCCCGGCGAGAAGAAATAAATGTCGGCCAAAGAAAAGCTACAAGAGCAACTCCAACAGGTGAAAATAGAGCTTACAGAAGAAACTGGAGCCATAAAACACGATGTGGATATGAGAGAAGTGGCTACTGAAGAATCAAAGGATGAAGAAATGAAGAAAGTAGCTATGAACTGTCTGAGGATCAAGAAATGAAAGATGAAAAAACTAACGGAATGAAAGATAAAGAACGAAAACATGAAGAAGTAAAAGACGGGAAAGTAGATTTTGATTCTCAAGTGCCTGAAGTGGAAGAAAGTGAAAATGCGATTGTTAAGTTCGTCGAAACTGATAGTGAAGTTATAAAGCCGCAGTTTGCGAGTATTGAACCATCTGAAAATGCATATGATCCAGATGACGGAAGTTGATGTGCAGCTTAAGCAGTGTGCTCCAATATTGCAAGAAAATTCGCCCACTTTGCAAACTATTTGTGCATCTCATAGTTCAGGTTTTGCAGACAAGGACTTGAATTTGATTTTAGACCCGGATACTTGCGTTTGCAAAGTATCGGGTTCCGTTCATGACTCTGACGCAGAATTTGGAGCTAGTTCTCAGGAAACGGAGGAAAATGTGCATGTACCAGCTTCTGAAAATGCCGAGGTGAACTGTATACACGATGCGAACAAACTTCAGAGTGGTGAACAAATTGTTTCAGATATTTCTGTGGATGAAAAGTCTCAAAGGACTGAATCTTCATACTGTGATATGCAAAACAGAAATGCATCTGAGAACCACAGTGGAAAAGTATTTGACCCGGGTATATTTTACATAGACTGAGACTGCAATTCATTCTGAACTTTAAAGTATGTAATTTAAAATTGTTATGTATCTAATTTGTGTATATAACTTGTACATAGTGTAAATGTTTGCTTCTTTAGTTATGTTATTTGTTTGTTTTATAACGTTTTGTTTGTATCGAATTTGGCTTCTGACCAAGGGTTGTACTGCCCGGGACGTGCAGTCCTTGGGAGGGAGCAGGTGGGTTCGAATCCCACTTCTGACACCAGTTGTTGCGTTATTTTCTTCCTTCACGTTCGTACGGGGTTTGTAGATTTGGAGTGAATAACGATGACACTTGATGAAGTATCGAAACACACTTTATTTACCAATATTAATCAGATAGCTCCAAAACCACTTTTACAGTCGTCGAACTGTTATAAACACTCTCTCACGTTCAGCGACACAGCCTTCACAATGTCAGGCAATAACGGTGGAGAGAGCTTCACTGCAAAGCACCAAAGTGCAGCTTCCGACTCTGCTTGGTCGTTCTCGGAACTCCACGTACTCTCGAGACTCTCCACGCTACAACTCGAGATGCACTCGACGATACACAAGAGTATAGCTCTCGACTCAGCACAGTCTAAGACAAAACTCGACGATGCACTAATTCGCGATACACTAAAAGACTATCTCGATGCACTCGACGACCAACTTGGTGCTAGACTTCGAGACTTCGTCTAGCGACTGACTATCAGCTCGCTAGACGAAGCTCACACTCGATGAGAGACACACACACACTGACTGTGGACCAGCAGGGTTTATATAGCTTTCGGCTTGTGTTCTAGAACATTCTGGGTTAAACCGGTAAGAATTCGTTCCAGAAGGTTCTCCAACCGTCCATGGTATATTGCCAATTTCGTCACCAAATGGGCGATTTCTCGCCAAATGTGTTAACCTTTCCTTTCCTTGCCATTTATGGCAATCCTAAAACAGCTTTGCGGGGAAGCTATCCCACCACGCCTGTACATTTCGTAACAATATAAATAGAATTCCTTACAATATGATTATCGATAGAGGAGCCGAGGACTATCATCATCCGAAGAGATTTGGCTGAACAGTAGGAAGGTTAAATAATCCCGACGACGCTCTGGGTTACTCTTCAAACTATATCCGGCGATAAGATCGACATCGATGGAAAGTTATTACAGATATCGCAGATATTACAGGCCCTTGAATACTTGTAATCACAGTACTTAAGTAAGAACAGAATCACAGTACTTAAGTAAGTTAGTAAGAACAGAATTTTTATTTCCTGGATCCATTCCTGAAAACAGATATTTTCGGTATGGCATAATGGAATTTCCTAAGAATTCTAATAGCCCAAAAGGAGTGCTAATATCCTCACCACTTGTCGAATTATCGAGGACCGTTATCCTGGTGAGAGTTGCCAAAATAAGTGATAATGCCAAAGTCAGTAGAAAAGGCAAACTGGTTACTGAATGTACTCCAGTGGCCCCAGTATTCCACCAGAGTGTGTGTCATCGGAGAACCCTACATCGGAGTTATTGCAAACTGCGCAACTAAGCGATGAATAAGAGTGCTGCAGAACGTGTTATACAAGAATTTCGAGATGCTTTCTTACGCTCATCTTCTGACGTAAGTCGAACCACTTTGGCTTCTCATAGAATTGATCACCAGTCCAGCAACGTCTAAGTCTTCTTAAACATGAAGGCGTAGGAAAATTTCTAAAGAACATGCAAGAAAGTGATATTATTGAGCCTTTGGAAGTCGTTGGGCCTCTTCCATTGTCCTGATCAGAAAGAAAGATAATTCAACTAGATTTTGAGTTGACTATTGCCTCTTTAATGCTTAATGCCTCAATAGTGAAACTCTGCCGGGAAAACAAGACTGCAGGGGCAAGTCTATTTAACATTGACATAAATGGCTCACTAAATTAGCGAGATATTACCAAACTAGCAATGGTTTTGGGGAGTAATTTTTTCGCCAGACTTGGTAAGAAATTGTCAAAAGTTATCGAAATTGGTTTCATTTGGGCCCGATCCCTATTGTAGGGATTTATTTTTATTTTGAATAACCAGTTAAATTTATGCTTTCTTTACTATAAGCCTTCCTTTCTCTAACTGCCAATGCCAGAATATTTAAATTAGGTAGCGCGCGTGAAGGAAGGCAAACTTTACAAGTAAAAGAAAACGTTTAAATACTGATCTCTAGAAGGAAAAGTTAGACAGAGTGGGCAAGCACTGTACGTTTGTAGCATGAGCTTCTGATTCTGTCTGCTGGTTAAAGTGGCGTAATTGCTATTATCGTGCTGACACGAGACTTTGAAGCGGTTTTAGGTAACAGGATTATCTGAGCCCTGGGGAAAATTCTGTTTTATTAATATCTTTGAATTTTAAGCTTAGTTCTTGTTAGTTGAGTTACCGCCTCAGCGAGGCTTAGTTTATTAGCTTCAAGTCGACGCATTGTGAATATTAAAGAATCTAATAAAGGGTTTTTTTAACACTTATCTTGTCTGGTTCCTGCACTTACTTCATCTGTCACACTGAAAGCTTAAGAAGTAGATATTACACCTATATAATTGTAATTGATCCCCATATGTAAATGTAAACATATCCGGCCCTTATATGTAACTTTATATTTCTTACAGTAATTTCGAGAAATGGAAGGTACTGGTTATTCCTCGGCGGCCGGAAGAAAACTATATAAAACCGGAGAGAGTTCTCAGGTTTAAGTTCAGAGTCGATTTCGGAGTATGTAGATATCTCCATGTGAGCTTCACTCTTTAGAGACGCTTTGCATGGCATTTTGTTTAGCATTCTTAGTAGTCTGAAGAGGTAACTACTGATTATGTTTTACCTTAATGAGAAGAGTTGTACGAGTATTTTTATGGAAAGTTCCAGAACTGTAAAGTGGTTTTGGAAAGGGGGGGTTTAAATTAATTTTATCAAGCTAGAATCGTTTCTGTGTGCATTCAATCCAATAAGAACCCGCACGCACATAACAATATAATTAATTAACCATAATCAGCGTATCAGATCTCTAGGGCAACATGCGAAAGTGAGATTTACTTTTTTGGAGGTGAGAGGATTATTCTTAAAGAGCTCGTGCATTTCTTACTTTAATCTTTCATTTCCTTTTAAACAAGTGGACAGTAAAATTTTTCTAGTACCCTCTCTATATTTTTCTCCAAATGGCTTTATTTCTGATAATATATAATGCATTTATATGAGCATTCAAACAGAACAAATACCTTGTAGAGTCATTAGGTTATTTAGATGCTAGAGAAGTGAAAAACGTGCAATGCCCTCGCCGGGATTCAAACTTAGACCTCTCGAATACGAGCCGAGTGCGTTACCATTACACCACGAAGGCATGCAGAAAGGAGGAAGAAAATATTTTATAACCTCAAAAAGGCGGCAGAACGCCGTCTGAGGTGGGATTCTGGAACTTTCCCGCGCTTCCAAAGTAGCACCAACAACCCGTCCTGTCCGATTTATCTCGTTTGGGCGGCGCATAAGTGTACCTTATAACCTCATAGCATTATTTACCTATTTTCAACCTTTAGATGTCAAAATGATTAGGTTTCTAAAAATTTCATTGATATATAATATATTTAATATATAATGCATTTGGAGATATATACAATAAAAATGTCAATTTCCATTCTATTCGTCTTTGTTGCAAGCGATAATTTGAAGCCTGATCATATACTTATTTGCTTCTTTGCGAGTATTCTTATGTGATACTCCATCTTCCAGAAACTGGATAGTGTTTAAATTTTATTAAACAGAAGATGTAGATTTCGTTTTCAATTAACATTTGAAATTTTAAAGTAGAATTTTAACTTCTATTTTACATTAGATTATGTTAACTTTTAGAATATAAAAATTGTATTTCACATATCGTTTTTCTTTACACTATGTTGTGAATCCTCTATTCAATGTATTTGACACTGAGAGCATTTTCTTGGAAATAAATAATTTTCTTCATACACCCCGTGATTTAAACGATATTAAAATTCTAACATGTGACACTCTGTTTTCATAAGTAACGAACGAATAATTACTGGCATAGCAAGAGGGGAGATTAACGTGCTCCATTTATCAGTATTACTGTATCTATGTCCTCGATGTATCAGTAGTATCAGTAGTGGACGCGATGTATTTCCTCCCTTCTTTCTATATGCCTTTGTGGTGTAATTGGAAGCGTACTCGACGTGTATTCTAGAGGTCAGGGGTCTAGTCCCGGCGAGGGCATTACACATCACTTGCTTAAAAATAAATAAATAAATAAAAAAATAAAACCCACCCAATTTTAGTCATTAATAATTTTACGAGTTTTAAGTAAAACCTTATTTTACAAAAACTTCTTTTTTATTTTTATTATTAGTTAAAAGTGAGAAACGCCACTCACGACGAAGTAGCATGCGTACTTACAGCTAGCGACATTTACACTAATTCTGAAGAAAATCCACAAAAATATTGTAATACATTTACAATAATATATTTAATAATATATTTACAGGGCGTAGCTGTCCGCTGCTGGCAGCACATTTCCAAATTAAAGGGAAGAGTCTCATTTTTCAAATGAGGCACAATTTTATTTTTGGCCGATTATTTTACTTATGTTAATTTAGCAATTATATGAGGTAATTTATAATTAGCTTTTAACAATGATATTTTACAATTACAAGAAATAAAAAACATAAATTTGACAAAAACATTGCTTTTTTTTTATTAGACTATAAATTTAAATTATTAAAAATAAAAATATCAAAAGCGTGGACTAGGCTAACGTTTCCCAAACTGTGTTCAGCAAACAATCAATAAGTATTCCGTGAAAATTTATGAAACTTAGATTACACAACCTTGAAACTTTGTCTATGCATTTAACAGAGCTCTTAAAAGAAATTTAATGTGAAAACATGAAACAAAGTAGTTTAAATCAGAGAGTAATAAATTTAGTAATGTAACGCGATTTTAGATAGCTTGCGATGGCAATTAAATATATGCAAAATGCATTTCTGTTATTATTTCTGTTCTATGCTCAAAAGTAAAAAAGTGTTACAGTGTCACTTTAGTGTTTTAAATGTATTAGTTTTATTTGAACCTTTTTAAAAGCTTTATCTTCCTTTTAAAATTGGTAAGCAAATACAAAATTTTTATTAATACTAACTGATAAGTATAATTTTTTTATCACTAAGATTACTATTGTTTTAAAAAAATGAATGCTGTAGTTTTCCACTGTAATGGAAATATATCAGAGTATCATGGATTTCTTTACTAGAAGAGGATAAATTTGATGGTTAACCAATTTTAAAGAACTTTTTAAAAATGTTTAAAAATGGACAGCAAAGTTTACAGTGAAATATTAAAATGTTTGCATGACTTGCAGTAATTATTTCCAATAGAGCCTGGAAGACAATTCTTGGATTCGAAATCCTTTTACTACGAAAGCTCAGCCAAAAAATACAGTGCATCTGATTACGAAAAATTAATTGATTTCACAACTGGTTTTGCAATAAAATAAAAAATTAAAGAGCTTCCATTGAATGAATTTTGAATGAATAGTCAGAATAATATCCATACGTATCAAAGAATCAAAAGCTACTCTTATTTTAGTTCCTTTTATGATAACGTGTTTGTGCGAAGCAGATTTTTCTATCCTACTCTATAACAAAATCCAAATGTGGAACTGACTTGATTTTGCATCTGATATAAGAACTTAGGTTTCCAGAACTGTGCCTAACACTAAAAACATTCAAGGACTCAGACGCATCTAAGTCATTGAGAAACGAAATGCTTCAATTATTTTGTATTATTTGTCTTATTTAATTACTGTTACGTGCCATTTTTCTTCCCTTTTTTTTTTTTTTTTTGTAAAATTAAAAATTGAAAATGCTTTCTTCTATAGGTGTGATGTAGGAAATTTTATGTTAATTAACCAGTTTTTTTTTTTTTTTTTTTTTTAGTTTTAGAGCTCCTTTTCTTATTCTCCACCAGAATGCAAATGAGTAGTTATACATAAACTGAGGTTTTGGGGCTTTGACACAGAGCGAGTTTCTGCCATCGTGTATGCTCTACGGTTGTTAGGTCTCTGCAAGTTCTGATAGTTGTAATTATTCGGCTTTGAGTTTTAACACTGTCGACACTTTGATTCTGACGCTCCGGTACGCATATAAGCATTCTCTACAGCGCAATGCGCAAAGGGAAAAATTCATTCTCGTGGCTATATACGGCTTTCGTTGACATCATTTCCTTTACGTTTAGGAAAGCCTCGACTTCGCTTAAGCTCGGAACACGTCCATACCGTTTGTTTACATTTTGCTAGCAGTACTGAAAAGATTATTACCGTTAATGACATGCGTTGCATTTTTGTTGCAGATTACGCTTAAGGCACTGTAGTAAGAATATATGAAGTAAATATAAAAAAATGTAGTTTTTTTTTTTTTTTTTTTCTTTTTTATGCAGAGGAAAATTAGTATTTCTTCTAGTGCGCAAACTCCGTAAATGTGTATTAATATTAAATGCAGAGGTTTTAAATAATTGTATTCTTAAGTTTAATTATATTAAAGGTATTCATATTAAAGGTTTTGTGATTATTAATTCCTTGTTTCATGTTCATTAAACATAGATTCTTTGTAGATGCAATATCCGAAAGCATGAAACAAATCAGTATTCGCTAACAGCAAAAATGTTGGGAGCTGATATAATACACAGTTAAATTCACGATATTAGTAGTCAGTCTGAAACAGTAAAATTTATTTTTGAAGTTAGACTGCTCTAGATTTGGAACACAGAAATAGAGGTACGTATGTATAAATTTAATATTTCCCATGAATATGTACTTTACGAATATCGCCTACTTTTAAATGCGTAAAATACATTTTTTATACAACATCTTTTTTATACAACATCTTTCTTATACAACTTTTTTATACATCTTTTTTAAACAACTCATTATTTTTGTATAAAGAGAAGAAAGTTTCTTTTCTTATACACGTGTAATCAGCGAATATTCTGAATGCACTTTTTTCTTTTATTAAGGCTACAGAATAAAGCGTGAAAGACATGGACATTAACATGGAAATAACATATACAGTTGCAAAGACAATATTTTTTGCAATGTGAAAGGAACAGAATGCAACAAATACTTACTAACTAATAAAAGTACTTACTGGCACATATGCCTTTACATTTAAGTCGAGATCGTCGTTGTAAGCCGATGTGTTTTGTGTTTTTCCCCCTCTAAATTTATGAACACAGTTATTTATATGATCTAAGCATTTAAGATTGTTTCTGATAATAAGAGCATCCTTGAAGGATTTTATATTTTTTTTCCCTCCATATTTAGGATGCCATCTGCAGGAGGCTGCATGTCAATTTTTTTCGTCTGGCATTATTATTCAAGGAATACAACTGATAATTTTCACGCGTCACACATGTGCGTCATTCACCGAAAACAAAACTGTAAGAATCCTGCATAATCGTCATTACGCCAAAAGAAAATGATGTCATCGGAAAAGTATGTGCAATCACAAAAGTACGGATTTTTCACCATGAGCGTGGCGCGGTGCAGAATGCTTATAAGCCTCCGGTACAGTAGTTAGCACCTTGTAGTAAATACTAAATAATTACTAGAATATACTAGTCGCGTAGTTCTAGACTACTGTCAACGTTTGATTTAAATTGACTGCTCTGTTTAGTTGCATCACAACGAGTTGCGGCAAACATTGCAGCACGAAAGAGTGACTCTGTGTGTTAAATTCTGTTTAAACAAAAAGGTTATCTTTAACCGTTTCACGATTTTGTAGTTGTTTCAGACATAGCGATAATTCGCTTCACATCTATTAGTGTTATTGGATTGATTAACATTACCTGATCAAGAGAAACCCTACTATGATATCAAAATTGGATCATAGTAGGGTTTGTAACTAAAAACTTAAATTAAGAATTCCTTAAAAATGTTATATAATTTAAAGAGTTCTGTGACAAGAAAAATTTGCGAAACACTGGGCTAAGCGATTTTGTTTTACTGCTCATACTGCAGCATCTGAGTCGGAATAGCAGCACGGCACACCTGGTACAGATTAGTGAAATACATTTTTTCTTTCCTCGTCTACCTAAATATGTGGGATTCATAAGTAATTCCTTTAAAATATGTTATGGACAGTCAGATGTATTCCATAATAGATCTGTTGAGGTAATAGATTCATAAAGGTTTTGTTATGGATCCAATAATTTATTATCAAAATCTTTGGAACGTATTTGTTCTATTATTTATATATGTTTAGTCCAGAGCAGAACTATTCCACAGGCGGTTCCTTTCAATTTCTGTAGTTTATTTGCCTAGAATCCAATCTTGAGAATTGAATTTTAAATATATTACAATATTTTTGCGGATTTTTCTCCGAATTACCGTAAATTTTGCTAAAGCAAGGATGTTACGTCGTCGTGAGTGGCGTTTCAAAGATATTTTAACTAATAATAAAAATACAAAAGAATTTTTTGTAAAATAAGGTTTTATTTAAAATTCATAAAATCATTAATGACTAAAAGGAGTTAAGAGATTTATCGTGTAGCTTCATGGGGAAAAAGATTAAGTAATTCTTTTTTTTTTTTTTTTTTTTTTTTTTTTTTAAAGTCTACATTTGTAGAGTCATTAGTTTTTTTTAAAGCAGGTGACGTGAAAAATGTGTGATGCCATCGCCGGAACTCGACTCCTGACATCTCGAATACACATCGAGTATGCTTCCAATTACACCACAACGGCATGCGGTTAGAAGGGAGAAAATACTTTACGCCACTGAGAGGGCTTCCGACCTAAGGTGATACCTAACGGAATAAGCCTACCCGTGGAAATTATTTATTGAGAAAATCCTTTTTACAATGAATAATTTTACATGACAGTTATATTTTTACATGACTTTTACATGAAAGTTATTAACAGTCTTCTTTACATTTACATGCTACGTTGAGCTAAATTCTGATGTACATTTCAATTTTAATTTCAATAAATTTCAATAGTTCAAGATTCAGTGAAAGTTCTATAATTTAATGAAATTCAATAGATCAAAAATTCATGAGATATAAAGTTCTGAAGTTCTAAGTTCTTTTGATCGAAGATTTCATACCTAAAGTTCGATGTTTCAAATCATCGTAATTTCAGAGCGTCTTGGTTGATTGATATAAAACAAATACGTTCTAGTTTCAATTTAGATCTAGTCTGAAAATTATAGTCTTTCTATAAATGATTAAGGAATTTAGTTAATTTTGATATATATGGAATAAATAATAAAAAAGTATATAATGGATTTAAAAGAAATTTGTTGATGAAAATAACTGTTGAAATTATTTGTTATGATTAATACAGTATTTTATTGTTTTTGAAAGTTTATTATATAAAGCAGAATGTTTTAATAGGTTGTTGGGTCCATTCTTTCCGTTAATTTGAAGGTTTATTTAAGAAGACCCTTTTGTAAAGTCACATTTAAAAACATAATGATCAGGACTTCCTATTTTACCACAATTACAAATGTCAGTATCTTTGAATTTAAATCTATTTAAATATGTCAGAAAAGGACCATGTCCAGTTAAAAAGGTAATCGTAAAGGACGATGATATCAATTTAGTTGAAACATTTGGCATAAATTTCAAGTCCTTTGTCCTGTTTTAGTATTAGTCTATCTTGAGTGCCATTGTAATAATAGATCTTTGAATGTGATATGTTTAAAATGTGATTTTAGAAAGGGTATTGTAAATTCTTGTAAATTTAATCCTATTGCTGCTTGATTAGTAAGAGAGTCTTCTACTGCATTACCTGGTATACCTGTATGGGCTGGAACCCAATTTAACATTGGTCTATTAACATGTACTATTGACTAGTACATGTTAATAGTACTATTGACATGTACTATTAACACATGTACTATTGACATGTTAGTACTATTACATGTTAGTACTATTGACATGTTGATTAATCGTTTTTGAATTTCGTAGACTATTGGATTTTTAGCTTCAAGGCCGAATAGAAAATCTGTACTATTGTAGTACTACAAAAGTTTCTCCAAGATTTATGTTTAGCTATTGTAATCTTCCTTTTATATTTTTCTTGTAGCATTTTATATTGTGTGAATAGAGATTTGCCGATTATTGAATCCTTTGTAGATTGCGTTTGTCTGCGGAGTTTCCGTAAACTACTTCTTTCTTTTGTTAAGTCATTGTTCCACAAAAAAAAAAAAAAAAAAAAAAAAAAAATCGTAAATGAATGGTAAGATTTTGTCCAAAATGATTCTTGGCAAGCTATAATAAAATGTTTAATTAATTGGTTACATGTTATGTCTAAAGTACATTGACATTCTTGAAAGCTATCCCAAAGTGTTGGGATAAATTGGGAAATATGCTCTTTTTTAGTTTTCCTAAGCTTCCATAATTTGATTTGAAACGTTTTTTTTTACCATTGAAGTGAGAGTGGTGGAAATGCTAAAGAAGATGGTTTTGTGATTACTTGGGGTTATCATGTTAGAAACTTTCCAGTCTTGAAGAGACTAGGTTCGTTGGTATTAATGATAGACCTGGCCATCCTTTAGCTCTTGATGTTTCAAATGTGAGACGTGAATCTGTATTATTGAGTATTATAAAATTATTGGATTCGATGAAATCGATAACAGATGCAGATGTAGAATTTTCTTTTGTTGCTCTCCAAAAGGAACTGGAGGGTTAAAATCACTCCTAGCATTATATTATGGAATTTAACAGTTTTCAAATAGTTATGCTCAAATAGTAAAGAATCTATATCTTTACTAGGAGGGACATAGGCTGAGATGATTAAAAATGTTCTTTCTATTGTATCCAGAGCTATTGAGACTCTATGTTCCGTTGTAATCCAGAGCATTGGATTTAGATATCTGGTGTTAGTTATTACTACTTGTTTATTATGGAAATAATATATGTTTCTAAATGATGAAGAATTGTATAATGCATTATTATAGTTAATATAAGGTTCTTGAAATAATTCTATTACTGTTCTTAGTTCCAGTTGTGTATGTAGCGTATAACTCGTTGCTGCGGAGGAATTTTGTAAATTACATTGAATAAATGAAAGATTATTGAATACACCGAAAGAAATACATGAGTCTAGATTTGATTTTTCAGAAGCCTTTGTAGTTCCCTCTTGTATGTGGAATATTGATTAGAAAATGCCGGCTGTTTGCAGTCAAGAGAATTTCCTGATTTTGGGTTTGATATGCAACAACTGATACAGTGAGGAGCCTCTTGACAGTTTTTGTTAATATTATCATGGATTTTAGCACAGTGAGCACAAACAGGTGTTTCTTTGCAAATTCGACTGTGATGACCAAATTTTTGGCAAATGTATCTTTTGAATGCAGACGATCTGAAGCCTAGAAATATTCTTTCTTTTGTTCCTAATTTAATAATGTATTCTTTGTCAAGATTAATGATCTAATTATTGAAAGAATCTGAAGGATGTAGAGGCGGTCTTGTATTTATTGCTAGAATTTATTGCTAGTCTTGTATTTATTGCTAGAAGGTAATTTTGATTCTATGGCAGAGATGAGATCTTCATTTGTGTATTTTATGGGGACTTTAAATACAGTGATCGGTACTTGTACAGGCCTGATTTCTCTTGTTTTAAGTGAGTTTTTGAGTATATTAGACTCAGAAATAGGATCTTTTAGCTTACTGATGTGCTCTTTGGAGTTGCAACGAATTGGTCTGATTTGCTGAATTTGAACTCTTATTTTGATTGGATTGAGCTGTCCTGCTAGATGGTCCTGTATCTATTTTGGTGAGCTATTGGAGTCTTTAGAAGAAATAATCAGAACGTGCTCTGATGGCTTTCGTTCAGGGTGTTGTCTCCTTTTTTTTACGTTGTACTAACAAAAATGAGGGTTCTTCAGGTTCAGTAGGTACTTGTATTGAAGAAATTGTAGAAGCTTGTATTTTTGTTGAAGTAGCTTATTGAGGCTCTGTGGTTGTAGGTGATCCAATCTGTTTTAAAAATGAGTCGATAAGCTTTTGCTGAGTATCGATTTGAAGCTGTTAAGTCTCAAGCTGATTCTATTGAGTTTCGATAAGTTTTTGCTGAGTTACAACTTGCATTTTCTATGTATCTAGTTACCCCTGAAGAGATACGATTTGTTGATCTCGTTCGATTAATAGGCTGAAACCTAGTTCGTAGTTGTCAAAAAGTCCTTTTAGGACCTCTTTGTTTAGTTTGCGCTTGGCGTTCTCTGCTCCTAAATGTTTCAAGGTGGCTGTGTATTTTTCTAAGTAGTTATTAGTGCTTGAGGATTCGCCCAAATTAGAAGACGTAATCGAGATATTCGAGGAAGATGTTGATGGCGTTGCAGGAGTCGATAGGTAATTTATATTACTTGGGCCAGTTGAGGCCTTTAATACATATATAATGAATAAACGTCTAAATTAACGTTAAGTTATAACTATGATCATTGTTGTAAATGAAATAAATATAATAGGACTTAAATATTAAATTTTTATTGAATGTAAATAAGAGATGAGCTGAGTGTTGAGTTATATAGAGTTTTCTATATATTATTAATATAAAATAAAATATTTAATGTATAAATTAAATGAATATTATAAATATAATTATATTAACTCAAAGGTATTGTATGAGACATATAAAGAAAAGCATGCACTGTTATTTGTTTATATTTAGATTAACAATGTATTCTAATATAAGTCAATATTATATTAAAGCAAAAATTATATGAAAAGCAGCGTATTTTCAGATGATTGTATAATAAAAAGTAATATTTCATATCAATAAATAGCTAAAAATTTATGCTATATAAATGTATAAAAATTAATGAAAAACTTAGCTTATTTTCTCATAGATATTGTAGAAGGGCAAGTTCTCAGACGTTAATCCAAGTTTGATTGATTCTTGATAAACAAGTGAAAAATTTCAATATCTTTTGTCATATCATGTCAAAATCTTTTGAATAGCTATTCAGATCCCAATGAGGCTAGGCTCGACTAAGAGGAAAAGTGAAGATTCATAGGTTATGGATACTAGCACTAAGAATATTGAAGAGAAAAGAAAAATTGTTTATAGAAAATATAATTATTATCATTTGGGTTTACTTGGAATGGAGATGAAATGGACCCTCAAACTCAATGTTAAGGTGTATTTTAATTTTATAACAGTTATTTTAATATAAAAATGTCTTTCCTATCAGTTCTTATTCCTACTTATAACTCCCTACCAGAATGAGTTTTTAGAATTGCTTTGAATGCAAATGATTTGGAAGAAGTATTTAAGGAAGGTTCAACTAAATTCAGTAGAGAGAGCTAGGAATCCAGAGTAGCACGCTTTTGCCTTAGGGCTAAGTCTCTATTGAAGCTGTTATGCTCGGCCGTATTATTACGTGCCTTTTGATATTCGCCGGCTAGTTTAAAGTAAGGGCCAATTATGTTAGATACTTGTGTTCAGCTTCGTCTAAGTCTTCGTTAAATAGTAATAGTTTAGTTTCTTATTTCTTATTCTGAGTTAAAGCCCGAGTGGAGGCTTTTATGTAAGCCCAAGAAAGGGGCCTATTGTTACTCTTATTTGAGTGAAATAAAGGGTTTATTCCTTCTTGAGTCTACACCTTGAGTTATTTGAACTCAGCGATAAGTCCCTACACAGTTTACTAGGTTCTTGAACGTTTATCTTAGACAAAAAGAGTGAGAAACCCTACAAATGTGTTGTTTGCGGTTAACTATGATCCAATCAAAGTAAGAAACCATCCTTTCTTAAACGACATCTTGAATCTAAGCATGCCAATTCAAGGGATAAATCTGAAGAATATTTTAAGAGAAAATTATCAGAGTTCAAAACTAGTAAACAAGTAATGAACGGCTTTCAAGTGAAAAACTTCAAGTGAAAAAAAAACTTTGGAAGCTTATAGTTACCTAGTAGTCCTAAGAATTGCCAAGACTTATATTACCAGCAGCTAAAGATACCGCTTTAACATCATTCAAAGAAAAAGCGGCTAATGAACTTAATAATATTCTGTCATCAAATGATACAGTAAGTCGACGAATTTAAGAAATGACAAATTCCATAAAAAGGACACTTATGCAAAAAATAAAACACAGTGAGTATTTCGCACTGCAGTTGGATGAAAGAACTGATATAATGAACTTTGTTCAATGATTAGTTTACATGCGTTTCGGAGAAGATTAATGAATTATCGAAGAGTATTTATTTTATGAATCTCTTCATAATAGAACAACTACAAACGAAATTTTCAGAGTGATTGACAATTTTATGTGTGAGAATGATATTCTTTGGGATAAGTGCACGGTATGCAATGACGGAGCTCGCAATTTAACAGAAAAACACTCCAATGTTATTTCTCAAATACGGAAAGTTGCACCTGAAACTAAATTTACTTATTGCTCCATTCATCGTGAAGCTTTAGTAATCAAAACAATGCCAAAAACCTGAAAATCGTATTGAATCAAGCTGAGAAAATTGTTAATTTTATTAAAAGCTGAGCTTTAAATTCAAGAATATTTACGATTTTATGCTATGATATGGGCCGAGAACATAAACGCTTTTGTTATATTCCGAAGTAAGATGGTTTTCCAGAGGCAAAATTTTAAATCGTCTTTTTGAACTTCGATCAGAAATTCAAAAGAAAGCTAATTGAATTAACTTTAGGATTACAAGTATAAAGTGTTAATTTATTTACTATTAGAGATAACATAAATGCGGTGATAAAAAACTCGAGCTAATAATCAAAGAATTGGATAATACTATTTTAAGGTTTTTACAACTTTTGGAAAGTTTTCTAACCGAAAATAATTCGAAAATAAAAGAAGAATTAGCAACTGACATTAAAAATGATTGTTTTTCATTAATAAATAATTTGAAGATATATTTTCCCGAGGATTATGAAAAAAAAAAAAAAATACGTTAGAAATCCATTTTATTCAAATGTACCTGGAAATTTATATCGTGAAGAAAAAGAATTGATGGAAATTTTCTGTGATGGAACTCTAACTAAAGATTTTAAAAATAATACACTTGTTCATTTTTGGCCGAACCGAAAAAAAATATATATATAAATTAAAGACACTTCAAATAAAGCTATTAAATTTGTACGGCCTTTTTGCGCAACCTATTTGTGTAAACAAGGACTTTCTTCAATGTTATATTTGAAAAATAAATACAGACCAAAATTAAAAGTTACGGTAATTTACGGTTAAAACTAAGTGAAATAAGACCCGACATAAAAAAAAAAAAAAAAAAAAAAAAAAAAAAAAAATTGATTTCTCTCAAACAGGCCCAAATTTCACACTAAATTTTAGTATTAATGTATTATAACTTAAATTTTGATAATTAAAATGGTAACTGATTTTTAATCTAACATTTTTTATGCGTGCATATTTAATACAAATAGCCAATAGGTTGTGGGAGTGGCAATAGGAGTTGAAAAATAATCATTGTAAAATGTAGTGGTGGTATTAAAATTTTTTAAATTTTTGTTTAGATGGTACTCGTTAGTCAAAAGGTTGAGAACAGCTGACTTATAGCATTAGTTATGACATTGGTAAGAAGTACTGTGATATGTGTTTAATCTGAAATTTAATTGCTGTAGGAATCGTTATTTTGAATTATTTATTGCATATGAAACTGTGAAACCTGGTTTTATTTTCTATTTTTGTCAGTTTCCTTCATGTTGAAATCTTGCGTTGCTTACAATTGTAAATCCTATTTTTAAAAACAAAACGGAATAACTTAACAACTATATCACGCATTATTATGAGCAAGAGTTTCATTCGTGATAATTTAATAATGTATGAAAATGTTTAATGGTATTTCACAATTCCTCCCACCCCTCTCAGTCTGAATCAAATATTAAGTGCAGCAATATTAAAATTTATACAGATAAAATAAATATATTAAATTTATATTATAATTAAATATTAAAATTTCAAATAGATTTGCACATGTAAAATCAGTAATTTCAAATAAATAGATACTTTCTAATTATCTGGTCCTCGGTCCTATATTCAGTAGAACTGCTCTGTTTTTCATGTATATTTAAGTGTACACCATGCATATTAAGTAATGAAGTTAAAGAAATTAAAGTTTGGTAGAATTACTTTGTGTCTTACCTCCATGGTATAAGAGGAGGCAAATGACAACCCCACATATGCGTACCGTACCTGTATCTTAGTGCATGTGGATTTGCACGCTTTATAGTATTTAACTAAACAGCATCTACCGCTGTCAAAGTCTAAATATCAGGCATGCAGTTTTTTATTTTTTTATAATTATTAGGCTCGAAGATAGCTTAACAAATACTTCTCGCCAATTCACGTATTGCCAATGAGTTAGAAATTTCTCTTGGGGGCCCGAATTATCAGAAAGTTACAATAAAAGTGTAACAATTCCAGTTTTAAAATAACTGAAATTATTTCTCAAATACGTAGTTTTAAAATAACTGAAATTATTTTAAAACTGGAATTTTACCTCAAATATTTTACTTTTTGAGATATCTGTTTCTTATTCAATATTTATTAAAATTTTAGTACTGTATATCTTTTCACATTTCAGTAATTTAAACTATGTGACATAGAAACAGGCCTATAAAAAACCACTCGTAATGTCATTGATGCTCAGATGTAAAATAAGAATATATAGTATACAACAATTACTATATAATTGCCAGTGGGGTTTTGCCACTCTATTGCTTGTTGCCAACTTTCTGGCTGGAATCAGAATTTGTTGCGCAATGCATAATCTATTATTATTATTACTATAGCTAAGATCGCGAATAATAAAAATGTGACGCCTTAAAACGAAATCAAATAATCAAATTGTATTATAAAAATATAAAGCATTATCTTTATAAATTTATCAAAGGTGTCCACGCTGTTATTATTCGTGATAAAAAATTGTAAATGAATTTTTTGAAGACCATTATTTAATCTCTTATTCCCACGAAACTAAACTTATTTTCATCCTCTTAGCTCATTGATGATTGTGTGGGTTTTAAATAAAATCTTATTTAATGAAAATATTAATTTTTTAGTCTCAATGACACGCTATCAGTGAAGTTATTCAATTGAAATCCATTTTTCAATAATTAAGAATCACTCCTTCTACTTTTTTAATTCAAATGGTCGAAAAATCCACCGATTTTGTCCAAAACCAAAAATTGCGTTAAAATTTCACGCAGATTTCACTTAAAATATTTTTTCCTCTCTATACGATATTGCAAAGAATAAAATTATAGGCTTTTGTTTTTTCATTAAATGAAGATACTTGTGGAATATCATTTCAACGTTAAATTTTAAAAATCAAAATAGAATTTTGCAGAACTCACTTCAGTACATTGTATTGTCATCCACACAATAAGAGTGTGTGCAAAATTTGAGCTCGATAACGGATCACTGAATAGTTTAAAAATGATGGCAACGTTTTGGCGTTAGGGATAAATGCCATGAGCTAGTTAAATAAAAGCTTATAAAAATAAGTTTGGTTTAAAAACAAGCCTAGAAATAGCAAAATGAATACTTTCTTAATCCTTCTTATTTTGAAAGAGGGCGAAGAGTTTGTTTTAAAACTTAAAAAAACTTCAGATCTTTATAATAGGTACGTTTTGGATGTCAGAATGCCATAAAAGAATATAATATTACGTACCCCAATAAAATTACGAAAATCAACTTTAAAATGAAATACAGAGAAAAGCATGTTTAAGCTTACGAAATAGAAAAAAATAAAAAATTATGATGTAGGTTTCATTGCAAATAATTTTAAGCACAAATCAGTACTATCGTTGAGATGTAAAAGCGAGAAAAATAGTGTGACGTAATGACATCATAACCATGGACCTTATAAGAGATAGACTAACCCAGTAGGCGGGGCGCGCGTCACTGGCATGTCGGGAAGAAAGAGTAGGGACGATCTGGTTTACTTTAACACTGAAACCTATGGCGTTTGTATCACATAATGCTTTTTAATTATTAAATGTGATACGTTGTATAGTGATGAGATTATGAAAGCTACAGTTTTTTACAAACAGGATTTAATATATATCATTAAACAATTTTTACTGCATTTCGCGCAGTTTTTTCACGCGTAATTCTTGTACAAACATCTTTACTTCGGTAAAACGGTAAAAACTCTAGGCACAAAATTTATGAACTTAATTTTGCATACAAATAACGTAAAATTAAATAAGATTGATAGTACGTGATGCTTTGGAATAAATAAGGTAAAATTAAACAAGATTTGATAACTTAAAAAAAAAAAAAAAAATGACCATTTTCAGGCAGTGATTTTCAAAACTATAATAACATTACAAAACATTCATTTATTTGATTTATATCATCTTTAACTTATTAACGTTAGAGTGGAATATTTATTTTAGTAATTTATAAAATTCGGAGCATAAAATTTTCTGAGTGTAATGAAGGGAGAAAAAAAAGGTAAAATAAAATCTAGAAGCATTAAGATATTATATTACGCCCAAAAGGAAACTTTTTTTTAACGTTTTGTGTGTTAACGTGTTTTTTAATGCTTTGTTTAACGTTTTTTGTGTATTTATTGAATATCATGTTCTTCCCCCGTAAACCACATACATTTGAAAACAGCATATCTTTAGAATTTCCGCACTGGAGATAAAACTGTTATTTTTCGTACAGTGCTCGCTCTGAACTCGTTGAGTTTGTTAATCAAAATTTCGTTAAAGATTTACAAAATATGAAATAGATTAAAACAAGTTCGAAATTCAGCCGTCCAGATGCCCATGTTCGGGTGGAGGATTACATTATTCAAAATTTGATGGCTCTAGATATTATCGTTTTTGTCACAGTGCAAGAAACATACATGTATTCATGCATATTCTTCATTATTTAATTTCTTTAAATATAATATAGGGCGATAATATTTAGTAACAACAATTTGCAAGGAGACATGGGCATTTATAGTAAAACAGCGCAAAATGCCGCTTCGATACTAACAGCCTTTCTAGGCTACCGCCCCTTTGGGTTAATAAATTAAATTAACAGTAAATAAAAAAAATCTTATGCAGAACTAAAAATAAATTAAAAAAAGAATCACCTTAAAATACAAGCAAAATTAATTATTACGGTTAAATACAATTTTAATATTAGAATTAACTGTATAAGAATTTTTAAGGAGTCAAAAGTGTTTATCACTATGACGTATTATGAAATATAATTGAACTAAAATTCCTTTATAGAAATTGTGCTATAATATTCATCTATAATTTTAAAAAAGCAGCACAATTTAGAATTTTAAACAAAACTTTCAAAAATTCGTTGTTAAATATTTTAGTATTCTTTACTTATTTACACCAATAAAAAGCATAAAAATTGCAAGAGAAAATTGCTTGTTTGAAATTTTCTATTAGTTCAGATGAGGCGCTACAACCACCTTTTTCTTGACAATTATACATGTTGGAATAGGCAACCACTGTTAAATTTCTGCAAATCGTCCTTACTCCTTCGGATGTGATCAAGGTGACAGCCGGGAACGCCTCAGACGAGGGAGAAAACCAATTTGGGTGAGTCTATTTCTTATAAAGTCCATGATCATAACCTTCAAATAGAAAAATGGATATTTGACTTAGGTGAGTTCAGGCGTCTAGGGGTTGCCCTATCCTGTGTAGAACTGTGTTAGACTTTGAACAGAATGTTGAAATATGGCTAACATGATGGTGTGGAAGAGAATGAAAGGCAATAGCCGTTTCCCAAACCATGAAGCCATCCAAACGAAGATGTACCTCCACAGTGAAGTTAGTGGGACTAAAGGTAGCAAATCATATGGTAAGTAGGTGTAACAAAAAGAGAGAAAAATACATGGGAAAGTCCAACGTCATGAAAGGATAATCATGGACCTTATAAGAGAAAGAATAACCCAGTGGGCGGGGCGCGCGTCAGCGACATGTGGGCAAGAGTAGGGACTATCTGGTTTACTTTACCACTCAAACCTATGGCATTTGTATCACATAACTGTTTTTAATTATTAAATGTGATACGTTGTATAGTGATGAGGTCATGAAAGTCACAGTTTTTTTTTTTCAAATAGGATTTAATATTAAAGCACTTTTTACTGAATTTCGAGCATTTTTTTCACCCGTAATTCTTGTACAAACATCTTTACTTTGGTAAAACGGTAAAAACTCTAAGCAGAAAATTTATGAACTTAATTTTGCTTAAAAATAAGCTAAAATTAAGTAAGATTGATAGTACGCGATGCTTTGAAATAAATAAGGTAAAATTAAACAAGATCTGAAATTTTTTTAAAAAAATTTAATAAACATTTTCAGGCAGTGATTTTCCAAACTATAATAACATTTCAAAACGATCATTTATTTGATTATATCATCATTAAATTATTAACATTAAAGCAGATTATTTATTAGTAATTTATAAAATTCAGAGCATAGAATTTTCTGAGTGTAATGAAGGGGGAAAAAAGATAAAATAAAACCTAGAAGCACTCAGATTTTATATTACGCCCAAAAAGAAGATTTTTTTTTAACGTTTTGTGTGTTACCTATGTTTATTGAATATCATGTTCTTCGCCCATAAACCACATACATTTGAAAACAGCGTATCTTTAGAATTTCGCACTAGAGCTAAAGATGTTATTTTCCATGCAGTGTTACCATTGCTCGCTTTGAACTCGTTGAGTTTGTTAATAAAAAATTCGTAAAGTTTTACAAAATATGGAATAGATTAAAACAAATTCTGAATTCGGCCGTCCAGATGCCCATGTTCGGGTGGAGAATTACTTTATTCAAAATTTGATGGCTCTAGATACCGTCGTTTTTGTCACAGTGCGAGAAACATACATATATTCATGCAGATTCTTATTTAATTTCTTTAAATATAATACAGGGCGATAATATTTGGTAACAACAATTTGCAAGGAGAAGCGGATATTTATAGTGAAACAGCGTAAAATGCCGCTTTGAGCATTAAATTAAATTAAGAGTAAATAAAAAAAATCTTATGCAGAACAAAAAAATAAATTAAAAAAATAATCACTTTAAAATACAAGCAAAATTAATTACTATGGTTAAATACAATTTTAATATTATAATTAAATGTATAAAAATTAAGATGTCAAAAGTGCTTATCACTATGATGTATTATGAAATATAATTGAAATAAAATTCCTTTATAGAAATTGTGCTATAATAGTCATCTATGATTTTGAAAAAGCAGCACAATTTAGAATTCTAAACAAAACTTTCAAAAATTCGTTTTTAAATATTTTAGTATTTTTTACTTATTTACACCAATAAAAAGCATAAAAATTGCAAGAGAAAATTGCTTGTTTGAAATTTTCTATTAGTTCAGATTTAAAATACCATTTTCTAAAAGAAGTAGTTACAAATTTCCTTACAGCATAGGAAAAGCTAAAAAAATATCCAAGCATGCACTAGTTTTATAATTATTTGGAACGGTAATTATGCTTGATAAATATGCTAAATTCTTAAAAATCAATCTCGGTTTCAAAAATAAGAATATGGAGAAATCATAATTTGTGAAATGAGGCGCTACAACCAGCTTTTTCTTGCCGGGAACGCGTCAGACGAGGGAGAAAACTCATTTGGGTTGGTCTATTTCTTATAAGGTCCACGAGGATAATCTTGAAGTGTTGGTGTAAGTGCTAGGGAGACGTGGCAATCATTCAAGTGCGGTAAAGAAGTTCATAGGAGGCTAAAGTGTTTTAGCAAGTAAAACAGGCATTGTGGGGGGGGCAGATCAAATAAAGGAATTAAGTACTTTTGATTAAGTTGGCCGAAAAGGTAAAAATTAAAGGAAACAGAAAGAAGTGTAAAGAAAAAATCTAACTATCGTAAATACAAACATTTGCTTAAGCCGAGTCATAATTGTTAATTTCATTAGTTATTTCAAGAAAAATGTACATTTTATCAATAGGATCACTAGCTGTTTTTGGCTTAGGCATATAATTTTTGAATACATTATTCATAACTTTAATTCTACCTTTTCCAAAAATTTTCTTTATTTCATTCGTATATTTAAAGAACGTAAGAATTTCAGAAATTAGATTTTTACCATTTTTATCACTAGTATTGGATAAATTTTTAAATAATTTACTCTTATTATTGTTAGGTTTGTTAACCAACTTGGCAAGTACAGCAGTACCCGAGTCAAAGGTAGTATAGCATTGCTGTTTGGGGTGAGTTTAGCAGCTTGTTTCTTGGCCATGTCAGCATATGAGATGCTTGGCTTAACAGAGCTAGTATTTTTACTTTGGCTGGGCTTATTTTTAGGGATTAACACACCCACGACAGGAAGCAACGTACTATGATCTCTGGCAGTTACTGCACTTAAATCTTTCAATCCTTACTTTTTATGGACAGCCCATTGTCTTGCGTGGAAGAAAACGTTTCACACATCGAGATGGAAAATACAGTTCTCCGAAGAATGGTGCCATCGTTGGTAGTTATGGCATTGCGGCACTTGATTTCTGGATACATATTTTATACAGTCACAGAGAAGTACAGTAGATCGCTTAGCTCATAAATTTCATTCGTATTCTCATTGTTAACAAGTTGTACTGTGAATAAAGCCATGGAAGCCTTTATTTCTCTTCTTGTCAGTTAAGTGACAGTAAATCCACGTTCAGTAAGTGCAGAAAAAATGTTTTCTTTTACAGTAGTGGTGACTAAGCCACGTATCACAACCTTTAAAGCTTTAGCATATCTGGCATTTAAAACATAATGTTCAACATCATCTTCTTTGAATAAATCACTAAGTACCCAATGATAATTTTCAGTACGAGGAAGAATCTTTATAAATTCACAGTTCAGTTTCCCCAGAAACTTAGCATCAGTACTATCTGTCAGTTTTTCAAAAATTCCTCATGTGATAGATTGCAGGTGTTAACCATGATAGGCAAAAATGGATGTTTTCAGTTCTGTTTATTCTGTAGCATGTTTTTTGAAAAGTAGAAAATCGCTTAATTAATATATTTTTATCACTCTTGTTTTGAGAGAGGACGAAGAGTTTGTTTTACAAGGCTGTAAAAATTTCAAAACTTTGTAACCGATTCATTTTTAGACGTTGAAATTAAAAAAAAAAAAAAAATTGACGTTAAATAGTCGAAATAACAGAATGACTGTCTAAAATTCTTCAAAGAATCAAAAATTAGTTGAAAATTTCACACAAATCGTACTTAATTCTCTCTTTCTATCACATGATGCAAACAGTGAATTTCTGAAATTTTCGTTTGTTCGTTAAACAAAGACGTGTGGAAAAATCGTTTCAACATTTATTTAACAAAAAATCTAAAGAGAATTTTGAAAAAAAAAATCACTTCATCACATTGTAATATCGTCCACAGGTATTGTGTGTACAGAATGTGAATAGCTCATCAGAAACTTAATTAAAAGTCGACGGCAAACTTTTGATCATAGCAACAAACACTGAGAGTGAATTAAATAACAGATTATAATAAGAGAAACTCACATGAAAATTCATTAATCTTTGATTGCACTTGCCTGATATATATTATTAATATTAACGTACAACAGTCAACGGGTGGATAATGTTACGATTAAACTGAAGCCGTCGATGTCTTGTTATTTTATGCTACTCAGGCGCTGAAATCGCTCATATTAACCAAAGAACTTCCAATTATGCAGCATTAATTAAGCAAAAGCAGAGAACTCCTTTCCATTTTAATTTCAGTTACAAATTAAAAATGAAACTTCTCGATTCAAGACGACCGTAATATATTATTAAAAACAAAAACAGGCTGATAGTTATTCGAGATGAATGCTTATTTCCTTACAAAATAATACTTTCTTTACAAACTAATACTATTGACTTCTACATATTTCTTCTACATATTTTCATCTACATATTCAGGTAATTATGCAGAAGTGAAAGTGCATTCGTTACTCTGATGTGTATGTAAAGATTGCAGCTGTTAAAAACATTGCGAAAGAAACTCATTTGGTACAAGGAAAGTCTCAATAAATTCTTTCGCAAGCATGCTTTTTACATACAAGCCAGCAGACTACTGAGAAAAAAATAATAGGGAAGTAAATATGTCGTTTCCAGTTACGGAAGGAAAACCGGTTTCCATCCTTATTCCTCTTTTGCTATACGTTATTATGTCCTGTCCTTCACATAATCTGAGGGTTAATTGCCCAATACTTGTTCCCAAATAGCTTTTTAGCTCTTTAATAGTAAAAAGGGAACACTGATAATAATAAATAAGTGCTTAAATTAATGTCACTCAGGTTTCGATTTTATAATTATTGCTATAACCTTGTTAATAACCTTGTTTCACATTCTCTAAGAAATAGAAATATTACCTAAAGAATTCTAAGCATGTGATTTTGATAAAAATGCACATTTGATTAACTTCAAGCATGCTAGTAATATTTCTAGCTGTGTCTATTATGTTGATTTCATAATCTGAGTAATATACTAATTGCAAATCCTCATTAATTTAATTAAAAATCAGAGACTAATGGATTGTTACCTTGAAAAAAGTAACAAGTATATATGGACATATATATATATGTGTGTGTGTGTGTCATGTACCAGCTTTTGTCCGGAATAAATAGATTGGTGAAGAATCATAGATGTAGTCGTAGCTTAAATTAACAGACGATAAATTTAAAAAACAGGATCCATTTATTATTGGTCAGGAGAAATAGCAGTTACAAAATCAGATATCCGGAGTAAATAAAAAGAATTACTAATAACTTTTTGTATGAAGTTTACTGCAGTTACATTAAAGAAAAGACCCCGATCTTCCTTTGCGAGTTCTTTTATAGCCTCTGGAAAGGCGGAGCTTCAAATAAATGACGTCAGCCTCGTCAGCCAATCCAGTTCGCTTTAAATATTTCCAGAACATTCTACAACTGTACGTGTACAAAAGGCGGGAAAAACAACTTGATTACGGGGCTGTGGATTTAATTCCACGTACTTTCAAATAAGAGACCGTCGCCATTAAAAATGAAAAGAACATACAGTTAGAATTTTAAGTGTATTCTTGGTTATGGAATTTTATTATTACATATATATATATATAAATAATGTTGTATGATCTTTAAATTTATATTAGGAAATAATATAATTAATATTTCTTTGGTAAATAAATTATTATGTATATATATATATATATAAGATAAAATATAATATTCTTCATTACAACTAGTCGACAGTGAATTACCTTTGGGAAAATACTTGCGTCGCCGAAAATTTTGATGCAAGTCTGTACCATGCCTATTTTTGATTTCTGCATTCTTAATCAAAGATTCAATGAAATTAATCAGTGAATGAATTAAATTAATTAAGAAATCAAATCGAAAGCTAAACTGCATCAGAAAAATATGCTGTCAATATTGTGGGATTACATAGGTGTTACGTATTTTGAGCTGCTTCCAAGCAAACAAACGATCAGTTCAGATGCTTACTGCCAACAACTTTGAAACTAGAGGAAGCAATCAACGAGAAAAGGCAAGAAATGGCAAATTGCAAAGGAAGTGTGTTCTGCCACGACAATGTGAGACCTCGTGCAGATTTAGCAATAAGTATGAAATTATTGGAGCTTGGTTGGGAAGTGATGTATCCCCCCATATATAGCTCCGACCTTGTACCATTGGATTATCATTTATTTAGAAGTTTACAAAAACCTCTTAAATGGTAAAAATTTCAGTAATAATGATGACCTGAAATCGCACTTGAGTTTTTTACTGATAAAGTTTAAAGTTCTACGAAAGCGGAAACATCAATACAAGAAAGATGGCAAAAGGTCATCGAACAAAATGGAAGATATTTTATTGATTAAAGTTTATTTTTTGTATAAAAAACTAAGTTTTATTTCACCCTAAAAAACAAAAGTACTCTCTTGCCAACCCAATATTTTGAATTAATTATGTAAGGAATTTTTTTAGGAAAGCTTATTAAACTGTAATATGATTAATCATTATATTTTTGAATTATTGTATGTAAAGGCTTGAATTAATATTAAGAATTTATAATTATTTTGAGAATGAAGTCCATATAAAAAATAAATGAAATAATATTGAATATCGGCATAGAAAATGGATACAAAATTTTGTTTGGGGCATAATATAGAAAATATTTAATATTTTGATTGTGAAGTTGTTATAATGAACATAGAAATGCAAAATGCAAACAATTTTTTAAATTAAATTAGTTATGTGTAATGCAATTCAAAGTAAAATGTATAAAAAAAGTATTTTGGAATTATGGTAAATGATGTTAAAATTTGCGGATAATTCAGAAACAGAGGTCTATTATCACGGCTGTACAAGTGTTCCTTTTACCCTCCTCATACAAGATACTGTTGAAGGCTTTAATTTTATGATCGAGACTAATTTTTTATGTATACATATTATTATTGTTTATATTTTTCTTGTTGGAAGGTATTAGAGCAATTAAAAAGGCCCAGTTGTCTTTAAACAAGGAATGGAAAGCCTTCAGAAGTAATTACCGAGCATCCTATTAACTACTGGTAAATTAATATATTGGTCCATATAAAAAGTCTCCGCGGTTTTTTTATACATTTTCGAACAAAAAGTTTCTTTATTGAAAATCAGTTTTAATTAAATACATATTGGCCATTATTATCTGTGATCTTTTGACATTTTTTGGGTAGCTTCATAATTTCATCAGTGTAGAACTTCTGTAGTTTATCGTCGAAAAAGTTGTTCAAGTGATTTTCAGCGGTCCTTCGGTCGGCCAATTTTTTTGCCATCAAGAGAGATTTGCAGAGACCGAAACAAATGGTAATCAGATGGAGCTATATGGTGAATGCATCAAAACCTCCCAACCAAGTTCCGTCTATTTGTTTCCAGTCATCAAAAATGTGTGGGGCAAAGCATTGTCATGATGGAACACAACTCCCTTTTTTGTTGGCCAATTCTGACTGGGTGTGTGTGCAGCCGGCAGTGTTGGGAATGTAGTGTTTTGTAGATTAAATTTGTTTGTGTTGTCAACGGTCTGACTGGGCTTGGTATTTGGCTTTGGTGGCTGTCTGTTTTTGGATCCAGGGAATCTTGGGCATGATCTTCAGTTGGCTGCATGGTTACCAGAACAGTTGGCACATTTGTTCGGTTCTTCAAAGGGCTTGGTACAATCTTTAGCCTGATGCGGACCAGCGCATCTGACACAGCGTTGAGGTAATGTGCAGACTTCCGATGAATGAAAGAATCCTTGGCAACGCCAGCATTGTGAGGGACCTTTCTGCCCTTTGAAGTATTCCATGGCGACTTCCGTGCCAAGGAGTTCAGTGATGGAATAGATTTCAGATGCTTTGAGGCTGTTATGTATCTGAAGGTAGAAAAGCGACATCGGCATCTTGGTTTTCCACTTCTTTAGTTGAGAGATCTTGTGTATTTTAAAGCCAAGCACTTCGACCGCAGTCTGTACAACGTTGATCGGAGTGTTTGAGGGTAATCCCCTAATGACCACTTTGAGTGGTCTGTCGGATTTTAGTGTATGTGATTTAAATTGGATGTTGTTTTCAGTAAGGAATCTAACAACTGTCCTGTAATCCGTTTCGTTAGTGGTGGTGAGGCGTAGAAATTCGATATCTTGTTTGGAAAGGACAGTTGGTGCTTGTCTGCGTAACTGATTTAGTAAAAAGAACCAATCAGCACGCGGTTTTATGAATATGGGTGGTGGTGTTTGAATTTTGGGTGTTGGAGTGTCGGCCGGCTGCTGCGTTAAGTTTTCAGTGTTTTCTGTGGTGTTTTGAATGTATGCGTAGGAGTTTGATGTTGGAATGTTGTTAGTATTTTCATTAGTGCTTGGTAATTTCTTTGCAATCAAATGTTTAGGGGGGATTGCAAAGCCGTCACTGTCGACTGGTCTGGTACGTTTTTTTGAATCCTGTTTTGAAATTTACTTAGGTGGATTCTGAGTGTCTAAGGATGAGGGTGATTTTGGTTTTGGAGTTTTGGAGTCAGAATCAGGGGCTATTGCAGATTTTTTCAGTTCCTTGATAAATTCTTCTTCGGTTGCAGGTAATGTAAATAAATTGATGTTGAGTTTGGTGCAGAGTGTATGTAAAGAAAATAAAATTTTCTCACCCTGATCCTGTAGTTGTTTCAGCATAAGGTCCTTATTTGGTGTCTCGGATCGTTGCAGTCGTTGGATGTTGAAGAGGAGGTCAGTATGGCGATTTTTGAGAGAATAGATCTGGAGTGCGCTTTTAGAAAGCTCAAGTGTAGAAGGAGAAGCAGGAGGAGTAGAAGTAGTTGTATCCATTTCAGTCAGTATCTGGAGAGGCGGAGGAGAAGTTGATTGATTGCCAGCTGGCGGCGCCGTATTCGGGGTTCCATCATTGACATTACGGAGCTCAGAGCTCGTACGTCCATCACTCTTGGCGTCCATGACGCGATGTCAAAATGTCAATGTCATCGACAGGTGGCAGCAGCTCATAATGGACAATTCCTTTCCAGTTCCAATCACTCAACATAGCCTTGTTTGGCGACAATCCAGCCTTTGAAGTCGTTTGTGGAGAGTCACTAGCCTTTAGCAGTGATCGCTTGCATTTTTGATATTCTCGTATTTCACACATTTTTCATCGCCAGTAATTATTCGCTTTAAAAATGGTTCGATTTAGTTGCGTTTCTTTGCGTTAATTCATGTGGCACCCAAACATCGAGCATTTTTTTTTTTTTTTTTTTTTTTTTGTAAGTTGCTTTTTTTAAATGATTCCAAACTGTCATCTGAATGATGTTTGGTGCCTCCGCTATTTCCTGACAGCTTGCGTGCCAGTTTCATCAGTTGCAAAATTTCATCGATCTTTTTCAGTAACTGGCTAACGAGAGTGAGGTGCATCTTTGAATTGAAATTTCCGGAACGGAATTTAGCATACCACTCCTGAGTCCTTCGTTCACTCACAACATTCTCACAGCACACTTCACAAATTTTTTTGGCATGTTTTCGCAGCGTTTTTACGTTTGACACAATCGAGCAAGTGTTGCCAGATATAGGCATCAGCATTATCTACTGGCAAAAACCACGGAGACTTTTTATATGACCCAATATCATTTTGTTAATTTGAATTTGCGGGTAAAATGGAAATGATGGTATTAGAGAAAACTGTGGAGTCTTTCAGTTTTGTACAAATTAAGTAAATTAGAAATGACTTAATAATAATAAAAAGCATAATTTCAGTAAAACTATTTCAAATAATGTTAATTGGAATAAAATTAGTTATATTTTAAAATTTTCAAATTTGTGATTGTGAACAATAATTAATGATTGCATTCAAAATTTTAATGTTTGTGATATTGCGTGAAAAGGTTCAGAAAGCCTTCCTTGAATAATTATAATTACGTTGATTCTACAGCACAGAGACTGAATAGGACTGAATAGGACTCTAAAATGTTATCAAAGGTAATATTTTGCAATTATTTAAATAATTATTTCGGTTACTACTTCAAGATTTGTATTTATTCAATTAAATTTATCTTCATTTGCAACTGATTTAACGCTTTTTCTCTAAAAAGGCTTCTCTGTCGCTAAAGTTTTTTAAGGGGGTGGAGAAAACATGCAAGGTAAAAATAATGTAGCCATAAATTATAATTTAGATTAGCAATGGTCCTTGATTTCTCTTTTTAATTTGGAAATTTTTCTTTGCTATTCTAAAAACAGTAATATCTTTTTCTGTACTGAGTCATTTCTAGATCAATCCATACATATGACTTAAATCAAGCTGATGATATAGTTAATTAGGCTCTTTGCGATAACAGGAACTTTCTGGTAATAAACTGAAACCAGCTGTGCACTATTGCTTCTAGCTCGCTCCCCTTTAAAACGCTAGCGTGCTGATTTTCTTCATATCGCCCACGAAATCCATCCTAGAAAGGACTGCTAGATTTCACGTCTGTCGTTGACACGAACCTTGAGCATTATACAGGTGACAGGTGAATGCAGGGCCCGGACACCCGGACGGCTTAATATGACAAATCGGGTGTCGTCCGGTACCCGCACCTATTTAGAACAACACAACCCTGGCGACTTCCTGAAAGGGCTGCATCGGAAATATATTAATGGAGAATATGTGGTATTGACGTGGCCAAACAAGGGCGTGTGCATATATATGCTTCAGTATACAATTAATAAAAAGTTTCATACATAGGTACATTGGTGGTATAGGTACATTGGATACATATGTATATTGGTCTAAGGGGTTAATGAGATAGGCAAACAATAAACACTTATACACTAAAAGAAATGAAACACTGACGCAACTGGCGCAATAATGCAGAAGATGACAATTAATGAATACACGTAATCGTGTGTCATCCTATATGACTATACATAAACTACTAGAAATGATATGCATAAACACATACACATGATGGCGATAAATGAAAACACATAATCATACATTATTCTACTGGACTATACACACATCGATAAAAATGATACATACACACCTATATGTTGACAGAAATGATACACTATGAATGAAAATTGTGTATCAGTGTGAACGATGACAATTAATCGTGTATTACCTTACTTGGCTATACATATATATTAGTACAAATGTTACACTTAAAGACTTATACATTAATGGAAATGAAATACTGAAAATGGCACTTATACATTATACGATAGATGAAGAATAATGGTAACACGTAATCGTGTATCATCCTAAGTGGCTATACATACAGTAATAGAAATGATACACTTATACATTAATATACATTTACATAAAGGATAGGGTTGTGGTTAAGCCGAATCACACAAGTCCTGGCCTAATGCTTGCAGTCTGTCCATAATACTTTTGAGTTTTTTAAGTACCGCTGGTTGGCGAATGAAGAATCTTTTATAGGCTGGATCTGTGTTGTAAAACGGCATGTGCCACTCTCGTGTTAGTGGGCAGAAGGTGACATAATGTTCCGGGATACCTGGCTGGCCACACACACAGATGTTGGTGTTTGTTATTCTTCGCTCTAGATAATAATCGGGGTGAGGTGATGTTTTAGTCTGGTGACTGCAAGTTTTTCTAAAACCTTCCCTATTGCCGACAACAAGCATATCGGGCGGAAGGAGGTATGGTCATTCGGATGCTTCTCAGGTTTGGCAAAGAGGACTACTTGCCCCGTTTTGAATGCCACTGGAAAATACCTGTGCTCCAGCAATTTGTTGAAATACTTGCAAATGAATCCGGGTTTTGCCTTGTGTACAGCTTTGACTATGCTGTAATCAAGCGAGTCAGGGCCTGGTGCTTTTCGCTTGGGCAGAATACGCATGATAGCGTTGACTTCCGGATCTCGAAAGGTAGGATCGTCAGTTGCCGTCGTGAAGAGCTGGTATGCCAGGTGAGAATTTTCTGTGAATTCTTCCTGACTGTCGTTGGGAAGGACTGCATCCAGGATTTTGGAGAGTACTGCCTCCTTTGTAGTCTCTTGCTCGGGTGGTGAACTGTCAAAACGGCGAAGCTGTGGCGGTTTAAAGACACTACCTCGTGCTATTTTGAATAGCGCACCATAAATATCGGTGTTATTAGTGCAAAAGTTTCTCCAACACGCAAGCTTTGCATTAAGAATTGCTCTTTTATATTCCGCTTGCGCCTTTCGGTATGAGATGCTGAGTGCCAGCCTAGCTTCCTGGTCGTATTCTGCTTTCATGCGCCTTCTCATTGCGCGTGTTTTACTGCGCTGCGCTCGGAGATCTTTCGTCCACCAGTTCGGCATATGCAGCTTTTTCCGTGTCTTCAGGGAAAAAGTACTGTTGCAGATGTCCTGTATTGTGGAGATCAGAGAGCTGGTGAACGACTCCAGGTCCTGGGATGTAGTGCATGCTGTGAGATCTTCCTCTGCGCTTCTAAGGGAAAAACGAACTTTGTTTATGAATTGTGCAGTCTTTCGCTTTGTAAGCTTATAGCGCTTGAGAATCATTCTCGTATGTGGATTGCAAATATTGTAAGTAATATACAAATGATCAGAGTTGGATGGTAAGTCTTGCACCGTCCATTGTTGGATAAATGGGGCCAATGAAGCTGAGGTCAAGGTTAGATCAGGCCAACCCCTACCATGAACCGTTTCATACGTTGGAGGACTGTCTTCAGTGTTGTGCAAAGTTAAATCATTGCTGGCCACGAAATCTTCTATGGTTCTCCCTCTTGCGTCTGTGCTTGGGTAGTTCCAAACTTTCGAGTGCGCATTAAAGTCACCTGCAAGCAGATGTGACGCACTGGGATATTGTACAAGAGTTCTCTGAATTAGTTCCAAGGAGTGTGTCATGTCTTCAGATGGTGAAAGTTAAACATCCGTGATAAGCGCACATTGATGTTTAATGTCCCTACAGCTATAGTTATTACATCGCGTGAGGCTAGAACGATGGTGGGAGACCATTTCTGTTGGCAGCATATTATTGCCGTTCGCGGGCCTTCGGCAGTATTGCCCTGAAATACAGTCCACGAGAGAGGAAAATAGGACACTCTGTTGTCGTAAAGGTAAGGTTCCTGGGCTAAGATGAAGTCTGTTTCCGTTTCCATGCCGTACTGAATGACTTGCGCCGTTGCTGCTCTAGCTCTTTGCAGGTTAATCTGAACTATTTTTAGTTCACTTTGGTCAATGTGTCGTATGTTGAAATCAGTCATTGGATCTGCTCGTGTAGGGAAATGACCAACAGACGTGTCTTGCGTCTGGGCGTTGACATTATTGTCTGTGTTAATATTCCGTGGCATCTCTGACTCGTTTTGCTGTTCTCTGATACTCAGGACAGGCATGGTGGTAAGCTGGGTGCCTGGTATCGTACTGCATTCCGTGCTTATGATTTGCGTCCCCACAATTGATGCATGCTGGTTTTCGTGCGTGACAGTCTCGCACGTGGTGTGGACCTGCACAGTACGCGCAGTACTGGTATTTGCAAGGACACGAGACTTGTAGGTGGCCAAGCTGTTGACATTTAAAGCAGCGCTTGATCCCGAGATTTTCGCGGATGGTGTGTGCCTGCCATCCTCTGTATAAATGTCTGATTCGGAGAGCTGCTGCGAAGCTATGCGGGTCACATTCAAAGACCCATTTGACGTTCTTTTCCTTGCGTTCCTTGAGCCTGAAGAGCGGTCTAAAGGTGTTTCTTGGGGCTGCCGTGGCTGTACTGAGTTCATCCACGAGTTCCTCTGGCTTCGTGTCCTCTGCAACATTGTGTACTGTACAACGTGGCTTTGTACTTGCAGGGTGTTGAAAGTCTGCCGGAATTTCCGCTCTTTGTAATTGTGCCTCCAGGAGTGTGAGGTCATCCGAGGATTTGCAGAACACATCGAAGCCGCCCTTCTTGTGCACTACAATCTTTTCCACAGCCACTGGAAGTTTAGAAATCGGCGCCTTTGCGCGTAATTCTTCTCTTAGCTTAATGTGTGAAATGTTCTTCTTTGGCGCAATCAGCAAGCTGGGCTGTTTGGTCTGTCTTAATGAGGGACTTCTTTGTTTGAGGATTTCAGCAAAGGTAGGATGAGGAGGAGAAATATGAGATGCTTCTTGCAGTGTGTCTGAGTTAACAGCAACTTCTGCGTTCTTAGTAACCACGTGATCCGTATTGGTTGAGGCTTCCTTGATCTGTGGTGATACCCTACAGAAGGGACCTTCTAGTGCCAGAGACTTAAGGGCCTGTAGTGTTTCCAGTAAGCTACTCCGTATGTATAAGGGAAGCAGAGGTTTCCCTCCTCGTTTTACTTGCGCTATACGAGTGCACTCTGCGTGCAATGTTTCAATCTTTTCTTCGTGAGACACGACACTGGAATTTACTAGAGAATTGAGGTTGGATGTATTTAGAACTGCAGAGGTATCTGTATTAATCATTGTCAGCCGAATTTACACTAAATCACTGAAAAGTAGCACTGCGAAGATCTGTGTTACTGTCACTGGATCAGAGTTCGTCAATAGGCCACTAATTCGCTAGGTCATTAATCACTTATTTTCACCAGGTAATGAGTACTTACGCTGATTCACAGTTCCGAGTGGCACATGTGCAAGGTAGGATAGTGTTAAGTAAAGGCACAAATCACAGAGTGTCACACGAAATTACTAAATATAACACATATGTATACTAAAATATAGCACAAATACTACAATATATACACTATAATAATACACACCACAGCACAAATACTATAATGTATATACTATTATTATAAACCAAATATTACAATGCGTGTACAGAGGTTACATGTAGATGTATATTATTATATATCTATACTAAACACCATAGCACTAATACTACATTATACATATTATTATAATACTATAGTATAAACCAAAAAAATAGCAGCTTGTAGTAGTTATTATTTTAATATGAAGTTTCTTTTAAGTTAAGTTAGTATGCCTTTCTTACATTATATATATATATGTATAGACAACTGAATTTAAATTGCAAAATTTAAGTGTCTACTGAATATATCCCGGTTCAAATTAAAGATAAGAAGAAGAAAAAAAAAAAAAAGAGAGAGAACTAGCGTTGTTATGTTTAGCGAAATATAAGGGAATCAGCTAATTAAAGCTTGTCTAATTAATTAGGATGAATGCAGACAATGACAGTTAATATGCAGAATTACAATAAAAAGCGTACAGTTACATAATCTAAGGCAATACAATTAAATATAAGTGCGTGCAATGAAAGCGCTGCCAACAGTTAGCGTGCACGGGTAGCATATTTCACAAGTGCACATCTCTGTAGCCACCGAGGGAGTGGCTTCTAGAATGGACCAATGAGCATCCAGTAATATTTCTGTCATGTCACATGACCTTTCGCGTGCTTTAAGATTTAAGCAAGATGGTTGAAAATATTCTACCACGCAATTTTCTGTACAAAATAGTTAAAGCATCGGCGATTGCTTCTGAAACTTTTCATTGCGAAGTTAGATCAAATGTAGGAAATTATGAAGATTTCACTACCTGGTTGAAATAAATATAAACACATGTTGGATACTTCGCAAAAATATCGAGGTGAAATATTAATTAAGTGGTAAATAAGATGAAGAAAGAAATATGTGATAAACATCTGAGCCCAAATGCAATCTTGACATAAAACTATGCGTATGAGAAAAATATTTACACTAATTATATATGTAAATAGAAGTCAGCACTTTTTATTGCAGTCTATGTGAAAAAGATGTTCTATAATAATAACAAATGCAGAGTTTTATTCAAAGTGAACTTTACTACTTTGCATTCGTGTTCATTTAGTGCGTTAAATTTCACATTTAATAAATGCTCACTCTGAAATGTACTGTCTACACAAGAAATACTCATCAAACAGAGTGAATTTATCGTATTCGCAACGAGTATATTCAATTTATTCATATATAATTTTTAATGTTAACAATGGATATAATCATATCATATTTGTTCTGAATCTTACACTTTAAAAATCAAAAGAATGCAAGCACTGAAATAAGAAAACACTAGATTCATTGTAACCCTTTCAATTATTCTCAGCTCAATTAAAAAAAATATACACTTGAATTCCCTTAATCCACATAATATGCCGTGAACATCAATCCAAATATTAATGCGTGATAAAAATCTCAAAAGTGAAATGTCAGCGATTAATAAAACTCAGAAAACGAAAGCACTAGGAGATTTTCTACTATTACGCCATATATTTATAACTGCGAAACAAATTCAAATTAAAACGTAAGCAACATACGCTCACATGCACGAAGATTTAGCGTCTCATTGGTCCATTTTCGAAACTCCTCCCTCAGCGGCTACGCTGATGTGCACTTGTGAAATATGCGCACGGGTTACAAGTTAGCGTGCACGGGCAATATCAGTTGCTATGACTTTGAAAATCTCTACAAGTCTCTTCCACTTAAAGAAAACTATGAAAGTATTTTTGAGTTACCAAACTTTTTTCCTGAAATGTTTACTATTTTGGATTTGCAAAATTCAAAAGATTATCTCTTTTGATTATCTCTATCTTATTCGACTCACTTATGTAACCTCTATTTGTTTTCTACGGAAGATAAATTTCTTTGAAAACCTTTCAGAAGATGATTTCAATAAATTTGAATATACTTTCAGATACACTGATGATATTACCACATTCAACAATAATAATCTTATTGAAATTAGCTACATCTACCCCAACTGTTTAACACTTAATAAGGCAAATAAAAATCAATTAGCTGTACGTTATTTGGATCTTAGCATTCAAAATCTTAAAGCAATGAGACTATTTAATAAAAGAAGAGAATATAATTTTTCTACAATAAAACTTATAAATTGAAGCACCAACATTTCTAAAAAAAATAATAGCAAATACAATTTTTAATCAAATCACCAGAATTAAAAAAGTTTGAACAGAAATTGAACAACAACAACAACACACACACACACACACACAAAAAAAAAAAAAAAAAAAAAAAAAAAAGATATTCTTCTTACTGAAATGTTATAAGTAACGAAATTCCAATTAACTCCATTAAGAGTCCAATAAAAAGGAGCCCTATAAAATTAAAAAAACCCTATAAAATGTTCTAAGTAATGCATTTTTGGATCTGAAAGCTCAAATACGGAAGGATAAAGAAGGATGTTTTAAGGGATTTTATAGTATTATGTGTGTATATATTTGTATTACAGTATAATTTTTCTTGATTTGACTTTTATTAACAGAAGGCCTATTCTATTCTAAGTCATCATGATAAGCCCATGACATGAAGACTTTATTCTTATCTAACCTTTGTTTCTTTCTCACTTTTTTTTTTAAATTTACTATCATGTATTCCAAATTGAAAAATTTGAGACTTACTTACAAGTTTTAATTCATCTTTTTAGAGATTTCTAACTTGTCATCGCCAATTAGTTTCGCCAATGAAGCCAAACAGGTAACCATAAGCGTCTATTTTTGAATTTCGATCTTTTGGGCATTGTCTCGCTCTTGACAAGTTTGCTTTCAACGTCCTCTATTAATTTTTATGTATATTTCATATTACTACATATGAATTTCAATCTGAAATTCAGGAAAAAGTGTTTAAGTAATATCTTTTACTTTATTTAGCATTGAAATTTTTTAAGTATGGATGTGTTTTTGTATACTCTTAGACAAAAAAAAAAAAAAAAAGACGCACCATGAACCACCGAGAAGATATAAAGCAAATTGGACACAAATTGATATGCATACAGGTTTCAACGGAAAATGCAAAATTTTACACTTTGGCTGCGAATGAATGAACGGTTGTCGCTACAGCGCATCTGATCTGTGCAACTGGCAGGATATTTAAGAGGAGAAATTGCGATTCCAGGTCATAAATGCTTCACGAATTTCATTCCGTGTACTCTGGTAGACAGTAACTATGCCTCGCATACAGGTGCGCGAACGATATGCGCAGATGTCAGAATTCGAGAGAGGTCGTGTAGTTGGGTCAAAGAAGCCGTTTGGTCTTATCGGCGAATAGCTCGACATTTGAGCAGGAGCGATGCCACTATTAGACAATGTTGGCAGGAATGGGTGAACCATGGCCGCACACAGAGTTAAGAAGGAAGCGGTAGGCCCAGAGAAACGACAGAACGTGAAGACTGAGCAATCGTCAGAACGGCACTCACAGCCCCAGATGCATCATTATCAACGATTGTACGTGCAACTAGTGCTTCAGTGACCGCAAGGACCATTCATAGACGGCTCACAGAAAAGGGGCTGGGGTCACGGCGCCCCTTGCGTCGACTACCATTGACCTCTGTACAACGTCAAGCTCGTTTGCAGTGGTGTCGGGCTCATTCGCACTGGAATGTCATTGACTGGAGTAGAATAGTCTTCATTGATGAGTTCTGCTTTGAACTAAGCCCCGATGACAAGCGAAGGCGAGTCTGGAGACGCCCCGGACAGCGGTGTGATACCAACCTGACTGTCTTCCGGCAGACAGGCCGACAACTAGGAGTGATGGTCTGGTGTCATTTCATTTCATAGCAGAAATCCTTTGGTTGTCATCCGTCGCAACCTTACAGCACACAGTGGTACGTCGACGAAACTCTAAGTCCCGTTGTGCTGCCCTTCATGTCACGCCACCCTAGGCTTACACTTCAGCAAGATAATGCCCGTCCCCCCACACTGCACATGTTTCTACTGCTTGCCTTAGTGCTTGCCGAACATTACCTTGGCAAGGTCGCCGGATCTTAACCTCTCGAAGCCGGCTGGTACAGCAGTTGTACCAGGAGAATGACTTTCTCAGACGTCGGCATTGGTACAACTGTGGTACCATCCATGCACTTTCCAATTTAGAGAATCGCCTATCTGCAGATCTTTGGGTGGTCCATTATCGCTGCTCAGAGTAGCCGCTGGCTACGCATTATTTCCCTCTTCTTATCAGTTTGGCTACATTTTGGCAAAAACCGCAGGTTTCGTCTCGCGCCAATATACTTGAAAATGAAATAGAGGTCATCTCTTTCTCAATCTGTCTCATAATTTTAATGCTAATTTTTTTAATACTGACTTTTGCTATGATTAAAACGTCAGCGATTTTGCACGCTCTTTAAGCTTACCATATTTAATGTTTTTTAATCATAACAAATAAGAATAAATTAATATTTTAGATTTAATGCCCTTCTAGAAAATAGGTAAAACCGCTTTTATCGTTTACTTCCTTTTCATACTTATGAATAATAAGATTTTATTTTGACATTTTTTTGTGGAGTGCATAAAACCCTTAAGAACTGTTAACTCTTTCAAAGTGCTTCTAATATGCAGGCAATTTTGTCTGATTTATCAGGAGATAAATAAGAGACAATTGTATGCATAATAGTTTTTGTGATTTTCATTCATTCAGTGATTGCTTTCAATGATTTTCATTGATTGTAAATTAAAAATAAAATCAATTTATCTTTAGACCCTCTTTTAGGATGAGATCTGCCAAAAAGTATTTAAATATCAGTAAAACTCCCGTTACTTCTAAACTGAATCAAAACATCAGTTACATTTTATAAAATTTCGGCCAGTTTTATTTGCTGAAATTCTTATACTCCTCAAGAGATAAAGGAAATTCAGACAAGTTGATAAAAAATATCTTTAAAAAAGGTTGTTATTTTGTCTGTAATAAGGTGTATGTCAACTTACTATTAAATGTATAAAAATTAGGATTGGATTACGGAAAAGCACGCGAACGCTATCTGCTTAAGGGGATGGATGCTTTCGTGTAAACCTTTTTAAGAGAAAATTGCTCGCATTTACGTTCCTGGTGGAAAACTCCACATGTAATCAACCCGTTCTTCGGTATTGATTGGATTAATTTTGTTCGCTTACTGAATTACATCACACAACAATTATCTGTATAAGGGGAGTTATGCCTTCGCGGAGGACTTTCTAAGAGAAGCTGGCTTGCATTTACGTTACACAAAAACCGTGAATCCAACTATTTATCCGGGATTCAAACCCAAGCGAGCTAAAAATGTTCAGCCACCTTTACCGCTCTACTGAAGAGCCTGTAAAAATATTGATAAAGGAAAAGTTTTGAAATAACCGGTTTAATTTACTAACCTATATTTCTCACTTGACAGTACATAAATTACGCATATGAGGGGGATTATTTGTGAATAAATAAACTGTATTGCACTTTTCTCCACTATTTCATATTACGATGGAATTATTGCATTTCAAAGTTATTTCTCATGAATTAATTTTGCTCTTCATGATTTTTGATATTTTCAAAGAGAAAATTTCACACTTTAAATAAAAAAATACACGAGAAGATACTTTATGCAAAATTTGGCGTAAACGGTTTTCTTAATTTTGCTTTGCAAATATTCCAGGGTAATCGTTTTCATTACTGGAAGAAATATGAAAAACTGATTTACTACATTGTGTCAACACCCAATATTTCCTTATTCTTTTGAAAACGTGAAAGATTACTCTTTCTAAAATAAATTAGAAAATATATTATGTGCAAATAGAATATTCGTTGAAAATGAAATAGACTTCAACTTTTGGATATAACGATGGTTTTAGACGAAATTTCTACCTATGAAAAGAAATTGACGTATAATTAATTCTTCATGAACATTTAAAACTGTTCTCAAAATTCTTTTGATGATTGCATGTATAAGTCACGGATTTTTTTCTCTGCTAACATAAACAAAAGCCAATTTTACAAAGAAAAATTCTCGTTAAAGATATACCTTCTTTGCCTGATAGTCCAATGTAATATTTGTTAAAGTTAAATGATTAAACGCAACCAATGTATCTCGGATTTTGATTTTTATATTATAATAACAAAATTATCGAAAAAAGCATATTTAAATCTCTGTTATTGTTATGTAAAGCTTTATTATTGCTGTAAGTTCATCTCAAAATCTAATTGTATTGAATCTCATTCTAATCATCTAATGGTAATAAATATTATTATTATTATTTCATTAAATTAGTCATTACCATTATTTTATTAATGAAAATATGTTATTAAAAATCGCATTCCAGCCTGCAGACTTACAAATCTAGTCCGTATTTACTATATTTTGTTAAATTTTGTTCTCGCTTTCTAATTTCTAATACGAAAATACGCGAATATAAATGAAGAGTGAAAACAAAGTTAAAAAATTCACAAATTATTTACGAGATTGATTAGAAATAGTGAGTGAAATATAAACATTGCATACATTTTGTTCTAATTTAAGTGTTGCTGCATATTTATTTATGCACTATTTATTTAGAACTTCATTTAAATGAAAGCAAAATAATCATCGAAAAAATTGCAAATCTAGCAACCTATGGGACTACTATGGGACGTAAGCGTCCGACAAACATGTAAATTTTACTTCATCCATGGAGGGGAACTAACGACTTTTCTCATTAGGAAAATGTCAAAGAGGAGGGAAAACTGTTTCGGATCGCGCGGGTCTGAAGGCTATATTATGAGAATTTCGGCCCGGTTTTAGAAGGTTAGTGCTTGCCGAACATTACCTTGGCCAGCAAGGTCGCCGGATCTCTGTCTTATTGAGCACGTTTTGAGCATTATGGGCAGGGCCTTCCAACCAGCTCGGGATGTTGACGATCTAACACGCCAGTTGGACAGAATTTGGCACGATATCCCTCAGGAGGACATCCTCAACCTCTATCAATTGATGCCAAGCCGACTAACTGCTTGCATAAGGGCCAGAGGTGGACAAACGCGTTACTGACTTTTTCACTTTGTGAAGCTTTATCACTTCAATAAATCATCCAATTTTTCTCAAACTGTAATCATTTGTTTTTCTGTACATGTACCGATCACTTCTACCGATTTTCGTCCCATTCGGATAACTCCTTCTTGGTGCGTCTTTTTTTTTTTTTTTTTTTTTTTTTTTTATTTAAGAGTGTATATTTATTAACGGACTTCCTCTGCGTCGAGGAGGAGTTCAAAATTTTCGAGTTAACTATTTTAATTAAATAATTCAGAATGTTCCTCAGTTAATTTTGAATGAACAGAAATGCAGTGGTTTTCCAAGCGAAAGGGATTCAGTTAAATCTGACCTTCCTCCTTTTGATAACGTTGAATCAGATGTGATTGAATTCCTCTCCCTGTATATTTTTTTGTAATTTTGTAATTCCCATGCCTATAATTCTTCTGGTTTCGTGACTATCGTCCCGCTCGTGACTATTTTTTACATATTTATAGGGAATTTTAAATTTTACTGGTATTGTATTTAATTTCTTTTGTGTCTTTCTGGATTTGATTCTATATTTCTTATCTATAATTTATTAATTTTCAGCAGTATATTGCGCAGAAAAAATATTGGGATAATTTTGTTTACTCTCAATTGTTTCGTTTGATGAAACGTGCCTATGTCATTAGCTAAATTGGAGATTTCGGGAGCTTTTCCCGTTCTGAAACCTCGAATTGATCTAATTAACCTTTGATTGCAGTTTTTTGTATATAATTTCTTTATCTTTAAAATGTTTTTGATTGTTTGCGAAAAAAAAAATTATGGCGATTTTTAAAAAAAAAATTTTTTTAGCCTTTTCAAATTTTGTTTTTGTTGTTTATTTATTTTAGTACTAAATACAGTAGGGTTTTTCGCGTAAATTTTAACTGATTTTGCTTAGTATTATTGTTTTAACTTGGTGTTACATGTATGTAAGATATAAAAAAAATATGATCGTATATTTTTTATATCTTACGAGGTTTCTATGTGTAATTGTATTTAAGCATCCCACAGCCATCAGCAAGTTGTCACGTAGAGGATTTGCCCATTTTTATCAAAGTATATGTTGTTATTCACTGAATTTTTACTTACTATGTATTAAGTTCTAAATTTTATTTTCCATTGCTTCACAATTAAGAAAATGTGGATTATATCATAAACAATCAATTAAAATTTCATGTAACTGTAAAAGAAAATTTTGGGTTTATATTGGCAAGATTAAATTTTATGAAAGACTTTCAAGTTAAGGATTACGAAATATTGATTATGATTAATGTTTAAGCTAGGATTTTACAGAACTGTGAACCTTCTTGAGAAACATTGGAACATTCTTTACGATGCACTTGAAAACTTTTAATTTTCAACTCGAATTTATTGTTAAAAATGATATCTGTAAGGTTTTATACTTTAAAAAATTATTATTTATATCAAAAAAATTATTTATGTCAAAATTTTGTGATTTTTTTCTCACTGTTGTATTTACCTAGTTTTGCTAATTCTATAATGCTTTCTTCTAATAAGGCTTTTCTGTCGCCACGCCTTTTTTCTCTTTGAAGGGGGGATATGTAAGATAAAAAATATATGAATCAAAATTATAGAACATGCCATAGTTTTAAAGTCAATGTGTTCATGTTCTAGTGTATAATTGTATTATTTATATTGAATTGTTTTTTGAATACTTATAATATTTGTATTGAAGTGTAAAATATGTCAATCTTTAATTGCCTACGATGAGGAGAACAAATGCACTTAATATATTATTCATAAATTGTATTAAGTTATTTCTTTTCTAAGTTTTATATGAAAGAAGAAAAATTTTAAATATTTTCTAATCAAAGCTTACTATTATGAAAATATATTCAGTGAAAAAAGTGCATCATATTTGTGAACTATCAACATGCATAATATTTATGGACTATCTGGCATTTAGAGATTTTAAAAGATATTTTCATTCTATTCGAACTCTTTTTATGAAAAGGAATTTCAAAAAACAAAATGGACATTTTGAACAAAATTGAGGACTTTTGTAATTATAATTTATTTATTTATCAGTATTCCATATTTATTATGTTATAGTTTTAAATTTAGTCATATATTGTATTTTTATTTATAACTCATAGTTTTAATGTTCAAAATTTCATATGCTATACAGTCAAAATTTTATATGAGAAAGTCATGAACCATAGTTAAAGCTTGTACGCTATGTCCTGGATGCTTTCATGTCTTTTCTCATACTTTTGATTTACTAATGTACAAGGCTTTTCTCACCCCGGCCTCTCCTTTTGACGGCGGGGGTAGGTGGGAAGATGTAGGATATAAAAAAAAATACGGTCGCGATTTTTCTAGAAGCTACTCTGTAACATAACCTCCTCATATAAATGCTGCGTCATAAGTTCTCCTAGACAGATGCCTTCTTGTTTTTGTCCTGCTAACATCTCTGCTATGCTCCTCTTTCTTTTGTTAGAATGTTATGACGTATTAAAATTTAAAGTCAGTCGTATCTAATAGTGCAATTACTGAATAAGTTATTTGAGTAACTTCATCTGGAAAAAAATCATCTGCTCTAAATTAAAGAAAAGATATGCTGTTAAAAGTGAAAAGTCCTGAGTCGTCATTTTTTCTCCGTGCTTCAATCATCCCAGCTTCGTCAACCATCTGCCAAAACGTGTAATGGAATAGCCTCACCATTCACCCACGATGTGTTGGAATAACTGAAATATTACAGTTATTAATCAGCCGGTAGGATAAATTCATCGGGAAACCCCTCTACTGCTGTCTGATTTAAACACGCATTTCGCTTTCAACGCAACTTTCGACGGTAAAATTCGTTCAAGGACAGTGTGTGATCGTCTGATGCTTTTGCTTCTTTTCCGGTGATGCTGTGCTTTCCCTCGCCTCCAAAATTATGCGTTTTATCAAGTGTTTCTAAAGTGATTGATTTTAGTGTTTCAAATTGATGTGTATGCAAACTCTTAAATTCAAGATTTCGTGATTGGAATGCTAACACGCTCAAAAACGGCAAAAATGGCAAATGATAAGCAAGAATCCGTAGCTATTGTGGATACAGCGAAATTTCAATTCCCTATTTTTGACGGCACAAGTACAAATTTTCCAATAGACAAATATTTTCTATTGTTTGAAGAGAAATGTGCCGCAAAGAACATTCCAGAAAAGGAAAAGAAATTTGTTTTCTCAGAGTGTATTAGAGGAGAGGCTTTAGCCCTCTATTTACGTGATTGTTTAGATAAAGACTGGAACAACATAAAGGATATTTTCGAGACATACTTCACAACATCGGAATCTGTTACTTTTATTGATTTTGTGTCTTTAAAATACGAGTAATTTAATAATATTGATGTTTATTTTCGTAATAAGTTGAAATTAGGAGCCAGCTTGAAACTAACAGAGTTCACAATGGTGGAAGCACTTACCGAAGGACTTCCTGAGTCTCAAAGAATGCTGTTAAAAGTGCAAAAAATAGATACACCGAAAGATTGGATTACTCTTGCTAGGAAACTGTTTCCAGTTCAGATGCCGTTGGATGGTCTAGAAAATAGTAATTACCAATTTGTTTCTCCAAACTGCTCCGAGGTGCTATTATCCCAGGCCAGTATATAAGATAAAAAATATATGAATCAAAATTATAGTTTAAACTAACGGTAAAACATTAATTCTTCCTCTCTATTCAAAAATCGTAATAACTTCTCTGCATTGCGTCATTTCTAGATCTCTCTATGGCCCGCGCAGCTCTGATGACGTAATAATTGGGAACTGAAACTGCCATTGTAAACCAAAACTTTTCTCTTCGCCGTGCTTCCATCTTTCATAATTACGCACTTCAGCTTTGCTCAATACGGCGCTAAGATGTAATTTCGTTGGCTTGCTTTCTATCTCAACAATATCAAAGATGTAAATCTTCTGTGGAAAGGCACAACTAGAGTGCCAAGTGATTGTGGCCACAAACTTCAATTGCAAATAAAATTGGAATTAAAACTGCCTCGACTGCCAGGTTCTTTAGATATTACCAAGTTAGCATTACTAGCATACTACGCAATCAAAATCTTCTTCAATATGGGTCTAATCACGCATCGACAGTGTTCCGTCTTTTCCTTTGCTTTTATTATTACACGTATACTTTGGAATTGCTGTATCATATGTACTTTAAAGCTTTAGCGAATTTTAACTGTTCTCTTCTTTGCAACCTTTTTAAAATTTGCAGCTAAATGCGCAATTTTTTTGACCAACTAGTTCTCTCTATTTTTGTTTACTACTTTCTATTTATATATACGTATATATATGTCATAATAAAAGCACAGGAAAAGGAAAAGACAGAACACTGTAGATGCGTAGTTATCCTATATTGAAGAGGAAGTAATCTGATTGCGTCGTAAGCTAATGTGTTGACTTCGTAAATAAAACTTGGCAGTAGAAGCGATTTTAATTCCATTTTTATTTCCAGTTGATATTTGTGGCCACAATCACTTGTCACTCTAGTCGTGCCTTTCCACAGAAGATTTACATTTTTGATATTGTTAAGATAGAAAGCAAGCCAGCGAAATTACATCTTAGCACAGTAGAGAGCAAAAGCTGAAGTGCGTAGTTATGAAAGATGGAAGCACGCGAAGAGAAAAGTTTTGGTTTACAATTCGGTGATTGGTCGTCAAGAGGCATCTGGTATCTGGTTACGTAAGATCGCATGATTAATTTGAATGACGCAATGTAGATAAGTTATTACGATTTTAGAATAGAGAGGAAGAATTAATGTTTATAGTTATATTATAATTCTGATTCATACATTTTTATCTTACATATATACATATATATATACTATATATCTAAGTATGAGGAGTGCGACAAATCGACACAAAAAAAGGTCTCGCAGAAAGATGGATGACGGAAAATAAGGAGTGTGCGCTCTTATACTTCGACGTAATGATTAGGCAAAGAAGATGTAACCTTTCAATCATCACTTTTTTTTATATGGAAATAGTCACTAATGTATCTCCACCAATTGATAAATTAAATAATTTAGTCACCTAGATGTGTATCGTTAGCCAAGAGATCCCCTAGTCCAGGGTTTCTTAAACTTTTTTAAGTCGCGACCCCTTTTTATAACTAAGATTTTTCGCGGGCCCCAGGACCCCATAATATTTACAAAAATTTTGTGGGACTCCATAAGTACTGCGCAAATTCGACACACGCGTGAGTGAAACTGTCAATTTTTTCACTTGTACTATAATATACTATTGCAGTTTTAGGTTTTAGGTTTAATTTCTAATTTTAAGAAATAGAACAATGTTAAAATTTTAAATAAGTAACAGACGAAATCACAGCATTAGGCGCAAAGCAAGGAAAATGAACATTTATATTATAAAAAGAATGCGTCGAAACGTTTCGTTTTTTTCTTTGTCTGTATTTTCTTATCTTTATCTATTTTCAGGTACATTGTGTAAAAATATTTGGTAATTGTAAAATTATTATAATAAGTTAAAGATCTATGAAAACTGCTAAAATTTTTGGAGACCCCTGCTAAAGGTCCCCCGACCTCCTTGGGGGTGGCGACCCACAGTTTAAGAAACCCTGCCCTAGACTAAGGGTGCCCAACCTAAATCGATTAGTGGGCCATGTAAAAATTTACTACTGAGGTGGGCCGCACGTATCCCCAAAGTAAAACAACAAATTATTCTAAATAATTTATTATCGTACAACATTCAAAATATTTTATTACCTTACAATTAATGTGACACTTGTTTTTGTATTTTACTTGATCTTTTTTTAATATCAAAGGTTAATTTAGTGGACGTGCATCGTAGTTAATTGATAATGTTTTCGTCGAACAACCTACTGGTATACTTTGTTTTTACCAAGTTCAATTTGGGAAAAAAAAAAAAAATGATTCACTGCGATAAGTAGCTCGAAATACTGACATAATGCGCATAGCCAATCGTTTTAAATTTCGAAATTTATCTCCGAGGATATATTTTTGATAATATTCAATCTTATTCCCTTCGCACAGGCTTTTTAGCTCGATGCTTGATTGTAATTCTATTAGCTCCATTTGTAAATTTGGAGGCTCTGATTCCACCTCTACATTAAATGGAGCTAAAAATATTGTAAACAGTTCCTCAAAATTTTGTATGTAGGAGAATCTAGTGTTGAATTCTTCAAGTAAGTTTGCGACTTTCGTAGAATATTTGAAGGAGTTTTTATGGTCCCTTTTAACAATGAAAAATGAATCAAATTGTTTGACCGCAATTGATTTTCATAAATCTGAAGCTTTGCTACAAAGGCTTTTATATCTTGATAACATTCGGTAATCAACTTATTTTCACCTTGTAACTTCTAGTTTAGCTCATTCAGTTTCATTGTTATATCTGTTAGAAAACATTAATCTAGAAGCCATTGATCTTCGGAAAGTTCACTTATATTATGACCATTATTGGTCATAAAAGTTTCAATTTCTTCCCTTAATTTCCAAAATTGCAATAAGCAGTTTCTGCGACTTAACCACCGAATTTTGGTGTAATAAATGCGATCGCCGTATTCAGATTCAAGTTCCGTAAGATATTCTTGAAATTGACGATGCTTCAATGGATTGTTTTTAATTTAATTAATTGTTTTGACAACAACTTTCATCACAGGAGACATATTTAACACTTGTGCACATAAATTCTCGACGTGCAAAAACCAATGTCAAATGAACATTTCAAAATCATTTGAACTGCTTTCCAAAACTTTTATGTGATCAAAAATTAATGTTAACAGCAACAACTTTTTTTCCAACCATTGAAGGGGCTCTATCTGTTGCAATGCCTACAAGATTTTTCAAATCTATCTGACGACTTTACACGCAATTTATGACAGCATCTTTAATATCTCTTCCGGTGGTAGTACCTTTCAGACTCACAGGTTCGACTAGTTCTTCAGTAATATTCATTTGACTATCGACCCCTCTAAAAAAAATAGCAAGTTGAGCGGTATCATTTATATCTGACGTTTTCATCCAAAGCCAGTGAGAAATACCCGAAGCTTGTTGTAATTGTGTTTAGCGATGCACAAATCTCACTCGAAATGTTTTCTATTCTTTTTTCTACAGTTTGACGTGACAGACTAATTGAGTAAAGAGATTAAATTTTTCTGGACATATTTCTTCACCTGCGGCAATTAGACAGTCTTTGATATAGCAACCTCTATAAAAGGCTTCATATTTTAGCAATAATGTGGGATACTCGAGAGCTAGCACTGACAACACCATTTGATTGGGCAGTTTGCTTATGAAATATGTATTGTTGAGATCTCAAATTGTTCTTCAAAGATTGTAACTTAGCTCTCCGTTCGCCAGCAGTAAGTTTATAAATTTCTCCGTGTTTTTGTTCATAGCGTCTTTTTAGATTGTATGATTTTAAAGTTGAAATTGAATGAAGACAAATCAAAACAGCATTGTATTTACGTGAATAAAAAAGTACAAATTTTTCCATTCACTCTGAAACTGTCTATTTTCATTTTCAAGTTTTCTTTTTATCTTTTCAATTTTACTTTCAGTCATGATGAATAAATGTCCAATAGAAATAAATGCGATAATTATTGATATGATAAAAAAAACAGTAAGTTTACCTTTTACTGTAACACAATCACAGATTACAGTCACAACAAAGTTGAAAGTCGACCAGATTGCACTTGTTGGCAGAAGAATATCTCCTAACCTACAAGCTTCTTATCAACAGTGGATTTGTGCTGCCATCTTTGTGCTGTAGTATAACAACTATCTGCGTAACATCTTCACATTTTATACTTGTGTTACAGAATGTCTGCATAAAATTTATTCAGATTTAGGTTTTCAAAATTTTTATTTCAAATGTAAAAAGGCAATTAAGCAAAGAACAGCATTGTAAGCAAATAAGAACATCAGTGTAATTATTACACTGTTCGGGAAAAAAAAAAAAAAAAAAAAAAAAAAGAAGAAGAAGAAGAAGAAAAGGAAAGAAATCTGCCCGATTGCCAAATGTTTACTTTCGTATTTTTTGGAAGTCAAATGAAGGGGAAAAATTTTTTTCGAGGTGGGGGTGGGTCAAAACACGATTTCTTTTATTCAACCGTCTATAGTCCAAATGTCTAAAAAATAATATAGATAGTTAGAAACTTCAATTGGGCCGCAAAAAGTCTTCAAATGGGCCGCGGGTTGGGCATGCCTGCCCTACACGCCGAGTTTACATAGAGGCTTCGACTGGTTCTTCAATGAAGGTAAGCTGTTCTTTAAGAATCGATTAAAGAATCTTTTGAATTCACTTCTGATTGTAATATTTAATAATTTGTAAATAGAAACATTTAACATTTAATATTTAGTAACTTGTAATTGGCAACACTTTTAGATACAGATATGAAAATAGAACAATGCTGGTACTGCAAGTCTCTGTAAATATACATTCTATTATTATAAATAAATAGTTTATGAAAACTAAAAATGCACCCTCATTATTCTATATGGTGTCAGGAGTATTTGGCTTTCAAAATGGAAAGTTTTAAACCACCAGAGCCGATGAAATTTGATGGAAATCTTGCTTCAAATTGGCAAAGATGGCTGCAATCATTCGAAATATATGAAGTAGCTAGTGGATTACATAATAAAGAAGAGAAGGTAAGAGCTAATACTTTTCTTCATATAATAGGAATTCGTGGTCTTGAAGTATATAATACATTTCCTATAGAAGAGGGTAAAAAAATTAAATTAAGTGAAATTAAAACAAAATTTACGGAATATTGTATTCCTAAGAAAAACATTACATATGAAAGACATTTATTCTTTACTAGAAATCAAACCGCGTCAGAAACCATAGATGAATATGTAACTGATCTTCGAAATAAAGCTCGAATATGCGAGTTTGCACAATTAACGGATAGTTTAATAAAGGATAAAATTGTTTGTGGTATTAAAGATGATGTAGTGAGAGCAAGATTGTTACATGAAACAGAATTAACATTAGAAAAAGCTCTTAATATATGCAGATCTGCCGAAATAAGTGCACATCAAATGAAAAATCACATCATAAAAGACGAGGAAACTGTTGTAAACTTAGTGAAAAAGAAACTAAGTAAACATAATAAGAATACCTACAAAGCGGTAAATACCGAGAAACAACAGACAAATGTTTGTTCTAAATGTGGAACATCTCATGAGTATCGAAAGTGTCCAGCATATGGAAAAATCTGTCATAAGTGTAAAAAGGCAAACCATTTCGAGAATCAGTGTAAAAGCTGTATAATAAAAAATGAAGCAGTCAGGGTAAACAAAAAAGATAGTCAAATTAAATTAATAAATCATGACTGTGAGGAAGAATTAGAATTTTATGTCGGCACATTAAACCTTAATTCAGATAACAAGGAAGAGAGATGGACTGTTGACGTTAATGTAAATAAAAGTAAACTAAATTTGCAGTTAGATACTGGAGCGATGTGCAATGTTATTTCTAAAAGCAAAGTGAAATTGCTAAATGTTCCGATACAGAAGTCTGAAATTAAAAGATTAGTTACATTCTATGGGAATAAAATGGATACCTTAAGAAATGTAGCACTTAAATGCCAATATGGAAAAAATAATTATGTTGTGGATTTCCAAGTTATTGACAAAGAAGTACCTTCTATACTAGGATTAAAATCATGTTTGCAACTAGGATTGATTCAAAAAGTAATGTCTGTTTACACTGAAGACTTACTGGAGGAATACAAAGATGTATTTGAAGGCTTGGGTTGTTTGAGTGGAGAATATAAAATCCATTTAAAACAAGATGCAGCACCAGTAATTCATCCTCCAAGAAAAATACCCATAGCTATACGAGATAAAGTTAAGAAAGAATTACAAAGAATGGAAAATTTAAATGTTATTGAAAAAGTGAGAGAACCAACTGAATGGGTAAATTCAATGGTCACAGTTATCAAACTAAACAAAATAAGAACATATTTAGATCCTAGAGATTTAAATAAAGCTATAAAACGAGAACATTATTCTATGTTAACCATTGACGAAGTTGTCACTAGAGTGCCAAATGCAAAAATATTTTCCGTTTCAGATGCTAATAGTGCTTTTTGGCAAATCCAGCTTGACGAAGAAAGTAGTAACTTGTGTACATTCAATACACCTTTTGGCAGATACAAATTTAAAAGATTACCTTTTGGCATATGTTCAGTTCCAGAAATTTGCCAAAGAAAATTAGCCAAATAATAGAAGATCTAGAAGGCATTGAATGTATTATAGATGATATCTTAATATGGGGATCTAATGAAAAAGAACATGAGCTACGACTTAAAAAAGTACTCTAGAGAGCACGAGAAAATAATTTGAAGTTCAATAAGGCTAAATGTAAAATAAAAGTTAATCATGTGAATTATATAGGGCATGAGCTAAGTGAAAATGGACTAAAACCTGATTTTTCTAAAGTGGAAGCAATTGTTAAAATACCAGAACCTACAGATGTGCCTTGGCTACAAAGATTTTTGGGAATGGTTAATTATTTAGCCAAATTTATTCCTAACTTAACTACTATTACTGCAACATTAAGACGGTTACTTTAGAAAAATGTTCTCTGGCACTGAACTGAAAAACATCAAAAAGCTTTCAAAACACTTAAAGAACTGGTTGTAAAAGCACCCGTATTATAATTCTATGATGTTAATAAGGATGTAACTCTTTCAGTAGATGCAAGTTCTGGGATTAGGGGCTGTTTTACTACAAGAAAACCAACCAATTGCTTATGCTTCCAGAGCTCTAATGAAAAGTCAGAAAAATTATGCTCAGATAGAAAAAGAGCTTTTAGCTATTACTTTTGGATGTTCTAAATTTCATCAATATATATGGCAAGCGTATTACAGTTGAAACTGATCATCGACCATTAGAAAGCATAACCAAGAAACCTATTTTTAAAGCACCACAGCGATTGCAAAGAATACTGTTAAATTAAAACAATATGATCTAGATGTACGATACAAAAAGGGTAAAGACTTATTAATAGCAGACACTTTGAGTAGAGCATATTTGAATACAACAGAAGAAGATAGTGATGAAGATACAGAAATTTGTACGCTGATTCCAGCATCTGATGACAAAATTTATGGACTGAAGAAAGAAAGTGAATGTGATGCTACACTACAGTGCTTAAAGAAATATATTCTGAGAGCTTGGCCAGAAAGGAAACATCAGGTTCACCTGATGTTTCCTTTCAAGTCAAAGTATTTTGGAACTACAGAGATGAGTTGACAATGGAAAATGACTTATTTATCAAATAAGGAAGGGTAATTATTCATTTATCTATGTAAAAAGAGATATTAAATTTAATTCATGAGGGTCATTTTGGTATAGAAAAATGTAAGAAAAGAGCAAGAGATGTTTTGTTTTGGCCACTTATGAACAAGCAGATAGAAGATAAAATTTCAAAATGTCCTGTATGTAATGAATACCAGAATAAAAACATAAGAGAGCCTATGATACCACATGAAGTTCCCAATTTACCTTGGTATAAAGTTGCAACAGATTTATTTGAGGTTAACAAAGATGTACACGTATTAATTGTAGATTAATATTCCAACTTTTTTGAAATCTCCAAACTATCGGATACTCGAAGTGAGACAGTGATCAGTTACATGAAATCTCATTTTGGAAGATACGGTATACCATTGATAGTGATATCTGATAATGGACCTCGGTTTGTAAGTAAAGAATTTGCAGAATTTGCAAAGAAATACCAATTTAAACATATAATAAGCAGTCTATACCATCCACAGTCGAACGGATTAGCAGAGCGTTCAGTACAAACAGCGAAGAAATTGTTAAAGAAAGCTCAAGCAGATCATGCTGATCCTTATTTAGCATTGTTAGCTCATAGGAACACTCCAACTAATGAGATGTTAGGATCACCCAGCTCAACGACTTATGAGTAGTAGAACAAGAACGCCTACATCCGAAGCATTACTTAAACCTCAAGTTGTGAAAAATGTAAAAAAAAATCAACGAAGAAAGAACTAAGCAGAAGTCATATTATAATCGTCATACAAAAACATTACCATCGCTAAATAAAGGAGATTGTTAGGGTATATTAAGATAATCGCTGGAAACCAACAGTTTTAGAAGAAGTACATAAGACGCCTAGATCATATATACTGAGATCAGGTGGATCAGTATTGAGAAGAAATATGAAAGATATTAGAGAAAACAGCTCAGTTATTGAAGATAATATCAGAGGAACAGAACAAGGAGTTAATGCACAGAAAACAGATGTAAAAGGATATGATTCCACATATTCTCAAGGGCAAAGTTTAGAAGAACAACTACCAAATACTGCTAACTCAGAAACAAGGGATGAGCAAAGAACTACAAGTGGGAGAGTGATTAGAAAGACGGCCAGGTATTTAGACTGATTTTAGACTGTTAAAAAAAAGAACACTTTTGAACTCTTAAAAAAAACGGAAGATGTAGTATTTAATAATTTGTAAATGGCAACATTTAATATTTAGTAACTTGTAATTGACAACACTTTTGGATACAGATATGAAAATAGAACAATGCCCGTATTGCAAGTCTCTGTAAATATACATTCTATTACTATAAATAAATAGTTTATAAAAACTAAAAGTGCACCCTTGTTATTCTATACTGATGAAGTAAAACTAAAGAAACTTTTGAATTCAATTTTAAAGAATTGAACTATATTTTTGCCACCAGAACTTATTATGTTAAAATCAGAATTTTTGTTTTAAATTCGAATTCGAAACTGAATTTTCATTTTACTTTCTTAATTTATTCATCACTTGCGTTCTTCGAAATAGTTAAATTGCAACAATGTCAATTCTACAGATAGCTAAATCTTTAAAATCATCTTCCACGCAAGCAATTAAGCTATTACATAAATTTGTATTTGGTGAAGAAAGTGATCGTGCAAATCGCAAAAGGCTTCGTGAATTCACAGGCCTAGATAGCTCTTTTCACACTGCCGAAATTAAGAAACGTTTATTAAATATTTTCACTCTGGCATATCTAATTTCGATTCTTAATGTTCTGAATTTAGAATGTGTCATTTCCGCTGATGAATGTTATACTGCAATCGTAAATGCTTTAACTAATTTCGATCTGCTATTAGAAACCACTATTTCTGATTCTGATTCTGACAGTGAAGTAGAGAATCCAGAAAAGAAAAAATAATTCCCGAAAAAAAAATGGATTCTCAAACCAGTCAATTACACGTTAGAGCTTGACAGCTAGCTAAAACGCGCCAGACTTCCACCTCCGATATTTGTTTTTATAAACACCAAACCTGGCCTGTCATCGATGGTAAATGATACCTGGCATGTCGGCATGTCATCATGGTAAATGAACAGCAATTCAATATAACTTTCCATGATTTATACGACTGTATTAAACCTTTTGACGGTTCATCTGTAAATTTAAATTACTTAGAAGAATTATTGCAACTGAATAGAATTACGAATGATGCTCACAAGATGATATTTACATAAAAAATGCTTATCAGACTTGTGCTAAAACTTTTATAAATTCTTTACATGGTGTAAAAACTTTTACTGCGTTAAAAGAATATTTGTTAGAAGAATTTTCATCTAAGCTTGTAGGGTTTATATTTGTTTTAACTAACATTTATTTTAAGCTATCTTTCCTGTCAAGTCTTTACTTTCCCCTAGAAATTGCCAATGCCAGAGTATGTAAATCGTAGTAGAACGCGCAGAGTATTCAAATTTTAGCAGAAGTAATTGAGTTTAAATAGAAGGGAAGCGAGATTGTAAGTGTGCTTTGAATCACGAGCGTGAAGGTTGCTAGGTAGAAATTTTAAGAACCGCGCGTTTCGGCTTGTGTGCCTATTTCGACAGTTCGTTGAATCTTTCAAATTCTTAATCAGAAAGTTTGCTGAATCTCAGCTGTATCTTTGAACGCGGTTAAGTTAGTTACGATTAAAGAGCCTCGTAGGTAGTGACCTCGTCATTTATTCATCCTGTCATTTATTTTTAGTTGCATTTTTGTCTATTTTGTTCAACCGCCGGGTCGGAGTAGTTTGTGAGCGTCAAGTGAACGCAACTGTGATTTCTAAAGTGAAATAAAAAGGGATTTAAACCCTTCTTACGAGTTTGTGTAATTTCCAGTTCATAGCAGTCACTACTACTGTTGCTGACAAGTTGGGGGTCTCCCAACATCATAAGCTTAACAATGCAGATTTGCATAAACTGGTGTTTAAAAGAAGTTTAAAGCCAAATGAATCCTTATTCGATTCTTTTATTGCTATGAGAGGAATCGATTCTAGAGGTCAAATTGATATGTCTTCTATTTTTGATTCTGTGATAAATTGTATTCCAGAAAACCCCCCAAAAATTTTATTATATGGTTGTTAAACCGTAAGTGAATTCAAAGATAAGTTAAAGATTTATGAAAAGCTTATGTCTGCTTCCAAACATATTAATTTTTCTGATGATCTGAAATTTAAACAAAATAATTCTCATCACTTAAAGAGCAAAATTTTTCAAAAGCCTACACAACCTATAGTTTGCTACAGTTGTGGGTCTAAAGGCATTAAAAGCTCTAATTGTTCTCATAAACAACCTAAATGCTTCTCCTGCGATTCATTTAGCTATAAATCATCTACTTGTACTCAGAAACCAAGTCGTTCATCATCTCCATCATCACAAGAATCAGAGACAGTTCTCAATCAAGTTGTCGTACAGTCACACCCCCTACATTCTATGATGATTCACATCAGTATTCCTGAGGTTGTCATTCCATCATTGATTGACACTGCCAGTAAAGCTACTATAATTAACCCATAAACGGTTTGGCCCGGATTTTCTCGTTCTTTTATGCAGGTCTCTTAACGGTTCGTTACGGATAATTGTTAGTTTAAATGTACCCTCGAAAACGGACAGTCCCGTGTTTTTGTATTATCGAAAAAACACGCTAAAAAGGACTAGCCCGTATTTTTGTATGTCTTCCAACCCCCAATGCCTAAGGGGACAAGGGTCCATGCAATTCTGACGACAATGGGTAATGGCTGTCATTAGCGTGGGGAGAAATCTTCTTGATGTTTTGGGATAAATGCCTTACACTGACTGTAAAGAAACAAATTTATTACCAGTTACAAAGTGGATGCATATATAAAGGGATTTAAGAATTTCCGTTTTAGAGCAGTTATTGAATAAAAAATAGAATTTTTTACAAAATGAACGTTTACCTATAAGAGCATTAATGAATTAAAACGAGAAAAATAAAAGTAATAAATGCAAACATAAAAATCTGAAAATGCTAATCTTTCAGATTTTACATTAGGCCCAAAGGGCGTTTTTTTAACGGTTTGTGGGTTACCTTTATTTTTAAATATCATGTTCTTCGCACTTAAACCATAAAACTTCAGTTAAACAGCAATACCACAAAATAAATTTTAAATGAGCATATCTTTAGAATTTCCGATACACAGTCTCGCCCGTTGAAGATAATTTTTTATATTATTATTTTCATACAGTGTTGCCTTTGCTCGCTTTAAAATCGTTGAGTTTCTTAATTAAAAATTCATTGAAGTTTTACGAAATATGAAACATATAATAAAACAAATTCCAAATCTCGGCTTCGAGATCCCATATTCGGGTGGAAATGTACGTTATTCAAAATTGGATGGGTCTAGGTACCGTTGTTTTATCACAATGCGAGAAACATACATATATTTATGCAGATTATTCATTATTTAATTTCAAGGCAGATAGCGTCGAGTGCTTTGCCGTAATCTAATAAACCAAAACCATTATTTAATTTCTTTAAATATAATACAGTGCTGTAATATGTGGTAGCAACAGTTTGAAAAGTGAACTGACATAGTTTTCAACGGAAAATGAAAAAATGAAGTTAATAGACCTTCTCGGCTAACGCCCTTTGTTTTAAAAATAATGTATCGTGTAATTTAATGGGAATACGAGATTAAATAATTCTCTTTAAGAAATTTATCTACAAATTTATATCACGAATAACAAAAACGTGAGGCTGTCTTGATAAATTTATAAATATTATGCATGTGACAATGCGATTCAATTATTTGATTTCGTAATTTAAGAACCTATGATTCTTCTTATAAAACTGTACAGGAATTTAGCAAAGAAGCTATTAAGTAATCTCTTATTACCATTAATCTATGCGATAAATTATTATTATTATTATTACTATTGGTTCAGTCTTTTACTTGGTATATAAATTTAAAACAAAATTCGCCCCAAAATCAGAAATTAGGTTACGAATTTCATGCAAATTTTATTTCAAAAGCTATTTTACGCTCTGTAAAATGATGCAAACTTATAAATTTTGAGATTTTTAGTTTATTTTTAAATGGAAATATGCGCAAAAAATTTCTTCGACATTAAATTTTAAAAACTCTAAAGCGAATTATTATCATCCGTAAACGGTGTGTGTACAAAATTTGAATTCAATAGCTTATCGATAAGTAGTTCAAAAATCGACGACGAGCTTTTGATTAAACACCGTGAATGAACTGAATACAATTTTTGGAACAGCTCTATTTTTAAGCACTTTGGAAAGATCGGTAAGTTGCTGGTATAGCATAACCGTTATTTTTATAACATTCTTGGCATTATGAAACGTGTAAGTGACATTCATAACCGATTCCCGACAGTTCTGTTCATTTGTCAAAGTGGCTGCTTTTGAAAATATTGTGAAGCTCACTCGATGTGCTCCACTATCTATGATACTCATTAAAGATATTTAATTATGTTTTATTTCTATACAGAAATACTGGTAAAATTAAGATGTCAAATATTTAATTACTTGAGTTATATAACTACTTATACTGTCTCAAGAAATTTTGAGTCATTTTGTAAAAATAATCTTTTCTTTAAAATTCCTTTTCCCCCCCCTACCCCCTATGCTTCATAACTTTATTACTATTCTGATGAATGGAAGTTTTGTAGAGACATTACATTTTTTTTTTAACAGCAAGAGACATGAAAAATGAGCAATGCCTTACCCGGGACGCGAACCACGGACTTCTCGAATGCGCGCCGAGCGTACTGAGACCACGAAGGCATGCTAAAAGGGCGGAAGAAAATACCGTATATACTCCCCCTTTTAAAGGGCCACTGGGGATAAGGGGACCGAATCGCCAAATCCTTGCGGCGGAGAATCATCATCCACCACCGTTTTTGGTTTGGGTACCACTATAGAAAAACTAGGTTATTTCGAAGCAGGACATGTGAAATAGGAGCAATGCCTTCGCCGGGACTCAAACCACCAACCTCTCGAATACACGCCGTGCGTGCTGACCATTACACCACGAAGGTATGCTAAGAAGGCGGGAGAAAATACTTTATAGGTTATGAAAACCAAAAGTTGAGTAGGTAGTCACAAATCTAACTAATAAATGCTCTACAAATACAACTTTTAATATTTTAGCAGAATATTTTTGGAAACGTATTTATATAGATTGTTGTAGAAATCGACACAGTTTGATGCCAATTTAGAGGAGGGGTTGTTTATGAGCGTATTAAAAATGCTTTTCCAACTCAAAATGTTAACTACTTTAAAATAATAATTCATAATCGCACTGAATCTGATGTTTACAATTATTTCCCCTGAGATTTCTTTAAAAAGAAAGAATTGCAATTGTGTTTAATGCAGAAAATTGGAATTGGCATCTGAGCAAGAGGACGGAAACTATCAGGGAGGACTTTCTAAGGAAAACTAGATTTCCTTCACATTGAACGTAGAAAACCTTCACCAGGATTTGAACTTATGTAGGATTACCAGTACTCAGCGGTTTTAGCGCTTGGCCACTGGGGCCCGCAGACCGATTTAAAATCTTGTTTAAAAACCTTTTATCTTGATTTAGTGTGACAGGTGCCGTAGTTTGAAGGTTAGGATTACTTGAATATAGCAAAACACACGAGGACTATCTGCTTTTAAGGAAAGAGATGCCTTCGTAGAGGACTTTTTAACGAGAAAAGTCTCATATTCATGTTATACATAGGAAAAAACATGGGAAAATACCATTCAGCCATCGTATTCGTTCGTCAGGGTGTAAATCTAAGTCGAACTACCAGTATTTACCTGCCACTAATATGGCCGTATTTTAATAGGGAAAATAACTGTTGGATTGTAAGGCATCTAAATTAAGAAATAAAAAAAAATTCACTTCTGAGGTAATCTTAAACCTAAATTAAGTTTTTTATTATAATTATGAAAGAGTTCAACTCATTTTTTAATTTTCAGATCGTTAAAATTAGTGTGGCTGTAATGAATGATTATTTAGACCTGTTACAGGAAACAAATACATCAAAAGTTTCCTTTAAAATATCAGGAATTATTGAAAAATCTTCTGTAATTTATAAACGAGAAAACGTATTTAACCAGATTTTACATGTGTGAAAAAATAATGAATTTTGACTTCCCTAGTAGAGACATTTGTAATTATATTTCTAGTTCCAAATTCGAAATGAAAAATCTAGGTGCCTGAAGCCAGAGAACACTATCGATTCTTCTTGGCTTCTATTTTCAGCGACGAAATAGATCAACTGCATGGAATTTTTATGATTTTTCTCAACATGTAAACTAAATGCTTGTAAGTGTTTCTTAGAAAGCTCGTCGGAAGTAGAACATCTCTATCTTGGTAGATAGATAACGTGTGCTTTAGTAAATTTAGCAAATCTAAACACAGAGCCGACAGTACTATGTTTGAGGCCTTTCTCTAACATAGTCGAATAGTGTATCGAATAGTCGAACAGTGAAATCACTCTACATCGCCCTCTTTTACTTACTTTTATACTTTTATCTCAATATTATATATTGCATCCACAAAAATTTCTCTAAATTAATGTTATTTGGATTCGAAAACCATTTTATGCTTAAATACATCTTTCCAGATGTCTGTCTTTTACTCACTGAGAGTCAATGCTTCTTGAAGATGTCAATTCATGAATAAAAAATTATTTCTTGCTTTTCCGGTTTCCCCTAACCGTTCCCACAAAAGCCGAACATTTGGGCAAAAACAGCCCTCCTATGATGTTAATTCCTTAGTAAAAGAGAAAGCACTGAACGGGGTAAAGTAGTAGAAATCTTGACTTTCCTTTTCACTCAAAATTCAAGCATTCCCAAAATCTACTATAAAAGATATACTCCCTAAGGTATAAAATTTTTGTGTAATGAAATTATAAAATGAAATATATATATATATTTCATTTTATAATTTCATTACACAAAATTATATGCATTCTAATATATACATATGCTAAAATATGAATGCATATATATATCATTGATTATATATATATATCATTGATGACATATATATATATCAATTAAACCATTAGACACACTCACACACATACATATACAGATATAGAATCACATAGTATCAGTAGGTGAAAGAAGAAAATAAATCCTACTGGTTGAAGATTGCTGAAGAAATTCAAAGCATAATGAAAGTTTCTTTTATCTTGGTATCAAAGAACTTTTTTATCGCTTTAGTTTTTGGGAGACTATTAGATTAAAATGTAATAAATAAATAAGTATATGGAAGAAAAATAAATCTTTAAAGGAAGAAAAAGGAAAAATAGAACCAAACAATCAAATCATTTTCAGCATTAAAACCAATTTTAAATGCGACAGTATATTTTTCTGCCGACACGAAAACTTAAGAAAATAGACAGAAATCTGCATTGTTTCACCTATCAATATACGACAAATGGAAAAACGATACAAGAAAAAGTAAATTTGAAAAATTTGCGAAAGCGGAATAATTTCGAATGCTGCACAAACAGAAAGATACCATGCAGAGACATTGGATTTTTTTCGAAGCAAGAAATGCGAAAATTCAGCAGTGCCCTCATTGTGCTTCTAATAAGGAGGTCTTCCAAATTCTAGCTGGAAGGACTTCCATTTATAACAAGATAGTGAGAATGACATAATTCCTTTATTATTTGTTTCATTTAAAGGGCGAGAGAGAAGAAGCACGAGGCACTATCGGAATAATTCATGTGTTAACGAATTATCGTCTGACATGTTTTCGTTGGGGTGCCATTGAAGAGACATAGCGTTTTTACGAGAAAAAAAAAAAAAAAAAAAAAAAAAAAAAAAAAAAAAACACGAAACATCCGTTATTCTATCAGCGGAATACGCACCACAGGCATTCCGACTGATAGTCCGATCTACTATCACTTACACCCCGAGTTCAAATTCTAGCTGGAAGAAGCTCTTGAGCAATTTCCAGCTCAAAGAAGAATGAGATAATTTCTCATAATCAATACGGATATATAACTGATGATTCTAAAATTTTATTATCATTAAGACTGGAAAAAATACACGATTTAATTCATTTTCATACATTTTAAAAGAAGTTAAATTTTTCAGAGAGTTACTATAAAATATTTATTAGAATGTCAAATTTAAGCATTTCAATTATTTATATAATAAAGGATAAATTTTATATTTATATAATAAAGGATAAATTTTATATTTATATAATAAAGAAAAATCGTTGATAATATCACTCTGATTTTAGTGGAGATATTTTAAGAAGTAAATAAGTGAAAGCTGGAGGAAGAAAAACTATTTCAAGTTATATGTTTATCTTAAAAGTAACGAGCAAAAAGCTATGTTAAAAGAAAAGGCACGCATATCGAAATTGTTTCCTGTACTGCTGACAAATTGTTATATAGCATGCATACTATAATGTTCATGAATAATTGATTGCTACTAGATTAATACAGGCATAGCATATTTCTAGGACTGATTTGCTGCAATTTCCAATTTGATTTTTACATACTTTTATATTTAGGACACTAATTACATCACACTGAAGATTACTCAACGCAATAATTCCATTGCAGTTTTATAGAAAATTATAAAATTTTCAGTTTCAATAAACAAATATATAATATTTCGATGACTCAGCAGGTAACATAATTTATTATCTTTCAAGTTTTTTTCGAAAACACCTCGGCAGATATAGAATCAGCCGCAGACTGTACTAACTTTAACAAGCGCAGTATCTGAGTGTTCACATTTCTGTTTATAACTGCAATAAGAACAAGTATAAGTTTGAAAAGTTTACCAATGGCTATGTGGATAAAAGAGATGATCATAAGTATTTTGACCTGGTTTTGGTTTCTGGTCAATACGTTGGCTGTAAGGAAGATTTCGTGATTTTTTCCATGTGAACTAGTTTTCTTTATAAATTCCTCTAAGTCTTTCGTTAAGTACATACAAAGTTGCTACATTAAACATTAGTAAGTGTTTACATAGGTAAACATTTTAAAAGCGACTAGCGTAAAGAAAGATTATTTAAATTATGTTTTTAAAATGCAAATTCAGAACACTGGAAACCAAACAGTAAACATTATAAGACTAATTTAATAATCTTTGGTTTGGTTTACTTGAAATCTTTACTTAAAAAAACGTTGAAATTTACAATGTTTACAACAAACTATTATTCTGTCATATTCATCGATTGCGTTAATCAAAATCTAAAATTATTTAACGTAAAATGTAATTATCCGAAAATTATGTAAAATGAGAATTTTTTCCCACTATATCTGTAGCTTACAATGGCTAGGAAAAAAGATAGCTCTAGATAATGAGTATTTCTACAATGAAAAATCTCTATTGACTAGAAATAGTCTTTTGAGACCTTAGTGTCAGTTAGCCTGGGGAGGTCAGGTTCCCTTCCAAGTGGTTTTCTTTTCCCAGTAGGCAGGGGGTAGAAAGGATTCTTCCCGATTATGATTACTTTTAGCAAAGACGTTTACAATTATCTATTCAATCCTTGCTAATCAGACGAATTTGAGAAGAAAGGGGAAGTTGTAGATAAATTTTGCTTCTTCCAGTGCCAGTTACAAATCGTACAGTTGTTCAATAACATTTGAACTATATTATTAACGTTGCATATTACTAAAATGTACTTGTTCTTTAAAGTCCTTGATCTGTTTTAAAAATAATACCGCAGAAGTTTCAGAAGTGAAGTACAATTTAAAGCTACTTAACATTTGTATGCATATAAAAAAGTAAAACTGTTTAAAATGCATATAGTTTAACGCTTCCTGTTTTATGTGGGATAATATTTAAAAAATAAAACTCGTGTTGGTTACGACCCAAGCAATACTTAACGGGATAAAGAGCCGTACTTTGATAATGCATTCAGTTTTCGTCGTTTTAATAAAATCCATTATGATACTTATGCTGGTAATTATAAACTGCATTAACGGATACAGAAGTATAATTAATACACTAATATCACAGAATATACATTTTTTATGCTCTGACAAGTTTTGTCAAGATACCAATTTTTAGTTCATATACAAGTCGTAAATTCCCTAGCCAGATTCCTTTTTTTTATATAAATAGATGCATAGAGGACAAAATGGAACAGTTAATTATATTTTTTATTCTTTTACAAAATTTAATTCTTTTAGATATAATTTTTAACGGTAAACGATATTCTGCTAAGTTATAATACAAAAATTATTAATAATAATAATTTATATCCTAATATTTATATCCTAATTTAATAATATTTATATCACTCAAAACAGACTTGGAAAACTTATTCAAATCATATTTAATCAAAACATTTTACGAAGTTTTGGGAAAAAGGAATTTTGGGGTTTGTTTGATTTTTAACGGTGAATTCAATCATTAAAACATTTTTACCGTGTTTCATCATTCATATAACATTAGCAAAATAATTTACTAAATAATTCTTAGATGTAATAGTATTCTTGTTTATCTTTTGTTATATGACTAAAAAATAAAAAAGCGGCTGGTATTCAATATTTATTTTTATTTAATTACAAATACTTGGCTATTGGTACTTAAGACATAGTCTTTCCATATTACCACTTTTCTATTTGGCCTTGAAATTATGTTAACGACCTAATAGAAATCGGAAAATCCTATGATTGCATAAAACTGCGGGAGGTGCTAATAATGACAAATTTTAAATGAAAATAGAAATTTATTTAAATTCTATTTGTGCGTGTCTGCTTTATGCATTTAATATATCAAATGCAGAAAAGTGAGAAAAATCCATCCAACACAGAGAAATAATTCTTCTAGTCTGTGCTAAGATTGTATCAAATTCATTTAAACTTCCGTTTAAATTCGAAATGCGATCTCTCAAATCAACGAAGGAATACATTTTTGGCTTTAAATTCCACATTAGTAGCAACTGTATAATAGCTAAACGTACCCAAAATATTTGTAGAAAACCGCCAAAATTCTAGAAATTGCTATAAAATCCCGAAAAATATTAGGAAGATTATTGCTTCCCATTTCCATGGTGAAAAGATCAAGCGTTTACGAGGATGAGCTCGACTGTTAACGAACAACTTGTGGAAAAAATTCAACTCTAAAATATAAATACGTATGCCAAATTTTCCAAAAATTCCTGATAAATATTGTACTCTCATCGTAAATATATATGGACTTATAATGTGATGAAAACAGTCGGTAAAAGAATGGATTAAAATTTAATTTCCAAAAATAAATTGGCCTACTAAAACTAAATAAAATAGATTAGTAAATAGTAAAAAATTGTGTAACAAAATAAATAATGATCTTTCTTAAAATACTGCCCAATAAAACAGGTCGAATAATTGAAAATTTACAAGCTTCAAAGCTAAAATTCTAAAAAGATTTCGGAAAATTCTGCCGTCACATGTTAAAAGAAACAAGTCTACAGGCTACTAGTACAAAGAAAGAGGAGGGAGACGAAACGAAACGCAAGCCATTCAATACCGGGGAGGCAATTTTATGGCTTATCCATCACACTAAGGGGAAGCAAACATACTGCCTTAGGCTGGGCCATCTTAGAGAGATTTCAGAAAACGAAAGCGATTTTTTTGGAGGGGTTTGTTGTCTGACAACGCGGCCGTTTTCAAAGCATTTCGTTCCGAGAGGCGGGCTCGTTGATGGGTTAACACATAAAGGAATTGGTTCTCCAGCGCTTCAAAAATCTTCTATAACATTATCAGGAATTGGTAGTCGCATTGTACATAGTACAATAGGATATTTCACAGGTTGTTTCAAAATTCAAAACACAAATTTTAAAACTGACATTCATGTTACTGACGATAATTTACTATCTGTTGACGCAAGTATTGGAAGTGATTGTATCCAACAAGCTGAATTTTCTATTGGAAAACATGATATTATACTAATAGAAGCAGAAAATCCATACTTTTCTGATTAATATTGTAAATATTTTCGATTAACATGATTCTCTTGATTTAACGCATCTTGAAAATTTGGATCATCGCTCACAAATCAAACACTTAGTTTTTTCCTACAGACCCAGTAAAACCGAAACAACTGAATTTCAAATGTCTTTGGTTTTAAAGGATGAGATCCCTGTCAGTCAATGTTCTCGCCGCTTATCCATAACGGAACAACGTATTGCAGAAGCTCAAATCCAGCAGTTGACTGAATGAAGGAATAATCAAACCTAGCCCTTCTGATTTTACCTCCCCTATTGTCCTCTGCAAAGAGCGAAATGGATCTTATCCATTATGTATATTACTGACGTCTCAAAAAGAACACAGTGAAAGACAAATTTCCTATACCCCTTATAGAGCAAATTCTTGATAATTTGCAGAGTTCTAAGATCTTTACATCTCTTTACTTTAAAAACGGCTTTTTTTTCATGTTCCTATGAATCTCCAAAGCACCCAATACACTGTATTTGTTTTTCCACAAAGGCTAGTATGAATTCCTTAAAGAACCCTTTGGACTGTGCAACTCTCCTAGCGTTTTTCAAAGATTTATCAATACCATATTCAGATCCCTCATTACAAATAAGACTGTTAAAATTTATATGGAAGATAGAATCATTCATTCTAAGGACGAAGACGACGGAATTAAAAAATTGCGACTAGTCCTTCAAGTTGTCTCAGACTATGGTCTAGAAATAAACTTTCAGAAATGCAACTTTCTAAAGCAAAAAAATTTAATTCCTATGCTATGTTATCCAAGATAGCACTATTTGACCTTCACCAAACAAAACAAAGGCTGTACAGTCATTTCCTTAACCCAAAACAGCTAAACAGGTTCAAAGTTTTCTTGGATTAACTCTGTACTTTCGAAAATTCGTTAAACATTATGCCACAATTGCAAAACCTCTCAGTAGCTTATTACGTTGCGATGCAAGTAAATACGGTTACGGATGTATTCCCTTGCAACAAAGCACTAGTGGTTCCTTCCACCCAATTTACTGTATGAGCAAGAAAACTAAAAACCCAAGAAGAAAACTACTCCAGCTATGAATTGGAAATCCTAGGCATCATCGAAGCCCTTAAAAACTTAAGACATTATTTAGCCGAAACAAAATTTGATATTATTACAGATTGTGCTGCTTTTGAAAATACCATGTCTAAAAAGGACATAACTGCTAGAATTGCTCGATGGGCTCTTTACCTTAAAGATTTTGGACCACTAGGGCTGGCCTTAGGAGGTAAGCAACTGTATACGGCGGCAAAACCAACTTAACCAACTTAGCTAAGAATAAGAATATACTCGTATTTATTAATATTCCGATTGCCTGAATTCAGAAAATAAAGGAATAATAAAATAAAATGAATAAGTTTTGGATAGTGGACATTTGTATACAGAGAGATGGGATTGTCAGAGAGATGAGAGATGAGAAATGAGCGCCCGCCACTGACAAGATTTAAGAAGCTTTTTACCCTTTAAGTGTCCTAATTAAAAAGTCTTATTTATGCAATAACAACCGTCGGATTCGTTTTGATTGTGGTGTGATACAGCTGATGTAACATTTACAGCATAGTGGATGTAAAAATGCTTTTTAGAGGTAAGTTAGTATTGTCCCTGTTGTACCTGCATCTTTAATATTCTAAGTTCACTCAACTGTTTTATCAACCGCATTCGTTTTATGTAGTTATGTTTAACTGCGAATTTCTGGGGAACTGTTTAACCGATTTCAATACAGTTTTCTGCAGTTTTTATTTCTATTAACTTTGACATTTTAAATAGGATAAACTTTCTGGATAGTTGTTCTGTGATATATCCGAAACAAATAACATTTTTTAAAAATCTCTATATTTTGATCCAAGGCAGCTTAGATTTATTTTTCACCATTCTTTAGAAGATACCCGGTATATTCAATTAAGAAAAGACTGTTTGGTGATAAATATTAAAAAACGAGATTGGAGAAATAGTCAGGAACGTTGCATAGCTTATTAAGATATGCAAGTAGTTCCAAGCAAAGCAAAGAACTGAGCTATTGTTGACATTCAGACACTACTATCAATTCTGATTTGGATTTGGATTATCAAGACGGTAGCAGAATTAATTATGAAACTGCGAGTTGTTCCATAGAGGAAGAGATCTTAACAGGTTTTGATGCAATAGATACTACAACGGGAAATAAATGACGTCTCAAACAAACTCTGTTATTAGACCCAGGATTATGGGCCCGTTGGTCTAAGCGACTCAGTTCCAATATTTTTAGTTAGATAAGGTCCATTAACTCCTTTATTTTGTTACAATTTTCTGGTTAACAATCGAATTCCAAATCGAAGATTTAGTTCAAAGTACCTATAACAAAATTTTTAAAAATGAAGAACACATATGTCTAGTGATTGGTTGGTATATTCAGTGTTAAAAGATTCTTTACTCTGTTTTTTGTTGCAAACATTTTGGTAACTGAAAATTGAGTTTCTTTTTGAACGAGGATTATAGAAATTGGAAAAGTATTGGTGAGATATTAAGATAGCATGAAAGCTTAAAAAGTAAATAATTTGAAATCATGTTTAGAAAACCAGGCAGTAGATTGAGCTGTACAAAGATTAATTATTTTGAAATTAAATATTGACATAAAGTAATTTTGTGCATAATGTTAGTTATTAAATTGCTTGGTGAAAGTTGTCTCGCTTTTCCGGGTACAAGCAACGGGCTTTATGATTATAATAAAAGAAATTAAGTTAATTCAATTACTAGCTAAATTTGACCAAATAATGGAGGAACGTGTTCGTAGAATCCTCAGTAATGAAGAAAATACAGCAACATAGTTAGGAAAACAACATTCGGAACGAAATTATTGGGCTGTCATATGATAACGTAAAGTCTTATATTATAAAACAAGTTCAAAAAGCGAAATATTATTAGGTCATTCTTTATTGTACTCACGATGTGAATAAGATTGAAAAAATGACATCTATTGTAATATATATTTCGATTGATCAATCAGAACCAGGATGAATGCAACATTAAATGAACATTTTCTGGGTTTTGTTATTGAAAAATAACTGGTAAGAAATTACATCAAGTTTTATTAGAATAGTTAGAGGAAAATGGATTAAGTAATGGTTTTAAGTAATAGCAGTTCTTCTGAGCCCTGTAGAGTAATTTCTACTACTTGTTAATATCTTCGAATTTTTAGTGTAGCTGTTGTTGTTTGAGCTACGCCTGAGTAAGGCGTAGTGTGTTAAGCGTCAAGTCGACGCATTGTGTATTTAAACCTTCTCGTGTGTAGTTTCTAAATTTACTTCAATTGTCACTTTAGAAGATATACAAGTGGTTCTTACAAGGTATTTGTGTAGATTTAGGAATAGATAATATGATTCAAGATGATGCCGGTGGTTTATTGATCACAATAAAACAATTTAATTTTTTTATTCGATCGCCATTTGGTATAAAATTTTTAATCATGTTAATCCCATAAGTAAGCTAATTAAATCAAAAGGTTTTGATTTATTCCCAGCCACTGATTCATTAAATAGCTCGTTAAGTTTTTTAAATAATTAAGATAGGACGAATCCTTGACAACGTTATCTTAGAAGCTGAAAAATTAGCTAACATTACAAACACAACAGAAGCAGGAAAAAAAAAACTTTGAAGTGTCTATACGTCATCGTGTTCGACGTAAAAAACGAAATTTTTCATATGAAAATGTAAACGAACCTATACAAGAATCAAAACAGAAGTATTAAATAGAATTGTTTTTCTTTACTATTCATCAGGCGATCAGTGTACTAGAGCTGAGATTGACCGTACTGAAGAGTCATAACGAAATTTTTTTGAGTTTTTATATGATGTCCCCAAACTTAAATACATGTGTGTAAAAATGAATTGCTGTCACATTCTAAAGATCTGAAAAACATCTTAACAGATTGTGATTCCTCCGATCTCAACGCTTTAAAATTGACTGAAGGAATAGACTTTGTTTCTTCACCTTTTAAAAAAGAAAGAAGGTCCTGTTGACGTCCTTAAATTCATTACTTCCCGTAACATTGGGCCAAACTTAAAGAATTGCTTTAAGAATGTTGACCCTGCCCATAATTATTGATAGCGGTGAAAGATATTTTTCTAAAATAAAAATAATAAAATATTACTTAAGAACCATGTCTACTCAAAATTGTGTTAATGGGTTAGCAGTGTTGGCCATTGAATAAAAAAAATTCGCATATATTTTATGAGTGTTATTGTCTTAATTTAATTAAATTTAGATCGTATTTTTCTGGTTACCGTGTTTTTCTTTATAAATTTGTTTTCTTTTAATTTTACAGTTCTGAAGCTTGGGGTTGGCATTTCTGAGAACCGGCAAAAACGCCAAGGCCAGTCGTGGGACCACATTCCAAGCTAATGCGAATGTGTCGGAAATGTATCCTATGAAAAATCAAGAAAACCCAAAATATTAATTGTGTGAAACTTACAGAGCATTTAGAACAGTTTGCAATAAAAGCTAACACTAAAAGAGTGAAAAGAATAATTAGCGCGCCGGCATACAATGGGAGATAAGCAAGAAGAAAATTCTTCGCCGACAAGAAAACTAGGAAAATATATGCCTGGTATTCGCAAAATCTATGGTAAACCAAAATTTATCATTTTTCATACAATATTATATTTACAAGCGAGTCTCAATTGAATACCTTTAGAACCGATGGACGAACTGCTGTGTAGCAAAAGACGATTGAAAAATTCATTCCGAAAAAACTTTATTTATTGTCTATTGTTAAACGTGAGGATGAAGACATAATGTTTTGGGGATGCTTCACCACATCTGGAATGGAAAATATAGTTTTTATAGAAAATAGTTCAGAAGAGTTTTCTATATATATAGAGAGAGAAAAACTGAAAACATGTGCAAGAAAACTTTGAGTACAAAGTACATTCATGTTTCTATCAGGACAACTATTCTAAACATACAATCCTGAGTATTTGTCTATGGGAGTACAACCGCCCTGAAGTTGTTAAAACTGCTCAATGTTCTCTTTACTTAAATCCTTACATTGTTCACATCTATTTTCGTGAGCCTTTCCACTTTATTTGCAAATATTAACGAAATGTATTTATTTTTCTTTCACGAATGTTAATGATTTACATTTGAAAAACATGCTTCTTCCGAAAAAGTTATTCAAAATGTTTTTATAAAACTATAGATATTTATATATTGTAACACATTTTGCAGTAAGTGTTCAACAAAATAACAGATGATCTTTTTAGTAAAACATGAATTTTATTTTTAGTTTACGTAAATAGATAATTTGAATACAGTCTTTTAGTTACAAATTTTTCATACATCTACTAGCTAGAACTTTCAGATTAACGATTTTAAACAAACTCTGACGTTGCTGAGCAACGCTTACGTGATACAAATATGGAGTTGCCACTCCAATATCAAAGGATTTGTTAAATAATAAAATATTACAACCGCTCCGTCGAAACCTCCTCCTCGAAACTAAAAAACTTTGGTTAGAAAGTAATCGCTCAAACGGCTAAAATCTTGTACGAAAAATGTAATTTTGAAACCAAAACAAAAACTTTAAAGAAATTTTTTTAATATTTTTTAGTCAACTAAAAAAATTGCATATTAATTGAATGAAATTTAAGTAAATTCTAACTCTTGTAAAACAAAAATGGAGGGAGGGGAATATATTTAGTTTAAAACTTTAATTAAATTTTAAAATCAGTTATTCCTTAAAAAAGACTAAAAATGGAACAAAATGTGATTAAATAGTTTTAATAATTGCTTTGTAGAGATGAATAAAAAAATCTATAAAGTTGAATTTTAGTTTTGAAATTTTGTAATTTAAAAGTATAGAAAATAGTTGAAAAGGAAGTAAAGGAACTATGTTAGAAAAATAAAAAGTCTTCACGTCATGGGCTTCTCATGACGACTTTGAATAAGGCCATGATTAGTAAGAGAATAGTAATTAAAAAAAAATTCTACCCTTTAAAAATTTCTTCTTTATCCTTCTCGTTTGGAGCTTTCAGATAAAAAATTCCTAATTTTAAAAAGTATTACAAGCCTAGCTGGACTGGAGTTTATCTGCTCCTTCCTTCTTACTGCAATTTTATCTAAAATGTAAAACTTTTCGGTGTTGACAAAATTAATGTTCCTACTTGATTGTGGCCACAACATGTTTACTGAAATAAAGTTGAATTAAATATACCTTTACTGCCAAATTTGTTATTTATTGTGGATCGGCACTTTACCATTCTACATCAAAATTCTTTAGCTTTTCATTACGGATTCAACTGCCTGCATTCTACTGCAGAATCTATTACATATATACACGTATATGTACTGATTTGGAATGCGCAGTCGAAGCCTGGAAATCTTAATAGCTTTCAATATCCGTCCTGGTTGTGATTAAAGCATAAAGATGAAGAAACGACTTAGATTTCTTTGGATAATCAGTTTTTATTCTCACACATATCCAGTTAATTTGGCAGAAATTTATTCAATCATATTTAAATATGATACATTTATATGATAAATTTCTATTTAATCCTAAGGTGTATTCATTTAAGAAGCAAAGCGGCGTGTGGGTGACATAGCAGCAGTTAGGGAAGGCAAGAATAATGATGTATTTAACTACATTAATATAGGTATACGAGCCAGTTCACATTAGAAAGTCGTCCACGAAGGCATCCCTCCCTTTAGGTAGATAGCTCTTGAGTATTTTGCCATAAAAGTGAGTGTGAATCCTTGTGTGGTTCATAGACTTTGGAGGCAATTTCAAATCGCAGATTCGGCACTAAAGAGGTTCAGCCAAGGACGGCCAACTGCTACGACGAGCGCCGATGACCGATATTTGACATTATGTGCACTCAGGAATAGAACCGCTACTCCGACTCTTCTTAGATCCTCCCTTGCTGTAGCCACTGGAAGGTTGGTGTCAACGCAACTCTGCGTAGGAGGCTTCACGAAGGTGGTCTGTATGCCAGGCGAACAACCATTTGCGTGCCGCTCAAGTCACGCCATAGGAGGGACCGTTTGCAGTGGGCACGATAACATGACCACTGGACTCCTGAGCAATGGAGGGCTGTTCTCTTTACGGATCAGTCCAGGTTTAGTCTAGAACGCGACAGTAGGCGTTATTTGATATGGAGAGAACTTGGAACCCGTCAAACATCCGTGAAAGAGATGCATTCGGAAGAGGCAGTGTCTGTGTTTAGGGTGACATCTCTTTGGGTGGACGCACAGACCTCCATGTTTTTCCAAGGGGAACCGTGAATATTCATGTTTATAGAAATGACATCATTGATGCTTATGTGCGCCCATATGCCGGGGCAATAGGAGATGCTTTCCTGCTACAGGACGACAAAGCAAGACCACACAGGGCTCACATCGTATATGATTATCTTCAACAGGAAACAATTATGCGTAGGGAGTGGCCAGCTCGATCCCCGGACTTGAATCCTATCGAGCACGTTTGGGATGCTTTAGGTAGACGTCTAGCTGCTCTCAATCCGCCCCCTCAAAACCTTGTAGCGCTTGCAACTGCTTTGCAAGAGCAATGGCTCTCGCATTTTATGGAACTGATAGACCGCACAATTGAAAGCATCACACATCGCTGTATGTGCTGTATTGCTTCTAGAGGCGATCATATTGCATATTGAAGGTACTTTTCCTATAGCAAACTGACACCTTCGATTTGTTCATTTTAGTATACATATGCTAATTTCTATACTACCATATTTGTCTGGTAATTTCTTTTTATGTTATTTGATACCTTACTATGTGTTGTATATTGTGGGTAAGTTTCATAAAATTCTACATGTGACTTTTTCATTAATCGTGATTTTTGTGATTTTTTCTTAATTTATGATAACCAGTGTACAATTTTTATTCATTCAAAACTTGAAAATTACGAATATCAAATGAATTGTGATATTGGTGCATTAAACCTACAGGGCGTAGTTGAAATTAACCAACTCTTTCTTTCCAAATACGAGCGATATCCGCCAGACGCAAATTTGTAATACGAGCTGCGTTTGTTTTCGCCCACTGCAGTGCATAACTGGAATATGAGCTCATCTCGGTTGAGGACCATCAAAAATTTAATAAGGAAGACTTCTCTAAATCAGAAAGAAGTGTTTCAAAGTTTTATTTCCGTTATTATTACTAAAGAAAACGAAACAGGAATGTGGAACGTGGGTCCTGTTGACGTTTTGCTATTTGTTCTAAAACACAGTTCTTCAGATAATGTAATTTTTTACTGCTGAGAATTTTTTTCACGATTGTGTTTCTAGTTGTGATAAGAGTTTTTTAAATAAAAATTCTTTCAGAACTACAAATGATAGATTTTGCATTTAACGAATAGTTCTGTACTATCAGAATAGTACTCCGTAATAGGTTGCTTTGCAAACGAATGTAATAATAATGTGGAGATCATCGACGACTGATACTGACTTAGCGAATTACCAGCATGTGACGTCATCCCAGCATAGCTCAGTGTGAAGCAGACGAGACCAACGAGAGATAGCGTCCAGACGTGGACGAGAGTGGAGTGCAGCAGACGGCTTGCTTCAAGAGTTGAAGAAGACAGACGGTCTTCTTTGGTGTTTAACTGTCTTTAGCTGATTATACTATTTAAAGCCAGCTGTGGAAGTTATAATGATAACGCATTCTATCAACGCCGGAGGAACTAATATTGTCTGTGATTGTTCATCATTACATGAATCCTGGAACATTAATCTTTACTTAATTTATCTTTGTTACTTTTATCTATTTCTTATTAGTAAAATAAAAGCATTTAACAATGCAATATTCATCCTCTATCGTTTTGAAAGTAAAACCTACAAACTTTGGCGAACAACCGTCGGCAAGGAGCTTATCAACGAACCTCAAATCGAAAGCGTGCCACTAGTATTATGAACTGTGTATTGAACTGACTGAGAGAACTTTTCTTCCAAGTTATTGGATTTATTGGATTACTGTTTAAGTGTGTGGATTACCCCAATTGAAGACGATCATCTGTCGGGTGAGTACAAAACTTTCTTTCCAATATGAAGTTAGTAGAAATTCCAGAATTGGAAGCAGCTTTAAAGAATAGTAAAAGTTCTGAAATCAAAAGTTTGTAAAAGCTTGTTTTTAATACTGATGGAGATCGAAATAACCGGAAAAGATTACGTGAATTTTCTAGCTTTACATTTAAACCAGATTCTGAAGAATTTAATAAGAAAAAGATACAGTGCAGAATAGTTTTACTTTGAATGAGTTAATTAAAGTTTTCAACGTACTATGTATAAATTCAGATGGTTCAAAATCAGAAGTAGTAACCCGAATTGTCTCTTTCCTATGTGATTTATCTGTATTATTTGAAAATATTTTGCATGAAGAAAATAGTGATATTGAAGATGAAACTGTTAATAAAATTTCTGAAGTAGTGCTTGATGATAATCAAAGAGACAATTCCTGGTTTTAATGAGTCTCTCAAGTAAATAACAGTATGCAGCTTCCAATTCAAGATCATTTTAAACCTCATATTACTTTTTCGGATATTGAAAGTATTGTTAATCCTTTTTATGGTGATGCATATGAAAATGTTGATAAATGGATTGATGAATTTGAAGATGTTATAAACTCTTTGAAATTGAGTGATTTGCATAAATTAGTTTTTGCTAAAAGATCATTAAAAGGTAAAGCGAAACTATTTATTCAGAGTGAACCTAAAGTTAATGACTGGTGTAAGTTAAAAAAGCTTTTGAAATGTGAATATGGTAAAGCTTTTAATTCTGCTGAATTGCATGAAATGTTATGTAAGCGTAAATTAATGCCTAATGAATCTTTAGATGAGTATTTTTTGAAAATGAAAGAAATGTGTTCGCGAGGTAACATTGATGATGCTTCATTAATTAAATATGTCATAGATGGTATTCCCGATTCTGTGGTGAAGAAAACTATACTATATGGTTGCGAAATCTGATTATCTGAATTTAATATCTGAATTTAAACAAAGGCTTAAAATTTATGATAAAATGAGATCGGACAATGATAAGTTTAAAAATCCGAAACCGAAAGTAGACACCCAAGTTAAAGATAGAAGTAAGCTTGCGTCATCAAACCGAAATCAATCTAATGTTAATAAGGTCAAATCGAAGGGGATAAAATGTTTTAAATGTAAAAGGTTTGGGCATAACTCAACTGACTGTCAGGACCAGCCCGAGAAACAAGCAGCTTTAATACAACGAATTTATGATAAGGATAGAATTATGAAGACTGTAGAGATAAATAATCATTTAGTTGATAGTCTAGTTGACACTGGTTCCGATGTCACGATATGCAGCGCCGAGTTACACAAGCAGATTGGTTCTCCCAAGTTTAAATTGTAGCGATATCACATTAAACGGAATTGAATCAAAGCAAACGTATCCCATTGGCTTTTTTATTTCTGATATTTCAATTGATAGTTTTTCACTTCGTACGAAAATTTATGTAGTCAAGTCGTTATGTAATCAAATTGTATTAGGTTTGGATGTAATGAATCAGTTTAACTTCTCTTTTACCGAGAATGGCCTTCAAATAATTTATCATCGGGATAAAAGTAATGTAAACTTGATAACTGCTGAGTCATATCGAAATGCTAACGTTCGTTGCGTTATTGGAAATTTGAATATTGCAGTGTCATTGAAGAATTTTTATGATCTTTCTCAATCGCCTGGCGTCTACGTTAATCTAAACAAAAACTCCGAAAGCGGAAGTGGTTCGGAAATTAATTACCTTTCACATCTGTTGAATGCTATCTCTGTCAACGAGATTGATTTATCGTATATTTCAAATGCAGAACATAAAGAAAGACTGTGTAAATTAATTAATTCGTACCAGCCTCGGAAAAATAGACAATCTGACTTTAAGATGCAAATAAATTTATGCGATGAAATTCCTGTCTGTCAAAATAGAAGATACATGTCTTTCGCGGAACAAAAAATTGTTGACGATCAAATTAAGGAATGGCTGAAAGAAAAAATAATAAAGCCTAGCAACTCTAACTATGCGGCGCCTATTGTTTTGTGTAGCAAGCGAGATAATTCTAAAAGATTATGCATTGACTATCGGAAATTAAATAAGAAGATTATTAAAGACAAATTTCCACTGCCTTTAATCCCGGAAATACTTGATCATTTAGAACAGTCAAAGGTCTTCACGACACTAGATTTGAAAAATTGCTTTTTCCATGTAGACATAGATGAATACTGCACAAAATACACCGCATTTGTAACACATAATGGTATTTATGAATTTCTTAAAGCTCCTTTTGGTTTATGTATTAGTCCAAATGTTTTCCAAAGGTATATTTATTCAGTATTTCGTGACTTGCTAAACGAGGGTGTACTAATTATTTATATGGATGATATAGTCATACCAGCTGTTACGTATATCCGTCGAATTAGTAGACTGTAAGTTAGTTTTACAACACAAACTTTAATGAACATAATTATTTACAATTACAGAAATTACAGGTACATTGTTTCGTATCGAGAACAGAAGTATCGTTGCTTAATGGCTGCGTAGGTCGAGAGTGAAACTCTCTTTCTCGTTGCCTAGACGATCTCCACTCGCGCTTGCGCAGCGTTGTCACAAAAGTTCAGTGAAAGAAATATTTCAAACTCGTAACACTCCCCGCCGATTGGATTCTTAATCCAATATTTCTATCATTTATAAAACAATACAATATAAAATTAAATGAAAGTTATACAACAATTACACTCAAAGTACAATAGTAATATTAAATATAGAAATGAAACTTAAATACAATACTTAATACACAGGTAACAAACAAATATATCGTACAGATCTTTTAAGTATCTTGCCTTGTGGCAAGCGTATATTCATAACTCTTACTTTCCCATCACTTCCAGTGAATATTTCTTCTACTCTTCCTGTTAACCACTTGGTGTATGGTAGGTTTTCTTCCCTTACCAGCACCAAGGTTCCGACCTTTATGTTATTCTTACTGAAATGCCACTTATGGCGTTGTTGCAAATTATTTCAGTAATCTCTTTTCCAAAGCTTCCAGATTCTTTGAGAGCATCTGGAAACCTTTTCCCACTTGCTAAGCCTATTTTCATTGATATCTGTAAGTGGGGGTTCTGCGATGGAAGTGATGGGTCTCCCAATAAGGAAATGCCCTGGGGTTAGGGTTTCAAAGTTATCAAAATCAGCCGACAATGGAAACAATGGTCTGGAGTTCAGAACTCCTTCAATTTCCGCTAACAATCCTCCAAAATTAGGAGATCCTGGAGGGTTAAAATGCCAATCAATTGTTTCCTCCGTGAAATATTGAACCAATTGTTCATCTGGAGAATTTACGATTTTCAGAAGTCTTTTTAGCTCGGCATCTGCGTCAACGAAATTTCGTCCATTGTCAGTGAAAATCTTAGAAGCCTTGCCTCGCCTAGAGAAAAATCTTTTCAAACTAGCAATGAAACCTGTTGATGTTAAATCACTCACAAAGTCTAGATGTATTGCTTTAGTACAAAAACATACATAAATTGCTACATATTTCTTATTCAATACCCCTTTCCTCTGTCCTTTGAATTTCACGTAAAAGGGTCCGCAAAAATCTATGCCGGTAACCGTAAATGGAGGAGAAGGTTCTATGCGTTCTTTAGGCAGTTGGCCCATCAACTGTTGCTCTACAACTGGCTTGTTCTTTGCGCACGTGACACAATTGTTGTATCACCAATCTGCACAATTCCCTACCGCTTAACGGCCAATACCTTTGCCGTATTAGGTACAGCAAAGTCTGGGATCCTGCATGCAAATATTTCAAATGAAAATACTCTACAATCATGTAAGTTAAGGGATGTTTAGATGAGAGGACAATAGGATGTTTAATGTTATCGTTAACACTAAAATTGATTATTCGTCCTCCAACGTGAATAAGACCATTTTTATCAAGAAAACAATTAAGAGAAGCTAATTTACTTTTACCTTTTACATTCTCACCTTTTATTAAGGCAGAAATTTCTTCCGAATACTCACTTTGGGCAAATTTTAAGAGAACAATTTCTGAATTGTTCAACTCTTGACACTTCAGATACCTACTTTTTTTGTCTTTAGGATTTCTACAGTTATGAATAAATCTAAAAACATAAGAAACTATACGAATAAGTTTAGAAAAATTATTAGTAATTTTAAGCAGATCATTATAAAACAAAACATTCTGGTTAGTTATAGCAAAACGTAGAGTTATACTCCTTCTACACATGAACCCTTTTTCAATTCTGAAATATAATATTCTTCAGGAACAGAATTATTACTCGGAAATACTGAGACTTCATTTTTTCTTAAGAATTCAGGACCTGACCACCAGGTCTCATTTTTTAAAAGATCTTTTACACTAGCACCTATTGTTACAAGGTCAGCTATATTTAGTTTTCCAGGTATGTGTGACCAAGCTTCAGGATTGGTAAGAGCCTGAATCTCGTTCACACGATTGGAAACAAATTGTTTCGATTTATAATGAGGTCTTTTAATCCAGAACAATGTGATCTGGGAGTCTGTCCAGAAATGAACTGTAGACCATTGACTCCTTTGTCGGCTGATTTTGATAACTTTCAAACCCTAACCCCAGGGCATTTCCTTATTGGGAGACCCATGACTTCCATCTTATGTTTCCTTTTTCGTTTTACATTTTGTTCTACCTCTTTCGCCAGTCTGACTGCGAGCAAAGTCCCCATGAGTTCAAGTTTTGGTAGAGCCAGTTTCTTTAATGGGGCAACACGACTCTTAGAAGCAATTAAGTTTACCGAGATTTTGTCAGCATTTTTAACTCTTAAGTATACTGCAGATCCGTATGCCCTTTGCCTGGCATCGGAAAAGACATGGATTTGAAGTTCGTTGGTATCACCTAGGCTACCGTCGAGGATCATCCTAGGGACTTGTAAGTTCGTAATATCAGATAACTCAAGCTTACATTGACTATACCTTTGAAGAAGGTCTGCTGGAAGTTCTGCATCCCATGAACACTTCCTAAGCCACAGTTCTTGGAATAGACATTTGAGTCTGATTGTAAACGGCGTTAGAAGACCAAGCACATCGTACAATTTTTCCGCTGTTTTTAACAGCGTTCTTTTTGTAACACTTTCTCCTTTATTATACTCGAGTAAATCTTTCACATCAATAGTGATGTAGTCTTGATGCACGTGCCACGGAAGACCGAGAACCTTTTGTAGTTTGTCAGTAGGCCTGGCCTCTGAATGAATGGGATGGATTTTGAAACCCTTGTCTTCCCATATTTGTAACAGTTCCTTGCTGTTGGAACTCCATTTACATAAATTCATTGCTGCGTCAGCCATAATCCTTTTGGCTTCACACGACATTTGAAAGGCAGATGAAACGTTGTCGAGAGCTCCAACAAAATCGTCGACATATAGACATTTATCGAGCATTTCCACCGTGGCGGGATGCAACTCTCGAAACTTTTCGATGTGTCCTTTAATGGTGGCAGACAGCAAGTAAGGACTGGCGTTGACGCCAAACAGAACACGGCAAAATCTGAAAATCTGGATGTCATAATGTTCATTTGTACCTGGGTTTTTACTTGGAAACAGAAATCGTACTGCATTTCGATCCTTTTCATGCAAAGATATCTGCAAAAACGCTTTCTCGATATCTGCTAAGACGACCACCGCATTCAAACGGAAGAAGGCAAGCATGTTGAATATCAGAGGGTTAAGGCTAAGTCCAGTGTATAAGTAGTCATTCAGGGAAAGTTCACCCTGTTCATGTGCACTGGCATCAAAAACGATTTGTTTCTTGGAACTGACGGAGTCTCTGTAAACCATTGAAAATGGTAGATAAAACAGATCACTTTCTACCTTGTCATTTGGAAACTTTTCGATGATACCCTGAGTTTCATAATCATTCAGTATCTCTCGGTAGTCGTTATAAAGTTCTGAGCATCTCTCAAATTTCCTATTCAAATATTCTAGTCGTCTCCTAGCAACTTCTAAGTTATCACTTAATTCCTTAAAGTCGCGCTTCCATAGTAACCCAACTTCGTACTTTCCCTCCTTATAATGCGCAGAATTCTTAAAGAGTGTTATGGCCCTAGCTTCCTCATCTGAGTGTACACTTTGGAGGACACCAATTGATTCTAATTCCCAGAATTGTCTTAAACCCTCATCAACACCATCTTGTATAAAATAACATCGAGAATTACATGGAGACACGACGGGAATAGAACCTGTTACCATCCACCCGAAAACTGTTTCAATTAAAGTGACAGAATTACCCCTTAACTGGATTTGGTTTCCTCTTAATAATTCGTAAAACACGTCACCTCCCAAAAGAAGCGATATTTTTTTAGGTAAATAAAATTTAGGATTAGTATACTTTATATTTTCTGGCAATTTTAAATTTTTGACATCTATTTTTTCAGCTGGAACATTTCCAGCAATTTCTGGCAAAATTAAGAATTCGAGTTCCTTACTGAAAGATTCTTCGTCGTTAGCTATGTGCGTACAAATTTTTTCCGTAATCGGAATTACAGTATTTTTTAATCCAATTAAATCTGCTCTATATCTCGATCTTTGAAAGCCTAATAAATCAGCTGCTTCCTCAGTTATTAAATTTCGCATCGAGGCTGAATCACATAACGCATTTAACTTTAACCAAATCCTCATTGGATTGCCTTAAATTAACTTTGACCGTGGAGAGAAGAACATTTTTGTTTGTATTAATAAAAACAAGAAGTGTTTTGCGTTTCGCTAACTGAGCCATCTGGCACCGGTGATTGCGCAACACTTGGTTTCAAAATTCCTGTCTTTTCCTCCTTCATCGGCTCCACTGTCAATAATAAATCATGCTCATTTTTGTTTTGTTTTTGCCTTTCGAATGCGAAATTTGCTCCGTGTGACACTGTACTATGATTTTTGTTACATGTTTTACACTTTAAATGAATTTTCTTACATTTAGACATTGCATGAAATCCAAGACAGTTATAACACAGATTAAACTTTTTAACGTATTTTATTCTCTCGTCTGCGTTTGATTCAATAAACCTTTTACATCTGAAAATGGGGTGTGATTCGGTGCATCCTAACATACAATTATTTTTGTCATTTTTTACTATTAGCGTTTTGAATTTCGGAGTTAATTCCCGTTTAAATTCATCTCCTTCCATACCTTTGTTTACGTTTTCCAAAGCTTGGCATCTTTTGTTTATAAATTCTGCACACTTTGCCCAGCTCGGTAATTCAGAACCTAATTCCATTTCGTATAACTTACGAGTATCAATATCTATTCTTTGAAGAATTACATATATTAAGATTGCATCACAAAGAGGGTTTGCGTGTAATTCCAACTGTTTTAAGGATCGCAAATTACTTTCGATTTTATCAAGCATCTGTCTTAAATTAGATGAGGATTCACATTTAACTTTAGAGCAATTAAATATTTCATTAATATGACTCATAATAAGCAACCGTGCGTTTTCAAAACGTTTTTTCAATGTTTCGAATAAATATTGGTGCTACTTTGGTAGACGGTTGCACGGATTTTGGCGATTTTTCTTTTGGCGAGTAATACAACTTATGGTAAACCCATTGCTGGGTAAGTTATTTATGGTAACCGATACTTTGTTGTCATTTTATTAAAAAAATAATGCGTTTTATTATGCATAACTTCCGTGTTTTAAATATTATTTATGGCTTCTAAATATTAAAAATCAATTTAATTTTACATTTTTATTTGAAATAAAAATTTTGTTGTTTATAATATTTTATATAATTTTATGTTGTTGATGATGTAATCAAAGACGTCACCTTACTTAAAAAGTAATTGGTTTAATTAATATCTATAAATCTAATGTTTTAAACATTATTTATGAATGTTAAATATTAAAATACAATTTAATTTTGCATTTGTTTTACAAATTATTTTATTATGAATGATTATTTAAATAATTTTAATTCTATGCGTGATGTAATCAGCTCCCTGATTGGTTTGGTTACTGAATATTTGTGCATTACCGCGCGATTTTAAAATTTTATTATTCATCTCTTAGAATTCGTCAGATTTCAAATGGAATGGATATCTCTGTTTCGAAGATGAATGTTGTTATTTGTTTTGGCCTCCTCGGTGATTGCGGTGATTTGTGCCCAGAGGGCGCACCGCACAAAGAGTTAGTTGCGTTACAGAACGTAAGGGAAGCGGACACGCCAAAATGTCGGGCGTATTACCGCTAATTGAGGTAATTGCATCGTATCTGTCAGGTGGCAGAAAACTAGTATGATGTATCAATTCACATGCCAGGTGGCAGAATATGTCTATCATGTACATGTCAGGAGGCATAACGCTTGTAAATATGCCAGGTGGCATACGACTTGTAAATAAATTGTAAATAAATGTACAGTAAAATATCTTGGTGCAATAGATCAAGGAACAAGCATCAACAACCTTCTGATCATTTGGATACGTACATTTTTTTTTTTTTTTTTTTTTTTTTTTTTTTTTTTTTTTGGTGACACTGGACTTGATTTGTGGAGATGAAGAATGGACGAAGAAAAGTAGTGAGTTCATGAAAATTAGTGAGTTCATGACTGAAAAGCCAGGATTTAACGCGAAGAAATTCGAGGTAGGCCCTTTTTCATTTTTTCAGTTTTGAATAGAATTGTTGAATAAAAATCTTGGTGATTATTATAGTTGATAGAATCTAATGGTAAAATGGAGGCTGAATAAACTTATTTTTCTTAAAGGTTATTTTTTATCGACGGACCAGCTTCACTGCTTCGTTTTTAATTATTTTATTTAGAAAAACATCATATACAAATATTTACAGTGAATCAAAATACAATTTAATTGTGAGCTTCGGTTACAAGTAATTGCTCACGTCAGACCGGTTACATTTCTTCTTCAAGTCTGTTGCCTCAATCGTAGGAGGCGATAATTTGGCGAGATTCGTTGGCGTAAAATGCGCCAACATCCCGCCCGGCCTTGCTATGTTCACATGCAAGAACTTAACATAAATTTAATTATGAAATACCAGTATTAAAGTTTCAGTTATTCATGTAAACAATAAAATATGTATAGAAAAATATAAAATAAGTAAACAAAACATGAATACAAAATTATTGAGAAAAATAATTTTCAATATAATTACTAACAACTGAGTAACATAATTCACAACTTGCTAAACTTCAATATGCAATACAGCTATTTTATTAATTGTCCTTTTAAAGTCCCCTGTTTTGGTACGAACTTTTACAACACGGACTTTTCCATCAGAACCGTGGTACAATGATGTTATTCGCCCTAAAAGCCAATTGTTAATTGGCAGAAAATCTTCTTTAATCAAAACCATTTGGCCGATCATCAGATCATTTTTTCAACCATCCATTTTGATCTAGATTGTAAGGTATTCAAGTAATCAGACTTCCATCTTTTCCAAATAAGTTGTATAGTTTTTGTAGTTTTTTGCCAACGACTTAAGCGGTTTTCCTTTAAATCCGTTAAAAACGGCTCAGAAATTGCTGTTATAGGTCGCCCTATCAAGAAATGACCTGGCGTCAGAACTTCGAAACTTTCTGAATCACTAGAAAGAGGAGTAAGCGGTCGCGAATTTAATATTCCTTCTATCTGAATGACAATCGTTTCGAATTCTTCGTAAGTGAAATGAAAATTGCCAATCGTACGTTTAAGATGGTACTTCACCGATTTTATACCAGCTTCCCAAAGTCCACCGAAGTGAGGCGATTTGGGTGGAATAAAATTCCAATCTATATTTTCTTGCGAAAAATGATTAGCTAATTCTTTGTCTGGGAAATTAATGAGCTTATAAAATTTTTTCAATTTTGAATTCGCTCCAACAAAGTTAGTAGCATTGTCGGTATAAATTTTGAAACATTTGCCACGTCTACTTGTAAAACGTTTAAGTGTTGCAATTAAAGCATCGGAAGTCAAATCTGTTAATGTCTCAAGATGGATGGCTTTTGTTGCGAAACATATAAAAATACAAATATACAATTTATTCAGAATACCTTTACGTTGATTTTTAAATTTCACTAAATAAGGGCCACATAAATCAATACCTGTAATAGAAAATGGAGCTGAAACATTAACTCTTTCACTAGGCAAATTACCCATAATTTGTGAAGAAAGAGTGGGCTTACATTTAAAGCACGTTACACATTGATTTACTGTTTTGCGTGCGAGACTACGGCCACCTAAAGGCCAAAATTTCAAGCGCACTGCATTTAGCAGACCTTGTGGTCCAACATGAAATAATTTCCTGTGTAAAATTTCAAAATAAATTTTACTTAATCTTGAACCCTTAGGTAAAATAGGAGGATGTCTTTGAGAATATGGCACTGAAGCATTCTTCAGCCTTCCTCCTACACGTACTATTCCTTTGTCATCAAAAAACGGAAATAAATTCGAAATATTACTTGGCAGTTTCTTTCCTTCAAGGAGAACTCTTTGTTCATGCTTAATCAACACTTCTTCGGCTTCTCTTACCTCCTCCACTGACAGTGGTCCTGTGTTTTTTACCTTATTCCTGCAATTGGAAATAAACCTGAAAATATAAGACAAAACATGGTTAATTTTATAATAATTGTTTGAAAGTTCTAAGAGGTCGTCCACAATAAAATGTTGAGAGCTGTCATTTAGCAGGGCTGTCTCTTTAAGTCTCATCTTCAAAAGGATTTTTCCTTTCTCGCCGCAAAGTTTCTTTTCGACTTGTTCGATGGTTTCAATCTCAGGAATAAATGGTTGCAAGTTCTTGAAACTGTCAGGCTGCATCAAGAATTCTGGACCTGTCCACCATCTAGAATCTGTCACCAAGGAATCAGCATTCATTCCACGTGAGAGAAGATCGGCAGGATTTTCTTTACCTGTACAGTGATGCCAAGAGTTGGGATCTGTCAAGCTGGTGATTTCGTTCACTCGGTTTGCCACAAATTGCTTCCATCGGGTTTTTGCACCCTTTATCCAAAAAGTGCAATCTTGGAATATGTCCAATGGTATTCAACAGAAGATCTTTTCAGATTCACGATTCTCTTTACCTTAGAACTAAGACGAGCTGCAACTAGAGCACCCAATATTTCTAATCTTGGTAAGGTTACACCGTTTAATGGAGCCACACGACTTTTTGAAGTTAGGAGTTTCACCGATATTCCACTGAGTGTCTTCACCTTCAAATATATGGCAGCGCCATATGCCTTTTTACTTGCGTCGCAAAAACTGTGTATTTCAACAGTATCTTCCTTTGATGCAGAATCGTTAACCAACCTAGGTATTTTCAAATTTTCTAAGTGATGAAGTTCAGCACACCACTTCTTCCATTCCTTTTCAATTTCCTTTGGTAAAGGTTCATCCCACTGAATTTTTTCATTCCAGAGATCTTGGATGAGGCATTTAACTCGAATGGTGAAAGGCGAAATTAATCCTAAAGGATCAAATATCCTCCCTATTGCTTGAAGTAAGAAGCGTTTCGTATTTTTGTCCATAGAAAGAAATTCCAAAAGATTTTTAGTATCCATAGTTAAATAATCTTCGTGCGTCTTCCTAGAAAGTCCCAAGATTTTAGTTTGGTGTGCGCCCAAGCTGAGAGTAGCGTCTGCAGGATAGGTATCGAATTCTTCATTCTTCCATTGCTCCATTAATTCAGCATTATTGCTAATCCACTTCCTGAGGACCATTCCAGCCTCTTCCATAATTTTCTTGGCATTTTTAGATACTTCAAGTTCTTCTTCAAAATCCTCACTTCCAGAAATGAGATCATCTACATAAAAACACTGGTTTAAAATTTCAACTGTTTCGGGAAAATCTTCTTTGTATTTTTTAATATGATGTCTAATAGTAGCTGCTAACAGGAATGGGCTCGAACTGACCCCGAAATTTACTCGATTGAAACGGTAAATCTGTAAATTGGGCCTTTTATCAACACTTGGATCATCACTACTCCAAAGAAAACGAACTGCATCCTTATGTTCATCAGAGAGGCATATCTGCAGAAAAGCTTGTTTAACATCTGAACAAAATGCAATTTTGTTCAATTTGAAATTAATTAGTAAATCCAAAAGATTTGGATTTAAGTTAACCCCTGGCCACAGGAAGTCATTTAAAGAAAGTTCATTATTTTGATGACTACCCGCATCAAAGACGATCCTAGTTTTCGACGTTAAACTACTTTCTTTCCGCACAGCCTGATGAGGCAAATAATATATAGGCTTATTTAAAGCATTTTCTTTTCTATCAGGATTTACGATGCTGATTATGCCTTCTTTTAAATAATCACAAATAATTTCACGATATTGTTGATGTAACTCAGGATCATGACTAAATCTTCTCCACAAATTCAGAAAACGCTGCCGCGCCAAGGAATAATTATCAGATAATTCTTCATAATGTTTCCTAAAAGGTAGTTGTACTACATAACGTCCATTTTTAAATTCAACGGTGTCATTAAAAATTTCCATTGCCTGATCCTTTTCATGCAAAACTGAATCATCGCGAATACCAAGTCCCTCTAAATCAAAGAAAAGTTTTAAAGTATTTTGAAGAGAGTCATTTTGCACAAGAAAACAATGTCCCTGATAAGAAGGTTGTATTTCGTTAAGCTTTCCGCATGCGATCCATCCGAATTCAGACTCTTTAAACAATAAATCATCATTTATTTTATACGTATTATTTTTCAAAACATTAAAAAATAAATCAGCGCTTATAAGGGCATGTACCTCTGAAGCTTCATAAAATGATTTATCAGCTAAATTTAAAAATTGTGGAATTTCTACTTTCGAAATATCTAACGTAGTACACGGAGTTAGTCCTGTTATCTTATTTACAATCAAGAATTCAACTGGTTCATTAAAGGTACATTCTTCATTTGAAATAAATATATTCACTTGCCATTTAATATTTTGAATTGATCCATTAAGACCTGTAACAGGCATTTTAATTTTCTCCCTTTTTATTCCTAAGCATTCACTTATTTTATCTGTAAGAACACATATATTAGATGCGCTGTCTAAAATCGCACGGATTTTTATTCTTCGATTATTGGCGTCACGGACATAAATCTCTGCAGTAGAAAAAGTACACTTTTTCTTTTTTGTTTATTCTTGTTACTTAAAACACTCAACGCTTTCAATTCTGAGTCACCTTTTCCAGCGGCGGCATCGAGCTCACTTTTGTTTTGTCTATGTGGCGTCACCGAGCGACAAGGAGTCTTCGAATGACCCTCATTATCCATGCATATTAATTTATTGTGTTTTTCCCCGCAAGCGCATTTAAATTTCGAGAGACACTGACTTTTCTTATGATTTTGCTTTAGACATAATTCGAAGAGTTTATGTGAATGAATTAATTTTAATCTTTCATGAACACTTAACTTTAAGAATGTATCGCAAAGGAAAATAGGATGAAAGCTCCTACACACAACACAGTTTTTATTTTTATTTTCATTTGTCAAAAGAACCTTCGATTTATGGGAAGGAGTGGAATTCTTGCTTATATTAACTCTACTTCCGGGTGTAATATTTCTATTTATCGATAACAAAACTGATTCACGCTGTTCCAAAAATCTAATAAACTCGTCAAATGTAGGAACTACTTTCGATTTGTGAGATAATTCAAAATTTTTTCTAGATTCTTTATCTAGTTTTTGAAGAAGAATATTTATTAGAAAAACATCACATAACTTGTTCTCTTCATATTTTAATACTTTCAAAGCGCGTAAATTCTTTTGTATACAATCAATCATACTTCTGATATCTTTCGCATTTTCGAATTGAATCTTTTCAAAATTTAAAATATTCTGCACATGAATGTCAACAATCAGACGTTCATTATCATAGCGAGATTCTAAAGCATTGTACAAAGATTCAAAATTATCAAAGTTACTACCTAAATGCTTAGCATCATTAGTAAGACAAGATCTTAGATAATACAATTTCTGTGAATGACTCAGCTGAACATTATTTGTAATTAAATCATCAAATTGAGTTTTAAATGAACTAAATTCTTCATATTTTCCTGAAAATTCAGGCAAAACTAACGCTGGGATTTTAGTTTTGATTTGAAAATTTTCATCTACATTACTTTCAGTAACATTTACTGCTTTTGCAGAATTTAACTTATTGTAAGAATTAATGAGAATTTCAATTCTTACCTCCAATTTTTCCAGACGATCATCACATTGGTTTAAGTCGTCATCAATTTTGGTCAGATCATCATCTTTCATTTCACTTTGTGCGTAGCACGCACTTCGTAGTTCATCAACTTTCTTTTGAAGAACTTGAATGTTTTTTAGTTTAACTTTAAGTTCAACTAAGTCCACATCATTATTTGCAGTTTTCACAAAAGTTTCGAATCTAGTTATTTTCCCCTTTAGGGATGCTTTGCTTTTCATTAATATATCCATACCGCTGAAGTAGGCTCCAGGGTCGACGGAGCCAGGTGAATAAACTTATTTTTCTTAAAGGTTATTTTTTATCGATGGACCAGCTTCACTGCTTCGTTTTTAATTATTTTATTTAGAAAAACATCATATACAAATATTTACAGTGAAGCAAAATACAATTTAATTGTCAGACCGGTTACAAGTAATTGCTCATGTCAGATCGGTTACATTTCTTCTTCAAGTCTGTTGCCTCAATCGTAGAAGGCGATAATTTGGCGAGATTCGTTGGCGTAAAATGCGCTAACAGAGGCTATGAATAAGGCAAAGAAGTTGCGTACGGTGACGCGTAGCTTAACTACTAAGTTGATGAGTAAAATAGATTCTGCATTGTTAGAAGAGGGTGAAACCGCGGATGAGAAATCAAAAGAATTACTCGAAATGTTACTTGAAAAATCGCAGTTGTTGAAACAATACGATTCTGAGATTGAAAAACTTATAATTACGGAACAGGAGTTGGAAACAGAAGTAATTTCCGCGCAGGAATATCAGGAAAGAATTATAAGTTTTAAATGTAAAATTCAGGAAAAATTAAGAAAAAACGCGAGTAAAGTTGAATCTAGAAATTCTAGTGAGGAAACTATATCTCCGAAGTTGAAAACTTGTGAAGTTAATACTTTAAAATTGCCAAAATTAACGATTACAAAATATTACGGTGATCCTTGTTCTTGGCTTGAATTCTGGAATCAGTTTAGTAATTCCATTCACCAAAACGAAAGTCTCAGTCCGGTTGACAAGTTTTGTTATTTAAAATCGCTTTTGGGAGGTTTAGCTTTAAATGCTATTAGTGGATTAACATTTACTAATGAAAACTATACGGTGGCTGTTGATATACTAAAAAACCGTTTAGGGAGAGATGACCTGCTAATTAATGCGCATATGAATAAATTGTTGAGTTTAGAACCTGTAAAATGTTCCGGAAATACGGCTTCTTTGAGGAAGCTTTATGACGATATAGAAATACAAATAAGGAATTTAAATTCTTTAAATGTTACTAGTGGTTCTTATGGACATTTATTATCCCCTATTTTGTTAAAGTTAATACCCGAGAATTTAACTCTAGAATTCACTAGGAAAAGAAGTGATAAACAAAATTTCGATGTTAATGAACTACTAACGTTCTTGAAAACGGAAGTGGAATGTAGGAAAACATCAATGATATTAGCGCGTTCCAAGAATTTTGATGTAAATGAAACATCAATACGAAACAAAAGTTCCCATCAAGGTTATCAAAATAAATCTTACATGCATTCTAAAAGAAATGATTACAGTACGAATAAGCAAGGTGCTTCGGTATTAACTAGTCAAAGCGAAACTCCCTCTAAATACTTTCAAAAATCACATTTTAATCCAAATCGAAAGTTCTCTACCCCGCCTAAGAAAGAGAATCAAAATGTCTGCATATTTTGTTTATCTGCTTGTCATATGAATCATGATTGCGCACTTGATTTAAAGGCTCGCCGAAAGGCATTAATGGATCGAGGTTTATGTTTTATTTGCTTTTCGAAAGGGCATCCAAGGCGTTTCTGGAAAAATGCAGACTGTGCAATGTCCAAGGTTTACATAATTCGTTAATATGTGACGCCGCATCGAAAGGTTTAGAGACGGATACTTCGAATCAGACAAAACAACGCCAATTCCTGAAGCTTCTCTTTCGCTCTTATGTAATGAAAATAATAACAAAATTAAACCACCGACTTCCGTTCTTTTACAGACGTTTACGGCAACAGTTAGGTGTAAAGGGGGGAACGAAAAGGTATTACGTTGTATGCTAGATTCAGGGTCAACAAAGTCATTCATCTTACGAGAAGTGGTTGATTCACTGGGGTTGAAAATTATTAATAAAGAAGCGCTTATTATTTTCACATTTGGATGCAAAGATGCAAAAGAGCGCTTGTATGATATCGTAGAAATCGTATTGCAAAATGTAAGCCATCCCAGTAAAAAGATAAAAATTAACGCAATAGTCATTGATTCTATAACACTAGGGCAAGTAAAAGTTCCTTCTCGGTGGATACGAAAGATGGCGTTTGAGAAGGGAATAGAATTAGCAGATGCTGGTACAAATGACGAAATTCAAGTATTAATAGGTTCGGATTATATTTGGGAAATTTTAGGAGAACAAAACGTGAAGATTTGTAAAAAATTAGTTGCAACAGAAAGCACTTTCGGTTTTGTGATTCAAGGCAAGGACGAAGGATCAAAGTGTAAGGACGCAAGAGTTAATCATATAACCGTTGTAAATGAGGACTTAGATTATGAAAGAGTTAAAAAATTATGGGAATTAGAAGCAATTGGGATAAGTTCGGATAAAGAAATATCTCTATCAGATAAAGAAATTTTAGGGTCATTTGAACGAAATACAACTTTCAAGAATAAAAGGTAGGAAACTCGATTATTGTGGAAAGAGGGTGTTGAAGGTTTAAATAACAATTATGAAATCGCGAAACAGCGTTTACAATTTTTAAATAATAAGTTTCAGAAAAATAGCGAGCTATATTTAAAATATAATGAGATAATTAATGAACACTTGAGAGATGGTATAGTGGAACGGGTAGATACGTATTTAAATAGTAGTTTGAAAACGGGGTATTACATGCCTCATCACGCGGTAGTGCGCGAGCAGGAGGATTCTACAAAGGTTCGAATAGTTTTTGACGCTTCTTCTAAAAGTAAGGGAAATTTATCACTTAATGATTGTTTAGAAAGCGGACCTAATTTAAATCCTGATTTGCTAAAGATTATCATTAAATTCAGGGTACATTCAATTGCGTTTTGTGCCGACATTCAGCGTGCATTTTTAGAGGTAGGCTTAGCTAAAGAAGATAGGGATTTTTTAAAGTTTTTGGGGATAAATGAAGAAGGGTCAAATCTCGATCACAGTAATCCCAACTTACAAGTTCTCCAACACAATCGAGTTCCTTTCGGGGTCAAGTGCTCACCTTATTTATTAACAGCTACAATAAGACTGCATTTAAAAAAGTATGAAGATGCCTACGAAGAGGCATGCAGTATGTTAAAAGAGCTTTACGTAGATGATTTAATTTCTGGGACAGTTAATGTAGCAAAGGCCTTACATTTAAGCAAGGACATGATTTTCATTCTTAGCGAGGCCAGTATGAATTTACGTAGATGGGTTTCAAACTCACCTGAGCTGAATGAACTATGGAAACTTAATGGAATTGACTCTCGTGAAACATCTGAAGACTCTTTGGTACCGTTGAAAGTTTTAGGTCTTATCTGGGATAATGTCAATGATAATTTGAAAATAGATGTATTTCAGTTTGAGAAGTTACAAAATCTCAAAGTAACTAAACGCATCATTTTAGCAGCATGTGGTATGCTCTTTGATCCCTTAGGAATTATGAATCCATTTACTGTTCGAATTAAACTCTTAATGCAAACTATGTAGGAAAAGAGTATTCAATGGGACGAAAGTGTTCCCCTTGATACAGAATTCATATTTCAGGAATGGTTAAAAGAAGTTGAAAAAATAAAGTTTTTCGAAATTCCCAGACAGTACTTCAGTGATATGTGTTGGAAGTTTATAGAAGTTCACATATTTTCTGATGCCAGTCCCAAGTGTTATGGTGCTGTAGCATATTTTAGATTTAAGAAGAAAAATAAATGTAAAACAAGTTTCATAGTGTCGAAATCCCGTTTGGCTCCATTAAAAAGGATAACACTCCCTAGGCTTGAACTTTTGGGAACATTAATTTCTGCAAGATTAGGTTCGTATTTGCAATCGATATTTCCGCAGTTGGATAAGGGAAATATATTTTACTGTACTGATTCCCAAATTTGCATTCACTGGATCAAGGGATCTGCCAACGAGTGGAAACAATTTGTTAGAAATCGTGTGGTAGAAATCAAGGAGAAAACAATTTTAAACAACTGGTACTTTTGCAGTGGGAAGACAAACCCTGCTGATAAACTTACGAGGGGGATGGATGCTGAAGCTCTAATTAATGATAGTGATTGGTTTTCTGGGCCACCCTGGCTTTCAGAAGTAGATATTCGACATCACATAAACGAAATGAATACCGAAGCTGACATGCAAAACGTTAGTGAAGAACGAAAATGTGTTACTTTGAAAACACTTGTGGAATCTACAGAACCGTTACTAAATCTTGAACTGTACGGAAATTTAACCAAAGTACTGGGAATAATGGCTTATGTTCTGCGCTTCGTGAACAACTGTAAATCCGTTCGTGAAAAGCAATCTGGTATGCTTACCGCCTATGAGTTACGGAAGGCTTCAGAATTTCAAAGGTGGTTAGCAAATGAAAACATAAGGTGGATATTCAACCCGCCTGCTGCTCCACATCATGGTGGTATATGGGAGGCAGCTGTTAGATCTATGAAGCTGCATCTAAAGAAATGTGTTGGAACTCAAATTTTGACTTATGAAGAGTTTCTAACTTTGATTGCACAAATTGAAGCATGCTTAAATTCGAGGACAATAACACCGGTCTCCAGTGATCCCAATGATTTGACAGCTTTGACTCCTGAACACTTTATTATAGGCACTTCTTTAACAGCTGTTCCGGAACAAGATTTAACCGAAGTACGAGTGTCTCCATTGCAAAGATGGCAACTAACATAGCAGATGTTCCAAGGGTTTTGGAACCGGTGGTCTAAAGAGTACCTGTGCCAACTACAGCAGCGTAGCAAATGAAGACAGCCTAGCAGAAATATTCGTCTAAATAACTTGGTTATCATTAAAGAAGATAATATGCCTTCATTACGTTGGAAACTCGGGCGAGTAATAGAAGTGTTTCCTGGAAGAGACAATAATGTCCGAGTGGTTAGACTAAAAACTGTGCACGGGGACATTAAACGTCCTATTACCAAACTGTGTCTTTTACCAGTTGAAGAACATTAACTTAAGTGTTTGGTTTATATTGAATATGTTTTATTATTTTTTTTATTTCTTATTGTACTAATAATTTTATTTGTTTGTTCTAGTTTAACCCTCATAGTTAACGTTTCAATATAGTAAGATATAAGATGTTTTGCTAGAAGATTGGTAAGTGTAACATGTAAATTTATACTTTTTGAAGGTTTTTGTATGTTTTCAGTCTCTATATGAGTTTGAAGGTTTTTGTATGTATTCAGTTTCTATGAGTTCATTTACTTGTTTGCATATATTGAAAATTTGTATTAAGATGAATGTAATTCATCGGGGGGGGAGGATGTTTTGGCCTCCTCGGTGATTGCGGTGATTTGTGCCCAGAGGGCGCACCGCACAAAGAGTTAGTTGCGTTACAGAACGTAAGGGAAGCGGACATGCCAAAATATCGGGCGTATTACCGCTAATTGAGGTAATTGCATCGTATCTGTCAGGTGGCAGAAAACTAGTATGATGTATCAATTCACATGCCAGGTGGCAGAATATGTGTATCATGTACATGTCAGGAGGCATAACGCTTGTAAATATGCCAGGTGGCATACGACTTGTAAACAAATTGTAAATAAATGTACAGTAAAATATCTTGGTGCAATAGATCAAGCAACAAGCATCAACAAACTTCTGATCATTTGGATACGTACATTATTGGTAATTACCAAGAATTATTGGTATTGGAATAAAAGAATTGCCCTTTGAGACCTTACTTTGGCCAACCTGTCTCTCCTAATCAAAGATTTATTTATAAATTGTTAATAGCGTCAGAGGAAATTTATTTTAAATTTTTGGAGGAAACTTCGCTAATTGCTTCTTCAATGAAGTGGGAGATATGTGGATAACAGATGAAGATGATTAAAAGAGCCGACTCAATTATGATTTCGATTTTTTGTGGTACTTATCAATGAACAAGAGGTTAAATTACTCAAAAAATGTAAGTACATATTTTTCTTTTATTTTATAATTGTATACTTCAATTTTTGTTAAAAAAAATTAATACACTATTTTCAAAAAATGCTGAGATAATTATTGTCACATATGTTTTAATGTTAATTATATTTTATATAACGTATTTTAAAGTATTTGAATTTAATAATATTCTAATTCTTTTAAATGTTGGTAGGATGGTTTTTAATTCGATATTCAATTTCAGTAATATTTTAATCTAATTAAACGTTGGCACAATGTTTTTATAGCGGTGTTGTTATTCTCTTTTTTGCTATATGAAAGTAGTAATAACCTTACTTTAGTATTTTATACTCATAGTAAATGTATTTATTTACACTTGCCTGCCATCTTAAAAAACGACTTTTTCTACAAAAAATTAATCCATTACTTTTAACGATATTTATTTTTTTTTAAGTTTCGAATACTTTACTATGCGTAAAAACAGCGTTTTTCAAGATGGCTGACGATTGTAAAAATCGCGCCAACAATTGCGCCAACGTAAATCGCCAAAATTCCGTGCAACCATCTACCAAAGTAAACTATTATATGTATCATTTACCCTTATTAGTTGTTTGGCATTACCCTTGAGTGCTGATTGAAGATAATATAATTTTTGTTGTTCTGACAACTGATCATTATTATCAATTAATCCCATAAACTGTGATTTGAATGATAGCCATTCGGCATATAAACCTGAGAACTCGGGAAGATTAATTGACGGCAATTTTACTTTACAGTTGCCAGAGGACGGACTACTTTTAACATTTGCAATAGGATTTTGATTGAGAATATTTTGAAAGCTTACCTCGCATGTTTCGAGGTCAATTTGCAGATCATCGAGGCTTGCTTCAAAGGCTGGCAAATCAACGTCCGAAAGCGTGCTGTAGCATTCGTTGCGTAAATCTTCTAACTTAGAACGTAGTTTATCCACTGCTTGAAGCTTTTGAATAATATCCGTATTATCCACTGGCATTTCATCTTGTAAGAATGACTTTATTCTCGTTATTTGCGATTTTATATATCCTCGATTTCGATTAAAGACTGTTAATTGCGAGAGTTCCACAGGAGCCATTTTTCTCGTTAATCGTTTCGCCTTTCAGATTTTCGTTTTAAAACAGTTCGAACTTCATCGGGTCGACGTTGACCATGTTACGCGTATCCGTCGAATTAGTAGACTGTAAGTTAGTTTTACAACACAAACTTTAATGAACATAATTATTTACGGTGCTACTTTGGTAGACGGTTGCACGGATTTTGGCGACTTTTTGGCGATTTGCCTTTTGGCGAGTAATACAACTTACGGTAAACCCATTGCTGGATAAGTTATTTATGGTAACCGATACTTTGTTGCCATTTTATTAAAAAAATAATGCGTTTTATTATGCATAACTTCCGTGTTTTAAATATTATTTATGGCTTCTAAATATTAAAAATCAATTTAATTTTACATTTTTATTTGAAATAAAAATTTTGTTGTTTATAATATTTTATATAATTTTATGTTGTGGATGATGTAATCAATGACGTCACCTTACTTAAAAAGTAATTGGTCTTATTAATATCTATAAATTTAATCTAATGTTTTAAACATTATTTATGGCTGTTAAACATTAAAATAAAATTTAATTTTGCATTTGTTTTAAAAATTATTTTATTATGAATGATTATTTAAATAATTTTAATTCTATGCGTGATGTAATCAGCTCCCTGATTGGTTACTGAATATTTGTGCATTACCGCGCGATTTTAAAATTTTATTATTCATCTCTTAGAATTCGTCAGATTTCAAACGGAATGGATATCTCCGTTTCGAAGACGAATGTTGTTATTGGTAATTACCAAGAATTATTGGTATTGGAATAAAAAAATTGCCCTTTGAGACTTTATTTTGGCCAACCTGTCTTTCCTAATCAAAGATTTATTTATAAATTGTTAATAGCGTCAGAGGAAATTTTGGAGGAAACCTCGCTAATTGCTTCTTCAATGAAGTGCGAGATATTTGGATAACAGATGAAGATGGTTAAAAGATCCGATACAATTATGATTTCGATTTTTTTTGTGGTACTTATCAATAAACAAGAGGTTAAATTACTCGAAAAAATGTAAGTACATATTTTTCTTTTATTTTATAATTGTATACTTCAATTTTTGTTAAAAAAATTAATACACTATTTTCAAAAAATGCTGAGATAATTATTGTCACATATGTTTTAATGTTAATTATATTTTATATAACGTATTTTATTTAATAACGTATTGAATTTAATAATATTCTAATTCTTTTAAATGTTGGTAGGATGGTTTTTAATTCGATATTCAATTTCAGTAATATTTTAATCTAATTAAACGTTGGCACAATGTTTTTATAGCGGTGTTTTTATTCTCTTTTTTGCTATATGAAAGTAAGGTACTTTTCCGTTTTGCCAGCGCAAGCGATAAAGTCGCCAATAATGGTACAACCGATGCCAAGCGGAATATTCTCGCTGGTAACCTTTTACGCCTCATTTTCAAAACAAGTCGCAACTTTTTCTTATCAGATTGATTGTTTCTTTCAATACTAGCATATAATTACATAGAATTTTTATCAGATAGTACAGTTTTATATCTAAGGCCATTTTCGATAATTAAATCAATTAGGATGCAATCACAGCGCTTACCCGAAGCCGAAAATATAGAAAAGGAAAGTCAAGGGTTAAATTCATCAATTCTAGTGAGAATGCATTAGTGAAGTAAAGCACTGCGATTTTACATAATTTTTGAGTAAGCTATTTGTACGCATTGAAATATTTCTTCCATTTAAACTTGCGTTCCAAATTAAGATTTAACTTGAAATTAATGTAGATAAATACTGAGAGCATTAGATTTTTGTAGAGTAGCTTACGTGAGATGAGATCGCTTGGGGTCACGTGATATGAACCGGCGAATCAGGATGTTGAACCATGAAAGCATAGTAAATTCTTAAATTAATGTGTTTTTACGAATTTATTGTCTTTATTTATTGGCTTTTTATAAAGTTTTAAGCAATATTAAAATGTTTATGCCTTCAAAAAAAGAATTCTTAGAACTAAATTTTTTAAAATATTTTTTATGTGTATACTGTATGTTGTCGCCAATAGAGTCTGCTTGGCGAGATTTGCGCCGGCGAAACGGAAAAGTACCGAAAGTAATAATAGCCTTACTTTAGTACTTTATACTCATAGTAAATGTACTTATTTACACTTGCCTGCCATCTTAAAAAAAGACATTTTCAACAAAAAATTAATCCATTACTTTTAACGATATTTATTATTATTATTTTTTTATTTATTTATTTATTTTTTTTTTTTTTTAAGTTTCGAATACTTTACTATGCGTAAAAACAGCGTTTTTCAAGATGGCTGACGATTGTAAAAATCGCGCCAACAATTGCGCCAACGTAAATCGCCAAAAATCCGTGCAACCGTCTACCAAAGTAGCACCTTATTTACAAGTACAGAAATTACAGTTATATTGTTTCGTACCGAGAACAGAAGTATCGTTGCTTAATGGCTGCGTAGGTCGAGAGTGAAACTCTCTTCCTCGTTGCCTAGACGATCTCCACTCGCGCTTGCGCAGCGTTGCCACAAAAGTTCAGAAAAAGAAATATTTCAAACTCGTAACACCAGCTAATGATGAAGTTGAATGTTTAGACAAATTAGAAAGAGTATTCAAAACTGCTTCGGAATATGGATTACAAATAAATTTCAAAAAGTGCCAACTCTTAAAACGTAAAATTGAATTTTTAGGACATGTAATTGAAAACGGAACTATTCGACCATCGCCTTCCAAAACTGTTGCTGTTGAAAACTTTCCACAACCGCGTAACTGTAAACAGCTGCAAAGCTTTTTAGGACTAACAGGTTATTTTTGTAAATTCATTCCTCATTATGCTAAAATAGTTAAACCTCTTAGTGACTTACTTAGAAAGGGTATTGGTTTTAAGTTCGATTCCGAACAACTGGAAGCATTTTGCAGATTAAAAGAAATTCTCTCTCAAGCACCTGTTCTACACATATTTAGGCAAAGATATCCATTAGAACTTCATACTGATGCTAGTAGTCAAGGCTTTGGTGCGGTATTACTCCAATTGTCTGACGATGGTAATTATCACCCAATCCAGTATATGAGTAAGAAGACTTCACCGCAGCAAGAGAAACTCTGTAGTTACGAATTAGAATCCCTTGCAGTTATAGAAGCTCTGAAGACGTTTAGAAACTATTTGTTAGGCTCTAAATTCAAAATTGTAACTGATTGTAGTGCTTTTCAGAAAACTTTAGATAAGAAAGATTTAACTCCTAAAATTGCAAGATGGGCAATGTTTATTGAAGAATTCGATTACGAAATTGTACGTCATTCAGGAAGCCAAATGAAATATGCTGATGCTCTAAGTAGAAATGCTTTAATTTTAACACCATACAGATCCGATGTAACTGAGAAGATTCGGTTAGCACAACAACAGAATGAAGATGAACATGTGAAGTTGATAAAGAATTTAGTTGAGAAGGGAGAAGAAAATGGATTCTTCCTGAGAAATGATATTTTGTACAAATTTGAAAATGGTAAAGATCTGCTAGAAGTGCCAGAATCCTTACAGAACGAAGTCATTCAGAAGGTACATAAAAAAGGTCACTTTGCTGTAGATAAACCGTGAATGCTATAGAGCAAGAATTCTATATTCCCAGACTGAAATTCAAAGTTGAAAAAGTAATTGCTAACTGTATAGAATGTATACTGTACAACAAAAAGCAAGGAAAAGCAGAAGGATTTCTTCATCCTGTACCGAAAGAAAACGTTCCCTTGAGTACATACCATGTCGACTTTATTGGACCTCTTCCATTGACGAACAAGAGATACCAACACATTCTGACTGTTGTCGATGCTTTTACAAAATTTACATAGTTCTAACCAGTGAAATCACCAATTACGCAAGAAATTATTTCGAAATTGAAGCAACAACAGACTGTATTTGGGAATTCAGCCAGAATCATTTCAGATCGAGGTAGTGCCTTTACATCGAAAGAATTTTCAGCTTATTGTACTGAAGAATACATAGAACATGTCAAAATTACTACCGGTATTCTAAGAGGTAACGGACAGATTGAGTGAATCCATAGAATTTTGATTCCTGTTTTGTCAAAATTATCACATGAGGATTCAACGAAATGGTTTAAGTATGTTCCAGGTGTCCAGAGAATAATCAACAGCACAACTACGAGAAGTACGAAATATTCACCGTTTGAGCCTCTCATAGGCACGAAAATGAAGAACAAGGAAGATCTGAGAATTAGTGAGATATTGAATGAAGAATATTTAAAGCAGTTGATGCAAGAACGTGATGAAATGAGAGAAGATGCGAAAAACAACATTTTGAAGATACAAGAAGAGAATCGTAAGCAATTTAACAAAAGACATAAGAAACCGAAACTCTACATGATTGGCAACTTGGTAGCCATTCAGAGAACTCAGTATGGGACTGGTTTGAAAATACGACCTAAGTTTCATGGACCGTATAAAATCATAGCTGTTAGATGAAATGACAAATATGAAGTCGAAAAAGTAGGATGCCATGAAGGACCGAATTTGACATCTACTTCGGGTGACCATACGAAGCCATGGTCAAATTGATTGATGTTTGTATCAGCTCATTTTTTAATTCTCTTTGCAGGTAGATGATAGTGACGTCCATTCAACGGACATCGAGGACGATGCCCCTTCAGGCTGGCCGAAGCTGTGGAGATCATCGACGACTGATGCTGACTTAGCGAATTACCAGCATGTGACGTCATCCCAGCATAGCTCAGTGTGAAGCAGTCGAGAGCAACGGGAGATAGCGTCCAGACGTGGACGAGAGTGGAGTGCAGCAGATGGCTTGCTTCAAGAGTTGAAGAAGACAGACGGTCTTCTTTGGTGTTTAACTGTCTTTAGCTGATTATACTATTTAAAGCTAGCTGTGGAAGTTATAATGATAACGTATTCTATCAAAGCCGGAGGAACTAATATTGTCTGTGATTGTTCATCATTACATGAATCCTGGAACATTAATCTTTACTTAATTTATCTTTGTTACTTTTATCTATTTCTTATTAGTAAAATAAAAGCATTTAAAAATGCAATATTCATGCTCTTCGTTTTGAAAGTAAAACCTACAATAATGCCACAATTTTAAAATGATGGAATTTAAATTTTTTCAGAAGTAAAGGTAGAATTTATTTTAATTTATTTTTCTCTATGTCATTTCTACATTCAGTTATTTGCTAATACCAAGAGAAGAGACAAATTCAAAGACTGCCTAGGCGGACACACTCAGAGTCCGCCCCGGGCAGCAAATGTTCTAGCTATGACGAATAGCATTTAAATTGAAGATATTTACAGAATAGCTTTCTAAGACAATCTTCAACATGTCTAAAAGATTTGGTTTTCTATGAAGACGATTGTTTAAATGTAACGCTTTATGTATATTTTCAGAAAGACTGCTGATTTTAAGAGGTGGTCGTCTTAAGTTATCACACAAAAAATTTGGCTATATAACGATTGAGTTATATTTTTATTTTACCTCTCCTAATACTTTTAATGTGGTAAAAATTTTATAATGTACGATGTAGAATAGGCAAATCAAAATTCCTAAATAAGACAAGAATAAAAATATTACCAATGTAACACAAGGACACACACACACACATAAAAAAAAAAAAAAAAAAAAAAAAAAAAGAGAGAGAGAGAGAGAGAAAGAAAAAAAAGATAGCTTTGATTATTAATAATTGTTATCCTAGAGTTTATTATCTTATCGAAAAGCGAATAAATATTGGAAATGAAATTTATTAAATCTGCAGAAGGCAAGGAACGAGTAAAATTCATTACAGCTGTTAACATTGCACAAGTGAAAGACGATCACTGAATGTACATCCTTTTTGCTTTGAAAAAAGCCTATAGAACCCTTTTTCCATTCTCCAGTATTTCAGATGGCGTTCACGGCTTAAGGGGTTGTGTTATTTAAATGCTAATGCGGTGCTGCTATGGTTACCCGGGTCATTAGCGTCAACTCTCTTTGGCAAAAAATTCCATTTTCACCTCTGCGAGAATCCTGCCAAAAGTAGTAACCCGTTATTCTGACGTCAGAAAACTAGTGCAACGGTCAGCGCCATCTATTGTCAAAAGGCTACATTCGTGTTTCTCAAAATTCACTCTTAACCTCTTTGAGGCTTATGGACACAGTGGGGAAATCAACATGAAGCAAATTCTTCGTCAACCAGAAAACAAGGAAAATACAACTGGGGTTTGCAAAATCCGTGATAAACAAGGTTTGATCCAAGGTTATCATTTTAGAGCAATGCTCTAAGAACATATTGTGAATTTGAATTTAAGAAAGCAGAGCTTTCTTTTACTCTGTATCACGTGAAGAACATCCATAAAACAAAAAGACGAAAGTAAAAGTCAGGTGGCCGCCATCAGTCGACGGAAAAGGTGAGTTTCTGGTCGAAGGTCCAAATCAGTGAACTGAAGAATCTAGTATGAGTAAAGAATGTTAAGGATGGAGAATGGCAGATGGATATTTGTGCTTTTATCTGGGAAACGGAGAACATCTAAGAGAGTTGATGCAGTTGTTAGGATGAGTGAGAACTGAATAAAAGAAATTTCTGGCAAGTTTTTGAATATGATTTTGAATTGTATCTACTTTGAGATCACGGTGGATATACGAATTTGGAATGAACCATGACGTGTTGATAATCTCCCTGAGTGCTTTGTTTTGAAGAACTTGGATGTGTTGAAGGGGAGTTTTGGCAGCTTGGCCCCAGACAGGACTAGCAGTAATGCTGGTCGAAGTATAGATTTATATAAGAAGCGTTTATTAGAAGCGGGCATATGACTTATTCTGCCAAGAAATGGGCGCATAGTTGGAAGCGTGATATTAAATTTTTTCACAGTTTTCCTGAGATGTTTCTGAAAAGTCAATTTTTTATCAAAAATGACTCCTAGATATTTAACTTCGTCAACCCAGTCAATTTCTTCATCAAACAGAAGAGGTCTAGGTGGAGTGAAATTTGTTTGGCATTGCGAAAAATTATTGCTTTTGATTTTTCGGTATTAACTGCAATTCTCCAAAGAGTGAGCCAATTTTCTAGATGATTGAGGTAATGTGGAAGAAGGAGCTAGACAACAGTAACAGTAGAATCTTGGGTCATAATTGCAGTATCATCTGCGAAAAGAGCTGTGTAATTTGTGGATCGTAAGTGTAAATGTTATATGTATATGGGGAAAGTAAAGGTCCCTGGGGCACTCCAGCCAAGATATTTCTCGTGGTAGAAATAGTATTGCTAATTTTAACTGCGAAGATTCTGTCTTGAAGATAGGAAGCAATAAGTCTAATATAATGATCGGAGAAGTTTATAAGTTTGCATATAAGTTCCCGGTGCCATACTCTATCAAAAGCTTTCGCAATATCAAGGAAAATGGCTCCTGTAGGGAACTTACAATTGAAACAGTCAGTAATATAGTTGATGACACGAAGCAGCTGGTCATTAGTACTGTGAAGATGACGGAAGCTAAACTGTTATTCTGGAATATAGGAGCTCTGTGGAATAATTTGATTAAGATGATATAGAATAACTTTTTCAGCTATTTTAGAAAGTTGACTGAGAAGGCTGATTGGGCGGTAGTTCTGGGGAAACGTTGAATTTTGATGCGGTTTTGGGAAGACGACAATGATGGCATGTTTCCACATGTATTAGGAAAGTAAGAGAATTTGATGATAGAGTTGATTATCTCAGCAAGACAAGTGACGGCATTGATAGGAAGATGTTTCAGCGCTTTGGTAAAAATACCATCTACACCTGGAGCTTTTTTGTGCCGGCAACCAGCTTAGGTGTAGAGCAATGTTGTATTTGCAGATAAGTCAAGACAGGTGGACCCATGTAAGTAGTAAGCGCAGGTACTCGGTAGGCGGAAGTGACGTCACAGAAAAGGGGCGTGGTCGCCGCCATCTTGAATCACGTGACAACCGGAAATGACGTAGATGGAAGGAATGACGTAGACGGAATGACATCATCAAAGTTTCGTTTTGATTCTTTGGCAACGATTTTTTTTCAAAGTTTTTATTTTTTGTGGCAACGACACTATTTTTTGTTTGTGTCAACGAGCTCTTGAACCACGTGATTGGCATGATATCCGTTTTAATTTATTATTTTAAGTGTTTAATCATTTTTATTCATTATTTTTAATTATGTTTCGTTATTTAATTGTGAATCATCCTTTTTAATTATTTAATCCGTCATTATTTTTAATTAGTTTTAATTGATTACATTATATTTTTAATACTTTTTAATGAATTTAATATTATTTTCCCTGAATTTTAAAAGTAACTCCAGCGCTGGGATTCGAACTCGCTATCTCTGGGATGGGAGTCTAGCGCTTTACCGCTCGGCTACCCTGTCTCTTAGCAGACTTGTTATTTGAAACTCTCTTTGTCCCTTTGAGTTTTTGCACCATTGATGACATAAGGCTGAAAGTCTGCGCATGCGCTTTGACATGAAAACCGCGTCACACATTTGTTTTTACACGACGGCTAGGATTTCTTTTGGCTTCTTAATAATTACTTTATTCATTGCTCTTTTAAATGTAAGATTTTCCCACGGTTTAATTTTTTTTATTATTAAGATATTTTTAATTGTTTTCAATTTTCATCTCATTCTTACTTTTTTTAAGTTATTAGTTAATTTATTAATTTTTATTTTATTTTTTTCCCTTTCCCAAACATAAATTTTATTTTTAACCTCAACAAAAGTGAATTTAAATTTTCTTTTTACTTTTTATCTTGCAAAGTTTATTTTTTTTATATTTAATTTTCTTTTTGGTTTTACAAAAGTAATATTTATTTTTACGAATTGAATTTTTCCTTTTCACTTTTTTATTTTGCAAAAGTTTTTTTTTTTTTTTTTTTCAAAATTTTTTCCTTTTTGTATTTTTACTTTATTTTAATTTTTTGTTTAACTTTCTTTTTAGTTTTACAAAAGTAATATTTTTATTTACGAATTGAATTTTTCTTTTTCACTTTTTTATTTTGCAAAAGTTTTTTTTTTCCCAAAATTTATTCCTTTTCGTATTTTTACTTTACTTTATTTTAATTTTTTGTTTAAACTTTTTTTTGGTTTTACAAAAGAAATATTTATTTTTCCAAATTTAATTTTCCTTTCCGCTTTTTATTTTAAAAAAAGTTGTTACTACATTTTTAACTTAATTTTTTTTTTACAAAAGTAATATTTAGTTTCATAATTTTAATTTTTTTGAGTTTTTTGTTTACACAAATGTTTTTTTGTTACATTTTTATTTTACCCTTAACTTTTTTCCCTTGTTTTAAATACAATACGATGTTACATTTCCATTTCTCCAAAAGTAAACTTACCTACATTTCTGTGTCTTTGAAATTTTAAGCTGGAATTTACATGCATATAACTTCACTAGATAATATTTTCTGTAACATTAAGCCAATATACACAATGCCCTTTCTATATAGTTTAACTGGAATACTACATTTCTTACTTTTTTTACTACTAAGTTGGAGATACTCAGAACTTTTCCTTCTAATGCATTGTACTAACTATTAATGACTGTATTAACTTTTTTAGCCAACTATACAAAACTTTGTTGGTTCCCTTTTACACGTCTTACTTTTATTCAAAGGATTCACCAAACTATGTCTGACAAATGTAATTTTTACACTTTCCATTTACACATTTACCCTTATATTTAACTTATAAAACATATTCATGCTGTATTTCTGATTCCTTTTTCCCACAATAAATACAGACTTACACATGTTTCTTTATTGTAAGACTTACTAACTTTTAAACAAATCTTACAAGGAGCAATAAATTTTCATGGTATGAAGCCCACTCAAACCAATGCATGGAGCATTTCTACCCAGTTAAGTTTAGATACATACCAATAGTACTTCATTTTTTCTTATTTTACTCTACAGCTATTTATACATATATATTCAGAACACTCCCTTTCATTCAGTAAGATTCATTTATACTACTAACACAAATTTTGCTAACTCTTTGAAATATTTTACGAAAATATCTTGTATTTTCTTGCACACATCCTACTTAAATCACCAAACATACACTGAACGTTGATTTTTCCTTCATGTGAAAACGTCACTCGGATTTTTAATATGATTCCACCATTTACCGCAGAACTTTATAAACACTACTCTATTTGAACTTATCACAGCCTAACTCTCTTAACAAGGTACAGAAGATTGAATTATATTTTAACTACAGAGAAGAATATCCACATTGTAATGAATTATTTTAAATTTGAATTATAATCACATTTTGTGAAGGAGAACTTAAAGTCTATAATACACATGGAATTAATATTCAGCCATGGAAATGAAACTTTATCGCCTTTTTCCCAATTTGGAATATAAAAATTTGTTAACTTGGAATATTTTTAACGTATTCATTGTAACTTAACTGAAAAATACTCATATTTCCCATTGTCAATAATTTATTTAGCACTGAACTCTTACAGCATTTTGAGAACGAAATTTAATTTATCATACCTGACAAATGACTCCTACATAGTTATGATACATTACACGAAATACTGAGTAGAGTTCCAAATAATGATCTAACATAGTAATTAACATAAAAGACCTAACACAAATAATTTTAAGATAGAAATTTCAAACTGACATTGCTTACTAATGAACTTTTACAGCTTTTCTTGACTGACATTTAACTTCTCATAGATAATAAATAAAATTACACACAAATAATTATACAAAATAGGTAATAATGACAGAAAGTCCATATAATGATCTACTATAGTCACCAACTTTAAAAATTTTAACGCATTTCTAATATAAGAAAGACCACACTTTTTTGAAAAGCAATATTTTAATTAAACATTGGAGCCACGCAGTCCTGCGCACATGCATAACATCTTTATTTATCATGAGCATGACACATAGTAAGTAAATAAAATTTTCACAAAGTACGAAACACATTTCTCTTTTAACTGAACTGTACTCTTAAGAAAACTGCAGTATGGAATGCTTAGAACACTCAGGGCCACAGTTCCTCATTTCCCCACGCATTGACCAAAATATACATGTACTTTAAAATCAGTTAAACAAATTCAAATGTTAGTATTCAAAGAGGAATACTTCACAAATTAGATGAAAGAAAGGTACACAATGAACTTGAGTGAAAAATACACAAAAGCATGTAAGGACCGAGAAAAAGATGTATTCGTGGAGAACTTTTTTAAGATAAACTTGCTCTATTTTTGCACATGGGTTACATTTTGCATTTCGGATTAAGGAAACATTCAAGATAATTCCTGTATAACTAGGGATTTTATTCACACTTGTTAGTACTGTAATTTATTAGAACAGTCACAGACATATAGGACAAGTATGCCATTTCCAAGGAAAACAATTTTCCCAAGCCAGATTTTAACAGTGAAATATAAAAGGGAATAAGAATATCCCATATTTCAAACAAAATTAGTATCTGAGTATGCAAAAACATGAACAAGAAACGAATATTTTTTCTGAAAATGTTCCGAATGGTTTAAGTCAGGACTAGTTTCATGAACAGAGCATGAAAAATAATGATGAATTTTTAATTTTATTTTGTCTGTAGTACATTTACTTATGCTAAAATCTTCCATTTTGGTTGACTGTACTTTACATTCAGACCTAAGTTGATAAATCAGAGTGATTTTGTGTTTTAAAGCTTCAAATTCAGAAATACTATAACTCAAAAGCAAGAAGATTAAAACGACAAGAGAATATACTGCAAGGAAGCGAACGTGATAAATGACGTTTTGGGCTGAATTTCATGAATTCATAGATGGGGTGCAAAATTTTAATGCACTGTATATGAACTATTTTTCAAATGTATTACGATCACCAACTTTACATAGACTTTAAGTAAACATTTCATGTTAATTTACCATTTTATCTATGTATTTACTAAATTTTTGCATTTTGTTTATAAATAGAATATTTGTTTCTTGAAAATGTCCATAATTTTACCCAACTGCTATTTCTTTCATAGCTTTGAAGTAACCTATTAAACACATAGTTATCTTAAATTGACCAGACAGCCGTTGGTCTTGCCAATGTCTGAGGGAAGTCACAAAGCTAGAGAATTTAAGTAATATTTTACCTGTACGGAGAACTTCTTACGGCGTTTTCGATGAAAATTGACCGAATTTAGTAGTTCATTACTAACCTAGGAGCCTTTAACTATTTTTTTTATTCGAAAAAAACACACTAGAAATTATCATCAAGATTTTCCATACAGATATATTGTACTACTTTTCATGCCATTACATTTCAAATGAAATTTGATTCATTGTGAGATAGTTAAATGTTTGTTATTTTTTCGCATACGAATGCCTTTTCGTGTTTCACATACGCTCATTACATATGATTTAACAAAATTACGAACGAGTTAGAAGTTAAATTAATATTTCCTGAAATACTGTACATTTCATTCCGGAAAGTTTACATGAGTACCTTCATTTCGAAACCCCTAATGTTTCTTTTCCTGAATTCAAAGTAAATTTTGAGTGTAGAATTTTCAGTTTTGACAGAAGTTATTTGTAAGTGGCTGTGATGTGTTCGTGTTTTCATAAACCGTTTTTGTGAAACACCCTATTGGTAACCTTTAGAAGAGTTTAAATATTACCATTTTTTACCTTACTGCCACTGCAAATCATTGAATTTTCAAATATTTTCCTTTTTTATCGTTTACAGTGCCTCGTAAAGTCTTGAGAACAAATTTTTACTAAATACTTATATCATTCGATTTAATAATTTTGTTACACGTTTGGAAGATTTAACTTCACTATCACGCTAAACCAGAAGTTAAGAAAAGAAATGTAATTGTTATCTTAGTATTCTATTGGGATAGATTAATTTTCTCTGACATTGACGTATTCGTATGTAGATAAGAGAGACTTTTAACCCAGCTCATACAGACTTAAAATATTTTCTCTAAGTCACCACGATGACAGACTTGCATTGTCATAGACGTTTTTCTCGTGAAATATATTTCTTTCTTAAAAGTTTATATACTAATTTCTTTAGAAACATGTCTAAGAAAATACCTCATCTTCATAAGAAACATCAGATTTGATTTAAATTAATAATAAAGTAAAAATCATTAATTTGTAAATATATTTCTCTTTGACTCAAAAGTTTCTTTATCATATTCGAAATGAACAATTAATTGTACATAACTAATATATTGTATTGATGAACCAGAGTTATATTTTACCTTACTGCATTATATTTCAAAGTGAATGTGTTTTATTGCATATTTGAATAAAATCTTAAAAGCTTAAATGAGTGTTTCATTACAAAATTTGTACATTCTAACTTCATTCTACTGAAACGAAAACATTCATAACATTACGAAGAAAAAGTTTTACATATTATACTTTTTGATTAATTTTCATACCACAGTATTATCTTTGAAAATTTGTTTCCTAATCCACTGCTAATATATTACTAATTTTCGCTCTTTCAATACACTTGGTACGTGATAAAAAACTCAGTTTAGAAACTTTTTTCCTTAACGCCTTGAATTGCATTGCTGAACCGGGGCCATGCTTTCATTTTTATTACATATCATGCGAATATTTTAAAAAAAGCATATTTTTTCCTTCTGTTAGCACAATTTTAACCAGCATTTTACTATTACAGAGACTTCTTTAGTAAAATTTCAAGGGTTAAATTGATCGTTTCATTATTAATTTTGAAGATTCTGGATATATCCTATTTAAAAGTTCATAACCGATTAGCAAAATAATTTATATATGTACTTTGTTGTCCTCTTGGTTAATTTTTAAAGCGTTTTTCAACTATTAACACTTGATTTCTAGCGAACTATCGAAATGATTATTTACTTTTCACTTTTTCCAAAGAATTTCGTAGACACATATGTTCAGTACAAAATTTTTCCTAACTTAAAAATATTATTACCAAAATAGAAAAATGTGCAAAATTTTCCTAAAAATTTATATATTTGTTTTTTAAAAACATGTACACGAATATCCACATTTAATTCCTTAATGTGTAGTTTCCTATATCAGAACTAAAATTTCGAACGAAAATTTTTTAAATAATGTCATATTCCATAAAATTTATGTCTTTGTGATGTCATCGTCTTTTCGCAAACGTTTTGAGAGTAGACGTTTAGACATTTCGAAACTGTTTTCTCTTTGCTATTGGAAACTATTTTATCTTTGCTGTTGGTATATGCCAATGAATTCTGGATACTTTTTTCTCTTGGTTTATCTTCAGCTTATGAGTTATTTAAATACTTAAAAATATATTTGTAGATCTTTTATGTTGACACTTGTGATAGATTTTTTTTGGACGTTTTTGGAAAATGTATTTTATTCACGTGAATGAAACTGATGTTTTCTTAAAATTTTATTATTCAGAGTGTTAGTCAATTACGATAGAATGCCGGATTTGTTCTCTTTATTCAACATTCATATGAACTTCGGTATTCCAAATTCCTCACGCAAAATGTAATTTTTCTATCAGTAATAGGAAGACGAATGGAATAAATGCAGGTTATGCAGACATAAGATAAAAAATCTGGAAGTAAAAGACATTCTCCAGATCTAAACAATTCAGTAGAATGTGCAAATATTCATCCTATTCGAAGCTTATTTTTTCAATTACATACACTCTAAATCTCGCAGAGTGGGATTTGGAGGGTGACAGCAGTTTTCGCTCCGTTTCGTGTCAAACAACGCAAATTTACTGTCTTGGTAGCAGAACATGTTTTCCACTTGCAATAATAACCTTGGGGAAGGGAGTGAATTAAAGGAGCAGGACGACACCCTGTCTTGCCATTGTCCACCCCGACTGACCAAACAAGTTTGCTAAGCCAAAGAACGTTCTTTGGCTAAGCGCCATTTCAAGCGAGGACAGTCGTAACAATGGATACAGCTCCTTTGCCAAAAGTAAGTTGGCTTTTAAAATATATATACAATTATTTCTTAATATAAATATCTTAATTATTATAAATTATAGTTAGATTTATGTGTCAAAATTGAAGTATGTAATAAAAAGTAGTTTTAGTTTGCTCTTTTTTTTTTTTTTTTTTTTTTTTTAGGTGTCTGTAAATTTGCTTTAAGAGTGTAATGCTGTAACGTAGTTTTATTTATTACATACTGCTAACACAATGAAAGCTGTACGTATGGATGGTACTTTTTGTAAATAATTCTTAACATTATTTTTATTTTTGAACAATTTACACAAAGCTATCGAATTTAATTATTTAAATTTAGTTTTGCATGCATTCCTATTTCAAATAGGAAGAACAGCGGTAGAAAAAAAAAAAATTGATTTTTTTTTATAACACAAGTGTGTAAATTATTTGGTAGTATTGGAAGAAATAAAAACCGTATACTTTACTGAATTTCCTATTGAAGTCATATCGTTTTCAGCTTCTAGTAGATTTTAATAGATTTTTAACTTTCATTTTTTATAAATTCTGTTTATAGTTTGTGACAATAAAATTCACTTACTGTTGCAAAGCTGAATTTTTTCAAAATATAAACACTAGCACTACCTGGGTCATATCAGCACTCTAAAACTTATATTTTTGCAAATATGTTGTTATTCTCGAGAGTGTAGGTGTAGCTAAGGCCTCTTGAACATTCAAAAGTCCGGGAGGCCAATAAAGCTGCTAAGACGGCGTTCCGTTTACGATTTAAAAAAAAATCTTGCATTCTTTAAAAAAGACTGAAAGCTTCAGATTTTAAATTACGTCCAGAGGGGCGTTTTTTTATTTATTTTCAGGGAATAGAAGACATGGAATTTCTTGGACCAGCTCAGAATAAACAGCCCATGATAGTGTGTATTACAAGTTCATTCTATATTAAAGCAGTAAATCACTTAATAGCTTGCCCAAATCATGCCATGAAGGCATTTGACATTCTATTTAAAACTAATTTTGTATTTAGCGTTCAATATGCACATACATCAACAAATTTTTATAATTTTGTGGCAAGCCTTTTGTATAATGTCAGCACTCCTAGAGCTTGTGTGGACTCTTTAAATACACGTTTTAGTATGAATTTATTGCATTCTGTACATCCATTACATTTCATATTTTTAATGTCATTTTATTGTCATATTTTCCATTTTTATATATGTATATATATGTACATAAATTTCCTAATAAAGAGTTTTTCCATGAATTTGCTTGTTTTCACTTATATTTAAAATACTTCGTTCATTGAAATTGTTATAATTCTGCAGTTATGGTTATGATTCCTATTCGGATTTAATCAATAAATGAAATACATAATAATTTTCAGCAGAATTATGAAAAATGAATTTTTAGCTTACACATGTGAGCTATAATCCATATTATTTCACTTTAAAATTTACTTTATTTTTCCCAAATGAGACTTGGAATTAGCATATATAAAAATAAGTTATAGTCTAAAAGTATATGTAAGCATTCATTCACCTGTAATGATTAATGTATAGAAATTTGTATGCATATAACTTCTCAAAAATAGAAAGTGTAACAAGCTAACTGAAGATTTTAGACTTTATTCATAATTTGGGGTAATAATTAATTTCAAGCTCTTCATAATTATGTAATAAGAAATAGAAACATTTCTTTTGCAATATTTTGTGCAATATATGAAGCTAAAAACAATAGCATGAGAGTATTTTATGGTTACTTATTTTCTGAATCTCATTTATTGAAAATTAAGCTGAATAGTTTTCATGTAAGGGAAATTAAATTCGCATTTGTTTCTTACTTCAATGTATATTAAAATTTATTATTCGATTTTTTATGCATATTATGCTCAAGTAGACAAACTACTAGTAACGTCAATTCACAAATTGTATTAATATATTCACTTATAAGTAGCATTTTAAGAAGTTAAATCTATCAGATTATGATACAGGTTTACTGACACATATATATATGATCAGTTGTTCTAACACATTCAAATTTTCATTATAAAATTTATCAAGAACTATTTTTAATAAATTACTTTTCCAACTAGTATGATTATTTAATGGAAAATTTAGCTTACAATTTACATGATTACTTGCCCAAATCTTGTGAATAAGCATAATTTGCTTTTTTAAATTAAAATATGTATACAAAATTTAGAATGTATATCACTGTATATATATATGATTCATCTAAAATGATTTTTTAAAATTTCTTTTATGAAACTAAATTTATTATTGTTTTATTTCTCAAATCAAATTTTGAAAATATCTGAAATATTTATTCAAAGTTTTACGTACCTGAAAAACCTTATTTTTTATTCAAAAACTAAGTTTTTCATTGCGAATATCTTGCTATTCCAGTTTTTATATATAAGTTGCATTGACGTTCTTATTTTTATTGCTTACTACACATAAAGGTAAAAGCCATGTTTCTGTAAAATAAAATATATTCTGTGAGTGCAAAGTAATTTCACATCAGAAGTACTGTGAGAAAGTGATAGTGTTAAGTATTTCAGAATGTTAACTACACCGAATTTCCAATATTTTAATATGGATGTAATTTTTTATATGTATATTTCGTTAGATTTGGAAAGAAAAACTGTGTCTAAACAATGAAGATATGATTGTCTGTAAGCTGTGTTTTTTTATTTCAGTGATGGTCTACTTTGATTCATAATCCAGTTTTTATATATAAGTTGCATTGACGTTCTTATTTTTATTGCTTACTACACATAAAGGCAAAAGCCATGTTTCTGTAAAATAAAATATATTCTGTGAGAAAGTGATAGTGTTAAGTATTTCAGAATGTTAACTACACCGAATTTCCAATATTTTAATATGGATGTAATTTTTTTATATGTATATTTCGTTAGATCTGGAAAGAAATCTCATCACCAATAAATGTTTAAGTAAGTACATAGGTAGCAAATCTGAAACAGATGTATATATCAGATAATTAAAATCACAATAGCATATTAAAAAGTAGTGTAAAATATTTTTTTCAAGAGATAATATTAACCGGATATCTAAAACAATACATCAGCTATAAAGTTTACATAGCAAATACCAATTTTTAGTTTGCCTATAAAATAATTATATAAAAATCGCACCATCAAGGAGTGAGCAGACTATTATTATAACTCCTTGTAATGTGTGTGGTTTCGCCCGAATATCGGGCGATATCTGACTATCGAAGAAGAGCGAACGAAGGAAGAGTCACTCCTGTTTTTGTGTGAAAAGGGACCGCTTTTTACTAGAGTGAAATATCGCTCCTTCGAGGTTGGTGCCATTTTGGCATTAGAGGGAGGTGGGATATCACTCCTTTAGAGTCGGATAGGACTCTTTCGAATTTAGAGTGTAGAGCTTCAGAAGACTGCCGGCGTGTTTCCTCCGCTGGAGCCACTTTTTACGAAAACCTGCTTTATGACTAATTTTGTATAATTACCATCTAGATTTTGCAGAATACTTGATCTTCATTATATCTCTTTTTATTAAATTTACATTTTATATTCTACACTCTAAATTCGAAAGAGTCCTATCCGACTCTAAAGGAGTGATATCCCACCTCCCTCTAATGCCAAAATGGCACCAACCTCGAAGGAGCGATATTTCATTCTAGTAAATAGCAGTCCCTTTTCACACAAAAACAGGAGTGACTCTTCCTTCGTTCGCTCTTCTTCGATAGTCAGATATCGCCCGATATTCGGGTGAAACCACACACATTACAAGGAGTTATAATAATAGTCTGCTCACTCCTTGATGGTGCGATTTTTATATAATTATTTTATAGGCAAACTAAAAATTGGTATTTGCTATGTAAACTTTATAGCTGATGTATTGTTTTAGATATCTGGTTAATATTATCTCTTGAAAAAAATATTTTACACTACTTTTTAATGTGCTATTGTGATTTTAATTATCTGATATATACATCTGTTTCAGATTTGCTACCTATGTACTTACTTAAACATTTATTGGTGATGAGATTTCTTTCCAGATCTAACGAAATATACATATAAAAAAATTACATCCATATTAAAATATTGGAAATTCGGTGTAGTTAACATTCTGAAATACTTAACACTATCACTTTCTCACAGAATATATTTTATTTTACAGAAACATGGCTTTTGCCTTTATGTGTAGTAAGCAATAAAAATAAGAACGTCAATGCAACTTATATATAAAAACTGGATTATGAATCAAAGTAGACCATCACTGAAATAAAAAAACATAGCTTACAGACAATCATATCTTCATTGTTTAGACACAGTTTTTCTTTCCAAATCTAACGAAATATACATATAAAAAAATTACATCCATATAAAAATATTGGAAATTCGGTGTAGTTAACATTCTGAAATACTTAACACTATCACTTTCTCACAGTACTTCTGATGTGAAATTACTTTGCACTCACAGAATATATTTTATTTTACAGAAACATGGCTTTTACCTTTATGTGTAGTAAGCAATAAAAATAAGAACGTCAATGCAACTTATATATAAAAACTGGAATAGCAAGATATTCGCAATGAAAAACTTAGTTTTTGAATAAAAAATAAGGTTTTTCAGGTACGTAAAACTTTGAATAAATATTTCAGATATTTTCAAAATTTGATTTGAGAAATAAAACAATAATAAATTTAGTTTCATAAAAGAAATTTTAAAAAATCATTTTAGATGAATCATATATATATACAGTGATATACATTCTAAATTTTGTATACATATTTTAATTTAAAAAAGCAAATTATGCTTATTCACAAGATTTGGGCACGTAATCATGTAAATTGTAAGCTAAATTTTCCATTAAATAATCATACTAGTTGGAAAAGTAATTTATTAAAAATAGTTCTTGACAAATTTTATAATGAAAATTTGAATGTGTTAGAACAACTGATCATATATATATGTGTCAGTAAACCTGTATCATAATCTGATAGATTTAACTTCTTAAAATGCTACTTATAAGTGAATATATTAATACAATTTGTGAATTGACGTTACTAGTAGTTTGTCTACTTGAGCATAATATGCATAAAAAATCGAATAATAAATTTTAATATACATTGAAGTAAGAAACAAATGCGAATTTAATTTCCCTTACATGAAAACTATTCAGCTTTATTTTCAATAAATGAGATTCAGAAAATAAGTAACCATAAAATACTCTCATGCTATTGTTTTTAGCTTCATATATTGCACAAAATATTGCAAAAGAAATGTTTCTATTTCTTATTACATAATTATGAAGAGCTTAAAATTAATTATTACCCCAAATTATGAATAAAGTCTAAAATCTTCAGTTACCTTGTTACGCTTTCTATTTTTGAGAAGTTATATGCATACAAATTTCTATACATTAATCATTACAGGTGAATAAATGCTTACATATACTTTTAGACTATAACTTATTTTTATATATGCTAATTCCAAGTCTCATTTGGGAAAAATAAAGTAAATTTTAAAGTGAAATAATATGAATTATAGCTCACATGTGTAAGCTAAAAATTCATTTTTCATAATTCTGCTGAAAATTATTATGTATTTCATTTATTGATTAAATCCGAATAGGAATCATTACCATAACTGCAGAATTATAACAATTTCAATGAACGAAGTATTTTAAATATAAGTGAAAACAAGCAAATTCATGGAAAAACTCTTTATTAGGAAATTTATGTACATATATATACATATATAAAAATGGAAAATATGACAATAAAATGACATTAAAAATATGAAATGTAATGGATGTACAGAATGCAATAAATTCATACTAAAACGTGTATTTAAAGAGTCCACACAAGCTCTAGGAGTGCTGACATTATACAAAAGGCTTGCCACAAAATTATAAAAATTTGTTGATGTATGTGCATATTGAACGCTAAATACAAAATTAGTTTTAAATAGAATGTCAAATGCCTTCATGGCATGATTTGGGCATGCTATTAAGTGATTTACTGCTTTAATATAGAATGAACTTGTAATACACACTACCATGGACTGTTTATTCTGAGCTGGTCCAAGAGATTCCATGTCTTCTATTCCCTGAAAATAAATTTCTTTATTAAGAATACATCCATTACCTATCTATTAGGACAAGTCAAAATCCAATGAGCCATACTAGAAAGTTTATCTTTCCAATTAAAAAATATCGCCAGAAAATTTTTTCTTCTTTCAAAAATAAGTAGTTCCATTCACATAGAGGTCTTTTGCTTTTAGTTTCTGTAAAAAATGCAATATAAATACATATAGGAATATGTAAATATTATATTGATGTAAATATAGAATAGGATAGTAATGCATACTGCTATTTGTGCATTGCTTCTTAATGAAAAATGTAATAAATAATGTACATAAAAATGTAAAAAGAACAGACTATATGGAGAATTAGTCTGTCTTTTCCTTATGAAAACAAGTATTATCCCTTCATAATAAACTATTGCTGTTCATAATAAACTATTGTTATTGTAAAGATGTTTGTTCTTGATTTCATGATCGCTATAGTCTGGCTGGAAGTGTATCTTTTGAATTTCACCTTGAAGCAATTTTTCCATCACTTTACAAGTTTTAAAAAAAAAAAAATCTATGTTCACTGTATATACATGCATATATATGATTAGTGTCATGCTTTAGATTTAGATCATATAAAGGCATCACACATATTACAAACCATCTTATTCTCTCGAAATATTTGCTAGTATGTAGGTGACATTCAAATCAATGCAATTCCAATTCTACAGATATTAGCTAAATGACCATGCATCATCTGTGGGTACAATAGTCGAAAGCAGCCTGAGAAGATGAATTTTAGCCACATGAGGCCAAATACATTCACTGTTGTAAAATGGCTATTTTAATATAATCTGCCCTCTTAAAATGAAAGTTAGTGCAAAGCATATCAAAATTCCTCAATACTTACATTTAGCAAATATTAGAAGTGCAGAATTTGGATTTTGTTTTTTTTTTTCAAAAAACAGCCTGATGCTAAAATACTTGCTTTGCCTTTACCCTACAAAAATAAAAATAAAAGTATATATAAAAGACATATACTGGATAAAAATTGCATGTGAAATGTAATAATTAATTGAAACTATATAAATATCAGACATGAACCTTTCAAGATAGAATATGTAGCAAATTTCAAAGGATATGCAGCTCAACTCACTTACATATAGTATCAATAGCTTATTTACATATACATACACTGCAAACTAAAAATATTATTCTATGAAAAGAATTTTATAGCTAAGCATTTGAAATTATTTTTTATGCATAGACTTATGCCAAATATTTACTCATTAATAATGAATAAAACCTTTTTCCCTCTTTCTTTCCAATAATTTTAGCTGAGCAAAAGTTCTGTGAGCAAAACTAATGCTTTTAGGTCATCTATACATATATATATATATATATATACATGTTTATTACATAATGATTACAAAAATATCATTAAAAAGGCCTTTGGCATTAGAGGCACATGCATTTACAGCTTACCTTTACGAGCCAGAAGAAAAGAACTATAAGCCATTTAAGAATACAGACCAATGTGAGTAATAGATGCAAAATTACTTTACTCTAGGTAATTAAAACAGTAAACAAAGAAAAGTTTTAAAGTATTCTATCATTTATAATCCTAATTAAATTCTATCATTTATAATCCTAGTTAAATTTTTAAAGATTTTTACCACTGAAATCAGCAATACTTGGTACCAGAAGATCAGGGCGTTTTGTTTCCACATATTTCAAAATTCTTGGGACATAAAAAGATGAAAACTGTTTTTTAAATGTCTATCATTAGAAATTGTTTCAGTTTCGATACAATTTCTTACATGGTTATTAGACAAAACCATTTCAATTGTTTTTATGACTGAAACATACTGAAATGTTTCTTTTACAATTTTGGTTTCAAATTGACCTGTTTTTGTATTCAGAGATTGATCCAATCTACTGCCAAGCATAATTTCGACAGGTTCGATAAAATTATGACAGCTTTTCAAAGCCTTTATTTGTCCTTTAGTTGCTGACATGCCATCAAAAATCTGCCTAATGGGAAGGATGCCTCCGTGGAGGTCTTTGTAAGGCAAACTGGTTCGTATACACGTTACACATGGAGAAAACCACAAAAAAGTCCATGCAGCCAGCTCCTTCATGCGATTCAAACTCTGGACCGAACTACCAGTGCTCAGTGACTTTGCCGCTGGTGGGTAATATTTAGCGGATGTGCATTAATGTTCGGAGAAAAAGCATGATATTAAGCATTTGTAAGTAAACAGCCTGTTAAATATGGTATTTAGGGCATATAAATTAAAATGAGCGCAGGGGCGAAGCTAGAGGGGGGCAAGGGGCATCTGTCCCCGGGCGCAGAATCCAAGGGGCGCCAAACTGATGTTACGGCATTTTAGAATTAAATGTTTTCGCTCCTTGGCAAGCAGTAGGGGGCGCGAAATCTTCAGTTGTCCCTGGGCGCTGAAAACCCTAGCTACGACTCTGAATGAGCAGCAAGAAATATAATATTAAGCATACGTAAGTAAAATTTACATAAAGTAAATATTAGTTACTGAAATCAATTTGGCCTTCTCCCATTTTCTCAAAATTGTCCCAAAAACTGTTCCGTTAAGAAAATTTTCGGCAACATATTATCTTAAGGAAACATTCTTTAAACGCAATTTAATATTTCTTTGACTGTATCTCAACCATTATGCTTAATTTCATGCCGAGACAAGTACTCGAGTATGCAGTTTTGTAAATTTTCTTTGCAAACACTTTAAAATCACTTTTAGGAAACATAACACGGAAATCAGACAAAATAATAATAAATTGAGAAAAAATGACACATGCAAATAAATTTTGAACAGCAGCGAAAGAAAGCGAGGAGGCCGCAAGAGAATTCTACCAGCTTTGTGCTTTTGCAGCGTTTACATTTACTGGGTTCTTTGCGGTAGTGTTTTCGAAGGCAGGTGGAAGGATGGTAACTTTGAACTTCTGCAGTTCATAAAATTTCAGAATGCAGTTCCAAATACTGATATACATCTGTAAATTTTTTTCATGACTGTTGCGAGAAGAATTTTGCAAAGTACAAATGGATTAAAAAACACCTAAGACTGAGAAATTGTACCATACTGTCTACAAATCAGCTGATAGACTAGTAAATCAAACTTTTAGAATACTATCAATGATTTTGTGTATAGGAAAACAAACAAAATAGTACTTTACGGTATTAGAATTAATGTTTTATTTCAAAAATAAACCCAGATATTTTGTTTTTATATATATCATTTTGACATTTTATAGACTTTTTATTGTGCACTGAGCGAGGCAGCAAGAACTCTGGCTACACCTCTAACAGTGTTCGCATAACTTAGTTATTGAAAATGTAAACAAGCTGTGTTACCTGGGTCTTTAAATCCTATCTAAACCAGAAAATGAATTCATATGAGTTTATTAAGATCAGGTTACTTACATTTTTTTCCTACTTTAAAGGACTGTGGATAAGAAAAGTTTTACAAGACTTGTTTGATACAACAATAGCTTTTGCTAATGTAAACAATTATATTATTTTGAACATTAACTTCATCAGATCCTGTCACTCATTTTAATATCACTAGGAGAAGATATAATAACTAATTGAAATGAAAAGGCAATAATCTTGAAAAGTAATAAGTAAATGTCATTAGTTTAACTTTCTAACTAGTGAATTGATGTATATGAATTAATCTATGAATCATTTTAGAATTATCATGTTTAAATTAGTATATATTTCGACAATTTTGAAAGTATGCCTGACAAGTTTTCTTAGAAGGGGGAAATAAATAAACAAAAATAACCCGTCGAATTAGGTTTTCTCCCGCAATAGAAGGGAGGGGAAGCTGTTTTTTAATTGTCCATTCTATTATCTGTTAATAAAATAAGTTAATTTTTTAAATATGATAGGCGCTGCCACAAATATAAGGCAATATTGCTTAATTTTCATATTATAAAATAAAAATGCATCAAACATTTAGGTTTTATGGCTTACATATAAAAAAGTCGTTTTGTTTCAGTTGAAATAAAAATGTTTAGACATGTACGAATTTTACTATTTAATTAAGTCTGAAAAAAACATGCCTTACATTTTTTAAAAATAAATACTGTTTTTTTAATTTTCTTATTTGCATTAAAAGAAATAAACATTTGATGTACATATTATATATTGGCATATACGTATATTTGTCAGTAAATACATATTTAGCATAAAATAAATACATGTATATAGCATATAAAGTCAACTGAATATCTGACATTTTCAAAAATCCGGACTAGGTATAGTTTTTAATTTAAAACAGAGTAGAAAATAAAATTACCTTTTAGGACATTAACAGCATCTTCGGAAACTTCTTGCAGTTATAAAAATCTGATAATTTTGAACTATCATGTAATGCCTCCTGAAAAAAAAGTATTTTATTGTGCTACAGTTTAAAAGAAAGACAAGGGGCAGATAAATTTGACAGTTTGCTGTGGCACAAATATTAGGAATATAGAAGAATGGATGAGGTATGTAGAATGGACAAGGTACTAAAATTTTATGCTTGGTCTTTGATTGAAAATGAATTCTCATTAAATAGTTATCTGCATAAATTACCTGGAATATTTAATAATACAATAGTTTTCAGTTTGTCATCAGAAAATCAAAACTTATTATTTTTTTTAAATAGCTGGGTTTTTTTTTAGTCCAAAGGGGCAATTCTCCCAGAAGGACTGCTAATTTCGTTTTGGCATTTTGCACCGATTCCCGATATGTTTCATTTCAAATTGCTGCCACCAAACATTATATTTAAAGAAATTAAATAATGAAGAATCTGCATGAATGTATGTATGTTTCTCGCATTGTAATAAAACAACGGTACCTAGAGCCAACAAAATTTGAATAAGGTAATCTTCCCTGGAATATGGGCATGTGGAAGCCCTAATTTGAATTTGGTTTTATTATTTGCTTTATTATTTAATATTTTGTAATACTTCAACGAATTTTTGATTAACAAAGTAAACGATTTCAAAGCGAGCAATGGCAAGACTGTACGAGTAAAAAAAAAAAAAAAAAAAAAAAAAAATATATATATATATATATATATATATCTCCAGCTCGCGAGACTCTGTATTGGAAATTCTAAAGATATGTTCATTTTAAAATTATTTTGCGATATTGCTGTTGAATGTTTTTATGGTTTAAGTGCGAAGAACATGATATTTAATAAATAAAGGTAACACACAAAATGTTAAAAAAACGCTCCTCTGGACGTAATTTAAAATCTGAAGCTTTCAGTCTTTTTTAAAGAATGCAAGATTTTTTTTTAAATCGTAAACGGAAAGCCGTCTTAGCAGCTTTATTGGCCTCCCGGACTTTTGAATGTTCAAGAGGGCTTAGCTACACCTACACTCTCGAGAATAACAACATATTTGCAAAAATATAAGTTTTAGAGTGCTGATATGACCCAGGTAGTGCTAGTGTTTATATTTTGGAAAAATTCAGCTTTGCAACAGTAAGTGAATTTTATTGTCACAAACTATAAGCAGAATTTATAAAAAATGAAAGTTAAAAATCTATTAAAAACTACTAGAAGCTGAAAACGATATGACTTCAATAGGAAATTCAGTAAAGTATACGGTTTTTATTTCTTCCAATACTACCAAATAATTTACACACTTGTGTTATAAAAAAAAATCAATTTTTTTTTTTTCTACCGCTGTTCTTCCTATTTGAAATAGGAATGCATGCAAAACTAAATTTAAATAATTAAATTCGATAGCTTTGTGTAAATTGTTCAAAAATAAAAATAATGTTAAGAATTATTTACAAAAAGTACCATCCATACGTACAGCTTTCATTGTGTTAGCAGTATGTAATAAATAAAACTACGTTACAGCATTACACTCTTAAAGCAAATTTACAGACACCTAAAAAAAAAAAAAAAAAAAAAAGAGCAAACTAAAACTACTTTTTATTACATACTTCAATTTTGACACATAAATCTAACTATAATTTATAATAATTAAGATATTTATATTAAGAAATAATTGTATATATATTTTAAAAGCCAACTTACTTTTGGCAAAGGAGCTGTATCCATTGTTACGACTGTCCTCGCTTGAAATGGCGCTTAGCCAAAGAACGTTCTTTGGCTTAGCAAACTTGTTTGGTCAGTCGGGGTGGACAATGGCAAGACAGGGTGTCGTCCTGCTCCTTCAATTCACTCCCTTCCCCAAGGTTATTATTGCAAGTGGAAAACATGTTCTGCTACCAAGACAGTAAATTTGCGTTGTTTGACACGAAACGGAGCGAAAACTGCTGTCACCCTCCAAATCCCACTCTGCGAGATTTAGAGTGTATGTAATTGAAAAAATAAGCTTCGAATAGGATGAATATTTGCACATTCTACTGAATTGTTTAGATCTGGAGAATGTCTTTTACTTCCAGATTTTTTATCTTATGTCTGCATAACCTGCATTTATTCCATTCGTCTTCCTATTACTGATAGAAAAATTACATTTTGCGTGAGGAATTTGGAATACCGAAGTTCATATGAATGTTGAATAAAGAGAACAAATCCGGCATTCTATCGTAATTGACTAACACTCTGAATAATAAAATTTTAAGAAAACATCAGTTTCATTCACGTGAATAAAATACATTTTCCAAAAACGTCCAAAAAAAATCTATCACAAGTGTCAACATAAAAGATCTACAAATATATTTTTAAGTATTTAAATAACTCATAAGCTGAAGATAAACCAAGAGAAAAAAGTATCCAGAATTCATTGGCATATACCAACAGCAAAGATAAAATAGTTTCCAATAGCAAAGAGAAAACAGTTTCGAAATGTCTAAACGTCTACTCTCAAAACGTTTGCGAAAAGACGATGACATCACAAAGACATAAATTTTATGGAATATGACATTATTTAAAAAATTTTCGTTCGAAATTTTAGTTCTGATATAGGAAAGTACACATTAAGTAATTAAATGTGGATATTCGTGTACATGTTTTTAAAAAACAAATATATAAATTTTTAGGAAAATTTTGCATATTTTTCTATTTTGGTAATAATATTTTTAAGTTAGGAAAATATTTTGTACTGAACATATGTGTCTACGAAATTCTTTGGAAAAAGTGGAAAGTAAATAATCATTTCGATACTTCGCTAGAAATCAAGTGTTAATAGTTGAAAAACGCTTTAAAAATTAACCAAGAGGACAACAAAGTACATATATAAATTATTTTGCTAATCGGTTATGAACTTTTAAATAGGATATATCCAGAATCTTCAAAATTAATAATGAAACGATCAATTTAACCCTTGAAATTTTACTAAAGAAGTCTCTGTAATAGTAAAATGCTGGTTAAAATTGTGCTAACAGAAGGAAAAAATATGCTTTTTTTAAAATATTCGCATGATATGTAATAAAAATGAGAGCATGGCCCCGGTTCAGCAATGCAATACAAGGCGTTAAGAAAAAAAGTTTCTAAGCTGAGTTTTTTTATCACGTACCAAGTGTATTGAAAGAGCGAAAATTAGTAATATATTAGCAGTGGATTAGGAAACAAATTTTCAAAGATAATACTGTGGTATGAAAATTAATCAAAAAGTATAATATGTAAAACTTTTTCTTCGTAATAAGTTATGAATGTTTTCGTTTCAGTAGAATGAAGTTAGAAAGTACAAATTTTGTAATGAAACACTCATTTAAGCTTTTAAGATTTTATTAAAATATGCAATAAAACACATTCACTTTGAAATATAATGCAGTAAGGTAAAATATAACTCTGGTTCATCAATACAATATATTAGTTATGTACAATTAATTGTTCATTTCGAATACGATAAAGAAACTTTTGAGTCAAAGAGAAATATATTTACAAATTAATGATTCTTATTTTATTATTAATTTAAATCAATCCTGATGTTTCTTATGAAGATGAGGTATTTTCTTAGACATGTTTCTAAAGAAATTAGTATATAAACTTTTAAGAAAAAATATATTTCACGAGAAAAACGTCTATGACAATGCAAGTCTGTCATCGTGGTGACTTAGAGAAAATATTCCAAGTCTGTATGAGCTGGGTTAAAAGTCTCTATTATCTACATACGAATACGTCAATGTCAGAGAAAATTAATCTATCCCAATAGAATACTAAGATAACAATTACATTTCTTTTCTTAACTTCTGGTTTAGCGTGATAGTGAAGTTAAATCTTCCAAACGTGTAACAAAATTATTAAATCGAATGATATAAGTATTTAGTAAAAATTTGTTCTCAAGACTTTACGAGGCACTGTAAACGATAAAAAAGGAAAATATTTGAAAATTCAATGATTTGCAGTGGCAGTAAGGTAAAAAATGGTAATATTTAAACTCTTCTAAAGGTTACCAATAGGGTGTTTCACAAAAACGGTTTATGAAAACACGAACACATCACAGCCACTTACAAATAACTTCTGTCAAAACTGAAAATTCTACACTCAAAATTTACTTTGAATTCAGGAAAAGAAACATTAGGGGTTTCGAAATGAAGGTACTCATGTAAACTTTCCGGAATGAAATGTACAGTATTTCAGGAAATATTAATTTAACTTCTAACTTGTTCGTAATTTTGTTAAATCATATGTAATGAGCGTATGTGAGACACGAAAAGGCATTCGTATGCGAAAAAATAACAAACATTTAACTATCTGACAATGAATCAAATTTCATTTGAAATGTAATGGCATGAAAAGTAGTACAATATATCTGTATGGAAAATCTTGATGTTAATTTCTGGTGTGTTTTTTTCGAATAAAAAAAATAGTTAAAGGCTCCTAGGTTAGTAATGAACTACTAAATTCGGTCAATTTTCATCGAAAACGCCGTAAGAAGTTCTCCGTACTGGTAAAATATTACTTAAATTCTCTAGCTTTGTGACTTCCCTCAGACATCGGCAAGACCAACGGCTGTCTGGTCAATACAAGATAACTATGTGTTTAATAGGTTACTTCAAAGCTATGAAAGAAATAACAGTTGGGTAAAATTATGGACATTTTCAAGAAACAAATGTTCTCTTATGTCCTTTTGTTATTATATTTATAAACAAAATGCAAAAATTTAGTAAATACATAGATAAAATGGTAAATTAACATGAAATGTTTACTTAAAGTCTATGTAAAGTTGGTGATCGTAATACATTTGAAAAATAGTTCATATACAGTGCATTAAAATTTTGCACCCCATCTATGAATTCATGAAATTCAGCCCAAAACGTCATTTATCACGTTCGCTTGCTTGCAGTATATTCTCTTGTCGTTTTAATCTTCTTGCTTTTGAGTTATAGTATTTCTGAATTTGAAGCTTTAAAACACAAAATCACTCTGATTTATCAACTTAGGTCTGAATGTAAAGTACAGTCAACCAAAATGGAAGATTTTAGCATAAGTAAATGTACTACAGACAAAATAAAATTAAAAATTCATCATTATTTTTCATGCTCTGTTCATGAAACTAGTCCTGACTTAAACCATTCGGAACATTTTCAGAAAAAATATTCGTTTCTTGTTCATGTTTTTGCATACTCAGATACTAATTTTATTTGAAATATGGGATATTCTTATTCCCTTTTATATTTCACTGTTAAAATCTGGCTTGGGAAAATTGTTTTCCTTGGAAATGGCATACTTGTCCTATATGTCTGTGACTGTTCTAATAAATTACAGTACTAACAAGTGTGAATAAAATCCCTAGTTATACAGGAATTATCTTGAATGTTTCCTTAATCTGAAATGCAAAATGTAACCCATGTGCAAAAATAGAGCAAGTTTATCTTAAAAAAGTTCTCCACGAATACATCTTTTTCTCGGTCCTTACATGCTTTTGTGTATTTTTCACTCAAGTTCATTGTGTACCTTTCTTTCATCTAATTTGTGAAGTATTCCTCTTTGAATACTAACATTTGAATTTGTTTAACTGATTTTAAAGTACATGTATATTTTGGTCAATGCGTGGGGAAATGAGGAACTGTGGCCCTGAGTGTTCTAAGCATTCCATACTGCAGTTTTCTTAAGAGTACAGTTCAGTTAAAAGAGAAATGTGTTTCGTACTTTGTGAAAATTTTATTTACTTATTATGTGTCATGCTCATGATAAATAAAGATGTTATGCATGTGCGCAGGACTGCGTGGCTCCAATGTTTAATTAAAATATTGCTTTTCAAAAAAGTGTGGTCTTTCTTATATTAGAAATGAGTTAAAATTTTTAAAGTTGGTGACTATAGTAGATCATTATATGGACTTTCTGTCATTATTACCTATTTTGTATAATTATTTGTGTGTAATTTTATTTATTATCTATGAGAAGTTAAATGTCAGTCAAAAAGCTGTAAAAGTTCATTAGTAAGCAATGTCAGTTTGAAATTTCTATCTTAAAATTATTTGTGTTAGGTCATGTTAATTACTATGTTAGATCATTATTTGGAACTCTACTCAATATTTCGTGTAATGTATCATAACTATGTAGGAGTCATTTGTCAGGTATGATAAATAAAATTTCGTTCTCAAAAGGCTGTAAGAGTTCAGTGCTAAATAAATTATTGACAATGGGAAATATGAGTATTTTTCAGTTAAGTTACAATGAATACGTTAAAAATATTCCAAGTTAACAAATTTTTATATTCCAAATTGGGAAAAAGGCGATAAAGTTTCATTTCCATGGCTGAATATTAATGCCATGTGTATTATAGACTTTAAGTTCTTCACAAAATGTGACTATAATTCAAATTTAAAATAATTCATTACAATGTGGATATTCTTCTCTGTAGTTAAAATATAATTCAATCTTCTGTACCTTGTTAAGAGAGTTAGGCTGTGATAAGTTCAAATAGAGTAGTGTTTATAAAGTTCTGCGGTAAATGGTGGAATCATATTAAGAATCCGAGTGACGTTTTCACATGAAGGAAAAATCAAGGTTCAGTGTATGTTTCGTGATTTAGGTAGGATGTGTGCAAGAAAATACAAGATATTTTTCGTAAAATATTTCAAAGAGTTAGCAAAATTTGTGTTAGTAGTATAAATGAATCTTACTGAATAAAAGGGAGTGTTCTGAATATATATGTATAAATGTCTGTAGAGTAAAATAAGAAGAAATGAAGTACTATTGGTATGTATCTAAACTTAACTGGGTAGAAATGCTCCATGCATTGGTTTGAGTTGGCTTCATACCATGAAAATTTATTTCTCCTTGTAAGATTTGTTTTAAAGTTAGTAAGTCTTACAATAAAGAAACATGTGTAAGTCTGTATTTATTGTGGGAAAAAGGAATCAGAAATACAGCAAAAATATGTTTTATAAGTTAAATATAAGGGTAAATGTGTAAATGGAAAGTGTAAAAATTACATTTGTCAGACATAATTTGGTGAATCCTTTAAATAAAAGTAAGACGTGTAAAAGGGAATCAACAAAGTTTTGTATAGTTGGCCAAAAAAGTTAATACAGTCATTAATATTTAGTACAATGCATTAGAAGGAAAAGTTCTGAGTATCTCCAACTTAGTAGTAAAAAAGTAAGAAATGTAGTATTCCAGTTAAACTATATAGAAAGAGCATTGTGTATATTGGCTTAATGTTACAGAAAATATTATCTAGTGAAGTTATATGCATGTAAATTCCAGCTTAAAATTTCAAAGACAGAGAAATGTAGGTAAGTTTACTTTTAGAGAAATGCAAATATAACATCATATTGTATTTAAAACAAGGGAAAAAGTTAAGGGTAAAATAAAAAATGTAACAAAAAAAAAAAACATTTGTGTAAACAAAAAAACTCAAAAAAATTAAAATTATGAAACTAAATATTACTTTTGTAAAAAAATTAAGTTAAAAATGTAGTAACACCTTTTTTTAAAGTAAAAAGCGGAAAGGAAAATTAAATTTGTAAAAATAAATATTACTTTTGTAAAACCAAAAAAAAAAAAGTTTAAACAAAAAATTAAAATAAAGTAAAGTAAAAATACAAAAAGGAATAAATTTTGGAAAGAAAAAAAAAAAAAATTTGCAAAATAAAAAAGTGAAAAGGAAAAATTCAATTCGTAAATAAAAATATTACTTTTGTAGAACCAAAAAGAAAATTAAAAATAAAAAAAATTAAAATAAAGTAAAGTAAAAATACGAAAAGGAAAAAAATTTCGAAAAAAAAAAACTTTTGCAAAATAAAAAAGTGAAAAGGAAAAATTCAATTCGTAAAAATAAATATTACTTTTGTAAAACCGAAAAGAAAATTAAATCTAAAAAAGTAAACTTTGCAAGATAAAAAGTAAAAAGAAAATTTAAGTTCACTTTTGTGGAAGTATACGTCAATTTGCGAAAATTAAAAATAAAATTTATGTTTGGGAAAGGGAAAAAAATGAAATAAAAAATTAATAAATTAACTAAAAAAATAGTAATAAGATGAAAAATGAAAACAATTAAAAATATAATAATAAAAAATTAAACTGTGGGAAAATCTTACATTTAAAACAGCAATGAATAAAGTAATGATTAAGAAGCTAAAAGAAATCCTAGCCGTCGTGTAAAAACAAATGAAGCGCATACTCAGACTTTCAGCCTTATGTCATCAATGGTGCAAAAAGTCAAAAGGCGAAAGAGGGTTTCAAATAACAAGTCTGATAAGAGGACCGGGTAGCCGAGCGGTAAAGCGCTAGACCTCCCATCCCAGAGATAGCGAGTTCGAATCTCAGCCGTGGAGTTACTTTTAAAATTCAGGGAAAATAATATTAATTTCTACAAAAATTCATTAAAGGTAATAAGTAAAATAATGATGTACTAAATAGTTAAAAATAATAGTTAATAATTAAAAAGTTAAAATTAATGACGTATTAAAAATTAATCAAATAACAAAATAATATTAATCACATGTCAAATAATTAAAAATAATAAATTATAAGTGATGTCATTCCAAACACGTGGTTCAAGAGTTCGTTGCCACAAACATAAGAAATAGTGTCGTTGCCACAAAAAATAAAAAACTTTGAAAAGATTGTTGCCTCAGAATCAAAACGAAACTTAACATGATTACGTCATTCCATCACGTGATACAAGATGGCGCTGGTGTCGTCACTCCCGGAGAAATTCAAAATGGCGGAGGCCACGCCCCTTTTCTGTGACGTCACTTCCGCCTACCGGTTACCTCCGCTTACTACTCATGTAGTCTTTTAAATAGTTAACATCGGTTGCCATTTTAAAAGCTTATTATTTTGTAGTTATAAAGGGATTTTTTAATTAATCTGAAATTATAATAAATTTGGATGTTGTTTTGTTCTTTATAAACATTAGAACACCATTTCTAGATTAAAGCTTTTTTTCTATGTGTTGTTGTTACGTTAGAGCAGTGGTGCGCAAACTAGGGGTCGCCAGAAGATTTTTGGGGGTAGCCAAAGTTTTATGAAGTGCATTATGCCTGCATGCTGCATACCATACAGTGTACATATAAAGAGTGAAGCGCCGTCACTCACCGTTTAATTGCAATTTCATGCTGTCCGCTCTTTCTTTGACCGTAATGCGTAATGTATGTAAAGTGTGAAGACGCAAGTTTTTCACTCCGGTAGAAAGCACCCTCTTCGCGGTAATTCGCCAGTTTTATTGAAAAGCGCCCATTTGACTAGACGTTAACCGCAGGTAAAGGGGAAAAATTCGCTTCCGTGATCAGCCAATCAGATTGCGAGGTACGCGGTGTATCGCATAGTCAGAGTGAAGACGTGGAGTGTTCGCATGAAGTTGTAGCATGTAGCAGTTGGCCTTAAATTGTTTTAGTTTATCCTCGAGTAGTATCATGTGACGTTGTGTAATTATGATTTTTTATATTTTTATCGGGCTTTGCTATTCTTTGTTATCAGGTATGTACTGACATTAGAGAAAGATCTCTGTTAATTCTATTGAATTTCTTCGAAAAAAAATGATAAAATTTTATATATTATTTGTTTTAGTTTAAATAATTTAACCCTATCTTCATAATGTATAAAGGGGTAATACGTACAATCGGTCACAAAAGAATTCGAACACCGGTACTCATTCAGAAAATTTACTTTTCCGTTGAGAAACAAAAGGTTATTCAGAGTCTATCCTGGTTCGATGGAAAAAAACAAAAGGATGGCTCATGTCAAACTTGGCTAGGTGTCGAAAAAAATACATGACACTTTTCCGTTGAGAAACAAAAGGGACTTCAGAGTCCATCTTGGTTCGATGGAAAAAAACAAAAGGATGGCTCATGTCCAATTTGGCTAGGTAGGTGTCGGAAAAAAAATACAACATGACACATCTGGGTGAGATGGGAAACAAAATCCTCACGTGATCCAGGTTTGCGCTCAGAGAAAACGCAAAGGGTCGCTGCGGCCCGTCTCGGTTCGCGAAGAGTGAAAAACCAAAAGGGTCTCCAGAGTCCATCTTTGTTGGATGGGAAAACAAAAGGATGGCTCACGTCCAAGTTGTGTAGGAAAAAATACAATGTGACCTATCTGGGTGAGATGTCTGCAGCTATCCAGTATGGACTTAAAGGATAGGTGTTTTTCCCCCATCTACAATAGGTGACATCTATAAACAATTCCATTGAAGTCTCCTCGAAATATGAGAAGAAGAAACATCTAATTCGTGTAAGGTTCAGAAATTGTAAGGTATTCCCAAAGAATTCCACTTCTTGAGAAAGAACATCCTAGCTGCAGATGAGGTACAGAGAGAGGAAGCATGTTGCACCTTGGAGAGCCCACACGGTTCTGAACAGAAACGTGGAATGCTTTTATAGAAAAAAGTGAAAGTAAAAAACCAAATTGTATTTTCTGGAAAAATTTCTTGGCTGTCGACTAGGAAAAAATTTTCAAAGCTAAAAAAAAAAAAAAAAAAAAAAAAAAAAAAAAAAAAATTCCGCGTTTCTGTTCAGATTAGTGTGGGTTGTTGAAGATGCAACATCTCTACCCCATCCCACAACCAGAGAGAAAAGATGTTCTCTCATGAGAAATTCTTTTGGCTTTCGAAAACAACGATGACATGATGATGGAATATATTTCTGTTCTAATGTCCCATGCTTAAACTCAGAATTATTTTCAGAGCTCTGAGAATTTTTTTAGTCAACTCGATGACCCAAATTTCGTATATTTATCTAAGCCACTCGAGTTTCGACTTCCCATCAGTGTGTGCTGTGTATTCAACCTGGAGACACATTCCCTGAGCTCTGAGATAAATTTTCCCCGGTGTGAAATATCTCTTTAACTTCACTTTAGAAGAAGGTGTGGGATAGACAGATTCCGTCATGGGAAAATGTCTTTCAATATCATGACATCTCCTTTCAAATATTATTGAAGGATTTTTCTTGAACTATGTGGAAATCTTGATCCATCCCAACCACGGATGGTAAATTCTGATCCATGGATGGATCATCCAATTTCGCTAGAACCTGATAAGCGGTTGCTGATGAAATCCAAACTAGGGGCCCTATCTTTTCAAATGGAAAACATTTCACCCTAAACTGAGGAATGATTTCTATTCTGTGAGACGTCAAAAAGTGGAAAGAAACTTGTCTTCACAGAATCTCTTTCTAGAAGGGTGGTCCTGGGTCCAGATGAGGTAGAGAGAGAAAAAGCATGTAGCACCTTGGAGAGCCCGCACGGTTCTGAACAGAAAACGTAGAATGCATTTATAGAAAAGAGTTGAAAGTGAAAGGAAATCGTCTTTGCTGGAAACATTTCCCTTGGCTGTCGACTGGGAAAAAATTTCAGAGCTCAGAAAAAAATTCAGATTTGTGAAAAAAAAAACCTTTTTGTTAATTTTTATCATGTCTTCTACACATGATAAAAATTAACTCTACCCTCATTTTGTCTAGGAATTTTGTCTCACCCTTTCTAAAAATAGACCATGTATTTTTAGAAATGTTTGTAGGAATATACTACAAACGGACGTTAACGCCTGTTTTCAGTATATAGCTATACAACTTTTAACGTAAAAAAATAAAAAAGGCATCTTTTTTGGGGGGAAAGGGAGTGAATTTGCTTAGGAATATACTACCAACTGACTTTAACGCCTGTTTTTAGTATATAGCTATACAAATTTGAAGGTAAAAATAATATAAAAAGACATCTTTTTGGGGGAAAGGGAGTGAATTTGTATAGGAATATACTACAAGAACATCATGGGTCCAAAAATTGAAAGTCAAAAAACGAAATGTTATCGACTGGAAAAAAGTTTCAGAGTTCAGGAAAAATTTGAGTTGAAAAAAAAAAATCCTTGTTTTTTCTTTATTAATTTGATGTCTACACTGTTTTGACTTTCCAAAAGGTCAAAAAAGTGAAGACATCAAATTAAGAAAGAAAAAGGAAGGTTTTTTTTTTTTTTTTTTTTTTTTTTTTTTTTTTATTCCCTCACAACATGGAAAAATTTTCCAGAGCTCTGAGAATTTTTCCCAGTCGGTTTCTACAAGGAACTCTCGCTAATCTATTTAAACCACACGCGTTTCAGCTTCAGATCAGTCTGTGCTGTGCCCTCAACGTGAATACACGGTTCTGGTTCTCCTGGAAAGAGCTTCTGTGAAGGTATGTGAACATTCTTTCTTATTCTTTTGTATTTCATAGACTAGAAATATTTATTTTGTCACCCATTTTATAGAAATGTGTTCTTATTTCCTTTCAATACTTTGACGTAGGGTAACATTTTTTTCCCTGCTACTGTTTTTGCTTTTCAAGGTTAGAAATATTTTACTCAATAGCCGATTTTATAGAGAACATGCTATTATTTCGTATATTGATATATTTTGTGAAACTTTAACAAATCTCTTTCAACAATTCAAGATCATGTGATCCACAGCTGACTCCATCAGTCAGGATAAATGGATCACGATTATTCCATCATATACTGATATATTTTGTGAAACTTTAACAAATCCCTTTCAACAAGGCAAGATTTTGTGATCCACAGCTGACTAGACCAGTCAGGATCAACGGATCATGATTGTTCCATCGTATACTGATATATATTTTGTGAAACGTTAAGAAATGACTTTCAAGAAGGGAACATCATGTGATTCAGAATAATTGTTCAATCGTATACTGGTATATTCTGATAAAAACAAGAGAAGGATCCAATTTTGAATACGAATATGGGTCTCTATCCCAATATGTTTTATAAAATCCATTTTATATTTTGAAAATACTTGAACGAATGACTTTCAAGCTGGCTGCATGGGTGTGTTTTTCGTGGTTTTTCTCCATGTCTAACGTGAATACGAGCCATCAGTCCCTTCAAAAGTCCTCCTCGAAGGCATTTCTCAAGGCAAATTGCCCTCAAGTGCTTTGCCGTCATTCGAATCGACCCAATCTTTCTCCAATTTCCATAGTGTCATTTGAAATCCATTGAACAAACCCATTGTGACCAGTATGAAACGAAACACACAAAAATCTGTGGCCGCTTTCCCGAATAATGAAACGTGAGGAGTCCACAGCACAGTCTGAACCGAAGCGAAAAAAGAAATGCTTCCAAAGATAACAGAAAGTTCAGTCTGAAGAAATAGAAGGGTGTCTCATCGATTGAGTCGGCTGGAAAAAAATGTCTGAGAGCTGAAAACAATCTCCAAACACCTTCACAAAACCTCTTTCCAGGAGGAAGAAGCGTGTATTCAGCTCCAGTGCAACGCACAGACTGATCTAAAGCCGAAACTCGAGTGGTTTAAAGAGATGAGAACCTTCTATATAGAAACAATTTGAATATGTCTGCTTTTGTGAATCAAGTCGACCGGGAAAAAATTTTCAGACCTCAGAAAAAAATTCTGAGTTGTGGGGAAAAAAAAAACTTTTTATTAATTTTTATCATGTCTTTAGACATGATAAAAATTAACTACCTTTCCCTTTTGTCTGGGAATGTTGTCTCACCCTTTCCAAAAATAGACCCTGACTCATTCTTTTGGAATTCTGTTGGGCTTTTATTTTTAGTTTCGATTGGCTTTGGGGGTGAGGAGGAAAATCTAAAATCTTGGGAGTGGATACTGAAAGTCCCGAGAGCTGATATCATTCTAGGATGAGAATGGTTTTCGAGATCGCTTTCTCCTTTCATCTACATGGAAATACTTTCTAGGAAAGGTAGATTCTCTTTTCCATTTCTTTTTCAAGTATTGGTTCAAGGGATTCTTTTAAATACTTTCAAGTAAAACCTTGTATCATTTTCTGTTGTCATGGATCTATAAGAAATTTCAATGCCTAGTTTTATGGCTATCTATACCCGACATGATTCATATGTTTTACTATACGTTATAGATGAGGCCCTGTCTTAATAATGAATTTCCTATTCGGAGTTGAAATGATTTTCCCCAAAGGATGGACCTTTTAAAAAAAACATGTGTGTTTGTGTATGTGTGTGACGGTTAGCTTTCTCTCTTAGGAGATTTGAAGTCGAAACTCGAGAGGTTTAAATAGATAAGTGTGAATTCCTTCTAGCAACCCTTTCAATGTCTCGTTTTGGTCATCGAGTGGACGGGGAAAAATTCTCAGAGCTCTGAAAATAATTCTGAGTTCAAGCACGGGACATTTTTTGATGAATAAGCTAAACTATTTTTCTAGTCTCATATTCTCTATTGACTAAAGCTCCAGATTTGGGTACGGAGAGAGACATGTAGCCTCTACAACAGCCCGTACTGTTTTGAACAGAAACGTGGAATGCTTTTATAGAAAAGAGAAGAGTTGAAAGTGAAATTCGAAAAACGAAATGGCATCGGCTGGGGAAAATTTCTCAGAGCTCAGAAAAAAATTCTGAGTTGTGGGAAAATATAAATAATATATATATTATATAATATATATTATAAATACTTTTTGTTAATTTTTATCTTATCTTTTAGACATGATAAAAATTAACTACCCCGCCTTTTGTCTGGGAATGTTGTCTCACACTTTCTAAAATTAGACTGTCACTCGTCCTTTGTAAAGAATAGAATTCCAAGAAAAGAATGCGTTCTGGTCTATTTTTAGAAACGGTGAGACAACATTCCCAGACAAAAGGGGGGTAGTTAATTTTTATCATGTCTAGAAGACATGATAAAAACTAACAAAAAGTGTTTTCTTTTTCCATATCTCAGCTCAGAATTTTTTTCTGAGCTCTGAGAATTTTTTTCCCAGTCGACTCAATGATCCAGACAAGATATGTATCCCAATAGTTGCTAGAAGGAATTCATATTTATGTATTTAAACCACTCGAGTTTCGACTTCACATCACTCTGTGCTGTGTACTCTACCTGGATAACACCCTATTTTTAAGAATTAACTCTCTGTGATCGATGAATATCTTTCCCGTTTCGTATTATTAAGAATGAACTCTCTGTGATTTATGGAAGTCTTTCCCGTTTGTTTCCGTTGAGTCCCTGAAAAACCTGTCGGTCACCCGTGATATCTCTGGAAGGACCCCAAAACACTATCCACCTGTCGTTGGATTTGTATTCACTGGAGACTAATTTGTTTTCGCTATCTCCCTTTCAGTTTTCTCTGATATTCTTTAGAAATGGGTGAAGATGGGTAGCGTGAAGCGGGAGAAACCTGGATCAGCAGCACAAAAATCCCTTGAGACAAAATCGAACCCTTTCGCTAGACACCCATTTCAGCAACCACGAGATGTTGGAGAAGATATCCAAAAAAACATCACGTGGAGAAAAGAATAGAGGAAGACTCTCTTGTAAGAGAGAAAGCTGACCATTTCAGACATATATAAATGTCTGAAATGGTCAGCTTTCTCTGACATATAAAAATGACATATAAAAATGGGCATTTTTAAAAATCACCCTGCCTTTTGGGAAACGTTTTTCAATTCTTTATAGAAAACTCATGTTTAAGAAAGGGGTCTTATTTAAAATGTATAGGGAAAAAACATATGAATCATGTCAGGTATAGCCATCCTACGAGGAAATAAATTTTTTTAAAGATTCATGACAAACACAAAATTATAAAATACTTTACTCGAACACACCCAACGGAAAACTTTGGACGACCCCCTCAGAAAAAGTCGAAAGTGTTTAAAAACAATACTTTGAACAAATATTAATTCAAAAGGGAATGGAAATGAGGACCAACTTTTCGTGAAAACAATTTCTGTGTAGACGAAAGCGGGAAGATATTTCGAAAAACATTCTTATCCTAGAACGATGTCGGCACTCGGGGCGACTCAAAGGGCATAGCTTCCCCCCAAAAATTTTCAACAGGTACCATGTGCCAAATTCACAAGTCATTCCATTGGAATTTCCTTCTTTGATCCAAAAATAGCTTCGAAATACGAAAAGAAACATCCAAATTGTCTTAAGTTCAGAAATCGCAACAGATTTTTAAAGAATTCTTCTTAAAATCATCATGGGTTCCAGATTTGGGTAGAGAGAGGGAGACATGTTGCCTTTTCAACAGCCCACACTGTTCTGAACAGAAACGTGGAATACTTTTATAGAAAAGAGAATAATTGAAAGTGAAAGTCAAAAAACGAAATGGGATCGGCAGGGAAAATATTTTTAGAGCACAGAAAAAAATTCTGAGCTGAAAAAAAAAATCCTTTCTTTTTCTTTATTAATTCGATGTCTTCAATTTTTTGACCTTTTAGAAAGTAAAAAAGAAAGGTTTTTTTTTCCTTCTACTGACTCAGAATTTTTTTTTCTCGGCTCACAGAAATTTTTCCCAGCCGATCCGATTTCGTTTTTTGACTTTCACTTTCAATTCTCCTCTTTTCTATAAAAGTATTCCGCGTTTCTCTTCAGAACAGTGTGGGCTGTTGAAAAGGCAACGCGTCTCTCTCTTTTCAACTTAAAAAAAATTTTCCTGAGTTTTGAGAATTTTTTCCCCGTCGACTCGATGAGTCAAACGAGACCTATCCAAAGGGTTGCTACAACGAATTCATACATATATATTTAAATCACTAAAGTTTCGACTTTACATCAGTCTGTGCTGTGTATTCTACTTGGATGCCCACTTTTCTCTCCTAGAAAGAGCTTCTGTGTAGGTAAGCCAACCTTTTTCTCACAGCTCTTAGACATTTCTTCCAACTGACTCGATCGACGAGACGTCACCCTATTTTTGATAATGAACTCTCTGTGATCTATGAAAGTCTTTTCCGTTCCGTTTCCGTTGAGTCCGTGCTGTAGAGCCAGAACAAATGTTTTTAAATTTCATTTCATAGCTGTGACGATTTATGGGTCCTATTCATTTCAAACGACACCGTGAGGTGGGAGAAAGTTTACAGCATCCGTGTATGTCTACGGGTGAAAAACGGGTCGCCCACTCAGCACAATGTAGACCCGGTGTTCGACTCTAGGAAAAAGTGGTGAACCCGTGTTGGGTCGCTACCCGTGTTTGTTTATTAGACATAAAAAAATGAACTCTACTCTCCTTTTGGTTCGAAGGATGTCTCAACCTGTTGTCTTAAATTTCTAAAGAAATTAAATTTTCAAGAAAGGAATGTTCTATATTTGAGAAACAGGACGAGATAGGTTGAGATAGGTTTCAAAGAAAAAGGGGGGATGTGATTCATTTTTATGGTGTCTAAAGACATGATAAAAATGAACAAAAAGTATTCATAATATATATTATATAATATGTAAGGATCTTAAGTTTTACTAACGTTTATTTTATTTTAAATCTTTACTATCACTTCTTATTTTCTACTTCCGGCCAGAATTATAAGCGTTAACGTATTTATGCAAAGTTTGTCTGGCGAACGCCAAGTATTTAAGTTGTGGCTTTTTGCCAAGCGAGAGAGAGGAAGCAGTTAGTCGAAGCAGGCCGCTTACCTTAGAAGTTTTACTCAGTTGCTGGTTGCTTTCCAGGCCAGAGGTTTAATCCTCTTGATAATTTTAAACGTATTGTAGTGTTAACAGTTCTCTGTACTACATACGGCTTCCTGTTAATATAAGGCCAATCTTCCACGTTTATTATTTTAAAGTTAAAGTAGAGTTTAGTTTTATTTTTATATTTTTACGTTTAGACCACAAGTATTGGGTCTTTGTATTCCGAAGTACGGAAATTATTGTAAATAGAGAAAAATAAAGGGTTTTGTATACCCTTCTTGTGCATCCTGTCTACTTCCCACAGTTATTGAACATAGCTTTAGTAAGCTCTCTGTTCCGAGTCAGGTCCTTGCATGTTCCCGAAGAAAGTAAGACGGAACATTGAACCTGATAGTGGCGCCCAACGAAGAAGAATAAACATGGCGGATTTTCAAGAAGAACCTGTGCTGCCTGCAGAAGCGGCTCAGAATCCAGAAATGCCAGCTGCCGCCCTGGAAGGATTTGGTTACATCGTCCAGACCATGCGCGCTTCGATGAAACCAGAAGCAACATTTAATGGAAACTCACCGGTAACCAGTTTTTTGGAAAAATTGGATGACCACTTCATGCTCTACCCCGTGCACGAGTTTCAAAAAGTTACCTTAGCTACCAGCGCTTTGAGGAGCCAAGCGCTTAACTGGTTCAAGTGTATAAGCAGAAGTCTCTTGGGTCAAGCAGGAAGTCCCACCTATACTTACGAGAATTTCAAGACTGCCCTAGTAAAAGCCTTCCCTGTTGTAAGGGATCGTGCGAAATTAGAAACGGAACTTTTTAGTATATATCAGCAAAGAATCAAAAATCTCTCAAGCTTTATTTTAAGAAAAATTCTCGTCTTCAAACTCTTGTATGGAAACCGTCCGGATCCTGAGATAATTCAAGTGATTTTGCCGAGGTTACTGCCGCAAGTGCAAGACTTTATTGAATTAAGAAATCCGACTACACTGGAAAAGTTATTTGAGCTAGCAATCCAGTTTGAAAGTAGAAGAACGGCGGACATTGAAAGAAGACGCCAATATCAACAACGAAACCAATTTGGTGCGCCAAGACTACAGCAAACTCAAGCACACGGCTACGGAAGCAAAGCGAATCAGTGGGCAAGGAAACCCGAGCATTCAAAAACAGCCGGCGAACGTCGACAGTTCAATAGCAATCCAGGAAAAAAGTCTCAAGTCCAGTGGAAAAAGAAGGAAAGCACGGAAATGAAAAATAATTTAAACTAAAACGGATTTCTGCTGACGGGAGGGTGCGGAAATCCGAAGGCCGCGAAAACCCCTCTTCCTTCAAGTTAAATACAGTAATGGTGAAAATTTTGACTTTTCCGAAGATTGAAGTGTTGGTGAATAATATCCCAGCCACCGCACTCCTGGATACAGGCGCGAAGTGTTCCTGTGTGGCAGAAGATTTTTTTAGGAAGTATTTTCGGAAATACCGCATATATAATTCGGATAATAAGACAGTGTTAGCGGCGCAAGGAGAAAAATGTAAGTGTATAGATAAATTACCGCTGTATGTCCGTATCAAGGACGAACAACTAAAGGTTATGTTTTTCATAGTAAAGAATCTGCAAGCACATATTATTTTAGGAATAGATTTTTTTCAGAGGCACAAGCAACGCTGGATTTTAATGAAGCGTCCCTTAAGCTGACGATGAAACCAGTTCGTGAAGAAAAGGCTGAACCGCCGATGTTAAATCTTGACCACCTGCCTAATGAAGACCAACGAAGAATCCGACAAGTGGTAAGTGAATTTGCTTCATTATTTAGTGATATTCCAGGATTTACTCAGGTTACTAACCATAGTATTGACACCGGAGATTCAATGCCAGTTCGCCACAAAGCATACCGGTATGATAAGAATAAGGAAAAAATTAAAGAATGGCATATCACCGATATGCTACGTAAAAAGATCATAACGCCCATCTCAAGTAGTTATGCTAGCCCGGTGGTTTTATCTAAGAAAAATAATGATTATCCTTTGACACATCCAAAAAGGTGGAGATTCGCAATTGACTACCGTAAATTAAACTCCATAACTAAATATCCGGTATATCCGTTACCTATTATTGAAGAAATTCTAAGGAACATAACATTCACCAAATATATGACGACTTTAGACTTAACGACTGGTTATTTTCAAATAGGGATTAGGCCTGAGGACGTGCCTAAGACTGCTTTTATAACCAAGTCTAACACTTATGCATTTTTACGTATGCCGTTTGGCCTTTCAGGGGCACCGGCAACATTTCAGCGATGTATGGACATTGTGTTAAGGCCTGTTCTTGGAAAGTCCACATTTATTTATTTAGACGATATCATTATTACTAGTGATAATTTGGATCAACATATAAAAGATTTGAGAGAGGTGTTTTCATTATTAAATGAGACCGGTCTAAAAGTTAATGTTGAAAAGTGCAAATTTGCAGCCCCTGAATTAAAATACTTAGGATACAAAATATCTCAGAAAGGAATCGAGACGGACGAATCAAAAATAATCGCTATTCAAAAGTATCCGACTCCGAACACGGCAAAGAAACTCTCTTCTTTTCTAGGATTTTATTCATATTATAGGTCCTTTATAAAAGATTTTGCAGCTATTGCTGAGCCATTGTTAAAATTAAAAAGTAAAAAGGCAAGATTCTCGTGGACGGCCGAAGCCAATAGTGCTTTCGAAAAATTAAAACAAGCATTAACGCAAGCCCCTGTGTTGAAATTTCCTGAAAAGGATGAGAATTTAAAAATTTCAGCGGATGCTTCGAATTATGCGGTAGGAGCGGTACTTTCGCAAAATCAACAGCCCGTGGCATTTTTTAGCCGAACTTTAAATCAAACACAAAGAAACTATTCCGCGACCGAGAGAGAGGCACTTGCAGTTCTGTTAGCAGTGCAAAAGTTCCGAGTCTATTTTGGAAAGGCGCCAATAACAGTGTACTCTGATCATGCGGCGGTAACTAGATTGTACTCAGGGAAAAACTTATCCCCAAGGTTAATAAGATGGGCACTCAAGCTACAAGAATATAATCTGGTAATCAAGCATACCCCCGGAAAGGAAAATATCGAAGCAGATGCCCTATCCAGAATTAAAATAGATGAAGAAGGTTATACTGTAAAGGTGGCAATGCTCACAGCATGTACAATAAATTCCCGAGAAACTGTAATAACCGAACTGCGTAAGGATCAGGAGTTTGGAAGCATTTATGAGTATTTAAAGGATCCTGAAAATTTTAGCCACCAAGATATTGTGGCGATAAGAAATAGGGCGGCCCATTACGAACTAATAGATGGTCTATTACTTTATACAAAAACTAAGAATTCCAACAACGAATTTCGACCTGTTATCCCAGCTAGTCTTAGATTAAATATCCTGCAGGAGCTCCATGACAGCCCTTTAGCTTCTCATGCTGGTATTCGAAAAACTATCCAACGCGTACGCGAGGCAGTCCAACGCGTACGCGAGGCAAATTTTCCTGAACTGCAAAAGTTAACAAGGGCGTATGTCCAGTCCTGCCCAACATGTCAAGCAGTTAATTATATTAATTTCCGCCCGGCCGGGTTTCTAAATAGTATTAAATCCGAAATTCCAAATGAAATAATTGGCATCGATTTATTGGGCCCTTTCCCAAAAAGTCAGTTAAATAAAAGTCGATATCTCCTTGTTATGGTTGATCATTTTAGTAAATGGACCGAAATTGTTCCCTTAAAACGAGCCTCCGCGAAATTAGTTACTGATTCTATTTTAAATAAATATATTTTAAAATACGGGGCGCCCCTAAAAGTTATATCGGATAATGGTCCTCAATTTGTAAGTAATGTATTTGAAGACATGTGCCAAAAACTGGGCATACGTCATTTAAAAATGGTCCCGTATCGGCCGCAATCAAATATAGCGGAACGGGTCAATAGAAATATAGTGAAAATTATCCGTAGTTATGTTAAAAATTTTCATAAAAGCTGGGATAACTATGTCAATGAATTTGCTTTCGCCCTTAGGACCGCAAAACATGATACAACAGGCAAAACTCCTGCTGAGTTATTTTTAGGCAGAAAGATTATAACGCCGTTAGATAAATTATTTTATGTGCAACAAAGAGCCCCAGAATTTAAAATGGGTGATATAGAAAAACTAATTAAAGAAGCAAAAAAGAATACGGAAGTAGCACAGAGAAAACAAAAGCTGTATTACGACTTGAAACGACGGGGAGTAACTTATAAAGTAGGGGATGAAGTATTAAAAATTAAGCATTCACTTTCTTCAGCACCAGAAGATAAAACTGCCAAATTTTTTCCACGATTTGAAAGACCATATGTCATAGAAAAAATAACTCACGCTGTAGTAGTGTTAAAAGCCAGGAATGGTGAAACTTGTTCCGCAAATATTGATCAAATCAAACCCTACTATGATCGTAATAAAATGCAAATTTTCAAAGATCTTTTGCAGGATCCGGCACGGCAGACACGGCAGGCACAAGCCCCAGAGGTGGAACAACGACAAGTACAAGGGCAAGCCATTAAGAGGCAGGAGCAAGTGAAAAGAAAGTTTCCCCGTGGGAAAATTGAAAGTAACAAGAAAAAGAAGCCGTTCCACCGTCCAGAAAAGAGAGCTCACGAGCACCCCCAGAATGAAGAAGGGAGAAGGACGACGAATGCAAAGAGAACCAGGAGAAATGGGGGCAAATATAACCCGGCTCTAAAACGGAAGATCTACTCATCCGACAGGACTCTCCGCAGCAAATGTCGCCGAACTCCGGAAGGGCCACCAGCGGCGGAGGAAAAGTTACAAGGAAAATTTGAACGGCCAGGAACGAGGGCCAAGCAGGAACGCGAAAGAAGTTTCCCGGTTCCGCCAAGACCAGCTGCCATCAAACGGCCAAGACCACAGGCAGAGGCGAAAAAGAAGGTATTCAAGGGTGACCGAACTGGAGAAAAAAGAAAGCTTCTAGAGGAAGGCACTGAAGGGCGAGCCCGTACAAGAAGGAGGATAAATCAAACAAGAATCTACGCTATCTTCCAGGACTGGGCTCAGAGAAGAATGTCCGAATATCACAAAGATAAGTAAAATTTTACGTTACTTTGCAAACTTAAGTTAATCTTTCATTCTTACTGCAAGTGGCAGATTTCAAGAAGTTTTACCTCATGCGAGGTCTACCTTTATCGCCAAAAGGGCGAGAAATGAGTTGTTACCGATTTTGGTATTATGTTTTTCAATTACTCACGCGTAAAACTAAAGTTGATGTATAATAGGAATATGTAAAGACTTAAATATTGTAAAAGTTATTGTATAAATTTTATTTAAAACATTCTGGCAAGAAAGAAGTTTTAGTCTGAAAGACTTTTTGAAATGTAGTATTTCAATGTAGAAAAATTGGCACTTGCTTTGAAAAGAATAGAAGTTAACAATGTACTACTAATGTATGTTTTCAAATGCGTAAAATTAACGGCATGTTAATATGTTCTTATATACAATGTGAACTGTTATTTCAAATGTTAAGAAATACCGTGATATGGTAAAAGTGAAAGTAATGTTAAATTTTTTTTTTATTCGTGTGACTGTAAAAAGACTTAATCATGGTGAATATGTGTTAAAGGTTGAATGAATGTAGTTAGGCTCTCTGACGCTACACTTCAGAGTTAGCCACTTTCAGAATAGTACCTCAGGGTTTAAAGTTGAAGTTAGGGTGTGTTACGAGGTCTTGGTATGTTAAATTTTTAACACGTTAGTGCTTTGATAGTAGGAGGAAGTGTTGAACACGTAGACATAAACACATTCGCGTTTGTTGTTCTTTTACAACACATGTCAGAGAGCACGGGGAGAGATAATTAAAATAGTCATGAATGAAATAAGAATGTTAAGAGAAATATAATTATACATGTTACTTGCCATTTCATTGTGTAACATTTCATTAAACTAGTTTTCCTTCCAGATCTCTGGAAGGAACCAGATTTGAATAAAAGCTCCTGTTTAGATGCAGTACAGATGAAAAAATTGCGTGTCCTGGGAGCTGCTATTGTAAAAACAAATTTCTTTCTTTTAAATTTCTAGTTTCTAGCGAAAAATGTTTGTAAAAGATTGGCCTCGCGTTAGATTCTAGAGCTAAAAGTTTTCAACAAGGTCGTTTTAGACCTCAGTTTCAAACTAATTAACTCTGGCCGGAAGTATGTAAGGATCTTAAGTTTTACTAACGTTTATTTTATTTTAAATCTTTACTATCACTTCTTATTTTCTACTTCCGGCCAGAATTATAAGTGTTAACGTATTTATGCGTATTTTATACGTAAGTTTGTCTGGCGAACGCCAAGTATTTAAGTTGTGGCTTTTTGCCAAGCGAGAGAGAGGAAGCAGTTAGTCGAAGCAGGCCGCTTACCTTAGAAGTTTTACTCTGTTGCTGGTTGCTTTCCAGGCCAGAGGTTTAATCCTCTTGATAATTTTAAACGTATTGTAGTGTTAACAGTTCTCTGTACTACATACGGCTTCCTGTTAACATAAGGCCAATCTTCCACCTTTATTATTTTAAAGTTAAAGTAGAGTTTAGTTTTATTTTTATATTTTTACGTTTAGACCACAAGTATTGGGTCTTTGTATTCCGAAGTACGGAAATTATTGTAAATAGAGAAAAATAAAGGGTTTTGTATACCCTTCTTGTGTATCCTGTCTACTTCCCACAGTTATTGAACATAGCTTTAGTAAGCTCTCTGTTCCGAGTCAGGTCCTTGCATGTTCCCGAAGAAAGTAAGACGGAACATTGAACCTGATAAATATATGTATTTTTTAAAAAGCTTTTTTCAAATCTCTCAGAAAATATTTTCCAGCTCATCTCAAAATGACCCTTCTACTCATTTTCGAAAGAAGACACTGTGTCTTACTACTCTAAATTTTTCCAGCAATATCTCTCAACATGAGCCTGCTTCATCCTTTCTGAAAGACGACACATTTGTATTTTCTTCACCGGCGTTTCTCTGAGATCCTTTAAAAATGGGTGCAGAATCCACTCCACAGGATTTGTCAAAGTATTCCGACCTTCGTGTCAGAGGGCGTGCGCTGCGGAAGATACATCCAATCTGGATGACAGATTCCTCGTAACAGATAGGATATTCCTGAAAGATTCAAGAAGAGTTGTCGACAGGGTTCGCGTGACAACTTTGAAAGTTAGAGAGCGCTCTTTTAGAACTCTGTGTGGTAAGAGAAGACACGTTTGTGTCTTACCACCCTATCTTTTTTTTCAACTTTCTAAGAAAAGAAGAAAATATTTTCCAGCCTCCTCCCATCTCTCAACATGAGCCTGCTTCATTCTTTCCGAAAGACGACACGTTTAAAAATTTTTTTTTCAAGAATGTGTCACATTTTTCTCTGAGATTCTTTAGAAATGGGTCTCTCAACGTGATGTATACAGACATTCTGCTTCAGATCAGCATTGTCCAATTTCCTCGTAGCTGTAGAAGCGAATGGGTTTCAAAAGAGCTTTGAAATGATTTGGACTCATCGCTCTCAACGGAGGAAATCTAGAGCTGCCGAACGGAAAGCACTTGAGTCCAAAATAATAAACAAACCCTTTTCGCTTGAGCTATCACGAGATTTCAACGACCACGAGAGTGTGGAGAATATATCCAAAATACATCCCGTGGAGAACATCCAAACTACCTCGTAAAGAAAAAACTAATCCTACAACACATACACATGCATGTTTTAAAAAAGGATCATGCCTCTGGGAAAATGATTTCATATCTTAATAATAGGAAATTCATGTTCAAGAGAGGATCTCATCTAAAACGTATAGTAAACATAGGAATCATGTCAGATCAATAGCCATAAAAATTGGGCAGACATTTTTTTTTTATAAATTCATGACAAACAGAAAACGATACAATGTTTCACTGAAACGTGTTTAAAAAAGAATCCTTTGAACGAATACATGAAAAAAGAAATGGAAAAGCGGACCAACCTTTCGTGAAAACCATTTCTGTGTTGACGAAAGCGGGAAGAGATTTCGAAAAAACATTCTTATACTAGAACGATGTCGGCACTCGGGCCGCTCTAGTATCGAATCAAAGGATATAGTTTCCCCTCAAAATCTTCAACGGGTGACATGTTCCAAATTCACAATTCATTCCATTGGAATCGCCTTCTTTGATCCATCCATAGCTTCGAAATACGAAAAGAAGCATCCAGGTTGTCTAAAGTTCAGAAATCGTAAGAGATTCTCAAAGAATTCTTCTTAAGAACATCATGGGTTCCAGATTTGGGTAGAGAGAGAGGGAAGACGTGTTGCCTCTTCAACAGCCCACACTGTTCTGAAGAGAAACGCGGAATGTTTTTATAGAAAAGAGAAGAATTGAAAATGAAAGTCAAAAAAAAACGAAATAGGATCAGCTGGGAAAACATTTTCAGAGCTCAGGAAAAAAAAATCCTTCCTTTTTCTTTACCTACTGACTCAAAATTTTTTTTCTCGGCTTACAGAAATTTTTCCCAGCCGATCCGATTTCGCGTTTGGACTTTCACTTTCAATTCGTCTCTTTTCTATAAAAGCATTCCACGTTTCTGTTCGGAACAGTGTGGGCTATTGAAAAGGCAACACGTCATAGAAATTTTTTCCTCGACTCGATGAGTTAAAAGAGACCTATCCAAAGGGTTACTACATCGAATTCATACTTATGTATTTAAATCACTCGAGTTTCGACTTTACATCAGTTTGTGGTGTGTATTCTACTTGGATACGCACTTTTCCCTAATAGAAAGAGCTTCTGTGAAGGCAGGCCATCCTTTTTCTCACAGCTCTTAGACATTTTTTTCCAGCTGACTCGATTGACGAGACATCACCCTATTTTTAAGCATCCACTCTCTGTGATCTAAGAAAGTCTTTCCCGTTTCGTTTCCGTTCAGTCTGTGCTCTAGACCCCCTCCACCTGGCTACAAGGGATCTTATTCTAGAAAGTGTCCACTGTTTTTTTACGTTTTATTTCATAGCAGTGACGATGGGTGGGTCTACTTCATTTCAAACTGCACGAGTGGAGGTTGAGATTGGAGAACGTTTCGAGCATACGTGTTTAATCCATTGGTGAACCAGGGGTCGTGAACAAAACAGGACAATTCGTGGTTCGTCCCTAGGAAAAAGCATAAAACGGAGATGGCTACCCGTGTTTTGGGTATTGGACATTATTAAAAAGGATCTCTACTCTCTTTTTGGTTCGAAGGATGTCTCAACCTGTTGTCTCAGGTTTCTAAATAAATTAGATTTTCAAGAAAGGAATGTTATTTGAGAAACTGGAGGAGATAGGTTGAGAGAGGTTTCAAAGAAAAAAGGGGGATGTCGTTCACTTTTATAATCACTATATATATTTAAAAAATTTTTTTTCAAATATCTCAGAAAATATTTTCCAGCTCATCTCAAAATGATCCTCCTACTCACTTTCGAAAGAAGACACTGTGTTTTACTACTCTCTATTTTTCTTAAAATTTCTAAGAAAAAATTATTTTACCACCTCACCTCTCGCCATGACGCACCTTCATCTTTTCCGTAAACGACACGTTGGTATCGTCTTCATGGGCGTTTCCAATTTTCTCTGAGATCCTTTAGAAATGGCTCCACAATCCACTCGACAGGATTTGTCAAAGTATTCCGAGCTTCGCTTCAGAGGGCGTGTGCTGCTAAACATACTTGCCACGTGGATAACGGTATCCTTATCACAGATACGATGAGACCCATTTCAACAACCGCGAGATGTTGGAGAAGATTCAAAGCAACATCACGTGGAAAAGAGAATAGAGGAAGACTCTCTCCTAAGAGAGAAAAAACATTCTTATCCTAGAACGATGTTGGTTTTCGGGGCGATCTAGTATCGACTCAAAGGATATAGCTTTCCCCCCTTCAAAATATTCAATGTTCCAAATTTGTGAGTCATTCCATTGCAATCGTCTATTTGGGTCCATCCATGGCTTTGACATACGGAAAGAAACACCCAGCTCGTTTAAAGTTCAGAAAGGGTAAGAGATTCTCAAAGAATTCTTCTTAAGAACATCATGGATGGATTCCAGATTTGGGTAGAGAGAGACACATATTGCCTCTTCGACAGCCCACTGTGTTCTGAACAGAAACGTGGAATACTTTTATAGAAAAGAGAAGATCTGAAAGTGAAAGTCGAAAAACGAAATGAGATCGGCTGGGAAAAAATGTTCAGAGCTCAGAAAAGATTTCTGAGTTGTAGAAAAAGAAAAAAAAGAAAAAAAGAAAAAAAAAACTTTTTGTTAATTTTTATCATGTTTTCTAGACATGATAAAAATTAACTACCCACCTTTTGTCTGGGAATGTTGTCTCACCGTTTCTAAAAATAGACCAGAACCCATTCTTTTCTTGGAATTCTATTCTTTAGAAAGGATGAGTGATAGTCTATTTTTAGAAAGTATGAGACAACATTCCCAGACAAAAGGGAGTTAGTAGTTAATTTTCATCATGTCTAAAAGACATGATAAAAATTAACAAAAAGTATTTATAACATATATTATATAATATATATTATATAATGTTATATAATATAATTTATATTATATATATATATATATATTTTCACAACTCAGAATTTTTTCTGAGCTCTGAGAAATTTTTCCCAGCCGATCCCATTTCGTTTTTCGACTTTCACTTTCAACTCTTCTCTTTTCTATAAAAGCATTCCACGTTTCTGTTCAGAACAGTGCGGGCTGTTGAAGAGGCAACATGTCTCTCTCTCTACCCAAATCTTGAGCCCTAGACAATAGAGAATATGAAACTAGAAAATAGCTTAGCTTATTCATCAAAAAATGTCCCATGCTTGGACTCAGAATTATTTTCAGAGCTCTGAGAATTTTCCCCAGTCGACTCGATGATCAAAACGAGACATTGAAAGGGTTGCTAGAAGGAATTCACACTTATCTATTTAAACCCCTCGAGTTTCGACTTCAAATCTCGTAAGAGAGAAAGCTAACCGTCACACACATGCACAAACACACATGTTCTTTTTAAAAGGATCATGCCTTTGGGAAAATCATTTCAACTCTGAATAGGAAATTTATGTTTAAGAGAGGGTTTCATCTAAAACGTATAGTAAAACATATGAATAATGTCGGGTATAGATAGCCATAAAACTAGGCATTGAAATTTTTTATAGATTCATGACAACAGAAAATGATACAAGGTTTTACTTGAAAGTATTTAAAAGAATCCTTTGAACCAATGCTTGAAAAAGAAATGGAAAAGAGGATCTACCTTTCGTGAAAAGTATTTCTATGTAGACGAAATCAGAATGAGATCTCGAAAACCATGCTCATCCTAGAACGATGTCAGCTCTGGTGGTTTCCAGTATCCACTCCCAAGATTTTAGATTTCACTCCTCAACCATCCATGGGTGACATGCTCCAAATTCATAAATTCTTCTAATGAAATCCCATTTCTTTCACAAATGGCTAACAAAATTCTTAATGAATTCCTCTAAAGAATATCAGGGGATTGGGAAAGAGAGAGAGACGTGTTGCCTCTTCCACAGCCCACACGGATCTGAACTGAAACGCGGAATGATTTTATAGATAAGTGGGGAATGGAAACTGAAAGTCAAAACCCAATCGAAAGTAAAAGTAAAAGCCCAACATAATTCCAAAAGAATGAGTCATGGTCTATTATTTTTAAAAAGGATGAGACAACATTCCCAGACAAAAGGGGAAGATAGTTAATTTTTATCATGTCTAAAAGACATGATAAAAATGAACAAAAAGTGTTTATAATATATATTATATAATATATATATTATTTATTTTTTCCCACAACTCGGAATTATTTTCTGATTTCTGAAAATTTTTTCCCAGTCGACTTGATTCACAAAGCTAGACATATTCAAATTGTTTCTATATAGAAGGTTCTCATCTATTTAAACCACTCGAGTTTCGACTTTAGAACAGTCTGTGCTGTGCACAGGGGCTGAATACATTCTTCCTCCTCATGGGAAGAGGTTTTGTGAAGGTTTTGTGGAGAATGTTTTCAGCTCTCAGACATTTCTTTTCCAGCCGACTCGATCGATGAGACACCCTTCTATTTTTTTCAGACTGAACTTTCTGATATCTTTGGAAGCATTTCTTGTTTCGCTTCGGTTCAGTCTGTGCTGTAGACTCCCCACGTTTCGTTATTCGGGAAAGCGGCCACAGATTATTGTGTGTGTTTCGTTTCATACTGGTCACGTTGGGTTTGTTCAATGGATTTCAAATGACACTGTGAAAATTGGAGAAAGATTGGGTCGATTCGAATGACGGCAAAGCACTTGAGGGCAATTTGCCTTGAGAAATGCCTTCGGGGAGGACTTTTGAAGGCAAACTTGTTCGTATTAACTTTACACATGGGGAAAAACCACGAAAAAAAACACCCATGCCGCCAGTTTGAAAGCCATTCGTTCAACTATTTTCAAAATATGAAATGGATTTTATAACCATATTGGGATAGAGACCCACATTCGTGTTCAAAATTGGAACATTCTGTTGTTTTTATCAGAATATACCAGTATACGATTGAACAATTATTCTGAATCACACGATCTTGCCTTCTTGAAAGTCATTTGTTAACGTTTCACAAAATATATCAGTATGCGATTGATAAAATCGTGATCCGTTATCCTGACTGATGGAGTCAGCTATGGATCACATGATCTTGGCTTCTTGAAAAGGATTTTTTAAAATTTCACAAAATATATCAGTATACGATTGAAAAAACCGTGGTCCGTTGATCCTGAGTGGTCTAGTCAGCTGTGGATCACAAAATCTTGCCTTGTTGAAAGGGATTTGTTAACGTTTCACAATATATATCAGTATAAGATTGAAAAAATCGTGATCCGTTTTTCCTGACTGGTCTACCAGCTGTGGATCAAATGATCTTGCCTTCTTGAAAGTCATTTGTTAAAGAATTTTCACAAAATATATCAGTATACGATGAAACAATCGTAATCCGTTTATTCTGACTGGTCTAGCCAGCTATGGATCACGAGATCTTGCCTTGTTGAAAGGGAATTTTTAAAGTTTCACAAAATATATCAGTATAGGATTGAACAATTATTTTGAATCACATGATCTTGCGTTCTTGAAAGTCATTTGTTAAAGTTTCACAAAATATATATCAGTATACGATGGAACAATCGTGATCCGTTGATCCATACTGATGGAGTCAGTTGTGGATCACTAGATCTTGCCTTGTCGAAAACGATTTGTTAAAGTTTCACAAAATATATCAGTATACGATAGAAAAAATCGTCATCCGTTATCCTGACTGATGGAGTCACCTATGGATCACATCATCTTGCTTTGTTGAAAAGGATTTGTTAAAGTTTCACAAAATATATCAGTATATGATTGAAAAAATCGTAATCCGTTGATCCTGACTGGTCTAGTCAGCTGTGGATCACAAAATCTTGCCTTGTTGAAAAGGATTTTTTAAAGTTTCACAAAATATATCAGTATATGATTCAAAAAATCGTGGTCCGTTTTTCCTGATTATAATAGCCAGCTTTGGATCACATGATCTTGCCTTCTTGAAAGTCATTTGTTAAAGACTTTTCTTAAAATATATCAGTATACGATGGAACAATCGTGATCCGTTTATCCTGACTGGTTAGCCAGTTATGGATCCAGAGATCTTGCGTTGTTGAAAGAGATATTTTAAAATTTCACAAAATATATCAGTACACGATTGAAAAAAACATGATGCGTTGATCCTGACTGACGGACTCAGCTGTAGATCACGAGATCTTGCCTTTTTGAAAGGAATTTGTTAAAGTTTCACAAAATATATCAGTATATGATGGAATAATCGTGATCCGTTTATCCTGACTGATATAGTCAGCTGTGGATCACATGATCTTGCATTGTTGAAAGGGATTTGTTAAAGTTTCACAAAATATATCAATATACGAAATAATAGCATGTTCTCTATAAAAACGGCTATTGAGTAAAAAAATTTCTAGCCTTGAAAAGCAAAAACAGTAGCAGGGAAAAAAATGTTACCCTACGTCAAAGTATTGAAAGGAAATAAGAAAACATTTCTATAAAGTGGGTGACTAAATAAATATTTCTAGTTTATGAAATACAAAAGAGTAAGAAAAAAATGTTCACATGCCTTCACAAAAGCTCCTTCCAGGAGAGCGAGAAGCGTGTATCCACGTTGAGTGCACAGCACAGACTGATGGTAAAGCTGAAACGCGAGTGGTTTAAATAGATTAGCGAGAGTTCCTTCTAGAAACCGACTGGGAAAAATTCTCAGAGCTCTGGAAAAATTTTACATATTGTGAAAAAAAAAATCCTTCCTTTCTCTTTCTTAATTTGATCTCTTCACTTTTTTGACCTTTTGTAAAGTCAAAACAGTGTAGACATCAAATTAATAAAGAAAAAGCAAGGAATTTTTTTTTCCAAATCAAATTTTGCCTGAGCTCTGAAAATTTTTTCCCAGTCGGTAACATTTCGTTTTTTGACTTTCACTTTCAATTCTTCGACCCATGATGTTCTTATGTTGATGTTCTTGTAGTATATTCCTATACAAATTCACTCCTTTTCCCCAAAAAGATGTCTTTTTTTTATTTTGTTTACCTTCAAATTTGTATAGCTATATACTGAAAACAGGCATTAAAGTCAGTTTGTAGTATTTTCCTATACAAATTCACTCCGTTTCCCTCTAAAAAAGATACCTTTTTTAAATTTTTTTTTACCTTCAAATTTGTATAGCTATATACTGAGAACAGGCGTTAAAGTCCATTTGTAGTATATTCCTATACATGGTCTATTTTTAGAAAGGGTGAGACAACATTGCCAGACAGAAAGGAGGGTATGTCTAGAAGACATGATAAAAATTAACAAAATGTTTTTTTTTTTTCACAGTCGACAGCCAAGACAAAATTGTCCAGCCAAGACGATTTGACATTTACTTTCTCTTTAAACTCTTTTCTATAAAAGCATTCCACGTTTTCTGTTCAGAACCGTGCGGGCTCTCCAAGGTGCAACATGCTTTTTCTCTCTCTACCTCATATGGACCCAGGACCACCCTTCTAGAAAGAGCTTCTGTGAAGACAAGTTTCTTTCCATTTTTTCGTGTCTCACAGAATAGAAATCATTCCTCAGTTTAGGTGAAAATGTTTCCCATTTGAAAAGATAGGGCCCCTAGTTTGGATTTCATCAGCAACCGCTTATCAGGTTCTAGCGAAATTGGATGATCCATCCATGTATCAGAATTTCACATCCGTGTATTGGATGGATCAAGATTTCAACATAGTTCAAGAAAAATCCTTCAATAATATTTGAGATGTCATGATATTGAAAGACATTTTCTCATGACGGAATCTGCTTATCCCACACCTTCTTCTATAGTGAAGTTAAAGAGATTTTTCATACAGGGTTTTCAATTTTCACCTCAAACCATACTGTTGACGACGTATGAGAGACAAACCGTGATATAAATTTCAGTTTCCATGATAGCTAACACTCTTAAGGTTTAAAAATGTATGAACGAATTCATTTTTAATCCATTTCAGCGACTGAGTGGGCTGGAAAAAATTTTCTTAGAGCTCAGAGAAAAAAAAAGGCTCTTTCCATGGCAATTAACACTCTTGAGGTTTAAAAATGTATGAACGAATTCATTTTTAATCCATTTCAGCGAATGAGTGGGCTGGGAAAATTTTCCTGAGAGCTCAGGGAATGTGTCTCCAGGTTGAATGCACAGCACGCACTGACGGGAAGTCAAAATTCGAGTGACTTATATAAATATACGATATTAGGGTCATCGAGTTGACTAGCAAAAATTCTAAGAGCTCTGGAAATAATTCTGAGTTTAAGCATGGGTCATAAGAACAGAAATATGTTACTATCATCATGTCATCGTTATTATCGAAAGCTAAAAGAATTAATCATGAGAGAAAATTTTTTTTCTCTGGTTGTGGGATGGGGTAGAGATGTTGCATCTTCAACAACCCACGCTGATCTGAACAGGGACAGGGACAGCGAAAAGTGGGCGGAGCACCAGAACTTCGTCAGTGACTTTTACATGTGTTGCAAATTCACTCCCATTCTCCCCAAAAAAGATGTCTCTTTTTATTTATTTATTTATTTTATTTCAAATTTGTATAGCTATATACTGATTTTTTCTTTTTCAAAAGTAAGGCCAAGGTGTTCCTTTTAAAACCATTTTTTTCCCTGGATGTGGGATTGCGTACAGAGAATGTATTTTTCACAACCCCCCCCGGATTAGAACAGAAACATATTACAATCATCACGCCATCGTTCTTTTCGAAAGCCAAAAGAATTCCTCATGAAAGAACATCTTTTTTTCCTGGTTGTGGGATGGGGTAGAGATGTTGCATCTTCAACAACCCACACTGATCTGTACAGAAACGCGGAATGTTTTTTATAGATATAAGAAATGAACTGAAAGTGAAAGTAAAAATTAAATTGTATTGGCTGGAAAAATTTCTTGGCTGTCGAATGGAAAATAATTTTCCAGAGCTCAGAAAAAAATTCTGATCAAAAACAAAAAAAAAAAAAAGAAAAAAAAAGAAAGAAAGAAAAAAAGGAAAAAAAACTCTTTCTTTTTTTATTGATGTCTACACTTTTTGGACTTTTTAGAAAGTCACCCGTTGACCTTTTAGAAAGTCATAAGAGTGTAGAAATCACATTAATAAAAAAAAAGAAAGAATGGGTCTTTCTTTTCTTTTTTTTTTCCTAGTTTAGAATTTTTTTCTGAGCTCTGGAAAATTATTTTCCATTCGACAGCCAAGACATTTTTCCAGCCAATACAATTTCATTTTTACTTTCAATTATTTTCTATAAAAGCATTCCGCGTTTCTGTTCAGAACCGTGTGGGCTCTCCAAGGTGCAACATGCTTCTTCTCTCTCTACTTCATCTGCACCTAGAATGTTCTTTCTCAAGAAGTGGAATTCTTTGGGAATACCTTACAATTCCTGAACCTTACACGAATTAGATGTTTCTTCTTTTCATATTTCGAGGAGATTTCAATGGAGTTGTTTATAGATGTCACCTATTGTAGATGGGGGAAAAACACCTATCCTTTAAGTCCATACTTGATCGCTGGGGACATCTTACCCAGATAGGTCACGTTGTATTTTTACCTACACCTAAATAAATTGGACACGAGCCATCCTTTTGTTTTTTTCTATCGAACCAACATGGACTCTGGAGACCCTTTTGTTTCTCAACGGAAAAGTAATATTAATAATAATGTCTGATTATACTGTTACAACCACGAAATCTCGAAATGGATGGGTTTTACAGTTGACAACGGTAAAACGCAGGGAGACCTGTCACCCCTCGAGCTCCTCCTAGGAATTCTGAAGATACTATTACAACCCCCAAATTTCAAAAATGAAAGGATTTACAGTTGACATCGAGTCCCGAAACCGATCGAGCTGACCCTAGAGAGATTGGAAAGGAAAATGGATTCGATGGGAGGGAAATTGTCCTTCTTTCGGGTTGGATTCGTCTGGGAAAAGGGCATCCAGTCCCACATTCTGTGCAGCGGACGCTAGAGAGTTTGAAAAGGAAGACAGATTCGACTGGGGGCGGGTTTTCGGTTTAAAAGAATACTTGTTGCGCTTTTCTTCCAACATGGAAAAGGGCATCCAGTCTCACAACCTACAAACGCATCAGAATACAAACGCATCTTCTTTCAAAAAGTTAGAAAGGATTTTAATATAGATTGGAAACTATTTTCTTCTTCAAAATTCGGTAAAACAACAACATACGGTTGGGTACAAAAAAATAGTTAAAGAAGGCTAAACGAACAGCACGTCTAAAGTGAAATTCTGAAGAGAATAAATGAGTAAGGACTGGTCCATCGAGTCGGCTGGGCAATGGTTTTCTTAGAAATTAAAACGGTCAATAAATAAACAACGCGGTGAACAATATCAACAAAATGGTAAAGCAAATCCATACAGCTAGTCTCTCATTTCTTCCCCCCACAAAATATTTTAAACGTAAACAAGTCAAAACCATGGTAAATACCATCAATAGATTAGATAATAACATCGGCCAGAAGGGGAAAAAACTGTCAGAGAAGCAAAAACACAAAAGAGTGGAAGAAAAAATGTTGACATACCTTCACAGAAGCTTTTTCCAGGAGAGAGAGAAGCGTGTATCCACGTTGAGTGCCCAGCACAGACTGATTGGTAGCTGAAAAACGAGTGGTTTAAATAGCTTGTAAGGATCCTAAGTTTTACTAACGTTTATTTTATTTTAAAACTGTACTATCACTTCTTATTTTCTACTTCCCGCCAGAATTAAATCCTTTAACTTGTTTATGCAAATTGTCTTGCTAACGCCAAGTACTTAAATTGTTGCTTTTTGCCAACAGCGAGAGAGGAAGGAGTTATAGGAAGCAAGCCGCTTGCCACTGTAGTTTTAAGAGTTTTCACTCTGTTGCTGGTTGCCTTTAAGGCCAGAGGTTTAGCCCTCTTGTTATTTGCAAACGTATTGTAGTTTAAGCAGCTCGGCGTACTACATACGTACCTTTCTTTAAATAAAGGCCAATCTTAGTGCTAGGCATTTGTATACTAATTCAAAGTTAGTTTTTAGTTAGAGTTTTAGTTAGTAGTTTTTATATTCTTACGTTCAGACCACAAGTGGTTGGTCTCTGTATTCCGAAGTTTCGGAAATACCTGTAAAGATAGAAAATAATAGGTTTCATATAGCCTTCTTGCTTTTGTTGTCTACTTCACAGTTTCTTGAACATAGCTTGAGTAAGCTCCCTGTTCCGATTCAGGACCATTCATGTTTCCAACGCAAATCAAGAGAAATACAAGTCCTGATAGTGGCTCCCGAAGAAGAAGAATAACCATGGCCGAGTTTCAAGAAGAACCTAAGGTGCCTGCAGCAGCGGCTCAGAATGCAGAAATGCCAGCTGCCGCTGTGGAAGGATTTGGTTACATGGTCCAGACCATGCGCGCATCGATGAAACCAGCACCTATACTTACGAAAATTTCAAGACTGCCTTAGTAAAAGCCTTCCCTGTCGTAAGAAATCGTGCAAAATTGTAAGCGAAACTCTTCAGCACATACCAGCAACGAATCGAAAATATTCCAAGCTTTATTTTAAAAAAACATTCACGTCTTTAAACTCTTGAATGGAAGCCGGCCGGATCCTGAAATAATCCAAATAATTTTGCCTAGGTTACTTCACCAAGTACAAGACTTTATTGAATTAAGGAATCCGACGACATTGGAAAAGTTATTTGAGCTCGCAATCCAGTTTGAAAGTAAAAGAACGGCGGACATTGAAAGAAGACGCCAGTACGAGCTATGAAGCCAATTTGGTGCGCCAAGACCACAGCAAAGGCAAGAACACAGCTACGGAAGTAATTCGAATCAGTGGTCAAGGAAACCCGAGTATCCAAAAACAACCGGCGAACGTCGACAGTTCAATAATAAGCCAGAAAAAAAGTCTGGAGGCCAGCGGAAAAAGAAGGAAGGCATGGAAAAGAAGAAAGAAGATTTAAACTAAAACGTATTTCTGCTGACGGGAGGGTGCGGAAATCCGAAGGCCAAGAAAATCTCTCTTCCTTGAAGCTAAATACAGTTATTGTAAAAATTTGATTCTTCCAAAGATTGAAGTATTGGTCAACAATATTCCAGCCACCACACTCCTGGATACAGGCGCGCAGTGTTCCTGTGTGGCAGATTTTTTTCGGAAATACTTCCGTAACTATAGAACATATAATTCGGATAATACGACAGTGTTAGCTGCCCAGGGGGAAAGATGCAAATTCATAGGTAAAATACCACTCTATATTCGTATTAAGGACGAGCAGGTAAAGATAATGTTTTTATCGTAAAAAATCTACAAGCACATGTAATTTTAGGGATAGATTTTCTTTCAGAGGCAGAAGCAACGCTGGATTTTAACCAAGCGTCCCTTAAACTGACCATGAAACCAGTTCTCGAAGAAAAATGAGAACCACCCACATTAAATCTCAACCACCTGCCTACGGGAGAGCAACGAAAAATTCGCCAAGTGGTAAGTGAATTTGCTTCGTTATTTAGTGATATTTTTGGATTTACTCAAGAGACGAAACATGAAATCGATATAGGAGATTCACTGCCAGTTCGCCACAAGCCATATCGGTACGATAAGACTAAAGAAAAAATTATAGAATGGCACATTCGAGATATGTAACGTAAAAAGATCATAACGCCCATCTCAAGTAGTTATGCCAGCCCGGTTGTGTTATGTAAGAAAAATAACAATGATCCAGTAACACATCCGAAAAGGCGGCGTTTTGCTATTGACTATCGTAAATTAAACTCCATTAATAAATATCCGGTATATCCGTTACCTATTATTGAAGAAATTTTAAGGAACAGAACTTAATACAAAATACATGACGACTACGTTAGACCTAACGACGGGTTATTTTCAAATAGGTGTAAAACCAGAAGATGTGCCTAAGACCGCTTTTATAACCAAATTTGGCACTTATGCATTCTTGCGTATGCCGTTTGGCCTCTCAGGGGCACCGGCAACATTTCTGCGATGTATGGACATTGTGCTAAGGCCTTCTGGGAAATTTCCTGTTGTAGGAAAGACACATTTATATATTTAGACGATATCATTATTACTAGTGATAATTTGGATCAACATATAAAAGATTTGAGAGAGGTGTTTTCATTATTAAATGAGACCGGTCTAAAAGTTAATGTTGAAAAGTGCAAATTTGCAGCCCCTGAATTAAAATACTTAGGATACAAAATATCTCAGAAAGGAATCGAGACGGACGAATCAAAAATAATCGCTATTCAAAAGTATCCGCCGCCAAATACGGCGAAGGAGCTGTCTTCTTTTCTAGGACTTTTTTCATATTATAGGTCCTTTATAAAAGACTTTGCAGCTATTGCTGAACCATTGTTAAAATTAAAAAGGAAAAAGGCAAGATCATCGTGGTCGGCCGAAGCCAATCGTGCGTTTGAAAAATTAAAACAAGCGTTAACGCAAGCCCCTCTTTGAAATTTCCTGAGAACGATGAGAATTTAGAAATTTCAGCGGATGCTTCGGATTATGCGGTAGGAGCAGTACTTTCGCAAAATCAGCAGCCCGTGGCATTTTTAGCAGAACTTTACATGAAACTCAACGAAATTATTCCGCGACTGAGAGAGAGGCACTTGCAGTTCTGTTAACAGTGCAAAAGTTCCGAGTCTATTTTGGAAGTGCGCCAGTAACAGTGTATTCTGATCATGCGGCGGTAACTAGATTATACTCAGGGAAAACTTATCCCCAAGGTTAATTAGATGGACACTCTCAAGTTGCAGCAGTATAATTTGGTAATCAAACACACCTCCGGAAAGGAAAATATCGTAGCAGATGCCCTATCCAGAATAAAAGTAGATAAAGAAAGTAATACTGTAAAGGTGGCAATGCTCACAGCATATACGATACATTTCCGAGAAACTGTAATAACCGAACTGGGTATAGATCCGGAATTTAAAAATATTTATGATTATTTAAAAGATCCTGAAAATTTTAGCCACCAAGATATTGTGGCGACAAGGAATAAGGCGGCCAATTACGAACTAATATATGGTCTATTATTTTATACAGAAACTACGAATTCCAACAACGAATTTCGAACAGTTATCCCAGCTAGTCTTAGATTAAATATACTGCAGCAGTTGCACGACTCGCCTTTAGCTTCTCATAGTGGTATTCGAAAAACCATCCAACGCGTACGCGAAGCAGTTTATTTTCCTGATCTGCAAAAGTTAACAAGGGCGTATGTCCAGTCCCGCCCAACATGTCAAGCAGTTAATTACGTTAATTTCCGCCCGGCCGGGTTTCAAAATAGCGTTGAATCAGAATTTCCAAATGAAATAATTGGCATCAATTTATTGGGCCCTTTCCCGAAAAGTCAGTTAAATAAAAGTCGATATCTCCTTGTTATGGTTGACCATTTTAGTAAGTGGACCAAAATTATTCTCTTAAAAAGAACCTCTTCGAAAGTAGTTACTGATTCTATTTTAGATAAATATATTTTAAAATGCGGGGTGCCCCTAAAAGTTATATCGGATAATGGTCCTCAATTTGTAAGTAATATATTTAAAAACATGTGCCAAAAACTGGGCATACGTCATTTAAAAATGGTCCCGTATCATCCGCAATCAAATATAACGGAACGGGTCAATAGAAATATAGTGGAAATTATTCGTAGTTATGTTAGAAATTTTCATAAAAGCTGGGATAACTATGTCAATGAATTAGCTTTCGCCCTTAGGACCTCAAAACATGTTACGACGGGCAAAACTCCTGCTGAATTATTTTTAGGCAGAAAGATTATAACGCCGTTAGATAGATTATTTTATGTTCGACAACGAGCCCCTGAATTTCAAATGGGTGATATAGAAAAATTAATTAAAGAAGCAAAGAAGAACACTGAAGTAACACAAAGAAAACAGAAGCTGTCATGAAATGAGGAGGAGTAACTTATAAAGAGTTAAAAATTAAGCATTCACTTTCTTCAGCACCAGAAGTTCTATCCACGAACGGCAGGCACAATCTCCAGAGGTGGCACAACGGCAATCATAAGGGCAAGCCATGAGTAGACAGGTGCATATGAAAAAAAGTTTCCCCGTTGGAAAACTGAAGATAACAAGAAAAAGAAGCCATTCCACTGACCAGAAAAGAGAGGGCACGACCACCCCCAGAATGAAGAAGGGAAAATTTTTACTAATGCAAAGAGAGCCAGGAGAAATAGCAGCATCAGAAACGAAAGATGTACCCATCGGATAGGAGTCGACGCAGCAAATGTCGACGAATCGACGAAGGAAAACCAGCTGCAGATGCAAGGAAGCAAGAAACGTTTGAACAGCCAGCAACGAGATCCAGGCAACAACGGGAGAGAGTTGTCCCGATTCCGCCAAGAACAGTTTGAGTCAAACTGCCGGGAGTACAAGCAGATGTTAAAAAGAAGTTCTTCAAGAGTGACCAAACTGGAAAAAAAAAAGAAAGCTAACGGAGGAAGGAACCGAAGGGTGAACCCGCACAAGACGGAGGATAAACCAGATGTAGTCTTCGCCACTTTCCAGGACTGTGCGGCAAAAAGGATGTCGGAATATCATAAATATAAATAAAACTTTATGTTACTTTGAAACTTAAGTTAACTTTTCGTTCTTACTGCAAGTGGCAGAATTTAAGAAGTTTTACCTCATGTGAGGCCTACCTTTATCGCCAAAAAGGCGAGAAATGAGTTTTACCTATTTTGTTACTATGTTTTTCAACTACTCGCGAGTAAAACTAAAATTATTGTATAATAGGAATGTGTAAATACTTGAATATTGTAAAAGCATTGGTAATTTTTTGAGAGAGGTACCTTAAGAAAATTGTAAAATTATTGTATAAAATTTTATTTAAAAGATTCTGTCAAGAAAAGAAGTTTTAGTCTGAAGGACTTTTGAAATTTAGTATTTAAATGTAGAAGAATTAGCACTTGCTTGGAAAGAAATAGAAGTTAACGAACATTGTACTACTAATGTATGTTTTAAAATGCGTAAAATTAACGGCATGTTAATATGTCCTTATGTACAATGTGAACTGTTATCTTAAAAGTTAAGAAGTACTGTGATATGTTAAAAGTGAAAATGTTAAAGTAATGCCAAAATTTTAACTTATTGGTATGACTGTAAAAAGAACAAGCTATTGTGAATATGTGCTAAAGGTTGAATGAATGTAGTTAGGCTCTCTGACGCTACACTTCAGAGTTAGCCCCTTTTGAGAATAGTACGTCAGGGTTCAGAGATGAATATAAGGTGTGTTCTGAGGTCTTATTACGGTGAACTAACAAGTTAGTGTTTTGATTGCAGGTGGTAGTGTTGAACACTTGTACATAGATACGCACGTGTTTGGTGTTTCTCTTTACAACACATGTCAGAGAGCACGGGGAGATAATTAAATAATGGCATGAATGAAATAAGAATTGTTCTAAAAGAAAACTATACGTATTCATGTTACTTGCCATTTGATTGTTTAACATTTCATTAAACTAGTTTTCCTTCCAGATCTCTGGAAGGAACCAGATTCAACTAAGAAAAACTTCTGTTTATAGATGCTGTACAGACGAAAAGTAATTGTCCATGGAATTGATCATGTAAAAACGACTTTTTAATTTCTAGATTAGATAATTTCTAGTGAGAAATGTTTGTAAAAGACTGGCCTCGCGTTAGATTCTAGAGCTAAAAGTTTTCAACAAGGTCGTTTTAGACCTCAGTTTCAAACTAATTAACTCTGGCTCGAAGTATGTAAGGATCGTAAGTTTTACTAACGTTTATTTTATTTTAAAACTGTACTATCACTTCTTATTTTCTACTTCCGGCCAGAATTAAATCCTTTAACTTGTTTATGCAAATTGTCTTGCTAACGCCAAGTACTTAAATTGTTGCTTTTTGCCAACAGCGAGAGAGGAAGGAGTTATAGGAAGCAAGCCGCTTGCCACTGTAGTTTTAAGAGTTTTCACTCTGTTGCTGGTTGCCTTTAAGGCCAGAGGTTTAGCCCTCTTGTTATTTTCAAACGTATTGTAGTTTAAGCAGCTTGACGTACTACATACGTACCTTTCTTTAAATAAAGGCCAATCTTAGTGATAGGCATTTATATTCTAATTCAAAGTTAGTTTTAGTTAGAGTTTTAGTTAGTAGTTTTTATATTCTTACGTTAAGACCACAAGTGGTTGGTCTCTGTATTCCGAAGTTTCGGAAATACCTGTAAAGATAGAAAATAAAGGGTTTCGTATACCTTTCCTGCTTTTGTTGTCTACTTCACACTTTCTTGAACATAGCTTGAGTAAGCTCCCTGTTCCGATTCAGGACCATTCATGTTTCCAACGCAAATCAAGAGAAATACAAGTCCTGCTAAGCTAAGTGAGAGTTCTTTCTAGAAACAATTTGGAAGTCTTGTTTTGATCATCGAGTCGACTGGAAAAAAATTCTCAGAGCTCAGAAAAAAATTCTAAGTTGTAAAAAAAAAAAAAAAAAAAAAAAAAAAAAAAGATTTTGTTAATTTTTATCATGTTATTTAGACATGACAAAAATTAACTAGTCTTTTGTCTGGGAGTGTTGTCTCACACTTTCTAGAAATAGACCATTACTCACCCTTTCTAAAGAATGGGTTAGGGTTTATTTTTAGAAAAACAATTTGGAAGTCTTGTTTTGATCATCGAGTCGACTGGGGAAAAAATTCTCAGAGCTCAGAAAAAAATTTTGAGATGTAAAAAGCCCACACGGTTCTGAACAGAAACGCGGAATGCTTTTATACAAAAGAGTTGAAAGTAAAAAACCAAATTGTATTGGGTGGAAAAATTTCTTGACTCTCGATTAGGAAAAAATTTTCAAAGCTCAAAAAAAAAAAAAAAAAAACACTCTGTCTTTTTTTTTATTATTAATTTGATGTCTACACTTTTTTGACTTTCTAAAAGGTCAACGGGTGACCTTCTAAAAATTCCAAAAAGTGTAGACATCGAATTAATAGAAAAAAAGAAAGAGTTCTTTTTTTTTTCCCTAGCTCAGAAATTGGAAAATATTTGTCCATTCGACAGCCAAGAAATTTTTCCAGCCAATGCAATTTCATTTTTACTTTCACTTTCAGTTCATTTCTTATATCTATAAAAACATTTCGCGTTTCTGTTCAGATCAGCGGCCCCAGATCTGAACTTAATTAATACAGAAAAAATACCGTCATTATTAGAGGATAATAATGTTCATAAAATTTCATATGCTGATGCTGTAGCAAAGGTACCAAGGAAAAGTAACCCAACTATTTTGCTATATCCAAAGCAAGAGCTAAAATGCCATATTACAGAGAAACTAAATCAGATCGTTCCCCTCAAAGAAATAAATGATAATATTGATTATATAGCAAATATTAAGAATGGAGGCATCGCGATCAGCAGCACTACAAAGGAAGAACTCAACAAGATTACTAACGCCATAAACGTTTCCGAAGAAGCAAATAACTTAATAGAAATAAAAACACCTACAAGGTTACAAACAAGGGTTAAAAAAACCGAAAATCTCAATCAATAATATCCCGAATACATTACCACCAAAATTAGTTCTCGAAGAACTAGTTGACCAACTAAGGATTGATAAAAAGGAGATTTCACCTCTCTTTTACACAAAAGGCAAAATCCCCAACACCATTAAGTGGGTTCTCGAATGCTCCCCTCGTACTCTATCAAAATGTATTGAACGTAGCAAAATTATAATTAATTGGAGCACTCTCCCAATCGCAGAATTCTACGGAGTGAGGAGATGCTACAGATGCCAAGATTTCTCACATTCTGGTAGTACATGCAAATATAGGACTTATTGCGCTTTCTGTGGCGGACCTCACTCCATAAGGAATTGCAAAGAAGACGTACAGGATTGTATCAACTGTAAACTGTTTAACTGCACATATGGAACCTACATCAATACTTCACATGCTGCATTCTCCCCCAAATGCCCATTATATCAGAGGGAAATCTCAAAAATTAAAGCTGCTGCAGTATACACATCAAAGCAAGAAGAATAGTTAGTTTACTACCTAGTTTCCTTTAAGTTAATTTATACTTCCCTTTCTGTACAGTCGGCCACAAAAGTCTTCGAACACCGGTACCCATTCAGAAAATTTACTTTTCCGTTGAGAAATAAAATTGCCTCCAGAGTCTATCTTGGTTCGATAGACAAAAAAAAAAAAAAAAACAAAAGGATGGCTCATGTCCAAAATTGGCTAGGTGCATGAAACAAAATACAACATGACCTATCTGGGTGAGATGGGAAACAAAATGGCTGCTCACGTAATCCATTATTGCGCTCATAGAAAACGCAAAGTGTGGCTGCGGCTCGTCTCGGTTCGCGAAGAGTGAAAACCCAAAACGGTCTGCAGTGTCTATCTTTGTTGGATGAGAAAACAAAAGGATGGCTCATGTCCAGTTTATTTAGGTGTGGGAAAAAATATAACGTGACCTATCTGGATGAGATGTCTCCAGCGATCCAGTATAGACTTTTTCCCCATCTGCAATAGATGACATCTATAAACAATTTCATTGAAATCTCCTCGAAATATAAGAAACAGCTAGCTCGTGAAATTGTAAGGTATTCCCAAAAAATTCCACTTCTTGAAGAAGGAAAAACACCCTAGCTGCAGATGAGGTAGAGAGAGAAAAAAGCATGTTGCACCATGGAGAGCCCGCACGGTTCTGAACAGAAAACGTGGAATGCTTTTATAGAAAAGAGTTGAAAGTGAAAGTAAAAGCCGATTGGAAATTTTTCAATTGGTTACCGACTGGGAAAAAATTTTCACGGCTCAGAAAAAAAAATCTGAGATGTAAAAAAAAAAAAAAAAAAAAAAAAAAAACTTTTTGTTGATTTTTATCATGTCTTCTAGACATGATAAAAATTAACCCTACCCCCCTTTTGTGTGGGAATGTTGTCTCACTGTTTCTAAAAATAGACTATGACTCATTCTAGGAATTATATGTTTTAAAAAGGATGAGTTTAAAGTTTATAAGATATGATAAGTTTTTAAAAAGGATATGGTTTAAAAAGTCTTTGGGTTTCTCCATTCCAAAGTAAACAAAGTGAAGACATCAAATTAATAGAAAAAAAAAAGAAGTTTTTTTTTTTTTTTTTTTTTTTTTTTTTTTTTTAATAGCTCTGGAAATATTTTTCCAATTCAACAGCCAAGAAATATTTCCAGCCAATACAATTTCATTTTTACTTTCACTTTCAATTCATTTCTTATATCTATAAGAACATTTCATTTTTCTGTTCAGATCAGTGTGGGTTGTTCAAGATGCAGCATCTCTACTCCATCCCACAACCAGGAAAAAAAGATGTTCTCTCATGAGATGTTCTTTTGGCTTTCGAAAACAATGATGACATGATGATTGTAATACATTTCGGTTCTCATGTCCCATGCTTGAACTCAGAATTATTTCCAGAACTCTGAAAATTTTTCCTAGTCAGCTCGATAACCCAACTTTCGTATATTTATTTTTTAAGCCACTCGAGTTTCGACTTCCCATCCGTGTGTGCTGTGCATTCAACCTGGAGACACATTCCCTGAGCTCTAAGAAAATGTTTCCCAGTAGACTCAATCCCTGAAATGGATTAAAAAAAATTCTTTCATACATTTTTAAAGCTCAAGAGTGTTAGGTGTCATGGAAAGAACCTTTTTTTTCCCTGAGCTCTAAGAAAATGTTTCCCAGCAGACTCAATCGCTGAAATGGATTAAAAATAAATTTGTTCCTATATTTTTAAAGCTCAACAGTGTTAGCTGTCATGGAAAGAGCCTTTTTTTCCCCTGAGCTCTAAGAAAATGTTTCCCAGTAGACTCAATCGCTGAAATGGATTAAAAATAAATTTGTTCCTATATTTTTAAAGCTTAAGCGTGTTAGTTCTCATGGAAAGAGCCTTTTTTCCCCTGAGCTCTAAGAAAATGATTCCCAGTCCACTCAATCGCTGAAATGGATAATAAATAAATTCTTTCATATATTTTTAAAGCTTAAGCGTGTTAGCTGTCATGGAAAGAGCCTTTTTTTCCCCTGAGGTCTAAGAAAATGTTTCCCAGCAGACTCAATCGCTGAAATGGATTAAAAATAAATCCGTTCCTATATTTTTAAAGCTCAAGCATGTTAGCTCTCATGAAAAGGGCCTTTTTTTCCCCAGCCCACTCAATAGCTGAAATGAATTAAAAACAAATTCTTTCATACATTTTTAAACCTCAAGAGTGTTAGCTGTCATGGAAAGAGCCTTTTTTCCCCTGAGCTCTAAGAAAAAGTTTCCCAGTAGACTCAATCGCTGAAATGGATTCAAAACAAATTCTTTCATACATTTTTAAAGCTCAAGCGTGTTAGCTGTCATGGAAAGGGCTTTTTTTTCCCCAGCCCACTCAATCGCTGAAATGGATTAAAAATAACTTCTTTCATACATTTTTAAAGCTCAAGCGTGTTAGCTGTCATAGAAACTGAAATTTATGTCATGGTTTGTGTCTCACACGTCGTCAACGGTATGGTTTGAGGTGAAAATTGAAAACCCGGTATGAAAAATCTCTTTAAGTTCACTTTAGAAGAAGCTGTGGGATAGAGAGATTTCGTCATGGAAAAATGTCTTTCAATGTCTTTCAATGTCCGTCATGGGAAAATATCTTTCAATGTCCGTCATGGAAAAATGTCTTTCAATATCATGACATCTCCTTTCAAATAGGATTGAAGGATTTTTCTTAAACTATGTTGAAATCTTGATCCATCCAAATTACAGATGGGAAATTCTGATCCATGGATGGATCATCCAATTTCGCTAGAACCTGATAAACGGTTGCTGATGAAATCCAAACGAAAACCCTAGCTTTTCAAACAGGAAACATTTTCCCCTAAACGTATCAATGATTTCTATTCTGTGAGACATTAAAAAGTGGAAAGAAACTTGTGTTCACAGAAGCTCTTTCTAGAAGAGTGGTCCTAGGTCCAGATGAGATAGAGAAAGAGAAAAAGCATGTTGCACCTTGGATAGCCCGCACGGTTCTGAATAGAAAACGTGGAATACTTTTATAGAAAAGCGACGAAAGTGAAAGTAAAAGCCAAATCGTCTTGGCTGTAGAATTTTCACTTGGTTGCCGACTGGGAAAAATTTTTCAAAGCTCAGAAAAAAAAAAATTGAGATGTAAAAAAAAAAAAAAAAGAATCTTTTTGTTAATTTTTATCATGTCTTCTAGACATGATAAAAATTAACCCTACCACCCTTTCGTGTGGGAATGTTGTCTCCCTGTTTCTAAAAATAGACCATGACTCATTCTAGGAATTATATGTTTTAGAAAGGATGAGTCATAGTCTTTGGGTTTCTCCATTCCAAAGTAAACAAAGTGAAGACATCAATTTAATAGAAAAAAAGAAAGAGTTTTTTTTTTTTTTTTTTCTTTTTTTTTTTTTTTCAGCTTTGGAAATATTTTTCCCATTCAACAGCCAAGAAATATTTCCAGCCAATACAATTTCATTTTTACTTTCACTTTCATTTCATTTCTTATATCTATAAAAACATTTCATATTTCTGTTCAGATCAGTGTGAGTTGTTCAAGATGCAGCAACTCTACTCCATCCCACAACCAGGAAAAAAAGATGTTCTTTCATGAGGAATTCTTTTGGCTTTCGAAAACAATGATGACATGATGATTGTAATACATTTCTGTTCTCATGTCCCATGCTTGAACTCAGAATTATTTCCAGAACTCTGAAAATATTTCCTATTCCACTCGATGACCCAAATTTCGTATATTTATTTAAGCTACTCGACTTTCGACTACCCATCCGTGTGTGCTGTGCATTCAACCTGGACACACATTACGTGAGCTCTAAGAAAATTTTCCGAGCCCACTCAATCGCTGAAATGGATTTAAAATAATTTGTTTCATACATTTTTAAAGCTCAAGAGTGTTAGGTGTCATGGAAAGAGCCTTTTTTTCCCTGAGCTCTAAGAAAACGTTTCCCAGCCCCCTCAATCGCTGAAATGGATTAAAAATAAATTCTTTCATACATTTTTATAGCTCAAGAGTGTTAGGTATCATGGAAAGAGCTTTTTCTTTCCACAGCCCACTCAATCGCTGAAATGGATTAAAAACAAATTCTTTGATACATTTTTAAAGCTCAAGCGTGTTAGCTGTCATAGAAAGGGCCTTTTTTTTCCCCAGCCCACTCAATCGCTGAAATGGATTAACAACAAATTCTTTGATACATTTTTAAAGCTCAAGCGTGTTAGCTGTCATATAAAGGGCCTTTTTTTTCCCCAGCCCACTCAATCGTTGAAATGGATTAAAAATAAATTCTTTCATACATCTTTAAAGCTCAAGCGTGTTAGCTGTCATGGAAAGAGCCTTTTTTATCCCAGCCCACTCAGTCGCTGAAATGGATTAAAAATAAATTCTTTCATACATGTTTAAAGCTCAAGCGTGTTAGCTGTCATGGAAACTGAAATTTATGTCACGGTTTGTGTGTCACACGTTGTCAACGGTATGATTTGAGGTGAAAATTGAAAACCCGGTATAAAAAATCTCTTTAACTTCACTTTAGAAGAAGGTGTGGGATAGAGAGATTTCGTCATGGGAAAATGTCTTTCAATGTCCGTCATGGGAAAATGTCTTTCAATATCATGTCATCTCCTTTCAAATAGGATTGAAGGATTTTTCTTAAACTATGTTGGAATCCTGATGCATAAAAACCACGGATGGGAAATTCTGATTTATGGATGGATCATCCAATTTCGCGAGACCCTGATAAACGGTTGCTGATGAAATCCAAACGAGGGGTCCTAGCTTTTCAAATGGGAAACATTTTCCCCTAAAAGGAGAAATGATTTCTACTCTGTGAGACGTCAAAAATTGGAAAAAAGCTTGTGTTCACAGAAGCTCTTTCTAGAAGACTGGTCCTGGGTCCAGATGCAGTAGAGAGAGAAAAAGCATGCTGCACCTTGGACAGCCCGCACAGTTCTGAACAGAAAACGTAGAATACTTTTATAGAAAAGTGTTGAAAGTGAAAGTAAAAGGCCAATCGTCTTGGCTGTAGAATTTTCACTTGGTTGCCGACTGGGAAAAATTTTTCAAAGCTCAGAAAAAAAAATTTAAGATGTAAAAAAAAAAAAAAAAAGAATCTTTTTGTTAATTTTTATCATGTCTTCTAGACATGATAAAAATTAACCCTACCCCCTTTTGTGTGGGAATGTTGTCTCACTGTTTCTAAAAATAGACCATGTATACCAATATACTACAAACGGACTTGAACGCCTGTTCTCAGTATGTAGCTATACAAATTTGAAGGTAAAATTAAAAAAAAGACATCTTTTTGTGGAAAAGGGAGTAAATTTGTATAGGAATATACTACAAACGGAATTTAAGGCCTGTTTTCAGTATATAGCTATACAAATTGGAAGGTAAAAAAAAATTTAAAAAAAAAGACATCTTTTTTTTCGGGGGGGAGGCAGTGAATTTGTATAGGAATATACTACAAACGGACTTTAAAGCCTGTTTTCAGCATATAGCTATACAAATTGGAAGGTAAAAAAAAAATTAAAAAAAAAGACATCTTTTTTTTTTCGGGAAATTAAGTGAATTTGTATAGGAATATACTACAAACGGACTTTAATGCCTGTTTTCAGTATATAACTATACAAATTGGAAGGTAAAAAAAAATAAAAAAAAGACATCTTTTTTTTTCGGGAAATTAAGTGAATTTGTATAGGAATATACTACAAACTGACTTTAATGCCTGTTTTCAGTATATAGCTATACAAATTGGAAGGTAAAAAAAATAAAAAAAGATATCTTTTTTGGGGAAAAGGAGTGAATTTGTATAGAAATATACTACAAGAACATCAAGAAAAGAACCTCATGGGTCAGAGAATTGAAAGTAAAAGTCCAAAAACGAAATGTTAACGACTGGGAAGAAAATTTTCAAAGCTGAAAAAAGATTAAAAAAAAAAAATACTTCCTTTTTCTTTCTTAATTTGCTGTCTTCATTCTTTTGACCTTGTAGAAACAAAAAAGTGAAGACATCAAATTAAGAAAGAAAAAAGGAAGTTTTTTTTTTTTATGTTTTAAAATTTTTCCAGAGCTCTGAGAATTTTTCCCAGTCGGTTTCTAGAAGCAACTCGTTAATGTATTTAAACCACTTGCGTTTCAGTTTCAGATCAGTCTGTGCTGTGCACTCAACGTGGATACACGCTTCTCACTCCCCTGGGAAGAGCTTCTGTGAAGGTATGTGAACATTTTTTTCTTACTCTTTTGTATTTCATAGACTACAAATATTTATTGAGTCACCCATTTTATAGAAATGTATTCTTATTTCCTTTCAATACTTTGAGGTAGGGTAATATTTTTCCCCGTGCTACTGTTTTTGCTTTTCAAGGCTAGAAATGTTTTACTCAATAGCTGTTTTTATAGAAAACATGCTATTATTTCGTATACTGATATATTTTGTGAAACTTTAACAAATCCTTTTCAACAAAGCAAGATCATGTGATCCACAGCTGGCTAGACCCGTCAGTGTAATCGGATCATGATTGTTCCATCCTATACTGATATATTTTGTGAAACTTTAACAAATTCCTTTCAAGAAGCCAAGATCTCGTGATCCACAGCTGGCTAGACACGTCAGTGTGATCGGATCACGATTGTTCCATCCTATACTGATATATTTTGTGAAACTTTAACAAATTCCTTTCAAGAAGCCAAGATCTCGTGATCCACAGCTGGCTAGACTCGTCGGTGTAATCGGATCACAATTGTTCCATCCTATACTGATATATTTTGTGAAACTTTAACAAATTCTTTTCAAGAAGCCAAGATCTCGTGATCCACAGCTGGCTAGACTCGTCAGTGTAATTGGATCATGATTGTTCCATCCTATACTGATATATTTTGTGAAACTTTAACAAATTCCTTTCAAGAAGCCAAGATCTCGTGATCCACAGCTGACTCCATTAGTCAGGAAAAACGGATCACGATTTTATCAATCGTATACTGATATATTTTGTGAAACTTTAACAAATCCCTTTCAACAGGGCAAGATCTCGTGATCCATAGCTGGCTAGAGCAGTCAGGATCAATGGATCACGATGGTTCCCTCGTATACTGATATATTTTGTGAAACTTTAACAAGGCAAGATCTCGTGATCCACAGCTGGCTAGACTAGTCAGGATTAACGGATCACGATTTTATCAATTGTATACTGATATATTTTGTGAAACTTCTTTAACAAATCCTTTTCAATAAGGCAAGATCTCGTGATTCACAGCTGGCTAGAGCAGTCAGTATAATCGGATCACGACTGTTCCCTCGTATACTGATATATTTTGTGAAACTTCTTTAACAAATGACTTTCAAGAAGGCAAGATCTCGTGATCCAGAACTGACTAGACCCGTCAGAATTAACGGATCACGATTGTTTCATTGTATACTGATATATTTTGTGAAATTTCTTTAACAAATGACTTTCAAGAAGGTAAGATCTCGTGATCCACAGCTGACTAGACCCGTCAGAAATAACGGATCACGATAGTTCCATTGTATACTAATATATTTTGTGGAACTTTAACAAATCCTTTTCAAAAAAGGCAAGGTCTTGTGATCCACAGCTGACTCCATCAGTCAGGATAACGGATCACGATGGTCCCATCTTATACTGATATATATTTTGTGAAACGTTAACAAATGACTTTCAAGAAGGCAAGATCATGTGATTCAATAGAATTGTTCAATCGTATACCTGGCATATTCTGATAAAACAACAGAATGATACAATTTTGAATACGATCCGAATATGTTTTTATAAAATCCATTTCATATTTTGTTAAACGTGAACGACTGACTTTCAAGCTGGCTGCATGGGTGTTTTTTTTCGTGGTTTTTCCCCATGTGTAACGTGAATACGAGCCAGTTTCCCTTCCAAAGTACTCCACGAAGGCATTTCTTAAGGCAAATAGCCCTCAAATGCTTTACCGTCATCCGAATTCACATGACCTCTCTCCAACTTCCACGGTGTCATTTGAACGATCGAGTCGGCTGTTGGAAAAAAATGTCTGACAGCTGAAAACAATTCAGCTCCAGTGCACAGCACAGACTGATTTAAAGCTGAAACGCGAGTGGTTTAAATAGATGAGAACCCTCTATAGAAATAATTTGAATATATCTGGTTTTGTGAATCAAGCCGACTGGGAAAAAATTCTCAGAGCTCAGAAAAAAATTCTGAGATATATATAAAAAAAAAATCTTTTTGTTAATTTTTATCATGTCTTCTAGACATGATAAAAATTAACTCCCTTCTCTTTTTGTCTGGGAATGTTGTCTCACTCTTTCTAAAAATAGACTATGACTCATTCTTGTGGAATTCTGTTGGGATTTTACTTTCGATTGGCTTTTGACTTTGTTTCAATAACTGGGGATAACTGGACATGATCAATAGATAACTGGGGAAGTTATCTATAAAAGCATTCCGCGTTTCACTTCAGATCCGTGTGGGCTGTGGAAGAGGCAACACGTCTCTCTCTTTACCCAATCTCATGATATTCTTTAAGAATTTCTTAGCCATTTGTCAAAGAAGGGGACTATAATTGAAGAATTTATGAATTTGGGAACATGTCACCCATGGCAAATCTAAAATCTTGGCACTGGATACTGGAAAGCCCCGCTCTGATTATAATTCTGAGTTCTAGCATGGGACATTTTTTAAATCAATAAGCTAAACTATTTCTCTAGTCTCATATTCTCTCGTGACTAGGGTTCCAGATTTGGGTAGAGAGTGACATGTTGCCTCATCAACAGCCCGCACTGTTCTGAACAGAAACGTGGAATGCTTTTATAGAAAAATGAAGAGTTGAAAGTGAAAGTCAAAAAACGAAATGGGATCGGCTAGGAAAAATTTCTCAGAGCTCAGAAAAAAAAAATTCTGAGATGTAAAAAAAAAAAAAAATTCTTTTTGTTAATTTTTATCATGTCTTCTAGACATGATAAAAATTAACACCCTTCTCTTTTTGTCTGGGAATGTTGTCTGCCACATTCTAAAAATAGACCATGACTCATTCTTTCTAAAGAATAGAATTCCAAGAAAAGATTGGATGAGTCATGGTCTATTTTTAGAAAGTGGGAGACAACATTCCCATACAAAAGGGGGGTGAGTTAATTTTTATCATGTCTAGAAGACATGATAAAAATTAACAAAAAGATTTTTTTTTTTTTTTTACATCTCAAAATTTTTTTCTGAGCTCTGAAAATATTTTCCCAGCCGATCTCATTTCGTTTTTCGACTTTCACTTTCAACTCTTCTCTTTTCTATAAAAGTATTTCGAGTTTCTGTTCAGAACACTGTGGGCTGTTGAAAAGGTAACACGTCTCCCTCTCTACATTAATGGGGAATCCAAGATGTTCTAAAGAAGAATTCTTTGAGAATCTCTTAACCTTTCTGAACTTTAGAAGAGCTGGCTGGATATTTCTTCATTTCTTTTTCAAGTATGGGTTCAAAGGATTCTTTTAAATAGTTGCAAGTAAGACGTTGTATCATTTTCTGTTGATCATGAATCTATTAAAAAAATTTCAATGCCTAGTTTTAAGGCTACCTATACCCAACATGATTCATATGTTTTACTCTACGTTTTAGATGAGACCCTCTCTTAAAAACATGATTTTCCTATTCAAAGTTGAAATGAGTTTCCAAAAGCTTGATCCTTTAAAAAAAACATGTGTGTTTGTGTAGGTGTGGTGGGAAGGGAATCCAAGATGTTCTAAAGAAGAATTCTTTGAGAATCTCTTAACCTTTCTGAACTTTAGAAGAGCTAGCTGGATATTTCTTCATTTCTTTTTCAAGTATGGGTTCAAAGGATTCTTTTAAATAGTTGCAAGTAAGACGTTGTATTATTTTCTGTTGATCATGAATCTATTAAAAAAATTTCAATGCCTAATTTTAGGGCTACCTATACCCAACATGATTCATATGTTTTACTCTACGTTTTAGATGAGACCCTCTCTTAAAAACATGATTTTCCTATTCAAAGTTGAAATGAGTTTCCAAAAGCTTGATCCTTTAAAAAAAAACATGTGTGTGTAGGTGCGGTGGGACGGTTAGCTTTCTTTCTGACGAGATAGTCATCTCCACGAGATGTGTTTTGGATATCTTCTCCAGTCTCTCTCTTTACCCAATCTCATGATATTCTTTAAGAATTTCTTCACTTTTTGACCTTGTAGAATGTCAAAAAGTGAAGACATCAAATTAATAAAGAAAAAGGAAGAGGTTTTTTTTTTTTTTTTTTTTTTTTTTTTTCTGACTTAGAATTTTTTCTCGGCTCAGAAATTTTCCCAACCGATCTGATTTCGTTCTTTTACTTTCACTTTCAATTCTTCTTTTATCTATAAAAGCATTCTTCGTTTCTGTTCAGAACAGTGTGGGCTGTTGGAAAGGCAACATGTCTCCCTCTCTCTTTACCCAAATCTGGAACCCATGATGATCTTAAGAAGAATTCTTTAAGAATCTCTTACAATTCCTGAATCTTAGACAAGCTGAATGTTTCTTTTTCGTATTTCGAAGCTATTGATGGATCAAAGAAGAAGATTTCAATGGAATGACTTCATCGTTGTAGGATAGAATATTTTTTCGAAATCTCTTCCTACTTTCGTCTACACAGAAATACTTTCAACGAAAGTTAGGTCCTCTTTTACATTTTCTTTTTAAATAGTTGTTCAAAGGGATTTTCGTTCTGCTGATTCAGGTTTCCCGCGCTTCACGCTACCCATCCTCACCCATTCCTAAAGGATCTCAGAGAAAATTGAAAGGGAGATCGCGAAAAAAAGAAATACCCTCCAGTGAACACAGTTCCAACGACAGTGGATAGATTTTTTCGGTCCTTCCAGATATATCCCCGGTGACCCATAGGTTGTTCAGCCACATGGGTGTCACGAAAAGGCACACCATGCCTGTTTCTCTCCCTAAAATGTTTCTTCGGAAAAGGGAAAGTTTTTTTTCCACCCCTTTGGAGATTCCTTTTCCGAATCGATACCCAAACCCATCGGCCAGAAAAATAAATTATTTTAAGAACTTTTCTACTCTTGAAACCCAATATAAGATACGTATTCATTGTAATATTTTTAATAAATTATGCATACATGTATTTTACGAGGTTATTTATTGTTTCTTACAATGCTTCGTGAATCTTACGTAAAGTAGCTTGGAAGAACCGTATTATTATTTCTTTCTTCTAACCTGTTACAACTATATTGTTTAAAGTTTCTAAGGAATTTCTAATACATTGTGTATTTAGCTAAAGCCTATGACAAGATGAGTTTAACTCCCCAAAACAATTAATATATAGGCAGTTTGAGTTAGCTGGATCCGTGGAAATAATTAGATAATATTTATGTCACGTAAATATTTGCTAACACGTGTTTCGTTTCCTTCTTATCATGCTATTTCAACCATTTTGTTTAGCAATGATCCATCTCAAATAAAAAGGATTTGACGAGACACAAATAGTATTTAAAAGATTGATGAAATAACACTAAAGTCTCATGTTGTTGGAATCACTTAAGAAATTTAGAGTTTACAGACTAGTTCATCCAATTTGTTAACAATATTAGAATGAATACGTATATTTGTAATATATTTCAGAAACGGCAAGTTCTTAAAAAAATTTATTTTTCTGGCCAATGGGTTTGGGTATCGATTCGGAAAAGGAATCTCCAAAGGGGTGGGAAAAAAACTTTCCCTTTACCGAAGAAACATTTTAGGGAGGGAAACAGGCATGGTGTGCCTTTTCGTGACACCCATGTGGCTGAACAACCTATCGGTCACCGGGGATATATCTGGAAGGACCGAAAAAATCTATCCACTGTCGTTGGAACTGTGTTCACTGGAGGGTATTTCTTTTTTTCGCGATCTCCCTTTGCATTTTCTCTGAGATCCTTTAGGAATGGGTGAGGATGGGTAGCGTGAAGCGCGGGAAACCTGAATCAGCAGAACGAAAATCCCTTTGAACAACTATTTAAAAAGAAAATGTAAAAGAGGACCTAACTTTCGTTGAAAGTATTTCTGTGTAGACGAAAGTAGGAAGAGATTTCGAAAAAATATTCTATCCTAGAACGATGAATTCATTCCATTGAAATCTTCTTCTTTGATCCATCAATAGCTTCGAAATACGAAAAAGAAACATTCAGCTTGTCTAAGATTCAGGAATTGTGGAGATTCTTAAAGAATTCTTCTTAAGATCATCATGGGTTCCAGATTTGGGTAAAGAGAGAGGGAGACATGTTACCTTTTCAACAGCCCACACTGTTCTGAACAAAAACGTGGAATACTTTTATAGAAAGAGAAGAATTGAAAATGAAAGTAAAAAAAACGAAATCAGATCGGCTGGGAAAATTTCTAAGCCGAGAAAAAATTCTGAGTCAGAAAAAAAAAAAAAAACTCTTCCTTTTTCTTTATTAATTTGATGTCTTCACTCTTTTGACCTTGTAGAATGTCAAAAAGTGAAGACATCAAATTAATAAAGAAAAAGGAAGAGTTTTTTTTTTTTCTGACTCAGAATTTTTTCTCGGCTCAGAAATTTTCCCAGCCGATCTGATTTCGTTTTTTTACTTTCACTTTCAATTCTTCTTTTATCTATAAAAGCATTCTACGTTTCTGTTCAGAACAGTGTGGGCTGTTGGAAAGGCAACACGTCAATGTTTTCCCCCTCGACTCGATGAGTCAAACAAGACCTATCTAAAGGGTTATTAGAACGAATTCATACTTGTGTATTGAAATCACTCCAGTTTCGACTTAACATCAGTCTGTGCTGTGTATTCTGCTTGGATACACACTTTTCCCTCCTAGAAAGAGCTTTTGTGAAGGTAAACCATCCATTCTTCACAGCTCTTAGACATTTATTTACAGCTGATTTGATCGACGAGACATCACCTTATTTTTAAGCACATCCACTCTCTGGGATCTATGAAAGTTTTTATCGTTTTGTTTCTGTTGAGTCTGTGCTGTAGAGCCCCCAAATGTCTACAAGGGTTCTTATTCTAGAACGTGTGCACTGTTTTGACGTTTCATTTCATAGCTGCGGTGATGGGTGGGTCACCTTCCTTTCAAACTGCACCGTGGAGGTAGAGATGTTAGAAAGTTTCGAGCCTACGTGTTTCATTCATGGGTGAACCACGGGTCGTGAACAAAAGAGGACCCTTTCGTGGATCGTCCCTAGGAAAAAGCATAGAACTGAAATGGCTACTCGTGTTTTTGTCTATTCGACATTATTCAAAAGGATCTCTACTCTCTTTTTGGTTCGAAGTATGTCTCTACCTGTTGTCTTAGGTGTCTAAAGAAATTAGCTTTTCAGGAAAAGAGTTATCTTAGGTTTCTAAAGAAATTAGCTTTTCAGGAAAGGAATGTTACTTGAGAAACAGGACGAGATAGGTTGAAAGAGGTTTCAAAGAGAAAAAGAGAGATGTCATTCATTTTTATCATGTCTGAAGACATGATAAAAATGAACAACAAAAAGTATTTATAATATATATTATATAATATATATATTTTTTATTTTTAAAATTTTTTTTTCAAACCTCTCAGAAAATATTTTCCAGCTCATCTCAAAATGACCCTCCTACTCAGTTTCGAAAAAAAGAGACTGTGTCTTACTACTCTTCATTTTTTTCAACTTTCTAAGAAAAAAAACTATTTTACCATCTCATCTCTCACCATGAACCACCTTCATGCTTTCTGAAAAACGACACATTGGTATCGTCTTCATGGGTGTTTCTCTGAGGTCCTTTAAAAATGGTTTCATAATCCACTCGACAGGATTTGTCAAAGTATTCCGAGCTTCACTTCAGAGGGCGTGCACTGCTAAACATACCTGATTTCAGGGAAAAGAGCTCCACGAGTCGTTGGAGGAGATATCCAAAAAAATATAACGTGGTTGTGAGTCAAAATAAATGAACTCTTTTCACTTGAGCTATCACGAGATTTCAGCGACCACGAGAGGGTGGAGATGACTATCTCGTAAGAGAAGAAATCTAACCGTCCCACCACACCTACACAAACACACATGTTTTTTTAAAAGAATCATGCTTTTAGAAACTCATTTCAACTTTGAATAGGAAAATCATGTTTTTAAGAGAGGGTCTCATCTAAAACGTAGAGTAAAACATATGAATCATGTTGGGTATAGGTAGCCCTAAAATTAGGCATTGAAATTTTTTTAATAGATTCATGATCAACAGAAAATAATACAACGTCTTACTTGCAACTATTTAAAAGAATCCTTTGAACCTATACTTTAAAAAGAAATGAAGAAATATCCAGCTAGCTCTTCTAAAGTTCAGAAAGGTTAAGAGATTCTCAAAAAATTCTTCTTTAGAACATCTTGGATTCCCGATTAATGTAGAGAGGGAGATGTGTTGCCTTTTCAACAGCCCACAGTGTTTTGAACAGAAACTCGAAATACTTTTATAGAAAAGAGAAGAGTTGAAAGTGAAAGTCGAAAAACGAAATGAGATCGGCTGGGAAAATATTTTCAGAGCTCAGAAAAAAATTCAGAGATGTAAAAAAAAAAAAAAAAAAAAAAAAAAAAAAAAAAAAAAAACAATCTTTTTGTTAATTTTTATCATGTCTAGAAGACATGATAAAAATTAACTCACCCCCTTTTGTATGGGAATGTTGTCTCCCACTTTCTAAAAATAGACCATGACTCATCCAATCTTTTCTTGGAATTCTATTCTTTAGAAAGAATGAGTCATTGTCTATTTTTAGAAAGTGGGAGACAACATTCCCAGACAAAAAGAGAAGGGAGTTAATTTTTATCATGTCTTCTAGACATGATAAAAATTAACAAAAAGTTTTTTTTTTTTTTTTTTTTTTTTTACATCTCAGAATTTTTTTTTTCTGAGCTCTGAGAAATTTTTCCTAGCCGATCCCATTTCGTTTTTCGACTTTCACTTTCAACTCTTCACTTTTCTATAAAAGCATTCCACGTTTCTGTTCAGAACAGTGCGGGCTGTTGTTGAGGCAACATGTCTCTCTCTACCCAAATCTGGAACCCTAGTCACGAGAGAATATGAGACTAGAAAAAATAGTTTAGCTTATTGATTTAAAAAATGTCCCATGCTAGAACTCAGAATTATAATCAGAGCGGGGCTTTCCAGTATCCAGTGCCAAGATTTTAGATTTGCCATGGTGACATGTTCCCAAATTCATAAATTCTTCAATTATAGTCCTTTTCTTTGACAAATGGCTAAGAAATTCTTAAAGAATATCATGAGATTGGGTAAAGAGAGAGACTGGAGAAGATATCCAAAACACATCTCGTGGAGATGACTATCTCGTAAGAAAGAAAGCTAACCGTCCCACCACACCTACACAAACACACATGTTTTTTTTAAAAGGATCAAGCTTTTGGAAACTCATTTCAACTTTGAATAGGAAAATCATGTTTTTAAGAGAGGGTCTCATCTAAAACGTAGAGTAAAACATATGAATCATGTTGGGTATAGGTAGCCTTAAAACCAGGCATTGAAATTTTTTTAATAGATTCATGATCAACAGAAAATAATACAACGTCTTACTTGCAACTATTTAAATGAAGGTTAAGAGATTCTCAAAGAATTCTTCTTTAGAACATCTTGGATTCCCGATTAATGTAGAGAGGGAGACGTGTTACCTTTTCAACAGCCCACAGTGTTCTGAACAGAAACTCGAAATACTTTTATAGAAAAGAGAAGAGTTGAAAGTGAAAGTCGAAAAACGAAATGAGATCGGCTGGGAAAATATTTTCAGAGCTCAGAAAAAAATTCAGAGATGTAAAAAAAAAAAAAAAAAAAAAAAAAAAAACAATCTTTTTGTTAATTTTTATCATGTCTTCTAGACATGATAAAAATTAACTCACCCCCCTTTTGTATGGGAATGTTGTCTCCCACTTTCTAAAAAAAGACCATGACTCATCCAATCTTTTCTTGGAATTCTATTCTTTAGAAAGAATGAGTCATGGTCTATTTTTAGAATGTGGGAGACAACATTCCCAGACAAAAAGAGAAGGGAGTTAATTTTTATCATGTCTAGTAGACATGATAAAAATTAACAAAAAGATTTTTTTTTTAACATTTCAGAATTTTTTCTGAGCTCTGAGAATTTTTTCAAAGTCGGCTTGATTCACAAAACCAGATATATTCAAATTATTTCTATAGAGGGTTCTCATCTATTTAAACCACTCGCGTTTCAGCTTTAAATCAGTCTGTGCTGTGCACTGGAGCTGAATTGTTTTCAGCTGTCAGACATTTTTTTCCAACAGCCGACTCGATCGTTCAAATGACACCGTGGAAGTTGGAGAGAGGTCATGTCAATTCGGATGACGGTAAAGCATTTGAGGGCTATTTGCCTTAAGAAATGCCTTCGTGGAGGACTTTGGAAGGGAAACTGGCTCGTATTCACGTTACACATGGGGAAAAACCACGAAAAAAAACACCCATGCAGACAGCTTGAAAGTCAGTCGTTCACGTTTTACAAAATATGAAATGGATTTTATAAACACATATTGGGATTGTATTCAAAATTGGATCATTCTGTTGTTTTATCAGAATATGCCAGTATACGATTGAACAATTCTATTGAATAACATGATCTTGCCTTCTTGAAAGTCATTTGTTAACGTTTCACAAAATATATATCAGTATACGATGGAACCATCATGATCCGTTATTCTGACTGATGGAGTCAGCTGTGGATCATGGGATCTTTTGCCTTGTTGAAAAGGATTTGTTAAAGTTTCACAAAATATATATCAGTATACGATTGAAAAAAATCATGATCCGTTATCCTGACTGATGGAGTCAGCTGTGGATCACAGGATTTTGCCTTGTTGAAAACAATTTGTTAAAGTTCCACAAAATATATCAGTATACAATGGAACTATCGTGATCCGTTAATTCTGACAAGTCTAGTCAGCTGTGGATCACGAAATCTTGCCTTCTTGAAAGTCATTTGTTAAAGAAATTTCACAAAATATAGCAGTATACAATGGAACAATCGTGATCCGTTAATCCTGACTGATTGAGTCAGCTGTGGATCACGAGATCTTGCCTTCTTGAAAGTCATTTGTTAAAGAAGTTTCACAAAATATAGCAGTATACAATGGAACAATCGTGATCCGTTAATCCTGACTGATTGAGTCAGTTCTAGATCACGAGATCTTGCCTTCTTGAAAGTCATTTGTTAAAATTTCACAAAATATATCAGTATACGATTGATAAAATCGTGATCCGTTAATCCTGACTAGTCTAGCCAGCTGTGGATCACGAGATCTTGCCTTGTTAAAGTTTCACAAAATATATCAGTATACGAGGGAACCATCGTGATCCGTTGATCCTGACTGCTCTAGCCAGCTATGGATCACGAGATCTTGCCCTGTTGAAAGGGATTTGTTAAAGTTTCACAAAATATATCAGTATACGATTGATAAAATCGTGATCCGTTTTTCCTGACTAATGGAGTCAGCTGTGGATCACGAGATCTTGGCTTCTTGAAAGAAATTTGTTAAAGTTTCACAAAATATATCAGTATAGGATGGAACAATCGTGATCCAATTACACTGACGAGTCTAGCCAGCTGTGGATCACGAGATCTTGGCTTCTTGAAAGGAATTTGTTAAAGTTTCACAAAATATATCAGTATAGGATGGAACAATCGTGATCCGATTACACTGACGAGTCTAGCCAGCTGTGGATCACGAGATCTTGGCTTCTTGAAAGGAATTTGTTAAAGTTTCACGAAATATATCAGTATAGGATGGAACAATCGTGATCCGATTACACTGACTAATTGACTAATGGAGTCAGCTGTGGATCACGAGATCTTGGCTTCTTGAAAGGAATTGGTTAAAGTTTCACAAAATATATCAGTATAGGATGGAACAATCGTGATCCGATTACACTGACGTATGTAGCCAGCTGTGGATCACGAGATCTTGGCTTCTTGAAAGTAATTTGTTAAAGTTTCACAAAATATATCAGTATAGGATGGAACAATCGTGATCCGATTACACTGACGGGTCTAGCCAGCTGTGGATCACATGATCTTGGCTTCTTGAAAGGAATTTGTTAAAGTTTCACAAAATATATCAGTATATGAATTAATAGCATGTTTTCTATAAAAACAGCTATTGAGTAAAACATTTCTAGCCTTGAAAAGCAAAAACAGTAGCACGGGGAAAATAATTACCCTACCTCAAAGTATTGAAAGGAAATAAGAATACATTTCTATAAAATGGGTGACTCAATAAGTATTTGTAGTCTATGAAATACAAAAGAGTAAGAAAAAAATGTTCACATACCTTCACAGAAGCTCTTCCCAGGAGAGTGAGAAGCGTGTATCCACGTTGAGTGCACAGCACAGACTGATCTGAAACTGAAACGCAAGTGGCTTAAATACATTAACGAGTTGCTTCTAGAAACCGACTGGGAAAAATTCTCAGAGCTCTGGAAAAATTTTAAAACATAAAAAAAAAAAACTTCCTTTTTTCTTTCTTAATTTGATGTCTTCACTTTTTTATTTCTACAAGGTCAAAAGAATGAAGACAGCAAATTAAGAAAGAAAAAGGAAGTATTTTTTTTTTAATCTTTTTTCAGCTTTGAAAATTTTCTTCCCAGTCGTTAACATTTCATTTTTGGACTTTTACTTTCAATTCTTGGACCCATGATGTTCTTTTCTTGATGTTCTTGTAGTATATTTCTATACAAATTCACTCCTTTTCCCCAAAAAAGATATCTTTTTTTTTATTTTTTTTTTACCTTCCAATTTGTATAGCTATATACTGAAAACAGGCATTAAAGTCAGTTTGTAGTATATTCCTATACAAATTCACTTAATTTCCCGAAAAAAAAAGATGTCTTTTTTTTATTTTTTTTTACCTTCCAATTTGTATACCTATATACTGAAAACAGGCATTAAAGTCCGTTTGTAGTATATTCCTATACAAATTCACTTAATTTCCCGAAAAAAAAAGATGTCTTTTTTTTATATTTATTTTTACCTTCCAATTTGTATAGCTATATACTGAAAACAGGCATTAAAGTCCGTTTGTAGTATATTCCTATACAAATTCACTTAATTTCCCGAAAAAAAAAAAGATGTCTTTTTTTTTATTTTTTTTACCTTCCAATTTGTATAGCTATATGCTGAAAACAGGCATTAAAGTCCGTTTGTAGTATATTCCTATACAAATTCACTTAATATCCCGAAAAAAAAAGATGTCTTTTTTTTTAATTTTTTTGCCTTTAACAAAAAGTTTTTTTTTTTTTTTTTTTTTTTTTTACATCTCAAATTTTTTTTTTCTGAGCTTTGAAAAATTTTTCCCAGTCGGCAACCAAGTCAAAATTCTACAGCCAAGACGATTGGCCTTTTACTTTCACTTTCAACACTTTTCTATAAAAGTATTCTACGTTTTCTGTTCAGAACTGTGCGGGCTCTCCAAGGTGCAGCATGCTTTTTCTCTCTCTACTGCTTCTAGACCCAGGACCAGTCTTCTAGAAAGAGCTTCTGTGAACACAAGCTTTTTTCCAATTTTTGACGTCTCACAGAATAGAAATCATTTCTCCTTTTAGGGCAAAATGTTTCCCATTTGAAAAGAGAGGACCACTCGTTTGGATTTCATCAGCAACCGTTTATCAGGGTCTAGCGAAATTGGATGATCCATCCATAAATCAGAATTTCCCATCCGTGGTTTTTATGCATCAAGATTTCAACATAGTTTAAGAAAAATCCTTCAATCCTATTTGAAAGGAGATGACATGATATTGAAAGACATTTTCCCATGACGGACATTGAAAGACATTGAAAGACATTTTCCCATGACGAAATCTCTCTATCCAACACCTTCTTCTAAAGTGAAGTTAAAGAGATTTTTTATACCGGGTTTTCAATTTTCACCTCAAATCACACCGTTGACAATGTGTGACACACAAACCGTGACATAAATTTCAGTTTCCATGACAGCTAACACGCTTGAGCTTTAAACATGTATGAAAGAATTTATTTTTAATCCATTTCAGCGATTGAGTGGGCTGGGATAAAAAAGGCTCTTTCCATGACAGCTAACACGCTTAAGCTTTAAAGATGTATGAAAGAATTTATTTTTAATCCATTTCAACGATTGAGTGGGCTGGGGAAGAAAAGGCCCTTTCTATGACAGCTAACACGCTTGAGCTTTAAAAATGTATCAAAGAATTTCTTTTTAATCCATTTCAGCGATTGAGTGGGCTGTGGAAAGAAAAAGCTCTTTCCATGATACCTAACACTCTTGAGCTTTAACAATGTATGAAAGAATTTATTTTTAATCCATTTCAGCGATTGAGGGGGCTGGGAAACATTTTCTTAGAGCTCAGGGAAAAAAAAGGCTCTTTCCATGACACCTAACACTCTTGAGCTTTAAAAATGTATGAAACAAATTATTTTAAATCCATTTCAGCGATTGAGTGGGCTCGGAAAATTTTCTTAGAGCTCAGGAAATGTGTGTCCAGGTTGAATGCACAGCACACACGGATGGGTAGTCGAAACTCGAGTAGCCTAAATAAATATACGAAATTTGGGTCATGGAGTGGACTAGGAAAAATTTTCAGAGTTCTGGAAATAATTCTGAGTTCAAGCATGGGACATGAGAACAGAAATGTATTACAATCATCATGTCATCATTGTTTTCGAAAGCCAAAAGAATTCCTCATGAAAGAACATCTTTTTTTCCTGGTTGTGGGATGGAGTAGAGTTGCTGCATCTTGAACAACCCACGCTGATCTGAACAGAAATATGAAATGTTTTTATAGATATAAGAAATGAACTGAAAGTGAAAGTAAAAATGAAATTGTATTGGCTGGAAATATTTCTTGGCTGTTGAATGGGAAAAATATTTCCAAAGCTGAAAAAAAAAAAAACTCTTTCTTTTTTTCTATTAAATTGATGTCTTCACTTTGTTTACTTTGGAATGGAGAAACCCAAAGACTATGACTCATCCTTTCTAAAACATATAATTCCTAGAATGAGTCATGGTCTATTTCTAGAAACAGGGAGACAAGATTCCCACACAAAAGGGGGGTAGGGTTAATTATTATCATGTCTAGAATACATGATAAAAATTAACAAAAAGTTTTTTTTTTTTTTTTTTTTTTTTTTTTTTTACATCTCAAATTTTTTTTTTCTGAGCTTTGAAAAATTTTTCCCAGTCGGCAACCAAGTGAAAATTCTACAGCCAAGACGATTTGGCTTTTACTTTCACTTTCATCGCTTTTCTATAAAAGTATTCCACGTTTTCTATTCAGAACCGTGCGGGCTATCCAAGGTGCAGCATGCTTTTTCTCTTTCTCTTTCTCTATCTCATCTGGACCTAGGACCACTCTTCTAGAAAGAGCTTCTGTGAACACAAGTTTCTTTCCACTTTTTAATGTCTCACAGAGTAGAAATCATTAATACGTTTAGGGGAAAATGTTTCCTGTTTGAAAAGCTAGGATTTTCGTTTGGATTTCATCAGCAACCGTTTATCAGGTTCTAGCGAAATTGGATGATCCATCCATGGATCAGAATTTCCCATCTGTAATTTGGATGGATCAAGATTTCAACATAGTTTAAGAAAAATCCTTCAATCCTATTTGAAAGGAGATGTCATGATATTGAAAGACATTTTTCCATGACGGACATTGAAAGATATTTTCCCATGACGGACATTGAAAGACATTGAAAGACATTTTTCCATGACGAAATCTCTCTATCCCACAGCTTCTTCTAAAGTGAACTTAAAGAGATTTTTCATACCGGGTTTTCAATTTTCACCTCAAACCATACCGTTGACGACGTGTGACACACAAACCATGACATAAATTTCAGTTTCTATTACAGCTAACACGCTTGAGCGTTAAAAATGTATGAAAGAAGTTATTTTTAATCCATTTCAGCGATTGAGTGGGCTGGGAAAAAAAAGCCCTTTCCATGACAGCTAACACGCTTGAGCTTTAAAAATGTATGAAAGAATTTGTTTTTAATTTATTTCAGCGATTGAGTCTACTGGGAAACATTTTCTTAGAGCTCAGGGGAAAAAAAGGCTCTTTCCATGACAGCTAACACTCTTGAGGTTTAAAAATGTATGAAAGAATTTTTTTTTAATTCATTTCAGCTATTGAGTGGGCTGGGGGAAAAAAAGGCCCTTTTCATGAGAGCTAACATGCTTGAGCTTTAAAAATATAGGAACGAATTTATTTTTAATCCATTTCAGCGATTGAGTCTGCTGGGAAACATTTTCTTAGACCTCAGGGAAAAAAAGGTTCTTTCCATGACAGCTAACACGCTTGAGCTTTAAAAATGTATGAAACAATTTGTTTTTAATCCATTTCAGCGATTGAGTGGGCTGGGAAACATTTTCTTAGAGCTCAGGGAATGTGTCTCCAGGTTGAATGCACAGCACACACGGATGGGAAGTCGAAATTCGAGTGGTTTAAAAAATAAATATACGAAATTTGGTTCATCGAGCTGACTAGGAAAAATTCTCAGAGTTCTGGAAATAATTCTAAGTTCAATCATGGGAATTGAGAACACAAATGTATTACAATCATCATGTCATCATTGTTTTCGAAAGCCAAAAAAATTCCTCATGAAAGAACATCTTTTTTTCGTGGTTGTGGGATGGAGTAGAGATGTTGCATCTTGAACAACCCACACTGATCTGAACTGAAATATGAAATGCTTTTATAGATTTAAGAAATGAACTGAAAGTGAAAGTAAAAATGAAATTGTATTGGCTGGAAATATTTCTTGGCTGTTGATTGGGAAAAATATTTCCAAAGCTAAAAAAAAAAAAAAAAAAAAAAAAAAAAACTCATTCTTTTTTTCTATTAATTTGATGTCTTCACTTTGTTTACTTTGGAATGTCCTAGAATGAGTCATGGTCTATTTTTAGAAACAGGGAGAAAACATTCTCACACAAAGGGGGGGTAGAGACATGATAAAAATTAACAAAAAGTTTTTTTTTTTTTTTTTTTTTTTTTACATCTCAGATTTTTTTTTCTGAGCTCTGAAAATTTTTTCCCAGTCGGCAACCAAGTGAAAACTTTCCAATCGGCTTTTACTTTCACTTTCAACTCTTTTCTATAAAAGTATTCCACGTTTTCTGTTCAGAACCGTGTGGGCTCTCCATGGCGCAACATGCTTGTTCTCTCTCTACCGCATCTGCAGCTCTATGACAGCTAACACGCTTGAGCTTTAAAAATGTATGAAAGAAGTAATTTTTAATCCATTTCAGCGATTGAGTGGGCTGGAGAAAAAAAAGGCCCTTTCCATGACAGCTTACACTCTTGAGGTTTAAAAATGTATGAATGAATTTATTTTTAATCCATTTCAGCGATTGAGTCTGCTGGGAAACATTTTCTTAGAGCTCAGGGGAAAAAAAGGCCCTTTCTATGACAGTTAACACGCTTAAGCTTTAAAAATATATGAAAGAATTTATTTTTAATCCATTTCAGCGATTGAGTCTGCTGGGAAACATTTTCTTAGAGCTCAGAGGAAAAAAAGGCTCTTTCCATGACAGCTAACACGCTTGAGGTTTAGAAAATGTATGAAAGAATTTATTTTTAATCCATTTCAGCGATTGAGTCTGCTGGGAAACATTTTCTTACAGCTCAGGGGAAAAAAGGGCTCTTTCCATGACAGCTAACACGCTTGAGGTTTAAAAAATGTAGGAAAGAATTTATTTTTAATCCATTTCAGCGATTGAGTCTGCTGGGAAACATTTTCTTACAGCTCAGGGGAAAAAAAGGCTCTTTCCATGACAGCTAACAGGCTTAAGCTTTAAAAATATATGAAAGAATTTATTTTTAATCCATTTCAGCGATTGAGTGGACTGGGAAACATTTTCTTAGAGCTCAGGGGAAAACAAGGTTCTTTTCATGACAGCTAACACCCTTGAGCTTTAAAAATATAGGAACAAATTTATTTTTAATCCATTTCAGCGATTGAGTCTGCTGGGAAACATTTTCTTAGAGCTCAGGGAAAAAAAAGGTTCTTTCCATGACAGCTTATACTCTTGAGCTTTAAAAATGTATGAAAGAATTTTTTTAATCCATTTCAGGGATTGAGTCTACTGGGAAACATTTTCTTAGAGCTCAGGGAATGTGTCTCCAGGTTGAATGCACAGCACACACGGATGGGAAGTCGAAACTCGAGTGGCTTAAAGAATAAATATACGAAAGCTGGGTTATCGAGCTGACTAGGAAAAATTTTCAGAGTTCTGGAAATAATTCTGAGTTCAAGCATGGGACATGAGAACCGAAATGTATTACAATCATCATGTCATCATTGTTTTCGAAAGCCAAAAGAACATCTCATGAAAGAACATCTTTTTTTCCTGGTTGTGGGATGGAGTAGAGATGCTGCATCTTGAACAACCCACACTGATCTGAACAGAAAAATGAAATGTTCTTACAGATATAAGAAATGAATTGAAAGTGAAAGTAAAAATGAAATTGTATTGGCTGGAAATATTTCTTGGCTGTTGAATTGGAAAAATATTTCCAGAGCTATTAAAAAAAAAAAAAAAAAAAAAAAACTTCTTTTTTTTTTCTATTAATTTGATGTCTTCACTTTGTTTACTTTGGAATGGAGAAACCCAAAGACTTTTTAAACCATATCCTTTTTAAAAACTTATCATATCTTATAAACTTTAAACTCATCCTTTTTAAAACATATAATTCCTAGAATGAGTCATGGTCTATTTTTAGAAACAGTGAGACAACATTCCCACACAAAAGGGGGGTAGGGTTAATTTTTATCATGTCTAGAAGACATGATAAAAATTAACAAAAAGTTTTTTTTTTTTTTTTTTTTTTTTTTTTTTTCATCTCAGAATTTTTTTTGTGAGCTCTGAAAATTTTTTCCCAGTCGGTAACCAATTGAAAAATTTCCAATCGGCTATTACTTTCACTTTCAACTCTTTTCTATAAAAGCATTCCACGTTTTCTGTTCAGAACCGTGCGGGCTCTCCATGGTGCAACATGCTTTTTCTCTCTCTACCTCATCTGCAGCTAGGGTGTTTTTCCTTCTTCAAGAAGTGGAATTTTTTGGGAATACTTTACAATTTCACGAGCTAGCTGTTTCTTATATTTCGAGGAGATTTCAATGGAATTGTTTATAGATGTCATCTATTGCAGATGGGGAAAAAGTCTATACTGGATCGCTGGAGACATCTCATCCAGATAGGTCACGTTATATGTTTTCCCACACCTAAATAAACTGGACATGAGCCATCTTTTTGTTTTCTCATTCAACAAAGATAGACACTGCAGACCGTTTTGGGTTTTCACTCTTCGCGAACCGAGACGAGCCACAGCGACACTTTGCGTTTTCTATGAGCGCGATAATGGACTACGTGAGCAGCCATTTTGTTTCCCATCTCACCCAGATAGGTCATGTTGTATTTTGTTTCATGCACCTAGCCAATTTTGGACATGAGCCATCCTTTTTTTTTTTGTCTATCGAACCAAGATAGACTCTGGAGACAATTTTGTTTCTCAACGGAAAAGTAAATTTTCTGAATGGGTACCGGTGTTCGAATACTTTTGTGGCCGACTGTCTGATTATACTATTACAACCACGAAATCTCGAAATGGATGGGTTTTACAGTTGACTACGGTAAGACGCAGGGAGACCTGTCATCCCTAGCTCCTCCTAGGAATTCTGAAGATACTATTACAACCCCCAAATCTCAAAAATGATAGGATTTACAATTGACATCGAGTCCCGAAACCAATCGAGCTGACCCTAGAGAGATTGGAAGGTAAGATGGATTCGATGGGAGGGAGATTATTCTTCTTTCGGGATGGAAACAATATTCGTACTACTTTTCTTTCAAGAGGGAAAGGGGCATCCAATCCCACAACCTGTTGAGTGGACCCTAGAGAGGTTGAAAAGGCAGACAGATTCGACTGGGGTCGGTTTCGGATTAAAAAGAAGAGCCGTTCCGCTTTTCTTCCAACATGGAAAAGGGGATCTAGTCTCACAACTTACAAACGCATCTTCTTTCAAAAAAGTTAGAAAGGATTTTAAAATAGGTTGGAAACTATTTTCTTCTTCAAAATTCGGAAAAAAACAACAACATACGCTTGGGTTCCAAAAAAACAGTTAAAGAAGGCTAAATGAACAGCCCGTCTAAAGTGAAATTCCGAAGAGAATAAATGGGTAAGGACTCATCCATCGAGTCGGCTGGGCAATGGTTTTTTTAGAAATTGAAACGGTCCACAAATAAAAAACGTGGTAAACAATATCAACAAAATGGTAAAGCAAATCTATTGAGCTGGTCTCTCAAATCTCACCCCGCAAAATATTTTAAACGTAAACAAGTCAACAACATAGTAAATATCATCAATAGAATAGGATAATAACATCGGCTAGAAGGGGAAAACCTGTCAGAGAAGCAAAAACACAAAAGAGTGGAAGAAAAAACGTTAACATACCTTCACAGAAGCTTTTTCCAGGAGAGAGAGAAGCGTGTATCCACGTTGAGTGCCCCGCACAGACTGATTGGAAGCTGAAACACGAGTGGTTTAAATAGCTAAGTGAGAATTCTTTCTAGAAACAATTTGGAAGTCTTATTTTGATCATCGAGTCGACTGGGAAAAAATTCTCAGAGCTGAAAAAAAAATTCTGAGATAAAAAAAAAACAAAAACATTTTGTTAATTTTTATCATGTCTTCTAGACATGATAAAAATTAACTCCCTTGTCTTTTTGTCTGGGAATGTTGTCTCCCACTTTCTAAAAATAGACCATGACTCATCCTTTCTTAAGAATACAATTCCAAGCAAAGAATGGGTTGGGATCTATTTTTAGAAACGGTGAGACAACATTCCCAGACAAAAAGAGAAGGGAGTTAATTTTTATCATGTCTAGAAAACATGATAAAAATTAACAAAAAGTTTTTTTTTTTTTTTTTTTTTTTTTTTACATCTCAGAATTTTTTTTTTCAGCTCTGAGAATTGTTTCCCACTCCACTCGATGATCAAAACAAGACTTCCAAATTGTTTCTAGAAAGAAGTCTCACTTAGCTATTTAAACCACTCCAGATTCAGCTTTAGATCAGTCTGTGCTGGGCAGTTCACCTGGATATAGGCTGTTTCCAGCCGACTCGTTTTAACTTTCCCATTCAACTCGTCTCTGATCTATAAAAACATTCCGAGTTTCAGTTCAGTTCGGAACGGGCTGTTGGACACGCAATACAACAAGATGCTTCTCCTCCAGACCTGGAAAATACTTCCCTATTAGGAAAATAGAGATACGTAAAAGAATAAGCTGTTACGTTATTATTGATTCCATCTCCTTTTTAGCTTCTTCTCGTATGTGTTTACGATACTTTGTAATTTTCATAGAACGTTTAATGATGGTATAGGAAGGATTAAAAGATCGATACGGGAAATACTTTCGAAAGAATCGTTTTAACCTTCTCGAGCAACTATCTAATCTTCGAGGGAAAAGGGGGCCGGCAATAACCCAAGCAAGAAATTCATACAAAAATCGATTACGTTGATCCCATATATTGAACGAAGCCAATTTCTTTTCTGCATAATGTCGTCGAAGATCTGTTTCGTTCAGAAGTTTTAAAATTTCAGTTGCTTTTAAGTCAGTTTCAAGAATGACAAGAATAAATAAAGCCATCTCTTCATATTCATAGCAATCTATAACTATTTTTCTAAGTTTTTTGAGGTCATCTAATGTAAGCAGAGGACCTTGACATCTTTTAATATTGGATTGTTTTGGATGTTCCCATTTCTCACTTAACAAGCGATACAAAAACTAGAGTTTATTCTTCACTTGATTGCGCGATTTCTTCTTTACTTCAGTTAGATACTTTTCATATTCCTCTAATGCTCTCTTATAATGATATTTAATGCCATCACCATGTTTTCGATACCAGTCATAGAATTCATTAAAATAAAATTCATAGTTAGTTCTTGTTGCTTCCGAAATATTCATACGTTTAATAATAATTTGACATTCCTCCATTGTCGGATTTGGTATGAATACTGTACTGTCATGCTTGTGTCTATGTTTAGGAAGAGAGTTTTCCAAACATTTCCACCGTCTCATTCGTTGGTATTCCCTCTCTTTGAATCGAACATTTGGATCTCTTCTCCTTTCTCGTAATCTCCATCGATTTGCTTCTTTTACTCTTTCCAATGACCAATAATGTTTCATGTAGGCCTTCTTTTTCCTTTTCCTTTCAGATAAAATTGTGGATTCCTCATTATTCATCTTGATTCGAACCCTTCATTATTCATTATTATCTATGTTATTTTTGATTCCGTCTTATATTTTTTTTAATCTAGTCCTTTTTTGGTACCTAAAAATTAAATTGATTAAAAAAATATAGGGATTCTACAAACCTTTTGAATATCCTTTAACCGTAAAATAGAAAAGAGAATAAAAACCTAACCCCTTTCATATTAACCCATTTCTCGCTCAAGGCACCTTGATCAAGTAATGGGATAATGATAGAAGGGTTAGGACTTTAGGATCCTTTTTATTTCACTATAAATTGATAAAAAAGATTTATACTAAAGGATTTCAAAATTTTATTAATGATATTAAATTATTATTAATGATTTTTTGAATGGGTGTCAGGATCTGACGATATTGAAAAAGAAATAACTTTATCAATAATATATATGTTTGAAAAATGAATATCATGAAGGGAGGAAAAAAAACATAATTTTTCCTAATATCTAGCTTGTTGTGTTTGATAAATCATGTAAATGGTCAAACAAATCACTAATGTAATGACAAATAAACAGTAAAGCTGGACAGTATGAATGAAAGACATAAACTTACCCCTTTTCAATTTGAAGATTTGAAAAGGATAGAATATGTTATCTTCTTTAAGTGGAAAAGATTCCGGCTATTATATTTCACCTTGAACTGTAGATTGGAAATCTAAATACTTCTATCGATAACAATGAATCCATTGTTTTTTTTTGGAAAAAAACTAGTAGTGACACACGTCGGCTGGAAACATTTAGCCTTCTCCATATAAACTCCTTGCATGTTTAGAAGTGATTTTTCTTTCTCCCATTTCAATAGCAAAACAAAATTGTTGATGATAACGTTCTCCTTTTTCCAATATCACTTTAAAGAATATCATTTGAGATCTTTTACATATCTCTATTTTCCTAATAGGGAAGTATTTTCCAGGTCTGGAGGAGAAGCATCTTGTTGTATTGCGTGTCCAACAGCCCGTTCCGAACTGAACTGAAACTCGGAATGTTTTTATAGATCAGAGACGAGTTGAATGGGAAAGTTAAAACGAGTCGGCTGGAAACAGCCTATATCCAGGTGAACTGCCCAGCACAGACTGATCTAAAGCTGAATCTGGAGTGGTTTAAATAGCTAAGTGAGACTTCTTTCTAGAAACAATTTGGAAGTCTTGTTTTGATCATCGAGTGGAGTGGGAAACAATTCTCAGAGCTGAAAAAAAAAATTCTGAGATGTAAAAAAAAAAAAAAAAAAAAAAAAAAAAACTTTTTGTTAATTTTTATCATGTTTTCTAGACATGATAAAAATTAACTCCCTTCTCTTTTTGTCTGGGAATGTTGTCTCACCGTTTCTAAAAATAGATCCCAACCCATTCTTTGCTTGGAATTGTATTCTTAAGAAAGGATGAGTCATGGTCTATTTTTAGAAAGTGGGAGACAACATTCCCAGACAAAAAGACAAGGGAGTTAATTTTTATCATGTCTAGAAGACATGATAAAAATTAACAAAATGTTTTTGTTTTTTTTTTATCTCAGAATTTTTTTTTCAGCTCTGAGAATTTTTTCCCAGTCGACTCGATGATCAAAATAAGACTTCCAAATTCTTTCTAGAAAGAATTCTCACTTAGCTATTTAAACCACTCGTGTTTCAGCTTCCAATCAGTCTGTGCGGGGCACTCAACGTGGATACACGCTTCTCTCTCTCCTGGAAAAAGCTTCTGTGAAGGTATGTTAACGTTTTTCCTTCCACTCTTTTGTGTTTTTGCTTCTCTGACAGGTTTTCCCCTTCTAGCCGATGTTATTATCCTATTCTATTGATGATATTTACTATGTTGTTGACTTGTTTACGTTTAAAATATTTTGCGGGGTGAGATTTGTGAGACCAGCTCAATAGATTTGCTTTACCATTTTGTTGATATTGTTTACCACGTTTTTTATTTGTGGACCGTTTCAATTTCTAAAAAAACCATTGCCCAGCCGACTCGATGGATGAGTCCTTACCCATTTATTCTCTTCGGAATTTCACTTTAGACGGGCTGTTCATTTAGCCTTCTTTAACTGTTTTTTTGGAACCCAAGCGTATGTTGTTGTTTTTTTCCGAATTTTGAAGAAGAAAATAGTTTCCAACCTATTTTAAAATCCTTTCTAACTTTTTTGAAAGAAGATGCGTTTGTAAGTTGTGAGACTAGATCCCCTTTTCCATGTTGGAAGAAAAGCGGAACGGCTCTTCTTTTTAATCCGAAACCGACCCCAGTCGAATCTGTCTGCCTTTTCAACCTCTCTAGGGTCCACTCAACAGGTTGTGGGATTGGATGCCCCTTTCCCTCTTGAAGGAAAAGTAGTACGAATATTGTTTCCATCCCGAAAGAAGAATAATCTCCCTCCCATCGAATCCATCTTACCTTCCAATCTCTCTAGGGTCAGCTCGATTGGTTTCGGGACTCGATGTCAATTGTAAATCCTATCATTTTTGAGATTTGGGGGTTGTAATAATATCTTCAGAATTCCTAGGAGGAGCTAGGGATGACAGGTCTCCCTGCGTCTTACCGTAGTCAACTGTAAAACCCATCCATTTCGAGATTTCGTGGTTGTAATAGTATAATCAGACAGTCGGCCACAAAAGTATTCGAACACCGGTACCCATTCAGAAAATTTACTTTTCCGTTGAGAAACAAAATTGTCTCCAGAGTCTATCTTGGTTCGATAGACAAAAAAAAAAAAGGATGGCTCATGTCCAAAATTGGCTAGGTGCATGAAACAAAATACAACATGACCTATCTGGGTGAGATGGGAAACAAAATGGCTGCTCACGTAGTCCATTATCGCGCTCATAGAAAACGCAAAGTGTCGCTGTGGCTCGTCTCGGTTCGCGAAGAGTGAAAACCCAAAACGGTCTGCAGTGTCTATCTTTGTTGAATGAGAAAACAAAAAGATGGCTCATGTCCAGTTTATTTAGGTGTGGGAAAACATATAACGTGACCTATCTGGATGAGATGTCTCCAGCGATCCAGTATAGACTTTTTCCCCATCTGCAATAGATGACATCTATAAACAATTCCATTGAAATCTCCTCGAAATATAAGAAACAGCTAGCTCGTGAAATTGTAAAGTATTCCCAAAAAATTCCACTTCTTGAAGAAGGAAAAACACCCTAGCTGCAGATGAGGTAGAGAGAGAAAAAGCATGTTGCACCATGGAGAGCCCGCACGGTTCTGAACAGAAAACGTGGAATGCTTTTATAGAAAAGAGTTGAAAGTGAAAGTAATAGCCGATTGGAAATTTTTCAATTGGTTACCGACTGGGAAAAAATTTTCAGAGCTCACAAAAAAAATTCTGAGATGAAAAAAAAAAAAAAAAAAAACTTTTTGTTAATTTTTATCATGTCTTCTAGACATGATAAAAATTAACCCTACCCCCCTTTTGTGTGGGAATGTTGTCTCACTGTTTCTAAAAATAGACCATGACTCATTCTAGGAATTATATGTTTTAAAAAGGATGAGTTTAAAGTTTATAAGATATGATAAGTTTTTAAAAAGGATATGTTTTAAAAAGTCTTTGGGTTTCTCCATTCCAAAGTAAACAAAGTGAAGACATCAAATTAATAGAAAAAAAAAGTTTTTTTTTTTTCTTTTTTTTTTTAATAGCTCTGGAAATATTTTTCCAATTCAACAGCCAAGAAATATTTCCAGCCAATACAATTTCATTTTTACTTTCACTTTCAATTCATTTCTTATATCTATAAGAACATTTCATTTTTCTTTTCAGATCAGTGTGGGTTGTTCAAGATGCAGCATCTCTACTCCATCCCACAACCAGGAAAAAAAGATGTTCTTTCATGAGATGTTCTTTTGGCTTTCGAAAACAATGATGACATGATGATTGTAATACATTTCGGTTCTCATGCCCCATGCTTGAACTCAGAATTATTTCCAGAACTCTGAAAATTTTTCCTAGTCAGCTCGATAACCCAGCTTTCGTATATTTATTTTTTAAGCCACTCGAGTTTCGACTTCCCATCCGTGTGTGCCGTGCATTCAACCTGGAGACACATTCCCTGAGCTCTAAGAAAATGTTTCCCAGTAGACTCAATCCCTGAAATGGATTAAAAAAAATTCTTTCATACATTTTTAAAGCTCAAGAGTGTTAGCTGTCATGGAAAGAACCTTTTTTTTTCCCTGAGCTCTAAGAAAATGTTTCCCAGCAGACTCAATCGCTGAAATGGATTAAAAATAAATTTGTTCCTATATTTTTAAAGCTCAAGAGTGTTAGCTGTCATGGAAAGAGCCTTTTTTTCCCCTGAGCTCTAAGAAAATGTTTCCCAGTCCACTCAATCGCTGAAATGGATTAAAAATAAATTCTTTCATATATTTTTAAAGCTTAAGCGTTTTAGCTGTCATGGAAAGAGCCTTTTTTTCCCCTGAGCTGTAAGAAAATGTTTCCCAGCAGACTCAATCGCTGAAATGGATTAAAAATAAATTCTTTCATACATTTTTTAAACCTCAAGCGTGTTAGCTGTCATGGAAAGAGCCTTTTTTTCCCCTGAGCTCTAAGAAAATGTTTCCCAGCAGACTCAATCGCTGAAATGGATTAAAAATAAATTCATTCATACATTTTTAAAGCTTAAGCGTGTTAGTTCTCATGGAAAGAGCCTTTTTTTTCCCCTGAGCTCTAAGCAAATGTTTCCCAGTCCACTCAATCGCTGAAATGGATTAAAAATAAATTCTTTCATACATTTTTAAAGCTTAAGCGTGTTAGTTCTCATGGAAAGAGCCTTTTTTTCCCCTGAGCTCTAAGAAAATGTTTCCCAGCAGACTCAATCGCTGAAATGGATTAAAAATAAATTCTTTCATATATTTTTAAAGCTTAAGCGTGTTAAGTGTCATAGAAAGGGCCTTTTTTTCCCCTGAGCTCTAAGAAAGTGTTTCTCAGCAGACTCAATCGCTGAAATGGATTAAAAATAAATTCTTTCATATATTTTTAAAGCACAAGCGTGTTAACTGTCATGGAAAGGGCCTTTTCTTTCTCCAGCCCACTCAATCGCTGAAATGGATTAAAAATAACTTCTTTCATACATTTTTAAAGCTCAAGCGTGTTAGCTGTCATAGAGCTGCAGATGCGGTATAGAGAGGACAAGCATGTTACACCATGGAGAGCCCGCACTGTTCTGAACAGAAAACGTGGAATGCTTTTATAGAAAAGAGTTGAAAGTGAAAGTAAAAGCCGATTGGAAATTTTTCACTTGGTTGCCGACTGGGAAAAAATTTTCAGAGCTCAGAAAAAAAAATCTGAGATGTAAAAAAAAAAAAAAAAACTTTTTGTTAATTTTTATCATGTCTCTACCCCCCCTTTGTGTGAGAATGTTCTCTCCCTGTTTCTAAAAATAGACCATGACTCATTCTAGGACATTCAAATGTAAACAAAGTGAAGACATCAAATTAATAGAAAAAAAGAAAGAGGTTTTTTTTTTTTTTTTTTTTTTTTTTTTTTTTTTTTTTTTTTTTTTTTTTTTAGCTTTGGAAATAGTTTTCCCAATCAACAGCCAAGAAATATTTCCAGCCAATACAATTTCATTTTTACTTTCACTTTCAGTTCATTTCTTATATCTATAAAAACATTTCATATTTCAGTTCAGATCAGTGTGGGTTGTTCAAGATGCAACATCTCTACTCCATCCGACAACCACGAAAAAAAGATGTTCTTTCATGAGGAATTTTTTTGGCTTTCGAAAACAATGATGACATGATGATTGTAATACATTTGTGTTCTCATGTCCCATGATTGAACTCAGAATTATTTCCAGAACTCTGAGAATTTTTCCTAGTCAGCTCGATGAACCAAATTTCGTATATTTATTTTTTAAACCACTCGAATTTCGACTTTCCATCCGTGTGTGCTGTGCATTCAACCTGGAGACACATTCCTTGAGCTCTAAGAAAATGTTTCCCAGCCCACTCAATTGCTGAAATGGATTAAAAACATATTGTTTCATACATTTTTAAAGCTCAAGCGAGTTAGCTGTCATGGAAAGAACCTTTTTTTCCCTGAGGTCTAAGAAAATGTTTCCCGGCAGACTCAATCGTTGAAATGGATTAAAAATAAATTCGTTCCTATATTTTTAAAGCTCAAGCATATTAGCTCTCATGAAAAGGGCCTTTTTTTTCCCCAGCCCACTCAATCGCTGAAATGGATTAAAAATAACTTCTTTCATACATTTTTAAACCTCAAGCGTGTTAGCTGTCATAGAAACTGAAATTTATGTCATGGTTTGTGTCTCACACGTTGTCAACGGTATTGTTTGAGGTGAAAAATGTCTTTCAATATCATGACATCTCCTTTCAAATAGGATTGAAGGATTTTTCTTAAACTATGTTGAAATCTTGATCCATCCAAATTACAGATGGAAAATTCTGATCCATGGATGGATCATCCAATTTCGCTAGAACCTGATAAACGGTTGCTGATTAAATCCAAACGAAAACCCTAGCTTTTCAAACAGGAAACATTTTCCCCTAAACGTATTAATGATTTCTATTCTGTGAGACATTAAAAAGTGGAAAGAAACTTGTGTTCACAGAAGCTCTTTCTATAAGAGTAGTCCTAGGTCCAGATGAGATAGAGAAAGAGAAAAAGCATGCTGCACCTTGGATAGCCCGCACGGTTCTGAATAGAAAACGTGGAATACTTTTATAGAAAAGCGATGAAAGTGAAAGTAAAAGCCAAATCGTCTCGGCTGTAGAATTTTCACTTGGTTGCCGACTGGGAAAAATTTTTCAAAGCTCAGAAAAAAAAATTTGAGATGTAAAAAAAAAAAAATTGAGATGTAAAAAAAAAATATCTTTTTGTTAATTTTTATCATGTTTTCTAGACATGATAAAAATTAACCCTACCCCCCTTTTGTGTGGGAATCTTGTCTCCCTGTTTCTAAAAATAGACCATGACTCATTCTAGGAATTATATGTTTTAGAAAGGATGAGTCATAGTCTTTGGGTTTCTCCATTCCAAAGTAAACAAAGTGAAAACATCAATTTAATAGAAAAAAAGAGAGTTTTTTTTTTTTTTTTTTTTTTTTTCAGCTTTTGAAATATTTTTCCCATTCAACAGCCAAGAAATATTTCCAGCCAATACAATTTCATTTTTACTTTCACTTTCAGTTCATTTCTTATATCTATAAAAACATTTCATATTTCTGTTCAGATCAGTGTGGGTTGTTCAAGATGCAGCAACTCTACTCCATCCCACAACCAGGAAAAAAAGATGTTCTTTCATGAGGAATTCTTTTGGCTTTCGAAAACAATGATGACATGATGATTGTAATACATTTCTGTTCTCATGTCCCATGCTTGAATTCAGAATTATTTCCAGAACTCTGAGAATTTTTCCTAGTCCATTCGATGACCCAAATTTCGTATATTTATTTAAGCTACTCGAGTTTCGACTACCCATGCGTGTGTGCTGTGCATTAAACCTGGACACACATTCTCTGAGCTCTAAGAAAATTTTCCGAGCCCACTCAATCGCTGAAATGGATTAAAAATAAATTCTTTCATACATTTTTAAAGCTCAAGAGTGTTAGGTATCATGGAAAGAGCTTTTTCTTTCTACAGCCCACTCAATCGCTGAAATAGATTTAAAATAAATTGTTTCATACATTTCTAAAGCTCAAGCGTGTTAGCTGTCATGGAAAGAGCCTTTTTTCCCCAGATCTCTAAGAAAATGTTTTCCAGCCCACTCAATCGCTGAAATGGATTAAAAATAAATTCGTTCCTATATTTTTAAAGCTCAAGAGTGTTAGGTATCATGGAAAGAGCTTTTTCTTTTCACAGCCCACTCAATCACTGAAATCGATTAAAAACAAATTGTTTCATACATTTTTAAAGCTCAAGAGTGTTAGGTGTCATGGAAAGAGCTTTTTCTTTTCACAGCCCACTCAATCACTGAAATCGATTAAAAACAAATTGTTTCATACATTTTTAAAGCTCAAGAGTGTTAGGTGTAATGGAAAGAGCTTTTTCTTTTCACAGCCCACTCAATCGCTGAAATGGATTAAAAATAAATTCTTTCATACATTTGTTTAAACCTCAAGACAGTTAGCTGTCATGGAAACTGAAATTTATGTCACGGTTTGTGTGTCACACGTCGTCAACGGTATGATTTGAGGTGAAAATTGAAAACCCGGTATGAAAAATCTCTTTAACTTCACTTTAGAAGAAGGTGTGGGATAGAGAGATTTCGTCATGGGAAAATATCTTTCAATGTCCGTCGATGAAATCCAAACGAGGGGTCCTAGCTTTTCAAATGGGAAACATTTTCCCCTAAACGGAGGAATGATTTCTATTCTGTGAGACGTCAAAAATTGGAAAAAAGCTTGTGTTCACAGAAGCTCTTTGTAGAAGACTGGTCCTGTGTCCAGATGCAGTAGAGAGAGAAAAAGCATGCTGCACCTTGGACAGCCCGCACAGTTCTGAACAGAAAACGTAGAATACTTTTATAGAAAAGTGTTGAAAGTGAAAGTAAAAGGCCAATCGTCTTGGCTGTAGAATTTTCACTTGGTTGCCGACTGGGAAAAATTTTTCAAAGCTCAGAAAAAAAAATTTGAGATGTAAAAAAAAAAAAAAAAAAAAAAAACTTTTTGTTAATTTTTATCATGTCTTCTAGGCATGATAAAAATTAACCCTACCCCCCTTTTGTGTGGGAATGTTGTCTCACTGTTTCTAAAAATAGACCATGTATACCAATATACTACAAACGGACTTGAACGCCTGTTCTCAGTATGTAGCTATACAAATTTGAAGGTAAAATTAAAAAAAAGACATCTTTTTGGGGAAAAAGGGAGTAAATTTGTATAGGAATATACTACAAACGGAATTTAAGGCCTGTTTTCAGTATATATCTATACAAATTGTAAGGTAAAAAAAATTAAAAAAAAGACACCTTTTTTTTCGGGGGGGAAGGCAGTGAATTTGTATACGCATATACTACAAACGGACTTTAAAGCCTGTTTTCAGCATATAGCTATACAAATTGGAAGGTAAAAAAAAATAAAAAAAAAGACATCTTTTTTTTTCGGGGGGGGAAGGCAGTGAATTTGTATAGGAATATACTACAAACGGACTTTAAAGCCTGTTTTCAGCATATAGCTATACAAATTGGAAGGTAAAAAAAATAAAAAAAAGACATCTTTTTTTTTCGGGGGGGGGAAGGCAGTGAATTTGTATAGGAATATACTACAAACGGACTTTAAAGCCTGTTTTCAGCATATAGCTATACAAATTGGAAGGTAAAAAAAATAAAAAAAAAAGACATCTTTTTTTTTCGGGGAAATAAGTGAATTTGTATAGGAATATAATAAACTATACAAACGGACTTTAATGCCTGTTTTCAGTATATAGCTATACAAATTGGAAGGTAAAAAAAAATAAAAAAAAAAGACATCTTTTTTTTTTCGGGAAATTAAGTGAATTTGCATAGGAATATACTACAAACGGACTTTAATGCCTGTTTTCAGTATATAGCTATACAAATTGGAAGGTAAAAAAAAATTAAAAAAAGATATCTTTTTTGGGGAAAAGGATTGAATTTGTATAGAAATATACTACAAGAACATCAAGAAAAGAACATCATGGGTCCAAGAATTGAAAGTAAAAGTCCAAAAACGAAATGTTAACGACTGGGAAAAAATTTTTCAAATCTGAAAAAAAGATTTAAAAAAATTTTTTTTTTTTTTTTTAATGTTTTAAAATTTTTCCAGAGTTCTGAGAATTTTTCCCAGTCGGTTTCTAGAAGCAACTCGGTAATGTATTTAAACCACTCGCGTTTCAGTTTCAGATCAGTCTGTGCTGTGCACTCAACGTGGATACAAGCTTCTCACTCTCCTGGGAAGAGCTTCTGTGAAGGTATGTGAACATTTTTTTCTTACTCTTTTGTATTTCATAGACTACAAATATTTATTAAGTCACCCATTTTGTTGAAATGTATTCTTATTTCCTTTCAATACTTTGAGGTAGGATAATATTTTTCCCCCTGCTACTGTTTTTGCTTTTCAAGACTAGAAATGTTTTACTCAATAGCTGTTTTTATAGAAAACATGCTATTATTTCATATACCGATATATTTTGTGAAACTTTTACAAATTCCTTTCAAGAAGCCAAGATCATGTGATCCACAGCTGGCTAGACCCGTCAGTGTAATCGGATCACGATTGTTCCATCCTATACTGATATATTTTGTGAAACTTTAACAAATTCCTTTCAAGAAGCCAAGATCTCGTGATCCACAGCTGGCTAGATATGTCAGTGTACTCGGACCACGATTGTTCCATCCTATACTGATATATTTTGTGAAACTTTAACAAATTCCTTTCAAGAAGCCAAGATCTCGTGATCCACAGCTGACTCCATTAGTCAGGAAAAACGGATCACGATTTTATCAATCGTATACTGATATATTTTGTGAAACTTTAACAAATCCCTTTCAACAGGGCAAGATCTCGTGATCCATAGCTGGCTAGAGCAGTCAGGATCAACGGATCACGATGGTTCCCTCGTATACTGATATATTTTGTAAAACTTTAACAAGGCAAGATCTCGTGATCCACAGCTGGCTAGACTAGTCAGGATTAACGGATCACGATATTATCAATCGTATACTGATATATTTTGTGAAATTTTAACAAATGACTTTCAAGAAGGCAAGACCTCGTGATCCAGAACTGACTCAATCAGTCAGGATTAACGGATCACGATTGTTCCATTCTGTACTGATATATTTTCTGAAACTTCTTTAACAAATGACTTTCAAGAAGGCAAGATCTCGTGATCCAGAGCTGACTCAATCAGTCAGGATTAACGGATCACGATTGTTCCATTGTATACTGCTATATTTTGTGAAACTTCTTTAACAAATGACTTTCAAGAAGGCAAGATCTTGTGATCCACAGCTGACTCAATCAGTCAGGATTAACGGATCACGATTGTTCCATTGTATACTGCTATATTTTGTGAAATTTCTTTAACAAATGACTTTCAAGAAGGCAAGATTTCGTGATCCACAGCTGACTATACTTGTCAGAATTAACGGATCACGATAGTTCCGTTGTATACTGATATATTTTGTGGAACTTTAACAAATTGTTTTCAACAAGGCAAGATCCTGTGATCCACAGCTGACTCCATCAGTCAGGATAACGGATCATAATTTTTTTCAATCGTATACTGATATATATTTTGTATATTTTGTGAAACTTTAACAAATCCTTTTCAACAAGGCAAAAGATCCCATGATCCACAGCTGACTCCATCAGTCAGAATAACGGATCATGATGGTTCCATCGTATACTGATATATATTTTGTGAAACGTTAACAAATGACTTTCAAGAAGGCAAGATCATGTTATTCAATAGAATTGTTCAATCGTATACTGGCATATTCTGATAAAACAACAGAATGATCCAATTTTGAATACAATCCCAATATGTGTTTATAAAATCCATTTCATATTTTGTAAAACGTGAACGACTGACTTTCAAGCTGGCTGCATGTGTGTTTTTTTCGTGGTTTTTCCCCATGTGTAACGTGAATACGAGCCAGTTTCCCTTCCAAAGTCCTCCACGAAGGCATTTCTTAAGGCAAATAGCCCTCAAATGCTTTACCGTCATCCGAATTGACATGACCTCTCTCCAACTTCCACGGTGTCATTTGAACGATCGAGTCGGCTGTTGGAAAAAAATGTCTGACAGCTGAAAACAATTCAGCTCCAGTGCACAGCACAGACTGATTTAAAGCTGAAACGCGAGTGGTTTAAATAGATGAGAACCCTCTATAGAAATAATTTGAATATATCTGGTTTTGTGAATCAAGCCGACTTTGAAAAAATTCTCAGAGCTCAGAAAAAAATTCTGAAATGTTAAAAAAAAAAAAAAATCTTTTTGTTAATTTTTATCATGTCTTCTAGACATGATAAAAATTAACTCCCTTCTCTTTTTGTCTGGGAATGTTGTCTCACTCTTTCTAAAAATAGACTATGACTCATTCTTGTGGAATTCTGTTGGGATTTTACTTTCGATTGGCTTTTGACTTTGTTTCAATAACTGGGGATAACTGGACATGATCAATAGATAACTGGGGAAGTTATCTATAAAAGCATTCCGCGTTTCACTTCAGATCCGTGTGGGCTGTGGAAGAGGCAACACGTCTCTCTCTTTACCCAATCTCATGATATTCTTTAAGAATTTCTTAGCCATTTTTCAAAGAAGGGGACTATAATTGAAGAATTTATGAATTTGGGAACATGTCATCCATGGCAAATCTAAAATCTTGGAAGTGGATACTCGAAAGCCCCGCTCTGATTATAATTCGGAGTTCTAGCATGGGACACTTTCTAAATCAATAAGTTAAACTATTCCGCGTTTCACTTCAGATCCGTGTGGGCTGTGGAAGAGGCAACACGTCTCTCTCTTTACCCAAACTCATGATATTCTTTAAGAATTTCTTAGCCATTTTTCAAAGAAGGGGACTATAATTGAAGAATTTATGAATTTGGGAACATGTCACCCATGGCAAATCTAAAATCTTGGAAGTGGATACTGGAAAGCCCCGCTCTGATTATAATTCTGAGTTCTAGCATGGGACATTTTTTAAATCAATAAGCTAAACTATTTTTTCTAGTCTCATATTCTCTCGTGACTAGGGTTCCAGATTTGGGTAGAGAGAGACATGTTGCCTCATCAACAGCCCGCACTGTTCTGAACAGAAACGTGGAATGCTTTTATAGAAAAGTGAAGAGTTGAAAGTGAAAGTCGAAAAACGAAATGGGATCGGCTAGGAAAAATTTCTCAGAGCTCAGAAAAAAAAATTCTGAAATGTAAAAAAAAAAAAAAAAAAAAGAAAATCTTTTTGTTAATTTTTATCATGTCTTCTAGACATGATAAAAATTAACTCCCTTCTCTTTTTGTCTGGGAATGTTGTCTCCCACTTTCTAAAAATAGACAATGACTCATTCTTTCTAAAGAATAGAATTCCAAGAAAAGATTGGATGAGTCATGGTCTATTTTTAGAAAGTGGGAGACAAAATTCCCATACAAAAGGGGGTGAGTTAATTTTTATCATGTCTAGAAGACATGATAGAAATTAAGAAAAAGATTTTTTTTTTTTTTTTTTTTTACATCTCAAAATTTTTTTCTCAGCTCTGAAAATATTTTCCCAGCCGATCTCATTTCGTTTTTCGACTTTCACTTTCAACTCTTCTCTTTTCTATAAAAGTATTTCGAGTTTCTGTTCAAAACACTGTGGGCTGTTGAAAAGGCAACACATCTCTCTCTCTACATTAATCGGGAATCCAAGATGTTCTAAAGAAGAATTTTTTGAGAATCTCTTAACCTTTCTGAACTTTAGAAGAGCTAGCTGGATATTTCTTCATTTCTTTTTCAAGTATAGGTTCAAAGGATTCTTTTAAATAGTTGCAAGTAAGACGTTGTATTATTTTCTGTTGATCATGAATCTATTAAAAAATTTCAATGCCTAGTTTTAGGGCTATCTATAGCCGGCATGATTCATATGTTTTACTCTACGTTTTAGATGAGACCCTCTCTTAAAAACACGATTTTCCTATTCAAAGTTGAAATGAGTTTCTAAAAGCATGATTCTTTTAAAAAAACATGTGTGTTTAAGTAGGTGTGGTGGGACGGTTAGATTTCTTCTCTTACGAGATAGTCATCTCCACCCTCTCGTGGTCGCTGAAATCTCGTGATAGCTCAAGTGAAAAGAGTTCATTTATTTTGACTCACAACCACGTTATATTTTTTTGGATATCTCCTCCAACGACTCGTGGAGCTCTTTTCCCTGAAATCAGGTATGTTTAGCAGTGCACGCCCTCTGAAGTGAAGCTCGGAATACTTTGACAAATCCTGTCGAGTGGATTATGAAACCATTTTTAAAGGACCTCAGAGAAACACCCATGAAGACGATACCAACGTGTCGTTTTTCAGAAAGCATGAAGGTGGTTCATGGTGAGAGATGAGATGGTAAAATAGTTTTTTTTCTTAGAAAGTTGAAAAAAATGAAGAGTAGTAAGACACAGTCTCTTTTTTTCGAAACTGAGTAGGAGGGTCATTTTGAGATGAGCTGGAAAATATTTTCTGAGAGATTTGAAAAAAAAAATTTTAAAAATAAAAAATATATATATTATATAATATATATTATAAATACTTTTTGTTGTTCATTTTTATCATGTCTTCAGACATGATAAAAATGAACGACATCTCTCTTTTTCTCTTTGAAACCTCTTTCAACCTATCTCGTCCTGTTTCTCAAGTAACATTCCTTTCCTGAAAAGCTAATTTCTTTAGAAACCTAAGACAACTCTTTTCCTGAAAAGCTAATTTCTTTAGACACCTAAGACAACAGGTAGAGACATACTTCGAACCAAAAAGAGAGTAGAGATCCTTTTGAATAATGTCGAATAGACAAAAACACGAGTAGCCATTTCAGTTCTATGCTTTTTCCTAGGGACGATCCACGAAAGGGTCCTCTTTTGTTCACGACCCGTGGTTCACCCATGAATGAAACACGTAGGCTCGAAACTTTCTAACATCTCTACCTCCACGGTGCAGTTTGAAAGGAAGGTGACCCACCCATCACCCCAGCTATGAAATGAAACGTCAAAACAGTGCACACGTTCTAGAATAAGAACCCTTGTAGACATTTGGGGGCTCTACAGCACAGACTCAACAGAAACAAAACGATAAAAACTTTCATAGATCCCAGAGAGTGGATGTGCTTAAAAATAAGGTGATGTCTCGTCGATCAAATCAGCTGTAAATAAATGTCTAAGAGCTGTGAAGAATGGATGGTTTACCTTCACAAAAGCTCTTTCTAGGAGGGAAAAGTGTGTATCCAAGCAGAATACACAGCACGGACTGATGTTAAGTCGAAACTGGAGTGATTTCAATACACAAGTATGAATTCGTTCTAATAAACCTTTAGATAGGTCTTGTTTGACTCATCGAGTAGAGGGGGAAAACATTGACGTGTTGCCTTTCCAACAGCCTACACTGTTCTGAACAGAAACGTAGAATGCTTTTATAGATAAAAGAAGAATTGAAAGTGAAAGTAAAAAAACGAAATCAGATCGGCTGGGAAAATTTCTGAGCCGAGAAAAAATTCTGAGTCAGAAAAAAAAAAAAAAGAAACTCTTCCTTTTTCTTTAGAGAGGGTTTTTAAGAGAGGGTCTCATCTAAGACGTAGAGTAAAACATATGAATCATGCCGGGTATAGATAGCCCTAAAACTAGGCATTGAAATTTTTTAATAGATTGATGATCAACAGAAAATAATACAACGTCTTACTTGCAACTATTTAAAAGAATTTTTTGAACCTATACTTGAAAAAGAAATGAAGAAATATCCAGCTTGCTCTTCTAAAGTTCAGAAAGGTTAAGAGATTCTCAAAGAATTCTTCTTTAGAACATCTTGGATTCCCGATTAATGTAGAGAGGGAGATGTGTTGCCTTTTCAACAGCCCACAGTGTTTTGAACAGAAACTCGAAATACTTTTATAGAAAAGAGAAGAGTTGAAAGTGAAAGTCGAAAAACGAAATGAGATCGGCTGGGAAAATATTTTCAGAGCTCAGAAAAAAATTCTGAGATGTAAAAAAAAAAAAAATCTTTTTGTTAATTTTTATCATGTCTTCTAGACATGATAAAAATTAACTCACCCCCCTTTTGTATGGGAATGTTGTCTCCCACTTTCTAAAAATAGACCATGACTCATCCAATCTTTTCTTGGAATTCTATTCTTTAGAAAGAATGAGTCATTGTCTATTTTTAGAAAGTGGGAGACAACATTCCCAGACAAAAAGAGAAGGGAGTTAATTTTTATCATGTCTAGAAGACATAATAAAAATTAACAAAAAGATTGTTTTTTTTTTTTTTTTTACATCTCAGAATTTTTTTTTCTGAGCTCTGAGAAATTTTTCCTAGCCGATCCCATTTCGTTATTCGACTTTCACTTTCAACTCTTCACTTTTCTATGAAAGCATTCCACGTTTCCGTTCAGAACAGTGCGGGCTGTTGATGAGGCAACATGTCTCTCTCTACCCAAATCTGGAACCCTAGTCACGAGAGAATATCAGACTAGAAAAAATAGTTTAGCTTATTGATTTAAAAAAGTCCCATGCTAGAACTCAGAATTATAATCAGAGCGGGGCTTTCCAGTATCCAGTGCCAAGATTTTAGATTTGCAATGGGTGACATGTTCCCAAGTTCATAAATTCTTCAATTATAGTCCCCTTCTTTGAAAAATGGCTAAGAAATTCTTAAAGAATATCATGAGTTTGGGTAAAGAGAGATACGTGTTGCCTCTTCCACAGCCCACACGGATCTGAAGTGAAACGCGGAATAGTTTAGCTTATTGATTTAAAAAATGTCCCATGCTAGAACTCAGAATAATAATCAGAGCGGGGCTTTCCAGTATCCACTTCCAAGATTTTAGATTTGCCATGGGTGACATGTTCCCAAATTCATAAATTCTTCAATTATAGTCCCCTTCTTTGAAAAATGGCTAAGAAATTCTTAAAGAATATCATGAGATTGGGTAAAGAGAGAGACGTGTTGCCTCTTCCACAGCCCACACGGATCTGAAGTGAAACGTGGAATGCTTTTATAGCTGACTTCCCCAGTTATCTATTGATCATGTCCAGTTATCCCCAGTTATTGAAACAAAGTCAAAAGCCAATCGAAAGTAAAATCCCAACAGAATTCCACAAGAATGAGTCATAGTCTATTTTTAGAAAGAGTGAGACAACATTCCCAGACAAAAAGAGAAGGGAGTTAATTTTTATCATGTCTAGAAGACATGATAAAAATTAACAAAAAGATTTTTTTTTTTTTAACATTTCAGAATTTTTTTCTGAGCTCTGAGAATTTTTTCAAAGTCGGCTTGATTCACAAACCCAGATATATTCAAATTATTTCTATAGAGGGTTTTCATCTATTTAAACCACTCGCGTTTCAGCTTTAACTCAGTCTGTGCTGTGCACTGGAGCTGAATTGTTTTCAGCTGTCAGACATTTTTTTCCAACAGCCGACTCGATCGTTCAAATGACACCGTGGAAGTTGGAGAGAGATCATGTCAATTCGGATGACGGTAAAGCATTTGAGGGCTATTTGCCTTAAGAAATGCCTTCGTGGAGGACTTTGGAAGAAAAACTGGCTCGTATTCACGTTACACATGGGGAAAAACCACGAAAAAAAACACACATGCAGCCAGCTTGAAAGTCAGTCGTTCACGTTTTACAAAATATGAAATGGATTTTATAAACACATATTGGGATTGTATTCAAAATTGGATCATTCTGTTGTTTTATCAGAATATGCCAGTATACGATTGAACAATTCTATTGAATAACATGATCTTGCCTTCTTGAAAGTCATTTGTTAACGTTTCACAAAATATATATCAGTATACGATGGAACCATCATGATCCGTTATTCTGACTGATGGAGTCAGCTGTGGATCATGGGATCTTTTGCCTTGTTGAAAAGGATTTGTTAAAGTTTCACAAAATATACAAAATATATATCAGTATACGATTGAAAAAAATCATGATCCGTTATCCTGACTGATGGAGTCAGCTGTGGATCACAGGATTTTGCCTTGTTGAAAACAATTTGTTAAAGTTCCACAAAATATATCAGTATACAATGGAACTATCGTGATCCGTTAATTCTGACAAGTCTAGTCAGCCGTGGATCACGAAATCTTGCCTTCTTGAAAGTCATTTGTTAAAGAAATTTCACAAAATATAGCAGTATACAATGGAACAATCGTGATCCGTTAATCCTGACTGATTGAGTCAGCTGTGGATCACGAGATCTTGCCTTCTTGAAGGTCATTTGTTAAAGAAGTTTCACAAAATATAGCAGTATACAATGGAACAATCGTGATCCGTTAATCCTGACTGATTGAGTCAGTTCTGGATCACGAGATCTTGCCTTCTTGAAAGTCATTTGTTAAAATTTCACAAAATATATCAGTATACGATTGCTAAAATCGTGATCCGTTAATCCTGACTAGTCTAGCCAGCTGTGGATCACGAGATCTTGCCTTGTTAAAGTTTCACAAAATATATCAGTATACGAGGGAACCATCGTGATCCGTTGATCCTGACTGCTCTAGCCAGCTATGGATCACGAGATCTTGCCCTGTTGAAAGGGATTTGTTAAAGTTTCACAAAATATATCAGTATACGATTGATAAAATCGTGATCCGTTTTTCCTGACTAATGGAGTCAGCTGTGGATCACGAGATCTTGGCTTCTTGAAAGAAATTTGTTAAAGTTTCACAAAATATATCAGTATAGGATGGAACAATCGTGATCCAATTACACTGACGAGTCTAGCCAGCTGTGGATCACGAGATCTTGGCTTCTTGAAAGGAATTTGTTAAAGTCTCACAAAATATATCAGTATAGGATGGAACAATCGTGATCCGATTACACTGACTAATGGAGTCAGCTGTGGATCACGAGATCTTGGCTTCTTGAAAGGAATTTGTTAAAGTTTCACAAAAGATATCAGTATAGGATGGAACAATCGTGATCCGATTACACTGACGGGTCTAGCCAGCTGTGGATCACATGATTTTGGCTTCTTGAAAGGAATTTGTTAAAGTTTCACAAAATATATCAGTATATGAAATAATAGCATGTTTTCTATAAAAACAGCTATTGAGTAAAACATTTCTAGCCTTGAAAAGCAAAAACAGTAGCACGGGGAAAAATATTACCCTACCTCAAAGTATTGAAAGGAAATAAGAATACATTTCTATAAAATGGGTGACTCAATAAATATTTGTAGTCTATGAAATACAAAAGAGTAAGAAAAAAATGTTCACATACCTTCACAGAAGCTCTTCCCAGGAGAGTGAGAAGCGTGTATCCACGTTGAGTGCACAGCACAGACTGATCTGAAACTGAAACGCAAGTGGTTTAAATACATTAACGAGTTGCTTCTAGAAACCGACTGGGAAAAATTCTCAGAGCTCTGGAAAAATTTTAAAACATAAAAATAAAAAAAAATAAAATAAAAAAAAAAACCTTCCTTTTTTCTTTCTTAATTTGATGTCTTCACTTTTTTATTTCTAGAAGGTCAAAAGAATGAAGACATCAAATTAAGAAAGAAAAAGGAAGTATTTTTTTTTTTTTTTAATCTTTTTTCAGCTTTGAAAATTTTCTTCCAGTCGTTAACATTTCGTTTTTGGACCTTTACTTTCAATTCTTGGACCCATGATGTTCCTTTCTTGATGTTCTTGTAGTATATTTCCATACAAATTCACTCCTTTTCCCCAAAAAAGATATCTTTTTTTTTATTTTATTTTACCTTCCAATTTGTATAGCTATATACTGAAAAGAGGCATTAAAGTCCGTTTGTAGTATATTCCTATACAAATTCACTTAATTTCCCGAAAAAAAAAAAGATGTCTTTTTTTTTTATTTTTTTTACCTTCCAATTTGTATAGCTATATACTGAAAACAGGCATTAAAGTCCGTTTGTAGTATATTCCTATACAAATTCTGCTGAAAACAGGCATTAAAGTCCGTTTGTAGTATATTCCTATACAAATTCACTTAATTTCCCGAAAAAAAAAAGATGCCTTTTTTTTAATTTTTTTTACCTTCCAATTTGTATAGCTATATGCTGAAAACAGGCTTTATCATGTCTTATGATAAAAATTAACAAAAAGGGTTTTTTTTTTTTTTTTTTTTTTTTTTTTTACATCTCAAATTTTTTTTTTCTGAGCTTCGAAAAATTTTTCCCAGTCGGCAACCAAGTCAAAATTCTACAGCCAAGACGATTGGCCTTTTACTTTCACTTTCAACACTTTTCTATAAAAGTATTCTACGTTTTCTGTTCAGAACTGCGCGGGCTGTCCAAGGTGCAGCATGCTTTTTCTCTCTCTACTGCATCTGGACCCAGGACCAGTCTTCTAGAAAGAGCTTCTGTGAACACAAGCTTTTTTCCAATTTTTGACGTCTCACAGAATAGAAATCATTTCTCCTTTTAGGGGAAAATGTTTCCCATTTGAAAAGCTAGGACCCCTCGTTTGGATTTCATCAGCAACCGTTTATCAGGGTCTAGCGAAATTGGTTGATCCATCCATAAATCAGAATTTCCCATCCGTGGTTTTTATGCATCAAGATTTCAACATAGTTTAAGAAAAATCCTTCAATCCTATTTGAAAGGAGATGACATGATATTGAAAGACATTTTCCCATGACGGACATTGAAAGACATTGAAAGACATTTTCCCATGACGAAATCTCTCTATCCCACACCTTCTTCTAAAGTGAAGTTAAAGAGATTTTTTATACCGGGTTTTCAATTTTCACCTCAAATCACACCGTTGACAATGTGTGACACACAAACCGTGACATAAATTTCAGTTTCCATGACAGCTAACACGCTTGAGCTTTAAACATGTATGAAAGAATTTATTTTTAATCCATTTCAGCGATTGAGTGGGCTGGGATAAAAAAGGCTCTTTCCATGACAGCTAACACGCTTGAGCTTTAAAGATGTATGAAAGAATTTATTTTTAATCCATTTCAACGATTGAGTGGGCTGGGGAAAAAAAGGCCCTTTCTATGACAGCTAACACGCTTGAGCTTTAAAAATGTATCAAAGAATTTGTTTTTAATCCATTTCAGCGATTGAGTGGGCTGGGGAAAAAAAAGGCCCTTTCTATGACAGCTAACACGCTTGAGCTTTAAAAATGTATCAAAGAATTTGTTTTTAATCCATTTCAGCGATTGAGTGGGCTGTGGAAAGAAAAAGCTCTTTCCATGATACCTAACACTCTTGAGCTTTAAAAATGTATGAAAGAATTTATTTTTAATCCATTTCAGCGATTGAGGGGGCTGGGAAACATTTTCTTAGAGCTCAGGGAAAAAAAAGGCTCTTTCCATGACACCTAACACTCTTGAGCTTTAAAAATGTATGAAACAAATTATTTTAAATCCATTTCAGCCATTGAGTGGGCTCGGAAAATTTTCTTAGAGCTCAGGGAATGTGTGTCCAGGTTGAATGCACAGCACACACTGATGGGTAGTCGAAACTCGAGTAGCTTAAATAAATATACGAAATTTGGGTCATAGAGTGGACTAGGAAAAATTTTCAGAGTTCTGGAAATAATTCTGAGTTCAAGCATGGGACATGAGAACAGAAATGTATTACAATCATCATGTCATCATTGTTTTCGAAAGCCAAAAGAATTCCTCATGAAAGAACATCTTTTTTTCCTGGTTGTGGGATGGAGTAGAGTTGCTGCATCTTGAACAACCCACACTGATCTGAACAGAAATATGAAATGTTTTTATAGATATAAGAAATGAACTGAAAGTGAAAGTAAAAATGAAATTGTATTGGCTGGAAATATTTCTTGGCTGTTGAATGGGAAAAATATTTCCAAAGCTGAAAAAAAAAAAAACTCTTTCTTTTTTTCTATTAAATTGATGTCTTCACTTTGTTTACACCCAAAGACTATGACTCATCCTTTCTAAAACATATAATTCCTAGAATGAGTCATGGTCTATTTTTAGAAACAGGGAGACAATATTCCCACACAAATGGGGGGTAGGGTTAATTATTATCATGTCTAGAATACATGATAAAAATTAACAAAAAGTTTTTTTTTTTTTTTTTTTTTTTTTTTTTTTTTTTTTTTTTACATCTCAAATTTTTTTTTCTGAGCTTTGAAAAATTTTTCCCAGTCAGCAACCAAGTGAAAATTCTACAGCCAAGACGATTTGGCTTTTACTTTCACTTTCATCGCTTTTCTATAAAAGTATTCCACGTTTTCTATTCAGAACCGTGCGGGCTATCCAAGGTGCAGCATGCTTTTTCTCTTTCTCTATCTCATCTGGACCTAGGACTACTCTTATAGAAAGAGCTTCTGTGAACACAAGTTTCTTTCCACTTTTTAATTTCAATTTACGGGAAAATGTTTCCTGTTTGATAAGCTAGGGTTTTCGTTTGGATTTCATCAGCAACCGTTTATCAGGGTCTAGCGAAATTGGATGATCCATCCATGGATCAGAATTTCCCATCTGTAATTTGGATGGATCAAGATTTCAACATAGTTTAAGAAAAATCCTTCAATCGTATTTGAAAGGAGATGCCATGATATTGAAAGACATTTTTCCATGACGGACATCGAAAGATATTTTCCCATGACGGACATTGAAAGACATTGAAAGACATTTTTCCATGACGGAATCTCTCTGTCCCACAGCTTCTTCTAAAGTGAACTTAAAGAGATTTTTCATACCGGGTTTTCAATTTTCACCTCAAACCATACCGTTGACGACGTGTGAGACACAAACCATGACATAAATTTCAGTTTCTATGACAGCTAACACGCTTGAGCTTTAAAAATGTATGAAAGAATTTGTTTTTAATCCATTTCAGCGATTGAGTCTACTGGGAAACATTTTCTAAAAGCTCAGGGGAAAAAAAGGCTCTTTCCATGACAGCTAACACTCTTGAGGTTTAAAAATGTATGAAAGAATTTGTTTTTAATTCATTTCAGCTATTGAGTGGCCCGGGAGGGGAAAAGGCCCTTTTCATGAGAGCTAACATGCTTGAGCTTTAAAAATATAGGACCGAATTTATTTTTAATCCATTTCAGCGATTGAGTCTGCTGGGAAACATTTTCTTAGACCTCAGGGAAAAAAAGGTTCTTTCCATGACAGCTAACACGCTTGAGCTTTAAAAATGTATGAAACAATTTGTTTTTAATCCATTTCAGCGATTGAGTAGGCTGGGAAACATTTTCATAGAGCTCAGGGAATGTGTCTCCAGGTTGAATGCACAGCACACACGGCTGGGAAGTCGAAATTCGAGTGGTTTAAAAAATAAATATACGAAATTTGGTTCATCGAGCTGACTAGGAAAAATTCTCAGAGTTCTGGAAATAATTCTGAGTTCAATCATGGGACATGAGAAAACAAATGTATTACAATCATCATGTCATCATTGTTTTCGAAAGCCAAAAAAATTCCTCATGAAAGAACATCTTTTTTTCGTGGTTGTGGGATGGAGTAGAGATGTTGCATCTGGAACAACCCACACTGATCTGAACTGAAATATGAAATGTTTTTATAGATATAAGAAATGAACTGAAAGTGAAAGTAAAAATGAAATTGTATTGGCTGGAAATATTTCTTGGCTGTTGATTGGGAAATATATTTCCAAAGCTAAAAAAAAAAAAAAAAAAAAAAAAAAAAACTCTTTCTTTTTTTCTATTAATTTGATGTCTTCACTTTGTTTACTTTGGAATGTCCTAGAATGAGTCATGGTCTATTTTTAGAAACAGGGAGAAAACACTCTCACACAAAAGGGGGGTAGGGTTAATTTTTATCATGTCTAGATGACATGATAAAAATTAACAAAAAGTTTTTTTTTTTTTTTTACATCTCAGATTTTTTTTTCTGAGCTCTGAAAATTTTTTCCCAGTCGGCAATTAAGTGAAAACTTTCCAATCGGCTTTTACTTTCACTTTCAACTCTTTTCTATAAAAGTATTGCACGTTTTCTGTTCAGAACTGTGTAAACTCTCCATGGTGCAACTTGCTTGTTCTCTCTCTACCGCATCTGCAGCTCTATGACAGCTAACACGCTTGAGCTTTAAAAATGTATGAAAGAAGTTCTTTTTAATCCATTTCAGCGATTGAGTGTGCTGGAGAAAAAAAAGGCCCTTTCCATGACAGCTAACACTCTTGAGGTTTAAAAATGTATGAATGAATTTATTTTTAATCCATTTCAGCGATTGAGTCTGCTGGGAAACATTTTCTTAGAGCTCATGGGAAAAAAAGGCCCTTTCTATGACAGCTAACACGCTTAAGCTTTAAAAATATATGAAAGAATTTATTTTTAATCCATTTCAGCGATTGAGTGGACTGGGAAACATTTTCTTAGAGCTCAGGGGAAAAAAGGCTCTTTCCATGAGAACTAACACGCTTAAGCTTTAAAAATATATGAAAGAATTTATTTTTAATCCATTTAAGCGATTGAGTGGACTGGGAAACATTTTCTTAGAGCTCAGGGTAAAAAAAGGCTCTTTCCATGAGAACTAACACGCTTAAGCTTTAAAAATGTATGAAAGAATTTATTTTTAATCCATTTCAGCGATTGAGTCTGCTGGGAAACATTTTCTTAGAGCTCAGGGGGAAAAAAGGCTCTTTCCATGACAGCTAACACGCTTGAGGTTTAAAAAATGTATGAAAGAATTTATTTTTAATCCATTTCAGCGATTGATTCTGTTGGGAAACATTTTCTTAGAGCTCAGGGGAAAAAAAGGCTCTTTCCATGACAGCTAACACGCTTAAGCTTTAAAAATATATGAAAGAATTTATTTTTAATCCATTTCCGCGATTGAGTGGACCGGGAAACATTTTCTTAGAGCTCAGGGGAAAAAAAAGGCTCTTTCCATGAGAACTAACACGCTTAAGCTTTAAAAATATAGGAACAAATTAATTTTTAATCCATATCAGCGATTGAGTCTACTGGGAAACATTTTCTTAGAGCTCAGGGGAAAAAAAGGCTCTTTCCATGACAGCTAACACTCTTGAGCTTTAAATATATAGGAACAAATTTATTTTTAATCCATTTCAGCGATTGAGTCTGCTGGGAAATATTTTCTTAGAGCTCAGGGAAAAAAAAGATTATTTCCATGACAGCTAACACTCTTGAGCTTTAAAAATGTATGAAAGAATTTTTTTTAATCCATTTCAGGGATTGAGTCTACTGGGAAACATTTTCTTAGAGCTCAGGGAATGTGTCTTCAGGTTGAATGCACAGCACACACGGATGGGAAGTCGAAACTCGAGTGGCTTAAAAAATAAATATACGAAAGCTGGGTTATCGAGCTGACTAGGAAAAATTTTCAGAGTTCTGGAAATAATTCTGAGTTCAAGCATGGGACATGAGAACCGAAATGTATTACAATCATCATGTCATCATTGTTTTCGAAAGCCAAAAGAACATCTCATGAAAGAACATCTTTTTTTCCTGGTTGTGGGATGGAGTAGAGATGCTGCATCTTGAACAACCCACACTGATCTGAACAGAAAAATGAAATGTTCTTATAGATATAAGAAATGAATTGAAAGTGAAAGTAAAAATGAAATTGTATTGGCTGGAAATATTTCTTGGCTGTTGAATTGGAAAAATATTTCCAGAGCTATTAAAAAAAAAAAAGAAAAAAAAAAACTTTTTTTTTCTATTAATTTGATGTCTTCACTTTGTTTACTTTGGAATGGAGAAACCCAAAGACTTTTTAAAACATATCCTTTTTAAAAACTTATCATATCTTATAAACTTTAAACTCATCCTTTTTAAAACATATAATTCCTAGAATGAGTCATGGTCTATTTTTAGAAACGGTGAGACAACATTCCCACACAAAAGGTGGGTAGGGTTAATTTTTATCATGTCTAGAAGACATGATAAAAATTAACAAAAAGTTTTTTTTTTTTTTTTACATCTCAGATTTTTTTTTCTCAGCTCTGAAAATTTTTTCCCAGTCGGCAACCAATTGAAAAATTTCCAATCGGCTTTTACTTTCACTTTCAACTCTTTTCTATAAAAGCATTCCACGTTTTCTGTTCAGAACCGTGCGGGCTCTCCATGGTGCAACATGCTTTTTCTCTCTCTACCTCATCTGCAGCTAGGGTGTTTTTCCTTCTTCAAGAAGTGGAATTTTTTGCGAATACTTTACAATTTCACGAGCTAGCTGTTTCTTATATTTCGAGGAGATTTCAATGGAATTGTTTATAGATGTCATCTATTGCAGATGGGGAAAAAGTCTATACTGGATCGCTGGAGACATCTCATCCAGATAGGTCACGTTATATGTTTTCCCACACCTAAATAAACTGGACATGAGCCATCCTTTTGTTTTCTCATTCAACAAAGATAGACACTGCAGACCGTTTTGGGTTTTCACTCTTCGCGAACCGAGACGAGCCGCAGCGACACTTTGCGTTTTCTATGAGCGCAATAATGGAATACGTGAGCAGCCATTTTGTTTCCCATCTCACCCAGATAGGTCATGTTGTATTTTGTTTCATGCACCTAGCCAATTTTGGACATGAGCAATCCTTTTTTTTTTTTTTTTTTTTTTTTTTTTTTTTTGTCTATCGAACCAAGATAGACTCTGGAGACAATTTTGTTTCTCAACGGAAAAGTAAATTTTCTGAATGGGTACCGGTGTTCGAATACTTTTGTGGCCGACTGTACATGGATCAAGTACTACCGCCGCCCCTTCAATTCCTCAATTTTAACTGTTTAAGACAATTTTACAGAATAATTCGCCTCCACAGGACAAGCTTAGAATCCTTCAAATAAACTTAGGCACAGGAAAAAAGTCTTCAGAACAACTTAGTGAAGTAATTGAAAATAACAATCATGCTGTAATTTGCATTACTGAGCCGTATTGCGTAAAAGGTGAAGTAAGATGCCTTCCCCTTCACTGGCAAATATTTCACTCTACCGAAAAAGATCCTCTAGTTAACCCACGTGCCAGTATTATAGTCACCAACACCAAATGGTCCCCTACAATTATATTAAGCCATAGAGATATTGTAAGGATCTTAAGTTTTACTAACGTTTATTTTATTTTAAATCTTTACTATCACTTCTTATTTTCTACTTCCGGCCAGAATTATAAGCGTTAAGGATTTTATGCAAAGTTTGTCTGGCGAACGCCAAGTATTTAAGTGTGGCCTTTTTGCCAAGCAGGAGAGAGGAAGCACTGAGTTCGAAGCAGGCCGCTTACCTTAGAAGTTACGCAGTTGCTATTTGCCTTCCAGGCCAGAGGTATTAATCCTCTTGATAAATTAAACGTATTGTAGTGTTCACAGTCTCTGTGCTACATACGCTTCCTGTTATTATAAGGCCAATCTTACACGTGTATTATTCTAAAGTTAAATTAGAGTTTAGTTTCATTTTGATATCTTTTACGTTAGACCCCGAGTGGAGGGTCATTGTATATAAAGAAAAATAAAGGGTTTTGTATACCCTTCGTCTGTATCCTGTCTACTTACTACAATTAGTGAACATAGCTTTAGTAAGCTCTCTGTTCTTAGTCAGGTACTTGTATGTTTCCGAAGAAGGTTAGAAGAAACATTGAACCTGATAGTGGCGCCCGACGTAGAAGAATAACCATGGCCGAGTTTCAAGAAGAACCTGTGCTGCCTGCAGAAACGGCTCAGAATCCAGAAATGCCAGCTGCCGCCCTGGAAGGATTTGGGTACATCGTCCAGGCCATGCGCGCTTCGATGAAACCAGAAGCAACGTTTAATGGAAACTCACCGGTAACCAGTTTTTTGGGAAAATTGGATGACCACTTCATGCTCTACCCCGTGCACGAGTTTCAGAAAGTTACCTTAGCTACCAGCGCTTTCAGGGGCCAAGCGCTTAACTGGTTCAAATGTATCGGCAGAAGTCTCTTGGGTCAAGCAGGAAGTCCCACCTATACTTACGAAAATTTCAAGGCTGCCCTACTAAAAGCCTTCCCTGTTGTAAGGGATCGTGCGAAATTAGAAACGGAACTTTTCAGCATATATCAACAAAGAATTGAAAACCTCTCGAGCTTTATTTTAAGAAAAATTCACGTTTTCAAGCTCTTGTATGGAAACCGTCCGGATCCTGAAATAATTCAAGTGATTTTGCCGAGGTTACTGCCCCAAGTGCAAGATTTTATTGAATTAAGAAATCCGACTACACTGGAAAAGTTATTTGAGCTAGCAATCCAGTTTGAAAGTAGAAGAACGGCGGATGTCGAAAGAAGACGCCAATATCAACAGCGAAACCAATTTGATACGCCAAGACTACAGCAAACTCAAGCATACGGCTACGGAGAAAAAGCGAATCACTGGGCAAGGAAGCCCGAGCATTCAAAAACAGCCGGCGAACATCGACAGTTCAATAGCAACCCAGGAAAAAAGTCTCAAGGCCAGTGGAAAAAGAAGGAAAGCACGGAAATGAAAAATAATTTAAACTAAAACGGATTTCTGCTGAAGTGCGTAGGTAAAGTACCTTTATATACCCGTATCAAGGATGAACAAGTAAAGGTGATGTTTTTTATAGTAAAGAATTTGCAAGCACATTTAATCCTAGGAATAGACTTTCTTTCAAACGCACAAGCTACACTGGATTTTAATGAAGCGTCCATTAGGCTGACAATGAAACCAGTGCGTGTAGAAAAGGTTGAACCGCCAAGGTTAAATCTTGACCACCTGCCTAATGACGAGCAAGATAGAATCCGACAAGTGGTAAGTGAATTTGCTTCCTTATTTAGTGATATTCCAGGATTTACTCAGGTTACTAACCATAGTATTGACACCGGAGATGCATTGCCGGTTCGTCAAAAACCATACCGGTATGATAAGAATAAGGAAAAAATTATAGAATGGCATATTACCGATATGCTACGTAAAATGATCATAACGCCCATATCAAGTAGTTATGCTAGCCCAGTGGTTTTATGTAAGAAAAATAATGATTAAACTTTGGAGCATCCAAAAAGGTGGAGATTCGCTATTGATTACCGTAAATTAAATTCCATAACGAAATATCCGGTATATCCGTTACCGATCATAGAAGAAATTTTAAGGAACATCAAATCAACCAAATTTATGACGACTTTAGACTTAACGAATGGTTATTTTCAAATAGGAGTCAGGCCTGAGGACGTGCCTAAGACTGCTTTTATAACCAAGTCTGGCACTTATGCATTTTTGCGTATGCCGTTTGGCCTTTCAGGTGCCCCAGCAACATTTCAGCGATGCATGGACATTGTGTTAAGACCTGTTCTTGGAAAGTCCACATTTATCTATTTAGACGATATCATTATTACTAGTAATAATCTCGACCAACATATACAGGATTTAAGACAGGTGTTTTCTTTATTAAATGAGGCCGGTCTAAAAGTTAATGTCGAAAAGTGCAAATTTGCAGCCCCTGAATTAAAATATTTAGGTTACAAAATATCGCAAAAAGGGATCGAGACAGATGAATCAAAAATAATCGCTGTACAAAAGTATCCGACTCCAAACACGGCAAAGAAGCTCTCTTCTTTTCTAGGACATTGTTCATATTATAGGTCCTTTATAAAAGATTTTGCGGCTATCGCTGAGCCATTGTTAAAATTAAAAAGGAAAAAGGCAAGATTCTCGTGGACGGCCGAAGCCAATAGTGCTTTCGAAAAATTAAAACAAGCATTAACGCAAGCCCCTGTGTTGAAATTTCCTGAAAAGGATGAAAATTTAGAAATTTCAGCGGATGCTTCGGATTATGCGGTAGGAGCGGTACTTTCGCAAAATCAGCAGCCCGTGGCATTTTTTAGCCGAACTTTAAATCAAACACAAAGAAACTATTCCGCGACCGAGAGAGAGGCACTTGCAGTTCTGTTAGCAGTGCAAAAGTTCCGAGTCTATTTTGGAAAGGCGCCAATAACAGTGTACTCTGATCATGCGGCGGTAACTAGATTGTACTCAGGGAAAAATTTATCCCCAAGGTTAATAAGATGGGCACTCAAGCTGCAAGAATATAATCTGGTAATCAAGCATACCCCCGGAAAGGAAAATATCGTAGCAGATGCCCTATCACGAATTAAATTAGACGAACAGGGTAATACCGTAAAAGTTGCAATGCTGACAGCGTGTACAATAAATTCCCGAGAAACTGTAATAACCGAACTGGGTAAGGATCCTGAGTTTGGAAGTATTTATGAGTATTTGAAGGATCCTGAAAATTTTAGCCACAAAGATATTGTGGCGATAAGAAATAGGGCGGCCCATTACGAACTAATAGATGGTCTATTATTTTATACAAAAATTACGAATTCCAACAACGAATTTCGACCTGTTATCCCAGCTAGTCTTAGATTAAATATCCTGCAAGAGCTCCATGACAGCCCTTTAGCTTCCCATGCTGGTATTCGAAAAGCTATCCAACGCGTACGCGAGGCAGTCTACTTTCCTGAACTGCAAAAGCTAACAAGGGCGTATGTCCAGTCCTGCCCAACATGTCAAGCCGTTAATTATATTAATTTCCGCCCGGCCGGGTTTCTAAATAGTATTAAATCCGAATTTCCAAATGAAATAATCGGCATCGATTTATTGGGCCCTTTCCCAAAAAGTCAGTTAAACAAAAGTCGCTATCTCCTTGTTATGGTTGATCATTTTAGTAAATGGACCGAAATTGTTCCCTTAAAACGAGCCTCCGCGAAATTAGTTACCGATTCTATTTTAAATAAATATATTTTAAAATACGGGGCGCCCCTAAAAGTTATATCGGATAATGGTCCTCAATTTGTAAGTAATATATTTGAAGACATGTGCCAAAAACTGGGCATACGTCATTTAAAAATGGTCCCGTATCGGCCGCAATCTAATATAGCGGAACGGGTCAACAGAAATATAGTGAAAATTATCCGTAGTTATGTTAAAAATTTTCATAAAAGCTGGGATAACTATGTCAATGAATTTGCTTTCGCCCTTAGGACCGCAAAACATGATACAACGGGAAAAACTCCTGCTGAGTTATTTCTAGGCAGAAAGATTATAACACCGTTAGATAAATTATTTTATGTGCAACAAAGAGCCCCAGAATTTAAAATGGGTGATATAGAAAAACTAATTAAGGAGGCAAAGAAGAATACTGAAGTAGCTCAGAGAAAACAAAAATTGTATTATGACTTGAAACGACGGGGAGTAACTTATAAAATAGGGGATGAAGTACTAAAAATTAAGCATTCACTTTCTTCAGCACCAGAAGATAAAACTGCCAAATTTTTTCCACGATTTGAAGGACCATATGTTATAGAAAAAATAACTCACGCTGTTGTAGCTCACGCTGTTTTCTGGAAGGCCAGAAATGGTGAAATCTGTTCCGCAAATATTGATCAAATTAAGCCCTACTTCGATCGTAATAAAATGCAAATCTTTTCAGATCTTTTGCAGGATCCGGCACGGCAGACACCGCAGGTACAAGTTCCAGAGGTGGGAAAACGACAAGTACGAGGGCAAGCCAATGAGAGACAGAAGCAAGTGAAAAGAAAATTGCCCCGCGGAAAAATTGAAGGTAAAAAGAAAAAGAAGCCGTTCCACCGTCCAGAAAACAGAGTTCACGAACACCCCCAGAATGAAGAAGGGAGAAGGACGACGTATGTGAAGAGAACCAGGAGAAATGACGGCAACTATAACCCGGCTTTAAAACGGATGATCGACTCATCCGACAGAACTCTCCGCAGCAAAAGTCGCCGAACTGCGGAAGGGCCATCAGCGGCGGAGGAAAAAGTACAAGAAAAATTTGAACGGCCAACAACGAGGTCCAAGCAGGATCACGACAGAAGTTTCCCGGTTCCACCAAGACCAGCTGCCTTCAAACGGCCAAGACCACAAGCAGAGGACAAAAGGAAGGTGTTCAAGGGTGGCCGTACTGGTGAAAAACGGAAGCTTCCAGAGGAAAGCACTGAAGGGCGAGCCCGTACAAGAAGGAGGATCAACCAAGCTACTATCTGCTATACCTTTAAAGACTGGGCCCAGAAAAGGATGTCCGAATATTACAAAGGATAAGTAAAATTTTATGTTACTTTGCAAACTTAAGTTAATCTTTCATTCTTACTGCAAGTGGCAGATTTCAAGAAGTTTTACCTCATGCGAGGTCTACCTTTATCGCCAAAAGGGCGAGAAATGAGTTGTGACCGATTTTCTTATTATGTTTTTAAATTACTCGTGCGTAAAACTAAAGTTGATGTATAATAGCGTTGTGTAAAGACTTAAATCTTGTAAAAAGTTATTGTATAAATTTTATTTAAAACATTCTAGCAAGAAAGAAGTTTTAGTCTGAAAGACTTTTTGAAATGTAGTATTATTTCAATGTAGAAAGAATTGGCACTTGCTTTGAAAAGAATAGAAGTTAACAATGTACTACTAATGTATGTTTTCAAATGTGTAAAATTAACGGCATGTTGATATGTTCTTATATACATGTGAACTGTTATTTTAAATGTTAAGAAATACCGTGATATGGTAAAAGTGAAAGTAATGTTAAAAATTTGTTATTCGTGTGACTGTAAAGATTAAATCATGGTGAATATGTGGTAAAGGTTGAATGATGTAGTTAGGCTCTCTGACGCTACACTTTAGAGTTAGCCACTTTTAGAATAGTACCTCAGGGTTTAGAGTTGAAAGTAGGGTGTGTTAAGAGGTCTCGTTATGTTTAATTTTAACACGTTAGTGTTTTGATTGTAGGAGGAAGTGTGGCACACGTAGACAGAAACACATTCGTGTTTGGTGTTCTTTTACAACACATGTCAGAGAGCACGGGGAGAGATAATTAAAATAGTCATGAATGAAATAAGAATGTTAAGAGAAGTATATTCTATATGTTATTTGCAATGTCATTGTGTAACATTTCATTAAACTAGTTTTCCTTCCAGAGATCTGGAAGGAACCAGAATTGAATAAAGCTCCTGTTTAGATGCAGTACAGATGAAAAAAAAAAGATTGTTGTAGATCCTGGGAGCTGCTATTGTAACAAATTTCTTTCTTTTAAATTTTCTAGTTTCTAACGAAGTTATGATTGTAAAAGGTTGGCCTCGCGTTATATTCTAGAGCTAAAAGTTTTCAACAAGGTCGTTTTAGACCTCAGTTTCAAACTAATTAACTCTGGCGGGAAGTATGTAAGGATCTTAAGTTTTACTAACGTTTATTTTATTTTAAATCTTTACTATCACTTCTTATTTTCTACTTCAGGCCAGAATTATAAGCGTTAAGGATTTTATGCAAAGTTTGTCTGGCGAACGCCAAGTATTTAAGTGTGGCCTTTTTGCCAAGCAGGAGAGAGGAAGCACTGAGTTCGAAGCAGGCCGCTTACCTTAGAAGTTACGCAGTTGCTATTTGCCTTCCAGGCCAGAGGTATTAATCCTCTTGATAAATTAAACGTATTGTAGTGTTCACAGTCTCTGTGCTACATACGCTTCCTGTTATTATAAGGCCAATCTTACACGTGTATTATTCTAAAGTTAAATTAGAGTTTAGTTTCATTTTGATATCTTTTACGTTAGACCCCGAGTGGAGGGTCATTGTATATAAAGAAAAATAAAGGGTTTTGTATACCCTTCGTCTGTATCCTGTCTACTTACTACAATTAGTGAACATAGCTTTAGTAAGCTCTCTGTTCTTAGTCAGGTCCTTGTATGTTTCCGAAGAAGGTTAGAAGAAACAATGAACCTGATAATATGATTACGATAAGTATTAACTGTAAATCTGAACAGCTATTAATTACTTCCATTTACTACTCACCATGAGAGGATATGAAGCCGAATCTCCACAGATTAGAAAATATCTTTAGTAATCTCAGAAGATCACAGCACGTGATTACAGGTGACTTCAATGCTCACCGTCAAATGTGGCATTACAATAATACAGGTAATAGAGGACATACACTAGCTGACTTTATTGCTACACACAATCTGTATATACATAACCTCTCTTCAGACACTCCTACATTTAAAACAACAAATGGTAAAGGATGGCCGGACTTTACACTGGCAACATTGAGTATCTCCAATAAAATACAAGAATGGAAAGTTCTTGATGACCCAAGCCACTCAGATCATAACTACATCTCATTTGAATTATCAGAAGAAATCCCCGACCTCAAATTAAGAAGATTTTCAATCTCAAAGCAAAAAGCAAGGCAATTTGGAAGAAAAATCTCCACATGTCTTCAGTATGCGGAGAAACTTATAGATAAATGCACATCACCCGATGCAGTCCGTGATTTAATGGAAACAATTATCAAATCAATACAGGACACAGCGACCAACACATTTAAACTTCGTAACAACAACAAGATTATGAAGACTAACTGTTGGACAAAGGAATTAAGACGTGAAAACCAACATACAAAGGCCCTTCGTAAAAAAATGAAAAGTTCTCCTGAAGGGTTGAAAATGGAAATATGGATAAAATACAAGCAACAATTAGCAAATTACAAAAAGAAAATAACTGAAGCAAAATTACGCAGCTGGAAGCATTACTGCTGTAATGATAAAATACATATGGCCAGCTGTATAAAATGGCTACAAGTAAAGTTTTCAGTCCCGCACATATCGGTCTTCCGAAAGATCAACTCTCACGTAACAGCCAGCTTGGTAATGTCACTGAAAAGATTCTCAACAATATTTTAGATGCTGTCTTCCTAAAAGATAATGCAGACGACGATGGCCACTCACATTCCGATATTAGATACAATAATACCGCTCCAAATACTCCAGATGATGTGGAATTCCACTCACAAGAAATTTCAAAAATTATTAAGTATCTTCCGAATAATAAAGCTCCGGGACCTGACGGATTAGACAACAGGATTATTAAGATAATTCACCACGCAATGCCTTTTCTGTTCCACAAACTACTAAACCACTTCCTCAAATTTTATGTCTTCCCGAATTGTCTCAAACAGGGACAAACAATACTATTCAAGAAAAATAATAAAGATCCTACAGATCCGGAAGCCTTCAGACCAATCAACCTCTTACCTGACGGATTAGACAACAGGATTATTAAGATAATTCACCACGCAATGCCTTTTCTGTTCCACAAACTACTAAACCACTTCCTCAAATTTTATGTCTTCCCGAATTGTCTCAAACAGGGACAAACAATACTATTCAAGAAAAATAATAAAGATCCTACAGATCCGGAAGCCTTCAGACCAATCAACCTCTTACCTGCAATACGTAAACTTCTGGAAAGTGCAATCGCGGGCAGATTACGCCACCACTTAGAGAAAAACGGTACCATAAGCCCCAAACAATACGGCTTCAGACCTCTCAAATCTACATCACATGCGATAGCAGAACTTCAAGAGCAGATCCGTAGGAATAAATCTTCAGCTCTCCATACAGCAGTACTCTGTATGGATCTCAAAAATGCGTTTCACTCCGTGTGGTGGCCTGGTATCCTTGAAGCCTTTCGCAACATTAAATGCCCTCAGAACATATTCAAGCTAATGAATAACCTTGATAATCATCAGCAACAATAGTATAGTAGAAAGAAGAATAACAAGGGGCTGTCCACAGGGCTCTTGTCTAAGTGCAGACCTGTGGAACATCACTCAATTATATCACCGCCTACAAGTGGCCGGACCATACAAAGCTCATCGCCTTTGCCGACGATGTGGCCTTTGTAACAAATGGACATTCAAGAGACATACTAGAAAAGAATAGTAACGAGACTCTCTCCATATTCCATTCCCTCTGCGTCAATCAAAAACTAATAATTTCAGAGCCCAAATCACATATTATTTTATTTCCAAAACCGGGCAAATCGCTACAAATGCTACCATGCGTTAAAATCAATAATAGAAGAATCACGATCTCAAAAGAAATCAAATTTCTTGGATTGAAAATTGACCAAAAGTTTTCTTGGATCCCACACCTCATGGAAATTCGGAAGAAGACCCAAACTATTTCTAGAGCCCTCGCAAGGATGCAAGGCACAACGTGGGGCCTCAAGTCGAGGATGCAAAACATTCTTTATAATACCGTGATCGAAAAAATAATCCTCTACGGGGCATCGGTATGGGCTCACCCTATGACAGTGAAAAAGAAAAGACTCGAGCATTTTACTGAAGATAAAAAGGACTACATCTTCATCATGAAATAATGACGTGAATTATTCACCATTTTATCCACTACTTAAGTCGAAATTAAGCCGCTCTTATAAGCTCCCATTTTATATTTAATTTACCTAGTAGCATACAGCTTATAAGAAGTTAGCTTCGATCCAACGCCCCTTCCACTTACAAATAGCAAAAGCATACAGAACTACCTCAACCGCAGCTCTCTGTGTATTAACAGGAATCCCACCCCTCCATCTGAAAGCAAAAGAAGATGCAGACTTAGCCACGTTATTCCAGCTCAAGAAAAACATAGAGGTATCAGATCAATACCCGTGCCCCCTTGATTTTGAACAGCCACGAAATCCTTACCAAGACACGCTGCAGTACATGCAAAACTCAGAATATCTACAAAAGAAGACACCCTCAGTGTACCTTCATTTCCAGTGTACACAGATGGGTCAAAGTTAAACGAAGAAGTAGGATGCGCGTTCTTTGCACTCCTCTCAGAACAAGAAACAACAGAGTGGAAAGGACACCTAAGGAACAACAAGAGCGTTTTCCCAGCTGAGCTTTCAGCCATAAAACACGCTATTCTATGGTCTCATCAAAAGCATCTAACATATGTTACCATCTACAGTGATAGCCAAGCGGCAATTAAAGCTGTCAGTGATGCAAGAAACAAATCATCAATAGTACAAGATATCTACGATTTAATATCACAGCACAACAGAACATCTATAAAAATAAAGTGGGTAAAAGCGCATGCTGGACAAGCCCAAAATGAAAGGGCAGATGCGCTTGCTAAGAATGCAGCTTAAGACCCATCTCTACCTCCAGTCAATGTCCCATTCCCTAAATCGTATGCGAAACATATGTTGAAAAAAATTACATTAAAGAAATGGCAAGCTGAATGGGAAAATGCAGAAGTAGGTAGAAGGCTTTTTAACTTCTACAAGAAACCCACATATGATCCAATCTCATATAACTTCTTCATCAACATATTCTTATCTGCACATGGTCCTTTCCCCACGTACTACTTTGCACGAAATTTGAGCGATTCAGACAAGTGCGTATGTGGGGAAAAGGGAGACCCAGAGCACTATATCTTCAAGTCCCAGCTCACAAAAGAGCTACACTGCAAAGGAAGGTGACAAATTACGCCTGAGTACATTAAATGCATGCTAACGATTCCTCAATTACAACAAAAGGTTTCCTTGATTATGAAGAAACTTTTCGCATATAAAAGAGAAGACATATGTCAAGATGTTATCACATCTGTATAAATACCTCTTATTCCATAACTTGCAATATTAATGCAAGATTTCAGAAATATTGCAAATGTCTGAAAACTGGCTAAATATGGTATGAATAGTTTTTACAAAATAATTACATTAAGAATTTGAACTGTATTAGGACATGAGGGGAAAAAATCTTGTAATAATTAAATCATTAATTAAAAAAATAATATACGACTCTATTAGGTATATTAGTGTAAATGTAAGTACTACGCGATCTTCTAATATATATTTTCTGTGTTTATGATACATTAATATACAAAAATAATAATGTAAGACTTCAGTGCTGATGCAGTTGTGTGTAACAAGTGAAAAAATGAAAGGAAATGTATTAATAAGATATTTCGCCTTAATAATTCAACTAAGTATATAAAGATGAAAAAAAAAATTCTTTCCCAATTAGTTTCTTAATAAGATGTTTATTGTAATTCGATATAACTAGATATACTAATGTAAATATATTGTTTGTATGAAGTACAATGTAAAATGAAAGTTTGTATGTATGTTCGAAGTAATTATGTTATATTAATCTACCATAATCCAACTCTTGTTAATAGGTCAATCTCTTTGTAATAATTGTATACTGTGTCTTTGTAATTGTATATTCATTACGTAAGTCTAGTATTAATGTAAAATTACTATGTAAATGTCTTGGTAGGCTAGCATCCGATGCGGACCAACTAAAAGCCCAGCGGGGTACAGTAGTGCGGCGGAGCAACACATGTAAAAGTCACTGACGAAGTTCTAATGCTCCGCCCACTTTTCGCTGTCCCTGTCCCTGTTTAGATCAGCGTGGGTTGTTGAAGATGCAACATCTATACCCCATCCCACAACCAGAGAGAAAAGATGTTCTCTCATGAGAAATTCTTTTGGCTTTCGAAAACAACGATGACATGATGATTGTAATATATTTTTGTTCTAATGTCCCATGCTTAAACTCAGAATTATTTTCAGAGCTCTGAGAATTTTTCCTAGTCCCAAATTTCCGAAGACCCAAATTTCGTATATTTATTTAAGCCACTCGAGTTTCGACTTCCCATCAGTGTGTGCTGTGCATTCAACCTGGAGACACATTCCCTGAGCTCTGAGAAAAATTTCCCAGCCCACTCAATCACTGAAATGGATTAAAAATGAATTCGTTCATACATTTTTAAACCTCAAAAGTGTTAGCTGTCATGGAAACTGAAATTTATGTCACAGTTTGTCTCTCACACGTCGTCGTTTGAGGTGAAAATTGAAAACCCGGTAGGAAAAATCTCTTCAACTTCACTTTAGAAGAAGGTGTGCGATAGACAGATTACGTAATGGGAAAATGTCTTTCAATATTATTGAAGGATTTTTCTTGAACTATGTTGAAATCTTGATCCATCCAAACCACGGATGGAAAATTCTGATCCATGGATGGATGATCCAATTTCGCTATATCCTGATAAGCGGTTGCTGATGAAATCCAAACTAGGAGCCCTATCTTTTCAAATGGGAAACATTTTCCCCTAAACTGAGGCATGATTTCTATTCTGTAAGACGTCAAAAAAAATGGAAAGAATCTTGTCTTCACAGAAGGTCTTTCTAGAAGGGTGGTCCTGGGTCCAGATGAGGTAGAGAGAGAAAAAGCATGTTGCATCTTGGAGAGACCGCACGGTTCAGAACAGAAAACGTGGAATGCTTTTATAGAAGAGTTGAAAGAGAAAGTAAAAGCCAAATCGTCTTCGCTGGACAATTTTGTCTTGGCTGTCGACTGGGAAAACATTTTCAGAGCTCAGAAAAAAATTTTGAGTTAAAAAAAAACCTTTTTGCTAGACATGACAAAAATTAACTCTACCCCCCTTTTGTCTGGGAATGTTGTCTCATCGTTTCTAAAAATAGAACATGACTCATTCTTGGAATTATATGTTTTAGAAAGGGTGAGTCATGGTCTTTGTGTTTCTCCATTCCAAAGTCAAAAAAGTGTAGACATAAAATTAATTAAAAAAAAAGAGTTTTTTTTCCTAGCCTGGAAATTTTTTTCCCATTCGACAGTCAAGAAATTTTTCCAGCCAAAACGATTTCATTTTTACTTTCACTTTCAGTTCATTTCTTGTATATATAAAAACATTTCACGTTTCTGTTCAAATCAGTGTGAGTTGTTGAAGATGAAACATGTCTACCGGATCCCACAACCAGGAAGAAAAGATGTTCTTTCATGAGGAATTCTTTTGGCTTTCGAAAACAACGATGGCCTGATGATTGTAATATGTTTCTGTTCTAATCCGTGGGGGGTTGTGAAAAATACATTCTCTGTACGCAATCCCACATTCAGGGAAAAAATGGTTTTAAAAGGAACACCTTGGCCTTACATTTGAAAAAGAAAAAATCAGTATATAGCTATACAAATTTGAAATAAAATAAATAAATAAATAAAAAGAGACATCTTTTTTGGGGAGAATGGGAGTGAATTTGTATAGGAATATACTACAATCGGACTTTAATGCCTGTTTTTAGTATATAGCTATACAAATTTGAAGGTAAACAAAATAAAAAACTCCTTTTGGGGAAAAAGGAGTGAATTTGTATAGGAATATACTACAAGAACATCAAGATAAGAACATCATGGGTCCAAGAATTAAACGTGAACGTCAAAAAACGAAATGTTATCGACTGGGAAAATGTTTTCAGAGCTCAGGAAACATTTGAGTTGGAAAACAAAATTCCTTCCTTTTTCTTTATTAATTTGATGTCTACACTGTTTTGACTTTCCAAAAGGTCAAAAAAGTGAAGACATCAAATTAAGAAAGAAAAAGTAAGGTTTTTTTTTCCTCACAACATGGAAAATTTTTCCAGAGCTCTGAGAAATTTTCCCAGTCGGTTTCTAGAAGGCACTCTGGCTAATCTATTTAAACCACTCGCGTTTCAGCTTCACCATCAGTCTGTGCTGTACACTCAACGTGGATACACGCTTCTCGCTCTCCTGGAAAGAGCTTCTTTGAAGGTATGTGAACATTTTTTTCTTACTCTTTTGTATTTCATAGACTAGAAATATTTATTTAGTCACCCATTTTATAGAAATGTGCTCTTATTTAATTTCAATACTTTGACGTAGGGTAACATTTTTTTCTTCCTGCTACTGTTTTTGCTTTTCAAGGCTAGAAATGTTTTACTCAATAGCCGTTTTTATAGAGAACATGCTATTATTTCGTATATTGATATATTTTGTGAAACTTTAACAAATCCCTTTCAACAATGCAAGATCATGTGATCCACAGCTGACTGCATCAGTCAGGATAAACGGATCACGATTGTTCCATCACATACTGATATATTTTGTGAAAATTCTTTAACAAATCACTTTCAAGAAAGAAACATCATGTGATCCACAGCAGTCTAGACCAGTCAGGATCAGCGGATTATGATTTTTTTAATCGTATACTGATATATATTGTGAAACTTTAACAAATCCCTTTCAACAAGGCAAGATCTCGTGATCCATAGCTGACAAGACCAGTCAGGATAAACGGATCACGATTGTTCCATCGTATACTGATATATTTTGTGAAAATTCTTTAACAAATGACTTTCAAGAAAGCAAAATCATGTGATCCACAGCTGGCTAGACCAGTCAGGAAAAACGGATCACGATGTTTTCAATCATATACTGATATATTTTGTGAAACTAACAAATCCCTTTCAACAAGGCAAGATCATGTGATCCATAGCTGACTCCATCAGTCAGGATAACGGATCAGGATTTTTAAAATCGTATACTGATATATTTTGGGAAAGCTGACATCGTTGAGAGCGGACATCGTTCTAGGATGAGAATGGTATTCGAGATCTCTTCCTGCTTTCGTCTACATGGAAATACTTTCCATGAAATGTAGATCCTCTTTTCCATTTCTTTTTCAAGTATTGGTTAAAAGGATTCTTTTAAATACTTTCAAGTAAAACCTAGTATCATTTTCTGTTGTCATGGATCTATAAGAAATTTCAATGCCTAGTTTTATGGCTATCTATACCCGACATGATTCATGTGTTTTAATATACGTTATAGATGAGGCCCTGTCTTAATAATGAATTTCCTATTCGGAGTTGAAATGATTTTCCCCAAAGGATGGACCTTTTAAAAAAAACATGTGTGTTTGTGTGTGTGTTAGTATGTGTTAGTATGACGGTTAGCTTTCTCTCTTAGGAGATTTGAAGTCGAAACTCGAGAGGTTTAAATAGATAAGTGTGAATTCCTTCTAGCAACCCTTTCAATGTCTCGTTTTGGTCATCGAGTCGACGGGGAAAAATTCTCAGAGCTCTGAAAATAATTCTGAGTTCAAGCATGGGACATTTTTTGATGAATAAGCTAAACTATTTTTCTAGTCTCATACTCTCTATTCACTAAAGCTCCAGATTTGGGTACGGAGAGAGACATGTAGCCTCTTCAACAGCCCGTACTGTTCTGAACAGAAACGTGGAATGCTTTTCTAGAAAAGAGAAGAGTTGAAAGTGAAATTGGAAAAACGAAATGGCATCGGCTGGGAAAAATTTCTCAGAGCTCAGAAAAAAATCTGAGTTGTGGGAAAATATAAATAATATATATATTATATAATATATATTATAAATACTTTTTGTTAATTTTTATGATATCTTTTAGACATGATAAAAATTAACTACCCCGCCTTTTGTCTGGGAATGTTGTCTCACACTTTCTAAAAATAGACTGTTACTCATCCTTTGTAAAGAATAGAATTCCAAGAAAAGAATGCGTTCTGGTCTATTTTTAGAAACGGTGAGACAACATTCCCAGACAAAAGGGGGGTAGTTAATTTTTATCATGTCTAGAAAACATGATGAAAATTAATAAAAAGTTTTTTTTTCACAACTACTTTGACAAATCCTGTCGATTACTTTGACAAATCCTGTCGAGTGGATTCTGGAGCCATTTTTAAAGGATCTCAGAGAAAATTAGAAATACCCATGAAGACGATACCAACGTGTCCTTTTTCGAAAATGATAAAGGTGGCTCATCGTGAGAGATGGGGAAAATAGGTTTTTTTTTAGAAATTTGAAAAAAAAAAAAATAGAAAGTAGTAAGACACAGTGTCTTCTTTCGAAACTGGGTAGGAGATTCATTTTGAGTTGAGCTGGAAAATATTTTCTGAGAGATTTGAAAAACATTTTTTATAAATATATATATATATAATATAACATATATATTATATTATATACGTATATAATATATATATATATTCTTAATAATACACAGAGCATATAAATACTTTTTGTTCATTTTTATCATGTCTTCAGACATGATAAAAATGAACGACATCCCCCTTTTTTCTTTGAAACCTCTCTCAATTTATCTCGTCCTGTTTCTCAAATAACATTCCTTTCTTGAAAATCTAACTTCTTTTGAAATTTAAGACAACAGGTTGAGAGTTCCTTCGAACCAAAAGGAGAGTAGGGTTCATTTTTTTATAATGTCTAATAAACCAAACACGGGTAGCCATCCAACACGGGTTCACCACTTTTTCCTAGAGCCGAACACCGGGTCTCCATTGTGCTGAATGGGCGACTGATGTAAAGTCGAAACTCGAGTGATTTAAATACATAAGTATGAATTCGTTGTAGCAACCCTTTGGATAGGTCTCGTTTGAAACATCGAGTCGACGGGGGAAAATTTCTCAGAGCTCAGGAAAAAATTTCCATGTTGAAAAGAGAGAGACGTGTTGCATTTTCAACAGCCCACACTGTTCTGAAGAGAAACGCGGAATACTTTTATAGAAAAGAGGAGAATTGAAAGTGAAAGTCAAAAAACGAAATCGGATAGGCTGGGAAAAATTTCTGTGAGCCGAGAAAAAAAAATTCTGAGTCAGTAGAAGGAAAAAAAACCTTTCTTTTTGACTTTCTAAAAGGTCAAAAAATTGAAGACATCGAATTAATAAAGAAAAAGAAAGGATTTTTCTTTTCAGCTCAGAATTTTTTCCTGAGCTCTGAAAATTTTTTCCCTGCCGATCCCATTTCGTTTTTTGACTTTCACTTTCAATTATTCTCTTTTCTATAAAAGTATTCCACGTTTCTGTTCAGAACAGTGTGGGCTGTTGAAAAGGCAACATGTCTCCCTCTCTCTACCCAAACTGGAACCCATGATGATTTTAAGAAGAATTCTTTAAAAATCTGTTGCGATTTCTGAACTTAAGACAAGTTGGATGTTTCTTTTCGTATTTCGAAGCTATTTTTGGATCAAACAAGGAAATTCCAATGGAATGACTTGTGAATTTGGAACATGGTACCTGTTGAAAATTTTTGGGGGGAAGCTATGCCCTTTGAGTCGCCCCGAGTGCCGACATCGTTCTAGGATAAGAATGTTTTTCGAAATCTCTTCCCGCTTTCGTCTACACAGAAATTGTTTACACGAAAAGTTGGTCCTCATTTCCATTCCATTTTAAATTAATATTTGTTCAAAGTATTGTTTTTAAACACTTTCGACTTTTTCTGAGGGGGTCGTCCAAAGTTTTCCGTTGGGTGTGTTCGAGTAAAGTATTTTATAATTTTGTGTTTGTCATGAATCTTTAAAAAAATTTATTTCCTCGTAGGATGGCTATACCTGACATGATTCATATGTTTTTTCCCTATACATTTTAAGTAAGACCCCTTTCTTAAACATGAGTTTTCTATAAAGAATTGAAAAACGTTTCCCAAAAGGCAGGGTGATTTTTAAAAATGCCCATTTTTATATGTCATTTTTATATGTCAGAGAAAGCTGACCATTTCAGACATTTATATATGTCTGAAATGGTCAGCTTTCTCTCTTACGAGAGAGTCTTCCTCTATTCTTTTCTCCACGTGATGTTTTTTTGGATATCTTCTCCAACATCTCGTGGTTGCTGAAATGGGTGTCTAGCGAAAGGGTTCGATTTTGTCTCAAGGGATTTTTGTGCTGCTGATCCAGGTTTCTCACTCTTCACGCTTCCCACCTTCACCCATTTCTAAAGAATCTCAGAGAATACTAAAAGGGAGATCGCGAAAAAAATTAATCTGCAGTGAACACAACTCCAACGGCAGTGGATAGTTCTTTGGGGTCCTTCCAGAGATATCATGGGTGACCGATAGGTTGTTCAGGGTCTACAGCACAGACTAAACGGAAAAGAAACGGGAAAGACTTCCATAAATCACAGAGAGTTCATTCTTAAAAATACGAAACGGGAAAGATATTCATAGATCACAGAGAGTTCATTTTTAAAAATACGAAACGGGAAAGATATTCATAGATCACAGAGAGCTCATTTTTAAAAATAGAGTGGTATACAGGTAGAGTACACAGCACAGAGTGATGTGAAGTCGAAACTCGAGTGGTTTAAATACATAGGTATGAATACCTTCTAGCAACTATTGGGATATATATCTTGTTTTGATTATCGAGTCGACTGGGAAAAAAATTTTCAGAGCTCAGAAAAAAATTCTGAACTGAGATATGAAAAAAAAACTTTTTGTTAATTTTCATCATGTTTTCTAGACATTATAAAAATTATAAAAACATGATAAAAAGACTTTCATAGATCACAGCGAAACATACCGTGGAAAAGAGAATAGAGGAAGAATCTCTCCTAATAGAGAAAAAAACATTCTTATCCTAGAACGATGTTGGCTTTCTAGGCGATCTAGTATCGACTCAAAGGATATAGATTTTCCTCCTCAAATTATTCAATGCATGACATGTTCCAAATTCGTCAGTCATTCCATTGCAATCGTCTTCTTGGGTCCATCCATAGCTTTGACATATGGAAAGAAACATCCAGCTCGTTTAAAGTTCAGAAAGGGTAAGAGATTCTTAAAGCATTCTTCTTAAGAACATCATGGATTCCAGATTTGGGTAGAGAGAGAGACATTTTGCCTCTTCGACAGCCCACAGTGTTCTGAACAGAAAAGCGGAATACTTTTATAGAAAAGAGATTTGAAAGTGAAAGTTGAAAAACGAAATGAGATCGGCTGGGAAAAAATTTTCAAAGCTCAAAAAATAATTCCGAGTTGTGAAAAAAAAAAACTTTTTCTTAATTTTCATCATGTTTTCTCGACATGATAAAAATTAACTACCCCCTTTTGTCTGGGAATGTTGTCTCACCGTTTCTAAAAATAGACTAGAACCCATTCTTTTCTTGGAATTCTATTCTTTAGAAAGGATGAGTGATAGTCTATTTTTAGAAAGTGTGAGACAACATTTCCAGACAAAAGGGGATAGGTAGTTAATTTTTATCATGTCTAAAAGACATGTTAAAAATTATTAAAATGTTTTTATAATATATATTATATAATATATGTATTATTTTTTTCCCACAACTCAGAATTTTTTTCTGAGCTCTGAGAAATTTTTCCCAGCCGATCCTATTTCGTTTTTCGACATTCACTTTAAACTCTTCTCTTTTCTATAAAAGCATTCCACGTTTCTCTTCAGAACAGTGCGGGCTGTTGAAGAGGCAATCTCTCTCTCTCTCTATCCAAATCTGGATCCCTACTCAATAGAGAATATGAGAGTAGAAAATTAGTTTAGCTTATTCATCAAAAAATGTCCCATGCTTGAACTCGGAATAATTTTCAAAGCTCTGAGAATTTTTCCCCGTCGACTCGATGATCAAAACGAGACATTGAAAGGGTTGCTAGAAGGAATTCACACTTATCTATTTAACCCTTTGAGGGGCGGTATATAAAATAATTTAAACTGTGGTAAAATTTTGCATGAACTATAACTTATGGACCCTAAGGATACAAAATTGAGACTTAAAAAAAATCTAGAGCGAAATCCTGAATTTTGAGAACCGGTATATATTTTATACCGGCGCCCCTCTAGGACATTTTTTTCCAGGTAGCTGCCAACTGTTAATCTTAGTTTTTAAAATTAATTGTGGGTACTTTTGATGTGCGTCTGTAGTGATGAGTGCTTGAATATAGTTATGTAAGTCTTAAGACAATTTTTTTAAAATTTTGGCAGAAATTTAAAATTTTAAAAATAAAATTTATGTTTTTTTATGCACTTTGATGACGCAACCCAGCTGAACATACTTATGTAAAATATGGTTAAAAAGCTTTTCAACTTGATTTAAATTCAATATTATTTTATAAAAAAATTTAGCAAATATAACACTGCATGTGTAAATCGTATCATGCTGTAACTGAACTAGTATAATATTACAAGCAGATGTAACTCAGCCGAAAATTAAAAAAATTGAAAAGTGAAGCACTACGACCGACTCAGCTGAGAAAGTATGTTGCATTTTTGAAGTTGTATTTTATACTTTAGATAATATGTGAAAAAACAACCATGCTTCATATTATGATACGAAGAATCGCCCCCCCCCCTCCACGCACACACACTTTAGATCATCAAGGACCGTAAGGGTCCCTTTTTTATTTTTTGTAAATATAGGTTGTAATGTATCTTTTTGTTCAGGAAGAAACGCCGTTAAACAATTTTATTATTTGATACACCTCAAAGCTCTTATTCTGATTTTCAACCCCTTTGGCTGCATAGGGGCTCCCTTTCAACTTTTGGATAAATTTTAGTTTGCATCTAAAACGGGCCTTAGAAATATTTTTCCTCCTTTCACCAACTGTGAGAATTTATTTCGGAAACAACCTATTTGTATCAACGAGAGCGCAGATTTCTCTTGTGTTCTCTAGTCTTTACAAATCTCTTTACAAATCTTTACAAATCTGAAATTAACAAAGAATTTCCTTAAAGAATAAAAGCATGCTTTCAAACCAGCAGTTTTTGTGAAGGAAGAGCGACGGAGAGCTCGCGACTTCGGGTGAGATGGACCTTAAGTACATTTCCATTTTAAGTGAGTTTTCCCTTTGTGTGATCTTATCACACCTCACAAAGGGAAGAAGGCGTGACTCCCGAATGACAAATTAGTTGTCAATCACCTCTTTCATTTTCCTTGCATTCTAGAATTTTGGAAAACACTAAGCAACGGGTGTCTTTTGGGGGCTAACATGCCACATTTAACACCCACAATTGTGTAAAGTTTTCACCCCAGATGGCAATTTTGAAATCGATGAGTCTTTCTCTTGGGAAAGAGATAAGTGCTGAAATAAAAATTTTAGCTAAACACAGACGAATGAAACTCGAGCTGAGTACACAAAGAATAAATGAAACTAATATACTTGTATTCAGTCCTAGCGCAGAGTCAATAAACTTCCCATTCCTCCATGAACATAATACTGAATCCTAAACGACTTATAAATTAATCATGAAAAATTATTACATCATAAACTGTTATAATAATAAAGAAATTCTGTCATGTCACAGAGTATAAAAGGATAAGACTGGTGCTGCCATCTATTGGCGTGGTACCCTCAGTGTGGACGCCGGTATATATTATATACCGGTTTTAAAATCGTATAAATAATCTTCTGTTAATTATCATTTCTGACAAAAATGAAGTAAATATATAAGATTCAGCATGTGTACGTCATATATTTGCAGGTTTTGAATCTTTTCTTTCCCTCCAATAGAATTTATCAATCTTCCAACATGATACCTTGCAAAGAAGTATATTAATTTCATAACTGCAAAATATTGAGCATTCATAGGGTGAAGCTACCATTTAGAATTGAAAGGAAACACTACGATTATAGCTTTTGGTGTAGCAACTTACGATTATAGCTTTTGGTGTAGAAAAATTAGCATTTTTTCGGAGGTTAAAAAATTGACAAACAACCAGTATATATTATATACCGATGCCCTTCAAAGGGTTAAACCCCTCGAGTTTCGACTTCAAATCTCGTAAGAGAGAAAACTAACCGTCACACACATACACAAACATACGTTTTTTTAAAAGGATCATGCTTTTGGGAAAATCATTTCAACTCTGAATAGGAAATTCATGTTTAAGAGAGGGTCTCATCTAAAACGTACAGTAAAACTTATGAATCATGTTGGGTATAGATAGCCATAAAACTAGGCATTGAAATTTTTTATAGATTAATGACAACATAAAATGGTACAAGGTTTTACTTGAAAGTATTTAAAAGAATCCTTTGAACCAATACTTGAAAAAGAAATGGAAAAGATTATCTACCTTTCATGGAAAGTATTTCTATATAGACGAAAGCAGGAAGAGATCTCGAATACCATTCTCATCCTAGAACGATGTCAGCTCTCGGGGCTTTCCAGTATCCACTCCCAAGATTTTAGATTTTCCCCCTCAATCATCCATGGGTGACATGTTCCAAATTCATAAATTCTAATAATGAAATCCCATTTCTTTCACAAATGGCTAAGAAATTCTTAACGAATTCCTCTAAAAAATATCAGGGATTGCGTAAAGAGAGAGAGACGTGTTGCCACTTCCACAGCCCACACGGATCTGAACTGAAACGCGGAATGCTTTTATAGATAAGTGGGGAATGGAAACTGAAAGTCAAAACCCAATCGAAAGTAAAAGTAAAAGCCCAACAGAATTCCAAAAGAATGAGTCATGGTCTACTTTTAGAAAGGGTGAGACAACATTTCCAGACAAAAGGGGAAAGTAGTTAATTTTTATCATGTCTAAGGATATGATAAAAATTAACAAAAAGTGTTTTTTCCCCCACAACTCGGCATTTTTTTCTGAGCTGTGAAAATTTTTCCCATTCCACTTGATTCACAAAATCAGACATATTCAAATTGTTTCTATATAGAGGATTCTCATATATTTAAACCACTCGAGTTTCGGCTTTAGATCAGTCTGTGCAGTGCACTGGAGCTGAATACACGCTTCTTACTCCCGGAAGGAGGTTTTGTAAAGGTGTGTGGAGATTGTTTTCAGCTCTCAGACATTTTTGTCCCAGCCGACTCGATCAATGAGACACCCTTCTATTTTTTCGGACTGAACTTTCTGTTATCTTTAGAAGCATTTCTTGTTTCGCTTCGGTTCCGTCTGTGCTGTGCACTCCTCACGTTTCATTATTCGGGACACGGCCACACATTTTTGTGTGTGTTTCGTTTCATAATGGTCACGATGGGTTTGTTCAATGGATTTTCAAATGACACTTTGGAAGTTGGAGAAAGATTAGGTCGATTCGAATGACGGCAAAGCACTTGAGGGCAATTTGCCTAGAGAAATGCCTTCGTGGAGGACTTTTGAAGGGAAACTGGCTTGTATTCACGTTACACATGGGTAAAAACCACGAAAAAAAACACCCATGCAGCCAGCGTGAAAGTCATTCGTTCAAGTATTTTCAAAATATGAAATGGATTTTATAAAACATATTGGGATATAGACCCATATTTGTATTCAAAATTGGATCATTCTGTTGCTTTTTATCAGAATATACCTGTATACGATTGAACAATTATTCTGAATCACATGATCTTACCTTCTTGAAAGACATTTCTTAACGTTTCACAAAATATATATCAGTATACGATTGAACAATCGTGATCCGTTGATCCTGATTGATGGAGTCAGCTGTGGATCACGAGATCTTGCCTTGTTGAAAACGATTTGTTAAAGTTTCACAAAATATATCAGTATACAATTGAAAAAATCACGATCCGTTGATCCTGACTGGTCTAGCCAGATGTGGATCACATGATCTTGCCTTCTTGAAAGTCATTTGTTAAAGAATTTTCACAAAATATATCAGTATATGATGGAACAATCGTGATCCGTTTATACTGACTGATGGACTCAGCTGTGGATCACATGATCTTGCATTGTTGAAATTGATTTGTTAAAGTTTCACAAAATATATCAATATACGAAATAATAGCATGTTCTCTATAAAAACGGCTATTGAGTAAAACATTTCTAACCTTGAAAAGCAACAACAGTAGCAGGGAAAAAATGTTACCCTACGTCAAAGTATTGAAGGGAAATAAGAACACATTTCTATAAAATGGGTGACTAAATAAATATTTCTAGTCTATGAAATACAAAAGAGTAAGAAAAAAATTTCACATAGCTTCACAGAAGCTCTTCCAGGTGAGCGAGAAGCGTGTATCCACGTTGAGGGTACAGCACAGACTGATCTGAAGCTGAAACGCGTGTGGTTTAAATAGATTAGCGAGAGTTCCTTGTAGAAACTGACTGGGAAAAATTCTCAGAGCTCTGGATAATTTTTCCATGTTGTGAGGGAAGAAAGAAAAAAAAAACTGACTTCCTTTTTCTTTCTTAATTTGATGTCTTCACTTTCATGACCTTTTGGAAAGTCAAAACAGTGGAAACATCAAATTAATAAAGAAAAAACAAGGAATTTTTTTTTTTCGACTCAAATTTTTCCTGAACTCTGAAAATTTCTTCCCAGTCGATAAAATTTCGTTTTTTGACGTTCACTTTCAATTCTTGGACTCATGATGTTCTTATCTTGATGTTCTTGTAGTATATATATTCTAATACAAATTCACTCTTTTTCCCCCCAAAAGATGTCTGTTTTTTATTTTGTATATCTTTATATTTATATAGCTATATACTGAAAACAGGCGATAAAGTCCGTTTGTAGTATATTCCTATACAAATTCACTCCCTTTCCCCCCCCAAAAAAAGGTGTCTTTTTTTATTTTTTTTTTTACCTTCAAATTTGTATAGCTATATACTGAAAACCATGTATAGGAATATACGTTAAAGTCAGGCGTTAAAGTCCGTTTGTAGTATATTCCTATACATGGTCTATTTTTAGAAAGGTTGAGACAACATCCCCAGACAAAAGGAGGATAGAGTTAATTTTTATTATGTCTAGAAAACATGATAAAAATTAACAAAAAGTTTTTTTTTTCACAACTCAGAATTATTATTATTATTATTATTATTATTATTTGAGCTCTGAAAATTTTTGCCCAGTCGACAGCCAAGGGAATGTTTCCAGCCAACACGATTTACTTCACTTTAAACTCTTTTCTATAAAAGTATTGCACGGTTTCTGTTCAGAACCGTGCGGGCTTTCCAAGGTGCAACATGCTTTTTCTCTCTCTACCTCATCTAGACCTAGGATGTTCTTTCTCAAGAAGAGGAATTCTTTTAGTCAACCGCGAGGGAGGAAGATGGATTTCATCCTTGAGAAACAACACGCAGAAATAGAATTCAATACCCACGATCTTCCTTCACGGAATGGTGGAAGGCCACTCCTCTCGTGATGATGTGTGAGTCGGTAAAAAGGGGGGTTGAATGTGATATCCCTTCCGACAACACCGTAGAGGAGCGGTCCAATAGTTCCATGAGAAAATATCCCTTTCATCTTTTCAACATTATTATTGAGGACACTTTTCTAGTAAAAAAGAAAATAGGTATTGTTTTCTTTCGTCTATTGAAACAATAATACCTTGGATGTTTAGAAGGAGATCCGTTTAAAAAATTCGAAAAAAAGATTGGTTCAATCGCACAACATAATCATTTGTTTTTTTCATATCCCAACAGCCCTGTGATCATTGTTTTTTCAATAGTCAGGCCAAAGTATTCCTTTTAAAAACATTTTTATTCTTCCTGGGTGTGGGATTGCGTACAGAGAATATATTTTCCAACCCCCCCCGGATTAGAACAGAAACATATTACAATCATCACGCCATCGTTCTTTTCGAAAGCCAAAAGAATTCCTCATGAAAGAACATCTTTTTTTCCTGGTTGTGGGATGGGGTAGAGATGTTGCATCTTCAACAACTCACAATAATCTGAACAGAAACGCGGAATGTTTTTATAGATATAAGAAATGAAATGAAAGTGAAAGTAAAAATGAAATCGTATTGGCTGGAAAATTTTCTTGGCTGTCGAATGGGAAAAAAAGAAAAAAAAACCCTCTTTCTTTTTTTCTATTAATTTGATGTCTACACTTTGTTGACTTTGGAATGGACAAACCCAAAGACCATGACTCAACCTTTCTAAAACAGATAATTCCAAAAAATGAGTCATGGTCTATTTTTAGAAACGGTGAGACAACATTACCCCCAGAAAAAGGGGGTAGAGTTAATTTTTATCATGTCTAGAAGACATGATACAAATCAACAAAAAGTTTTTTTTTCAATTCAAAACTTTTTTCTGAGCTCAAAATTTTTTCACAGTCGACAGCCAAGAGAAAATTTTCCAGCCAAGACGATTTGGCTTTTACTTTCACTTTCAACTCTTTTCTATAAAAGCATTCCACGTTTTCTGTTAAGAACCGTGCAGGCTCTCCTAAGTGCAACATGCTTTTTCTCGCTCTACCTCATCTGGACCCAGGCCTACCCTTCTAGAAAAAGATTCTGTAAAGACAAGTTTCTTTACATTTTTTGACGTCTCACAGAATAGAAATTATTCCTCAGTTCAGGGGAAATGTTTCCCATTTGAAAAGATAGGTTCCGTAGTTTGGATTTCATCAGCAACCGCTTATCAGATTCTAGCGAAATTGGATGATCCATCCATGGATCAGAATTTCCCATCCGTGGTTTGGATGGATCAAAATTTCAACATAGTTCAAGAAAAATCCTTCAATAATATTTGAAAGGAGATGTCATGATACTGAAAGATATTTTCCCATGACGGAATCAGTCTATCCCGCACCTTCTTCTAAAGTGAAGTTAAAGAGATTTTTCATACCGGGTTTCCAATTTTCACCTCAAACCATTCCGTTGACGACGTGTGAGAGACAAACTGTGATATAAATTTCAGTTTCCATGACAGCTAACACTCTTGAGATTTAAAAATGTATGAACGAATTCATTTTTATTCCATTTCAGCGACTGAGTGGGCTGGGAAAAATTTTCTTAGAGCTCAGGGAAAAAAAGAGGCTCTTTCCATGACAGTTAACACTCTTGAGGTTTAAAAATGTATGAACGAATTCATTTTTAATCCATTTCAGCGAATGAGTGGGCTGGGAAAATTTTTCTCAGAACTCAGGGAATGTGTGTCCAGGTTGAATGCACAGCACACACTGATGGGATGCCGAAACTCGAGTGGCTTAAATAAATATACGAAATTTGGGTCATCGAGTTGACTAGGAAATTCTCAGAGCTCTGAAAATAACTCTGAGTTTAAGCATGGGACATTAGAACAGAAATATATTACAATCATCATGTCATCGTTGTTTTCGAAAGCCAAAAGAATTCCACGTGAGAGAACATCTTTTGTCTCTGATTGTGGGATAGGGTAGGGATGTTGCATCTTCAACAACCCACGCTGATCTGAACAGAAACGCAGAATGTTTTTGTGGATATAAGAAATGAACTGAAAGTGAAAGTAAAAGTGAAATTGTATTTGCTGGAGAAATTTCTTGGCTGTCGAATGGAAAAAAATTTTCCAGAGCTCAGAAAAATATTCTGAGCTAGGAAAAAAAAACAACTTTTATTTCTTTCTATTTATTTGATGTCTACACTTTTTGGACTTTTTAAAAAGTCAAAAAAGTGTAGACATCAAATTAATAAAAAAAAGAAAGAGTGGTTTTTGTTTTTTGTTTTTGTTTTTTTTTTTCTTTCAGAACTTTGAAAATTTTTTCCTAGTCGACAGCCAAGAAATTTTTCCAGCCACTACAATTTGGTTTTTTACTTTCACTTTCAAGTCTTTTCTATAAAAGCATTCCGCGTTTCAGTTTCAGTTCAGAACCGTGTGGGCTCTCCAAGGTGCAATATCCTTCTTCTCTCTTAACCTCATCTGCACCTAGGATGTTCTTTCTCAAGAAGAGGAATTTTGGCTATCCGTGGAAAAACAAAATCCCGTTTTATGCAAGAATGCCATCAGAGTGTTAATACAATTTGCCTCAACGTATTTATGTGAAACTGGATTTAGCAAACTAGTTTCAATAAGAACTAAATACCGCTCGCGTTTAAACCTTGAAGATGATATGCGAATTGCAATTAGCAACATACATCCAAACATCGATGAGATAATTAGAAACTTGCAGCCACATACATCTCATTAAAGGGCAATTTACTGATTTTTGTGTTATACAAAAAGTATTTTTTCAAATTATAAATAAAATTAATATGAGTCAGATATGATGATGTTTTTATTCGATGAAACGAAAGAACTGCGCGAAATATACATCGTGCTTGTGAACATTTATCTCTAGGTCTACTAGTGTTTGTGAACATTTATCTCTAGGTCTCTAATTTTCTCTCTACAAAAGGGGTCGCAGTCGAAAAAAAGTCTTAGAGTACCTTTTTCAGGTGATGTGATTATGCCTAGGCCTTCTGAAATGTAACTGTAAGGTCGATGCTATTCGCACCACCTGTGCGATTAGTCGCTTAAGCTATTCGCACCAACATTAACCCCGCATACGCATTGAGTTGCCAGATCCGTCGTTTTAACCCAATAGAAAGGAATGGATTCTACGTATGCGAACTGTTGTAGTGAATCTTTTTTTTAAAAAAGGCGAGTTACTACCTTGGCGTAGTTTATCATTTTTTAAGCGTTGACGACTTTCAAAAGTTTAGAAAGGAAAGTGGGTTCCTTTTCTTATAAAAAGAAGGAACACGTTTTCTTTTATTAAAGTATATATAAAAAAGGGTACATTTTTATGTTCGCAATGTTTATCCTTTTTTTGAACGGTTGGAATAGTTTAAATGACTGATTTGGGAGGAAGGGGACAAAATCTTGTTTACATTTTTTAAAACAAAACCTTGTTTACATTTAGCTTTAAAGATGTGTTTTGCGCAAACAAGACTTTAATTCATTCCTCTTTGAAAAATTTCATCAGAGAAAAGATAATAAAAATTAGACAAGGGATTTCTGTGTACAAAATTTAGACATGAAATAAGATAAAAGCGATTATATCAACTATTAAATGAATTATTTTGTATGCCTGCTTATTTTTTTTAAGGAAATACTTGGCATTTTCAGGACACAAAAAGTACTTCAAAAACCTTTGAAATATTAGTACAAACACATTAATAAATTAAATTGAAATAAATAATGGGATGTAATTTAAAAGACAGAAATAATTTAATGTAAGAGATTTAGGTTTAACAATTTGCACACACAAATGATTTATCAGATTTTATAAATAACTGATTTCATAAATAACTTTGATTTTGAAATATGGCATTTGAACCTATAAATATGTGTGGATACTGAAAAAGTGATGAATATATAAGAATATTATAATTTTCAGTAAGTTTTCTTATTGAATAATAAATTCTGACAGTCTTATGCTATAAGACTAGGGTTTAAGTTTACATAAAAATTCCTCTGTTAAATAAAAAAATTTAAGTACTTTCTTTAGCCTTTTTGTCAAGACATTGAAGATTTTATAACTAATTACTCGTCCTCGCTTGCAATTAGAACTAACATTAAATCCCTATTTTATCCAAATATTTCCTGAACATTATCATGTATATAGATTGACTTCGTCTTTGTATCTGGTAATTATTACTTGCAAATTATTCTCTTGCTGGTGAACTATTAACAAGCCTTTCTATTGCTGAGGTTGTTAGGGTTAACAACCTTCGCTCTCGCTACCGCCTGCCTTACGGAAATCGGCGTAAAATGCTGGTACCTGGGCTGATTGTGCGCATGCGCAAACGTGGGTGGTGTGAATAGCCTATTAGCTATTCGCACCGTCGGAGCGATTAGCCACTGCGTAACTGTAACCGGTTGATCTTAGCGTGCGTTGTGCTGTCTGTCCATCTGTCTGAGGAGGAAACTAGCATCTGAGGGGCTAGACGCTTGTTAATGCGCAGAAGGCGCGCAGCGAAAGAGTTAGGACTTGACGTACGATGGAGGCAGAATCTTGGAAGAGCTCCTGAATTTTCAAAGGTGTTTTCCAGAAAATCTTCATCTATTTAAGAAAATTTTCGCGAATATCCTCTGCATTGTCTCGTTCTCAAGGCCGGGAGTTCTCCTGTACCTGGGGGTCTTGTCTTCCTTGCAATCTTTTGCAGCACTAAGATAAGTAGAACTTCTTTTCTCTAAGCTAAATCAAATATCTGTCACTAAAGTACCTTTAAATTCATTTATTTATTATGATCATTATTATTATTATTATGCTCATTTTATTATGTTCTGGCATTAAATACTTAGTAATTGCTTTAAATCATGTGGTTCTTTTTTGGTTACCATCTCGTAGGGACGCTATCCTTATCAGTAGCCCTTATCAGTAGTGTTAGCACTACCCATTGGGGCCCCTTTGAGGAATTTCTCGAGAGAGAAAAACACGATCTTGGGCCTTAATGAATGTACAGAGTAGTAGTTTTTGCTCCTTTAATCTATATTTCCTATCTATTTAAATTAAAAGCATATATTAATACAGTGTGCCTCAAATTGATAAAATAGTACACATATAATAAATTATGACTATTAACTTAATAAATAAATAAAATGATTATTTAAAAAAAATTAATTAATATTAAAATAAAAAAAACTCCGTAATTTATTTACTTATTTATTTTTGCTGATATGTTCTCGCCTTGTTTTGGATTTATGATTTTATTTGATGGTGTTTTCTGAGTATATAAATATATTGGAAACCGCAATAAATGATGTTACTTAATTTTAATGTATAACTTTGCATGATATTATATGTATCTTGATCTTATGTGTCTTCAGTTACTGTGTCTCAAGGTAGAGGCTAATATTGGTTTCCATGTTAAAAAATAAAAGTTTAAATTTAAAAATTTTTAAATTTTAGTTTCCCTGTTATAGCAAAAGTTAGCTTCTAAATTTGACTTATATTGTTATGTGACTGGACCCCCAATATTTATTATTTTATTATTAATTTTCCCCCATCTTTACATCTATTCAGCTTTACAAAACACACTCATTACACACACCTGGAAGACTCTATTTAATGTAAATGATAACAACTTTGACTACACTCATGAACACAATCGTGGGTTTTTTTTTTTTTTTTTTTTGACAAAATTCTCTTACTTCCTTTACTTTTCTTTCTATAGCCCCCCCCCCTTTTTTTTTTAATTATAAATAAAAAAAAAAAATTTTTTTCCTCTCCATTACTTTTAGGCGATTTATTTTTTACTTTATTTTGTCCCATATTTTCTTCCTAGCCTTTCGAACTCGTATAAAATATACGAAGTTCCTTTTTACTCTCCTCTGAAATACGAAATTGCCCCCTTTGTATATACCTTTCCTTCGCACCTATGCTTGATTTTTCGCACATCGGGGCTGAAAGACTTAGCGGGTGCAACAAAAGACATCTGTCTACTTTGTCTGTGTCTGTCCATCTGTCTCCGAGAGTGTTTTCTGCTGAAGATAAACGTAATATTATGAGCACTAAACATATGATTCTGAATTTTCATCTATAATGTGGTGATCGAATGAATGCAAAAATTTTCCATTTTTATAAGATTTTTAAGAAAAGTCAGAATTCAAGGTATGCTCAGTTATTTATTTGCAATTTTTTCTCTATGTTATTTGTAATTTTACTTCAGCTTTATTGAGTAAGATTACACTAATTGTTTTGAAGATTTTGTATCATCTAAATATAATATAAGAAATAATGATTTCGGAAATTCCATGCAGAAATACGCTAACCAGATCTAAATATTAGTCGGTTGAACGGGACATATGTTTTCTACCTTGGAATATGTGCGATGTAAAGTATTACATTAATCGATTTCTGCTTTTTATCGAAAATTACAAACAGTGGATCATAACTTTGAATTATTCTATAACTGAATTTGAATTCTCGTTATTATAATACAGGTTTGCACTGGTAGTTCGGTCCGAGGTTCGAATCCCGCGAACGGGCTGGCTACATGAGTGTTTTCGTGGTTTTCCCGATGTGTAACGTGTATACGAGCCAGTTTCCCTTAGAAAGTCATCCCTCCCCTTAGGCACATAGCCCTCGAGGCTTTGGCGTAATTAAATAACCTAACCTATAATACAGGTTTGGTTTGGTTTGGTTTGGTTTATTTGATTTGGTAAAGCCCTCTGCCGAAGGGGAAGGATGCCTTCACGGAGGGCTTTCTAACTGAAAGTGGCTCGTCTACACGTTGCACACATCAGGCATATTAAAATTACTGGTTGTATATTGGTGTTATTGCAAAGTTATTTGTTTAATAATTATTGGTGTAATCGTTAAGTAAGGTTTTTTTATTTTTCTGTTATTTTTATTTGCCCATAAAAGTGTTATATGTTAATGCCTTATGGTGTCAAACACAAACTGTATGAGGGACTGAAAGTAGCTGACTTGCTGATTTATTTTATTTATTTATTTGTTTTGTCCAAATGAATTAAAAAAAACTTTAAAAGTTTATTTACTAATTATTTGTCAAAACACATAAACATTAATAACACAAAGGAAAACAGAGTCCAATTTATGTTTGTTTTCTGTTTGAAATCTGAAAGTTAGTAACTGTAGGAAATTTCTGTTGGTTACACTCTGTAAAGATATTAGTATTAAGTATTTATTTATTTCAAATAATTCTAATATATTGAACTAATTACTAAATAAATTAGTTTTGAATTGAAACTAAACAAATTACAAAAACTTTCCGAGTGGGGACAAAACTTGAGTATGAATAATGACAACCTGTTATCTTTCTTTTATTCATTAAATTTTTATTTGATGCCTATAGGAAACACACATATATTTGCATGTAAATATTTATATATATATTTTTTCTTACTACAACTTTCAGCTACAACACCTTATGACATTTCGATTTTGATAAAATTTGTAATCCTGGAGAAAAACTTAGAAACTATCATTATATTATTGTATTATTGTGAAGTTGTTTCATTTATCACCATGATTTTGTTTCGTTTATCTCCAAGTTTGTTGTTTCATTTATGGAAACCTGAGTAGTTGAATGTTCCGTAAATATACTTTTATCTAAAATTGGGTGCTTGTTTGACTTTTTAAGTGAAAATATATCAATGTGTACACGGACAAAGTCAAGGGAGTATCCAGTGCCAAGTTTGTGCAATTCGCTGATGTTTTTCTAAGTGAAAATAGCTCAACGTGTACATGGATAAAGTTGAGGGAGTGCGCAATGCCTAGTTTCTGCAATTCTGTGATTTTTTTTGTATGTGTACATTTATACCGAGTTTGTGCGATTCTTGTTATTTTGTCTTTGCGTAGCGCCGATTTTTGGTGCTAAAATCATCACTACCCAAAGCCAAAATAAGAAGTCAAAGAATTGCGCAAACTCGGTATCCATATACCGGCAGTTTTCGTCTAGGGGTACCCATAAATACAGTACAAAGTCCGTAATCCGGACTCGTCGGGCCTCAGTGATTCCGGATTATAGATCATCAATTTAAATCTGGTAAGATGGCATGCAGAAATTATACAATTAAAAATATTAAACAGTAATTTATGAAATAAAGAGCAATTATGATCTAAAGGGTATCAAAATTTACAAAAAAAGCTTAATATTTATTTGTTTACTTTATTAAACATTTCTTTGAATGCAAGTTTTATGCTTCATTTTTTGTGCTAAACCCGCATGCGTAAACATTAAACGCGCATGCGTAAATGCAATACGTGCATGAAGAGAAATTATAATCTAAAGGGTATCAAAAATTACAAAAAAAGCTTAATATTTATTTAGGTTGATCTTTACAATATGGTAACTGGTAGTTTGGCGACATTTTGGAGGCGATAAAGGTTACTACCTGGCATTTTGGTAATAATGTGAGCAGTACTCAGTTCCGATTATGCATTATTTTGTGTGAGTGAAATCAGAGATCATGGGATATGTCGTGATATTAATGGACGAATTACGGTTCTTTAATCGGAAAAGGGGGGGAAATCGGGAAAAAATCTGGAAATTTAGTATTTGGCTTTATTCTGTGTTGTGTGAAACAGTGTTCATGAATTTTTGGATCCCATGGCCGTAACTAAAGTGAATTCGAAATGGGTATTTATGTATGTATTAATTTAATGTATGTGCTCATTTATATTTTAAGTAGTGTTTTTGAATTTAATTATATTTTAATTAAATGATAGTTATTTTGTGAATTTTATGTTTGTAGGAATTTCGTATACGTTTTAGTTGAAGTAAACGTGCATGGAAATAATTTAAATATCTGACACTAAGTATTTGTAATGGTTGCGGTATGAATTCGTTGGTGACGTGTATAATGTAATAGATGATTTAGAGGTAAAAGTTTTTGGATATTTTATTTATTTTATATGTGGAAATGTTCATTACTTTTTCGCGATCAGGTAATTTCATATATGTTCTTTTTACCGGGTTTAAAGATTGAGAAAATTGTCATGTATTTTCGTGAAATTTTTCTAATTTATGAGAAAAAAGCAGTGTACATGGATATAGTGAAGAGTGTGCGCAATGCCATTTTTATGCAATTCTGGGATGTTTTTTTAAGTAAAAATAAGTCGGCGTGTACATGGTTTAGTGATATTTTAATTAAATGATAGTTATTTTGTGAATTTTATGTTTGTAAGAATTTGGTATACGTTTAAGTTGAAGTAAACGTGCATGGAAATAATTTAAATATTTGATACTAAGTATTTGTAATGCTTGCGGTATGAATTCGTTGGTGACGTGTATAATGTAATAGATGATTTAGAGGTAAAAGTTTTTGGATATTTTATTTATTTTATATGTGGAAATGTTCATATTTGGAAAGGGTAAATACTTTTTTGCAATCAGGTAATTTCATATATGTTTTTTTTACCGGGTTTAAAGATTGAGAAAATTGTCATGTATTTTCGTGAAATTTTTCTAATTTATGAGAAAAAAGCAGTGTACATGGATATAGTGAAGAGTGTGCGCAATGCCATTTTTGTGCAATTCTGGGATGCTTTTTTAAGTAAAAATAAGTCGACGTGTACATGGTTTAGTGATATTTTAATTAAATGATAGTTATTTTGTGAATTTTATGTTTGTAGGAATTTGGTACACGTTTAAGTTGAAGTAAACGTGCATGGAAATAATTAAAATATTTGATACTAAGTATTTGTAATGCTTGCGGTATGAATTCGTTGGTGACGTGTATAATGTAATAGATGATTTAGAGGTAAAGGTTTTTGGATATTTTATTTATTTTATATGTGGAAATGTTCATATTTGGAAAGGGTAAATACTTTTTTGCAATCAGGTAATTTCATATATGTTCTTTTTACCGGGTTTAAAGATTGAGAAAATTGTCATGTATTTTCGTGAAATTTTTCTAATTTATGAGAAAAAAGCAGTGTACATGGATATAGTGAAGAGTGTGTGCAATGCCATTTTTGTGCAATTCTGGGATGCTTTTTTAAGTAAAAATAAGTCGACGTGTACATGGTTTAGTGATATTTTAATTAAATGATAGTTATTTTGTGAATTTTATGTTTGTAGGAATTTGGTACACGTTTAAGTTGAAGTAAACGTGCATGGAAATAATTTAAATATTTGATACTAAGTATTTGTAATGCTTGCGGTATGAATTCGTTGGTGACGTGTATAATGTAATAGATGATTTAGAGGTAAAGGTTTTTGGATATTTTATTTATTTTATATGTGGAAATGTTCATATTTGGAAAGGGTAAATACTTTTTTGCAATCAGGTAATTTCATATATGTTCTTTTTACCGGGTTTAAAGATTGAGAAAATTGTCATGTATTTTCGTGAAATTTTTCTAATTTATGAGAAAAAAGCAGTGTAAATGGATATAGTGAAGAGTGTGCGCAATGCCATTTTTGTGCAATTCTGGGATGCTTTTTTAAGTAAAAATAAGTCGACGTGTACATGGTTTAGTGATATTTTAATTAAATGATAGTTATTTTGTGAATTTTATGTTTGTAGGAATTTGGTACACGTTTAAGTTGAAGTAAACGTGCATGGAAATAATTTAAATATTTGATACTAAGTATTTGTAATGCTTGCGGTATGAATTCGTTGGTGACGTGTATAATGTAATAGATGATTTAGAGGTAAAAGTTTTTGGATATTTTATTTATTTTATATGTGGAAATGTTCATATTTGGAAAGGGTAAATACTTTTTCGCAATCAGGTAATTTCATATATGTTCTTTTTACCGGGTTTAAAGATTGAGAAAATTGTCATGTATTTTCGTGAAATTTTTCTAATTTATGAGAAAAAAGCAGTGTACATGGATATAGTGAAGAGTGTGCGCAATGCCATTTTTGTGCAATTCTGGGATGTTTTTTTAAGTAAAAATAAGTCGGCGTGTACATGGTTTATGTGTATGTGTTATTTTGAAAAACGCGTAAGGAGTATGGTATTGTGCACTTTTTCCCAATTTTGCAGTGAATATTTGTCATGATTAAGCAGTTTTGTTAGATAAAATTTCTAGCATAAGTGTAATTCGGCTAGTAGATTCTTGGAAGAAGTGTTCAGTAGATAAAAAGAAAAGAAACGTCTTTACTTCGTGAAGACAAAATGGCGGCGGGGGAAAAAAATAGAGGGTTGCTGTAGGAGAGTTGGTCGCCAAAAAAACGCCAAGTTACCATATTGTAAAGATCAACCTTTATTTATTTACTTTATTAAACATGTCTTTCAATTTAAGTTGTTTGCTTTGTTTTTTTGCGCTAAACGCGCATGCATAAACATTAAATGCACATTCGTAACATTAAACGCGCATGCGTAAACGCATTACGTGCATTAAGAGAAATTATGATCTAAAGGGTATCAAAATTTACAAAAAAAAAAAAAAAGAAAAAAAGCTTACTATTTATTTGTTTACTTTATTAAACATTTCTTTCAATGTAAGTTGTTTAAGTTGCTTTGTTTTTTTGTGCTAAACGCACATGCGTAAAACATACAAAAAAGAAATTGTGCCATTGAGGTCCGGATTATATATCATTCTGGATAACGGACTTTGTACTGTATACTTTTACACAGATTTAGAAATATATGCACATATGGATGGATTTATGTATTTGTGTATGCTTGTATATATGTACATACTATATGCATACACACTTGTATGCATATATACATTTCTGAATATGATCCCGATTACGGAGAAGTACCCACATGTATACATTCATACATATATACATAAATGCATATATTCATGCATGCTTACATACGTACATACATTTCTGAATCCGATTCTGATAACAGAAATGCATCTATGTTTTAACTATTTTTTAAGGAGGGAAAAAATAGCTCAAAATGGTATTTATGTTATTGATCAGAATGCAAATTTCTTAACTAAATATGCTATGTTAAAAAAAAAAATGTTGAAATTATATAAGTTATATGATGGGAATTCAGTTGTCTTGGAAAATAATCAAGTTGTAATTTTCATCTTTAAGAAAGGAAATGTTTAAATTTCAGTAACAACTTTTCCTAATTTTAATAATTTCAGTACCTACCTTTCATAGTCTTACATGTAATGTAATTCAGTGAAAGATCTGAGTGAATAATTATTTAATTATAGTTTTATTTAGCATAATATATATGTACCTTTGTATATCAGTTCTTTAACCACCTTAAAGAAAATGTAATAGGCAGACATTTTTTTTTCCTAGAAATTTCTCTATACATGCTGCCCGTCTGAGATATCCATTTATACATTTCAAGTATTCTCTAAAAATTGGGTTATTAACTACAAGTTTTTGATTGTAATATAAATTTGTAAATTAAAAAAAGAGTTATTAAGATTAATATTAATGATGAATAGTGTTAAATGTCAATTATTCATCTCCTTAGTAAATTTGAGCACTAACAGAAGTTCATAAGAAATTTCGGTACTATTCGGTTTCGAGGGCCGTAAAAAATCGCCAAACTATTGTTGATGCCAATGCTGCCAAAAATAATTGTGGCAACCGTAATAATTGCGGCAAGAAAGGAAGTATAATAGTAAATAACTATTTAAGATTGATGTTTTAATTTAGATGAAGGGTTAATTTGATATAATACTTTTTTATTATTGTAATTGATATAAAAAAGGCTAAACATGACAGAATGGGAGTGAATAACTATTTCAGATCATTATTATAATTTATATAAAAATTGCTAAACATAACTGAATGAATGCCTGCATCACTATTTCGCTACCGAGTTATCGCTAAAGCATAGTTTCATCTCGTTGGTTGTTCAAACATAATTTTCTATAATGAATGATGCCTTTTCTTTGAAAATATTCTCGGTAAAATGCAGAATCGCTCACTTATTTGTTTGCCTCTTTTTACAAGAGTAAAAACAATTGGATTTTTGTCAATTTTCTTTTACTTTTTAAGTGAAAATAGGTCGATGTCATAGATAAAGTCAAGGGTGTGTGCAGTGCCATTTTTGTGCAATTCTAGGATTTTTTTAAGTGAAAATAGATCGATGTGCACATGGATACCGAGTATGTGCAGTTCTTAAAAACGCGTCAAGCAGTGGGTGATTCTGCACTTTACCCAAAATTCTATTGCCGACTTTTCGTCATGGGCAATTCTCAAATTGTTAAATCTATAAGATATCAAAAAAGGATTTAAAAATTAAACTAGTATTTCAATGGCGTCTTAAGAAATATAGAACTATATAAACTTACGCAATCTGAAATCAGCCCATACGCTAGATTTCGCACGCTCTTAAATGGGCGCGTTTGCTAGATTTGGCGCTTTTGCGCATACATTTTCGCTGCAATTTTTTTACGGCCCTCGAAACCGAATAATACCGAAATTTCTTCATAAACAATATTGATTTTTGATGCTAAAGCAAAGTTTAAAATTTGAAAAAAATTAAACATTTAGCAGTAGTAGCAATAAAAGCTCCCTGAGATATCATGTTGTGCAGACATTGAAGACAATAAAAGGTTTTGAACTTAATCAATTTATTAACAATATAATAAAGAATAAAAACACAGAAAATAAATTTCAACAATATCAGAGTCTTAGGAAAAATATAATATAACCATCATTCATCAAATATTTTTACCTGGTCTCCAAAACACTGGCATTCAATACAAACAAAAATGTCCTAAACATTAATTATGCGGCCTAAAAATGAAGTTGGCTACACATTCAAAACGTCCATGATCAATGGTTGAGAAAACACCTGAAAATTTAAATGAAGTTCTTGAAAGCACTTAAAACTGGCCTAACTCCGTTTGCACGAGGAAACGCCGCTCACATATTTTAAATGCCGCCTTCATTGAAGAACATGGATGCCGCCCACGGCAGTCACTCACATGGTAGCCTCTGGAACCAAGGAACTTTATTCTGGTACAACCATCTTATGGATATGAACCAAGGAACTCATTCCGAAACAATCATCCCGCGGACAGGCACCAAGGAACTTTATTCAGGAACAGCCATCCCGCAAACAGGAACCAAGGAACTTTATTCACCGGACTGCATGCATCCTTCTGAAGGGGCTGGAAACCGCTCACTCAAGTGCCAGGAAAGCGGGAACTAGAAGGGTTGAGCCAGAGCGACGCGAGATACTTATAGCAGAAGTAGGAATGACGTCATCTCACGGCAACCAATCAGCTCTCGGCACGAATCGGTTTTTCAGATGACGTAACATCACGTTTCATTTTTGCATCTCAATTAGGTTGAAACAGTCCGTTCTCAATGCAAATAGTGGCAGCAAGAAAAAGAAGTAGAAGTAACTACTATATTACATTAAAATAAGAACTAAACTAAATAAACATTTCAAGAAGGAGAGATGATGCAGTAAAAGGTTTACAATAAGCTATATTTTCCAACAATTTTCTCTATAGTTTTAAACTATCATTTAAATACATTGAAAATATATCAGCATATATGAATGAAGCAGTTTCCTGATCTATGTTAATTTACATATGAAGAAGCATAGTTCAGATATATATTATTATACTTTTTACTATCTATTTGATATTTAGAGATGCATATGTATCTGTTGAACTTCATTCACATGTTATGTTGTTGAAAACACCGTTTACTTTTACCATTTATCTAAAAGAAATTTCTTATAACACTGTTAAATGTTTAATAAATTTCTTAGAATTTATTAAATGAATGTAAAACTCATTGAAGTCAATCAATTAGGTTTAAAAGTTATTTTCCTGGATGATGGTTAAATAATTTCATGATGTCATTAAACTACACTACTGCCCATCTTATCCCATTATCCAAAAATTTATCATAGTAAAAAAGTCCAACATGTTACAAAACAATACAAAGACATATATATGATCACACACTCAATACTTTTATACCCAGGGCCCTCGTCATTCATACAACATTCTACACTATACAGTTTTACATTTACCTAATATCCATCATAATATGACTTATAACATAATATTTTCAAATAAACAAAACTCTTAATTTAAATACACAAAAACAAATTTCATAAGAAAATTGTTCCACAAAATCTTATCAGATTATGCTTAGTCAGTGGTTTTGTCATGGGATCAGCCAGATTATCTTTACTTGGAACATATTTTAAATCAAAAATTTCCCTGTTCAATAGATCACGAATGAAAAATAGTTTCACGTCTATATGTTTTGTTCTTGAGTTTTCAATGGGTGATTTTGTAAAACATATAGCAGCCATGTTATCAGCAAACAATATTGGTCTTGAAACATAGTTACTTGCAATTTTAAACTGAATGCATTCATCCAAAATATTTCTAAACCAAACTAATTCTTTTGCTGATTCAGTCATGGAGATAAATTCAGCCTCCATAGTAGATAAACTCACTCCCCTTTCTTTAAATGTACGCCAAGATACAGGTGATTCTCCCAACAAAGCTATTTGTCCACCAATAGACACCATATCATTCCTGCTTGAAGCAAAATCCGAATCTGAATATATATTGTGCTTCAGTTCCTTGCATACCAGTTTAAGTTTGTGCTGTCTGGTATTGGAAACGTACCCTAAAAGTTTAAGTAATCCTTCCCAGTGAAACTTACCAGGATTGCTTTGGAACTGAGAAAATATATTAACAGCATAAGCTATATCCGGATGAGTACGATTGCAAAGAAACGAGAGACATCCCAAAACATTTCTATAAGGATAATTCATCATTTCAGTCGTTTCTTCTTGTGTACTGGGACTTTGAGTATTTCACACCTTTAACTATTGGAAGGGAAGTAATTTGTATTTTAAAAGACTTAAATCGATCAACTATGTCTTCTATATATAATTGCTGATGAGTTAAAACACTATTGTTCTCATATTCAAACTCCACACCCAGAAGCTTTCTTGTTTTACCTAAAATTTTTAAATCAAAATGTGAACTCGGGACTTTTAATATCCTTTTGGCCTGAACTTCACTTTTCCCAAACACAACTATATCATCAACATAAACCAACAGAATGACAAAATCTTTAAAACGATAGACACAATTACACCACTCATACTTGATAAACCCTAGGTTACATAGTGTTCTATCTAACTCGTAGTACCATAATCGCCCACTCTGATGCAAACCATACAAGGCTCTATCTAAAGAACACACAAAAGCTTCTTTATCTCGCTCTACAAAACCCTGAGGTTGGGACATGTAAATTTCCTCTGATAAAGGAGCGTAGAGATAGGCACTTTTTACGTCGCATTGTATATTTGCCCATCCAAGGTGTGCAACTAAAAGGGAGAAAAAGAGCCTTATTACTGAAAAGTTGACTACAGGAGAGTAGGTTTCATCATAGGTATCCTATTTAATTTGCCGATAACCCTGAGCCTGAGCTTTAAAACGAACAATGTTTCCAAATTCGTCACATTTAATGTTGAAAATCCACCTGCAACCTAGTGGAGTCTTGTCTTTAAGAAGTGAAACAAGATGCCATACCTTATGCTTTCGCTTGTTGGCCATTTCCTCTTCCATTGCCTCTATCCATGTAAGCTTTTCTGTGGATTTCATTGCCTGGTTATAAGTGTTTGGATTGAAACCTCTAGTCAGCTATCTTGGGTATATGACGTTGAAGGAGTACCAGTTGGGTCGATTTCACCACTATAAGTGTTGCTTCCCTTGAAATCAAACAAGGTAGGATCATACTGAATATTATGTTCAGTGCAATACCTTTCTACATCATTTAGCGATCGTAGTCTTTGATTACACCCCCTCTCAAAATAATACACATCCGTACGAGTGCCATCTGGCCTTGGAACAAGTTTACGAAGCCAAGTTACTTGTCTCAATGTAGATTGAGTGTCAGTGCCAATTGTAGAAGAAGGTACATTGGTATCGGTTCTTTCCTCTATTTCAGGAAAATAGCCAACTGGAGTATCAGTAGATTGGAACTCTACCCTTTCTTCAGATTCCAAATCAGGAAGGGTGTCCAGTACAGCTCCACTGCCACTTTTCTGCATTCCAATTGACTCTTTAAAAGTAGCATTTAGGGTTTCTACTACCTTTTGCTCATTTTCCAACCAAATCTTGTACCCTTTTGTTCGTACACTGTACCCAATCAATCGGCCCTTCGTTGCCTTTGGATCAAGTTTAGAATTTCTTTTAGCCTTTGGAATTCCCACATAGGCAATCGTTCCAAATGCCTTAAGATGACGTACTGATGGTTTCCGCTTAGTGTATAATTCAAATGGGGTTCTATCTTGGCCCTCATGACAGATTCTATTAAATGAATATGCAAAATACATTACTGCATCTGACCAAAATTCGGAACTCATTCCACTATCATGTAAGATTGCACGTACATTGTTGAGAGCTGTCTGATTAAATCTCTCACAAACTCCATTCTGTTCTGGAGTATATACATTTGTAAATTCGTGCTTTACACCATTTTTATTACAATATGACCTGAATTGATCATTATCATATTCTCGCCCATTGTCAGTCCTAAAGTATTTCAACTTAAGGTTCAAAGATCTTTCCGCACATGCTATATGCCTTTCAAATACTTCAAACACCTGAATTTTCTCCACAATGGGGTACACTACCACGTAACGAGAATATTCGTCAATAAAGGAAACGAAATAACGTTCACTATTCCTACCTGGAATGCTAACAGGTCCCCATACATAAGAAAAAACCCTTTCAAGCGGCCTCTTTACTTGAATACCTTCTAAGGGTCTATAGGAGATTCGTCTTTGCTTATTGATTTGGCGATGTTCACAAAACAAATTAGGTGAGTTCTTTAACACAGGAAGACCTTGAACTGAATGTCTCTTACTAGTCCCGACAATAGCACCATAATTTATATGACCAAACCGACCATGCCATAATTCACTATTATTATGCTGAACTGTGGATGCCTCAAATTTTACAGATTTGCCCCCCTTTTTGACTATTTTCGGGAATACATGTTACTTCCTATCAACTTAGCTTTGTACAAAGTTTCATTTTCATCATCAGTAACTTTAATTTGCCCATTTTTACAATAAAATCTTGCTCCATTGATATCCACCCTAGGTCCAGATATTAAATTTCGTCTCAGTTCAGGTGAGTATAACACATCTTTAAGCAAAATAACCGTATCCCCAAATTTCATTTTAACAGTACCCTTCCCATGAATTGGAAAAGTTACCTCATCAATAGCTACTAGCATATTCTCATTTTTCACAGGAGAAAAAGTATCAAACAATTCACGATTTTTACAAAAGTGATGAGAAGCAGCAGTATCAAATATCCAACTATCATCATTTTCCTCCAAATTGTTAACATTAGCTTGAGCTATAAAATGAGACTGAGCATGGGAATTATTTTTACCTTTACTCAACTTGGATTTATTCTTACACTTAGGAGATGTTTTATTACTACTAGATACAGCTGAGGAAACAAAAGAAGCAGGTGAGGGTGATCTGGAAAAATTACCTTTCATTCTACAGTATTTTTGAATATGACCTGGACGGCCACATTTATAACACTTGAGCCCTTTAATCTGCTTAAATTTGGGTTCACAGTGAGTACTTTGAACTTCTATAGTCTTATTGGAGTTTTCCCTCTCTCTCTCTCTCTTAAGTTAAAATTCAAATATGGGTTTCCTCTGCTAGTATTTCAAGTTCAACATTTTTAAAAATGAACTTTTCATCTGGCCACCTCAAAACATTCTGAACTACTTGATCAAATTTATCTGGAAGGAACCTAAGAAACTGAAAACATATATATATGTCTCTTACAGCCTGATTAATATCAGCTAACTGTTCAGTTACACGTTTTAATCTAGAAGAAAAGAAATTAATACTTTCATTTGGCTTAATTTTACAATTTAAGAACTCTGAAAACAGGGACATATATCTTGACCGATAATCTTGCTGGAAGTATTTGGCAAGCGTATTCCATGCCACTACAGGGTCATCAATTTCACTTATCAAGCTTCTCTATTCAGGGCTTACATTCATATAAATTAACGATAATGCCAATCGACTTCTATTTTGATAGTTGGCAATAATTTCTTTTGTAATACCCTTAACATCATTTAAATCAGGACATTTTTCAATACCTTTAACCAAAAGCCATGCATTTTTTTCATTTAAAACAAATTTCATATCTTTGGACCATGTAAAGTAATTACATGCCTCAAGTTTAGCAATATTATGCATGACACTATCAGTAGCCATATTTGAATTTTAACAAAAACCGCCCCGCAATCTCTTAAGTCCTAAATTAACTTTAAACTTCAAAAGCCTGCACTAAAAATAACTCAGGGGCTGGGCCCATAACCAAAATGATGCTAAAGCAAAGTTTAAAATTTGAAAAAAATTAAACATTTAGCAGTAGTAGCAGTAAAAGCTCCCTGAGATATCATGTTGTGCAGACATTGAAGACAATAAAAGGTTTTGAACTTAACCAATTTATTAACAATATAATAAAGAATAAAGACACAGAAAATAAATTTCAACAATATCAGAGTCTTAGGAAAAATATAATATAACCATCATTCATCAAATATTTTTAACTGGTCTCCAAAACACTGGCATTCAATACAAACAAAAATGTCCTAAACATTAATTATGTGGCCTAAAAATGAAGTTGGCTACACATTCAAAACGTCCATGATCAATGGTTGAGAAAACACCTGAAAATTTAAATGAAGTTCTTGAAGCACTTAAAACCGGCTTAACTCCGTTTGCACGAGGAATCGCCGCTCACGTATTTTAAATGCCGCCTTCATTGAAGAACATGGATGCCGCCCACGGCAGTCACTCACATGGTAGCCTCTAGAACCAAGGAACTTTATTCTGGAACAACCATCTTATGGATATGAACCAAGGAAATCATTCTGAAACAATCATCCCGCAGACAGGCACAAAGGAACTTTATTCAGGAACAGCCATCCCGCAAACAGGAAGCAAGGAACTTTATTCACCGGACTGCATGCATCCTTCTGAAGGGGCTGGAAACCGCTCACTCAAGTGCCAGGAAAGCGGGAACTAGAAGGGTTGAGCCAGAGCGACGCGAGATACTTATAGCAGAAGTAGGAATGACGTCATCTCACGGCAACCAATCAGCTCTCGGCACGAATCGGTTTTTCAGATGACGTAACATCACGTTTCATTTTTGCATCTCAATTAGGTTGAAACAGTCCGTTCTCAATGCAAATAGTGGCAGCAAGAAAAAGAAGTAGAAGTAACTACTATATTACATTAAAATAAGAACTAAACTAAATAAACATTTCAAGAAGGAGAGATGATGCAGTAAAAGGTTTACAATAAGCTATATTTTCCAACAATTTTCTCTATAGTTTTAAACTATCATTTAAATACATTGAAAATATATCAGCATATATGAATGAAGCAGTTTCCTGATCTATGTTAATTTACATATGAAGAAGCATAGTTCAGATATATATTATTATACTTTTTACTATCTATTTGATATTTAGAGATGCATATGTATCTGTTGAACTTCATTCACATGTTATGTTGTTGAAAACACCGTTTACTTTTACCATTTATCTAAAAGAAATTTCTTATAACACTGTTAAATGTTTAATAAATTTCTTAGAATTTATTAAATGAATGTAAAACTCATTGAAGTCAATCAATTAGGTTTAAAAGTTATTTTCCTGGATGATGGTTAAATAATTTCATGATGTCATTAAACTACACTACTGCCCATGCATATGTAAATCTTGATACCAGTAAATGCACTTTAAAGATTTATAAAAAGAAAGAGCAATTAGCTGTTTGAACCACTTGGCTGGAAAACCATGTCTGGCACCTTGAAATATTTTTGTTTCAAAGCTGCTAGCTACTTGTTTCACACATGGCCATTGATGTATTTTATTTTATTTAGATTGTACTTGGCATTTATGTACCTGCTTGGCATGTTATATATTATGCACATCATTGCTATGATTTATTTTATAAAGCTTGTTGTCATGTTTTATTTCAATCATTTAAACCCATTGAGTAAAATTGGATAATGGCGATAAACTTAACCATATTATTTAAACAAATGCAAAAAGAAAGTGACTAATTAAAATAGATTGTTAATTGCAGGGTTTCTTAAAACTTTTTTCAGTCGCGACCCCTTTTTATCACTGAGTTTTTTTCGTGACCCCCAGGACCCCATAATAGTATTTACGAAAATTTTGTGGGACCCCATAATTATTGCTCAAATCCGACACACGCATGAGTGAAACTGTCAATTTTTTCACTTTTACTGTAGTATACTATTGCAGTTTAGGTCATTAACTTTAATTTCTAATTTTAAGACATATAACATGTTAAAGCTTTAAATAAGTAGCAGACGAAATGACAGCGACACGTGCAAAGCAAGGAAAATGAACATTTACATTATAAAAAGAATACGTCGACACTTTTTTTTTTTTCTTTGTCTGTATTGTCTTATCTTTATCTATTTTCAGATACATGGTGTAAAAATATTTGGTAATTGTAAAATTATTATAACTTAAAAAAATATAAAAACTACTAAAATTTTTGGCAACCCCGCTGCTGCAGGTCCTGCTGGGCCAGCAATTACGTCATTCTATACCTTTTTCTTAACTTCTTCTGCCCTGCAAAACCTCTGTGGTGCTATGCTCAGTTGTCCTCCATTCTTTATGTAAAACCTGTGTACATAAAAATTATTGTATTCAGTCATGATCTAAATCTTGTCTATGAAAAAATAATTTGATGTGCATCATGGAATAAAATTATGGTTCCGAGAAGCCATGTCTGTATTCAAGTACCATATTTCCAACTACGCAGTTAAGCTTCTCTGATGCCAATCCGCTGCAACTTTTTTAGTCAAATCAAAATATCACATGTACCTACATACATGAATACATAGTTACATTTCTGAATATAGTCCTGATAACAGAAATGTACTGAATTTTTTTCAGTGCCGAGAACTGTCGCATGACAAACCAAGGTTTGTTACCAGCATGATGTGCTCAAAGCATTTTTCTTTCAATGCCAGGGTGTATCCTGATTTGTCTTTTCTCATGGCAGCTGTGCAATATACTGATTTTTTCATGTTATTCAAGTTGAAAGACCCTCATTGTTTTAATAAATTCTTCTATGTACCTCTTATTTTTTTTTTGGTTAATTAAATATGACTTAGTATATTTTATTCTTCATGGTACTGCAATTTGGATGTCCAGCAGCGTATGTTTAAAAACTGTCTTTTATAGTTAATTATTTTGGAAACTTTTGTTGTATAAGTAAAAAAGATATGACAGTTCTTTTACACTCAGTAGTAATAATTGCTTTGTAGATTTATTAAAGTGATAAATAGAACTACATTTTTCTGTTCTGATATCTGAAGCATGAAATATAACTTTGCTCTTCTAGGATATAAAAAATTCTCCTGTAGTTATCTAATATGAAAATTCTTCCTGAAAATACATGGAATGTATGTGTATAAACTTTCTAAAGCAGCAATGTGATTTTGGCAAATTTCTGATATTTATTGATGTTCATATTAATGTTCTAGTGCCAATGAAAGGCTTGAAAATATGAGCTTATTACTTATATTAATTTGTAACCTTGAGTATTAGCTAAAGTATTCATAAAAATATTTTAATTACTAAGAAACTTTATTTTTAATTTTCCCATTTAATTTAAAGCCAGTTACTTATATGTTTTGTTTTTATTTTTTAGGTTACTTGTTTAAATTTTTGCTGTAGAAGTCCAGGTAACAGGATATCAAATTATTTCACTAGTCGAAGTGTCAATGATTTTATTCCTTTGATAATGGAATCCAATGTAGAGAATTCTATTGATTTAAGTCAACAAACTCGTAACTCAACGTGTAACACAACATATGCTGAAGTGCTTTCAAAAGGCAAACAAGATTCAAATGATGTATCAAACAACAATCCTTCTACTTTTCTTCATAAAACTGTGAATGGAAATGAGAATTCATTACCTGAAACTTCTCATGCCATTATCACAGAAAGTACTTCGTTGGAAAGTAAGTGTTCTACAGACTCAAATTCGTGTGAACTGTCTCCTAGTGACAGCTTTGAAGATGCGGAAGATAGCCAATTGAATATTGATTCACCTTCCAGGAATAGGAGTGTAGATGGAGACAGTAAATCAAATGGTGCAGAGAAATCTTCAGAATCAACAGAGACAGTGAATGGTAATAAGTTAAGTACTGAAGAGGTTAATGGTTCATGTTCTTCTGGTAAGTTATAACAGTTGTCCCCTTTCCATACATATTCTAAAGTGCAGTCTAAAATATTAAAATATGTATATTATTTTGGTTAATTTGAATGATTAGCACTGAACATATATACCTATTAAGGTAAAATTCAAGACTAAATTATAATTTCTTGAAGGATAATAAATTAGAAGCATTTGTTTCACTGTTTTTTAATCTCCATTCAGTGAACAGATATATGCAGTGACTATTTTCATATATCTTTTCCCAAATATAAATTAATGCAAACATAACAGTCCATTCTTATCAAGCCTATGTTTTAAATAAACCGGTCTGAATTGCATTTGTTGGCAGTAATAACTCCTTACCTTCACCATTGAAGGCACATGTTGAGGGCACATGATTAAGTGGGCAGTTAAATACCATTCCCACTTAATCATGTGCCCTCAACATCGTCCAAATGAGTTTATTCTAAAATGTGGGGATGGTCATAATATTTTGGCTCCTCAGTATATGTTAGGCATTTCTAAGGGACTTTTCATTCAACTGTATGATTCTTTTGAGAGTAGACAAATTATATTTTAGTATTATTTGCTGTTAATTGTTCAGTTAAAACAAGAAATGCTGTCATAATCCATTTCGTACTTGTAAGTTTTTATATTGTGAGCTGCAGTTAATTTACCAGTTTTCTGATTTATGTGAAGTGACAAAACTGAAAATCAGGTGTAATGAATAAATGTTTATTGCAAGTAAAAAAGTTTAATAATTTGTTGTAAAACTGTATATATGAAATATTGAAATATTTATTGTTATGTGATATTTTTTAAAGTAAATATTCAAACGCAGGTTTATTTTTGGCCACTTTTATTTTATGTAAGTTGTTATAATGAAGAGCATGAGTTAAATAAAAAGTTATAATTATTTAAAATTCATAAAATTGTCTAAGCTTAAATATTTCTGAAAACTATTGAATTTTATGAAAATATTCTTCTGGAAGTATTAAATGTGTTAATAACCTTCTGTGATTAGTATTCTATAGGTTATTTTCTTACTTGTCGTACATTCTGTTTTATGAATATTTTCAAGAAGTCTTTTTCTAATCTGATTTTTAATATTTTTTCTTCTGACCATTGTTTGTGCTTCCCCAGAAGAATACAGTGAAAGTGGAGAAGAATCAGATACTGAAGAAGAACCTGATGAGACATATCCTTCAGCTATAAAATGGAAGCTTCGTCCTAGTAATCCTGCACTGAGTCTACCAGAAACTGTAACTGTTCTTGATACCAACTATGGTTCCAAAGTATTTCTTGTTGGTACGGCTCATTTTAGTTTGGAAAGTCAAGAAGATGTTGCTAAGGTCAGTTATATATATATATATATTTTATGTATGTGAATTAAGGATATATAATGAAATTTCTAAAAGTAAACAAAGATATTATTGACCCTTGAAGTGAGGGGTGGTTGCTATTAAAGGTGGTATATTAGTTGATCTGACTCCATAATTGAATGAAACAGCATTCAATATATAAATATATTTTATTGTACACACGGAATAAGACTCATACCGGGAGCATTGCGTAGCGATCTTTTTACTCCAACGGTGCCGGCCAAACAGAGGCTGTGAGGTGGGACAGAAGTTGTTGTGCCTCTTGCTGATTGGCTACAGAGTGTGCCCTTAGTGACGAAGTCACGATTACAAATTACAATAAATATATACAATATATACAGAAAATGATGATGTATAGTGCAATATAGAATATGAAGTACACTATAATAAAAATATACTGTACGTGGTATAGATACAGTAGTAACATATGCATAATACAAAATGTTATAGTACAGGTTTCTACTCAAGGAATGTAGTCTGTGACTAAATGCTTTGAAAATCGGACTTTATGCCCACATTTAGTGGTAGATGTTTTATTAAAGCATAGTGGGGATGGAACTGAAACTGGAGGTAAAGATGAGGTATGAGTAATGTCATCTGGCAGGAGGTAAGCAGGTTTTACGCGGTCATTTGAAACTGTAGTACGTTTGCCATTTACATCAATAATAAAATTCTTATCATTTCTGTCAAAGACTAAATAAGGTCCAGTATAAGGTGGTGTCAGAAGATTAACTTTATCAGATCTTAAAAATATGTGAGAACGAGTTTTTAATGAGGGGTTGAGGAAAATTTTAGGACTACCATGTAGGGCAGTAGAAATAGGATTTAAAGATCTCATTAATTGAAGTAAACTGTTTACATATGCAGAATTTAAGGTCTGGTTTATGGCATCACTCGTTACTACATCGGAAGGTAATCTTAATGTTGTGCCATAGACAAGTTGAACAGAAGTTGCTTTGACATCATCCGTATTAGCTGAGCGTATGCCTAAGAGGACAAGTGAAAGAGTTTCAGTCCATTGTGCGGTATTATGTGCTTTAAGGGTTGTTTTGAGATGCTGATGGAAGCGTTTGATAATTCCATTTGACTATAAGTGGTATGCAGAGGTTCGAATCCTGTTACACCCAAGTGTGCAGGTAAGTTCTCTAAAAAGATTAGATTCAAAATTTTTACCCTGGTCACATGTAATTGTAACTGGGCATCCAAATCTTGATATCCAGCCATGTACTAAAGCACGAGCAGCTGTTTCTGCAGTCATATTGTTGGAATAACTTCCGGCCATCTTGTGAACCGGTCTATGATAGTCATGCAAAACTGTTTTCCGTCAGATGGAGAGCCTATAAAATCTATATGTGCAAAATGAGCATCAGGTTCAGCAAGTGTGCCGATAGAAGATTTGGTGTGTTTTAAGATTTTAGCTCATTGACACTGACCACAGCTCCGCACAAAAGATTTTATTTTTTTTCTCATGCCTGGCCATCCAAAAAGTTTAGCGATGAAATCGATGGAGGCTGAGATACCTGGATGAGAGGAAAAATGTAAAGTTTTGAAAACTGTTAATCTCATAAACTGGGGAACAAAAGGATGGAGAAGTTTTTGTGACTTGTCACAATACAGATTAATATCCTCGAGAGGAAAATAATGTTTCTCTAATTTTAGAGAGGATGTATTTGATGCTAAGAGTTGTTGAAGTTCTTCATCGTTTGATTGTGCAGCAGCGAATTTTTGAAAATCGATCACAGTACAGGAAATATCATCTATCTCAATTCGGGAAAGTGCATCGGCGACAATGTTATCAGAGCCTTTAGTTTATTCAGTATGAGTAGTAAACTGGGAGATAAAGTAAAATCCAAATGTCATAACTGCCGAGGACTGCATCTATCAGGATATTGTTTGAATCTAAATTTAAGTGGTTTTTAATCGGTATAAATGATAAAATTTCTCCCTTTAAGCATGTGCCTGAATTTTTTTAATGAAGAATACATAGCATAGAGTTCACGGTCATAAGTGGACCATTTCCTTTGAGATTTACTTAGTTTAGCTGCATAGAAAACTATAGGTTCCCATTGTTGTTTAACAATTTGCATGAGTGGGCTGCCAAGTGCTACATCAGACGCATCGACCCATAGACTGTGCACCGGACATGGGATGCCGTAGCAGGCATGCTTTAGCGATAGCTTCCTTAGATGCTTTGAAGGCGAGTGTTGTTTCATCATCCCATTGTAATTGCTCAGTAGAAGTTGTGGAACGAGGATGTCTCTTTATTTGTGTGGCCTTCAAGGAATTTGACTAAGGGTGCTAGAATATGAGCAGCTTTGGGAATACAATGTCTATAAAAATTAAATAAACCTAAGAATCGCGTAATTGTGTGAGACTCGGGCTGAGGAAAATATAGGATGCATTTAACACGATCAGGGAGGGGTTCAATTTCTTTACCAGATAACTTAAATCCTAGGAAATCTATGGTAGTTTGACCAGATTTGCATTTTTCTACATTTATACATAAACCATATTCCTGAGGTTAAGAAAATAGCAGGTTTAAATGTTGTAAATATAAGTGTTCTTCTTCATTATTAGAAGCTACAAGTATATCATCAATAAATGCATAAACAAAAGGCAAATCTCTAGTGACTTCATCGATAAATTGTTGAAAGGTTGAGGAAGCATTACAAAGACCAAACTGCATTCTCAAACTTTCAAACAAACCAAAAGGAGTACATATAGCTGTTTTATGTACATCATCTGGATTTATGGGAATTTGGTGATACGCTTTTACGAGATTGTGACTGAACATTTGTTTACCATACAATTCTGAGGTAAAATCAGCTATGCAAGGAATAGGATATTTTTCTTTAACTGTCTGTGCATTAAGAGATAGATAGTCGCCAACAGGTTTCCACTCAACAGACCCTTTCTTTGACACCATGTGCGAGGCCGATGAATAGAGGCTTTTTGAAGGTCTCATATGACCCAATTGAATCATGCGCTGAAATTCAGCTTTTGCGATTTTGAGGCAGTCAGAAGCTAACCGTCTAGGTTCAACAGCAACTGGAGGACCTTTAGTATTTATATAATACACAGTATTGTGCTTCACAGGTTGATTGGGATCTGGTAATTTAGTAATATCAGGATATTGTAACAATATTTTACCAAATACATTATCAACACAAGAAGATTTTACAGAAAAAATATTACAAGTATTTAATTTGGTAGGTACTTTAAAATTTGTTGTTAAATCAATTAGACGCTTGTTACGTAAATCAGGAGATAAGTTAAATTAATATAAAAAATCTGCACCTATGATTGAGCATGTAACATTGCAAATATAAAAAGAGAAAGTAAAATTGTGTCTTAAACCAAAATTAACAGTTATTGTTTTGTGATCATAAACATTAATGGGTGAACCATTAGCAGCATGAAAAGTTTGAAGTACTGGTGCTTGCAGTTCATATATATTTGCAACAATTAAACTGGCATCACTAGAAAACACCTACCTGTTGATCGGTCACTAATGAAAAGGCGATGCGATTTATGAGGATGGGAAGAGTCGGTCGCCTCTACTCTGTTTTCAAATTTCCCATATAGGAACACGGAGAAACACATTTTTTTTTGCACTATCCCTAAATTTCCGATGATACCAACACAAATTTTTGTTATGCGATTTGGAATGTTTGCGGCCAGCAAAACTAGTAGGAGATGAACTTCTGGAACGACGAAGTTCGGACACTTTTTTTCAAAGAGCTTTGATTTGTTCACGGAGTTGAGCTGAAGAAGATTCGTTGTTAGAGACGATGGCGGATATATTGGTGTTGTTGATAGCTAAAATTCGATCATCTACCTCCACAGCTTTATCTGAAGTAATAGGAGAGATGGAAGCTAAAATAGTTTGAACAGGAACAGGTATCACTTGATTAAAGAGTTAAAATAAAAGTGAATCATCTTGAATGAATCGTTGTTGTGATTTTCTGCACAATGTTTCAGGATGTGGGGAAGTTTGCTAGGTTTTCTATCTCCGAGGCTTTCGCCAGCTAGCATCCGACGAATCTCTTGAGTCTTGGATTCCGAACATCTTTCTATAACTTTTGACTTCATTCCACCTTATGGGTTGACTTTATCAGGCTGAATGATGACATCACAAACAACAGTTGCAATATTAGCTGGCAAGTGAGCTATGAAGTAGTTGAATTTTGTCTTTTGCCCTGTTATCGGTTTGGGAGCAGCTAGTTCAAAAGTAGATTCCAACATGTGAAACCAAAGAGATGGATCAACTTGAATAAAAGGTGGAATCACCACAGCAGAAGTTTCAGATTCGGCCATTTTTCAGGTGGAACACGCGCCAGCGGGAAGAATCAAAACCAGAAATATCCGTTACTGTAAAGGAGTTTTCGTCCGAAAGTCGCCATTGAGGGGTGGTTGCTATTGAAGGTGGTATATTAGTTGATCTGATTCCATAATTGAATGAAACAGCATTCAATATATAAATATATTTTATTATACACACGGAATAAGATTTGTACCAGGAGCATTGTGTAGCGATCTCTGTACTCCAACGGCACTGGCCAAACAGAGGCTGTGAGGTGAGACAGAAGTTGTGACATAACAGGACAGATGTTGTTGTGCCTCTTTCTGATTGGCTACAGAAGTATGCAGGTTTACATTACATTGTTTTATTTAACGAAGTCTGTTAATAAACACATCAAAAAAGTTTTTTTTGAAAAAGCTAACACAAATTAATTGTTAGATGTACCTCCTGTGATCAATAAATACAGTGAATGAATTGCTGTTATATGGTATAGTTGGTACTACTGATTAACAGTCAGGTTTTGTTAAGTTTTTCATTGTTTGAAAGGCTGTTAGGTTGTTCAGATGTGCAAATTCTGTGTATGCATTGTGGAAATAAGGTGTAGTGCAGTGACATTACAAATAAAATGCAGCAGTGCACAAACATGGAATTCTGTTTCAAACTTGGGAGAATGCCAAGGGAATGTCATGACATGCCCTGCCAGGTGTATGGAAAGAATATTTTATCAGAAAAGTGTCTGTACAAGTAATGGAAGTGAGCCTGTGATGATCAGAAACAGTGTGAAAGCTGTATAATAGCTAGATAGGCCCATGATGTCTTGCACTAACAGAAATATAGTATTTTTCATCTCTTGACCGAAGATTAAAAATTTGAATGTTGGGGTGTCGTGTTAGTGCCATGGAGGACTGCTTATGTAATTGTAATCATAAAGTTCAATAAATATAAACTGTATGCACAGTTAGTGCTTCATGACTCGATTCCTAATCAGAAACAAGACAGGATAGAGATATTCAGAGATTTTATTATTAAGGTGTGATAGTGACCTCACCTTTTCTGTATGGATCATTACTCGCAATGAGTCGTGGTTTCTGAAATACATCCAAGAATTCAAGAAGCAAAGCATGGAATAGCACAGACTAGAGTCAACAAAATCTCAAAAGGTTAGATACTAAGTCACTTCTCAAGACTAGGCTGATTACCTTCTAATGTCTTGGATTGCCCTCATGAAAGGATCAGACATGTGTGAATCGTGTACACTGAAAATGGATTTTTGTGTCTGCTGCATGATAATGCATGCCTCCATACTGCCGTAACATGCAGCAGTTCCTGGCATATATGGGGGTTGTTGTGCTCATCACTCTTAACCATATTCACCAGATCTGGCCCCTGCCGATTATTTTTTATTTCTTTGCTTGAAAAATATTTAAAAGAACAAGGGTTTGGGGACATTGCAAATATCTTAAAGTGATTCCTATCATGTTGTTACCTATATGTTTTACCACCAATCCTCACATTCCATATCACAGATTATGTTATTACTGCATTAATATAAATATTAACTAGACATAGTGCACAATAAAAATTAAGCTTTATTTCGGAACTTCACGCACACTCCCCGACAGCCGGCCCGTCTCGCTCTGCTTGCTACTCGTAAGAAACTTCTCCTCTAGGGTTGCACATTTATCGGAGGGTGCAAGGCGCGCTTCTTATCGCCATCACCACAGAGTTTCCCCCAGTTCCTTTGATGCCCATTCAAAGGAACGACATCAGGTTATGAAAATATCTCGGAGGATCCGTACTGTCGGGTATTTTTTCATAATTACAAAATTAGAATATAAAATTAGAAAAGATCAAAATGCAATTCAATATATAACAAGGTAATGACACATATAATAAACATGAAATAACAAAAAATATGTTACGATATGAATTTAAAAAAAAGGGGGGGTTAAATTGTTATGTAAGAAGCAAGTTTCTTAGAGAACTGAACATGTCTTCCTGATCTGGTGACAGTTTGTGTCTTGGAGAGTTTGTTTGCAGATTTATTCTGCTGAACTGTCTTTAAGTCTGTATTTGTTTTCAGTTCAGGAAAATTAGAGTCCGAGAGCAAATAAGCTGGTTTCACCAAGTCTATAGACACAGTAGATTTCAGACCATTAATATCAATTGTGAAAGTTTTGTCCGTTCTAGAAAGAACTTCATGAGGACCTGTATATGGTTGGCACAGAGGTGGCTTTACTCGATCAACATGTAAGTATACATGCGTACACGAATTTAAGGTAGCACTTACGTAACGCTTTTCTTGGCAATGTGCAGATGTTGCTATTGGATTTGATTGTTGCATTGTATGCCGAAGATTCGTGATAAATTGAGTGTCATACGGAGATATCTTAGATGACGTTATCATATCACTAGGCAGCTTGAGAGTTGTGCTGTGTACCAGTTCAGCACACGATGACTGTAGATCCTCCTTTATGGCTGTCCGAATAACAAGCATAACAACTGGTAGTGTTTCAGTCCAGTTATTGGTCTAATGAGCCTTAAGAGAAAGAAGATTTTAAATGTCGATGAAATCGTTCAACAATGCCGTTGGACATTGGATGATAGGCTGTTGTTGTGATTCTGTTTGTACCCAAAATGCGCGTAAATTTTGCAAAAATTGCGGATCTCATTTGAGAACCTTGGTCTGTTGTTATGATCAATGGGCAGCCAAAACGAGATATCCAACAGTTGAAAATGGCTCTGCAAATGGTTTCTGTTTTCATATCCGGGATGGGAATGGCTTCAGGTCATCTGGAGAATCTATCTATTAGAGTCAAAAGGTACATGTTGTTTTCTGATGGAGGTAATGGTCTAACGATATCCACATGGATTTCTGAAAAACGTGCATCAGGAAGAGAGAATGGGCTCTTCAGTATGCTTAGTAATTTTTGATTTTGGGCAAGATTCACAGGATTTCACCCAATTTTTGATATGACGTTTCATATCGGGCCATACATAACGAGAACAAATAAGCTTCGTAGTAGCTGCAATTCCTGGATGTGACAGATTATGCAGATGATTAAAGATGAGTCTGCGAAAGGAATTCAGAACAAATGGACGAGGAATGTCCGTTGCTATGTCACAAAGAATATTACCATCAGAATATTGACATGGTTTAAATTCCAGTTGATTATCCAGTTGATTCCAGATGATGTATTGTTTTTGAGAAGGTCTTGTACCTCCTAATCATGCAGTTGAGCTTCCAAAAATGTTTTTAAATCCAAAAATGGAGATTTTATTATGGAATCAATTTTGATTCTTGAAAGAGCGTCAGCAACGACGTTTTTTGAACCTTGCAGATGCCTGATATCAGTAGAGTACTGAGAAATAAAATCTAAATGGTGCAATTGTTGAGGTGAATATTTATGAGGGTTCTGTTTAAAAGCGTATATTAACGGTTTTTGATCCATGTAAATGATAAAATTTCTGCCCTCTAACATGTGTCGGAATTTCTTAATTGCAGAATAAATTGAAAATAATTCCCTATCGTACACGGACCATGTCTGTTGACTTGTATTGAGTTTCACAGAGAAAAATGCTATAGGTTCCCATGTTTGTTGAGACAACTGCATAAGTGTGCCGCCTATTACGACATCTGAGGCATCTACCCAGATGCTTAGCTGGGCTCTGGGAATAGCGTGTCTCAAAAGGGTAGCCTGAGCAATGGCATTTTTGGCAGCAATAAAGGCTTGTTCAGCATTCTCGTTCCAATTTAATTGTGGGGAGGAATCCTGAACATGAGAACAAGATTTCTTTTTATTAATATAGCCTTCTAACAATTTTATTAAAGGAGAAAGAATATGTGCTGCTTTAGGTATGAAACATCTGTAAAAGTTAAACTTGCCTAAAAATCGGCGAAGCTGAGTGAGAGTGGTCGGTTGAGGAAAATCTAAAGTACATTTGACTTTGTCAGTATGATGTTCAATTCCGTTTGCACTAAGGCGAAAACCTAAGAAATCAATAGACATTTGACCAGAGGTACATTTTCAAACATTTATGCAAAGTCCATATTTCTGAAGTTTGGAAAATAAAGCTTGCAAATGTCTACAATGTTTCTCAGAATCTTTAGAGGTTATGAGCAAGTCATCGACGAAAGCATAAACACCTTCTAAATCCCGCGTGACTTCATCTATAAAACGTTGAAAAGTTGCAGATGCATTGCGTAAGCCGAATTGCATACGGGTACTTTCAAATAAACCTAATGCTGTGAATATGGCGGTTTTGTGGATGTCGGCTGGGTTAATTGGTATTTGATGGTATGCCTTAATCAGGTCGACATGACTAAAAATTTTAGTACCGTGCAATGCAGCAGTAAAATCAGCTAAGCATTGTCTTTTGTTGTTTGAACGGTCAATGCTCAATAATCTTCTACAGGTCTCCATTCCAGACTTCCCTTTTTTGGAACCATGTGAAGTGGGGATGCATAATTGCTGCTCGAAGGTCTCAAATGCTCCAATTGCATTATAGTTTGAAATTCTTGTTTTGCTATTTTTAAGCGATCTAGAGCTAACCGACGAGGTTTTGCAACCACAGGTGGACCTTTAGTTATGATATAATGAATGATGTTGTGTTTAATAGGTTGGTTAGGATCTGGTAATTGAAGGAAATTCTTTTAAAATTCTGTGATAGGGTGTATCACTAAACACAGTTTTTACTAAATAAATGCCTGCTTTCTTCACGCAGCCGACGGTTTTAAACTGCGTTTTTGAGACATTTGTTTCCGAGATCAGGCACCAATTCAAAGAAATGGAGAAAATCTGTTCTAAGAATGAGTGTACTAACATTTGCTATAAGAAAAGTCCATGTAAACTGTTGTCTTAATTTGAAATGCAAAGAAAGTGATAAAAAAGAAGTTGTTTGACCATAAACATGAATAGTGGAAGAATTAGCAGCGAAAAGTGTTTGTTGGGGAGAATTCCGTTTTTGAGAATTATTTGCTGGAAGTAAGGACACGTCAGAGCCGGTATCGACGAAGAATGAAAGGTTTGTTCTACGGTCACAAACGAACAGGCGACGTGAAACTTGAGGCAAAGAATAAGTCGCCTCTATTCTTTGCTGGTTTCATTTCCCTGCCATGAACAAGGTTTTGTACATTTGTCTCCTCTACACTTTTCCCCAAAACGTCTATGATACCAGCAAACAGAATAATCTCTCCTTTTGGAATTGCTTCTTTTGTTATTGCGATCTCCGCGATTTGGCGAGTGACCATGAGAAAGAGAAATGTGATCAATACGTTCGTTTAATTTTTCTATTTCTTTAAATAATTTATCCTCAAAAGACTGATCGACTGTGCGAGAAACGGCTCAAGTCCCTGGGGTTGGATTTACTTCTAAAATTCTGTCAGCAATTTCTGCAACTTTATCTACAGTTAAATTGGAAACCGCTGCCAAAATAGACTGAACATTCGAAGGCAAATGTTGAAGGAATAATTCTAACATTAAGTTATCAGGAACATTTAAAGATTCTGCTCGACGTTTCATATTTCTAAGCAAATCGGAAGGTTTGTGAGAACCTAATTCCTCTCCAGCTAATAATTGGTGAATTTCTTGCTGAGAAGATTCTCCTGATCGATTTATTAACTCAGTTTTGAGCTTTGTATATGGATCAATAGGGTCTGGTTTCATAAGTAAATCTCGCACTAATGATGCAATATCTGGAGGGAGATGAGCAACTACATAATTATATTTAGTAATGGATTCTATGGTAGGTTTGGGGGTGGCAAGAGCAAAGGTACTTTCACACATAATAAACCATAAAGATGGGTCTGATTGGTTATAAAACAGAATTTGGACGGCATGAGCATCAGACATTGTGCAAGGTTTTTAAGCCAAAATAAAAGCAAAAATTTAACTAAAGAAAATGAAATTAAATGATAATTAGGAAACAGAATTATAAAATGATCTATAATTAATACTCATCTGTGATTCGGAGGATGAAAACCGGTGTAATCCATTACTTCTGGTTTGGAGATCTTGAGTGATGGCTTGTAGTCAAAACCAAAAGTGCTTGAGAACTGTTCATACTGCCTGATTTAACGCAGTCCGGGTAACCATTATGGTGATTCCTATCATGTTGTTACCTATATGTTTTACCACCAATCCTCGCATTTCATATCACAGATTATGTTCTTCCTGCATTAATATAAGTATTAACTAGACATAGTGCACAATAAAAATTAAGCTTTATTTCGAAACTTCGCGCACACTCCCCGACAGCTGGCCCGTCTCGCTCCGCTCCCTACTTGTAAGATACTTCTCCTCTAGGGTTGCCACATTTATCGGAGGATGCAAAGCACGCTCCTTATCGCCATCACCACAATCTAATGCAATGTAGGTGCTGAATTCAACCACATCCCACAGGCTGCCTTTGCCCAAAGTATGCAAGATTTCTGCACTCATTCTCAGAAGTGCATAACCATGTGATATGATTGGTTTGAAGGGCAGTAAGCTGTATTCTTACATACGTGGCCCACCAGTGGCCAAATGCTAAAGTTGCCAAACACTGGTTGTTCGACCTGGCTACATGAATAGGTGAATGGCCTGGCTACATGGGTGTTTTTGTGGTTTTTCCTATGTACAACATACATATGAGCCAGTTTCCCATAGAAAGTTCTCTGCAAAAGCATCCCTGCCTTTAGATAAATAACCATAGCACAGGGTTCCTATGTCCTTAAAAAGTCCTTAGGTTTTTTAGAATCGATTTTTGCTCATTAAAAGTCCTTAATTTCGCCTAAAATCGCGAAAGGTCTTTAATTTTAATCATGTGAAATTTCTGTCTGTTTTTACAACTGCCATTTTGAGTGTGAATAAGCATTTTGGAGGAATATTTTTGGCCATTCACTGACAAATGTGGTTATCTTTAGAATGGGTTATAATTTGTTCCTGTTTCTAAGATAAACTGTGCAATATTCGAGTTTCTGGGTAAGATATAAAAGAGAAGCATTTTGAAATTATTTCATTTTTTGGTACTTTTCCATTTCGCCGGCGCAAATCTCGCCAAGCAGACTTTATTGGCGACAACATACAGTATACACATAAAAAATATTAGTTCTAAGAATTTTTTATTTTGAAGGCATAAATATTTTAGTATCGTTTAAAATTTTGTTAAAAGCCAATAAATAAAGACAATAAATTTGTCAAAAGACATTAATTTAAAAATTTAGTATGAACATAGTTCAACATCCGATTTGGCGGTTTATATCACGTGACCCCAAGTGATCTTATACCAAGTAAACTACGCTACAAAAATCTAATTCTGTCAGTAATTACCTACATTAATTTCAAGTTAAATCTTAATTTGGTGTACAAGTTTAAATGCAAGAATTATTTCAATTCGTACGAATAGCTTACTCTAAAATTATGTAAAACCGCAGTGCTTTACTTCGCTAATGCATTCTCATTAGAACTGATGAATTTAACCCTTGACTTTGCCTTTTCTATATTTTCGGCTTCGGGTAAGCGGTGTGATGGCATCCTAATTGAGTTAATTACTGTGAATGGCCTTAGGGCATAAAACTGAACTATCTGGTAAAAATTCTATGTAATTGTATGCTAGTATTGAAAGAAACAATCAATCTGATAACAAATGGCTGTGACTGGTTTTGAAAATATGAGGTGTTAAAGGTTACCATCGAGGATATTCCGTTTGGCATCAGTTGCACCATTATTGCCGACTTTAATCGCCTGCGCCAGCAAAACGGCAAAGTACCCATTTTTTTAAAGAGCTCTTAAACAACTTTTCACTTTTGTAGATGTAAATTCTTTTATTAAATGGTTCTAAATTTGGTGACTTATAAACATTTTTTGGCGATTTTAAGATAAATTTCTATAGAAAATTTTTAATTATGAGATTTGCGAATTTTTCCTTGATTTTTTTAGAATATTATATAATATTAAAGCACTTAAAGAAACTTTTCACTTTTGGGGATGTAAATTCTTTTATTAAACGGTTCTAAATTTGGTGACTTGTCAATATTTTGGTGATTTTAAGATCAATTTTTATAGAAAATCTTTAATTCCGGCATTTATGAATTTTTGACGATTTTTTAGAATGTTATGTTAATAAATCTCATCAAAATAACACCCCTTTGGGCATAATGTAAAATCTGAATGGTATTGTTATTTTTATTATTATATATTTATTTATTTATTCCCCCCAGCCATTTTTGCCTTTTTGCTGTTTCAGAATTAATTGGTAGGGATAATTTTTCTTTGGGATTTTAAACATTGCAACTTAGAAAGTTTAGAAGGATCTAAAGGCAAGATTTATAGACCCATGATTCTACAAGATTCCAGAAAAATGTGACAAAATGAAATATTTATTCATGGTATTAACATGTAATTCTGTTTTTTTACAGAAAATTTGCTATGAATTTCTTTACTTTTTGGAGAATTTTTGGAAGAACAATGAAAACAATATTTGAATTTTTTACTTCTGATACTAGAAGTCATTTTTTGAACATGTTTATCTTCCCTTTATTTATCCCCCAGTGCCTGTCCTTAATTCTAAAAGTTTTGCGATTTCTAGATTTTGTTGCCAGTGTGTCACTAAATTCTAAAAATTCTGGCACACCGGCTATGTAACTGGCCCATAACATATATAATTTCATATTTTTCTGAACGTTCATATTACTAAAGAAATAAAATTAGCAGCTCTTTTTATACATTCCAAATGCATTTAGTTTTTTAAAATAACAGAAATCTTTAATTAAATCAAAGAAATTTAAAAGGAGGAGGGAGCGTATTGAAGAAAGGAACTGATGCATAAAAAGAAAAAAAATTATTCTTCAAAGATGTGTACAGTTATTATTATGTAAATTAACCAGCTGCTTATAATTTCTGCCTTTACTGTAACTTCATTTTTCCTTTTTCCCAACAGAATGCAAATAATTTAGATAGTTTTTAAACTGAGGTTTTTGGATTGGAAGACAGTGTTTCTGGCCTCTGCTTGCACGCTGCATTAATTCCTGCCAGCTGTGATACTTTGTGGTTATTCGTCTTTGGGTTATCACTGCAGACATCTGAATTTGTTACGACGATAGAGTTACTGAGTCAACTTAGATTAAAATTAAATTGTATAGTCTTTGACTACTAGTCGACACTTTTAGCTTGGATTTGACTGTTCCTGTTCAATTACATCACCACGAGCTGTAGTGTATTTTGCTAGCATACGTGCCTTTATGTTCTAAGTTATTTTTAAATAAGAGACTCATTTAAACCTTTATCTGACTGTAGTTACTTTCAGACATAACAATAATTTGCTTCACGTCTGTCGGGTGTTCTGGACTATTTAACTATTACCATATCAATGAAAACCTCATTAGATACATTAGATTGAGAGATTGACAAGTTAGGAGATAAAGCACACAGAATTTAGTAGGTACACTGGTTTGCATATTGAAACAAATTTCTAAGTGTTAGATAAGATGCTTAAAGAGAAGGCAATTGATATAAATTAGCCAAAATGTTTGGAAAGGCTTCAAATAAAAAAAGTGCTTAAATATTTTTTTGAGTGTTGTTGCTACAAATATAAATGCTACAAATCATTTATAAATATATAAATATTCTTAATAATTGTAGCTTTTTGTTTGGAAGATGAAAATAGAACTTTTTTTTTTTACAAAAAATTTTAATTCTTATATTTGTTGTTCTTGAACTCAATTTCACATTCGACTTTTTCATATTGCGTGGGCGCAGTCTTTTGATTCTTTATTATAACTTTGTATTACGTTTCTTTTGCTAATTTTACAAGTCTGACAAGTCAAGAGGTGACTAAATTTACAAGTCAAGAGGTGACTAAATTTACAAGTCAAGAGGTGACTAAATTTACAAGTCAAGAGGTGACTAAATTTACAAGTCAAGAGGTGACTAAATTTACAAGTCAAGAGGTGACTGACTATTCCTATACTTTTCAAAAATTTAGGAATATCACATCTGATTTATGTTTCTACCAATTTACCCTATGTCTTGACATCTGTAGCTTTGTTCATTTAATAGTACAATTGATAGCAGTTTCATAGCAAATATCTTTCTATGAGTTCTATTGTACATGACATCATTAAATTGAATTTTACTGTGATTTGATTGGCTCATTGCCAAAACAAGATAATGTCTGATAGTCTGTCCAAATACTTTCTCAGCTTATTGGCTATATACAAAAAGGAAAAATTGTTTTCAAATAAAACTAAGAGTTGGGCTTCTTTTTTTTTTTTTTTTTTTTCTTTTTCTTTTTTTAATTTTGTTGTTGTTGAGGGGCTATGTGTTTATAGTGTTCGATAGAATATAGATGATTGAACAAAATTTCAGGCATTATATCATTGATAAAAATATTTTTTCGTTGATGTATGATTTCAGAATGCTGTTATGAGACACCAGATCTCAAAAGTAAATTTTTTCCAAAAGATTTTCACAAGTTTGGCCACTACTGCATACATTATCTACTAGCTATATTTTCTTGAAAATTTTATAATCAGTAGCAGGTTTTTAATGGAAATAAAATTTTGGGACAGTCAAATGTTACATGAGAATTTGAAACTTTGCAGGATGCTGGCACTCCTGATCTCTTGTACATGAAATGTCAACTCTATTAATAATCTAAGTTGTAAGAATAGATCATGTGATTACAGTTTAATAACAATAAGACTATAAATTTATCACAGTTCAATTTCTGATAATGATTTCAAATCTTAAAATAGATTTTTTTAAATAGTTATTGAACTTGAAAGTTGAATAATAATTCTAGCCAATTTTGTTTCTCTATCGATTTATTTATAGATAAAGTTTATTCTTTTTCCTTTATTAAAGATGTCTGCAAGTAATTCATAAAATAACAATAATTAAATCATCATATAAAATCAACTAAAGTTAAGAAAACTCACAAATTAGTTATTTATATTTAATAGACATGCATATTTAACCAATAAGAATCATCGAAACAGGATTTACATACAGAATATACAATCTGCAATATTTTTATTCATGAGTTCATAGTGAAAAGACGTCAGCTTTCTGCTTTTCGTGTATTACTATGTGAAATTCGAGATTGGGAATCATTGGAATTCAATTCCAGATTTCAGAAATTTCTGAACTTTTGATCATCAGTTTAAACCTAGTAAGATGACATGATGAAATTATTAATTTTTTATTAATGTTTCTTTAAGAAAGTTATTTTGCATAAATGATGAAATTAAAATGTGACTTAAAGACAAGATGACAGTACCGGGTGGCCATAATTAAACTGACAGTGCTCACATTGTTCTGTAGCGCGATCTGTTTTCGAAAATGGCGCCACATTTGGTAGGAAGATTAAACAAGATGGGGGACGAAGAATTCTGCAAAAAAACAAATTAGTTCCAGAAGTCACCGCTAGGTGTATATTTGGTGCTGTGTAATAGAAAATAGACTGTTAATTAATGCAAATTAATGTGAAATAAAATTACCTTTTATTATGCACATTTTCTGATTTAGTTCAAGTGCAATATGGCAACACTTTTAAAAAAAGCATAAAATCTACATAAACACTGATAAAGTCTCGTGATCTGCAGTATCATGTACGCTGAGCAGAAGAAGTTCTTTATTCAAATTTCACGTTACATCCATTCCACAGTGCCAGCTGCTTGGGTTTTAAAAAGCAATGTTGGGTTTCAAATCAATTGGATTGAAAGTTTATGTGCAATGTCTCCTTCTTTAGTCGAGCGTGCGTTACTGGTCAAATTCTTTTACCTCAACCAGTGCAACGCGTCAGCCGCTCTTCATGCTTTTAGAATGCACAAAAAAATGCATAAAGGTAACAGTCCTGTGTCAGTTAATGGGCTAAAAGCAGTGGTTGCGACATTTGAGAAAACAGGTTCTCTGAAGGTTCAGTCAGGCAGAGGACGAAAACCTGTACTACAGGATACAATCGAAGCAGTTGCCACGGCGATTGTCGGCAGAGGACCAGACTATATTGCTGCCACCTCTAGCGCTCGTGGAGTAGCTCAGAATATTTATATGCCTTACAGTACGGTATGAAAAATCTTACGAAAGATTATCAACTTCTGTCCTTACAAGATCAGCCGCGTACAGGAGTTACTCTACCCCAACCATGATAAGCGATTGACTTTTGCTCTCACCTTTCTTGCCGGAATGGAGGTAGATGATGCTTGGCCGTGAAAAATCTTATGGGGAGACGAGGCCCACTTTTACCTGAATGGAACTGTGAATACCCAAAACTGCCGAATTTGGGATGACAAATCACCATATGCAGTCACAGCAATTCCCTTACATTCACCAAACATAACTTTTCGTTGTGGGTTCACAGCAGAATTTATCGTAGGTCCATTCTTCTATGAGAACATTACCCCGACAGGACCGAAAACATGTTCTGTTACTGGAGAGAAATATCGCCACATGTTGAACAGCTTTGTCATTGCAGCACTTCAGCAAAGACATTGCCTGAGGGAAATCATTTTCATGCAAGATGGAGCCCTTCCACACGTTGCTGTACATGTGCAACAGATGCTATGACAGAAATTCACAACAGAAAGAGTCATTAGACGCTACTTTCCAACTCCATGGCCACCTCGGTTGCCTGATCTTACCCCATGCGACTTCTGGCTATGGGGTTACCTTAAGTCCAAGGTCTCTATCAAGGAGTGGTCCAGGACCTGGCTACAATGAAGGATAACATATCACGGACTGTACGGGAGATTCCTGCAAACATGTTACTTTCTGCTGTTGTGCATACTGTGCACAGAATGCAATATGTGGTCCACAACAATGGCAGCCACATTGAACTTCATTTGAATGCAAAATAAAAGGTAATTTCCGTATTGATTTGCATTTGTTAACACTCTATTTTCTATTACACAGCATTAAATATTCTCCTAGCGGTGACTTTTGGAACTAATTTGTTTTTTCGCGGAATCCTTTGTCCCCCATCTTGTTTAATCTTCCTACAAAATGTGGCGTCATTCTCGCAAATAGATCGCGCTACAGAACACTGTGAGCACTGTCAATTTAATTATGGCCACTCGGTATTTTCTGGATTTGAAAAAATACTAATTATTTCACCATTCTATTAATTGTTTGGTGACTGTGCATTGTCATCGCAATGTAACTATATCATCTTCATTTAGCATCTCTTCTCATATTCTATTAATGGGAAAGTTTTACTTTTACTTCCTTGTACGAAGTAAAAAGGAAGTATTGTAATCACGAAAAGTTTCAGGCAGCATATTTCAACGAAAATATCCATTTTGACTGCTATTGAATGCAATTTAACAATGGTTTTGCGTCATATCTGTAAATAAGAACAATAAAAGACTCTTTTCCTCCAACAAAATTATAAAACTGCTTTAAAATGAATTCTAAAGAGAATTTTTCGTGGTGTCTGTACTAACGTATGTACGTACGTATCTCGCATAACTCAAAAACGAGTAGCCTCAGAACATTGAAATTTTATATATAGGACTGCTATAACATGTAGATGTGCACCTCGTATATTGTTTGCAATCAACCGCACCAAACGTATATAAATATATTTATAAGAATAAATTGAATTTAATTTAAAAAATTAAATTTAAATACAAATTTAATTAAATATTCTTTGCGCCATTGCTGCAAGGAATGAAATTTAAATTTAAATTTAATTTTTAACAAATACGTATAAAAGTAAAAAAGCAAATTTAAATCCTTAAAGAAGGAAAAAAGCCAAAATAATTTTTTAAAAAATGTGCAAACATATAAAAGATTTAATACTCGAACTAATCTATAATATCATTTAAATTCAGAAGCATAAGTAAATCAAGTGCAAAATCAATCCATGAAAATAAATTTACTAATTTAATAAATTAAAATTAAACATTTTTTTAAAAAATGCACATGTGAATGAACGTTGAGTAGGCAGGAGACAGACTTATCAAGGGGAATTTGCCTCCAAACCTAACTCTCCAATCATTCAATTCGTGTTTCATCATTCATGCAGGCAAGGGTAAAAGTCAAAACCAAAAGTAATTCCAATATAGTGGTTCCCTTAGAAATTAACATTTAAGAATTAAAGTTCAAAAAGGAAAATACTAATGAAGTCTTTTGAGAAACAAGCAACTAAATTCAAGAATTAAACTTTTTTTTAAAAATTAAATTTTTAAAAAAATTAATTTTTTATAAAAAAATAATTAAAAAAAAATCTAGAAACCAATGTATTTTAGAAACCCTTGTCTACAGAAACCTCCCCTACACGAATATGCATATCAGTAAAAAGAAACTAAAAAAGAACTAGACATAATCCATATAAACCAATAAAAGAAACAAAAAGAACTAATTCACAATTTTTAAAAAACAAATATATATTTAAAAATATAATTTCATATTTAGAAAATACTTAGATACTACATAAAAATTTTTAAAAAGTACTTAAAGCAAAAAATAACTTAAAAATACTTACTTACTATTTACTGTTAGCTCTGTGCATGTCAAATCATCTCAGGAATTAAAATCAAACGAGGTTAATGTAAGATTTTATTTGCTATGAATTTAATTTATGAATGAAAAAAAAAGATGCAATTTTTAATCTAGCCCATGGAAACATTTGATAGAATATAAAATTACATTTTGACAATTTATTTAATATTCATTATTTAAATAACATTAAGTTCATTTGCTGTATTAATTTTGACTCACAATAAATATTCTTATTTATAGACAATTAGAGCTGTTCAGCCGGATATTGTCATGATTGAGTTATGCAAAAGCAGAGTTAACATCTTGTCTTTAGATGAAAAAACTATTCTTGAAGAGTCAAAAAATATGAATTTTCAAAAAATGAAAGCTGCTATAGAACAGGTAAGTTGTATTGTTTTAGATCATTTGTATATCATGATTATGTATTAAACTTAAAGCCGCAAATAAGTAGCCTAGGGTAATTAAAATTTATTGATATGTATTATTTGTAACTTTATTGTTATATTTTGCAAAATCACGGAGAAATACCCATGTGCAAGAACAAATATCACTGTAACTAAAGAAATGTGTAAAATAAATCTTTAGATATTGATTCTATTAAAACAGCAACATTTTGCGTTTCCATGCATGAAATCAATATTGTAGATGCAAATATGTATCCAATTATCATTTCTTCTTTTAAAAAAAAAATTCTTCAGAAATTGACCTTATTTATTTGCTCTTCCCGTTTTATATATATATATATAAAGAGGATTTGTGGATAATTGAGTGCAGACAATGCGCTAGTAATGGTAGGTTGGAAGACAGGTGTTGGAGGCATCCTATTTTAAAAAAAAAAATCATATTTGCAGAATGTAAGGTGTTTTACCAGAAAGTATTAAATGAATACTGTCACTTATTAAACTCACTGGTTAATGAACTCAACCAGACTGCTTACTGCATTCAAATTTCCAGGAAACAAAACGAATATATGCTAATTAATAGTAAAACTGTCATTTATTAAACTCATCTCTACTATTTATAAAACTCAAACTGGCAAAAGTCTGATTATTCAGATCCGGAATAAACTCTTTGTGGCTGATAAAAGCTGTTTGAAGTTCTTTCATTTATCTTTCACTTTTATAGTGTGTCAATAAGACAGGCTTAGCAGAAAATTTTGCCAGTGTAGCTAGAACCAAGACCCATGGGGGATGGATGTGCATATACACATTAAGTTTGGAGACTGTTCTCAGAAAACATCAGGAAATGCTTTCTTGCATTATCTTACATTATGAATCTTTGATTGGAAAAGGGGAGTGCTCATTGTAGGCTGAAGGGGGGGGGGAAAGCATTGATTACACCTATAATCATCATGAAGTTGACAGATCAATTTGACAGGCACAGTTTCAGTCTTCGTATTGGCAAGAAATCGGAATTTTTGGATTTGAATGAATCACAGGAAGAAACATTTTTTTATCTGCGATGTGTGTGTGATTTGTAACATTTTGTAAATGGGTGAATAAAATTATTTAAGTCTGATAGAGAAAAGGTTAAATTACTGGAAGATTATGATACATTTGGTAAATGCAGCCAAAGAGAAACAGCTTTTAAAATAGTGGTGCAGTTTACTTGAACAAAGAAATAAAATTGATAAAGACCTAGTAAAAAATAACAAATGTCTCAAGGAAGTGCAAGAGAAATGGAAAATCGAGAGACATTGAAACCACTCTTCTAGAATTATTTGAAGCTGTGACACTAAAAAATGTTCCAATTTCTAGAGTTCTTTTGATCACAAAAGCTGTAGAATTTGTTAAATTGCTAGGAGAAAATTTTATGCCAGCTGATGGATGGCAAGATGTAAAAAAAGAAATAACATTGTTTATCAGAAACTAGAAACTACATGGTGAGAAGTAAGGGACAGATCATTATTCAAGTAAGAAATGGATAAAAGATGTTATAAGAATATAAGCCACATGAAATTTGTAACATAGACGAAACTGGTCTGTTTTACAGGATTACCGGAGCACACATTAAAGTTTAAATATGAAACAACAGAAAAAAAAAATGATATAGCTTTATTGTTAGGTAACTGTGCTGCATACCTGTCTGATATTGTTCTGAAAAGCATTAAGTTAATGTTTCTTTCTGCAAATACGACTTCTGTCATTCAGCCTTTTGAACAAGGTGGACTGTATTCTGCTAATGAATAATTTTATTCTTCTCCTAAGTATATACAGAAAATGCCGCTAGGGGGCTGAGATGCGTAGGTGTAACTAATGACATAACACAAGGTATTATAAAAGCTTTCAAATATAATTACAGAAAAGATGTCGTTAAAAAAAAGATTAACAAAATTGAGTCTTGTGAAAATGTAAGCACTTCAAAGAAGATAACTTAAGCCAATAGCTGTGTTAGGGGCTACATATATTATAGTCATATGCATGGGAAGCCATCTGCCAAAGCGCAATTAGAAATTGCTTTAGAAAGTGTGCTTTTTATTTAGGTGAAGCCACAGAGGACTTTCAAACTATTTCTAATATTTTGGGCATCAGTGAGGAAAATTATAAAGATTTGTGTTTAGAATATGTTGCATTTGATGGTAATATTGAGACAGAACATGACAACACTGACTATGATATTATAGAAAGTTTTAAAAGAATTGCAGTAATTGAAACTGACAGTGAAGGTTCAAAAATTTAAGTCATTATAATTAGAATGCTGATTTTCTATGAATTTTTTTGTAAAAGTAGGCTTAACTGCTGAAAATGCATGAGCCGGTGGCGATGCTCCATTTCGGGGGTTTGGGGTTGGGTCCTGGGGCTGTGTTTCATTCACCATGCACTGATCCTCAAGAGGTTAAAAGTTATTAAGTCCTAAAATACATGGTGATGTAGCTAGTACTTCTAAAGTTAAAAATAAATGTGAAATAAATAAGCGTTCATACTTATGAGCAATTTTAACTAAAAATTTTCTGAAAAATGTGCAAAAAATAAATGAATTAATAAAGATTTCTATTAAAATGAACCGAAAATCTGCTGAACAAGGAAAGCATTTCTGAACTACTGTAAGTTTATCTCATGAAGAATGATTATTATTGTTTTTTTCCTTTTTTTATACACTCCATTTTGCTGTCATCCAATGTGTTCTGACACAATTCTGCAGCGAGGAATTGCATAAATTCACTTTTTGCACTTCATGATTTGTGGAAAGAAATTTTATCAAATTTTGTCAAACTAATCTGTTTTTTTTTTTTTTTTTTTTTTTTTTTTTTTTTTTTTTTCCCCTGATTCTTTAGATTATGTGAATTAAGGTAAAATAAGAAATCAGAAAAGTAATTTAGATTTCGTAATTGCTGCTGTAGTTAACAAATTAGATCAAGATGTATGAAAGGTATACAAGTATGTTTATCTAATTAAACAATTATTTGTAAAAATAAGATTAGTTCTGTTTCATTTTTAAAGTCTTTAAACTGAATTTGCTTATTAATTTATTGTGGGGAATTGCATTTTTTGTCCTCCACAGTAGATAGAACCATACAAAAAAATTCTGAAAAAAATTGACTAGAAGATGGAAGAAATTGCACAAACTAATTTTTACATTTAATTCTTGGAATTTTAGATTCATTTTATTCGTTCTAATTTAAGTATTTATATTTTCTGTACAATTTAAGAAGATTCCTTGTATGCTGGCAATAATCTTCCCCCCCTTTTTTTTTTGGTAATCTATGTATTGGAAAATAGAATTAGGCAAATCTTAAAAAATATAAATGCTATCTAAACCAAAGGAATAATTGCACTTTAGCAGCAAAAATATATTGTAATTAAATTCTATTAAGTACAAAAATTGTAACCTTCCAAAGTATTAAAAAAATGTAAATGAAAAAGTTGAGAACCAGTAAAAACAAATTTAGAACTTCATCAAAAATAAAGTGGTCTAGACCAGCGTTTCCCAAACTTTTTTGACTTCAGCCAGGTACGAGATTTTTAATTTTTTCACGACCCACTTTATTATAAAAATGTATTTACAAAACAAATTTTATTTTTTAATAAAAATCAAAATTCAAATTATTTGTTTGTTTATTTGGTACACAAAAACTGTAAAATAATTATATAACAAAAACATAAGTAATTAAAGATAATCCATTATCTTCATTTAAAACTTGAAGTAAATAAATTTTGTTTTACATATTTTGCCTTTAGTGCGAAGGATGATGTTGTTTTTCATCACATAGTAATTTCAAATTAGGACTTAATGATGTTAATTTTATTCTCAAATTAGGTTCGACATCCAATCTGTTTCAATACTTATTTTTTAAGTACACCAAGGCTGAGAACACAGTTTCACACGTATAAGTGGTGACAAAAGGCATTACAAATTGTATCGCTTTTTCACTTACGCTTGGATATTCCTTTTGACACCACAACTAAAAATTAATTAGTGGTACAGTTTCAACACTTTTTAAAGATCAGTGTCGCATGAAATTTCAATTAAATTATCATCTTCTTGTTCACTAAGATTAAGCATTTCTTCCTTTTCAATATCGACAGAAAAAGGATCATTGATCCACATATTATTTGAAGGAATATCTGAAAGTAGTCATTAACTATTTATTAGCTCCGAAAGGTTGTTCTAGAATTGAAATTGATAGTGTTTCAAGATGTAAATCTTCATTGTAGTTTGAATGGGTTTCAACAAATTTATGTAATGTTTCAAAAGATTTAACATTTTCTTTTGAAAAGCACTGTTTCCACAGAGTCATTTTTTTAATTATTGCAACGACTTTTTCCGATACTTTGAAAATATTAAAACCAAAGCCTTGCAAATTTAAATTCAATTCGTTGAATGTAGCAAATATGTTGCACAAATTAGCTACTTTTATTAACCACTCGAAATCGTGGAATCTATCCTTAAATGGAAAAATAGCATCTTTTTTAGATGGTGAGTGTTCATTCAGAAAAACCAAGCCAATCAATCATCAGTTCTCTGTTTAACCAGTGCAATCATCAATTCTCTGTTTAACTGTATTATTTGATAATGGTATCGCCAAAAATAAACATTTTCCCGTTATTCCGCATAGATTATTCGCGACAATTTTCAAAGCGGGAAGTATTAATTTTTCTCCAGCACTATTAGGATACCCAGTTTCAGCTATTAATTTGGAAATTTCAAAATATGTCAAAGTGAGGTTTTTATTTGACTGGTGAGGTGAGAGTGTATTTTTCCCCTTTTTTAGGCAACAATCAATTCATTTTTCTTATCAGTAAAAAAGTTAATTGCCTTATCAGAGTACTCAGAATGGAATGTGTTAAAAATGCCGTTTCATCTTTGACGGTTTCATACTTTCATTTGAAAGTTGCTAATTGCAAATAACACTTAGTGGCAAGTTATTTTGACTGCTGCCAGGAATGAAACCAAAGCATAAATATTTGTCACAATATTTGTGAGTCGAAGTAGCTTAGTTGTGAGCTTGTTATTTTGATGCTGTATATCTGCTTTAGGTGCTTCAGCCACAGTTTCTTCACGATCATGATGTTCAGCTTTGCTCGTACTTGGTTGATCATCATCATTTAAATCTGTAGTTTTCTTGATTAACCACTTATCCATTTAAAAAAAGGTTGAAAGCTTTAATAGAAATAATTTGTTTATTAATTTTTTATAAGAGAAAGTATTTTTATTACTTACCAATATGAAGTTGCTAATAATAATAAGTAATAATATCTATTGTCAAATAAAATAGGTAACAAAAATTCAAACATAACCTTGTTTTGATACACGTGAGTGGTGCATGTCCGGAGAAGGCACTGAATGACGAATCGAAATTAGCCAATCAGAGCATCCGAATTTAAACGGTCCAGTAGGAAACGGGGTTAAAGGGTTGCCACCTGCAGTACTTGAATAAGTTTAAAAAAATATTAAATTTAGAGCAAAGTGTTAGATGGTGAGTGTTCATTCAGAAAAACCAAGCCAATCATCAATTCTCTGTTTAACTGTATTATTTGATAATGTATCACAAAAAAAAAAAAAAAAAAAAAAAAAAAAGTTCCCTTTATTCTGCATAGATTATTTGCAGCAATATTCAAAGCGGGAAGTATTAATTTTTCTACAGCACTATGAGGATACCCAGTTTCAGCTATTAATTTTGAAATTTCAAAAGATGTCAAAGTGAGGTTTTTATTTGACTGGTGAGGTAAGAGAGATTTTTTGTGTTTTTACAATTTTTTCCACGACCCAGCTGAAATTTGTGACCCGGTGCTGGGTCGCGACCCACATTTTGGGAAACTCTGGTCTAGACCAAATGGCCAAAGTATTAGAACAGTCAGATTGAAGTAGGTTTGCTGTCGTCAGGGGGATAGACATGAATAATTCAATTTTGTGTTGTAATTAATAAAGGGATCCAAGGATTAAGTATTTTGGAGTGCTTGGGTATCGTACCCTCTACCTCTACATCATGAAATTTAAATAGTGAGCAGAATGAAGAAAAGATATATAATAGTCATTAAGGAAAGTAAAAGAGGAAGTCAGCATAACTTGTGTAAGTTTAGGGAGGATAAAGAGCATTTTTTAGGAATATTGAAACTTTTGGAAGAGATAACTGTGAATTAGTAAAATTCGATCTTGGAACCTTTCGATCCTGCGTCTTCACGCTAACCACTGGATTAGGTAGATAACAGATATTTTTGTATTTTATATTTTATTTTTATTTATTTATTTAGTCCAATGGGGCTTTGTTCCTGAAGGACTATTGTTTTCGTTTCACAATTTTACGTTGGCTCACTATAAATGTCCGTTACACTTTTCAAACTGTTGCCACCAAATGTTAGAGTCCTGCATTATATTTGAAGAAATTAAATAATGAAAAATCTGCATAAATGTATGTATATTTCTCACATTGTGATAAAGCAATGGTACATAGAGCCATCGAATTTTGAATGACATAATCCTACTGCAAATATGGGCATGTGAAAGCCCAAATTTGAAATTTGGAATTTGTTTTATTATTGATTTCATATTTTGTAAAACTTTGACGAACTTTTGATTAACAAACTCAAGGATTTCAAAGTGAGCAATGGCAACGTTGTGCAGAAAAAAAAAAATTATCTCCAGCACGCGAGACTCTGTATCGGAAATTCTAACGATATGCTCAATTTAAAACAATTTTGTGATATTGCTCTTGAACTGAATTTTATGGTTTAAATGCAAAGAATGTGATATTTAATAATTAAAGGTAACAGACAAAAGGTTAAAAAAAGGCCTCTTTGGACGTTATTTAAAATCCGAAACCTTTCAGGATTTTTTTATTATTATTATTTTATATTTTTATGAACTTTTCAGACAAAGCAAAAGCAAATAGAAAAGCGATTAAGATTAATAGACTCCTTGATCACATGGATGTAAAATCTTGAAATAGTATTATAAATGGATATCACATGGATGAATATCTAAACAGAATTTAATCTGCAATTATTGATGTGATAAAGTATAACAGATTGATAATAATGTTTGAAGATCTTGATAGTAGATAGATGAGGTGACGGTAGCAATTTGAAGACAGGAGTTTGAATATAGCATTTCTTTTAGTTAAGAGAGGGGACAGCTCCTGCTTGCAGTGTCCATCCTTGCTGCCATCATAGCTGAAACTGAAGCTTGGCATCTCTTTTTACATGGTGGGGAGCTATCGTACTCTTGTCCAGTCATGGAGCATGGTCATTTGGCAGAACCAGGAATAGCTGAGATGCAAGCAGGATGGTTTTAAACTGCATGATTATAAAGTCTGTTCAATTTTCAAAATTAAATTTTGGCTAAGTCTTTTTTTTTTTTTTTTAAGACTTCGATGGGTTTATTGTTTAGGTTTGAATGAATTATATCGCTGTGAACGAACTAGGGTGCATTAAGGGCTAAATGTAGGGTTTTACTTTGAAAGGCTTGGAGTTTCTTAATATGTGTCTTAGCTACTGTACCTCAGATTGTACAGGCATACACGAAAAGTCTTATAATTGCAATAAAGAGAACTTTGGTTTTAATTGATAGTTGGCTGTTTTGAACTAAAACTGAGTAAAGTTGGGTTCTGACTTTCTTCGCTTTTTTGAGAATATTCTCAATCTGAAGACGTCAGAGTAAATTGGAATCCAAGTTAACACAAGATAATCACACAAGGGAGTGTAGTCATAAAAAAAAAAATTAAATTAATGGTAGGATATGGGAGTGGGGATCTTAAAAAGATCATAGCAGTGCATTTAGTGACCATTCATTTGCTTTTCCAGGTTATGAGCTGAAGCTCAAGACTAGAGAGATAACTCTGAATTTTAGAGCCCATAAAATCCAGTTGTGGTTGTTGAGAGAGGATGGTTGTGCCATCTGCATAAAGGGCTAGAGTGACACCAGGTGATTTTGGTATGCCATTAATAAAGGTTTTAAAAAGATACTGTCCCAATTTTTTTTTTTTTTTCCCTGGCTAATGAACAACATTTTAATTTTCAGCCCTCAAATGGTTTTGTGTTTGTGTGTGGGGGGGATTTAGCATTTTTCTATGTTATTAGTCCACAATAAGTGAAGCTCAAAGACTGATATTTGTTTGGAGTGGAATGTTTTGCTTTCTGGCTTTCATTTCTCGGTGTAGCAGAGAAACGAGAGGGAACTTGATTAACTATGTTCAGCTACCACTTCAAATAGCACTATTTCTTCACTTTTATTTATCCAGCTAATTATTTTGTTCAATCTATTATTATTGCTATTATCTCATCTTATCAACATTTTAGTAGAAATTCTATTGATGATGATTTCTCTGATGAATTCATTTTTTTAATTCATAGTATTTTTTCCCCTTATAAACAGAATGGTCTACTACAAGGAGTATTGTATGTTCTTCTTCTAAGTATGTCTGCTCACTTGACGAAACAGCTAGGAATGGCACCTGGAGGAGAATTCAGAAGAGCATATGCTGAGGTAAACAACATTTATTTTAATTAATGGATGTAAGAATGATGGCAGAAGTTACGTAGTATGTGAGATATGCAATGTATATCAACTGAAGAAATGTTATTTAAATGCAAAGCAAAATATCTTTTAATACAAGCTCTTATCAATTATAATAGCATTTCTTATTTTTTATCTTGATTTAGATCACACGAAGAACAATTTTTTTTAATTAATTAATAACTTATTGCAGAATTAGTTGCAGAATTTCATTAGTTGCAATGCCAGCCCTAAGTGGAAATAACTTTTATAACAGTGATATTTTTGTATCAGTGAATTTTAGATTCATTGAGCAAGATGTTGAGGAAATATTTTTAAAAAATTTTTACTGAATTTACTAAGCTAGGTTATATTAAGTTGAAATAAGTAAAGTAATTGTATGTAATTAGTAAAGTAATTGTCTTTTTTAAATTTGCTTTGAGGTATTATATATCATTTTTCTGTTCCCCCCTCTCTTTTTGGGGGGGAGGGGTTGCTTGTGGTTTTCTTTAACATTACCTTTATTATTAAAACATTATTAGTCAATTTTTATTTTTTTATTGTAGGCTAAGCGAATTCCTGGATGTTTAGTTCATTTAGGAGATCGTCCTATTCATATAACTCTTCAAAGAGCTCTGGCTCGATTGTCATGGTGGCAGAAACTACGAATTGCATGGTATATGTTACGAGCAAAAGATCCTATTAGGTATTATATACTTTTGAAATTTTTTTTTTTTTGTAAAATTTGTAAATTGCTCTAGCACCATCTTTTTTTATAATGGCCTACATATAGTTAAAGCATTCATGCACATTATTGATTATTAAAAAATAGAAATTTTTTTTTAAGAATGTTTAAAATAATGACTTAATGTTTGGATTTTAAGAAATCAGTTGAAGTGTATTTTGCTTAAAACAAAGTGCTTGAAATGCAGTTATTAGAATGGTCTGCATTTATTCTACTTGCCCTTTACCAGCAAAAGACTCGAAATTACCTTGTTAGTTATCTACAGTCCACTTACAGTAGTAAAGAAAATAGTCGCTATTCTATTAGAGGCATATTTAGTTGTCCAGCTATCAAATGTTTTAAGTGCACGCATACAGCCTTAATATATAAAACAGAATTATCCAGTATTATAGTTCTGAGTTTCAGGAATTCTCAGGGTGGAACTTAAAATAAATTTTAAAAAAAAATCATTTAATGGTTATGGTTTTACGCAAAATGAAAAATAAGAAATGGCTTATGCTATGGAAATAAAGAAATATCACACAAAGAAAAAAATAAAACATTTAGTCACAGAAAGAATAAATATAATATTGGGAAGATTAATGAAGGGATGGTTTAATGGAAAATTGTAATATTTAATGTTTAATTTAATTGCAGGAGAAATTATAGACATTGAGATTGATTTTGTACTCTTTAGTCCAGAATTTGCTATCAGTGATGTGTCAGTTTTGGGCATTATGTGTGTTTGGTGGGAAGCAAAACTTCATTATCAGCATATCATGGCTTCATACACAGGGTGATTTAATAATATCATGCAAACATGTAAAGGTTGATAGAAGAAACCCAAACAAGCAAATCTTGTAATGACATGTGTATGCCAAAATGGTGCATTTAGGCAGTATAGGGAACTGTTGAGTGGTAGATGAAAGCAATCTGCTAGCATAAATTGTTATCCTTTGCAGAGATTTTAAGTGGTATGTATAATTACTCAAACACTGGCCTCATCAATATGTATTTTATCTATGATATTGCAGACAAAATGGAGTGTCTGCCAAAAAGAGGTATTTGGGAATCGTTCTCTATAAATCTTTTGAGTAACTGCTTCATTTTAACAACAACCCCATTGATAAAATTCATCTTAGCAAACTCTGCATTTGTGTATCAAAGCAAAACACTTTTACTTTCCACTCAATAATGCCCTGTAGCACTTGGTGCCCCATTTCAGCACTCATATTCCATTTTCAAATTTGCTTATTTCAGTGCTCTTTACCTGCCTTTATATTTTTAAATGTTCTTGTAGTTTTATTCCATTCAGGCCGTGACATATCTTCATGCCATATCTTGCAAACTGTTATTCTCATCACAGTGTTATATTAAAAATAAGCATAGATAATTTTATTTGCAGCATCATTAGAAAATAATCTCAGAATCACAATATGAGATATAAAACCAAATATTTTATTGTATTTAAAGCAGGCTTTTATATATATATATATATATATATATATATATATATGTAATGATATTTTTAAATAAATTGATTGAATTAAATTCTATTAATATTGCTTAATAATGTGTTGGCGATTCTCTACCTAAATTGCATCCCTGTTCCTAAATTTTGGCGAAATCCTTTCTTTAGTATAAAATATATTAACCTGTTGGCGCCCGCCAAATCGCCAAACTCATAAATCTGTCATATTACATAAAGTACTTAAGAACACTCCTGATGAGAAGATAGCGTCACCTCGTGATTTCAATTAATATTGCTGATTGGAGGAGCCTCGTGACGTACACATATGTATAAGTAGGGCTTCTGCTCAAGGTACGAGGAGAATGCTTACGAGATGGATGCTAAAATAAACCTACCACTTTATATTCCAAAATTTGTCTCATTCCTGTTGCCCCGGCTGCACAAAACAAATAATGTATGAGAAATTACATTTCAGAAAGCCGGTAGGATACCACTTTCCAAGGGATTATCTAAAAAAAGAAAATACCCCAAGGATTATACGGATAAAATGTTACGCACTTTAGATGAATTTGCCGCTGTGTGACTTCTATGTTTCTACATTTTTCTATAGGCGTTCTTTCTTCAAGAGAATCATCCTTCTGTTACCTGTATTCTGGTATTCTGCAGATTATTTTACGTCCAGAGAAGCACCCTTCTGCCCCTGTGATGTGCGATCTGTGTTTCCAACGAAAGTTCGTCGTTCATCAAATGTGCTCTTACCGTTGACCTACTTTTGAGGATGGAAATCTTTCCCTACGTCTACGGCGTTCTGTGTTGCTCTCGAGAGCTTTGTGCTTGTGTGGTGATTGATCGTGTTTTGCAAAAATCTAATCAAGAGTGCACAAAAATGTGTATTTTCGTGTCGATTTCATCACTCGTATTCTCGTCACAATAAGTCAAACAGAAGCAATTAGTAAAAAGATTGGCGATGCAAATGATATTATTACTATTGAATTATAATTACTGATTTAATAATAGTGTTTTTATTTTGAAAATTTCAAAATATTATTTTGGTATAAATGTGTGTTAAATTTTGTATTGGTATTTAAAGGATGTATTTTGGTTTTAATATTGTTTTGGGAAAATTTAAAGAGTATTATTTTTGAGTTAATTTTATTTATGAAAGTATTATTAGTTTTATTTATGAAAGTATTATTAAGAGAATAATGGCTAATGAAAACATCTCTGATCCTGATGATTCATTAAGGGCAGCTAGCGCTGAACCTGAAACAAGTATAATTCCCTTTGACGCGCAGAATGATATGGATATAAATTCACGGCTTGAGTACTTTAACAAAACTCATTTAGATAAAGATGAAACGTGGAAGCTTAATAATGTAGCTCGATATCTAAAAGGTAATGCACTTAGCGTATATGTCAAAAACTGCCATAAAATTACTAAATATGTGGAATTAGTCCAAATTTTAAAGGAAAATTTTTTCGACCCCACTTTAACTACGTTTGGTGATTTTGCCAATTACAAGTACAATCATAAAGAGGACATAACGCAATATTTTCGCAAAAAATTAGATATTGGTAAAAAATTAAATCTAACTCATGAAATGATCTTGGAGGGTCTGACGGATGGCCTTCCTACAGAATTAAAATCCTTAATGACGATCAACGCACCCTCTGACCCCATCTCTTGGCTTACTCATGTCCATAAGCTTATTAAGATTAGCGAAAATCAACAAATCAAAAGTGCACCTCCCAGATTTGTTACTCCGATTGAGAACAGTCCCCAAGATTACAATCGATTTAATAGAAGTAGAATTTCAACTACAGTGAGACAAGATTCTCCTAGACCCAACAATTTCCAACGTTTTCAGAGACCAAGTAATTTTTATAATCGGTTCAGTGGTCCAAGATTTACAAGCCATCATAATTATAATTCTCAAAATAGATTGCCATTGCCACCCAGTCCCTGTAGACTTTGCACCCGGAACGGAATTCCAAATGCTTTTCACTGGTTTCAGGTTTGTCCTTTTAGAGGGGAGAGATCTGATACATCTAATGTTACGCCCCTTGCAATAGAAGCAACCCCAGAAACCCCTCACAGTAGTTGACTATTAAAGGTGTCGGGATATTTGTCCAATAAGAAACGTCTAGAGTGTGTTGTAGACAGTGGTGCCACCATATCAATAATTTCTTCCAAAACAGCTAGACAATTGCGTTTAAAAGTACAAAGAGTTAGATCATTTTCAGTAACCCAAACTAAAGGAAAAATAATCTTCAACAAAATATGTTGTATACAAATGAAAATTGGACGGATTAGTAAACAAATTACCTTGTTTGTTCTTGATAATAATTTGAATTATGTAATTTTAGGACTTTATGAATGCAAATTATTTGAGTTGAGTATTGATTGTACTAATTTAAAAATTAAACAGAGAGCTGTTGTACTTAATGATGACTGCCATTTTGACAGCTGACCCATATCTCTATACCTCCAACTTCAAGGTGGTACAATAAATGTTTATCCATGTGTTAATAATAATGATGATGATGTAAGAAATTTTCCAACCTGTAAATCTCGGACTACAAATCCAAAGGAATTAGTTTTTCAGTCTAACATTTATGTGAAAAATGCTGTTTCTAATACTGTCGATAACAAAGAGTATAACTTGGAAAAATTGTTAAATGATTATTCGTCTGTGTTTTCTAGAAATAAGTATGATGTAGGAAAAATTAATATTGAACCTCAGAACCTCAACGAATTAATTTAAATTCTGATTTGCCTGTATCATTAAGACCTTATAGAACATCCCCTATGGAAGAAGAGGAAATTAAGACCCAAATTGATCAATTATTACAAGCAGGTATAATTAAAGAAAGTTGTGGCCCATATTCGTCCCCCGTGACTTTAGTACTTAAACGTGAGGAAGGAAAAAAAAACTAGATTGTGTATAGATTATCGAAAATTGAATTCCGTGGCTAAAACAGATGCAAACCCTCTTCCTCGCATTGACACTTTGTTAGACAAATTAAGTAAAGCAAAAGTATTTTCTACAATTGATTTGAGATCTGGTTTCTGGCATATCCCGATTCACCCTGCAGATACTGAGAAATTAGCTTTTTGCATGAATTTTGGATTATTCGAATGGTTAAGACTCCCTTTTGGTTTCAAAAATGCACCTGCAATTTTTAACAGAACAATTAGACGAATATTAACAAAAAATAAAATTAATTTCGCTTGCAGTTACTTTGATGATATAATCGTTTACTTTTCCTCTGAGAAAGAACATTTAGAACATTTAAAAATTTTATTTGAGGTGTTTAAAGAGGAGCATATTAAATTGAATCGAAACAAGTGTGTGTTCGCCAGAGATCGGATCACATTTCTTGGCTATGAAATAAAAAATGGTAGAATAATTCCCGATAACCATAATATAGAAGTTATTAAGAAACTTAAAAACCCCAGTAACACCAAAGAGTTACAAAGAGTTTTGGGAAGTGTGAATGTGTATCATAGATTCATTCCGAATTATGCAACTATTAGAGCTCCATTAAACACTCTTGAAAAAAGATGTCAAGTGGGAATGGGATGACCAATGTCAAAAAGCTTTCGACGAAATGAAACGAATACTGATTTCCAAACCTGTTTTACAATTGTATGATTCCAGTAGGCCATGTCATATTTTTGTTGACGCTTCTCAAACTGCTGTTGGAGCTGTTTTGAAACAACCAGATGAAAATGATGTCCTTCACCCTGTATCATATCATTCCCGAACTTTAAGAAATTATGAGAAAAATTATAATATTACTGAGTTAGAATGTTTGGCCATAGTAGATGCCCTAGACAAATTCTATTACTATCTGCATGGACAAAAATTTGTTATACATACGGACCATGCGGCCCTCGTTTGGCTCAAAAATGTTAAAAATTTAAAAGGTAGACTCTTCCGTTGGTCACTCAAACTAAGTATGTTCAATTATGAAGTAAAGTATCAGAAGGGCTCTACCAA